>NC_140940.1:45886351-47141351 GCF_014529385.1 Adiantum capillus-veneris
ACCACCTTCTTGCCGACATTCAGCCTGCCCTTTGCATAAAAAAGAATGCAAACTCATTCAGGAAGACTTTGGCTTTATGATTTACGTGAACAGCCTGTTTGGATTCCTCATGCAGAATCCTGATGAGGTGTTAGAGGAGCAGGATACAACACCAGATGAAGAATGCGAGGAGACAACTCATATACAAGAAGTCAAGGAGGTTGAAGACACAGTCGACCTTGAGGTTGAGGCAATTGAAGTACAAATAAGTAAGATGCTCTCTGTGAAAACCACAGAAATCAAACTTCCATTGGATGTCAGTAACTTCACTGAGAAGCATGCTCAGATGATGTTGCCTGCTGTGCCTGACTTCAGGATTGGAGACAGGACCTATATCTTATTACATGATGTGCAAAGTGTCTTTTATTTAAGGGAGGATTTCTCCCTGGCTATTATTTCTAGAGTCCAAGAGGAGAGGAGTGGATTTGTTTCAGAGGATAGTAGTGATGATGAGGCAATGGAAACATCCAGCAATCCAATGGAATGCCTTCGAAGATGCTTTGAGAAAGCTGAAAAATACAAGGAGACACTACCTGATGAAGCCACCTTCCAAGCAATAAGACAAAGCCTAAGACCATCAACAAGTAACAAAGAAGTGGAGGATTGGTTTAACCATTCAGGTCAGGGTTCAACTACATCTGTAGACCTGTGGCAAGAAAACCTCTTTCTGCAGGATGAGAGCTTCATGGTAACTCTCTCTCTCTCTCTCTCTCTCTCTCTCTCTCTCTCTCTCTCCCTCTCTCTCTCTCTCTCTCTCTCTCTCTCTCTCTCTCTCTCTTTGTGTCACTTCTGACATGGTATGTGCAGTCTTGGATTGCTGACAAGGATGACTTCCTTCCGCGCCGGACAAGAGAGTATCGAGGAAGGGATGCGGCCCTAGTGCAGTACCTTTCAAAGCTTTGCGAGTCGCCGATAGTAGTTTTTCACAATTCCATGTCACAAGAGGGTTCAATAGCAACTTACACATTCAAGACACTATCACGCTTCTTGGGTGGACCGGTGCTGCCCAAAAGTGCAGATAAAGTCATTCTTGTGGACAAAGTGTTTGCTAGAGATTGTTTTGGTTACTGCCCGGGCTATACAGGTAGTCGGGCAGCGTATTACTACACCTACACAGCAATGGCACTAGCTCTTGGTAGACAAAACCCAGATGAACTTTTAGAGTATGGCAAACATCTCATGATTCGTTACAAGGGTGACGTGCCAAAAAACAAAATTGAACCTTCAAAATCTTGATACACTTCAAGTAGCAATTGTATAAGATCATGTATTACATAAATTTTGTACAATGTCATCCACTCAGAGTATCTTTCTCCACTTGTGATTCACATACACCATTGTTTCTCTCCACCTTCGTTGACTTTCACGAGCTCCGGAGTTGTTGTATGCCATTGATCTTTTAACTTTTTGTTGTTGTAAATGTCTGATGGCTTGTGCTGTTGTTGAATTTGCCAAGACTTCTTTTGCCTGCATTCGATGAATGATTCTACGATAGAACCATTCAAATAGTTCTCTCAAACTGTTAGCCTTGATTCGAGAGCCACCATGTCGTGTGTGCCTGAAATAAGCATTTCTCGCCATGTAATGAGAATTTTCCATCCCTTGGGTATTCCATATTGTCGGGTTCCCATACTTTTGTATAAAATATGGTAAATGATTGAAGATGATGTGCTGGATATGAAAACAGATTAGTTAGAATGTTTTATAGTCACATATTTGCACATAAGAGAGAAAGAAATACATGATAATACCATGTAGTGAGTAATCTGGGTGTCTGTCCATGCTGTCTTGAATGATTTTTTCAGAAGGTTGAGATTTTCCTTGAACTTGTTCATATCACCTTGTGACCAGTCATCTTTGTCGCACATCAAAAATAGGATGTCTATTGATCGCCAAACCTCAGCCTTCGCGTTACGAGTAGTTGGTTCGTGGTCTTTGACTGCAATATGTAGATTTTTCCAGCTCTGATACTCTACCTTGCTAACATAAGATGTGTTATATATTTTTCCATGTTTTGTTAGCTTTGGATCTCTTGTACCTTGGGGCTTAGATAAAAACCTCCGTGCCTTCACCCCACCGATGGATGGTTTGCATGGGACATCCTTCTCAGCAGTTGATCTCTTTTCATCCCGCTAGATTTTCACATTGCCACCATGAAGCCCCATATCCGACAGTACCATTTCTAAGCACTGCAGGGCTACTTGTCGTTATGCGGAGTTCTTAATCTTCCAAGAAAACCCGATGTATAAGTAGACCAATTTCTCCACAATTCTACAAATGGCATGCATTGTACAAATGTGGACATTCACAAGTGGTATTTTCAAAACCGGTTGAAAAGCAGGATCCTCAATGTGACGTGTTGGAGCTTTTCTCCACCACTTTGGGTCCATGACCTTTGCAGGCTCCATGCAAAACAAACACGGTGACTTTGCCATTGCACCCATTCCACAATTATACATGCACTTTAATGTTTTGAGGTCACCTGCAAGATGCCACTGAGCTTGAAAGTCTCCCCTTCCATCTAGACGTAGTACCTCTCCCTGGTTAGTCTGTCGATCAATCACCTCCGGAATATTAGTTCGATGGAACACCCAATATAGAATCTCATGATCTTCTTTCTTTACCTGCAACACAAAATAAATGAGACTTAAGTAGATGTGAACATTTGAGCTTACTTGAGAATCTCGCTTACCTCAAACGCACCAAGCCACCATATGTTAGATTCTAATTGAACACTAAAATATAAAGGATCATCATTGGGACACTTTGAGAGGGCTCTATTCATTAAAGTAATAGTAACACACTCTAGGTTTTTCTCTTTAACAAGCTCACACTCATCCAGTTTTAACACAAAATGTAATACCCCACGTGACTCTTCAAATGTGATGTTGTAAAACTCCACCACTCTCTTCTGTAATATCTGCAGGTCCATAAAAATATTGTTGAACTCATCATATGCCATGTTTGCTCCATGGCCACTGTAAGTTGCTTTAATATGAAAGGGCTGTCCAAGATAGTCTCCCTGTGCCTCGTTAAGCTGAAGCCTCTCTTTCCAAACACTTGAGGCTGATGGTAGAAGTTTGGATTTTATACCCTTCCTAACAAAGATGGATGAGACAGACTTTTGGATAGCCGAATATCCTCTTTTGCTTACACCAAGTGAATCAAGTGTGCCTTGTATCTCTTTTGCAGGCACTGAGTTCTCTGAAATAAAGCGGTCCACTACATTTCGTTGTAGGACCTTAAACTTCTTGTCATGTACTATATCTGCTGCCAGGCTTCTACTTATAAGTGGCTTCAATATCTTTCCTATATTGGCTTTGGGGTCAATGTTTTCCTTGTCAGGATAGATTGAATCTCTACATGAAGACAATGCATAAGTAAATAACAGAAAATTTGCTTCACTAACACTATTTAGGCACATGAAAACAATGGATAACAAGAAAAAACAAAAAGATTACTTAACTAAGACAATGTAGCCAACCAAGAAGCATCACCTTAATGCTCGGATTCTTTTCTTGAGACCTCCTGATGCAACCTGCAATGTTTCAAGATTGCACAATTTCTTCTTTCGGATACGACCACCCAAGATGGTGTCCTTCATTTGACAACTTCGCACATTTCCTTTCAGTTCTTGTACCTCTGTTTTACGTTGAAAAATGGTAACCTGATCTGTAGAATGTAAATGTGAAAGGCGAACAATCTCACATTGTTTAGCTTGGAGAATGCTCTTGTAAGTTTCAGCTTCTCTTGTAAGAGATTTACAATAACCCAGAAGGCCCTTTTCTCCATCACTAGCAAAGGTCAATAAGCTTGTAGGATTGACAAACGGTGGAGACGCATTAGTCATTAGATTCTTAGGGTAGAGAGATCCTCTCGTCCAGATATCTATGTGTTTAGCTCCCTGAGCTCTGAGCGTGTCTATGGAAGCGGGAGGTATATGTGTGTTTGTTTTACTACGCTTAATCAATGGTTGGTACTCATTGTCCAAATCAATGTGAAGGTGATATTTGGCTCGTTTCTGGGTAACATTTGTGCCATTTGAGGAGTGCGTCATTAGCCAAATGTGCAGTTTTAATGGAAAGTGAATAGCGGCTGCGCCTTCGTCCCTCCATGTTAGCCTCATTCCCTCCATATTGACGAGGTTCATTCAATGCAACTGAAAAGAGGATTATCCCTCAATCACTACGAACGAATGTTCAGAAGAGTAAGGAATCTACTTAAAGTACACTTTTTGAACTTTTACTATGAAAGACCTAGCTCTTTTATTTGCCATTTTTTCTAGAGAGAGAGTGCAAAAAATACATTTTCTTAGAAGTCCCTCCAAATGACCTCCGAAATTTCCTAATGACAGATGCCCTTTTTGGTCTACATAGTGTGCATATGAATTATGTTTGCCATACAATGCTGACAACATTTTGTTTGATGTCTCCCTTAGACTTGTGAATGATTGCACACTTGTGACATTGGATTCATAATCATTTTCAAACCTTACAGTCTTTTCAACATTCGGTGATATCTAGACACCTTGACCAAATTCATGCAGGAATTTGTTGTTCAAAGAATCAATTTTAAGCTTTTCAAGTGCTTATGCATCTTTATGCTGATTTTGAACTTGGAGAGCTTTTACTGGTGCTTCTAACGGTAATGCAAAATCATCTGATTGCATTAAAAGTGACAAGTTAAATGCACTTACATCGAGATTCGCATTTCCAATTTTCTCTGTACCTTGCTTGGTAGTTGATGTGTCCCCGTTGTTCTTGGACAATCTTCAAAAAAAGTTCCACCTTTTTGCCCACAATCTGAGCAATACGCCATGACTGGTAGTATTTCAACTGGCTCTATCATGTCAAGCTCTAGTTGAGAAGTTTCTGCTTCTATGCTTGCCAAATTGTCGGCATCTTCTTTTAGAACACTAAGCATCAAGTTGTAGAATGCTCCATCTAGACCTTTTGTACCGTCTTTAGCTTGGTTCTCCAATTAGATTTGCTTCTATTGGTTGATCTGTTGGATCTTGCAATTCTGGCTCTCAATTATAGATTTGGCCATTGTAATCCATGTACGATGACCCTGATTTCATATGCACTAAATGGATGCTTTGATGGCTTGTGCAGGTTGTTGGATAACCACATGGATCAATCTTTTGCACTTCTATTTGCACTTCATTTTTGAGCTTGCAATACCTGGCTCCACTCAAATCTGTGAACATCTGGGAGTTCTCTGAATCTGATTTTACTCTAATCAATAGTATCGTGGCTCTTGTGCTACTTTTGCCACTCATAAGATACCTATGGCCTTCCAAATCTGTATACAAAACCTTATCTCCAATGTATCCATACAACTGTAAAATTTTCTCTGTTGCAATTGTACCTGTGTTGCCACTGCTACTGGTTAGCTTTGTTTCTCGTGCATTTGAACTCTTGGCTTGACTTGAGTCCATGATGTGTTTAATTTGTAAGATGTCCTTTAGCATATTTTGATGTTGCTCGGTCAATTTTCTCTTGCTTTGGCTTGACAAAACTACTTGGGCCAAAGTAAATTTTGCAGTTCACACTCTTTAGTGTCCAAGAGTTGACTAACTATGGCTTGATTGTGTCAGAATTGATAGTATCTTTTCAAACAATGAAAATTTGGGCCTTGAATAACCTAACCGGAGGATTAAACTGTTATCAATTTTTCCACTTGACTTGAATTCAACTCCTGTCAAGATCCCAATTCGTTGCCTACAACCTGGTTCTTCAAATTGAGCTAAGTGAGTCAACAAATGAGATTTCCAAATTCTATCCTTGCAAGGAGCTAAAGGACTAATCTACAACTTGAAAATTGAGCTATCATGTATTAATTTTGATTCGATGGAACCCAAACTTGACTAGTGGCCTTGTATTATGTTGTTCTAACACTGTAAAAGCTCAAAAGTCCCAAATTCTGTCTTTGGACCCTAATAATAAATAATCATGATTATTTACTTTTCTCAATTTCTACACTTTTTAGGTTTGTTTTACCAAGTAATCACCTTGTTGTGGTTTCTGGACAGGTTTGATTGAGTTTGAACAAGATTTGTCCAAATTATCAACTGTTTACTGTCCGCAGACTCTGATTCCAAGGATCTCGCTTAAGCCTCAATTTTGTGATCCAAATTTCACCACATTTGATTTGTGGAGTCATTCTTGATATGCTTGACCTTGTGGTATACTCAGTTGTGCAAAATTTCTCAATTCTGGAGCAGATGTAAATAATTACAATTATTTACTTCTGGCTTTTTTTTACAACCTTTTGTCAAAATGTTGATACCAACTGGTTAAGCAACTCAACTTAAGCTCCCTAGTAAAGTTTCACCACGTTTGGATAATCCTTGTTCAAATGGTCAACAGTTTTGTGTCTGCAGAGTGACTTTACAAATTTAGCCACAATTTTCACTCCAATGATCCAAATCTTACCAAATTTGATTTGTGGGCTTAATATAACATGCTAAAACTTGTGGTATGCTTAGTTAGTCAAAAAAGTTGAAAAATAGGGCAGAAGTAAATAATCGTGATTATTTACTTCTGGTAAATTTTTGCATATTTTTGGTCATCTAAGTATATATATTTGTTTAACACTTCAATCTAAGCCTCTGAGTCAAGTTTCACTAACTTTGAGCAAGATTTACCAAATCACACTCAAGTTCTTGACAATCAGTACAGACTTCAGTTTTTACCAAGTTTTTGGCATATTTTGTGATCCAAACTCTATATACCTTCACAAAAGATGTTTGTACTATGCATAGAGTCTTTGGTATAAACCTTGATCCATTTTGAGCCAAATGCAAAAAATGTGATTATTTACTTTTTGACCTAAAATGAACACTTTTTGCAATTTTTTCACTGGACAGTCTTTTTATGACCTAGTTTAAGCCTCTGAGTCAAGTCTCATAGAATTTGAACAAGATTCATCAAGTCAGACACAATTGCTCGACAATCAGTATGGATTTTATTTTTTATCAAGTTTTTGGTTTGTTTTGTAATCCAAACTCTATGAGCCTTCACAAAAGATGTTTGTAATCATGCATGAGTCTTTGGTATCAACATTGATCCATTTTGAGCCAAATGCAAAAAATGCGATTTGATTTTTTGAATTTCTTCCAGCTGGGATTCCCTACTCCTACAGTCTACAAATATAATGTAATCTACAACAATTTCCTTTTCTCTCAAGTGAAGCTCATGCATAGGTGAGTTTGAGACGACCCTCGATTCTCCCTTTGAAGGATGTAAATCTTGAAGATCTTACATAATGATTTTGCACGGTGATTCTAGAAAGAAAATATTCAACACATGCAAAAATAAGATTGCTTGAGCTTGAGGCTCGTCGAATAAATCTAGGAGGTCTCTTGGTTTCCTAGGATATATCCTACAACATTAAATTTTCCTAGTTCTCCTTCTTGCTTTTTCTAGAATCTTGTTCTTCTTTCCATGCTAATTCATCTTGATTAATACCTCAATCAACCTAATCTTTTTGTTTTGTGAACTTCATAAGGATTATATGCGCTGGTTAAAAAAAAACGACAAACCAAGCATCATGGTATTAGTTAGTAATGCAAACTTAGTTGTGGGATTTGATTGGTTAGGACTATCAACATATCCACATTTCTTGCTCTGATACACTGCTATAGAGGGAGGTGCAGAGAGCCCTAAAAAATAACAACCACTACATGCTACAACCCATAAAACAAAAAAGTCGCATACCTAGCAAATATCATGAGGATATAATCAAAGTCGTATGTCAACAAAGAGAGATAAAGAGGGGGAGAGAATAAAAGAGCATGTGCAGGTGCACCTCCTAGAGTGGAGTGTTACACTCGAACAATGAGAGAGAAGAGAGGAGATAAACAAATAATAGACATAGACAATGGGTGCAATCTCCCCCTATGCAAGAGTGAGCATGCTCCTCTAGCATGGATTTAATTTATAGATAGAGGCCATGCTCAAAATTGGTCACATCAGTTCACACTTGGGCATAAAAATAGCAACTACTTGTAAAGAGCTCAATAGTCACTCCTCGTAAATAGTTTCCTACATCTCAACTTATAAATGAACAATAAAATGCTAAGGGTTGCCATGGAATACAATGGTGGCACCTTTATTCTGAATAACTGTTATCATCTTATTATCCTGCATGCATTGATTCACTGATTTGCTAGCACAACACCCAGACAAGTGATCATATTTCCACAAATCAATTTAACATTGAAATGCTCATAAAACAAAACAAGTGATCCATAAAAGTTTATTAAAAATACCAATTTGATTACTTGTCTTGAATCATCACCTTTAGAGTTTAAGACCCCCAAGTTGGCTGGTAGTATTACTTATGGTTTTTAATGGCTCTAGCCCCCTTAGGTGCCATGCCACATCACCAACTTGTGCATTGCCTTGACCACATTGAAGGACGTAGATGGAGTCGCATAGATTGAGATGTAATGATTGGGTAGCAATTGTTTGAAAAACAAGAGAATTGAATGTTGGCGTCTTAATCATAAAAGTGCATGCTTATAATAAAAATACTATCATCTTGACTTTTAATTCGTGAATCATGACCATGGATGCCCCTTTGCCTCACCAAAGAAAAACCACAAGTTTGTGAGGAAAGATGGGCTCATTTTATTGGCCTACTAAAGGCCTTAGTGCACTATGGATAAAGGTCGTTCAATCTTCATTTCTTGACAAGTGTCCCAAGGGGCCTTGAAAGTCTTGTGAATAGAAAGACATCGTAGTCTATTAGATGCTATTTTTCAAAGATGCATTCATCTTTTTGGATTAAAAAGTGTATTCATAGGAGTGCGATCCCATGATATGAAGTATTGATCAAAGATCCTTTCATTTAAAGATTTCATAAAATGTATTTTACAATCTTGTTTTATTATTTTCTACGTTTACTAAATTTACATTTTCTTATAAAAAACACGAAAATATTTATTGTTTTTCAATTTAAATTTTATTGTTTTTATTATATCTCTTTCTCATTTTATTTTATTTCAAAATATTGATATACAATGTGCACCTTTCACATTATTTAAGTGGGGCTCTTTGTAATATTGAGATTATGTATGTTACATGTATAATAGATCATACAATTTTATATTAAAACACAACAAAAATTCCATGTGAATATGGAAAAGTATTTAAACTTACTCTCCCCCATCTCCCCTTAACTTAGCAGGCCTTCCTGCCTCCTCATCTGTTCAAAGTCAAAATGTCCATAGAGGGGGTCCTTTATTATCCTCTAGCCACACATGATATTTATAAAAGTGAACACCCCTCACTCTCTCTTTGAGACAATGCACATTTGAATTAGAGTACTTACCTCCCTTTTGACTTGTTGACCCTCCCACTCAAGCCAAGGGTTGTTCTTACTTGTGGATGGGATTCAAGGGAACCTTGAAATGCTCCCCATCACTACTAAAACAAGGTGAGTAGTGAGAGTCACAAAGGTTGACTAAAGTCAAGGGGGGATGTGAATTGTAGGAAGTAAGTCTGAATGAGTATCTACAATCACATGTCATTTTTGTTGTTTATAATATAAAATGGTTTTATTCATTTTACACACATAATAAAAAATGCTTTATATGTTAGGAAGAGGTCCACTTAAACAACAAGGACAGAGGTTCACATTGATTTTCTAAAATAAAATAAAAGGAAAGGCTCACGTTGACATTCTAAAAGAAACTAAAATGAGAAAAATGTAAAATTTAACAATAAAATAAATAAAATCGTTGACAAACAAAAACAGAAGAATATTTTATACTCTTATAAGAAAAGGTAGGTCTAAAAAGAATAAAAAATAATAAAACAATTTAATGAGATAGACCTTCATGAGGTCTTCACATGGACTCAATATTTCACAAATTAAAACTCTTAAAGAGAATTTCAATGAGTTAATACTTGACATCACTATGAATACACTCTTTAATCCCTTGTTCTCTAAGCCTTTTTGAGTAGGCAAAAAATTAATATTTTATATAAAAAATTGTTTTCAAATATGTTGGGTGGGCATGTCCTTTTTTATTTTTGAAACTGGAGTATATTGAATTATGGAACTATAGAAATGGTGCTCTTATATAGAAGAGCTATGCAATGACATATGTGATGACTTCATAGGTAAGGTGGTTGAATTATTTAAGTTATTATTCTTGACATGCTCACTGATAATTGCACCATGACCATCCATGATCCAAGCATGGGCAATTTAAGAGGAAACTTTTGGTGCCAAGCAAAAAATGAGCATCACAAGTCTTCAAAGGAATCTCTACAAAGTGACAATGAATCAAGGGGAGAGATTTTTGAATAGGTTAATGAGTATCATATACTCAATTAACTTATGAGTGTTGAATTCCCGAGGATAAGGTTGTTGTTCTCGTAAGTGTTGTTTCAAAAAACTTTGACAATTGTCATGTGCTAGAATAGAAGGATCATACACCCTTACACAAAGAGAACATCTTTCAATGGAGGGGCTTTCATTGCAATATCATGTAGGACCGCATATTCATCAACTAAGAGGAATAAGAAATTTTTTTATGAATGTAGCATTTTCCAAAACTTTCCTAATGTAGTTATCTAGTCGGATACTCATTTGGTCAAGTATCTCTTGCTAATCTTCTACTATCTTCATGGTTGATCCTTTGGATAGTTTCTTGTGCTACCTAATGTACTTACCCCATCCCCCCACCCCCTCTCAAAAAAAGAGAAAATAAAACACTCACCACCAATCTCCTCTTGAGTGGTATCCCTTGATTTTACATGCAACTTCTTGACTTTAAGATGGGCTACCTTGACTGCCAACGCTTGCTTGCTCCACAAGGCTTGGAGGAGGGTGAGCAACCTCTTTGAAGAATCTGGCACTATTGTCTTAACGCTCAAGGGGACTTATCTTTTGCTTTGCCTTGACCACCATCAGGGGCTGCAAAATAATGAATGAGAGGGTAAAAAAAAAACCTCAACCGCAGAAGGGGGCTGAAATTGTCGTTGAACCTTGACGTGCAGGGTTTAGTATTCTTAGGTTTTATGGTGGCATTTTTCCTTGGGACAGGTTGGAAATCCCTAAATTTTTCTTATGGGACTTCTTGAGAGGCCTGCTCTCTAAGATCAAGGTAGTCTTTGTTGAATTGGACTTGCTTCATGCAATGAAAACAACCATAATTGGGAGGTTTTTGTAGGCAACAACAAAATTGTGCTAGATGAATCTTTTATGATGAAATTTCCCTTAAGATCAACATTGAGATCTATTTTAATCAGCAATTGTGGGTCCCATTTGGGATTAATCCCTCTCCTAATTCTTTGTCCTAGAACCCTGCCAATACAATTTCCTATGTTTTGAGCCATGGAGAAAGCTCAATGGGAAGGTGAGCAAAGTCAACCCATATAGGACCTTTGGAGGGCTTAGGACTCTAGAATTGAATCTTATATACCAATTAGAAAGAGATATTGGAGTGTTTTGATTTATCCAGTGACCTTGAGTAACAATTTTCATAGATGCATTTGAGCCATCGCACAAGAACAGACAATAGTTGCTAGGCAAATACTGCACATGCGTGACTTTGATATTGCAAATTTCCCAGGTTTGGGTTATCCATGCTCTGAGTTCTTCAACAAATGACCTTACTACATGACAAAGCCCAATGTCACCTATGTTTTGTAGTTGTGAATGCCATAGCTCCAGTTCCCTTTTAGGGATAGTGACTCCTTCAAGCCCTTGAAAGGCTTCTAGACCTTCATCATTATTACCTTGTTCCCCGACATGGGGGGTCTTTCCTACTTGTCTTGATAGCAACGGGAGGGATCAGGGTTAATCTCATGAAGAGGGGGGGCATAGGCATGGTTTTCCCCTAAGGACTTGCTCTGTTGAATAAGCTTAGAGAAAGAGAGAATGTATTTCAATTCTTCATCAATTTTATAAAAACAAAACATTTTATATTTTTTTGGAGAACCCATACTTGGATATTTGAGAGGAAAAAGGTACATGCCAGTCGATCATAGAGGCTCACTAGAAGAAGAATCCCAGTTGATGGAATTTCTTGAGGGGATGCCTTCCATGGATGCATACAAGGGATCTCAAGGGATCCTCCTCGTGATCCAAGGTTGGCTTGCATAAGAGTAGGGAAAGCATTAATTGGACCAATGGAGAAGGTGAATGTCCATGTTTGATATAGAGGGTTTGCAACAATCTTGGCAGGGGTGGGGGTGGGGGGGGGTGGGGGGGGGGGAGTGCACGATCCTACCAAAGGATCTTTGGATTGGAAAAGACCATCTCTGAAGAGCATCGTGTAGCTCCATGGTCCTTGCTCCCCCCACACAAGGGGGAGGGGGGCAAGGAGGTGTTGGAACTAGGGTTGCAGGGAAACACATACAACTTGGAGAAGATGAAGGAAGCTCAAGGCACACAACAAAGAGTATACTACTTAGTGTGTAATGGAAAGATAAGTTATCCCTAGAGTATACTACTTAGTGTGCATGGGGAAAAAAACCTCCTAGTGAGGGGAAAAACACCATGGTGGTATGCGTTCACACACATCACTACCACTTGTATATGGTAACAAATCCCTCTACGGAGTGATGCAGTGAACAAGAGATGGCACACAGAGTATAGGAAAGTGCCATGCCCTGTGAGGACATGATCAATTCACAAAGGATAGTTAGCCATAAAGCTTTGTGGAAACTTCAAAATTCTCATGAGACAATGTCTTTGTCAAAAAGATCTACAAGGTTGTGCCGTGTTGGCACATAAGCCAAGCTAACCTCTCTTGCTGAGAGCCTCTCCTTGACATTGTGGTAATGCACCTCAATGTGCTTTGTGAAAGCATGAAAAACGGGGCTTTTTGCAGATGGAAATACACTCTAACTATTAGTGTAGATAGTGTTGGCAGTGTCCTGTCCAGCACCCAAATCAGCCATAAGGCATCTGAGCCATACACACTCAACCATAGTTGTAAAGAATGACCTATACTCAACCTCACAACTGGAAGTGACCAAAATAGGTTGCTTCTTGCTCAACCATAATATTGTATTGTAATAAGTCTCTCTTGATGGGAGAAACTATAATACAAATGCCTATTGGAGGGGGGACCGACTCCACACAAATCCGGTCTTCAACTGTTGTCATGTTCTCTAAACTCTCTCTCTTGCAAAATTATTGTTCATGCCAAGTTAGCTAAATGATATGTTTATGTTGCTACCATCAATTAAGTTCACCCGCTATGCTCACAAAGTAATTTCATGAAAGTACTTCGCTAATTTTGGCTACTCTCAAAGTTAATAGGCTGTTTCCATTACATGGCACCTCTTACCCTCAGGCCCCTTAATCCTCACAAATTTCATAAATCAAGTCAAGAAAAGTACTCTCCCCCTCTCTCTCTCTCTCTGTCTCTCTACCTTGTCAAGCAACATCTACACTTTGACACTTAAAGCTCCGATGCTTGCGCTCCAACTGAAAACCATGATCTCCACGCGCTCCAGCTTTACACCAACATCTCCAAGCACTCAGGCTCTATCACCTACGCCCCAGAGTGATGGACGACTCGCTTGACAACACCTCATATTCAATATTAAAGAAGTTTTTAGTAAGTTCATCAAAAATGTCACAAAGTGGATTTCTCAACCAACAAGGTGAAGGTAACGGAAACCAAGGCAAAGACAAAGACAACACTACCAAAGACACCCACTAGCACACAACCAAGTTTTTCCACCATCGTAGTAGCCTCGATAAGGGTTGACTGCATTGCACAATTCCAGGAGGCCTTAGACTGAGTCATGGAAGAAAATCATGACCTGAAGGCTCTCTTTAGCAAACTTGAGGCACTATTTGACTCGATGGTAGGTATCACCACCGACACGGGGAAGCAAGTTGAAGCAAAGGCCCACTCAGCCACACACGACATCACCAAGGAGATTGACACTAAGATACATGCGGTCTTAGAAGAACCTCAGCTACAAGAGTCCCTTAGCCTCAAGGTCAGGATTGGGGGACTTCTCTCACCATGGTGCACTGATGAGGAAACCCTTCAAGAAGCCATCTCTAAGCTCAACAATATTATTCAACCAATTAACATAAAGCCCAAATCCATCTCTCGAATCAACGACACATGTAGGTAGGTGCCACTTAAGCATTGTATCCTCACATTCAAGGACAAAGAAGAGCAGATGCGGTTGCTACGCCAATCGTGCCTTCTCAACACAATAAATCTTTGGATTGCCGAAGAAATAACTACAAATTAACTGAAGGCTAAAACACGCGAGCTCAAGAAGATGCACAAAGCACGCAAACAAGGCATATGGGCTGTCTATTGAGGCGGTAAAGCTGTCATCTAGGAGTTTCAAACTCCCAAACCAGCCTCCCCCACATCTGACCCCTCTTATTTTTACTTTTTGTTCTTTTCTTTCTTTCTAGACAATGGACCATCATTCCTTAACTAATATGTACCTAATGCCTCCACTTAAAAGCAGCGTTGTAATGCTTTTTTTTTTGGTCACATATGTCATATGTGACCTCCATGGTGGATGATAATTCTATCTATCTATCTCCCCCCCTCCCCCCTCACCCCCGTTCCCTCAAATGTTTGCCTTTGTCTTTCAATTTTTAGCCTAAGTTACCCTAAGTTTTTTCAGTGTTGAATGCAAGCAAGAAAGTGCAATAGATGACGAATTCTAACCAAAAACTTCAAGCAAAGGTGTCAACATACACCTTAATTGGAAGTCTCACCATGCAAAGGCATGTTTTAAGTTGGAAAAGATTTGACACAATCATCACATCTTTCTAAAAAGAAGGCTAAAAATACTCCAAAACATTTTTAGGCCCTAATCATATTGGCATACTATACATTAAGTGTGACCCATGACATGACTTCAACGTTGAAAACATGAATATTCCACTCAAATTGTCAGAAGGTGAACTCATTCCAAAAATTTCCCTTGCGCCAAGGAAAAAGCACTTTCTAGAGAGTAATATGAGGTACATGAGAGAAGACCTATGCCGTTGAATGCTCCATACTAGTTCATGCAACGCCCCCTTGCTTGACCTCATCCTTGTCCTTTGCCGTCTTCGCTAAGGTCTCTGTGTTCTAGTCCTTACTCCTATTACCATATACATGTGGTAGTGATGTGTGTGAACACACTTAGGACCACTGGGGCATTTTTTCCCTCACTAGGAGGTTTTTTCCCCCGTGCATTATATATACACCCATCACTCTAGGGTTCACTTATCTTTCCATTTCACACTAAGTAATATACTCTTTGGTGTGTGCCTTGAGTTTCCTTCGTATTCTCCAAGCTATGTGTGTTTACCTCCAACCCTAATTCTAACAATTGGTATTACAGTAGGTTGCATCCTCCCAGACTTAGTTTCCAGTAGCTCTAGTACACGCTGTCAGGCATTTTATGGATGAGCATAAAGTCACTAAGTCATGCCAAAAAGATTTCCCACTAGCCTCATCTATATATGTGTACATAGCCCTACAAGTTTTGGAAGTGGCCCTGTAAAAATTCATGTACAAAGGTGTGATTTTTCCAGGCTTGGATGCTGATGTTTTGGATTGTTCGAGTTCCTATAGTTCATGGATTTCCTAATGAGAATGCATAGACTTTTATTGAAAAATTGGAAGTCAATTTCTTACTACAAAATATATTAGACCAAGCTATATTGTTGCGGCTACAACAATACAATTTACAAGATGAGGCAAATTTTGGTTACACAATCTTGAAGAGTTGGTGCAGGCACAAACTCCAGGGGTGGTTTTGGATTACAATCGTGTGAAGCAAGATTTTGTGGCACAATACAGGTCCATTGAAGTACCTAATGAAGTTTGGCATGAAATTTTGGGGTACACTCAAAAGGTTAATCAAAGTGTTGATGATTTTGTCATGCAGTTCACCTGTTTATGGGATAAATGGGACTGATCTTTGGGAAATGAAATCCCTCCATTGATTTTAAAGAAGGACCATTTTGTGGCCAACTTAAAAGAAAACCTGAAGTTCAATGTTGAGCTGAAAAGGCCCGCTACCTTCGAGGAAGCAGTCACTATATCTAGGGAAAAAGAATGGAAGTCTCAAAGAGTTAATGAGAGTGGGAAAATGGTCCCTATGCAAAGTAATGGTGGCCAAAATGAGGAAAATCAGGTAGAAGGTGGAGCCCAACCTGTTCTAAGGGTTGCTAATACTAAACAGTTACAGAGAAATATGCAAGACATGATGACCATGATGCAGGAATTGCAACTGAGTGTTCTTGGAGGTGGAGGTGGTTGTGGTCATGGATGTGGTAGAGGAATGGCCCAAGCATGTGTATCTCAGCCTAATTCTAATGTGGGTCATGGACAAGGTGTCTTTGAGCTGTAGAGGAGGTTCATCCCTACTTGTTATAATTGTGGTGAACTTGGTCACATCAGCACTTATTGTTCAAAGCCAACAAGGATGGGAGGTGATATGTTTCCACTCCCCCAACACATTCCTAATAGGTCAAATGATTATGCATTGGATATACGGGAGGATCAAGGTACTGAACAAGAAAATTAGGCCTCGACCTCTGGTGGTCATGTGGGTATTGTACTGGTTGAAAAGAAAGAAGCAGATATGCATCCCATAGGCAAAAGAGAGAGGGAAGTCTATGCCCCTCTAGATCCTAGAAAAAAGAAAGGGAAAGAGAAAGAGGGTGAATATGAGAAAGCCAAGAGGAAGATAAGACCCTGTAGACGGTTTGAAGTAGCAAATTTACCTTTGGGAGAAGGCCAAACGGCTTACAGTTTAAAGGAAGACCTGATTGGGAGGAAAGTAGATTGTACTTTTGGCCATTTGATGAATATGGTGCCCAAACTCAAGAGGCAGTGGAAGTCATTAGTGAGTCCAGAGACAGAGCCAAAGCATGTACAAGTTAGAGTGTTGGCTGTGGGAGGGTTACCCAACATTTGTCCTGTGGTGAACGCTTGACACACCTCTTAAAGCACCTATTAAATTTTTTTGTGAAGGCTGTAATTTAGGTAAGATGCAGAATTCAAAGCTCCCAAAGGATGGTTCATTTAGGGCCACATGCATATTGCAACTTGCTCATAGCGATGTTTATGGCCCAGGCAAACTCTATCCTTGGGAAATTATCTTTACTTCCTGACTTTCATTGATGATTTCTCTAGGCATACATGGGTGTAGTGTATCCACTTAAAGCAAAGTATGAAGTGTTTATGTGCTTCAAACAATTTCTTTCTATGGCTGAAAATGTCTCAAAATGTAATATGGACACCCTCCGTTCAGATCAAGGAGGGAGTATATGTCTCATGAGTTTAATGCATTCCTGGCTAGTCCTAGGATAAAACATCAATGTACAGTGCCGTATACACCTCAGCAAAATGGTGTTGATGAGAGGAAAAATAGGTCACTTACGGAAATGGCACGATGTAGGGTCAAAAGTCAAGCTTTGGCCGCATTCGTTTTGGCTTGAGGCTATCATGTGCGCCACTTACGTACTTAACATGTGTCCTACCAAAGCTTTGCAGTCTATGACTACATATGAAGCATGGCATGATAGAAAGACTTCTATTAAGCACATGCATGTTTTTGGTTGTTTGGCATATGCTTTGGTGCCAAAAATGAATTGTAGAAAATTGGATGATAAGGCTGTCAAATGTATTTTTGTTGGTTATAGTGCTCAAAGAAAACATTACACGTTGTACCAACCAAGTGTATCTTGGTCTCACGAGATGTTGTTTTTGTGGAATATTTTGTTCAGTCCTTGTTGTCATGTACTATAGACAATAATGTAAGCTCATAGGACATTTGTGATTGTTTGTTGCCTCTTTTCAGTGGTGAAAATACGAATGTAAATTCAAATGAGACAAATGTACATCGTATGGGGTTTTTGAAGACGTTACACATTTGCCTATTACTGATGCAAATGTACATGATGTATTAGATGAGGAAAGGACCGGGAATGAGCAGGCTAGAGGTATGCCAAAATGGCTGGTGCATACTTTGCATGACAGTAAATTGGATACACCTTTGTCTAGTCATACTCATCAGGTTCTTGCCATGCATATCTATACATCACATTGTTATGCTTTGGTTGTGTCTATCTTACGTGATGTTGAGGAACCTCTATCTTTTGATGAATCACAAAATTCAAAAAAATGGATGGCTTCCATGCAATCATAATATGATGCACTTATAGAAAATGACACATGGACTTATGTGATTTGACTCTTGGCAAAAAGGCCGTTGGTACGAAGCGGTTTGACAAGTTGAAACGCAAGCCGGATGGTGAGATTGATCGCTATAAGGATCGACTTGTTGTTGCAAAGGGTTATGCACAATAAAAATGTATAGATTATGACGAGACTTTTTTCTCCCACTTGTCATATGACTACTATGAATTTTCTATGTGAATTGATAGCTCATTTTGGCTGGGATGTACATCAGCTAGACATTACTATCGCTTTTTTGAATGGTGACATAATTGAGGAAGTTTATCTAACACAGTCTCTCAATTTTGTCAAGAACAAGAGGATAAAGTGTGAAAATGAAAGACATATTGTTGAATTTAAGGCTGATTTGAATGCTACTTTCAAGATGAAAGATTTGGGGTTGCTGCATCATTATTTGAGCATACAATTTAAGCACTGTGATGGTGGTATTTCCTTGTGTCTGAAAATTTACATAGAGACATTGTTATGTAAGTTTGGCTTGCAAACATATTGCCACTTCCATGGAAACAAGTTTTAAATTCAGTCTTCATGATATGTCACACTTTATCAAGCTGATGTTGGCTGCCTTATTTATGTATGCAACACAAGGCTAGATATTCAATTTGCAGTCTCACAAGTCAGTAGATTTATGCATAGCCCAAGGTCTAAGCATTGGAAAGCTGTCAAGAGGATTTTTCTCTACTTGAGTGGCACTTTACATCTAACTTCTTTTATCCCAAGGGGGGATCCTTGTCGCCAAATTTACATGCTTTTTAAGACTCAAATTGGGCTAGTTGTTTTAACACGCAAGTGTCCATGAGTGGTTTTTGCTTCATGCTTTGTGTTCCTTGTGACCTAGGTGATGCAATGAAGATGGAAAGATTCATGCATCAAGAGCATAACATACAATTTGTGGAAAGCATTAAGTATCCCAAGCCTCAGTCCCAAGTTCTCAAACACCTTTGAAGGTGGAGAGAGCTAGCAGGGAACGAGGGTAGGAAAGAGGAAGAAGAAACATTTCATAGGAGAAATAATTAATTCCTCACTTATCATCACTCTTCTTGATAGCATACATAATAGCATAGTAATGAAGATGGAGAAGATGGCAAGATCAAGCATTGAAGCATGTCTCTTGGTTGGATTTGCATTCCATAGCCAAGAGTGTTGGTGTAGGCTCTCAACCTCTCTACTTGGTTGGAGAAGGAGAGGGAGCTCTTGCACTTTGCACAATACACAATGAGAGGGTGTGTGAGTGTGTGTGGGAGAGTATACCCCTCAGGAAACCCCCTACCTTGCTTTGGTCGACCCCCCCTTGTAGCTCATGCTTGAAGCTCATTGGACCCCTCATGGTCTAGTCAATCACAAGCAAGGGCATATCAAGCAACAAGGGTAGCCTTTGTACAAGTTTCCCCCTTTTACCTTTGAGAGAGAGGACTTGATAAATATAAAACAATTAATTAAATCCACTAGATTATCATTGGATCCCTTGGAAGGCCAACCAATAGGCTTTAGGCACACCATGAGGGTAACCTTGCTAGGGGCTTGACATGTGTCCTAATTGACTCTTGGGCAAGGGGTGCCCTTTGGGAGAGAGAGTGGTCAAGCAACCACCCCCCATTCTTGCATGGCTCGCCCCCTTCTTGTAGGGATTTGGTTTTGACTTTTGTGACACCTCAAGCCCCTCAACCTTGGGCCCAATTCTCACCACAAGCTTGGCCCTTAAGCCGTTCAAGCTTGGGCTGGGTTCCCACCTCAAGTACAACCCTAGCATCTCAAGCATGAAAAGTACCTCAAGCATCTCAATCATCAAGCACTTCAAGCATCTCAATCATCAAGCACTTCAAGCATCTCACTCATTAGGAATGCCAAGCACCTCAATCTTGGGCCGCGTTCCCACCTCAAGCACAACCCTAGCTTACCTAAGGTCAAAGGACTTTTAACACTAACTATTGGAGGTCTTCAATGAAGCTAAGCCTAAGGTCTTTAAGCTCCATTGGTTATCTTTGCTCTTTGACATACCATCTCTCATTTGGGCCCCTTTACCATTGGCCCCGTGTTGAGATAGATCTATAATCACATGTCTATATCCTAACCCTTGTTCCCGTTTATTCTCCCACATTTAATGATCAGTTTAATATGAGAAAATCATTTGGATTGGTTAGATATTAGATTTTGTGACATTACCTCTCTCTTGAAATCATAGTCATCCACAACTATGAGGTAGAAGTGATAAAGTATTTGGATTGGTTAGATGTTAGATTTTGTGACATTACCTCTCTCTTGAAATCATAATCATCCACAAGTATGAGGTAGAAGTGATAAAGTATTTGGATTGGTTAGATGTTAGATTTTGTGACATTACCTCTGTCTTGAAATCATAGTCGTCCACACCTATGAGGTAGAAGTGATAAAGTCTTAGTCATTAGTCAATCTTGCTTAGCGGATAGAGGATCCTTTTTAACCCTACGACATCTTTTCAAGATGGATGACTAATCCATTTGGTGCTTGGGAGACATAGTTGCCGCAAGCATGTCTTCTCTTTAGTCAATTTCATTCTCCGAAGTAGAGTGACAAATTCTACTTGGTGTTTGAGAGACGTCGTCATCACAAACATGATTCTAAGCATGCATACTATTTAAATTTGTGCACAATGAAAAGAGAACTAGTATTATAAGACAAAAACTTTGATCATTTGAAAGAAATTTGTACATTTGCTTACTCTAATGTAACATTGTAAGCATTCACAAGGTTCATACTATCCTTAAGCTGTATTCCTTGTATCCATATAGCATCTTCAAAAGGATAATTTTTTAACTAATTAAGATACTGTCGGATAATCTTACCATGTCATAGTACCTTATCTTCATGCCGAAGGATAGCTTCAGGTTGTAGCACCTCTTCTTGGTCTTCAGCTTTGGGAGGGTCTTCAATAATTGGTTCACTTGGTGGCTCTCCTTTGTAGGGCTTAAGTAGGCTCACATGAAAATCATTGTGTATGAGCCAATGGTTGGGCAACTTGAGTTGGTAAACCATGTCATTGATGAGCTTCAAGATTTGGAAAGGACCATAGTATCTTTTTGCTAGTTTAGCATACTACTTTTGATGGCCTGTAGGATTTTTGCCCGTCGTTTGCCTCAATCGAGCCTTAGGAAATTTAAGTAGGACCCAATCGTTTTCTTTGAACATTAAGGCCCTTCTGTGCATGCCAGAAACAACAACTTTTTGCCTTTTGTTGAGAGATTCATACAGCCTCCTTAGTCTTTTGAAAAGATTCTTGTAGGTCATGGCTATACTCATCGGCAACGAAGATCTTCCCATGTACTTTCAGTAGCAAGGGACTTTTAGGTCTTCCCTCAATTATTTCAAAAGGTGCTTTTCCTGTAGAAGTATGTACAATATTATTGTTGGCATACTCTACAAGAGGTAAGTACTTTTCTCATTGTGAGCATTGATCTACTTCTGTAACATAAGTCTTTACTTTAGTAGATCGAGTATCGTAAGATTGTCTATCTCACTTTTGCCATCCGCTTGTGGGTGATAGGCCAAAGAAAAATTCAATCTTGTTCCTAGATTTTCAAAGAGATCTTTCCAAAAATCACTGTTCATTCGAGGATCTTTATCTGACATGATGGATGTTGGTAATCCATGGTGTTTGAAAATCTGTGATATGAAGAGAGTTTCCATTTGGTGTTCCTTAATAGTCTTTTTGACAAAAATAAAGTGTGCTTGCTTGCTAAACCTGACAACTATTGTCCATAGACTTGGGTAATCCAAAGATAAAACCCATGGATATACTCTCCCATGGTGAATTTAGGATAGGCAATGGCTGGAGTAATCCAGGTTGCTTCCCTCTATCATACTTGGTCTTTTGGCATACTACACTACTCTTGTATGTCCACTTTCATGGTAGGCCAATAGAAGTACGTTTCTACTCCTCAGAGAGTGGGTTGAATGCCTCTATGCCCCGCATAAGGAGGAGCATGGGATTCATACATGAAAGGTTTTTATATTTACATGATCACGTGAAATTTTTTGTGATCAGAATGTTTATGGTCACATTCACATAATCACAATTCACATGATCACAAAACAAGCCGATAAGTGGTGATGTGGCAACCCACCAGAACCTTGTCAGAGTTTGTGTTTTTCTCAATGGGCCCATGAGGAAACTTGAAGAATGCTAAACCGAGCACACCAAGAAATGAAAAAACCCCATTGGGCATACTAAATTGGACAAATTCTATAGATTAAAGGGAAGTCTCGTGAATATTTAACATGATCACATATTTTGAAATGTGATCACTCAATGTTATTAACGTGATCACATATTTGTGATCACGTTAATGAAATCCGTGCATACATGACTTTCTCACAAATGAAGAGGGTAACACATAGCCTATGGCCGTGGAGAAGATAACCATCCTACAAGGTGAATGGTTCCTCTTTCTTCCCCAAATCAAGGGCTGACATTATGTCTCTATAGTCAAGGTTAGTAGCATACTCATCTATCATAGAAGATAGATCATTGTGAGTAGCTATAGACACCCCATTAACCTTTGGTCGTCGTGAAAGTGCATCAGCCACTTGATTGTGCTTACTAGCAATGTGATCAATATGGAAATTAAATTGTGAAAGAAAATTTGTCCACCTCATTTGTTTTTCAGAAAGCTTGGTTTGCGTCATGAAGTACTTGAGACTTTGGTGGTCGGTTCGTAGAATAAATGGAGTCCCCAATAAATAATGCTTCCATGTGTCTAGGGCATGTAGAACAACTAAAAGCTCTTTCTCATAAATGCCTAAGACACATTCATCTGTATTGAGACTTCGGCTCTCATATGCTATGGCATGCCCTTCTTGAAGCAAAATTGCTCCAAGGCAATCACCACAAGCATCACATTGGACCTCAAATGTCTTTGAGAGATCTGGAAGCATGAGGACTGGTTGGGAGGTAAGCTTCTCTTTGAGCTTTTCAAAAGCATTTTGCTCCTTAGCAATCTATAAATACTTAATGTTATGCTTAGTTAAGTCATGTAGTGGTCCTGCTATTTGAGAAAATTTTACTATGAAGCGTCTATAGTATGCACACATACCAATAAAGCTTCTTAGCTCATGTAGATTCCTTGGATTAGGCCATGCTTTTATTACCTCTAGCTTCGATGGATCCATATGAAGACCATCTTGAGAGATAATATGACCTAGGTATTGAATCTCTTGAAGGAAAAATTTGATTTTCTTTTGGTTGAGAAAAAGCTTGTTTTCCCACAGTGCTTGAAAAATCACTTGTAGATGTTGCTTATGCTCCTCCAAATACTTAGAGTAGATGATGATATTATCAAAGAACACACTAGTGAATTTGCAGTAGGGTCTAATTTTTTTCTCCATTATACGATTGAACATAGATGGTGCATTAGTCAAGCCAAAAGGCATGACTAGATATTCATAAAGACCAAATGCAAAACCCGATCTTTAGGATATCTTCATCCACTATCCTTATTTGGTGATAGCCACTTTTAAGGTCCATCCTTTTGAAGTAGGTATAGCCTTGTAGCTTATTAAATAGATCTTCTACCCGAGGCACATGAAATCTATTTTTGATAGTGATATGGTTTAGTGCTCGCTAGTCCACACACATACGGTATGTACCATGTTTCTTTTGCACTAAAAGGACTGGAGAACAAAAGGGAGAGGAGCTAGGCCTCACCATCCCTTTGTCAATCAACTTTTGTACTTGCCTCATGATCTCCTCTTGTTTAGCTTGAGAAACTAGATAAGGAGGCTTGCTAGGTGGTGAGCTTCCTGGTAGGAGCTCAATTCGATGGTGATCGTCCCCTCGTTTTAAAGGTAAGTCCATAGGGATATCATGCATGAACACATCTTGGAATCCTTTTAGAAAATTAAACAAGTCTACCATTTACATTTGATGAAACATTAGGACCTTTTAGGGACTCTTTGACAAAAATCATGTGCGCAAAAACTTAGCTCTTCATTGATTTATCAAAAGCAGGAGGATTTATAAATGGTATAGTACTACCACACTCACTAGCATCTACATACATGTTCTTCCTACTAACAGGAGCACAGAAGGCCCTGCAAAATAGAGCAAACATCATATTGCAAGCCATAAGCAAACTGAACCACATATCTGGCACATCCACGAGTACATAACCAACGTTGCACATGAACAAAGAGAGACAAAGAGCGGGAGAGTGGGAGAGAGCACGTGGAGGCACACCTCCTAGAGTGGAGTGCTACACCAGCACGGTGAGAGAGAAGAGATGATAGGAGAGAAGAATACATAGACACTGGGTGCAATCTTCCCCCGTGCAAGAGTGACCATTTTCCTCTTGCACATATTTGTTTTATAGATTTCGCAAATGGTCAAAGTGAGTACAAACTGGCCGGCCGGTCATAAATGGCCGAAGCTCATAAAGAGCACTTGAATAATACATGAAATATATTTCCGTATGCATAGGCCTAGCTCGGTCAAGCCTTTTACACATGTCAGCTGCAATAATTAATAGAATACCTGACGCATCCACGAGCACATAATCGACGATATACGTGAACAACGAGAGACGGAGAGCGAAACAGAGGTAAAGAGCACGTGCAAGACGCACCTCCTAGAGCGGAGTGCTACACCGGCATGGCAAGAGAGGAGGGAGGAGAGGAGAGAAGAAACAAACAAGCACTGGGTACAATCTCCCCCCGTGCAAGAGTGACCATTTCCCTCTTGCACGTTGTCATGCTGTGACACGTACATAGTGGGAACGCATGCTACAAGATCTATCTTGTAATTTTTTAGACACATAATTATCTTTCCTATAATGTACATATTCATATTTAAGTATAATAATAAGCCTTCTATCTCATCCTATTATTTTTCTCAAGGGTAACCTATTCTTACTTTACCATCAGAAAATACTATGGGAAAAACATCAATAGCTCCGCCTCTTTAACTTGGGGCAAAAAGAATTGATTCTTTATTTCTACTATCTCATTATCATCTCACACCCTAGCTAGATCCTATATCTAGGGTAAACTCCAATATATATATATTCTATGTATTTTTTATATTTCTTTTTAAATAGCTACTAGGAGGGAATCATATCCTAGTGGGACACTAGGTGGCATGATTTCAAAGATACACTTATTCTAGTGCATTATTGCAAGCATGATTACAAAACTTTGTCAAGGAGCAATGTCATGCTTTTATATGGCATGAGGTGTCCTTTGGAATCAAATGAAAGTTTAGGCTAAGGGGACCACAGGAAGACTTTTGCTGCCAGAAATGGACCCTATTTTGATGAATTTTTTAAACAAGGTTCCAATCCGAATTGGAAAATGATTTTAAAATGAAAATCGTAGCTAATGAGCTGAATTGTCTGCCCATATTTTTACTTTTGTATTTGGAGCCACGGTTGAGGAGATATGATCAAAATACTGGACCCCAGTCTGCCACATCATGCAGGGACAGCTCATTTCCAACTTTTCCAATTCCTGTTCACACTGGCTCCTCTCTTCTTGTGTAAACCCTTGGGGGTTCCCTTCACCTATAAAAGGGGACCTTTTCTTCTTTGAAAAGAACTCAAGCATTCAAGCCATTGATGAGAGGAATTCTTGAGGGAGTGAGTAGTAATGCCTAATTGTACTTAGCCATTAACATAAGCCCAAGCCTACACTTTCTCCTAGAGGAAGACTAGCCATCCTTGCATTCTATCCTTGGAAGATCAACTCTAATCAAAGAAGGTCTTGCACTTGGCGTATCAAGCAAAGTGGAGTGCTCCCGTCTTATTCTCTCTCCATTTGAATAATGGTGCCGAAGGGTTTGTCAAGTAAGATGTTTTCTACATTGATGTTTTCTTGATTTCTTGTTGTTTTCTTTTTCATCTCTAATCCGACATATATATATATATGTATCTAATCTCATCTCCTTAACCAAACCTATCTCTCTCATTCTTAGTAATTTATCCTCTCTACAAATTCTATGTTCTCTTTGCTACAGGTACATCTCTCCCCGCAGTATCCTTATTGCCTACGGGCAAGCCAATGATAACTCAAAATCGGTGCAGAATTTGGAAAAACTTTCTTTTGCAAAGTTGTAGACCACATCGATTTCGATGCCTATGACAGCTAATTCTGCAAAATCATTTTTAATCAGGAGAAAAATCAAAAAACAAAGTTTCTTTTCAGGCATGTATGGAGTCTGCGAACGATAAGTCAAAATCGGTGCAGAGTTTGAAAAAATTTTCTTCTGCAAAGTTGTAGACCACATCAATTCCGATGCCCTTGGAGAGTAGTTTCTGCAAAATCGTTTTCAATTAGCAGAAAAATCAAAAACAAAAAGCGAAAGTTGCTTTTCAGGTATGTATGCAGTCCGCGAAAGATAACTCTAAATCGGTGCAGAATTTGAAAAAACTTTTATCTGTAATGTTGTAGATCACATAGATTCCGGTGCCTTGCACGGGTAGTTTCTACAAAATCGTTTTCAATCAGGAGAGAAATCAAAAACAAAAATGTACTACTCTGATACCATGTTGAGAGAGAGAGAGAGAGCGAGAGCACACAAATAGAACCGCAAAGTGTGTAGAATACACACATGAGATGATGTATATATAGAGGGGACCAGGGTGCCATATATAGAGCAGCCATATATTGAGTAGCTTCACATATAAGCTCAACCGTCTCGAGGGTCAAGTTTCATCTATTTTGGAGTGTTTTTTAAAATTTTAAGTACTATATAAGTCAAAACTCACAAGTTGAAGTTCATTTCTTGTTTGCACATTCTAGAAGACCCTCTCGAGCACAAACAAGCACGTACTCATATCTTGCACCACATGGAAGATTCACACGAGCACACAACTATGCACATCGATACCACCACAACCACTCACTCCATTGAAAATCCACAGCCAAAACCTCATGAAAAATCTATGTCTTCAAATCCACATCCTCAACCACAAGTGGATAACTCATTATCGCAACCCACTCTAGACGTCCAAAAACCTCCTCAACCATCAATTCTAGATGATCAAACCACCATGCAATAGATATTTGGTGATCTCAGACCACTAAATCATGCCAACTGCACACCTCTACATATCCCCCACCAATTTCATCTCTACGCAGACCCACATAAGAAACAAGAGCAACCAAAGAGGAATACCGAGGTGCATTGCAAAATTTGTAGCCCTCGCTTGCTGTCATAGAACATGGTTCTCAAGCAACCGTGGAGACCACGCCGTGAAGATTTTTATCACAATACAAAAAAATGGTTATGAAAGTAATAGCAGGCGACCCAGTTTCTGAAGCATGAGAGGCCAAGAGAAGGAAGAAAATGAAATAGATGGAAAAGAAACAGGCAGCCCCAAGAAGAAAGCACAAAGAATGCAAGAAGAATGGAGAAGAGAGAGGGAGCAAGAGGAATAGCAAAGAGAGCTCACTCAAGCATGAGCAAAGGGAGAGAGGGAGGTGGCAGAGGATAGAGCTCAGGCCGCCCAAAAAGAAAAGGCTAAGAGTTCAAGGACTTTTAAAATTCCTCAAAGAGCCAAGCAATGTGCAAAGAGGAAGAAGGACAAGGTGATGCTTGAAGAACAACAGGCCGAGAAGGAGAGGAGTAAGAAATACAAATATGATCCTCCTTGATGGGCTAGGCAGGCGGATCCTCCACCACCACCAATAGCACATTGGAAAGGGAGATGGAAGTCATGCACGGTTTCTTTGCAGGAGATCCAAAAGTATCTGAAGAGCACTAAGCCAATCATACTCAAAGCGGCCTTTTCTCGGGTGGTGAGAGAGATAATGGATGAATACAGTAATTTTTCTATACGCATAGAACATGAAGCTTTACTCGCTCTACAAAATGCCACCAAGGACATTTTGGTGCAGTTGTTTTAGGATGGCATTTAGTATATGGTGCATGCTAAGCGCGTAACCTTGAAGACTACAGATTTAGCTCTAGCAATCAATATGAAAAATGAAGAGTGCCTTCATAAGAATTAGTTTATCCCATCTACTCTCTCTTGATGAGATTTTGTAATCTTTTCATATAATATCAAAGAGTCAAATTTCTACCATTTCGTGCAATTGTAATACTTGATTTTGTACATTGTGTTTTTTAATTATTTGAATTGTTCTAGTTGTTAAATTTTAACTCTCATCGACCATGCAAGCACCCGTCAAGAGGGGTGCATCTCTCAATGATTTCTTTACAAAACTGGGCGGCGAGAGGGGTGTATGGAGGTGGGGAGATGACCACAACACATAGTGGCTCATGGCGGGGTTGGATGGTGCCAAAAAAGCCCTCCCCATGGCACACATGGTCCAATTCTGACAAGATGATAATCTCCCTCTGTGTATTGTGGCACATAGGGACTTTTTTTGCGTCATCCGACCCCACCGGGTGCCGTCGTGTGACATGGTCATTCCGCCACCTCCATATGCCCACTTCATCGCCCAGTTCTGTAAAAAATCACCAAGAGGTGGCCCCTGTCTGATGGGTGCTTGCATGGTCAAGGTTGTACGCATTTCTGGAATGAAATTTATTGAGCACTATGAATTAAAAAATAACAAGTACAAAATGTTGACAAAAATTGAGAAAAAACAATTATTATGTATTGATTTGGATATCACGTCATAGTCGATTGGTTTTCCATACATCTGTGGATATGGGGCCAACTACTAACTTGAAACCAAGGGATTTTTTAGTTTCCTCTGGGATTGTCACCCCTTGACCTAGGCTTCAGGTGCAGTGGCAGAGGAATGACCCAAGGTGCTTTTTTGTAAAGGCATACAATGCCACCTCTCGGTCCACCAATATAAATTTGTGAGAATTTAGGGTGAGGGAAGCTCTATAGAACCATTCTTGGAGAATTTTGTGTGAGCAACTCAAAGAATCAATGACCCCAAATGGCTCAAGTAGTTCCTAAGAGAGCTATCCCTACCCATGGGCACGTTGCATGAACCTCCAGTATGAATTGCAAAATTATCAAAATGGTGTTCCGTCTGCAAAGCATTCTAAACAACTTTAACACTTTTTGTAAGGAACAATAGAATATTTACCACGTTAAGAAATCTTTACCTTAGTTTCTTCATCCATCTCCTCAAGATTTTTCCTTGTAAGATCGATGCAAGAGCGATCATCTCCACCCATAGAAATCAGTGGTTTGTGTGGATGGAAAGCGCTTTCCAAGATGATTTTGTAAAATGAGGCACATGATTTAATTTCCACAAGTGTACTTGCTATTGTTTGCAGCAACTTTTGTTTGTTTTCATTGGGGAGGAAAGAGAGGCTTGAAGATGCAAGCAAAAAGTTTGAATAATTACATATCTTCTCTATGCCTTCGTAGACCACATGCAAAATTATGATAAAGAACCATAGTGATAGCATGGAACCTTTCTACTAAGAGAGGAGACCCCATACATTTGCATCTAAAGGCCTACAAGTGAATCATCAATATTAACAAACCCTTGGATTACTTGTTAAAGTACTGAGAATGCTTACTTTGCTAGAGAGTTTATATATAGTCCCACTAATCTTGACATCATTATAAAATATTACTATTATTGTAACTCTATGAACCTTAATTGTTTACTCTAAGAAATGTATTGCTGCAAGTTGAAGCGAGAAGGCCTTGAAAAATATGCTAATAGCATATAATAGATGATAAATTCAATAGATCTACATACCTGCAAAATCGTGTACGCAAGGAATCAATAGCAAGTCTTGTACGAGAGAGACAGATGCAAGAGAGAGAAAAAGAGCACGTGCAGCTGTGCCTCCTAGAGCAGAGTACCACATCGACACGAAAAGAGAGAAAAGAGGATAGAAGAGAAGAAACATACGAGCAGTGGGTTCAATCTCCCTCCGTGCAAGAGTGAGCATTTCCCTCTTGCAAGTATTTTAGTTATAGATTCTTCAATTCTAAAAAATGAATACACATTGGCCGGCCAACACAAATGACCATAGTTCGTAATGAGTACTTGAGTAATAAATGTACATATCCCTTATCCATAACATACTCCGGGGTTGAAAAGTAACTACCCTCAGTTGTGAGTTACATAAGTGGTGGGGTCCAATGTGAGGTACAAGACGCTAGGTACATGCGTGCAACAAAATGAGTAACTAAAAACCAAAAGAGTAACAATGATTAGTAGGAAGCAGTTTAAGAGTGGAAAATTGTGTAGCATTTGTATGGTGTGATGGGAGTGCAAAGAATGAAGTAAATGTGCATAGGTGCGGAGTGCAACATTAGTTAGAAATGTGGTTCCAAATAGACACCCATCTACCGCCCTTCCACCTTTCCAAACCAATCCATCATATCCTTTCATATCAATCCATAACAAATGTGGTGGGCCAGTTCCACATAAATGTAACCACAAAGAGTCCTGCCTTATCAGACATACGCAATCTACTACACATGTATCGACATCCATAATCTTCCATTTAAAGTATTGCAAAATGTAAAGTCCTGCCTCACAAGGCATAGGCACTCTAATACTCATGTCAATAACCATAAGTTTCCATGGCTGTGGAGCGGAGAGTCTTGCCCTCTTCAGGCGTATGAGCTCTAACATGTGTAGAAATATTTCCATTCCAATTGAGTTTAACCCATAAGATCCTTTCCATGACAATGCACAATGTCTCAACCAGTGTGTTGAGTAATGTGACCAATGGTTTGTGGAGAAATTTATACCTGGAGGTTCTCTGATGGGAAACCATTGCACGCAGCTTTATCTGCAATAGTAATTCTTAAAGACAAAGCAATAAAAATGATGTCTTGTCAACTGTAAAACTAATTGAAGCACACACTCATTGTATTAACATGTGAAAAGTTTGTAATGAGGGTTGTTTACAATGTAAGGATGGGAGTCAGTAGAGATTATTGTTGTGTGATAACAATACGAAGGTCAAATAATAGTTCCAATTAAGAAACAAATAATGGAGCTTTTGTTTAAACTATTTTCAATTTTTTTTGAAAATTAAAAATTAAAGAAAAACTCATGCCAACTATATGACCTTATATTCATCATGGTTTACCTTAATCAGCTATAGAGGAGTCCTAGATATTACAATAGCATGGATGTCATACAGAAGCTAATAAATGAAACAATATCAAGAAGTATGTAACAAAAAGTACACTATCAGTATACCATATTATGGAAGATTAAAGACAAAATAAAGCAATCAAATTGAAAATTGAATTCCATTACATTACCACTAATGGGTATAACCTTATACGGCACAAGATTACAAATAGTGATGATTTAGTAATTATCTCATTTATAGTATATAGTTGCTTACATAATTGGATCTTCATTCTTGTAATTGGGAAAGTAGTCAATTTAAGTGTTGGTAGCTAGAAGTGTATCTAGTTAGAGGATGCATATGGTCATCCTTGTTAGAATACTTAGGCCGGATACATCTTGAATATGATCAAAATATTTAAGCTTATTGAAAATACATCCCAATGACAGATACTTAGCATGTCCGAGATGCTATAGTTATAATTTAAGCTTTGGAATATCTCATTATATAGAGGTGACATATGCCCTTAGATATTGTGTGGGTAATATCTCAAAGAATAACTAATTCTTTTTGGGTACGTATACATGTGTCCTTGACCAGCTGACTTGTCAGTTTGTGGGGGAAGTTTTGATCGTCAACCAAAATGCCTCCTTCTTTCACTATACACAGTAAGCCATAAATTGTGAAGAGAAATGTCATTCACAAAAGTGGTGCAGATTTTGTCAGTATGGCTCTTTGAAATGAAGGATATAGATGTCATAAGAAACGATAGAGAGAGAGGGAGAGAGAAAAAGAGAGAAGACTTGACACTAGATGTGGTCCTAAATCTGAGTGCCGTAGTATGTGAGCACCTCACACTTGACACCAAAAATCATAAAAGAATTTTGACTGTCAACTCTATATCCATTGCTTAACAAAAAGATTTGACATGAAGAAAATAATTGTGAGTCTCCTTTGATAAAACCTAATAGCTTAAGCCTGAGCAAAATTTTGTTGTATTGTTGCACAATTTTGACAATGATTCAAACATCAACTCCAAGCTATGAGAGACCATATAGAACACTCACAATATGTGTGTGTTTGTGTGTGTGTCTTTGCATAGATCATCGGAATTGATGAGTGAGTGTGTGTGGATGGCAAGAGGTCATTGACTTGCGAGGTTGGGAACAATTGAATACAAAGGTAAGGTCCGCAACTTGGTTTCAATATTGATATCAATCATGGTACAAAAGGTAAGGGGGAGAGGGGGTGAAGAGAGATCAAAATAAAATGAAATGTTATATTAACTATCGTTCAAAAGGCCAAATATACCTACGAGACCAAATCCTTATGGTTGTAAACTAATGTATGGGTACAAAAATAAAAGAAAGTACAGTGAAAGACCAAAAATAAAAGCCTAAAGGCGTGATTAGATTCAGCATCATGATCATGGTATTCCAAAGGATATGTGGCAAAGGGTGTCATGCGAGAAAGTATTGCATTGGTTGCTGAAAAGATTTCTCAATGTCCTCTGCTACTATAAGTATCACTAGTTGGAACCCTTCCTTCAGCAACATTGCAACCGATATTAGATTCGTCCAACACATATGGAACAACCAAATTGACTTCAGAACCCTGAGAAGCTGTCCTATCATCTGTTTGAGATAGATAAGAAACACCCTATGGGACAAGGTGCTAGAGGCTTATTAGCATCAATTTCTTTGATTTTCATCTCTTGCTTTTTATCGACTTCTGGACTTAAATAAGTTGAGTAGTTGCTTTGCTCCTCATAATACCTCTCAAAACCCACAATTGTTTTGATATTCGCAAAAGAAGGGAGGATTGCTAGAGGTGGTGTCATAATAATCAATATCTAATTCTCCTAAATGATTTTCTCATGTTAAACTGATCATTTAATATGGGGAAGTGCCAGGGGAGAAAAAGGTATAATATTGGTTAAGCTAGCAGACCGGCCACAATAGGGATCCAAAGGTGGGGGCATCTGCAAAAGATCCATGTGCAACAATGGGCTTAAAAGACCCTAAGGTTCAGCCCATTAAGACTTGCAAAATGCTAAGGTTCCAAAATTCAAAAGTTGTGTCCAAAGGTCAAGCATGGGGGGAATTGGATGCTTTGTGTGTGTCCCAAAAGCCTTTATCAATCCCTACATAGGAGGGGGCGAGCCTTGGGAGTACGGGATGAGAGAGAAACTCACACACACACACACACACACACACACACACACACAAGCTCCCTTTACACAAAGGGAATGAGGGGCACATGTCAACTCCCTAGCCCAAATGCCCACAAGGTGTACCCAATTCCTATTGAATGGCCTTGGAGGTGGACCAATGAAAATTAAGTTAGAGTAAATCTAGTTTAATTAATTTAAAAAAACTTAATAAAATAACTAATGAGAATTAAGCTCTCTAGAAGACTATTGGACAGTCTCCCAAGAGGTCCAATGAGCATTCAACAGCGCAATGGCTTGCCTGATTCCTATTGGCCAGGAGGCAAAGGGGTCCAATGAGAGTTTAGTTGCCTTTATTAACCACATAAAGCTCTCACAAAAGGGGAAAGGGGGACACATGTCAGAAGGCTATCACTTAGACTGCTTAATTATCATTGGCTAGCCCTAGGGAGGCCCAATGAGACTGTAGCATGATCAAATAGCAAGAGGGGTCCACCAAGAGAGAGAGGGGGCTGATTTTTGCAAGGCATTATCACACACACACTCACACAATCTGATGTGTGAAGTAAATAAGACTCTCTCTCCTTCTCAAGCTTTAATGGAAAGCTTACCACCTACTCCAAGCTTGTGAGAAGGGAGGCCTAATCCAACAACTCTTGGCTTTGTGATGCGAATCCAACCAAGAGCCAAGCGTCAATGCATGCTCATCTCCTCTACGATGCTAATTACTAAGTTAAGATATGCTAAAATGAGTGATTATGTGAGGAGATGTACATGTTTCTCGTAAGAACTCTCCTTCTTCCTCTCAATCTACTCTCATACCCTGCTAGCTCTCACCATCTTCGAAGGTGTGTGAGGTCTTGGGTCTGAGACCGGAGAGAATTGATGTTGTGTTTGATAAGTGTTTTGCTTAATGCATGAAGCTTTCATCTTCATTGCACTAGCTAGTCTTGAAGGAACACAAAGAATTGTATTGTACAATGTCTCTCTTGATGGGAGAAACCATAATACAAAGCCTTTTGGAGGGGGGACCGGCTCCATGTAAATCCGGTCCTCAAGTGTTGTCAATAGATTAATTTCTCTCTCTTTTGAAAGTATTGCTCATGCTATCTAACTAGGTGTTATGCTTTTTGTTGCTCTCTCCACCCAAGCACTCTTATAATTCTCATTAGGAATATATTCTAATAAAATGCCCACTATGTTCATGCTAATTTCCGCTATACACAAGTTTTTAGGCCATGAAATGTTACATTGGTATTAGAGCACATGTTTTATCTTTTCTTGCTCAAGAAGGGAGGTCCTCAAGCTAGCTATAAATGGTTGGTATTATTAATTACCTGTGAGTAATTAGAATAGGGATTTTCCAACCTTGCAGTGCGCCTGCCTTCGTGCAGCTAACGGGGCATTACCGTCGAGAGCTATGGTCTTAATAAAGAAGTCCTACGGGGCTTGCCTACGGCTTAACCACTATTGAGGTATTAGAAGCTTGATAGGAGCCGGTGCTATTTTGGTGTTGAATGACCCTCTCTTCTATTTCTTGCAATTAATGGTATTCCAGCCACGGGTACAGTAGCTTGAGTGTTTTTTCTAAAGGGGTAAAGAGGAGTAGCAACTAGGGCTTGAAGTGCCAAAGTACACCTAAACAAGTTTACACCTAAAAGTTGTTAGAATGGATGACAATAGTAAAGAGAGTGAAATTAATGTTGATAACTTTGATTTTGCTAATGAGAAAGTTACTAATGATGCCCCGATGCTTGTTAACTATCTTGTTTCTAAGCTTCAACAAGCCATGGGCAATCCATCTCTCCAAAGTGAAGTGCAACGGCAGCTCTGTGCTCATGGGATTCTCCAAGCTCACCACCATGACGAGAGAACACCTAGGAAGACTCCTTGTGAAACTTCCCAAAGAGGTCTCTCTCTGATTCGAGAAGAAGAAGAGAATCCATACGAAGGGCTCAAGAATTTAGTTCTTGATGATGCATCTCCTTCTCAAAGTAGAACTCAAGAGCCTCCACCAAAGGAACGAGAAAGAAGTGACTCTCCCGCCACCTCGGTGGAGATGGATCCACAAAGACGGCGGGCTAAGCGCTCTCCATCACCTCCAAAACAGAGAAGACCATCGCACACTTCTCCACACCATAATTCAAAGAGGGATGACAAAAATCAAGAGAAGAAAAAGGCAAGAAAGAGGACACCCTCTTCTCCATATTCTTCATCCTCTTCCTCTTATGAAAGTGATGGTGAAGACGATGAAGATCAAGACAAGAAAAAGGCAAGAAAGAGGTCACCCTCTTCTCCACCTTCCTCAAATTATTCACCATCTAAAGAAAGTGATGGTGCAACCTTTGAACCATCAAAAAGAAGAGGCCATAGGAAATCCTATGCCACATGGAAGAGGTCGTCCAAACTGAAGAGTTTCAAAGAGGGAGGGAAGAGCATATCTTTCCTTACCTATGATGGCACCTTTGGTGCTACGAACAGAGTCTTGGCCTAAATTCAACAATTTGATGCGGCGTTCGGAGATGAGGGCTTCACGGAGTCCTCTAAGCTACACCATGTAGCTATGCATTTTCAAAAGTCCGCCAGGCAATGGTGGCCTAGCCTACGAGCCAATGGTGAAGCTCCGTGAACATGGAAATATTTAAGAGCTTCCATTATAAAGAAATTTTTGGCCACCGATGCCAAAGACAAAGTGTTCACAGAATGGTGAAGCTTAAAGCTCTCTCCCTATGAATCCATCCACAAATATGTAAACAAGTTTTGGGACCTACAACTCAAAGCCACTGTCTTCAAAAAGATGGATTTTGGAGAGGAAAAGCAACAATTTTGTGCTGGCTTAACTGAAGAAATGGCGGAGTATGTCAACTTCCAAAGACCACCTACCATATCGGAGGTAGTACACCATACTATGGTGGCATATCGAATCAATTTCCAAACAGGGGCTAAAAGAAATAATAAGCCCACGGAAAACAAGGGTTCCAACGAGCCTAAGGGGAAGGACAATGTCCAAAAGTCTCCTAAGGGCAACTCCAACAATGTCAAACAGAAGGGAGTTTACAAACGTAAAAATAAACTCTCTCCTGAAGATCTTGAGCGTTATCGCAAGGATAACCGGTGTTTCAAGTGCGGCAAACAAGGCCATGCGTACCGCGCTTGTCCCCAAAAGAACACCCGCCATGATCCTCCTAGAGCTACCTTGGTTGAAATCCAAGAGGAGGAGACTCACCAAACTCACCCCAAAGGATCTCCTCTATGCCATGCTTGCGGAAAGGTAAGAGAACATGATGCTTATATTCTCTTTGACCATGGTTTTACTCACAATTTTATATCTATAGAGTTGGCCACCAAGCTAGGCATACAAGCCTACAAGATGGGAGATGTTCTACCCGTAGACAATGCTTTCAAGGGGCAAGAAGCTTCAGTAACTTCCTTAATCGGGAAATTGAGGCTCCATGTCCAAAGCTATGTGGACAAAGAGGACTTCTTTATCTCTCCTCTCAAGCATGAGGATGTAATCCTAGGGGCACCATGGTTTGATTGCGTGGCTGCCAATGTAAAATTCCCTGAAAGGAGAATCTCCTTTAAGTTCAGGGAAAAAGACATGTATATAGATGCTAAGGAAATGGGTAGCACTATCCCCATTGTACGTACACCAGTTTTCAACAAGTCAATAAAGAGCTCTATTTCTGTGTACATGATTTTTGTTAAAAATTCTCAAAATGAACCTAATGCTTTAGCAAAAGAAAATAAAAGCAACAAAAAGGAATTAGAGTTATTCAATTTTCTCAAGGGGTTTCAATATGTTTTTATTGACAACATCCCTTGTGAGCTACCTCCGAAACGAGGTAGTGATGACCATGCAATTGAACTTCTTCAAGGAAGTTCACCGCCTAACAAACGTCCTTATAGAGTTTGTCAAGCTCAACAAGAGGAGATTATGCGGCAAGTGCATGAGTTAGTTGAGAAGGGCATGGTTAGGCCTAGCTCATCTCCATTTTTCTCACCTGTGCTATTAGTGCAAAAGAAAGATGGCACATATTGTATGTGTGTCGACTATAGATCACTATCAAGAATAAGTTTCCCATTCCACGGGTAGAAGACCTATTTGATAAGCTACAAGGATTGACCTACTTCAATAGGATTGACCTAAAAAGTGGCTTTCATCAAATAACGATAGTTGATCAAGACATTGTAAAGACCGCGTTTCGCACCACATTTGGTCTTTACAAATACATTGTCATGCCTTTTGGCTTGACCAATGCACCAGCCACATTCAACCGCTTGATGGAGAATCTATTCAGGCCTTATCGAACCTTCACTGGAGTGTTCTTTGATGATATTATCATCTACTCTAACTCATTAGACGAACACAAGCAACACCTCCAGGTAATATTTCAAGTTTTAAGAGAGAATAAACTTTATGTTAATCGAAAGAAAAGTGAAATTTCCTTGCAAGAGATTCAATATTTAGGTCACATTATCTCTCAAGATGGCATCGAGATGGATCCATCAAAGTTAGAGGTAATAAAAGGATGGCCTAAACGAAAGAATCTTCATGAACTAAGAAGCTTTATAGGTATGTGTGCATACTATAGATGCTTCATAGAAAAGTTCTCACAAATTGCGGGACCATTACATGACCTAACAAAGAAAAGTGTTAGGTATACATGGTCTTCTACGGAGAACAATGCTTTCGAAAAGCTTATCTCTCAACCTGTGCTTACACTACTGGATATCTCAAAACCATTTGAGGTCCAATGTGATGCTTGTGGGGATTGCCTTGGAGCTCTTTTTCTTCAAGAAGGGCACGCCATAGGCTATGGAAGTCGAAGGCTCGACCTTGTTGAGCAAGCTCTAGGCATATATGAAAAGGAACTCCTTGCAGTTCTACATGCCTTAGACTCATGGAAGCACTATTTATTGGGGACTCCTTTCATTCTGCGACGAACGGATCACCAAAGTCTTAAGTACTTCATGACGCAGACCAAGCTCTCCGACAAACAAATGAGGTGGGCAAATTTTCTTTTGCAATTTCATTTTCATATTGCTCACATTGCTGGCAAGCATAATCAAGTAGTAGATGCACTCTCAAGACGGCCGAGAGTGAATACGGTTTCCATAGCAACTCACAATGATCTATCTTCAATGATAGATGAGTATTCTATTGATCCCGATTTTAGATATGTGATTTCAGCCCTTACATTAGGGAAGAAAGAAGAACCATTTACTTTACAAGGTGGTTATCTTCTCTATGGAAATAGACTATGCGTTACTAACTCACCATGTGAGAAAGTAATGTATGAATCTCATGCTCCTCCTTACGCCGGGCATAGAGGGATTCAGTCTACCCTAAAGGGAATTCAAACATATTTCTATTGGCCTACCATGAAAGTGAACATACAAGAGTATGTTTCTAAATGTGTGGTATGCCAATAGACAAAATTTGATAGAGGGAAGCAACCTGGATTGCTTCAACCCTTGCCAATTCCTAATTCACCATGGGAGAGCATATCCATGGATTTTATCTTTGGATTGCCTAAGTCTATCCATGGGAATACGGGAATATGGACGATAGTAGACAGGTTTAGTAAACAAGCTCATTTTATACCTGTCAAAAAGACTATCAAAGCCCATCAAATGGCAACCCTCTTCATTTCACAAATTTTCAAGTACCATGGCTTGCCAATGTCTATAGTGTCAGATAGAGATTCTAGAATGACCAGTAATTTCTGGAAGGGTCTCTTTGAGAATTTAGGGACAAGGCTAAACTTCTCTTCGGCCTATCATCCACAAACGGATGGCCAAAGTGAAATAGCTAACCTAACAATTCTTGATCTACTAAAAGCCTATGTAACGGAAGTAGATCAAAGATCCCAATGGGAGAAGTACTTACCCTTAGTGGAGTATGCTTACAATAACGCTGTACATACTTCCATAGGAAAAGCTCCTTTCGAGGTAATTGAGGGAAGATCAAAAAGTCCCTTGCTACTTAAGGTACATGGGAAGATCTTTGTTGTAGATGAGTAAAGCCGAGACCTACAAGAATCTTTTCAAAAGATTAAGGATGCTATCTCTATCTCACAACAAAGGCAAAAGGCTGCTGCTGACAAGCACATAAGAGCCCAAGCCTTTAAAGAAAATGATTGGGTCTTATTAAAATTTCCCAAGGCTCGATTAAGGCACACGACAGGCAAGAATCCTACGGGACACCAAAAGTACTATGCTAAACTAGCAAAAAGGTACTATGGTCCCTTCCAAATTCTTAGGCCAATCAATGAGCTGGCCTATCAACTCAAGTTGCCCAATCATTAGCTCATACACAATGCTTTCCATGTGAGCCTATTAAAGCCTTACAAAGGAGAGCCACCTCAAGAACCAACTATTGAAGACCCACCGGAGATCGAGGACCAAGAAGAGGTGCTGCAGCCTGAGTCCATTCTCCGACATGAAGACAAGGTACTGAGAGGCGGTAAGACTATCCGCCGATATCTTATTAAGTTTAAGAATTATCATTTTGAAGATGCTAGATGGATGCAAGGCATACAATTAAAGGATAACCTAAACCTTGTGAATGCTTACAATGCTTCCCAAGAGTAAGCAAATGTACAAAATGTTAAAAATGAACAAATTTTTTCTCTTATAAGACTCTCTTTTTCTTTATTGTGCACAAAAATGAAGTAGTATGCATTCTTAGATCAAGTTTGTGGAGATGAAGTCTCCCAAACACTAAGTAGAGCTTGTCACTCTACTAAGGAAGATTGATAGGACTAATGTGCAGACATGCTTGCGGCAGCCTCAGGCTCTCAAGCGCCAAATGGACTAGTCATCCATTGTGGAATGATGTCGTAGCGTAACATAGGGATCCTCTACCTGCTAAGAAAAGGACTCATGAATATGCTTTATCTTCTCTACACCATAGTCCAGGACGACTATGATTTCAAGAGAGAGGTAAGGTCATAATGATCAATATTCAATTCTCCTAAATGATTTTCTCATGTTAACATGATCACTTAATATGGGGAAGTGCCAGGGGAGAAAAAGCTAGAATATTGGTTAAGCTAGCAGACCGACCACAGTAGGGATCCAAAGGAGGGAAAATAGGGATCCAAAGGTGGGGGCATCTGCAAAAGATCCATGTGAAACAATGGGCTTAAAAGACCCTAAGGGGGACACATGTCAGAAGGCTATCACTTATACTACTTAATTATCCTTGTCTAGCCCTAGGGAGGTCCAATGAGACTGTAGCATGAGCAACTAGCAAGAGGGGTCCACCAAGAGAGATAGGGGGCTGATTTTTGCAAGGCATTATCACACACACACTCACACAATCTGATGTGTGAAGTAAAGAAGACTCTCTCTCCTTCTCAAGCTTTAATGGAAAGCTTACCACCTACTCAAAGCTTGTGAGAAGGGAGGCCTACACCAACAACTCTTGGCTTTGTGATGCAAATACAACCAAGAGCCAAGCTTCAATGCGTGCTCATCTTCTCTACCATGCTAATTACTAAGCTAGGCTATGCTAATATGAGTGATTATGTGAAGAGATGTACATATTTCTTGTAAGAATACTCCTTCCTCTCAATCTATTCTCATACCCCGCTAGCTCTCACCATCTTCGAAGGTGTGTGAGGTCTTGGGTCTGAGACCGGAGAGAATTGATGTTGTGTTTGATAAGTTCTTTGCTTAGTGCATGAAGCTTTCATCTTCATTGCACTAGCTATTCTTGAAGGAGCACAAAGAATTGTATTGTACAATGTCTCTCTTGATGGGAGAAACCATAATACAAAGCCTTTTGGAGGGGGCACCGACTCCATGTAAATCCGGTCCTCAATTGTTGTCAATAGCTTAATTTCTCTGTCTTTTGAAAGTATTGTTTATGCTATCTAACTAGGTGTTATGCTTTTTGTTGCTCTCTCCACCCAAGCACTCTTATAATTCTCATTAGGAATCTATTCTAATGAAATGCCCACTATGTTCATGCTAATTTCCGCTATACACAAGTTTTTAGGCCATTAAATATTACAGGTGGCATTCGGACACTCTTTAGAGCACGTAAAGCATCCTCCCTCCAACATGTTTACCATTTTGGTCGTACCACGTGAATGCACTGAAGTGTCCTTGTCATGGAGAGACAGTTAGATGATGCAGGTCAACTCAAGAAGGATTGGAGTTTTTAGGACAGGGACAAGAAGGATCCTTGGGAATGCTTCAACAATGCATGTAAAAGAATATAACTCTTTTATACAATTAAGTACCGTGTCAAAGTTTTGGGGAAAATCCTTCAGGAGTTTATAGTGGAGCCGCGGGTGGAGCAGTCATAGCAATGATATTCCATAATCGAGGAAGAGGGAGTGTAGGTACGGGTAGTAAGAAAGAGAGAAAGCATCATTGTGGTCATTAGCACTTTGAATTTATGCATCATGTGTGTCCCTGCTATAGGTATGCATCTCTCCACTCTTAGGTAGACAAATGTAACCCTCATATTTATATGTAGTAAGAACGATGATGTGACTTAACATTATCCCTGATGAAGTGTGTGGAAATCACAACACAAACATCAGCGGACAACTTAACAATCTAACATGTAGGACAAATATCATATGTATTTACATTCAAGACAACACCAATTCATCTAGTGATGAACAATGATGTGTCTTTGGAGTTCAATGCACAAGAGTAAACAGTGCATCAGACACAGATGAAGAGTGCATAAACTATGCATCTCTCCACTCTTTGTTTGATGAGCAAAACTCTTACGTTTCTACATGGTACAAATGATGATTTGCGCTGATCTAAAATTGAGAAACCTATAGGTCACTCTAAAGTGCCAGAGGTGTAGCATCATGCCTACTGCACTCCAAGAGTTGACCACTAAATTCTAACTTAGCTCTGTGATGAGAGATATACTACTGCACCACACGAGTGAGAATCTAAGTCTGTTCTAAAACCCTTCCCTGCAGTGAGCCAAGTGGCTTCACAGCACGAGAAAAGCATCTAGCTTCTACTCACTTCTGGAGTGAGCTAGATGGCTACACACCACAAAGTAGCCTATAACCTGCAAGCCAACTATGTGGTAAGATAAAAACTACTGCACCACACGAGTCTGGCACAACACACAAAACCAAGTTTGAATCGCAACTGTAGTTGCTAGTTTTGATCAAAACCGGTGATTTTCTTTATATAAGTAAGTTTTTCGATCAAAAAGGAAAAAATACAAATTTTGGTGATTATTTGGGATTTTGATGTGTAATGATGTTTTATACGTATTTTTTTTTGGTGTGGGCATATAAGTGCAATGCGGAAATCCTACACACAATGGCATGCCACAAGCCTAACTCTCTCCTAGATAGGTAATGGGTGGATATCAGGCTCACCTCCCGACCATAGAGCTAATATGGGCTCACCCTTGAGCCTCAGAGTCTACAACCACTGTGCTAGCATCTACTGCAAGGGCGGGTGTCCCATACAAAAAGGGAAGAAATTAGGAGAGACCAAATAAAAATAGAATAAATAAAACTATGTAGTACCGAATTTTATCCCATTAAAAAGATTATATGAGGGGAGTTTGTTATTACTAATCTATGGTTTGGGTAGTCATTATTTTGAATGGATCAAACTGATAATTCTCGTCTATGGTACTATATTCTTTAGGGCTCAATCAAACTCAAGAAGAGGTCAATGATCAATTCGATCTCTTCATTATCGTTCATTACTTCTTGAAGCTCTTCAGTTGTCAAGTTTGCATCAAGAGAGAAAGTGTCTGGGAAACCAACCGAGGATGGATTAGGCTCGCATTAAGTCTCAATGTCTACTCTAAGGTCAGATCTTTCATTTTATCATCCATTCCATTGGTGTGTCTCTCTTCTTTTTTAAAGTAGTTGTCATGTGCTATTGCTGTTAGAAGATAGGAATGTGTAGAAGCTGTGTCATTCTCTTGAGTTATATCATCTAAGATTTCATCTGAGTTGATGGTCTCAAATATCTGACGTCCTCGGGGATTGACAGGGATGACTTGCCTCAATGGGCTGAAAGAATCTTGAGAACTATAGAAGAAGGCCTAATCACAATGTGCCAACAAAATATATGATTCTTGTGTTGTTCATAATGGTTTTGAAGTGTCAACTATCCAAAAACCACATGGCTCTTCTCTCATTGTGACTCTTGCCCCTTTATACTCAACAACCAAGCAATCGCCATTACAATTTGTTTTAACATAAGATATTAAAAATTCCTTAGAAGAAACTTCAAATTTAATAGCATCCATATTTGTGTATATCTATAGAATCTTATCACCTAATTGCAAACACGGAAATTGAGTTCATAAATACCAACTATAGTTCCCATATAGCCAAGATCATGATGGAAGGATTTGTATCTTTTGCACGTGGAATACAACTGCTACCTAAAAGATGAAACAATGCAAAAATCTTGAGTAACACATCATTGAACGATTTTGTCGACTCAAAGGTGTTGTCCATAGGTCCACATGTTGCTATATGTGGATACCTAAAAGTACATATCCAAGTACATAAATTCCAAGTAAAAATATTAGAAATTCAAACAACTCTTTATTATACATTCATATAGAGTTTCACACAACTTTGTAGATATACATTCACAGAAAAACTATTACTTCTCTATCATAGCCAAATCCAATCTCTCTTTGCTTATCATCGATGTATTCTCCCTCTAGAATCCCATCTCTAATACATTTAGTAGATACCAATGAAAGAATGGATGGAGGTTTGGTCTTGGTAAATCTTTTAGATCTTCATCTTCTTTGAGGGTTGCAAGATTCATGGTACACTTTGATAAATGTTTGGTGGCCCAGATGAGCCTTCCTCATTCGCTCCTAAAACATGTTTCTAGAATGCTGAAGATGCAGGTTGACTCAAGTCTTAAGTGACTTGACATGTCAGCAATGTGTAACACGGGGTTATAGTGGAAGAGTATCCATCATGATGGGCCAAACCTTTGGTTGCACTCTCTTAGTGATGAAATTAGATTTGAGATTATCTTGAACAACCGACTTTTCTTTTCTTTTCGTTAAAAATCTTAATTTTCAAAACAGTATGTTTAACTTTGATTTGTTACGGCATAAGCCGCACACTGTGGACCATATGAATGTGCGAACTCTGCAGACTAGAACTTCATGCGACTACGGATAGTTCTTCACGAGATACCATGGGACAAGATGGGTTTGCACCGTTCCCGATCTGCAATGGAGCAGCGGGTGTATTAGGGGGGCATACTAGTCATTGTAGGGATATCAATATCATTCTTATGTAATCGTTTGCTCTACTGTGTATCAATGAATCCGATGGCATTTTGTTCCTTTGTACTTTCTATTCTATCTTCTTATATATTGGTGTTTCTTCTAATGTAAGGAAGTGTAAAGGTATCCATTCTTGTAGTGCTTATTGCTCCATTGCGGAGCCATAGGCATTACATTTGGAAACCACAATGCGTGATGGGCGACCTATTCTGAACATGCATGTGCACTAGGTCGCAAGGTCCACCTGACCCTGTTGTTCTAGTGGTGGGCAGACGACGGAGGAGAGGTTGTTCGGATAAATTCGTATTTTCCCCACCCCATAATGAGGAACATGTGTCTCCGTCGCCAAGCCCGGTTCGTGTCGGCGTACTCTGCGTAGTCAGTCCTTTCCACCTGATGTACACTCTTACTCACCAATTTATGTCTCTCCACCACCGACTTTGGTAATCAGTCTCGGGGTTACCCCGCCACCATCTCCTCCTCGTATTGTTCGGAAACTCTTTCCCGGAGGGGGCACAATTGAGCAAGGGACTATGGTGCAACCAGTGGCGGGTGGTGAGATTAATTATAGTCACTTTCAAGGTCAATCAAAGGAAGATCTTGATGCACATTTGTGGAAATTTAATAAGGTGTATGAATTGAATCATCGTGGTGTAGTGATTCCTCTCCATCAACAATCTGTGTTTGAGTCCACACTTTTAAGTAAAGCTACAAAATGTTTGGTAGAGTATCCTGATGATCACTTTCAAACTTATGTCAAAGGTTGTAGAGCGTTCTTGTGGTGATTTAGAATGAAAAATACAATCCCTCAACATTTGGAAAAGATTAGGACGTTGCATCAAAAGTTGCTGCCAGTTGAGGATTATGTTGCAAAGTTTCGGATGCTCTTGCAGCGGGTACCTCAGACACAACGGCTAGCAGCCGAGGAATTGAATGATTATTTTCTACGAGGGCTGAATAAGGATCTCATAACTGCTATGGCATTAGTGGATAAGGTAGCCACTCCATTGAATGATGTTATTGCACAAGCTATTGTAGCAAGAGAAGCCTTAGAAGATACTGAGTCACCACGAACATCAAAGAAAAAGGATTGCAAGAAATATCATCGTAAATCTCAAGGAAGTGGTAGTGATACTTTGGAGTCGGAGAGTACAAACTCAGAATCCTCAGATTCGGGCAGCAGTAGTTCAGGGAAAGAACTGGAGGAAACACCTCGGAAAAAATTCCAGCGTCAAGGGAAAGGTGTTTCATCCGGATCTATGGAATCTTCTATGATGGTAAAGAGTCTGAAGGAGCTAAGGTATACTTAGTGCCAGAATCCTGGACATGCCCTTCAAGATTGCGCAAATGAATCAAATATGGTGTGCAATTTGCACCGCAAATACCCATAATACAGTGGAATGCTATTACAATGGTCGTGGCCGTAGCAGTTGGGATTCTTCTACATGGCGGGCACAATAGTCAGGACAAGAGCCTCCGGTAGCGCTAGCTCACACTCGTGCATTGGACGCACCTTTTTTAGGACCAGCCGGTGGACGCGGTCAAGGTGGGAGTAGCTATCGGAGCCTTCAGAGCAGAGAAGCTAAAGTTGTGGGTTTGCACGGTCCACCGTGTGCGTGTCAGTTGTCACGGCATCAGTTGCACACTGTGGACCTTGCAGATGTGTGGAATCTGTAGACTAGGACTTCATGCGTCTACGAATAGTTCTTTACGGGATACCATGTGACAAGATGGGTTTGCACCGTTCCCAATCTACACTGGAGCAGCGGGTGTATTAGGGGGGCATAGTGGTCATTGTAGGGATATCAATATCATTCTCATGTAATCGTGTGCTTTGTTGTGTATCAATGAAGCCAATGGTGTTATGTCCCTTTGTACTGTCTATTTTGTCTTCTTATATATTGTTGTTTCTTCTAATGTAAGGAAGTGTGAAGGTTTCCATTCTCGTAGTTCTTATTGCTCCATTGCAGAGGCATAGGCATTACATGATTTTGTTACAAAAAATTGTTACCAAAGCTCAGTACTCTGAGTACTTGCATTTTGAAAAGAAGTAGTCCCTTTTGTAGAAAAGATGAGGTGGATGAGATGTTCTAGCATAGTCTCCATTTCTTTTCTAGAGAAGTTACTTCCATTTCCTCTTTGTACTGAGAGCGGATTTTTTGAGATGGGGCTCGACTCAAGGCTCCCACCAGACAACCACTCCGTGAGACCCTACACACGCATATTTCTTAGGGGCACCACCCTCTTTTATGGATAAAGAAGGAAACCAAAACAAACCATATACAACACACACACACACACTCACACCTTCCTTATGTGCTTCAACACAAAATGCCCTTCAACCATTCAACACACACTCCTTAAGCAATCCCTTTGAACACTGCACAAACTCACATGAAAAGATCGACCTTCACCATATTAGTGCTCATATAATTCTAAGAAAAGCAATCACAAAACGTCAAAACTCAAAACACCATAATACACAAATACTTGACAACTCCTTTCCTTTCCCAAAAGAAGAGACTACTTACACACATAAGGCGGCATGCATAGAGAGCTCTTCTCCATCTATGCAGCCCCAAAACTTACTTACACACAACATAAGGAGAGAAGCCAAGCAAATAGACACCATTGTGCACAAAAAACTTTCTCAACAAACAAGCAACCCAATGAGCACAAAATATGAGAAGCTGCCAAGATATGCTTACCAATTTTACATGCGTTTAGAGCAAAAGTGTGACAACGACACCCCAATTGCAACAACTTGTTGATCAAACCATGAGATAGATCATTGAACTTGATATCCTTGCTCTCATATAGAATCTACAATCCTTATTTAGGTATGAGTATGGTAAGAGAAATGTTTGCAAGAGAATGGTAGCAATAGCATATTGATGCTCTCTCTATGGTGCCGCTTATGATAGAGAGCTTAGGAAATGGATAGGGAGACAAGAGGAGAGAGATATTAGGGCTTCCCTAACCTTAGAGGAGCTTATTTTCATCAATGGAGTAGGTGTGTGTATTTTTGTGCTTGCCAAAGGGCCTTTTTATAGCTGTACAAGACCTTGGGTTAGGTTAAACTTGACTAGGGTAGGTAATTAACCATAGTTAGGTTCCCTTTTGACCACTCCTTCAATTATGCAAATAAGGGACTTATTTTTTCATTAAAAATAGCCTTTTAAGTCGTGGAGGCTCCATAAGGGTTGATAATGTATGTGGGCCCCACCATGATGTCCCTCCAGTGGGTCCTGCAGAGTGTCCCCATCCTGTTTGTTGTGTCTCTGGAAGCATCTTGAGCCGACCCCTCCACATGCAAGTGGTTTTTAACTCCCCATTGGTATTTTAGAATGTTCGAGAAGTCAAGAAAACTTTTCACCTTTGTGGTTTACCTGATTGTAACTTTGACCTGCAGTAACAGTGTCCGCAGCACCTTGTTTTCACCATAACTTTCAGCCTGTAACTCAGAATTGGGTGCTGTAAAAGGCAAAGTTGACCTTCTCAAAGTGTTTAAGCTGATTTTGGAGTGTTCCTCAAGTATACCCAGTAGCTAAGGCGTTAAAGATGCATCCAAAACACCTTTTGAACCAAGTCTCCTTGTAGGGGGCCCTTTAGCATGCATCCAAGGTGTAGCATGCTTTTTTCAAAAGAGAATCCACCTTAAACAAATGAGGTAGGCTCCAATAAAGTTTGATTTATTGGGGATATACATTATATTTAAGATTTGTTGACCAACACAAGTAAATGATCCAAGAGTTGGGTCACATAGTGGTGGGGAAGGGAAGGCCTACAAGGTTAACCCTACCCTTGAGAGAAGATGGGTAAGATAAGTGTCCATAAATTATTTATTTACAAATTATGGGATGTAGATAGCTATTTAAATTAGTAAAGGTAATTAGTTAAAAGAATGTGCAGTAAAAAAACTAGGAGAGTAGAATTAAGTTTACTAATTACATTTAGCATGAAGAGAGAAATATGATGTAAATGCATAAAGATCTAAGAAGGGTAAGGTGTTTGTATGGAAAAAGGCTATTACGGAAAGAGAGAATGAACACTAGGTTAAAACTTTGATAAAAAATGTATACATTTGAGTAGAAATGTAGTGCAAATGCAAGGTTACCATTTAACGTTACTCAGTAAAACTCCAAGAACTTCTCCGTCTTGAGAGTTCTTGGCCATTTTCTATTTTTGTTTTCTCTTACACAATGTTTTTGAGAACTTCTCATTCTTGAGAGTACCATGTCATTTCCTGTCCGTACCTCACTCTCTTCCTACAAAATATCTAATAAAATATTTATCTAGCCAATGATAGAAGCTACGCATTGATATCACTTGTGAGGACCATGCAAGGGAGCACTGATTGCACCATCTCCAAATGGATACACCATAATTCATGACATCCCTTTTTCTTGAGAGCGACACCAAGACCTTACTCCTCCTACTCTTTGATACCAACTTAAGAAGGTGATAACATTCACTTTTCGCATATGGAACCCTTAACCTGGAAACACCTTTCCTTTTTGGTTCAACTTTCTAATCAAATTCATCAGACTAAGTTTGAAAACCTCCCAAGGTCAATTTATGGGAGTTCTCTAATTCACCCTTGGTTCAAGGTCACTAACGCTTTTTTCCCGGTTATGACCGAGCACAGCGATTAGTGTGTTTCCTAACATGAGTGTATTTACTAACTACCCAGATCCCTCGTTCCCAAGTTTGATTCTCGCTTCGTAGATCGGAATCCCTTTTCCCGTTCTTCACTTAATTTAATGGACAACATAAAATTGGGCTCACCTTTAGGGCCAACAAATTAGGGCTCCAAAATCCACCCTCCCCCCGAACCATTTGATAAATGCGTTTTTCAAAGGTAGTACTATGATTGTGATAAAAGCAATTTGGAATCTCAAATGGGCCCTATAAGGAGGTTTGACTTTGCCTCTCTTGTCCAAAGTAGGCAACCCACTGAAGTATATAAACGCTTTAACAAAACCCTATCAACCAACATATTGAGGCGGTCCGGGGCGGGCAACAAGAGAGGCGACATCTAAACACCCCCCAAGGCTCCCGTGCTGCTCAATTGGGGCTGGGGAAACCACAAGCACAACAAAACAACAAACCCACAACCAAAACCCAACTTCACAAGGGGCATGACCTAGTTTAAAAGCGAACTAGGACGCAAAAAAAGGAGAATCGTTAGAGCAACCCAAAATCAAGTAAGGACTTTACACTAACCCTAACACGAATGGAACACTCTCACGCACTAAAACACGAGAGAGAGAGAGAGAGAGAGAGAGAGAGAGAGAGAGAAAGATGGTGTACAACTTAGCTTCAGCCTTATGATTTGCACAAGAAGGCACCTAGAGCTTGCGGATTCAAGTGACAAGATTCGGTTATAGAATCACTAGCACATTGTCTTAGGGTTATGGGATCCCTCTCACCATCCACCCTTTTACAATGGTAGCCAACCAACAATAGCCAATGAATCACAAGGACAAGCAACAAAACAACAACCTTCAATGAAACAAGTCACCTTATGAAGCTGAATGAGTTTTTCAAGCCAAATTTGAGGAGAAGCGCAAGCCTTTGGACATGAAATTGTACCCAAAACTACCAATTCATTGATGTTGGGGTGGATACAACAATGGTAGAAAGAATATCTTCTACTCGCACTCACTCAACTAGCTCAAGCTTCTCTATGCACCAAAGTGATGGTGTATGGAAAGCTTTCTCTCTCCTAACACCCAAGATAGAACTGGCATGTACTATGCTCAATCTAGTGTGCAATGGTGTAGAGATGACTTTTAAAAGGAGAGATGGGTTCTATTTATAGGTTTTCGGAATCTTTGATTAGGATTAGTTCTAATCAATTTTATTGACAAAACAAGAGATTAGGAAATATTTTGATTTTTCTAAATGGGATTGGGTCTTCCTTATCCCTTAAGCCACATGGATGTGGTCTCAAGGGGAAGAATTATTGAGAGTGAGATGAGTAACTTGGAGGTGCCTACTCTAGTAGATAGTAGAGGGTGCAATTTACAAGAAGGTTTAGTTGTTAGTGATCACTAGAAAATGTTAGTGGCATATTTACAAAAGTGATGATGACTTGATTGTCACAGAACCAAGGTTGAATGAGGTGGATGAGCACTTGAGATTGATAAAACCTCTAAGAAGTATGGACTCACCCTTATGAAAATGACCACCGGTTCTTCTTCTTCTTCTACTTCTGCTTCTTGCGCCACCTTCACGGTTGATCTCCACGATAAAGATGAGGATTATTAAAGAAAAACCTCTGATTTGTAGAGGTTATGCAAGGATAAAGTTCTAAAAAGTCATGCCTTTTAGAGGAGTTAACATGAAATTGTAATTTGGGGGTAGTAGAGAGCGATATGAGAGCATATGTGTATGTAGAAGGCTATGGTGGTAAGAGGGGAAGGAGAGATGGTGAAGAAGATGAGAGGGCATGGAAATCTGTACATTTGAAAGGATGAGGGAGAGGGATGAGTGTGTATGTGGGTGGGAGTGTCAAAATGTGAGAGAAGAGTGAGGTTATCCTTGTGTGCATAGAGTGGGCAGATTGGGTCACACCAAACAATTCACCAAAATTCGTGCTTTTCTCCAAAAATGCTGAAATATTTATGTAAAATAATTCAGCTCAAGAGCTTCATTTTGTATGTTGAAAACTTTTGCTGATTCTGATGATAGAAGGGTGCCCAAATTCGCCCGAAAAGCTGTGTATTGTGGGACTGCAAAGGTGCTTATGTGGGACCCTTTTTGGTTGAATTCTCCTTATACATCCAAAGGTGAGCTCCCCATGAGCCATGCCATGACCTAAGGAATCTAAATGGCCCTTGCCACATGCATGGATGATGAATTTTGAAGAATAAAAGACAATTGTACATTATAGACCTAGTGCTTGGATTTTTCCCAGCCCTTGTCTTTATGAGCACATGGTGTATGAAAAAAAATATGTGCAGGACCCATGAATGAATATCATGATAGGAGTTTTTTTTTTTTTTTGGGTGAAAGAGGAAAATATGCAAGCAAGAAAATATCTAGTGAAAGTGAGTGACAGTGTAGAAACAAATTGTGACTTCCACGAGGGTGCGGGATGAAATGCATGGGTTTATTTTGTAAAAATAAATATTATTGTGTATGTACACACTAACATAGAAATATTTTCTACCGTGAAAGGATGCAAAGAGATTTAGAAAAAATGTACACTTAGGAATATATTTATTTATATAAATACAAATTTTTTGAAAAAAAAACCCTTTATACTTAGGTCCTTTATTTGATAGAAAATATTTACATGTAAAGAGGACCGTAATATTATAAATTTATTATTTTGTCTCCTAGCCCAATGATTTGATAAAACTAATGTGATAAAAACCCTAAACGCACGCACACTATTTACAATGAAAAAGCGAGCCTAGTCATTGTGTTAGGGTGTTTCTTTGGGGTGAAGTGGCTTCTTAAAACATTTTATGAGAGCCGAAAAAATAGCTATCATGTAGCCCTCCCCTAGATGATGGTACATTCATGTACCATCAAAAGGCATACCTTCCAATGAGAGTGTTTTTTGATCCTTCGTGATATTTGGTGCCTTAATCAAATCTTCATCTTGTAGTACCAAGCTCAAAGACTTACATGGTATTGTAGCTATTTGTTGCTCTTGTAGATCCTCTGGTAGAACTCGACTCAAGTAAGGCTTTAATCGATACCCATTCACCTTCTTGGGATGCTCCTTGCCATCCAAATCCATGAGTTGATAGTAGCGTGAATAGTAGGCCTTCTTTACAATGTAGGGACCCTGCCATCTAGTATTGAACTTCACATCAAAGCGATTTTCAAGGCTATTATCGTACCTTAGCACCAAATCTCCTTCCTTGATCCCTTTGTATTTCACCTTTTTGTTGAGCTTGTCCTTTATTTGAGTAGCCTTTCTTTTATAGCACTCATAAGCCGCCTCCCGTTTCCATTCTAGTTCTGCGAGCGTGAGAAGTCGATCTTCCCATGCTGCTTATTTTCCTTGGGCCACCTTTCCATGAAGTCACATCGTTGGGATGTTGAGCTCGATGGGTTGCAAAGCTTCTTGACCATAGACTAGGTAGGTGGAAGGGTGTGAACTCTATCGCTTCCTTGTAGGTAGTTTGATAGGCCCACAATGCTCCATCCAAGAAGTCATCCCATAGCTTTGTCTTGTTCTTTACCTTCTTTCAAATGATTCCTGCAATGATTCCATTAGCCTTCTCTACCATACCATTTGATTGAGGATAGTAAGGTGTGCTATGCCGATGTAGAATGTGAAGCTCATCACAAACTTCTGTGAGCAAGACCTTCCTAAATCTTGGACCATTATCATAGACAATCTCCAAAGGTGTGCCAAATCTGCAACAAATGTGAGTGTACACAAACTTGCTAACTGTCCTCTCATTTACTCTTGCCACACTTTGAGCTTCTATCCACCTAGTCATGTAGTCTATGGACACCAAGATATAGAATTTTCCATTTTTAGTCCTACGAAATGGATCCATAGCATCAATGCCCCATTTTTCAAACGGACCATTTGCAAGGACTAACTGACGTGGACCATGTAACAGACTCTTGTTTCCATTAATCTGATAGTTGTGGTAGCTTTTACACCAATGTTGAACATCAATGTGCAAGCTTGGCCAAACATACCCAACGAGCAAAATCTTTTTCGCAGTCAGTTCCTGTGAAAAATGACCACCACACGTTTCCTCATGCAAACCTTCAAGAATGGCTGGAATCTCCTTGGTTGTCAGTATTCTGCTGCAAACTTGATCTTTTCCTCTTTGGTAGAGGACACCTTCCAAAAACAAATACGAACTCGCCTTCTTAATGAGCCTCCTCTTTTGAGCCTTTGTGAAGCCTTTTGGAAACTCGCCCTCTAAAATGTAGCTCACAATGGGAGCCAATGACTCCATCCCCTGGTACCTTGGTTGTTTAATCACTGTTGCTGCCATGATGACCTGCACTTCACCTTCAACACATGCAACTGATTTTTGGGCAAGCAAATGAACATCTTCATTTTGTTTCCTAGGAATATGATACAATTGTACTTCTTCAAATTGATTGAAGAATTTACGGATGGCATAAACCTTTTGCCTTAGCCTTTCATTCTTACAAGCCCAAATACCTAGAATTTTCTTCACAATGAGAAGTGCATCCCCTTTTACCGTGAGACGTTGTATACCTTGGCCAATGCACATATTCAAACCATGAATTAGTGTGTCGTATTCTACTTCATTGTTGCTAGTTTAACCTAGTAGATTGACCTTCTCTTTCATGACCACCTCTCCACTTGGGTTGAGCAATACTAGCCCAAAGAAGATGATGTTTGAGGTCAAGCTCTCAGCTACTTGGGAAGTTGGGAGTTAGTGTCTCTTAGCTAGATCTAGATGCCTGCCATGTCTATTAGTACTAATCAAGCAATGCAAAGCCTGATTGATTGATTAATGAGAAAGAAAAGAGAGGACGACGAAGAAGCCGATGGCCATGCACTTTAATAATAGTGCTCGCATGCAAATTTCTAAAGTCAAAAATAGCTCTATAGTGGTTTTGTCTCTTTTTCTTCTAGCCTTTGATGGAGAAAAAAAAAAAAATTGCCTTTGGAGTCCGCATTATTGCATTGCCAACAATGACATGGTCAGAAGCAGCTAAAGATTGGCACTTTAATTTCGCACGCAAGGCTGGAGGACTTCAACGGGCTCCAGCCTTGCAAAACAACAATAGGATGAGGTTGTGACCTTTGATCTCGTAGGTGAATCTGACCTTACCACTGAGCTTGCGCACACATTTTGTTATGTTTGGGAAACAATAGCTCACATTGTGTTCACTTCCAATTTTTGTCGCGTTCACTAGTTCACAACAAGTTCACGTTCTCTTGAGTTTACACTTAGTTTACATCAAGTTCACATTCTAGATTAAAGGTTGTGATCTTGGCCAACACATGACGTTGACTTCAACCATAGATCCCCCTCTAAAATGCGGGTGTCGCTATGCATCCATGGTGAGATATATGACTAAATGATACACAACGAGATTATTTGCAGGCTATGTCAGATGAAAGTAGTCTTCCGATCATTAAATGGCAAAGTACTGGGAGATTGCGGTACTAAGGTTGGCGGTGATCAAGGAGATCGCAGTGATCGTGGTTTCTCTCAATGAGATTTCATCTTTCAAAGAGCACTTTTATGAAGTCAACTGGGTTCACGGGAATTCACGGATCCATCTATATTATCAATAGATTTTGTAAAGTGCATTACAATGTGACAAGGGTATGGAGGACCATTGGTCAAGGTCTTGCATAAGAGATCTTTTTAATTGAAAAACGGGACGAGCATGCAACTGGTGTGAAGGAAAAGTTTTTTTTTAATGATGGATTTAAATTGAACATGCAGGAGAAATATGTTCTGCAAGAAATACCTTAGTTGATATAAAAAGAAGGTTTTTTTAGCATCGACATTGTTGGGGTGAGAACCAAGGCCAACCAAGGGATTTAAAAAAAAAGGAAAACTTCATTAAGCTAGAAAGTATAAAAGGTGAATAAGCCGACGTAGCTGCATGGCGGCATTACTGCAATAGGTGCATGGAGAAGCAGAGAGCACGAGGAGACATGTAGAGCAAGGCCGGATACAGAGAAGGCATCCACTGGCGCTATTGGGGGGTTTCCGGGTGCGTGAGCAATCGCTGATAGACTGCTTTAGACGTGTAAAAAGTAGCGTGTATATGCAAGGCCATATGTACAAAAATATGTAAGTACATGCATCTGGGGTATTTGAAAAGTGGTTTTGAGTTTTAAAAAAGATGAAACGTGTACACATTGTGAATAGCCAGGTTCGCGTGATAGGAGTCGGGCACATGTACATGCCTGGATAGGGTATTGGGACCTTAGATATGGTTCCAAGTGGTTTCTTTTGGTTCTAGGGAATGTGTTTGAGCTTTCTAGAATGTGGATAATTCAAGTGACAAGTGTGGGAAAATTCTCATCCTGCCTGAGAAGTTTGACACATGCGCACTAATTGTCTATTTTCAGCACTCGATCTGCAGTGATGCGTGCAGCACCCTAAAAGTGGTCAAACATGGAATGTGGGGATGTGGAAAAGTCAGGCCATCATGATCAGATGATGGCTGAAGAATCATCTGCAAGATCTACATGCAAGTTTGTAATGTAACATTTATTCTCCACATCCATTAAAGAAAATACATAATATATATAGCGTAGAAGATGGGGCGCAGGTGCAAAGTTGTTTGGAATGTCTGCTAGGTACTATTGTTGTCCTTGGTTTCAAGCTGGACATGTATGGGCAATGGTGAGCTGATCATGAGTGCAACGAATTCTAACTCATGTGGGCCTTCTGTGCCGTGTGCTGATCTCAACATTTTGTGAACTTGAGTACTATATAGAAGATAGAGTGAGAGAGGAGAGGAAGAGAGAGTAGACAGAGAGATGGACGTAGAGAACGGAGAGAGGTGCGGGAGAGAAGGTAAGGGAGAGCTGACACCAAGTAGAGGGGGAAACTCAAATTTGAATCACACTCAACTGCACACTTGTACAATACAAAGGGGAGTTCCTTTTATAGGCTTGGATAAGCAATATAGCCGTTATAGGATAAGATATCTGTGGTGAGGTTTGAGCTCCAACTTCTTAGGTGTAAAGTGCAAAGCATTTTCCACATCCCCCCTCAAACCGAAACCATAACAGAAAGCATAGAGCATTTCTGAGGAGATCCTCTTCAAATGCGAATTCAAAAATAAAAAACTATGCTGAAATACAATGAATGTTGTTGAAGATGAAGCTAGGGAGCTTCCGAACCGGCTCTTGCTGAGCAAAGAATATGTTTCTCGGGAGAAACTGCTTTGGTAAGGAAATTGGCGACATTCTATATGATAGAGATGTATTTGAGGTGGATGAAGCTGTATTCTACTAGTTCCTTGATGAAGTGATACGTGAGCTTGATGTGCTTTGTACGCTCGGTAAGCTAAGGACTCTTCGCCATTGCAATTGCTAACTGATTGTCACAATGTAGAATGATTGGAGGAGTGGCACATGGAATTGGAAGTTCTTCTAGGAGTTGGTGAAGCCACAATGCTTCTCGAGCAGCGAAGGATGCTTCTATATACTCTGCCTCGGGAGATGATAGAGCAAGTGAATTATGGCGCTCGCTTCACCAAGAAATAGCACCACCTGCAAGAAGAAATACATGCCCAGAGATGCTATGCATATTCGGGTCTTGCCCGGCCCAATCGGCATCAATAAAACCTTTGAGTTTCAATGGTGATGAGTGGTGCTGACGATAATAGGTGAGAGAATGATGGAGAGTGTGATGTAAGTAGTGCAGTGACCTCTTTTCAGCGAGACCATGGCACTTGTGAGGTGCCTTCATATGGCGAGATAATACATGAACAATAAAGCTAATGTCAAGCCTTGTGCATGAAATGAGGTACCTTTGCTGGCCAATGAAGTGAGCATAGGGAAAGCTTGGCATAGAATAAGTATCATCATCAGATGGTGGCAGAGATGTGAATAGTTTATGCTTGACAAGCAGTGGAGTAGAGAATTGTGCGTTAGAAGAGAGAAGACCATACTATCTCCAATGTATTTCTGTTGTGAGAGCTTGATGAATCTGCCATTTGGATCCTTGTTGACCTATATGCCCAAGAAGTAGTTCATAGGGTTGTTTTCATGGATTGGGAATTCTTCCTTGAACATCTCCTCAACATGTGAGACATATGTCTCATCACTAGCAATGATAGGAATGCCATCGACATAGACACCAATGGTTGCCCATCCATGAAAGAGAGTATGATAGAATAGATTGGGGTCAGAAGTGCATTGAACCCATCCCCATTTGATAAGAAAATCATGCAAGAACTTAGGTCGATTAGAGTGTTGATTAGATGCCTTGAGGGCTGAGGATGAAGAGGAAATGCTGATGGGAGTGATAGTGTTTCTACAAGTAGTAGAAGTAGGCGGGGTTGAGTATGAGGATGAGACTACAATAGGTGAGTGTGCCATGCTTAGAGGCAATGAAGGAGAAGCTGAGGGGCTGAAATGAGGGCTGTTTTGGGCCGTTTTTGAATGAGGTAGGGGGATGTTTGTGTGTGGAGCAGGAAATGGTGCAATGGATCTTGAGAAGTGGTGCTCATGAGATGTCGATTGGCGTGATACAGAGGGCTAAGCATGTGTGTGTGTGTGGGAATTGCTTATCATGTTTTGCTATTGTTTAAGGAGAATGGGGCAAACAAAACAAGCCAACCACTAACTATGAGTGGCAGTGGTGGATAGGGTGCCGTGATGAGCGCATGTGATTGGGGGTGTGTGCGTGTAGTTGCAATTGGCTGTCTGGAGTATTTCGCCATCATGCGTTTTTAAGCTTGTTTTACTTAAAGGGTTGATTAATTGGTTGTGGCTTGTGTTCACATGAGAGACCATAGGGTGGTTTGAATGGGTTTTAGGATTGTTGCAGCCATCAAGAACTGGGGTAGTGAGAAGAGGCTCAGTGGTCGATGAGGGTGGGGCTTCACCGGGGTGATTAAATAGAAGAAACTCGCAGAAGATTACTAACCTTGAGAGCAAAAATTTATGGGTTTTCGAATCGTAAAGGCGATATGCCTTGACGCCATCAGTGTCGCCATATCTGCAGAAGATAGTTTGGATGCTCTTAGGAGAAAATTTGGCTTGAGGACTGGTGAGCAGAGGATATGGTGGGGAACCAAATATTTTGAGATGGGTTATGTTGGGCGGGTGGTTGAACCATAGATGGTAAGCAATTTTGTGTGGTTTTTCATATGAGAGGTCTCAATTTTGAATGTAGGTGACAGTAGCTACGGCTTCTTCCGAGAATGTAATAGGAAGTCGAGCGAGGGCTAGCATTGAGCGGGCAGCTTCGTCTAAAGTGCGATTCTTGCGCTTGACGACTCCATTTTGCTGAGGGTGATTCGGAATTGTAAATTCTTGTCCAATACCATTTGATACACAATATTGTTAAAACTCATTGCTTTTGTATTCCCCACCATTGTTTGTCCTCAGTGCCTTGATTTTGTGATCCAGTTGTATCTCCACCGTAACTTTGAAAGCCTGAAATTTGATAAATGTTGTAGCTTTAATCTGCCAAGAAGTAGACATGAGTGTACCTTGTATAGTCACCGATGAAGATTAGGAAGTATTTGTTTCCAGTGAGTGACTGTGTCTGCATTGGGCCACTCAAGAGGTTGAGCTGTATGCGACTTTGACCTTGGAAACTTGAAATGCTTAGCTTTGCCCAATATGCATGCTTCACAAAATGTAATTGGTGTAATTGTGGTTGGCAAACCTACCACTAGCTCCTTCTGCTGCATATGTTTGAGCACTTGTTGCGAGACATGACCTAGTCTGTAGTGCCAAGTCAGTGTCTCCTCTTGCTTAGGAGAATTGATGACTCTTGAAAGTGCTTTGGCTTGGACTTTGCTAGAGCCAAGAGGATATAAGTGTCCTTCTTTGGGGCAAGATATAGAGAAAGGCTTGTGATTTGTATCAATTGTATGCAGGATTCACTTATCATGCGTGAAAGAAACTGTAATGCCCTTGGAGGTGAGCTCTCCTACTGAGATGAGATTCTCCTTTAGACCAGGTACATAGTATACCTTGTCTAAGTGAGCTATAGTGCCATTTGGTAGGGTAATGGCAACAATTCCATATCCTTGAGCATATTGAATGTTGCTATCCCCCATGAGGACTTCAAGTGGGTGTTGAAGAGGAGTGTAGTGTGCAAGCCCATCAAAATGATATGTCATGTGATGTGTAGCTCCAGTCTCTAGGTACCAGATAGAAGAGTTGTGATGTGGCTTAAAGTAACTGAAGCTTGCAACAAAAAGTTGTATAGAAATATCACCATCATAGCTTGAAATATTGGTGAAATGAGCATGAGCTTTGTGATGATAGCCTCCATTTATTTTATGTCCGTTGAATCCTCCATGATTACCACCATGATGCTTGGTTTTGGACCTGCAGTCCTTGGCAATGTGTCTGAACTTCTTACAATTGTGACATTGAACTTGACCATAAGGTGCATTTCTAAGGCGGTTAGAACCACCTTTATGCAACTGCCTTGAATTGTTGTAATGGTGGCTAGGACCACCTTTTTTGAAATTGATTTGAGTGGCTAGAGCCACTTGAGTAGAGCCATTAGATGGATCTCTTAAAGCTTCTTCCTGATGGATTTTGGATACAAGGGCTTGCAATTGCATTTGAGACATAGCTTGAGTAGTAACAAAGGCTCTCAAGCTTGCAGGTAAAGCTGCCAATAGAAGCATACATTGAAATTTCACTGAAAAATCCATTCCAGAGATTATAATTTCATCTAGCAGTGGCTGCCAATTGTCAAGGAACTTGACTGCAGATTGGACTTCTTACATAGTATTGTTTACAAGCCTCTTGATCAGGGAAACTTAATAAACAAGATCAGTGTGCTCATAGATGTTGTTGAAGAACTCCCAAATAGACTTAGAGGTGGATAGAGTCCACCCCATTTGGACTTGCCTATCCTCACAATGGAGTATAATCTCCATTTGAGCCATAATGTCCCTTGAATCACATGCCGAGTGTAGCTCCGTGTCGGAGGCGTACTCGTCTTCACTTGGTCTTATTTCATCTCCAAAAACAATCTTCCGCAGACCAAGTTTCTTCAAATATAGCTCCATTCTCAATTTCCACACATTGTAATTGTTCCCATTGAGCTTATCAATGGTGAAATACCTTGACTTGGTGGTTGCAACCATAGGTGGCGAGGCGCTAGTCATGCTAGCCGAGTAAACCTTGGAAGTGAGAGATGGGCGTAAAATAGGCCGTTGCTTTGAGAGAAGGCTATTAAAGTACTTAGGAGCTCAAGTTCTAAAGATCTTATACCATCTGAACTTGAGTACTATATAGAAGATAGAGTGAGAGAGGAGAGGAAGAGAGAGTAGACAGAGAGATGGAGGTAGAGAAGAGAGAGAGGTGTGAGAGAGAAGGGAAGGGGGAGCTGACACCAAGTAGAGGGGGAAATTCAAATTTGAATCACACTCAACTGCGCACATGTAATATACAAAGGGGAGTTCCTTTAATAGGCTTGGATAAGCAATATAGCCGTTATAGGATAAGATATTTGTGGCGAGGTTTGAACTCCAACTACTTATGTGTAAAGTGCAAAGCACTTTCCACACATTTTGTACCCTTTTTGGGACTCTGCCTCTTGTGCTGCGTCGCCCGATTTTTTTCTCTCCAATTGCAGCTCCTCCTCCACGCATGCTCATTATAATTCTTTATCTGCTACCCTAGAAGCAGCCAACCCTGGTGATCTGCCTCCCCTTGCCATCATAACAAACTACAGTAGAGACTCCCCATATATATCATAGAGGTGCTAGACCAGCGACATGTGTCTTTCGTGGGACACCTCTCTGCTCACCATGGAATTTTGTGCCTCTCTCCTCACCTCCGAGAGTTTCTCTCAATTCAACATCCCTGCCTCTGTCAATCTTACCGGCTTCGCGTACGATGCATTTTAGTTTTCTGTCCAAAATTTTTACCTATTCTTCGATTGCATAGATGTGGCTGCTGTGTCTCAGTATGTAAACTCTATCAACTGGCCACAGTACTATCGGAAGGAAGAAAGTGCGTATTGCAAGAGCCGTAGAATTATATGTCAAAATGAGCTTGCTACGACTTCTTGCCTTAGCCTTATTGCACCAGGCAAGGAGCTCAGGCTGCGTCATGACATGGATACCTAGGTGTGTTCCCATTATACATTTGGTTGTACGATGTCACCATCGAGTTATATAATTATGGAGAAAGGGAAAGTTCAAATTTCTTCGACAAATAGCTGGTGTACCAAGTGTAGGAACGTTGGGGGATTCTACCGTTATGAAGACCAATTTATAATCTCTAGCTTCTACTGCAAATACGAATACGATGATGTTTTCTTTTATTTAATTCACAACATATTTTTGTCAGTTTTCATTGTGCAAAAGGAGCTTTTTTCTCATAATTTTTGTTGTTCAACTCTAAATGTTTGACATGTGTCCTTCAAAAAGAGCTCCAGAATTTTTGAATTGGAAGAAGTCATGTCTTTTCAAATGCTATTTTTTAATGGTGCATTGATTTTTTTTATTTTTTTATTATGTTTATTAAATTTATTTTTTCTTATAAAAAAGCATTAATGTCTTTCTCATTTATTTTTTTTCAAAATGTTAATATGCAATGTGCACCTTTCACATTATTTAAGCGAGACCTTTGGAATATATAAACATTTTGTGATTATATATATATAATAAATAATACAATTTTATATTAAAACACAATAAAATTCCTTATCGAGTATGACACATGCATTGATGATGGGGCATTTGGACTTGTTGAGAAGCACATGCTTTCTAACATTTGAGCTCCTTATATGTTTCAGACAACTGGCCCTACTATCGTGGAATAATGCGATGCAACCATGCCTTTAAAATTTTCTTAGGTGTATTGGTGGTAGCTTTGATGTTGGCTTTTCTAGGATTTTATTATTTTGGCAAGATCAGAAAGATTTTCCATGACCCGGTCTCGAGATTGTCGCATCTAGCAATATATGTGTTGAAGAAAGTGTTGAGACGCTTGCAAGAGTCCACGTATAGGCCCAATCTTTCAATCATTTTGAGGGATTTGGAGGGTATCACCGAGCGGACCATGGAGTACTCGTATAGCTCCATTCCATCCGCAACACAATCATTTAACTGTGTTGTTGGTGAAGGCGGGTTTGGTGTGGTCTATAAAGCGACACTTCCCCAGCAGACGTGTACTATGACCACTACCAACAAAGAAGGAGCTACTACTGTAGTGGAGATTGCTATGAAGGTGCTGGAGATAAGGTCAAAGCACATGAAGAGACAGTTTTTGAATGAGGTGGTTACTATAGGGCGAATTCATCATGTCAATGTTGTCAGGTTGCTTGGCTTCTATGTTCAAGAGGATCATGAAATGCTTATATATGAGTATGTGGCAAATGGATCCCTCGATAAATGTCTCTTTACCACCAAAAGTGCTAATGTTCATGAAGAGATAATTCTTCATTGGGGTCAGAGGTACGCAATTGCATTAGGGTTAGCAAGGGGATTAAGCTACTTGCACGAGAAATGCCGACACTGAACAATACATTGCGACATCAATCCACAAAACATAATCTGGGATGAAGCCATGAGGCCCAAGATTGCAGATTTTGGTTTGTCAACGCTAATGGGTAGAGATGAGAGCCAAGTAGTGACACTGGCGAGAGGAACTTCGGGTACATGGCACCATAGTTTTGGAGGGAAGGATAAAGCACACCAAGCACAAAGTTCGATGTGTACAGCTATGGGATGGTATTGTTGGAGTTGATCAATGGGGACAACGCAATTTTGCACTTCAAGATGCCAATACAGATAGTATGTGCTACTTCCCAGTAGTTTCCTTTGACGCTGCCATGCAAGGTAATATGGTGCTCATGCTAGATCCTCGCTTAGGCATCTCTGTGCAAACATCACACGTAGAGGATGATGGGGCTCATGGCCATCAAATTTGGACAACAGCTTTTGTAGCTTTGTGGTGTATCCAGGACCACCCTGCAAGTAGACCATCCATGAGTGAGGTGGTGCAATATTTGGAAGGCACAGTTTCCATCTCCAAAAGCCCACCTAAACCAAACATCTCCACCTCTCCACCACTTAATTCTTTCGCCATTAGTAGCCATCACATACAGGAGTTTATACCAATCAGTGTCGGTCGATGATAGCCCATTTGTGTCAGCTTCATCATGGCTGCACATTGAAATATGATGAATTGTTTTGTGTTTTGTTGTACTTAAAGGGAGGTTTTTGAGAGCTGAAAAACATCTATACTGTGGTTGTGCTTTTGGAAGTAGGTGATCACCCATCCATTGCAAGTCCTAATGGTCATCAAGATAGCTGGTGTATGTATATGCATGTGTATTATAACAAAGGTAGTTTGTTAGCCTTAAAATGTTGGTCACAAAGAACAAATTTATGCCAGTGCAAGCATGTCTTTCAAGATCTTTATGATGTAAAAGTTAAAATCGTTGTAACGGATCCTCAATCACTTTTGTAGTTGAGTACAACAAACCTTACAACACAATCACCACAAAGATGGAGTCACATAAAAAAGTTGTACTTTTGAGCTATTGTTGTCACTTGTATTGTACATACTGAAATTCCTACAACATCCTATGGGTCTTGTGGGTGGGACACCAAGCCTCACCATATCCATGGTAGCAGGTCGAGAACCACACACACCAAAGATTTCACTATGTGGAATGTAGCTAATCCAACTATGCATGGAGGTGACAAGAGTTAGCTAACCTAACCTGGTCCAACTTGCTAATTCAAGGTGCTAATCTCACAAGTGTGCATCAAACACCAAAATCTAGTTTAGTTTCTCGTAAGCTTCAAGTGATGCTTTGTGATAGCTACAAAGCACCAAACACCAAAACCTAGTTTACTTTCTTGTAAGCTTCCAGTGATCATAATATTGATAATTTCTCGTTTTGATACTTTGGAAAAATCATGCCTATTTTATACAGCCTGTTTTTAGTAGCTCAATTCGGGCACCAAAAGCACTCTATAGCATCCTTTAAGCGATCTTTATCTGCTCCTATGCTCAAAACTTGATGTAGATGTGTGAATCATGCAATACAAGACAAAACAAAACTCGAATAATCATATTCAAGATTACACAGAGCTATGCTTGGAATCGCATTGTCACACCATACGAGGGAGATGTGGAGTGAAGCAAAAAAGTAAACGCAACAATAACAGTAGTCGTATGCTCACTTTGTATTATCCAAAAAAAATTAGGTCAACGCTACAAAAAAATAATTTTATACTTTATTCTATGTGGGTGGCTCTTTGTGCAGGATCTTCCACATGCACAAGTGGTGGAGTTCAAGCTCTTTTTCTACTCTCTCACTCACCTTCTACGTTCCCTTGGCTTTTCTCTTTGTTGCTCCTTTGTTATTTGAGGGTGGCTATGTGTCTTGAGTTGTTTCTTGTTGTTCTAAATCTTCATTTTCCCCTTCACCTTGATGGGTGGGTAACTCAGTGACGATAGCCTCTTCTTAGATTTTTCTAACTCGGACTAGCCTTTTTCCTATGCCAATAGATGTTCTTGTTGCCCATCGTGGTGGTAGTGGCTTATCAATATCCACTACATTAACCAGCCAATCATTATGAGTAGGAGCGGATGACAAGTGTTCAATTTCACCCACAGCATGGTATGCCAATCTGTAATGAATTTGGGAGCTCCAAGACATGTAATGGTAGAGGTTTTTTCCAGCCTTGTAAGTTCCATTTGCACATATTGTGCATGATTGATAGAAAAGCTTCTTTTTTTCTTATAAGCTTGAGTAAATGTTGATGCCATTGCATGTGTTGGGCATGTATATTTGGTAGCTGACTTCTTACTCGTGAAATGGAAGTATTGGTGGTATACCCTTAGGGAATTCGTCACTTATTTCTACTTCAAATCAGCAAAGGATGCCCACGGTCTCAAAATTATATTAGTGGTTGAGAGATGGCAGTGTCACATGGTTTTTCCTTCTCTTGGTAGATTCAAATCCCTAGCCATTATATCCTTAGTGAGTTTGAACTCTACTAGAGTATTGTTGAGTTCCGAGATTGTTTTTGAGCCATCTTCTTGGATAGTCGGGAGAAACTCATAGGCCTTTCATAGTCAACCCCGCAATGTGGTAATAAAGCCCTTGAGTCCCTACCTTCTCTAGTAGTGGTTTGACACTTGGAGACTTTCCCCAATTTGCTGTATCCTTTCGTAGTAGACGCATTTCTACTTTTTTCCATGTGTATTTTTTACGATACTGTGATAGATAGTGACCTATTGAGCTTCTAACTGTTCTTTTCTAGTTCATTCACATTCACTTTGCTGAGTAGTTCTTCTTCTAATTGGTAGGATTGCACCGCTATTAACTTGTCCTTTATATATTTCTTCTTGGGAGTTGCTAGCATAAAGAATATGGCTCTTGCATATACACCAAATAGATATTTTTATCTCCCCATTGGTATTTTGCAAATATAGATCCTGCGACACTTACAGTTAAACCACTAGAGCTCATGCAAGGAAGAAAAACTTCAAAAACTTAAATTTTGTAACTTCAAAAATAGTTGTGACTATTTTAAATTTGTGTATATGTACATGAAATTTGTGTTACTCTTTATGCTTGGATGCATTAGTGTGTATGAAGTTTGGTTGAGTTTGGAGCTCATATGTGAGAGTTATGCTCATAATCCTATCTGCTTTTCTACTCTCAGGCTGACTTAATGATAACTTGTGATAGGCATGTTCATTTTGGATGAAGCTTGGTTTGGGGACTCTATGCTTGATTTATATGATGGTCATGTAGTGATTCTACGTAGATAATCGTCTCCAAAAAAGGTGTGCTTATTTTTCATCTACCCAGATTTGTGGAATTTTTCTGTTACGAGTATTGGTAGGTGTAAGTGGTAGAGTGTGTAGAATTCCCATGGAATTTGGTGTTAATTTGAATGCTTGTCTGGGGTCATTGTTTATGAGGTATGGACCTTGTAGGTGTTTCATGGTTTTCAGTGATTCTACATAGATAATCGTCTCCAAAAAAGGTGTGCTTATTTTTCATCTACCCAGATTTGTGGAATTTTTCTGTTATGAGTATTGGTAGGTGTAAGTGGTAGGGTGTGTAGAATTCCCGTGGAATTTGGTGTTAATTTGAATGCATGTCTGGGGTCATTGTTTATCAGGTACGGACCTTGTAGGTGTTTCATGGTTTTTAGCCTAAAGTTGGCATTTAGAATTGACTAGGTAGATAATCCATGCTTATACATTATGTAGGAAAAAGTGTTGGAGCAAAAAGTGAAAAAAATGACAACTTAAAATAGGTACACTTATTTTGAAATCCAACAAAAATGAACATTTTCTATTTCCTAGATTCCCACATATTCTGTAATGGTGTATTCAAGTGTTTTCATGGCATTTTAGTGGTCCTATGTTGTAAGAGTTTGTCCCTTTGGCTCACAATGAGTTTTTGGCTCACTATCACAAAATGATGCTTTACAATTTAAGAGTAGTAGAGTGGTTAAATCTCATTGGTTATTGCAATTCACCCCAACTTCTCCAAATATCTTTGGACTTTACACCTATCCATGGGTTCTATACAATATGTGTATGCTACAAATTAATTTTGGTGTGATTTGGTCAAGTAGTCTAGTAGGTGTGTGAGTTGTCCTACCTAGACTTTTTCATTTTTCATTGTGTTGCATGGAGCCATCCCACTAATCTTCTACCGATACCCAACTTAAAAACACTTCTTCTTAGGATTAGGAACTAATCCCTCATGTTTGAACCAAGTAAAAAGCCTCATGTCGTGCGTATGAGCCTGTAGGTGTTGCCAAAAAGTCTCTCTCTCTCTCTCTCTCTCTCTCTCTCTCTCTCTCTCTCTCTCTCTCACACACACACACACACACACACACACACACACACAAAGCACAATGGGAAACGAGCTAACGGGTCGTCCTAGAGGATATACATACCTTGGATTCCCGATTTCCCCCAGCCATTAGCTTACCCACAAGACTCGTTTGCTCATGTAGTGTACCTTTGGGTCGAACATTTTTCAAATCTATTACCACCCAAAGCCTTTCTACTATCGGTAGACCCAGATTCGGTCCCTGGTCCATAAGGCCATTTAGTGATGTTGTTCAAAATTATCCAAAGATTTTTTTCTTTTTCCATCAGATTTTGAAACTCAGTGTTTGACTTCAAATTAATTTGATTCCAATATTCATGCTTTTCTATTTGTTTACTTATAAATTTTATTAATAAAAACAAATTAAATTACTAAAATGGGTGTGTCGGTGTGTGTGTGTGTGTGTTTGTGTGTGTGTAGACTTGGTTCAAGGCTCATATTTGACCTTTGTCTCCAATTCTTATTATGGATAGTATGGACATACATAGTAATTTGGAAATATTTGCACTCATATGATGAAAATATAGAAATCAATAACTCAAAAACATGCCGATAATTATGATCATCCTACTAATCATTAAGAAGGGCATGGGGTCTACGGCATTAGGCAAAATTTGGACTCACAAAGGGGCCCTTTAAGGAGTTTGACTTTACCTCTCTCTACCAAACCGGGTACATGGATAATTTTTTGCAAACAAACTCCAAAGTTGGCGGAGGTTTGACAGTTAGAATGTCCTCTTCAAGCTCTATCTACTGATATATAGCACGCCATGAGATTCCTCATATTTTAGAAGATCCTTTTTTTGATTCCTCATCATAGGTGAATCAAAAAAAGGATCTTCTAAAATATGAGGAATCTCATGGCGTGCTATATATCAGTAGATAGAGCTTGAAGAGGACATTCTAGCTGTCAAACCTCCACCAACTTTGGAGTTTGTTTGCAAACATTTATCCATGCGCCCGTTTTGGTAGAGAGAGGTAAAGTCAAACCCCTTAAAGGGCCCCTTTGTGAGTCCAAATTTTACCTAATGGGGGGCTCTTATTTGCCATGGGATTAAAAATGAGATTATGGAAGGAACAAATGTGTGGATGCCATGTGGACTGAAATAGAGGGTATGGTAGGGCTTAAAAGTAAGTCGTCAAACTTGTTCTCTTTTATAAAATATAAGGAAAAACTCTCTTATAAATTCAAAAACTAAACTTTCTTAAAAAGTTGGGGTAGAAACCAACCCTTTCTCTCTCTATTTGCTGCCAGTTTCTCCCCTCCTCTCTCCTAAAAGGGGGGCCCTTCAAAATTTGTTGATCATTCCATCCCTCTCTCTCTCTAATGTACCATCTCTCGCTTCTCTTCGCTCCACCTTGCAAGTTGCATCTCTCTCCTCAATGTCACTTTTCCCTCCCAAAGTTTGAACCTACTTTCCCTCCTCAAGCTTGTTTCATTTTCCTCAAGCTTCATGTATTCTCCTCAAGCTGAAGTTCTCCATTGCTTCATGAACCATACTACACACCTCTACCTAAAGTTGAAGATCTGCATCATATACTTCTGCTAGACCTTCGCTTTATCTTTCCTCAATAGTTTTCCAGCTTCTTCTCCATTAAGCTCTCTAGAGTGTATCTACATCTCTCTACACCTTCTTTACATTATCTTCCCCATTTAGCCAACTGGTAGGTGGAACAACAAAGCAGTAAGTGGAATTAACCGTCTTTGTGTGCCATCAATAATATTGCTCTTTATTCAATTGAGAATATGGATGTGCATAGATTAATATTAAGTGTTTGTGTGCAGTTTGTGCTAGGATCCCCCGTGGCATCATCAGGTACTCAATGACCTAGGAGTGTTATCGACTCCATTTCATGCAGCAATGTACAATACAACATTGGACATTGGGTGACGATGGAGTTCGTATGATTGATGTGGATAACAATGCAGCTCAGTTCAAGAAGTGCACACAAGGTCTCAAGGGGACACATGGCTTCTCAAGCATGCCACTAGAAGGGAAGAATCATGGTGTTGAAGCAAACCCAAGATGGCAAGAGACTTGCAAAGCTGGAAAAATTTGTATGTCGCTTCACACAACTAAAGCTCGAGACTTCATTGGCTCCATCAAGGTTTCCTGCAAACTGTAACTTCACTCCTATATCAAGTTTCTAGATTGTCTATTTTGCATTTTTTCCATATATGTTTCTTTTGATGTTTGTAAGGTTTCCATTGCTTGTTCATGTTTGCAAATGTTCTCCCTTCCGCTTTTGTAGAGTGGAAGCCAACAGAGTCCTTCACATGAACCTTTGAGGCCATCCATGCTGACCTTAGCAAGTTGCTCTATACTGGTAATTGTGCATCCTCTCAGCTTGCGTCATGGGATATTTTTTTAATAATCATACTTATGTCACACCAAGGTGAAATGGGTATTGTAATCTTTCTCTAGTTTAACCTCACCAATCTTTTAGGTTGTGAAATGGCCTACGCCAGACATTGCCTTGATAGCAACAACCAAAAGGAGATTCAAGGAACATGTGCATGCAGCAATGAAGTGCACATATAGTTTCCACAAAGAAATGGTACATGGTATATGTCTCTTCATGTGTTTTTGTATATCTTTCAATTGTAGAGTATTCACAAGACACGAACAATGTGTACTTTGAAAGGGGGAAGTGCGATGAATGGATTCCTTACAGTTGGATGGGAGACCAAGGTGGAAAACCACAAAGGAGATAGAATTAATTGCTCTATAGCTACACAAAATGTGGTGTTCAGGTACCATATTGTGAAGCAAATCTTGTCAATTGTCTTTCCCTACAGTAGATGGAAGCTAATGATGGGAGAATGGGAGGCACTAGACTTTGATGTTGCTGTCAAAAAATCAGTTGACCTGCAAATATGCCTCCACGACCGTGCAGTACACGACATCTCTGTGAATAACAACTGGCATCTCAGTCATCTTTGTGAGTATGTTAATCTCAAATATACCTTGCCTAAGCAATACCTCTTTGTAATCAGCGAAAAGGTTGTTCGTTCCAAAAAAGAGAAAAGCTTTTTGTGTGAGAACATTGCGTTTTTGTGATATATTTTTGTAAAAGCTTGTAATTGATACGCATTTTGCTCCCATTAATGAATATAGTGTTTTGAATCTAGTCTCCGAGCATACTTGTTCATTTTCAATTTGTTTAAGATTTTGATTGAAATGTGCAATTTCATTGTTTTGGAATGTGAATGGCTTCAACGTTGGTGTCTTTTGATGCTTTGTAGTGTGATTTTGTTAAAAACTATAGTGTAAAGTTAATTTGACATTAATTTTAATTTCTTTTAAACCATAACCTAAGACCTTGGGTATATAAGTGATTTTCTAGGTTTTTAAACTTCATTTCTCACATTCACAAATCTCTAGCACTAAGCTCTCTTGCCATCTTCATCGCGCACGAACCCATGGCAACGTCTTATGACGCATAACTAGAAAGGTAGGACTTGTGGATCAAACACATGAGCTAGTCAGTGTGTTTAAGGGGACGATCGACATGCAGACCACTGCCAATATGCATACAGGGGTGTTTCAAAGCTTTCTTGACTACATGGTGTAGCACATGGAAAAATATGCCAAAGTGTTGAAGGGATCCGACACGACTTAGTTGCTAGTGGATTTCCTCAAATAACTCTACGCGATTGACAAAAACTTTCCTTTCACTTGTTGAGATTTATTAAAGGGATCACAAAACGGGACTGCAAGAGAGAGGATGAGGATGACCTCATAGAGTTTGGCATGGGGTGTATAGACACCCAATTCATTTCTTGGGATGTGGTTCAAGTCTTACTTGTGCTTGAGGGCACGAAGAAGGAAAAATCGAAGGTAAAGGTCAGCAAGAAACCACCTGTGACCATTGTGGAGGAATCAAATGAAGCTATCAAAGACGTTGATGAGAAGAGTGAAGCATCTATGGCAATCGTCGTCTTGCAAGAGCCTAGCTCCACCAAGGAGGAAGATCAAATGATAGAGGGAGACGAGGTGCTAGAGGAAGTCCCTGACCTCCAAATTCTCACTCTGCATGCAATGGTGGTGGATGGTCGACAATTTTTGTTCCTCAACAACATTGCCTAAACACTAGAACTCAGAGAAGACGAGTCACTCTCAGTGCTTGCTATCTATGCACGCATGAAGTATCCCAGTGGAAAGGAAGAGAAGGTCAAGATTCAAATGGATTTCTAAGACCAAAGTCTCCCAGCAAGTCTCTCTTTCCTCCCCAATAAAAATGAACAGAGGTTGGTGCAAACGGTGGCAAGTACCCTTGTGGAAATTAAATCATGTGCCTCCTTTTGTGAAAGCATCCCGGAAAGCACTTTCATATCCACACAAACCTATGGGTTTGATTGCTCTAGCATCGACCTTAGTAGGAAAAATCTAGAAGAGATGGATGAAGACACTGAGGTTAAATTTTTTTAAACCTAATTGATTGTCTATGGTTTCTTACAACTAGTGTTAAACTCCTTTTAAATGTTTTGCAGACCGCATACCATGTTGATAAGTTTGCAATGCGAATTGAAGGTTCTTGCAACGTGCCCATGGGTAGGGATAGCTCCTTGTGGCACTACTTGAGCGACCTAGGACAATCGATTCTTTGAGTTTCTCAAAGAGAGTTCTCCAAGCATGGTGTTGTGGAGCTACTTAAGCGAAAATCACTAATTGTCATCTTTGCTGAAGATTCTCTCACTCTTAATGCTCACAAATGTATATTGGTGGACCGAGAGGCGGCCTTGTATGCCTTTATAGGAAAGCACCATTTGTCAATTCTCTCCCATTGTGCCTTTGGCCTAGCTCAAGGGATGACAAGCTCTAAAGAAAATGTAGAAACCCTTGGTATTAGGTCCAATATTAGCCCCATACCCAAAGATGTAATTTGCAAAAAGACTAATCAACCATGAAAGCAATAGAAATTTATTTTGTCTTTTCAAATTTTTTGTCAAAAAAAATTGTGGTTTTTATTTGGTTTTGTTCATATTTTCCAAAAACATTCATTACTACAATGTGTGTACAAAACCTCCCCCAATCAAGCACCCCATGGCCAGGGGGACATGTTGACAAAATTTTGTCAAAACCACGCAACAGAGGGACCATACAAAGGTGGCAAGATTCCCACAACGTGTCACAATGCTAGGCGCAGTCGGCGGAAGTAAAAAAAAAACCTACGCATCAAGGGGTCAAAACTACCCCCTGCGCCCCACAACAAGCAGGTTTTTTCTTTGCATTGGCCGACCCTGCTAGGTGCTATGGTGCAATTTGGGCATCTTGGCACCTTTGTATGGTTATCCTGTTGCCCAATTTTGACAAAATTTTACCAGCCGTGTCTCCTTGGCTGTCGGGTTCTTGATTAGGGGAGGGAGTCTAATTTTAACAAATGGCTAAAATACAAAGTTCATGAATCTCATGAAAGTGCTAGGGGCATTGTTGAGCCCAAATGGAATTACTCTAAACAAAAAACATCCCCAAGGTGTGATGAAAGTGGTTTTTCATTCGTATTCTTCCGCTATTCTAGTTTGAAAATATCATGAATACCCATCACACACAGTGGAAAATTTTATCTGGGAAAGGGAGAGGGAAGTGGTCCATTTTTGTTGCGGCATTGAGGGGTTTTTAATCCACACAAACCCTCCATTTACCATTATTTTTAAGTGTGACTACAATTGGTGATACCCATTCGGAGTTGGACACTAGATAGATGAAACCAAACTTCAAAAGTCAATTCGCTTCAAAAGTCGCTTCTTCTCTCTCAAGTTACTTTTGCAATAAGAGTCATAATTATAGTTAGCTAGGTAAAATACAATTTGAAATTGAGAATACAAAAAGGGATAGCTGAGGGGGGATATTTCCAAGCGAGCAGCTTTTGGTGAGCACTTTTTAGGAATCAGGTTAGCAGATTCCTAAAAATATTTTCTCTTCCTCCTTGTCGACTCTTTCGTCTTTTTCATATCTCTATCTCTCTCTGTCAGAGAGAGAGAGAGAGAGAGAGAGAGAGAGAGCCACATAGAGAGACAGAGGTATTAGAGAGGTTGAGACATAGACAAAGATAGATAGATAGAGAGAGAGAGAGAGAGAGAGAGAGAGAGAGAGAGAGAGAGGGGTATTAGGGAGGTTGAGACATAGTCAAAGATATGGAAGCTAAAAAAACTGTTTCAAAAACAATAGAGACAAGGGTACTTAAAACAAGAACACCCATTAATAATAAAAAAGTTACATTTTTATTAAACTTGCATTACATAGGCAAGAAGTGTTCATCTTCTGGAAGGCCCGGTTTTAGGAGTTGATGTGCTCCCTTTGAGTGACAAATTAAGATTCACCACGTTCCCTAGCTGCTGCGTCATTTCCTCCTCCTCCTCCTCTGTGATGAGCCCAATCTTCTTCCAGCAAGAGAAAGCAAATTGTCCCATCTCATTCAAATTGATTAAGCTCCGCATATTGAGTTCCTTGCGGCATCGATAGAGGCGATACACACTAATGGTTTCCTTTAGAGCCTCCCTAAACCATTCGGCTCCATACAATGCCTCTCCGTTGGGAATGGCTTCCATGGCATCCCACGCAGACTTGATTTTACTCTCAAGATCGTCGGACATCGTGAAAAGAAAGAGAGGTGTGCTAGGAAGCTAGTGGATGCTTTCACAAAAATAACTCAAGCTATGGCAATTTATAGCCACTGTGGAAATATTATATTACTTTATACACGATTTGACACATAAACAACCAGTACTCAAATATGAAAAATAGCTGCAAATGAATGTATCCAAATGTGGCCATCATAAGATAAAATTAGAAAGTAGTACAGTTGTCTAGGTAAAGCATACTAAGAAAAAGTGAGAATAAGTCCGGCTTCGGCTCAGTGCCCTGAAGATATCAACATCTTCCAGGATTGGTTGATGGATAAACATTTTCTCATTTTGGCTTAGCCCTAGTAGATGCAGATAAATAAAATAGAAATGTTTACATGCAAGATATGGTTTTGCTTTGACACCCGTTCCATGAAGTGTGACATGTGCATGATGGTTGGTTGCTAATACAAACTTTGTACATCCTGACACGACCATCTTCACTTTTTGTCTCTACTTTGAAGACCTCATTAACACCATCTGCTGCACATATCTCTTCTACGACCTTCGCTCTCAGGGCTAGTGCTAAATTGATCTTGCGAGCAGCATCCTCGAAAATGGAAGTCCGATACCGTACACGCAGACCATGTCGCACTGTGGCTCTTGCACTGCCTTCAGGATCGGAGTGGATGAATCTTTTGACTTCAAAGGAGAGTTTGCCATATTTTGTTCTTGAGCAATTGACATTACATTAGATACTTCTTCTAAGGTTAGCTCCACTTGATACCCCCCTACATGAAATATTTGCACTTCATCCTCCGATAGGTTGGTGTCCACATGCACGGGCCAAGTGTGTGGTGGATGTTGAGGCTGCGGCTCAATGTTTTGGTCTACTATATGGCAATGCAAGACATGATCTGGAAAAAAACAAAATCATTGACGCACCACACCATTTGGATGTTTTCGATGTCCTTCAAACGAATGGGGCTGGTATACCAAAGCTAGAACCTACTATACTGCATCCACACCTGCGCCCTCCTCTTGGTGTGCCGCTACATGTGACCCTACTACCTTGTGGAGTTCGATGTATGGCCCACATTGCCTCATTGACCTTGCGCTCAACTACATACTTCCCACCAGAACCTATACTTCGTTTTGGGGTTTGTGATATCCCTTCTTCTGCAAAGTTGATCTTACGTGGTCTTCCACACTTCTTGCGATCTTTAGGGTTTGTGATATCCCTTCTTCGTTTTGGGGTTTGTGATATCCCTTCTTCTGCAAAGTTGATCTTACGTGGTCTTCCACACTTCTTGCGATCTTTGGTTACCGAGTTGTACTCAGGCCTATGTGATGCACCATCTTCCACGTTGATAACCTCATTTGGCTTGCGTTTTTGCCTTGATGTCTCCTTATCTCCTGTTAATGGAGTTGGTTGTTTATACATTGATAACGCATTCACTGCTCTTATCACTTGGCTAGAAAGTTTTTCATGGCGTTCCATAAGCTTTTGTATTGATGGACCCTTCCCAATGTGTTTTCCATGGCTGTATGAATTGGCCTTTGTGCTCTGTAAGATGGAATTCGCAAGGTCGATTGTACATGCATCATATAATGAAATGCGTTTACGGAAACCCTCCCCTACTAGCCAGCTACCATGATTGCTCTCCGCAAGGTTAGTGCATGGAGTGTTTGTTCCATTAGAGCTACTTTCTACGCATGTCATAATGCCACCCCAATGTGCAATACGAATTTCCCACCAACTAAGCCATGAATCCATGTATGCAATGTTATGGTCTATGCAATGACCTTTACGCCACCATTGGCGTATCATATGAGCCTCTGCTGCTACAGCCTCTTTTGTTGGTGCTTGCCTCCACTTCTCACACATTTCTTTGTGTGTGTGTTGAGAAGCTTGCACCACATACTTCATTGTGTGTTCATTCAAGATTTGCTTCGAATGGAAAAGACAAGAACGCTCTGGACTGCTCATTGTATTGGTCTTGTCACCACCATTGAAAACAATTCGAACTGCATTCCAATTTGCTTGAGGTTCATCCGCCATGTAGCCAAAGAAATTAGCTTTGTCACACCCACATGATATCATTACATCATTGACGCACTCCCAAAACAAACATTGCGTTTCCATGTCTTCCTGTTTCATTTCACAAGTTGCAATAGTCAAAAGGTCCTGCATGCTGCAAACAAATTGTTTTAGAGAGAGTAAAAGGCAAGCCACAAAGCTCTTAAGGTGCGCCATGTACCTTGGATCATAGACATGACAGGCCATAGTCACCCATTCGTTAACATGTCTGGTGTGATCAAACTGGATCCACGCACGTCGAAGATTGCCATCCCGATCTTGTCTCATTCAGTTCACTAGGTCCACACCGGATGCTTGACCAATTGTGGACATTTTGAAGACATAACATTTCTCCCCCTCCATACCTTGACCAGGAAACCGGCTTCCATGGAAAAACTCATATGTGCAGTCTCGCTTCAGTTTTAGGAGTGTATCAGTGCCAAAAGATTCTTTGTCAACCCCTCTACGTAAAATAGATACTGACCTCCAAAACCTGTCAATGTTAAAAGTGTTTAGATAAAAAAATAATATAGCATAGAGTTTTGCATCGAAATAAGAATCTAGGAAATGCTCATACCAATTATCTTGCACCAATGGCCGCAACTCCTCAGCGATTGCAAATAGTTGTTGCTCACCTAAAATTCCTTCATTTGTGTTGTACTTATAATTTTTTTGCCAAACACATTTGAACCTTCCTGGCTCCTGCGTGTGGGTCAAAAATCAAAATCCTTTGCACCATCAGCTTGGTGTTGTCCGTTAGTGTTTTGGATGTGCCGTTGCGCATATCGTGTCGATGTGTGCCATGATAAATCATGACTCTAGTGGTAGTCTCATCGGATGGCATGAAATAGTATACTACACAATCACATGGTGCAATACAGAAAGAAATTGCCTTACAAAAGTGGCATGTAAGGCTCTTATCTCCAATATTACAATATTGCCCGGGTGTAGTTGCCTTTTGTATGTACCCGTTGAAATGACTTGTATTGGGAATATGATAATTAACCAAGCGGACACATTGTTCATTCATCAACTTGAGAGATCCTATGCAATGACTAAAACGCACTACACCTGGAAAAACAATATTGGATGTAATAGGCTTCGACCACAAATGAAAATCATACTTATGCTCATCGCATCCATATGGTGCAACTTTCCCATGGTAGGTGGAAATTCTAGAACAAGATCTCCATTGTAAGACCTTGAAATCTCTGTAACTTGTTCCACTTGTTGTATGTTCATTAAAAGCTTTGTCAATGTGCCCTTCATTTCGGCCTGTAAGAGTTTTTGTCTTGTACTCCTTTTGAAGCTGTTTGAGGGAAAAACTCGAGGGGGGGTACATAGATCTATTAACTCCTTTTGATCGAATTGCATCTTTGACGGAATATCCACAATGGCAATGGGAGTCATGCTAGGTGAGCCGGCATATTGTGTTTGATGGGATACGTTGACTTTGTATTTACGTGAAAGCTGCTCATCCAGTACATTGATGAATTCACCCAAATTGTTGAGCGTCCTCTCATGAGGCAAATTCATTTCAATATCACCTACTTCGATGACTGCATCTAAAGTTGTAAATTGCATTGGAGAAATTAATTCTAAAAGCAATGATTCAGAAATTATAAATTTACCATTGTAAAAAGGATGAGAAAACTCTTTACCCAAGAAAAATAAAGAGCAATCCATAATAATATGCTAAGCAAATAATTAAGCACAAGATCACATTGTATAAATTGAAAAAAATTGTTTATATACTCAAGTCTAATAATATAGCCGTTATAAATTTAAATTAATATTATTTTATTATTTTGAAAATTTAATGTAAAAAAGTACCAAATATTTTTTTAAAAAAAATATTTGTTACAAAATATTTGTTTGTGACTGTGTGATCACGTGAATTTATTTATTTTAATCTCTTTTTTTAATGTTTGTGTAAACTTGGAGATGTATGAGTAGTCGGGTGTGCTAAGGATAGAGGAGCAAGATGCTATAAGTCGGAGAACGTTTAGGAAATAGTACTCCCCACCCCCTCCCACGCCATTCAGGCAACGAGCAAAGGGGGTTGGGGAACGTGTGCATTGGTGGAGGCGCGGTAAGGAGAGGAGAGGCAGGGCTGGGTAGGTTTTGCGTGCAAGGCCGCCACTTGGGGCGGAGGCGGAGGCGGGGGCGGAGAGTTGTCCATGGGCGGGGGTGGGGGCGGGGCACTAACGCAAGGGGGGCGGAGGGCAAAGCGTTGGCAATGGGTGGCCAAGCGCCCATGGCCATCACGTTGGCCATGGGCCCGTGTGACGTGTGTGTGTACCCTGCCTCTGGCCACGCGTTCGCCTATGTGTGGCAGTCCACATGGACACGCTGGCTGTCGCGTGTCCACGTGGACTCGCCATGTGTACTATTGTCAGCCGACGATACACGTGGCAACCCATGTGGCCACGCGCATTGCCAGCGCGTCGGCCATGTGGCCTGCCATGTGTACTACCGATGGTCGATAGTAGCACGCCATGTGGTGCCTAAAAAGGCACCACACGTCGTGCCAAGTGTACTGTCGCCCAATGACAGTACATGTGGTAGGCCACGTGGTCGACGCACTGCCTACATGGCAGTGCTCTTGGCCACGTGGCTTGCCACGTGTACCGTCATCAACGTGTACCGTCGTCAACGTGTAGTGTCGGTTGATGACGGCACACGTGGCGAGTCCACGTGGACACGCAACGGCCAGCGTGGCCACGTGTCTACGTGGACCGCCAGGTGTGTCTGTCCACACACACACACGTTGCAAAAAGCGTGTGTGTGCGTGTGAACACACACACATACAAACGCACACACACGCGCCACGAAGGCGCGTGTGTGTGCACACACACACAAACACACACACACGCATGTGCGCACGTGTGTGTACACCACACACACGCGCATGCGTGCAACACGTGTGTGTGTGCACGCACACACACACACACAAACACCAACGTGTGTGTGCATGTGTGTACACACATGCACACGCACATGCGTGCACGCGTGCACACACATATATGTGCACGCGCACGTACACACACACAGAGGCACGCGCCCAGAGGCACCCACACGTGCACACACCTACCAACACACACATACAACACACACACACACACACACACACACGTACACGCCAACAAACACATACACACACTTTCACACTCCTCTCTCACACACACACACAAGGACAAAATAATATAATTAAAAAATTAAAATCAATAAAAAAATGAAAGCTTTATAAAGTGCATTGACCTTCTCTTTTTACTTTCTTCTTCTCTATTTTCTTCTATTGCATAGATCTCTCTCTTTCTCTCTGTCAAGTTTTCTCTTGTTCACATCTCAAACTCTTACCTACAATTTCTCATAAATCATCCTATATCTATCTTGTTTAATTCTTTAGTGCAAGCATGAGAACAAGAAATCAAACAAAAAATAATGGTGCCGTGGATGAGGTTGATGTTACTGCGTCACAAGAAGCACCTCCGCTATGCAGACAAGATACCGCACAATCTCAAGGCTTGAGTTCTTTAGATCGCATTGTGTCCATCGTAACTGGAGTGGATGGAACATCACAATCAAGCGCCGGACCCAGTCATCGTGTGGAAACAGGTACCGCTATTGAAGTTTTTAGAGATGAAGCGTTTGGAAACGTTGTCGACAAGCACATTTCATTGGGCTGGGTGGATTCCCATAGAGTACCATACGATGGCAAACTTTCACGCTTGCTTCTATGTTGACTTCTTTCAAACCCCGCCTTCCGCATGCATGATCACCATGTGGCGATTTGCAACTCTACATTGCAAACAAAAGCTACCAACCAACCATGGTAAGATTTATTGTTAGTGAACGGATTCCTTGGGAGGATCACAAACAATTTTCTCGTCGTGGTCATGCTTCAAGGGATCTTGCAATGTCATATGATCTGGATGAGGAGCTTTGCCAAATACCCGAGATTAGTCACATGGTCGAGAGGTACTTTGTGGTTTGGGATGGTAATCATCGATTGGAGGCATGGATGCGGTGGGTGAACGAGAATGACATCCCAATTGAGAAGGCACCAAAGGTGGAGTGCGTTCTAGTTGATTTTCAGCCCCATGAGACGGCGGAGTTTCTATTTGTTTTGGGTATAATCAATAGGTGAGCCCCTTTTTTTGTGTGAATGTAAATGCATCTTATTTTTTAACTATATAAATTACAATCGAGTGTTAAACACGGCCATGAGGGTTTCAGTGCCTCACACAACTGCTCATGATATTTTCATGATGAGAAAGCTAGGGTTGGCGGACCCTACTTCACTTTTGCAAAAATTCCCCGAAAAAGCGCATTTGGCAGCAGAAAGGGCTTTGAATTTTAGAGGTCCAAACCAGTCAAAGTGGCTAAAATTGCCAATGGCTGTCCTTGCGCAACTACTTTGGAAGGTATGCTTTAAACCAATGCTAAATGAGAATATGTTTTGATTGAGAAATCTTATTATGTGTATTTTGATTAAGTCCTTGGCAAATGATAGGAAGAGTTCGATCATATGTTTAGTAGTAAAACGGAAGGGCTGCCATCAAAAGGGAGTTTTGACTACGAGTTAGCACCTGGCGCATACGAGGAAAGCATCAATCTAGCGCTATCTCAAACCGAGCAATACTTTACCTGCAAAGGGCTTGAGATAGCCACCATTGCAAATCCAGAGAATGGCAGCGATGTTTTCCAGAAATGTATATCATTTACAGGTTGGGGCGAGAAGACCACGAAAATGACACCCTCGAGAGTGGCAGAGGTTGCACGTGCACGCATTAGCCCGACAGAGTAAGTAAAAGTCATTTAAATCATTGGATATATTTCTCTTTTTATTATGTAGCAATGAAAAATAATTCTAGATTTTCCTTTCATAGGAAGTGCCGCTTGCTTGATTTGCTCCAAGGCGGTGATGCATCCTTGAAGGAGAATGGCATCGGTTTGACGGAGAAGGCCTAGATCCAGTGGCTTCAATATCACGTGTACTGATGGCAATTGGAAAGGTTAGATTTAGTGATTATGTGCACGAGCTAGCAATTTGTTGATAATGTAACTTGTGACTTATTATTTGTTGTTGCAGGAGAGTGCTTGAGATGGCCGAGAAAATGGAGGCCGAGAATCATGATGTTGCTATCCAACATGAGAAGGCTGAAGGTAGGCATAGTTGCACACTTGCCCACACATTATTGACATACAGACGCAAGCACTTTGAGACGGCCTTCAAGAAGTGGAGTGCTCCGAAGAGCAACCCCATTTTGCTTGTACAACATGACGCTTGTTGTACAGGTTTGACATCTTTCATTGACAAATTAAGAATGTAGTAAGACACACTAATCTTGTTCTTGGTGGCTCAAAACATTGTGGTCTGTCTTGTAGATGGTGGAGAGATGCTCTTGTCTTTCCCATTCCCGAACACCCTAGTGATGCATTGTGCAGGTCGGAGTGAGAGGAGATGGGCTTATATCCTGATGAGTGGATAGACGACTTGGTGGCTGGACTACCTACACAAGGAGTACCCACCCAAAGAGGAAGAGCTATACATAGGTATCATTCTATATAGTTTTTACATTTGCCACGAAGCAATACAACATGGGCTCAATAACTCTTCTTCTTTTAATTAATAGCGGAGCATAGTGCGTTACGGAAGAAATCGGTTGTGATAGAAGATGCTCTATCTCCAAACACATCAAAGAAACCGGAGAAGAAGAAACAAACCTCCAAGAAAGACTCACAAGCACAACCGGCTGAGAAGCAACGTGGAAAGAGAAAGAAGAGGGCTGTAGTTTCCAGTGATAGTGAGAGCAAGCATCAGGTTGTGGAGTATTCTGTAGAAGTCGGCGATAGTGCTCATAGCCTTGGTGCTATGAGCCACCATGTACCGACACTATCCTTCACTCCAAGACCAGTGGGGGGCATCCAGGAGTCCCCTCCATGTTCACCATCACATGGAAGGGCTGCAGAGGACCTATCAAACATGGCCAGAGTTGTGGGAGATAACCATCCAGGTATGTGAAAATGGTTAATGTTGTGTTGTTCTCTTTAGCATTGCTTGAAAGATATATTTGATCTTATGTTTCTACATACAGATATGCATGTAGAGCCACGCCACCTTGCAGTGCATGCTAGTGCCAAAGAGTTGGCAAAATCTATTCCAGGTGTGTTGTGTAATGACAGGTAAGCCAACTTATTTACAATCATAGTTATGTGCACAATTTGAGTGCTAACAAAGATTGCATGCAGTCAGATGCAGTCACTACGTAGATTCTTGGGCTCTCTATTAGGAACAGGGAAGATGAACCCCAGCTTGAGATTGGGATGGCGTATGTTTGGTGTACATCGCCTTTCCCTTACACACTAGGCCACATGCAGCTAGCATGGGTGGGGTTCCTTTATGGAACCAATGGGATAGTGAGCTTGTGGATGCTGCATTCCTTCTGGCATCCGAGTTTCTTTTGGTTGATGGCATGATTGTGGCGACATGTTGTGCAGAACATCTTTCCATTGTCACTTCAAAGGCAGAGGGAGCTGGTTTCCAGTTGTTGAGGATATTGTACTTACGGCTACGGAGTCTAGTTGTACGACTGTTCAAGACTATTTAGAGGGGGTATGCTTTTTTTTTGTTTTGATAATGAATAGTAACTTCGATGTTTGCATGTCAAAAAATAATGCTTTACTTCCATTCGTAGGTTGGTACTTTGTTGCTGGTCATTTTTTCACCCCTTAAAACTGGTGGGTGTCGGCTTCCGAGGTACGATCGAGCGGATGGAGAGATTGCAGTAAATGTACATGGCTTCTCTGCAGATGACGACATGTTGTGGGAGAATCTATGAGGTTTAGATTCCACGCAGTGGATCCTTGATCGTATGGGCCGGCCTTATCGTAGAGGTGTTGAGAGGAGTCCAGCGTTTGCCAGGTGGTAGAAACTTTTTGGAAGTTTTTTTTATTGTTCCTATAAAATTGTAGGTATAATAAATCTAAAGATTACTTTTTTTTTTGTAGATGGCTACTAGGTACCTTCACAGACATGGGAGATGCTGTGTTGGATTGTTTTGCAAGAGTTGGGACATTGGAAACACAATGTTTACCACTACGTAGACATTGCATCAGTTGTGAGAAGGATTGGGCAGTTTTCAGTGCTTGTCTGCAGCCAACTCAGTTCTACCTTCCGATTTAGGCTCGACATTGATGTTTCATAGGAGTGTCAGAGCTCAGGTAACTGAGCAACTGAAGAAGGTGTCCGAGCAGCTTCATCCGCTTGACCCACTGTTCCTGACACGACTCAGTAGTCAGGCCGGGGCAGTAGTAACACCATATCCCACTTTCACGGCCCTAGTTTTGGCGTGGCGTGCAACTGGACCGTCTCCCAGTGCATTCATTGCCTCCACATCTGAGGCCCTGCCCGGAGTTGATCCATTGCCTCTTTCACTACCTACAGCTCCCCCCCACATATAGTTCGTACCCTCTACCATTCGGAGGAGTTCCCCCACCATTTGGTGCACTGCCCCCATTGGCACGACCTTTGTTTCCTCCCAGAGCATATGGCCCCCCACCGCCCTTCTTTCCTCCACGTCACCCATGATGTATCACCCCCCATATGTATTTACTTTTGATGCAATGGAACACATAGATTTGGGGTTTTCTAAATGAAATAGACCATAACTGTGTGTAAGGAACTTCTGTTTCTCTTATTAATAGTGTATTGAATGATTCCATGGTGTTTTTTGTTTGAATGTAAGTTGGTCGTGAAACGACAATCAAATTTTAGTGAGTGAGAGAGAGAGAGAGAGAGAGAGAGAGAGAGAGAGAGAGAGGGGGGGGTAGATTGTCCCTTATTTTGGGAATCCGCTCACCCGATTCTTAAAAAGCACTCGCCAAAAATTACTCGCCCAAAAATCGCGCCCATAGCTGAGGCGGTAAATGACGTGCTATGATTACAGAAAAAAGTAGCACTTTGCATTCTCTTCTTGAGAAAATAGATAGGAGTAAAGTGAGCAAAGTGCTCGAGCCAAATATTGAGTCAGCTTGTTGAGTAGTTTATCTACGTTGAACTCAGTACTTTCAGGTGCAGGAGATAGGTCTACAAGTCCTTGCTGCAAAGGACTAGCCTGTTTTGGAGTTGGTCCGTACAGTGATGCATATTGTTGCAACTTGGCTTGGGCCTCTGAGAGCTCTATCTCAAGCTCAAGGATTTCTCCATGAAAAATGTCAGGTGCTTCACCTTGGCTTGCAAGATCTTGTCCTTGGATCGTTAATGCAATGAGAATCTATGATTCTTTGGGAAGTAGAACTATGGGACGTTTGCATGTAGGCATTGGGTTATTGGCATTACTTGTTGCCACTTTCTCTACAATCTGACCATGCCCAACTCCATAATTCTATGGGTGGTGTGACCAATCTACATGCCTCCCAAGGATTTCGTAAACATAGCACTGATGTATAAAGTAGAGTTCCGTCTAATTATTGTTTGTCATAACTCTCTCTCATCATATGAATCTTCGTAGCAATACTCGTTTGAGCCCTTTGTGCTGCAAATATAATAGATTTATGGGAGCTGATTCCTTTGCATTATTCCTGATTTGAAATAGTTGTTGGCACACAAAGTGGTTTGTACATAGCTACGTGCACTATTTGAGGCTAAGAGGCTCGGCTTGCAACCCGGAATCGTCCTCTTTGATTCTAGCAATAGCTTTGGGGTCTTTCTCTTGGCCATAGGGCTCTCTCTCTTGTTTGTAGATCACTTGTGCTTCAACGTGGTTAAGTTCTTCTTTCATATATGCAAATCAAGTGAATATGTCATCATTAGAAAGACTTATCGTGAAGTTAACATGTCATCACATTTAAACCGCCTATTGAATAGTACTTATAACCTTGCAAGAAAGAGAAAGAATATCTATCACCATGTCATTGGAAAGGACAAGCTAACTTGATCGATTATATAATTTACATTTGCAACTAGAGAGAGGACAATAATCAAATCATCACTTTAATCACCAGCTGGTCGTAGACAAGAAATCATTACAATGTCATAGCACACTATATGGGCACCATTTAGACAAAGAGAAAGATCAAAAGCATTAGGCCGGGTTGAGGGATTGTTTTGCTTGCCACTCTCAAGGTGGGTAAGTACATTGCTTTAAAAGTCCCTTTGTTTTGCTCTTGAGGCACGGACATGCACTTTAAGAGTCGTTTACAAGTATGACACATGGAGAAGATGTCCATGGATTTATTTTAGGGAGGGCAATTAGTAGATATGCAGTCTTGGGTGGCCCATGAACACACTCTCTCGGCCTGCTTTCTAGTTTCTATTTGCAATTCATGGAGAGGAGAAAAGCATGCCATTGTTTTGGTCTTTGTACATGACCCCCAATCCACAATGCCTGCATAGACCCCTTCTATCCTAACTGAAGCATCATGTTACGGGAGTGGAGGTCATTGTGGAGATAGTCATGTTCTTGTAGATACTTCAAGTTCTGAAGAAGAGCGTTTATTATTTGTAAAATTTTATTTTGGAACAATTGTTGGAATTAGGGTTGCAGAGAAACACGCACAGCTTGGAGAAGACGAAGGAAGCTCAAGGCACACAATAGAGAGTGTATTACTTAGTGTGCTTCAACCCATACAAAGCCTTGTTACATTTGCACACTTTGTCATCTTGTCCTTTTATGACAAAACCGTGAGGCTGCGTTACATAAACTTCCTCAAATATGTCACCATTCAAGAAAGCAGTAACAATGTCTGAGTGATGTACATCCCAACCAAAATGAGCTGCCAATGCACATAGAAAACGTACAGTAGTCACACGACAAGTGGGAGAAAAAGTCTCTTCATAATCAATGCCTTTTTGCTGTGCATAACCCTTTGCAGCAAGTCGAGCCTTATGGAGATTGATCTCACCATCCGGCTTGCATTTCAACTTGTAAACCCACTTCGTACCATTGGCCTTTTTGCCAATAGGAAAATCACATAAAGTCCATGTGGCATTTTCTGTAAGTGCATCATATTCAATTGCATTGCAGCCATCCAATTTTTTGAATTTTGTGCTTCATCAAAAGACAGAGGCTCCTCAACATCATGTAAACTAGACACATCCAAAGCATAACAATCTGATGCATAAGATGCATGGCAAGAGCCTGAACGAGTACAGCTAGACAAAGGTGCATCCAATTTACTTTCACGCAAAGCGTGCACCATCTATTTTGGCGTACCTCTAGCCTGCTCATTTTCAGCCCTTTCCTCATCAAGCACATCATGTACATCTGCATCAGTAATAGGCTGATCTGTAACATTTTCAGAAACCCCCATAGGCTGTACATTTGCCTCATTGGAACTTACATTCGTATTTCCACCACTGAAAAGAGGCAACAAAGTGTCATAAATGTCCTATGAGCCTACATTACTGTCTCTAGTACATGACAGCAAGGGCTGAACGGAATCTTCCACAAACACTACATCCCAAGAAACCAGAATACATTTTGTTTGTGGATGATACAACCTGTAACCTTTGCTTCCAGCAGTATAACCAACAAAAATACATTTGACAGCCTTATCATCCAATCTTCTTCGCTGCACTTGTGGCACCAAAGCATATGCCAAACAGCCAAAAACACGCATGTGTTCAATAGAAGGCTTTCTATCATGCCATGCTTCATATGGAGTAATAGACTGCAAAGCTTTTGTAGAACACATGTTAAGTACATAAGTGGCACACATGATGGCCTCAAGCCAAAAAGAATGCGGCAAAGCTTGACTTTTGACCATACATCGTTCCATTTCCGTAAGTGACCTGTTTTTCCTCTCAGAAACACCATTTTGCTAAGGTGTATAAGGCATTGTACATTGGTGTTTTATCCCACGACTAGCCAGAAATGCATTAAATTCATGAGACATATGCTCCCCCCCTCGATCGGAACAGAGGGTGCCCATAGTACATTTCGAGACATTTTCAGCCATAGCCAGAAATTGTTTGAAGCACATAAAAACTTCGGACTTTGATTTAATCGGAAATACCCATGCATGCCTGGAGTAATCATCAATGAAACTCACGAAGTACAGGTAATTTCCCAAGGAAGGAGTTTGCATGGGCCCACAAACATCACTATGCACAAGCTGCAACCTACATATGGCCCGAACTGAACCATCATTTGGAAATTTAGAACGATGTATCTTACCCAAAATACAGCCTTCACAAACATGTTTGACAGGTGCTTCAAGAGGCGGCAAAGAAGCAACCATATCAAATTTCTGCAAACGCAGCAAACTAGCAAAATTCAGATGACCAAAACGTGCATGCCAAAGTTTTGCATCTGAAATAGACCTTGAATCTACAATAGTATTTGCAAAATTTTGTCCACACTTGTCATACAAAGTGCGCTTATACAGCCCACGGCACAAAAGCCCAGATGCAACAATTTCATTACCAATGAGATCATGAACTGTACATCTATCATCCACAAATTTGAATACAAGTCCACGTCTAGCAAGTGCGGATACAGACAAGAGATTCTTCTTGATCCCAGGCACATGAAGTGCATCAACAAGTGTGAAGGGACTGCCATTAGCAGTAGTAAGCACAATCTTTCCAACTCCCTGAACTAGATAAGAGGCATTGTTTGCACAAGTGACAGAATTCCCATGAGGGATAGACTCGAGAGAGGTAAACAATTCACGATGTGAGGTAATGTGCTTTGTAGCACCACTGTTGAAATACCACACATGTGAATCTGCAGCAACTGACAAGCATGCATCATGGACAGTAGGATTGTAAGTACATTTTGTGCTAAAAGCCCATTCTGCATCAACATCAGCAACACAGTCTCCTTTCACAAAAGACTCAACAATGGCTGCATTTGTAGTGGAACCAGCATTTGTAGTGGAACCACCCTCTTTCTTCTTAGCCTCTTTGGCCTTCAACTTAGGACACGACTTGATCAAGTGATCATTAGATTTACAATAATGGCAACGCATATTCTTTTTGCCCTTATCACCAGAATTGCCAGACAAAGTGCTGCCAGCAGAAGCATTAGGAACATAATTTTTGCCACTCGCAGCAGAACCATAAGAAGTGGCTGCATTACTGTTACTACCCTTTCTTTGAGAAGCAATAAAAGCATGTTCAATTGCACGCTTCCTAGTCCTGTTTTTTCTAGAAAGTGACTCTTGCAACAACAATGTGCATAATACATCAAACTTGACAACTTCAGGATTTCCTTGGGTCATTAGTCTCCAAGTACTAGCAAAAGTCTGGTAGGAATCTGGTAAGGCATCAAGAACAGTCTGCACAAGGGAACTGTCTGAAATGACTTCACCTACAGAAATGAGTTGCTCATTGATATCCTTGACACTAGCAAGGAAAGTGTCCATATCATCTTCCTCATGCATAATCTTTGACTCCAACTCTTTACATAGCAAAGCAATTTTAGCCTCATTGCGACTTGCATAAAGACCTGCTAGAATATCCCAAGCCTGTTTTGCAGATTTTGCTGAACGAATGTGAGGAACAATGGTGTGCTTCACAGACAACGCAATCAATGCATGAGCCTACGCATCCTTAACATCCCAACGAGCTTGTTCTGCCATAGGCAAAACAACTCTAACAGCTGCAATCCTTGCAGCAAGACCTGCAACATCCTGAACATCGCCTACATCCTCAGAACCAGGACGTACATCAATGCCCTGCACAATGTTCCAGACACCCTTTGACACAAGAAAATGTTGCATCATATAAGCCCACATAGGGTAGTTGTCCCCATCCAACCTGTCCTCAGTAGCAAACATCTTGAACACATCTGTGTTGTTTTTGTCAGCCATGGTAAATGCTCCACTTGATGTGAACACTACCCAAAAATAGGAGAAACGAAGCGCGAATAACACGTGCTATATAGCACAAACCGCAAAAGACTGTAAGGCACCTGTTATGCAGAAAATGGCACTGATATAAATTCTGCACAAAATGACAAAATAGCGTGTGTAGTACTGCTTGTAGTGGAAATAGAGGCCGAAATGAGCCCGAATCAAAAATTTGAGCAGACTGAGCTCTACGAGCTCGCCCAAAGTATTTGTCGACCTGCGAACGCTCACCAAAGCTCACTGAAATCGAAGAAAGTGAGTAGGCGTTGTTGGGCGTATTTCTGACATCCCATTTCTTTAAAATTTGTACATACGGACATGACGCCCGATGTCAAAATTTTGTGTGGGATTTCTTTTTGTGGGGTTTTTAACTTGCTTTAGCAAGAACATGTACATGCATTGCAAGTCGCTAGTCTAGTGACAGCTGTCGGGCTACTGTAAGTGCCCGTGAGTGAGTTTTTTTAAGTGAGCCTTGTATATAGCTTAAACTCATGTACAAACTTAAAGAAGTTCAGCCAAACATCAAAAATTGGCAGGTTTTGGGTCGTTGTGGCTTCTTGATGCTTTTGGATGCAGTTTTTTGCCCCGACTAGCCTTCTCTGCGTGTAGTCGTGCTGGGACAACTTTCTGTTCGCGTCAATTTTGCTCATGGAGGAATATGGAATCAATTTTGGTCATCTTCAGATTTCTCACCAGTCATTTTTCAAGCTTTCTCTCAAGCTTTAAAGTTCCCCAATTGGAGTTGTGCTCATCAGGTTACGACTAGTTCTCTACAGGGTTATGGCTATGGCAGCCTAGTGGCAAATTGTGTGTTGACAGAATTGGAGGGCATGTATGTATGAATTGTGGAATTGATGTTGAAGTTATGGGTTTCTGATGTTTGATTGTGAAAGGAGAGGCCCTTGTCTTCATCTGCATTGGTCGGCATGTGCTGTAAATCCGTGCTTTGACAGGGTTTTGCTCCTATGTGACATAGTCTCTTGGGTGGGCGACGACTAGTAAATTCCCAAGGGTCTACTCCTATTGGACTTGTGGTGTTTCAAAAGGATTTTGCAAAGCTTTTGGTGTCTTGTAGTTCTCTTTCAACGCTCTTGGGTGACATCGCTATAGAGGTGTTTCAGTTTGCTTGTTTCCCAACAGTGTGTACTGGAGCAGCTGGCGACTAAGCGCGGGAGGACACAACCTGCTCTGATACCAATTATTGGAATTAGGGTTGTAGAGAAACACACACAGCTTGGAGAAGATGAAGGAAGCTCAAGGCACACAATAGAGAGTGTATTACTTAGTGTGCAATGGAAAGATAGATAGCCCTAGAGTGATGGGCGTATATACAATGCACGGGGGGAAAAACCTCCTAAAGAGGGAAAAAATGCCCCGGCGGTCCTAGTGTGTTCACACACATCACTACCACATGTATATGGTAACAACAACTTTATTGTTCCTTTAGTGGTCACATAATCACAAATGGTAGGTTGACTTCCATCTCCATTGCACTCTTTTATCCACTGCTCTACATGGTCGCCATTCCAAAAACGTGAAATGAGCATTGGACACTCTATGTGGAGGACCATGGCAAGTGGATAAGTAATGCCGCGATGAGCTACGTCCAAAATTGTGTCTTTTTCCCTAACATGTTGATCCACTGTGGCTCCACAAAAACGGAATTTGAAGTTCTTTGCCATATACAATGCCCGGGGGATTCACCATGGAAAACTTATCGCACCACGTAAGTGTATGGGAGGGGGGTTTTTTACAAGTTACATAAGCGTATAAGTTAGGGGTAGGCCCCCATTAATTTATCCCTCAAGCTTAAACATAAGGGAGGGGGGGGGGAGATAAGTGAGAAAAGGGAAACATGAGAGAAAGTTTTTGTGTTTCAAAATCATGTCCTCCCAAAAGATTGTTCCCTCAAAATTGTGAGTCAATAGCTAGTAAGATACATGCAAGAACTAATACTACTTTGTGTATAGTTCATTTGTTGAGGGATGAAAGCTATAAAGAGTTTATATATATGCAAATTTACACGAAGAACCTGACAAAACTTTATAACCATGGTTTTTGAGTAATTTAGATGGGTCAAAATCGGACCCAAATTTGACGAGTAGATAGAGTGCAAGCTGAACTAGCACACAAAGTTTCAAAGTCAAACGTAGACACATTGAGGGTACATCTTGTTATCAATAGAAGTGGTTCTTTAGTACATTGCTAGTCACTATGCTACACGCTCTTTGATTAGTTTTACTCATTTAGATAATGTAAGACCTAAATTTTATATGTAAGATAGGGGTATGATAGTTTTTTGCATGGATTATCGTATAAGTGTAGAAAGGGGGGTCATATTCCCTAATATGAGTCGTATATAGGGGTTTTCTCAAAGTTGTCCGCTCGCAGGTGGCATCCTGTTTTGTATATAGAGTGAATCCCCCGAGATACAATGGATCTTTAAATGCAGGATATGTGACACCTCCACGCTTCACGTGTGCCCATCACCCTTCTCCCACCTGTGGAGCCTGTATGTTGAAGATTGTAGTATCTAGTAAAAGGTGCAATACAAGGGGGAGCTCAGACTATCTAGAGCAAGAGTGGAACTAGCAACATAATCTATTCTAATGGTAGCTCTTGGATCTTCGGTAGCATCAAAAGAGTTGGATTCCACTCTCATTCGCTTTGCTGCTCTTTCTAGCTTCTCCTTGCTCTTGACCTCAATATACAACTATTGCACTAGTTGTATGTGAGTAGCTATGCCTAGCAAAGTAACCCTTTTGGGATTTTTCAAATCATGAAAATCTTTGTGATCTGTCCAATAGACTGCTTGATCATGTTCAAAAATGAACTTGATGTCATTAGAGATATGTCAAAAGAAGCGGGTGTAAACACAAGATGGAGCTGCTCAGACACAGACTTTGCTAAGGCCTCTATGAACTGGTGATAATGCTCCACAGAAAAAGGGTTTGGGCAACGATGAAGCTCAGGCTTTGACATGTGATGAAAGTGATATACTATTACTTTGAAGGCAAACATTTGTTGATGTTTTGCCAGCTTGTTGGTGTCTTTCATATTTGTAAGATAAAATTTTAAAATGTAATTGTTTTCATGCGTTTTTTGGATGAGCATAAAGTCACTAGTTCATGCCAAAAATCTTGCCCACTACCCTTGTGTATATACGTGTACATAGCCCTGTAAGTTTTGGAAATGACCATGTAAAAAATCATGTACAAAGGTGTGATTTAACCAAGATTAAATGATGATGTTTTGGGTTGTTTGAGTCCCCAAAATATGGTTTTCTGTAAGTATTTTTAGCTGTGCTTTATAGCTCGTGAATTGAACTTGAGCATCATGCGTTATGGGCATCCAAAGTGGGAAGTGTTAGGGGATAAGTATTCGAAAGGTGAGATGAGAAGGCACCGAGCCCCTAGCTGTGAGAGGTGCGGGGGAAAAGAGATGCAGCAGACACAATTAACGGGAAGAGAGCTCAAAACAGACAGTTTATCTTAAGCCTAATAAGCTACAATATCCTTGTTTTAATCAAATAATAATGGAAACATTTATGCACTTTACAAAGTTTAACCTGTCTTAATCGAGATGCTAATCAAGACGATCAGTAGGAACTACCTTGGACTATCTTCTACCTTCAACTTCCAAAGCCTTGGGTGGTCCAATCTAGTTTATGGTTACCGGATTAATTCGAGGTTAACGGCGTGGAGATTATGGCTTGGTGAGCTTAGGATTATGGCTTGGTGAGCTTAGGATTATGGCTTAGGAAAGATTAGGATTAGGCTTGGGTGAAGAGATTAATGAGTTCAAGATTTGGCTCGGCTAATGGGTGATTAATGACATCAAGCTTATGATTGGTTAATGAGAGCTTAGACTCAGCTTATGAGATAAGGCTTAGAATTAGGAGCTTGAGATCAGGCTTGGAGCTCAAGATTTAATGAGATCAAGAACTTTGGAAAGCTAGGCTTATGCTTAGCTTTGAGAGCTTTGGATTAGGATGGATTAAGGCCTCTCACCTTCTTCCCCGGAGAGCAAGAGATCCATGAAAAGAGAGGGAGTTTAATCAAAAGAGGAGAGCATTCCAAAAAAAAATGAGAGAGTGCCCCCAAGAGAGCCGTCCCTTTTTCTTTTATAGATTGCATGGCCCTCCCTTACTAAAAATAGCCTACCCATTGGCGATGTCGCTAATGGGTATCCCCTAGCTGAGGTGGCGGGACTAGACTCTATGACGTGGTAGCCAAAAGATCCGACCTTGATAAAATCTGCCGCTATCGGTCTCAACCGAGGCGCCCTCGCAAGCTATGCAAATCCTGCTTCTTCGCCAAGCTCATCTGAGCATTCATGCGGCCTGCACGAGCATCACAAGCCTCTTCCCCTGTGTTGTTCCTTGCCCACCATGCTCCTCTTCCTTTTTATTGGCTTCACACTCTTCACAAATTAGGGTGGCTTCTTTTTTTAGTTTTTGGTGGCCTTTGGCCCTTGAGCGGCCTTAGGCCCTCTGGGCCTTAGGTTAAGTGGGCCCTTGGCCATGGTTTGAAGGGCATCACCTTTGGCTCACCTACCGCCCATAGCCCTTCGGTGGCCAAGTTTAGTGGGTGGCCCTTAGGTTAACACTAGAATGGTAACCTAACAGGACATAAAAGTGTCCTTTCAGGTTTTGGAAAAAAAATCCAAAACCACAGTAGATCCACTCATTTTGAAAAATCATTTCATGAGCTTATAGTTCAATAACTACTACGTATGGAAAAAATGAGAAACTTGTAATTTTTCTCATCTCTTGGTCACTACAAGCCTCCAAAGTTGATGGACCAGTGCATTTTGCCCAAAACAGCAATTTCTTACGGTTGATTGCATATAAATAAGAGTGGGGATTTTTGAAGGACATGAGATAAAATGCCTCATTAACTTCAATGGGTTGGTGACCAAAACATATGGTTGCTTTTACCTCACTAATTTTTTTTTTGGGCAAAAAAAATAGGTACAAAAAAGTTGCATTTTTGCCATTCTGCGAACCTATCATCAAAGTTTCTATAGTCACGCTCAATACAGATACTATATACATGTTTTCTTAGTTCCCTTTGGGCCTTTGGATTCAAAAGGAGCCATGGAGCATGTGACCTCTAGAAACCCATAGAAACTACTCAATATCTAACCAAGTTTGTAGTCTATGATTAGATATGGTTACTACATCATCATATACTATGCTATATAGCATATTAGGTCCCCCAAAACTCAAGGAAGATTAGCTTTATGTTATACATTACACTTACACAATCAAAATTGAATTTGGATATCAAGAAAGCCACCAAAAAAATCATAAAAGTGCTAATTTTGGCCAAAAAAACAGGATTATGCAATTCTTGTAAATTGGTCATAACTTTCAATTTTAACACTTAGCTCTCCCTACAAGCATCAAAACATGTTGAGAAATATTAATCCTAACCTCTAGCCATCTAAACCCCACAAACACGAAGTTTAGAGTGGTATAGTTGCCAAAAATTGAAAAAAAGCCAAAAACAGGACCCGTTTTTTCACATAGTTTAGGTTCAAAAATGTTGTGCAAGAGTAAGGTTAATGGTGAGATCGATACTCCAAAAAAAATGCTAAGTTTTTTTCAGCTCATAAGGAAAATTTGTGGATATATAGCACCTAGAAATTCATTTTCATACTCTTCAAATAATTCAAGCAAAATGGTCACTTAACAGGACACAAAAGTGTCCAAGGACATAAAAGTGTCCTGTTACCATTCTAGTGTTAAGAGCACTACATTTGGGCATACATATCGACCAAGGCATTGCCTCCATGACATCATTTCCCACCATCCACTGACTAGCAATATCACCATGAATTTTACTGCCCAGTCTAGTGTGTTGAATGGCACCATAGCTTTCAAGATGCAAGTATGTCCGTCAAGGCTAGGCACTAGATATATTATAAATAATGCTTCCGCATCGGCCCACATTTGGCACACTGCACTGCATTAAGCCTTTATACTGGCCATCAGTTGCCACAAATTTAACTTTGACAGCTCCATTTCCCAGAATTTGTCTGATGCTCAAAAATGACTAATCAAGGCAACCAGGGCGGTTCGAAACCGGCCTCCAACGATACTTAAACCGGCCATATCTTACCAATTGAAACCCCGATTGACAAATTGGAGAGACCGACATGCTCCTAGAAGTGAGCACTTCGGACCCATGAATTCCTATTATCTTTGTCCTTTTATCAGCAGGTGCTCAATCCGGTATGGATCTGCAATCAACTCAGCTTAAAACTGTCATAACTTCTTATCCGTAGCTCCGATTGACGAGCCATAAAGACAGGCCTATAGAGCACCTCAAGTACTTCAACTATGATCAATAAATTCCAGCTATGATCACTTCAATAATACTCACTGTTTAGCATTACCAAGACATATTTTGGCCCTTATAGTCGCGTGTGCACACTTTTGGCTTAAAAATTGCCTTGTTAGCAAGCCTTTATAGCTGCTGAATAATCATGTAGGATTCAAATACACTTGATTTTCATCCCTTCACCCCCTCTGAACCTGCACAGCCTCCGGTCTATGCCAACGGGTCTTCAATCTGCATCTGCTATAAATACCTTAAAGTTACTTTTCATCAAGATCACGTAGTTGGTAAGGAAGTGTAAAACAAAAGAAGGTGTAAATTATAGCATCAATAGTCTAGCCCAATTATCTGGTAGCTGTCCCATCAAAAATATTTGAACTGTAGTGGTTGTATCTCCAAAGCATTCAATTATGAAAAAGTTATTTAGTGAACCCCGCCAGACTCAAGTGCTCCAGTTACTTATGCACACGGCTTGACCATCAGCTCGCTTTAGGGAACCCTGTCAAGCTCAAGTATGCCTTACTCTGTTTGCACATGGAATGGTCCTCAAGTCCTTTACTTCAAGTTTTGGTAGCGGAACCATCTCAAAGATGTGAAGATACTATAACAATTGTCCAAAGATGTCAACTAGAAGCTAGCAATGTAAGCTTATTGATCATATGAACAAAAAAACTTTTATCTTAGCATACATCCAAAAACAAATCTACTACCAAGTAAACTGCTACAGGAAATTAAATGATATCCTTAAATCTGCAAGTTGCTCTTCAATAGCTCCCAGGGTCAAATGGAATAATAAGAAATTGCCCCAATAGTGGTGCAGCATAATATCCATCTGAGCATACATTTCATGTATCGATCAACTTCAAGCATTTCTGATCCAAATATACTATTCCTAGATCTAGCAACAAGAAACCACAATATATTCCCAAAAGTACCGATCGATAGTGAACCTGCCTTTGAAGGTCTTTCAAATCACCTGGATCAAATACCATTAAGATCACATAGCTTTGATGGCCTCTGCAATATACTAGAGCTTCACCTGAAGCATAGTGGAGCAGCCACATCTCATAAACTTTTGGTAACTTAAGGTCATTACCAGCAAGAAGTAAAGAATTTTGTCTCCCTTTTACTGGTATCCAGGACAACATTGACATAAGAATTACTAGGAGTAGTATCCAAATCCAACCACATTTGCCACATTTTGTCCGAAGAAATGAAAAATCCTGTGCACTTTATGTAGTATCGAGGATGATTTAGCATCATCACCCCCTCTAGCTTCATAGCCATTACGAGAAACCTTAGGACTTTCTGGACTTGTATCATCAGAGAGATTTTTACTTGGGTTTTGAGGTTGATAATGAAGAATAGCTTTATCCTGAAGATCCTCATCCATAGCATCCTTGGAAAAATCACCCTTGGAAGTCTCAACATTCATCAAAGCTATAGGAGTTGTCTCCTCTTGCAGCCCGTATATAAGCATAGAGGGAAAATCCATGTCAATATCCTGTTCACAATCAGCATGATATAGCAAATCTTCAATATCGTCCTCTGCTTCCTCATCTGCATCCATGCTACTTAGAAAGCCATTATAGCTTTGAAAAGGTTCATCAGGAACCCCCTCTAAAGGGGTACATGCATCACAAATCTCTCCTATACTACTATAACCTTCTCCTTCGGATTGGGCCAAACAACCATCAATTATGGAATCTGCTTCTGTGATAATACAATCAGCAAGCATATTGCTAGGAGCCACCATAGGTTCATTGGAATCTTCATGCTCATCCTATTAGATCCACAATCTCAACCACTTCATCAGCTATTGTATATATAATAGCTTTATTTATGCAATCATCTGTAGTAAATCTGCTACCCTACTCAGCTAAAGTGCCGATAGATCCATTAGAAACCTGTAGTGGCTCATCTTCTTGATAGATGTTTTGAGAGCATCCCATGCCAAGGTCAGTAGCTTGTAATTTTTTTGTTGTACAATCTAGCTCTTCACTAGAACCATTATTCGAGGTAACTTCCATGCGAGTAATCTTTGGAAAAAAATCATATATTTGTGTTTCAGCATTAAATTCATGATTTAACTTTGCTAAGTTGCTCAAAACATGGTCCTTTGAAGTTGAATCTGCTACTTCCGAAGCTGTATTTGCCTTGGCTTTACTTCTTGCAACAATATGATCCCAAAATTGGTCGTAATTAAGGAACTGCATCTGATCCCCTTCTTCTTTGCAGAAAACAATCTAGCTTCGTCCGTTAATCTCCTTCATTGCCAACTGGATAATCTTTGAGCTTTCATGAACAAACCCATTTGCAAAATAGTCCCACTGTGGGGTATGTTTCTGCGAGTTCTCGGACCTTATCTTTAAACTCACAGGTTACAACATCTTCAAAAGCCAAAATCATCTGACCTTCTGGAATTCCTCCGCTCTTCATCTCCGCTTTATAACATGCAAGGAGTCCATCTGGATCATGTCCTTGAAAAATTCCATAATGTTCATGTACGGCATAAAGTGCCATCTCCACTGCATCATCAGTCTACTCTTTCATCTTCATAGCTTTTACTTCTTCCAAACATCCTTGAACTAAGCCCAACATTTTTGGCAGATCTGCAGCCGCTAGATTTTTATCAAATCTATTGAAATTGCAATCTTCAATAAACTGCATCAACTTTGTTGCAGTCTCCATCTTTACCTCCCACTCCAGCTCGTTTCACGTTGGGTTCACCAAGAATGTTAGGGGATAAGTATTCAAAAGGTGAGCCGGGAAGGCACCGGGCCCCTGGCTATGAGAGGTGCGGGGGAAAAGAGGTGCAGCAGACACAATTAACGGGAATAGAGCTAAGTTTAGCTAAAGCCTAATAAAGCCACAATATCCCTATTTTAATCAAATAATAATGGAAACGTTTGTGAACTTTACAAAGTTTAACCTGTCTTAATCCAGATGCTAATCAAGATGATCAATAGGAACTGCCTTGGACTGTCTTCTGCCTTCAACTTCCAAAGCCTTGGGTGGTCCAATCCGGATTATGGTTATAGGATTAATTCCGGGTTAATGGCTTGGAGATTATGGCTTCGTGAGCTTAGGATTATGGCTTAGGTGAGATTAGATTAGTCTTGGGTTAAGAGATTAATAAGTTCAAGATTTGGCTCAGCTAATGGGTGATTAATGAAATCAAGCTTATGCTTGGTTAATGAGAGCTTAGACTCGGCTTATGAGATTAGGCTTAGAATTAGGAGCTTGAGATCAGGCTTGGAGCTCAATATTTAATGAGATCAAGAACTTTGGAAAGCTAGGATTATGCTTAGCTTCGAGATCTTTGGATTAGGATGGCTTAAGGCCTCTCACCTTCTTCCCCAGAGAGCAAGAGATCCATGAAAGGAGAGGGAGTTTAATCAAAAGAGGAGAGCATTCCAAAAACAAATGAGAGAGAGCCCCCAAGAGAGAAATCCCTTTTTCTTTTATAGGTTGCATGAGCCTCCCTTACTAAAAATAGCCTACCCATTAGCGATGTTGCTAATGGGTATCCCCTAGCTGAGGTGGCGGGACCGGACTCTATGACGCAGCAGCCGAAAGATCCGACCTTGCTGAAATTTTCCGCTACCGGTCTCAACCGGAGCACCCTTGTGAGCTCTACAAATCCCACTTCTTTGCCGAGCTCATCTAAGCTTTCATGTGGCTTGCGCGAACATCCCAAGCCTCTTCCCTTGTGTTGTTCACTGCCCGCCATGCTCCTCTTCCTTTTTATTGGCTTCACACACTTCACAAATTAGGGTGCCTTCTTTTTTTAGTTGTGGGCAGCCTTAGGTTAAGTGGGCCGTTGGCCATGGTTTACAGGGCATCACCTTTGGCTCACATACCGCCCATAGCCCTTGGGTGGCCAAGTTTAGTGGGCGGCCCTTAGGTTAAGAGCACTACATTTGGGCATACATATTGACCAAGGCATTGCCTCCATGACATCATTTCCCAACATCCACTGACTAGCAATATCACGGTGAATTCTATTGCCCACTCTAGTGTGTTGAATGGCACCATATCTTTCAAGATGCAAGTATGTCCGTCAAGGCTAGGCATTAGATATATAATAAATAATGCTTCCGCATCGGCCCACATTTGACATACATATCGGGCACCTCATTGCATTAAGCCTGTTTACTCGCCATCAGTTGCCACAAATTTACCTATGGCGGCTCCATTTCCCAGAATTTGTGTGATGCTCAAAAATCAATGATCAAGGCGACCAGGCGGTTCGAAATCGGCCCCTGTTGATACTTAAACCGGCCATATCTTGCCAACCAAAACCCCGATTGACAAACTGGAAAGATCGCATGCTCCTGGAAGTGAGAACTTTGGACCCATGCATTCCTATTATCTTTGTTCTTTTATCAGTAGATGCTCAATCCAGTATGGATCTGCAATCAACTCAACTTAAAATTGTCATAGCTTCTAATCCGTAGCTTCGATTGACGAGCCGTAAAGATAGGCCTATAGAGCACTTCGAGTACTTTAACTTTGATTAATAAAATTCCAGCTATGACCACTTCAATAATACTCACTATTTAGCCTTACCAAGATATCTTTTGGCCCTTAGAGCCGCTTCTGTACACTTTTAGCTTAAAAATTGTCTTGTTAGCAAGCCCTTATAACTGCTGAATATTCATGTAGGATTCAAATACACATGATTGGCATCCCTTTGCTCATTTTCTTGTCATGGAAGCGGAGCATCACGACATTGGTCTCAACTTAGAAAGTGATGGCAGGTGCATGCGACAAAAGCAACTGGGCCAACTTGAGGGTCTAAGATTAGAAATGCTGAAATTTTAAATTTTTGGAGATAGCCTAGATAATGGACTTCGAGTTTTTGTCATGCAGCTCCTCTCCCATGCTAAGAAAGATGCCAAAAAAATGGACATCAAGCTTATTTAAAGCTTACCTGATTAATGATCATTGATCAGAGCTTGGTAACATGCAAGGTTGATGATTAATGTATGCCAAATGCGTCTTTAAAGGTCCAATTGATTCCCTAATGATACTAAGAAGGAGTATGATTTAAGTGAGCACAGATGGAGATTATGATCCAAAAATGTAGTGCTTGAAGTGCTCTACCGACCTGTCTTTATGGCTCGTTGATTGGAGCTACGGTGCAGAAATTATGACAAGTTGAAGTTTGAGTCAACTGCATATCCGTACAGGATTGGGCAACTACAACTGAGGGGACAAAAATGAAATGAATGCATGGGCTTGAAGTGCTCACTTTGTGGAGCGCGTCTGTCTTTTCAGATTAGCGATTAGAGTTCTAGTTGCCAAGTTATTGGTCATTAAAGATTTATTGGGGGCCGGTTCCATACCAATCTGGTCGGCTCGATTGAAGTGCCATCTGGGAATTTTTGACTTTGACCAAGTTCCGGAATGTCATCCTATGCAAAACAATGATTGCAAGATATAACCATCCTGGTTGCGGCAAGGAAGCTCTAGAGAAAACAACCATATGCAAAAGGAATGCCTTTCTCCAAAGCCAATCACCTGTACTTGCATCTCGAGGGCAGGAGACACTGATGGGGAAAACAAAATCATGATGATTATCAGTTTAGGGCTAATGAGAGCCTTGAAGCCCGTATGTATGCCAAATGTGGTTATGTATGCCGTTATTTAAGAAGCCAAAAAAGTTCTTAATGAGCTTTTTGTCCAAAATGTCCTCTCATGGAGCAAATTGATTGCGGGATTTACCCAAGGTGAGAGAATCACTGATGAGATTGTTGGACAGGGCTGCTGTAGAAAGTTGTTGACCTTGGTGATGCTTTAGCCTTAATGTATGCCAAATGGGGTGTCTTTGAGTGGAACCGGCCGCCCACTTGCTAAATTAAAAGGAGGAAACCCTATTTTTAAAGTGGTGTGAACTAAAGAAAAGAAGCACGATAGCGTGAGCAGGCAGCACAGAGGGTGCATGGAAGAAAGGAGGAGATGCGTTGGCCGGGTGGGAGCTCGGATGAGCTTGCACCAGAAGAGAAAATTACACAGCAGCCCAAGGCGCGTAAAATGAGGTCCACTTTCGGTGATTTCTGCGCACTCGCTCTAGCAACCTACCACATCGCCTCGTTGCTAAGGGATTGGAGTTATTAAAAGAGGGGGGGTTTTAGCGCATAAGCAAGGAGGAGTGGAAAATGTGTAAAGGGTTGGGGGAGCAGAGTGACGGTAGAAGAGGAGGAGGGAGTTGAGCTTGGGAAGATTGAAAGCTCTCTCTCTCGCACTCTCTCGGTCCTTGAGAAGCTTGAGGGATATGAAGCAAAGGGAAAGAGGCGAGGAGGGTGAATAAGCAAGGGGAGAAGAACAAGGCAAAGCTCTCTTTCTTTCTCTCACTCTCGGCTAGCAAAGCAAGAAGGGAGGACAGAGTTTCTCTCTCTAGAGCATAAAGAAGAAAGCATTTCTCTCTCTCTCTCATGCTTAAGAATAAAGCAAAGCAAGCGGTCTCTCTCTCAAGAAGGGGAGGCAAAGGAAAGGTTTTCTCTGTCTCTCGTCCTTGACTTTGACTTAGATCCACAAAGACAAGGATGACTTGCAAGAGAAGATACCAAAGCTCGGCAAGCAAAGGGAAGAAAATTGAGACGTTGTCCTCGAACCGAGCAAAGCAAGGCAATCAAAGACAATTTTGAGAGCTCTTGACAACATCAAAAGAGAAACTTGAGGCTTATTGTTGATAACTGAAGCAATGGAAGGAGCGTAACAACAGGCTAAGGAAAGCACTTAGAGAAGTTTTATGAGGAAAATCAAAGGAACGGAAGCAACGTAGAGAGATCTTAACACTAGTTCTGTAATTGGACACTTCAGTGTCTTGAGACACTAAAGTGTCCTGTTTTTCTACCATGTTTTGGCAAATTTATTTGTCAAGCTAGAAAGAATATTTTTACACCTTGGTTCTACCATAGATTGGTTATGAGGGAAAGAAAACATTGGATTTTTCTCCATATCAAAATACAATATGTATGGAGAGAATTCTCGTAGGTTCTAAGACATAAATTTTAGTAAAATTCAAGCTGTTTGGCAAAAAAAATCATAAAATTATTATATCTTTTTGTAGAGATGGCCTTTTTTATGTTTATAAAAGCCAAGTGTTAGCATTTAGTGTTACAAAACAATGGATTGCACTTCAAACATAAGTTTTCAAGTCACATGTAAGCTATAGACATAATTTCATACTTGAGCACATGCCGAATAAGAGCATAATTTTGGTCTTCCAAAGGTCCCCTCATGAAATTGGTACTATTCTAGTGCAATTGGACAACTACAAATGACTTTATATGTTTAAACCAAGAAACTACGTATTTTTTGGGTGCCCTAACTCAACTAAATCTCATTGCTTGAACTCTATTTTGATTTTTTTATCGTGCAAAAACTCTTAAAAATCTTGAGTTCTCCATAATAACATTGAAACCAAGGTTTTAGGCACCCCAATTGTGTATGTACCACGTACTTTGATACATTTAGTTGATCTACATGGAAAGTTTGCTATTATTTGAGGTTTTGAATGCTTATGTCTCAAGAATGAAAATATGAAAGTTTTCTCTTATGCAGTTTTGAATATTTAAAATGATCCAATACTTGTTGCATACCAAAGCCCTTCTACTTGCCACCTTGAGTGCTCAATGGAAAGGGAAAGCAATGTATCACTTTCTAAAACTCACAAATACATCAGAAACATATTTTTCTTTGTATACAACGATATGCTTGAAATGACCATATCAAACTCATGGAAATTTCCTTATTTTATATACTCCAAACTCAATTGTTTTTCACATGAAACTTTCAAGTATCTATAGAAAAATTGTGGAGGAGTCACCTAAAATTTTCTACAAGGTCGCTTCATTTTTTTTTGAGCTTATAAAGGCGATTTCTTCAAAGCGTCAATCGCAGTCTTACGGGGGTCAACTTGATGAGTATAGTTCTTGATCATGATAGATTCTGAAATGCGAGGTTATATTTTTAAAAGACCCTCTATCTAACATACTTAAGCATATCAAGAGGGTTTTCTTAAATAAATCGTCTAATGCAAGTAGCATTTAATTTAAAATTGTTAAAAAAGGACACTTAAAGTGTCTTATTTTGGTACCAAACTAGTGTTAAAGGTAGTTGAAGTAGTTAAAGAGTTAGAGAAAAATTTCCATCACTGTCATCATTCCAAAGATTTATTAAATAGCTTATTAAACCCCGGTGTTGTTAACGGACCTGTTAATTGTGTAAAACAGGAGCTTACACTCCTAATTAGCAGATAATCCAAGTGACGGTGCTGTTAATAGTCCGCCTTGGCTAAGGCTTAAGTTGTACTGAAAGCATTATTCAATTAATTGATGATTACGGTATTTGCCAGATCTTTTAGTGTCTTCTATTCTCTCTCTTTTACACCTTCCACAGCCAGAGCCCCAACGCCTGCCCATCTCACATTTCGAACACATATCCCCCGACATCTTTGGTGAACCCGACGCGAAACGAGCCGGAGCAGGAGGTAAAGATGGAGAATTTAGAGCAGATGATGAAGATGATTGCAGAGTTAAGTGCCAACGGTTTTGATGATAAGTCAACAGTTCTAGATTTTTCAAAGATGCTTCAATTGGCTAAAAAATCTCTGCTTGAAATGGAGACTATAAAGAAGAAACATCAAATGGATGAAGCTTTGGATGCAGATCTAGATGCAGTATACGACGAGAGGCGAGTTTTTGATGGATACGATCCAGAAGGTTACCTTGAGTTCTATGAGATGAAAACCAAGTTAAGAGGCATATCTGAAGAGTCAATGGTCTGATCTTTTTAGCAATTAGTGAGTTAAAATTTGAAGGAGCAAATTCAAGAGGTTACAAAAGCCTGCAACAACGACTGGGACTACTCTTAAAGAAGCTATTGTACAACTAAGTTATGAGTATTATGAAAGATATCAAGAACAAACTCCAAGTCTTCCAAACTACACAGATATTCGAGGACAAGTACGATCAAGGTCAGAAGCTGTGATTGATGAGTGTATTATATAAGATGCTACCTTCTTACAGGCTAATGATGAGGACATAGTTAAAGCTATGTATGAAAATCTAGGTTCAGCAAATGCCTTGCATGAAGTAGAAGTCTTTGGTGAATTTTGAAAAGAGCCTATACATGCAGAACATGAGGAAAAGAAATTAGGGGATCAAAACAGTGAATTGGCTAAATCTCAAGAAGAAATTGCGCAGGTGAATGAGTGCAGACATATTCAAGTAGACATGCATGAAGATTCGGTTAAAATTGATACTGTTGCTACTAACTCAGTATTAGAGAAAACATTTTATGGTACAGATTCTACCATAGAGTTGATTGGTGATATAGATGTTATAGGTCACAGTTGGGTTGTTGTTGAGAGTAGCAGGACCATGGATTTGGGTATACCAAATTTACCAAATTTGGATGTACCAGATTTTGAGGATTTGGTTAAGTAAGAGTATGTGCTTGAAGATCTGCAAAATGTTGATTCAGAGGGGGTGAAAACTCCTTCATTGGCAAGATGTTGTGAAGCCGAGCTACCAAAGTGGAAAACTGATCTTGAATATGATGATGATGATTCAGAGGGGGTGCAAACTCCTTCTTTGACAAGTGTTTGTGACCTAGAGGTACCAATCTCGCAAACTGATCCTGAATTTGCTAGTGATTTAGAGGGGGAGCAAACTTTTTCTCTATCAAAAATTTGTGACCCAGGGCTCACACTATGGCAGAATGATCATGAACTTGATGATGCCGATTCATAGGGGGTAGTGAAGTGCAATCTTGTGATGTTGAATATGATTGGTTTCATTGTGCCGATGATACATACAAGAAAGTAGATGAAATTTTCAATGTGCATGCTAAACTTTGTGCTACATAAGTGCAAAGATATTCGGATGAGGGTGAAAGACTTGAAGAGCAGTTTATAGCAGATGTATTTAGTATGCGTGTTATATGTGGAAATCTTAGTTTACAACAGCCTGAGATGTGCAAGATGGAGGAACCTTCTGAAGCAGTGGACGTGGACCTTATGTGCTTATTGGATGAAGCTTTGGAAGGGTTCTCAAATTTAGATGCTAAGGATACCGATCAATCTAGATTCATGCATGAGCAAGTTTGTTTAGATGCAATTGATATAACCTTATGCAGTTGCTGGATGATGCTCTACTTGATTTTGAACCTCTACAAGATAGAGAATATTTTCTAATGCATCTTGCGAGCCTAATGAAGAGAGGTTTGTAAGGGGCTTGAGGTATCAGATATGCATGATTGGGATTCCAATACTAGGGAGAGTGAAGGTGCACTACCAATTCTTTTACCTATTATTGATGATTGACAATTGGACGAGCCAATTGCACATGGGGATATGGAAGTATCTAGTGCTACCTGATGCTATATGGGATCTGATTTTACCCTATAATGTAGGAGACGTTGAGCTAGCTTTTGACCTAGGAGGTGATAGATATATGCATGGTCCGGGGCAATTGACTTATATGCCATATGATCTAGGTGGTTTGCATGAAGATTTGTGGGTTAATTTATGTTTATGATATAATGATTGAAAATTCTTGTATTTTCCCTATGATCCTGGAAGATGGTGCATTTCTTTAAAAGGAATGCTCACAATGGTGCAAATGATTGGTTTTCTCATTTGATCCTGGGGGTTACTAAAGTACAAAGTTGCAGATTTGAGAAGTACTAGTTATCTGTTGTAGCAGGTTGCATGGTACAAGGTTTTGTTTTCTATATGCTAAGTCAGCAGAGTTTTTGGTTATGTGTTCAGTAAGATTAAGTGGCTGGCTTCTAGTTGACTTCTTTGGATAATTGATGAAGTATCTTCACATGTTTTGAGTGTGTTCTGCTACCAGAACTTGATGTAAAGGACTTGATGGCCATTCCATGTGCAGAGAGAGTAAGGCATACTTGAGCTTTCCACTGTTTCCTAAAGCAATCTTAATGGTCAAGCCGTGTGCATCATTAACAGGAGCACTTGAGTCTGGCAGGGTTCACTAAATACGTTTTCCATACGGTTGATACAGTTAAAAGATTTCTGATGGGCAGCTACGCAATGATTAAGCTAGACTATTGATGATAGGGTATAAGCCTTATATTCTTTTTCATACGTTTACCAGTTATGTGAGTCTAATGATGGCAAAGAGCTTACGATACCTATAGCATATGCAGATTGAAGTGCAGTTGGCATAGATCGGAGGCTGTACAAGTTTTGAGGGGGTGGATGTCGTCAAGCTCCGCTCCCATGCTAAGAAAGATGACAGAAAAATGCACATCGAGCTTATTTAAAGCTTACCTGATTAATGATCAGTGATCAGGGCTTGGTAACATGCAAGGTTTATGATTAATGTATGCCAGATACGGTTTTAAAGGGCCAATTGATGCCTTAATGATGCTAAAAAGGAGTATGCTTGAAATGAGCACACATGGGAGATTATGATCTAGAAATGTAGTGCTTGAAGTTCTCTACCAGCTATACCGGATTAGGCAACTACAACTGAGGGGACAAAAATCAAATGAATGCACGGGACTCAAGTACTCACTTTGTGGAGTGTGTTGGTCTTTTCATATCAGCAATTGAAGTTCCTATTGCCAAGTTATTGGCCATTAAAGATTTATCGGGGGCCGGTTCCATACCAATATGGTCGGCTTGGTCGGAGTGCCATCTGGGAATTTTTGACTTCGACCAAGTTCCGAAATGTCATCCTATGTAGAACAATGTTTGCAGGATATACCCAGCTTGGTTGTGGCAAGGAAGCTCTAGAGAAACTAACCATATGCAAAAGGAATGCCTTTCTCCAAAGCCAATCACATGTACTTGCATTTGGAGGGCAGTAGACACTGATGGTGAAAATGAAATCATGATGATATTGTCAGTTTAGGGCTAATGAGAGCCTTGACGCCGACATGTATGCCAAATGTGGTTATGTATGCCATTAGTTATGAAGCACAAAAAGTTCTTGATGAGCTCTTTGTCCAAAATGTCCTCTCATGGACCGAATTGATTCCGGGATTTACCCAAGGTGAGAGAGTCCCTGATGAGATTGTTGGACAGGGATGTTGGAGAAATTTGTTGAGATTGGCGATGCTTTAGCCTTATGTATGCCAAATGGGGTGTCTTTGAGTGGAACCGGCCGCCCACTTGCTAAATTAAAAGGGGGCAACCCTATTTTTTTAAAGTGGTGTGAACTAAAGAAACTGATAGTGTGAGCAAGCAGCAGAGAGGGCGTAGGGAAGAAAGGAAGAGATCGCGTTGGCCGGGGGGAGCTCGGATGAGCTCGCACCAGAATAGAAAAATATGCAGTAGCCCGAGGCGCTCAAAATGAGGTCCACTCCCGGCAATTTCGATCCAAAACCTTGTCACATCATTAAGGGAGTTTACACGCACCTTAGCAACAACGGTGCCGTCTTGCTAAGGGAGGGGAGTTATTAAAAGAGGGGGGTTTTTTAGGGCATAAGCAAGGAGGAGAGAAAAACGTGTAAAGGTTGGGAGAAGAGGAAGAGGGAGTTGAGCTTGGGGAAGAGCGAAAGCTCTCTCTCTCTCTCTCTCTCTCTCTCTCTCTCTCTCTTTGCCCTTGAGAAGCTTAAGGGAGATGAATCAAAGGTAAAGAGGCGAGGAGGGTGAACAAGCAAGGGGAGAAGAACAAGGCAAATCTCTCTTTCTTTCTCTTGCTCGCGGCTAGAAAAGCAAGAAGGGAGGACGGAGTTTCTCTCTCTCGATCATAAAGAAGAAAGAAAATCTCTCTCTCTCTCTCTCTCTCTCTCTCTCTCTCTCTCTCTCTCTCTCTCTCTCTCTCTCTCTCTCTCTCTCTCTCCACGCGTAAAAGCAAAGCAAGCGGTCTCTCTCTGGAGAAGGGGAGGCAAAGAAAAGGTTTTCTCTCTCTCTCTTCCTCGACTTTGACTTAGCTCAACAATGAGAAGGGTGCTTGGCAAGAGCAGATGTAAGAGCTCGGCAAGCAAAGGGAAGCAAATTGAGACATTGTTCTCGACCGAGAAAAGCAAGGCAATCAAAGAGAGTTTTGAGAGCCCTTGACAACATCGAAACAGAAACTTGAGGCTTATTGTTGATAACTGAAGCAATGGAAGGAGCATAGGAACAGGCTAAGGAAAGCACTTAGAGAAGTTTTATGAGGAAAATCAAAGGAATGGAAGCAATGCAGAGAGCTCTTAACCCTAGAATGGTAACACGACACTTTTATTTCCTTGGACACTTTTGTGTCCTGTTAAGTGACCATTTTTCTTGAATTATTTGAAGAGTATGAAAATGAATTTCTAGGTGCTATATATCCACAAATTTGCCTTATGAGCTGAAAAAAACTTAGCATTTTTTTTGGAGTATCGATCTCACCATTAAACTTACTCTTGCACAACATTTTTGAACCTAAACTATGTGAAAAAACGGGTCCTGTTTTTGGCTTTTTTTTCAAATTTTGGCAACTATACAACTCTAAACTTCATGTTTGTGAGGTTTAGATGGCTAGCGGTTATGCCTTCATAGTTCTCAATATGTTTTGATGCTTGTAGGGAGAGCTAAGTGTTAAAATTGAAAGTTATGACCAATTTACAAGAATTGCATAATCCTTTTTTTTGGCCAAAATTAGCACTTTTATTATTTTTTTGGTGGCTTTCTTGATATCCAAATTCAATTTTGATTGTGTAAGTGTAATGTATAACATAAAGCTAATCTTCCTTGAGTTTTGGGGGACCTAATATGATAAATAGCACAGTATATGATGATGGTTGAGTTTTTTGATTGCTGAAGAATACGATACATTTTAGAGTAGCAAGTATAACTTTCTCAATATTGCTAGTTTCTTAAGCCAATTGTGTGTATTCTGTAGGTAGTAACCATATATAATCATAGACTACAAACTTGGCTAGATATTGAGTAGTTTCTATGGGTTTCTAGAGGTCATACTGCTAAACCCAGTTTTTTCATGTTTGCTGTATTTAGCACTTTATCATTGCCCCCAAGGTTCCAATTGTAAGAGATCCATTATCCTTTTGACATGCTCCATGGATCCTTTTGAATCCAAAGGCCCAAAGGGAACTAAGAAAACATGTACATAGTATCTGTATTGAGTGTGACTATAGAAACTTTGATGATAAGTCCGCAGAATGGCAAAAATGCAACTTTTTTGTACCTATTTTTTTGCCCAAAAAACAATTAGTGAGGTAAAAGCAAGCATATGTTTTGGTCACCAACCCATTGAAGTTAATGGGTCATTTTATGTCATGTCCTACAAAAATCCCCACTCTTATTTATATGCAATCAACCGTAAGAAATTGTTGTTTTGGGCAAAATGCACTGGTCCATCAACTTTGGAGGCTTGTAGTGACCAAGGGGTGAGAAAAATTACAAGTTTATCATTTTTTCCATATGTAGCAGTTATTGAACTATAAGCTCATGAAAGGATTTCTCAAAATGAGTGGATCTACTATGGTTTTGGAATTTTTTCCCAAAACCCTGAAAGGACACTTTTATGTCCTGTTAGGTTGTAGACGGCTGGATAATCACCATGTGGGAACGTGTTCTTAGAAGATGGGCAGCGAATTACTTAGTAATTACTAGAGTAATTACTACAGTAGAACCGAAGTCTATAAATAGGGCCCATTATATTATTATCGGGTTGGCAATTGTTATCACTTGTATTAGCGCTTTGGGCTATAATTGTACTTGAGCATCAGTGGCAATATTGTCGGCTATACTTTCTGTCTATAATCATATTCACTGTAATCTCAATCATGGTATATATTTTAGTGATACTTACTTCTCGACGAGTCTTATGAATCTGAACCTGAATCTGAACCTTATTCCAGTCTATAAGTTTGATTCTTATTTCAGTATACACATTTCAGTCTAGTCTCTGATTTCTGTCTAGTCTGCTGTCTGAAATCTTCCCACATTAGTAGTTGAAATCAGTCAACACTGGAATTAGCTGTCTCAAGAGATCAGCTCCAATTCCATTTTGGCCATCACGGTGGCTCGAGCTGAAGCTCGTTGACTGAAAGACTCTTCTCCCAGTTGAAGTTTTCAGCAATGGCACCAAAGTCCAATCGTGGCCGAAAATCTACCAATCGTGTGGACCCCATTCCTGAGGAGTCAAGAAGAGAGTCTGACCCCAAGCAAGAGAAAATGACTGACACTGAGGCTCAGGAGGAGCATAGTCAGGCTGAGGAGGTGCAGGACTCACAGCACTCCAGTCATTCTCGACGCAGACGGGCAGAATGGGAAGCACGAAAGGCAAAGAGTTCCAAGAGTTCTCAGTCTCGCCAGAGAGATGAGTATATCAAGGGCAGAAAGGAAAGTCACCGTACTTCTAGCAGACAAAACAGAGAAGATAGTGATACTGAGACAGAGACAGAGATTGATTGGGATGCTGACAATGACAATTGCAAGAAGGCTCCCAAGCGTCATTCTGAAGCCAAGAAGAGAAGTGGAGGGATCAGCAGTAATCGAAATGATTACAGCGCTTCCCTGAAGATTTCCTTTCCCATATTCAAAGGAGGGAAAAAGGATGGTCTAGATGTTCACATACAAGCTTTCGAGCAGCATGCTGAAGATTTCCTTTCCCCTATTCAAAGGAGGGAAAAAGGATGATCCAGATGTTCACATACAAGCTTTCGAGCAGTATGATGAAGATGATTGGGGGGATTATTTTCCACAAACCTTGAAGGAAGCAGCGAGGAAATGGTATTACCATTACCCTGCATGCCAGCTGAGATCATATAGAAAATTACTTAAGGCCTTCAGGTTGGAATATTCCGACAATCGAGGGGACGAGGATATTCTCTATGAATTGGATCAGATCAAACAGAGAAATTTGTCAGTCCGCAGCTATGTCAAAAAGATAAAAGAACTGACCAGGCAGTTGCAAGAACCGTCGTCTAAGAAGAGATTGAGGGCATGGTTTCTGAATGGGTTCATAGGCAAAAAGCTTAGAGAACAAGAAGTACCAGCCCCTACAAACAAATTCAATGATCTAATCCAAAGAGCATTAAAACTCAAACAGCAGGCTAAGAAAGAAAAGAGCCACAAGAAGCGAAGGACCAGTAGCAGTAGTTTGGCTACTGAAGCTTCTGATTCCAGTGCAACGTCTAGTAGCTCCGAGAGCAGCTCCAATGAACGGACAAAGGAGAAATCAAAGAAGGGATCATGGACCAAGAAAATTGAAGAAATGGCTAGGCAGATTGCAGAAATTAGCCACACAAGACAGCCGATCCGGAAGATGGAGACTTGGTGTTCAAGATGTAAATCCAAGGACCACATCTCCACTGAATGTCCACAATGTACCCACTACAAGGCCTTTGGTCACCTATGGAGTAATTGTGGAATCAGAATTCACCATTTTAAGAAAGGAAAGGATCTATCAGTGGTTGCCTACACTGAACCAGTGAAGGCAAAACCAATCAAAGTAGCTCAAGAAGAGAGACCAGGTACCAGTGGTACTGGTCAAGGACATGGCGGATACCAACCAGGAATGGGCAGAGGAAGAGGAAGAGGCAACTTCCAGACCAGGAGCATGAATTGCTATACTTGTGGGAAGTATGGTCATTTTGCAGCCCAATGTGCAGATGCACTGGTAACGACTACTACTGAGGCTAAGGCACCAGAGCCAGTCACAGTCAGAGTAGTTACCAGGAGCAAGGGAGTGATCATTGAAGAAATTCCAGACATTTCAGAAGTACCAGTCAATCCTAACAGCAGCAAGTGGTCCCAACAAAGGGAAGTTTGGAAGGCCAAAGGTAAAGAAAAGGTGGTAGATGAGTGGCAAGAGCAGCGAAAACTAGCAGCTAAAATCACAGAGGATTTAGCTAAGAAGCTGCCAGAGCAGCTAGAAAGTTCTGAAGCTAGAGTCATTCAGAAGATACCACCCCAATCGACTGATAAAGATCAGTCAGTACTGGCCATGACAGAGACCATGCTGGCTGTAGTACATGGTTTAGCTGATGAAATGGGAGTGGATGGAAAGAGTAGAAGTATTGCTAAAGAAGAATGGCAGTGTGAAGACACTAGTTCTTCAAGCTCTGACAATCAGTATGACCAGGAGCGAGAGGAAATTCAGGTGAAAATTTGTGATAGAATCCAGAAGCTGACTGTAGAGCTGGAGGATATAAGAAAGACCTTACCTGAGGTGGCCAACTTTATCAGACAACGTAGGAAGACTAAGGCAGAGGCCAGAATAGTGGACACGACGGCTGTCCGGGATGATGAAGTTCCACTTATTCAGGTAGACTACAAGGTCAGGAAGCAGTGGGAACCTCTCTCAAGCGTCGTACTGGATGGAGGAGCAGGAGTTAACATAATGGGAGCCCATCTTCAGCAAAGAATGGGTATCACTAACATGAAACCAGCACCATTCAAAGTAAGAATGGCAAATCATCGAGTCGTACAAGCGACGGGTATGATTGAAAACATGCAGATAAGAGTTGGGAGGGAGAAATTCAAAACCAGTTTCCTAGTCTTGGATGTGCAGGGAGCATATGGAATGCTACTAGGCTGCCCATGGTTAAGAACAACACATGCTGTTCATGACTACGCAAACCAAACTTTAACCATAGAAGGGGCCAGTGGGAGAATCAAAATCCAGACCAACAACACTAGGAGTTGGAAAAAGGAACTGAGGCCGAAGGAGTTGTGTCAGAAATACCGAGCTAAGAAAATTGAGCGAATGCTAGCAGCTATGAACATATTTTCTTTGGTAGAAATTGATTTAAATGCAGTCCTGCTGAACAAAGAGCAAGCTGACAAGCAGAAGAGACAATTCCCTGATCAGTTTACTAAAGTCAATACAGGGGAAAGAACAGTTCAGCTAACTGGAAGAATGGAGGAACCAACTAATAATGGTATAATGGAAGAACTAGTATGTTCTGAAGAGTACCCACTGGATCAGAATAATGATTCAAAAATGAATGGACCCTCTTGGGACTACGCTGAAGAATCGACAAAATGAAAAGGAGGCGGACCAAACTGGTTGCTTCCAGATGATCAGGAAGTAGAGGAGTGGAACCTGGGATCAGAGGAAAATCCCAGAATGATCAAAGTCAACAAGCACCTGAAACCGGCAATGAAGGAAAAGGCACGAAAAATGTTCTAGAACTATAAAGATGTGTTTGCCTGGGAACATACAGATTTGAAGGGAGTAGATCTTGAAGTCTGTCAGCACCAAATACCACTGAAATCGGATGCTAGGCCAGTCAGATTGCAAAGATACTGGATGAAACCCAACTATGCAAAGAAGGTCAAGGAGGAGATTGATAATCTTCTCAAGACTGGGTTCATTATGGAAGTAGCAAGCAGTGATTGGTTATTTCCCATAGTCGTCGTTCCTAAGAAGAATGCGAAATTAAGAGTTTGTGTCGACTATAGGAAACTAAACTCCCAGACCATTAAGGATCCATTTCCCTTACCTTTTACTAATATGTTGCTTGATGAGATCGCAGGATATGAGATGTATAGCTTCATGGATGGTTATAGCGGCTATAACCAGTTACAGATTGCTCCTGAAGATAGGGCTAAGACCACTTTCATCACTGAGTGGGGAGCATCCATGTATCTGGTGATGCCTTTTGGCCTGTGCAATGCACCAGCTACTTTTCAGCGGTGTATGATGGAGATGTTTAATGGATTTCTTCATCGGTTCCTCGCCATTTTCATGGATGACTTCACTGTCTATTCAGATGAGGAACAACACCTTCTATTCCTAGAGATGGTTTTTAAACGCTGTCAGGAGAAAAGGATTTGTTTGAATCCATTCAAATCTGTATTTCTGGTTTGGAATGGACAGCTACTGGGACATGTGGTTTCCTGCAATGGAATAGAAATGGCCAATGACAAAATACAATGTGTCCAGCAAGCTAAAGCACCCAGAACTGCTTCTTAGTTCAGTTCTTTCTTGGGGTATGTAAATTTCTATAGAAGATTTGTACACAAGTTTGCTTCTCAAGCAGTACCACTATATGAGCTTACAAAGAAGACCAGTAAGTTCAATTGGATTGTTGAGTGTGAGGAGAGTTTCCAAAATTTGAAAAAAGCCATTACCAGTAAACCAGTCCTCAGGTAGCCAAATTGGGATATTATTTTTCATGTACATGTAGATGCTTCAGGATTGGAAATGGGGGAAATATTAGCCCATCCAGATGGCAGAACAGACTATCCAATCTATTTTGCTAGTCGGAGATTCAGTCAGGCTGAACAAGGCTATACGACTACTGAAAGAGAATCCCTCGGAATGGTTTTTAGCGCTACAAAGTTCAGGCATTATCTATTGGGGAAGTTATTCGATTTTTATGTGGATCACCAAGCTCTTTTGTTTTTAATTAACAAAGTTATTATTCAAGGCAGGCTGATAAGATGGATGATGTTCCTTATGGAATTTGAATTCAAAATTTTCCATAATCCTGGCCGAAACCACTGTGGAGCTGACTTTCTTTCCAGAAGTACAGAAGGTTATTCAGAATCACCTCTGAGAGATGAGCCAGTGGATGCTGATTTATTTCAGCTAGAAGAAGAAGAATCAGTGGATCCTGAATGGTATGATATTTATCAATTCCTTTCCCAAGGTGCCTTTCCAGAGGATTGGAAATAGAATAAGAAGAAAGCTTTGATCATAAAAAGCCTGAAATTTACCATCATCAGAGGAGTACTTTATCGATTAGGTGTGGATGGTATACTTTGAAGATGTGTCCCTATGGAAGGAAGAATGCAAGTTATTTCAGAAGCGCATAATGGCGAGTCTGGTGGACACTTTTCCAATGAAGTAACCTACAAGAAGATTCTCCAAGCAGGTCTGTGGTGGCAAAAAATTATTGCTAATGTCAGAAGATTTTGTAAAACTTGTGACATATGCCAAAGAATGGGCCGACCAACAGCTGCAGACATGACTCCCTTAATGCCAATACAACCATTGGGAGTATTCATGAAATGGGGACTGGATTTTATGGGACCTTTTAAGAAGGTGACTCCCAGGAAGAACAAGTACATCATGATGGCTACTTGTTATGTTACCAAGTGGGTTGAAGCTAAGGCTCTTCCTGACAACACAGCCAAGTCAATTGCAAGGTTTCTGTTTGAGAATATTGTCTGCCTATATGGATGTCCAGTAGAAATTGTGACAGATCAAGGGACACATTTTATCAACGATACTATGGAAATCCTATTGGATACGCTTTCAGTCAAGCATCCGAAATCTACTCCTTACTATCCCAGATGCAATGGACAGGCTGAAAGTAGCAATAAGACAATTAAGACTATTCTCACTAAGGTGGTGCAAAAGAAACCAGACCAGTGGGATTTGAAGCTTCAGACTGCTCTATGGGCTTATAGGACAGCTTATAAGGTAACTACAGGAATGACACCATTCATAATGGTGTATGGTACTGAAGCTGTGGTTCTTATGGAGTTTGTAATCCCCAGTCTAAGAATGGCTGTGAAGTATGGATTAGACTTCAACCATAATCTTAATAAAAGACTGAATGAACTGATGCAGTTAGATGAACTCAGGCAAAGAGCTATATTGGAACACGAGATTGTTCAACAAAGAAGAAAGCACTGGCATGATCATCGAATTAAAGTCTGAGAATTCCAGAAAGGATACTTAGTGCTTCTATATCAGTCTAAATTGGGTCCAAAGAAGCCGAATTTGAAGATTGCCTGGGCAGGACCTTTTGAGGTCGATTGGGTCTTCTCTAATGGCACAGTCAGATTGAAAGATTTATCTGGACTGATGTTGCCGGGAGTATATAATGGAGAAAAGATCAAACTTTATTATTCAGAGACCAGAGAAACTGGGCTGGAACAAGGTACTAAGAAACTGGAGGTTGTTGATCAAGGGATACCGGAATTAGACATTTTTGGTCTTTTCCATGCGCAACCAGTTACAGCTTCAGAACCAGTACCAGAAGAACCAGATCAGGCTGACCTGAGAACCAGTACCAGTATGGTCCAGCCAGAGTGGGAATCATTTCAGAACCAGTATGGACACACTTTCAAAATTTTAAGTGGCCAACGGTCAAGTGGTTAACCAGTGGTAATTATTACAAGGATGGGTTGCAGTCTTGTCCAATGCATGTTTGCCACGATAGCAACGACGCACACAAGTCTAAAAGTGGCAAGTGGTGGAGCTTTTATGGCGCGAACACATATAACAGTCAGGAGAGTTAGCATTTTTCCTCATAAATCTCCTGCGCCATGCTTTCCTCCTGTCAACCATTCGCCATCGCCGAGCTCCGAGGTTTCTTCACTACAGCCGCAAACTTCGACCTCTGACGAGACAGCTGACTATCACACAGCCTTAACAGCCACACTAGGAAATGGCTTTGACACAAGTTAGTCCTCTTTGCCTTCGCCTGTTTCATCGTCGTCGACCTCACAGTGTATGGGTAGAAGGAAACTCTCAGAGAAGATGCAGGAAACTCTTGAAGAAACCCAGGCTATAGTTTCTGAGGCAAAGGAAAGCCTTCCTGTTCTTCCATATAGTAAAATCCAACGATATGTCTTTACTGATCACACAATGACTCTGCTACAACTCTGGGATCTGCGAGTTGTGTTGAAAGCTACAAGGATTGCTTTTGATGCAGATATCATCAAGCAAGTTCTTGATTCCTTTGATGCTGAAACTAACAGTGTTATGATAAATAATAGGAAGGTGTCAGTGACACCAGAAGCCATTGCATTTGCATTTCGGATGCCTAATGAACCCAAACCGTCTGTGGCGACTGCGCATCAAATAAGTATTGCTCTAAAGGAGGATGAAACAGCTAGAAAGAAGCGCAAGGCAAGTGCTCAAGGAGTTCCAATAGCAGGACTGGAAGCCTCCGCTACTTACAGGTTTGTAGCTGAAGCAGTCAGTCTTAAGAATAACCCAATGTATGTGTTAGAGAAATTATTTGCTATGTTGTTGGCCAAGATACTGGATCCACAAGTCCATATCAACCTTTGTCAAATACTCTCGCATAATGTACTCCAACAGACTGCCAAGCTAAAATCTCAAACTGTTTTCAAGGCATGGTATGTCTGGCAATTCCTGTATTGGGCTACTGCTGCAAATGTTAATGAGCAGGTAAAGCAGGCTTGGAGTGAGCATCCCATTTCTGAACCAAAGAAGATTGAACTATCCTCAGACGATGAGGAAAGAAACAGTCAAACGATTTCCAATGACCTGAAAAGAAAAGCCACTGCAGAGGAAGCTGGCAGTTCAAAGGAGCCAAGAATTACACTGACAAAAAGCAGTGAGTTCTTGAAGCAAATAGAAAGCCAGGTTAAGGCAGTAAGCACTGAGAAAGCTGAGAAAAGTAAAATTGAGCATCAATTTGCTCAAAAAACTATGCTTGATCAGTCAGTTGTCAAACATACAGTTGTTACTGGCTCTGGGAAAGATCATGTAAAGCCCCTCACTGAGGAGAAGATACCAGACCAGTCAGGGGACAAAGGCAAGAGTCAACTGGACAAAGGGAAAGGTCTAGCGTCCTCGACTTTGTCTGGAGAAGTTTCTACCATTTTTGGAAACCCTCTGCAACTGGTTAAAAAGGATAAGTTGCAGCAAATGCAAACTCAAAAATTGAGAGGGTGTCTTTTGCTCAGCAAAACTGATTATGCAACTTTACCCTACGTGGCTCCTGTGGCAATATATGAACCTGTTGATTCTGATCCAACCACGGTCAAAGAGAGATGTTCAATACTGATACAATCTTCTTGGAATACCATTGTCAGTTGTATGCGACAATTGGTGAAGGCTGCTGGATCAGAAGACAAAGTCAAAAATCTTAAAGTTGACTTGGCAGAAACACAGCATCAGATTGCAACACTCCACAAAGCCCAGGAAGTGCAGAACATACAACACAAGGTACTGGAAGCTCAATCAGAAAGGGCCCAGGAGTTGTTGAACGAAAAGTTAGCTAAGGCTAAGTCTGAAATTATGATCATGAAAAGTCAAAGGAATGAAGGACTGAGAGTTGCCGAGCGAGCTGAACGATGCTCAGGATGAAGCGGGCAGAATTCAGAAAGCTGCTATTGCACCATATAGCTCTGAAGCGTTCCCTGACTAACAGATACATCTACAATAGCTTGTCTGAAATTTTAAACCCCGCAGGCAATGCTGTTTTTGACTTAGAAAATTTAAAGTCCTTGATAGAAAGTATGCAGAGCGATTTGCAGGACAAGGTGGGTGAGTTCAATAATGCTCTGATGAACCAAGCTATAATGGATTATATTGAGCAACAGACTTCCCTGGATGAGGATGGAGAAGATGAAAAATATGAAGCTGATCAGGAGGAGGATGATTAAGAGACTGGGCATACAAAGCATGATGATGATGCCTCACCACCATCTCCACCTCCAAGACCTAGTACTAGAGGGACAGGGCCAGATGAAGGAGGCCAGTCACAGCCAGACAAGAATGAGGGTCAACAGAAAGGACAAGATAAAGAGCACCAGTCGGGTCATCAGCAGACTGAAGAGCAGCAGCCCAGTAACACTAGGAATCAGCCAACTGATCAGTCCCATCACAGCAGAGAGGCTAAAGGGAAAATGAAGGTTCAAGATGAGGGACCAGTGACTGATCATCAACATTCACTACAGCTCATTACTTTGAATAAGCAATTGAGACATCAACATGCCTCCATCACCAGACAATATCTGGAGGATGATGCTCTCTGGATTGATTTAAGAAGATTTCAGAAACTATATGTGGGAGCCAGGGAAATGGTAGAACATTGAAAATCCGCTGCTTTCCATGATAAAGAAGCTTGTAGACTACCTGCGCATCCCAGTACAGTTCAGCTGTTGGAATGAGTTTCGGAATGGATACTCAATGCTGATGAGAAAGTGGCAAACCCGCACTGGCAAAGACAGTCTACTACAGATTGTTGGTCTTTAGCTCTAGAACTGGAACTTCTGCTGGGTAACAAACCAACTTACCGCTGCATGAAGGATGTTAGGGTCCAACTCAAGGAAGTTCTGGTACAACTGCAAGCTGCCATAGGTGTTTTGGATCAGAGAGTGAAAGCCATTCTTGAGGACCAGACAACCACTAGCAGAGGACCTCAAACGCGAATGTCAGTAGGAGCACAGGAAACTGCTCTCCGAACCCTATTCGAGCTAGTGAGAATCACTAGAAAGATGATGCAACAGGAGAACCAGGCTGTTCTCAATTTCCTGGAATTTGTGCCTGATTCTCCAGTTCTCTTGTATGCTGTTCCAGCAAGAGAAACTAAGCTACCAAGATTCTTTCCAGCACTGTATCCTCAACATCAAGAACCAGTTGATCGACTCACATATTTCAAAATAATTGATGAGCTTCAGGATTGGTATGAGCGATCAACTGTGGAATGGAAGACTTGGTGGACATTGCTCAATGATGCTCTTCAAATCAATGACATTCAGGCAACTGCTCTCCGAACCCTATTCGAGCTAGTGAGAATCACTAGAAAGATGATGCAATAGGAGAACCAGGCTGTTCTCAATTTCCTGTAATTTGTGCCTGATTCTCCAGTTCTCTTGTATGCTGTTCCAGCAAGAGAAACTGAGCTACCAAGATTCTTTCCAGCACTGTATCCTCAACATCAAGAACCAGTTGATCGACTCACATATTTCAAAATAATTGATGAGCTTCAGGATTGGTATGAGCGATCAACTGTGGAATGGAAGACTTGGCGGACATTGCTCAATGATGCTCTTCAAATTAGTGACATTCAGGCAATGAAAGAAGAGCTACATAGGATTCAGTTGTGTATGGGCCAGTGGAAAATTCAGGTCAGAGGATTGACTAGGATTACTAATCAGTTGCTACAGCTTACAGTCAAATCTTCCAAACTGCCTGAGAAAGACATTGCAGCAAAGCCGGGTCTAGCACCACAGTACAAATCAGCCTCTTCCAGAAGGATGGATCCATACTGCTTGGCATTGTCATAAGCTGGCCAGAACCAGACTGAGCAAGGACAGGCGTACACTCTATGATCCTGACACCAAAACCTATCATTCTCTCACACCTTATGAGGTAGAGATGACCACAGACTGGCGGGATTAGCTTGAGTAGGAGGCTATTTACCGACTGATTCAGAAGGAGAATGCTGGTGCTGGGACTTCTCAGGCACCATCCCGGTCAAAGAGCAAAGGCAAAAGGAAGACGGTCCAATGGAAGGATACTGGGTAGTTCCATCTCAGAATTCAGTGGCGACTTTCCTTCTCATCAGGCAGGGAGAGATGACAGCTCTACCTTGGCCTGATGAGAGCTCCACCTTGGCCTTTTCCGCTGCCTCCCGCAATCCTTGGTCCTTCTTGAACTCCTGCATCCCAACATCAGAACTAGACAATGGATTTTTCAGTTCCACACCAGAACCAGACGATGGATTTTTCAATCTCACATCAGCATCAGACGGAAATTTTTCAGAAATTTTGGAATCTTTCCAAAATTCAAGAAAGAAGGGAAGGATGTAGACGGTTGGATAATCACCATGTGGGAACGTGTTCTTAGAAGATGGGCAGCGAATTACTTAGTAATTACTACAGTAAAATCGAAGTGTATAAATAGGGCCCATTACATTATTATCGGGTTGGCAATTGTTATCACTTGTATTAGCGCTTTGGGCTATAATTGTACTTGAGCATCTGTGGCAATATTGTTGGCTATACTTTCTCTCTGTAATCATATTCGCTGTAATCTCAATCATGGTATATATTTCAGTGATACTTACTTCTCGACCAGTCTTTTGAATCTCAATCTGAATCTGAACCTCATTCCAATCTATAAGTCTGAATCTTATTTCAGTATACACATTTCAGTCTAGTCTCTAATTTCTGTCTAGTCTGCTGTCTGAAATCTTCCCACATTAGTAGCTGAAATCCTTCAACACTGGAATTAGCTATCTCAAGAGATCAGCTCCAATTCCATAGGTTACCATTCTAGTGTTAAAGGTAGTTGAAGCAGTTAAAGTGGCAGAGGAAAATTTCCATCACCGTCATCATTCCGAAGATTGATTAAATAGATTATGAGGCCCCAGTTTTGTTAATGGCCCGGTTAATCGTGTAAAATGGGAGCTTAAACTCCTAGTTAGCAGATAATTCAAGTGACAGTGCTGTTAACAGTCCTGCTTGGCTAAGGCATAAGCTGTACTCAAAGCATTATGTTGTCACGGATTTCACATGGAAAGTATTTAGTTCTTTCTCTGTGACCTATGAGTAAAATGTTCTCCATAAGTATTGCAAGAACGTTCATGGAAATGTAGGTTTGGATTTGTTTTTGCTAAATGCATGCACACTAGGTGTTATGGGCCTTAGTGTCTGACAAAGGCTGATTTGGAGCAGGATGCACATTCTTGACATACATCTAGCAATAACCAATAGAGTTCATGGATTGGTTTAGGTGCTTGTAGATCTTTCATGTTAACCACAACGGCTATGTATAACATTGTTGATTCGTCAGCAATGTTGTAAAGCACTATGCTCCCTATTTACCTATCATTTTGAAAAACTATCTTTAATTGGTGTGGAAACATACGTAAACATTTTCATTAATCCAAAGAGGATAGGCAGACTAAAATTGTAATCTTGTGCTAAAGGATACACAAAGAAGGTACATTAACACCAAGAAATCCAATTAGAAAGCATGTATTTCTCTAGTTGGAGTTTTCTTACCATAAGGTAAAGCATGTTTGTGGCTAGTTTTAGTCTCTTCATGTTTAAATCAAGTTCTCAATCTTGAACACTAGTTATGGTGGGGCTGTCATTAGGTGAAATTTGGACTCACAAAGGGGCCCTTTAAGGAGTTTGATTTTACCTCTCTCTACCAAAACGGGTGCATGGATAAATTTTTGTAAACAAGCTCCAAAGTTGGCGGAGGTTTGGCAGTTAGAATGTCCTCTTCAAGCTCTATCTACTGATATATAGCACGCCATGAGATTCCTCATATTTTAGAAGATTCTTTTTTTGATTCACCTATGATGTGACACCTCTGTTGGAATCTAAGTGAATCAAAAAAAGAATCTTCTAAAATATGAGGAATCTCATGGCGTGCTATATATCAGTAGATAGAGCTTGAAGAGGACATTCGAACTGTCAAGCTTCCGCCAACTTTGGAGTTCGTTTACAAAAATTTATTCCAATAGAGGTGTCACATCATAGGTGAATCAAAAAAAGAATCTTCTAAAATATGAGGAATCTCATGGCGTGCTATATATCAGTAGATAGAGCTTGAAGATGACATTCTAACTGTCAAGTTCCGCCAACTTTGGAGTTGGTTTAAAAAAAATTATCCATGCACCCGTTTTGGTAGAGAGAGGTAAAGTCAAACTCCTTAAAGGGCCCCTTTGTGAGTCCAAATTTCACCTAATGTTACTAATGAAAATTGATAACAAGTCAAGGATCTATACTTTTTTGACCAGTTATGTCACCCAGTTAGTTTCATCGAAAGTGAAAAAAGCTACTCTTTTGGGTACACCTTAGTTGCGATAACTCGTTTATCATACTCAAAATATGAACTCCCTCACTATCTCTCATTGCCACACCCTCTTGAAGAGTTTCTCAAAATAACTCCCATATATGAACTTAAGATCTGGTAGACTATTGGGAAATTATTGGGAGAAAATAGGAGTAGAATGTCCATGGAATAGAGCTTAAACCAAGGAAAACCTTTAGAGACTATAGCGAAAGGAGAGCAAAAGAGGTGCTAGATACTTACTGTGACTCAAATTCTAAGATTTCTTCCTTTTCTACTCAATCAAGGGTTGGGATCTCATCCTCATATTCTATTCACTTTCAATTACTATCCTTGTAATAACTTCTTGGATTGAATGTCCCTGGTATGGTATGCTCAGTCTTTGTTGGAGGTGCATGGGAAGATCTGCTACACCCTTCTCTTTTATTTATAAAATATACAAAATTTTCAAGGGTTTCAATTGTCCTGGTTTGGCATGATCAGTCCTAACCAAGTCATAACATTGTTGTCTTCCCAACAATATACTTCAAGTCTTGGGGTTGTCAGTGGGTATATGCTTTAGAGGTTTAGTGTCTATCAATTCGTATCCCTCTAACTCTAGCATAGGCATTCCTTCCTTTGTGACCCTATTTGGAATTGGAGTGTCAACTTTCAACCCCTATTAGTCTATCAAATCAAGATCTTGTCTTTTGAGGTATTGCACCCCATTTCGATCCATGTTGAAAGTAACTTGCTTGTTTGTTCTAACCTCCTCTTCAAACTCAATTGTATGGTCATTCAACCTTACGACAAACTCTTTATTAGGATCCAAATAAATCAAGGCTTTGTACTTGTTAGTCTTAAACAAGGTCATAATATGCTTGGAAAGGAGGCTATGATAACATGGCCAATCAAAGAGGAAGCACCACCAAAGGAAAACCACTTCAATGATGAAAGCAAGGAAAGAGATGTAGGAACCACCTTTAATCGGAGAAGGACAGTGACACTAGGACAAGAAGGGTCCACTAGAGTCACATCTACCAAGCGTCTAGTTTGAAGGCCTAATAGGAGAAACACCAGCCAAGAGAGCAAGGTCCGAACATAATTGTAGAGTCATCATATTTCCAAAAATGGGTCAAGAAATATGGAAAGTTAGGGGATTCGTACAACCACTTAGCAAGCTTCAGACAAGTTCCAATATATGAGTGCATAACCAACTGTCTCACACAATTTGAGGGGTTTGAGATGATCTTAGAAGGAAAAGCGTTCACCTGGTTCCATACCATTCTTATTGGATCAATAATTGATCTACCAAGCTTGGCTATGAGATTTGTTGCTGCATGTTTGAAAATGGGAATCAAATAATCGTAGAGTCAAACTAGTAGTCTCCAAAAATTGGTCAAGAAATATAGTGGGTCAGGCGATCCGTACAACCACTTAGAAAGTTGCAGACAAGTTCTGCGATTTGAATGCATAAAAGGGATTGGGAAAACCGATTATTTTATGTAGTGCATGATCCGCAATGTTGTATGTGTGATTCCAAGGTGTTCCAAGGATTATCTTTTTGGCTAACTCATCATCTAGCAAGATATCAAACTCATGTCTGCATGGGATATCTTGAACCATAACATCAATATACACCTTGCTATTTGTGTAGAATAGAGATTGATTTGACATACACAAACTTCTTTTGTATGGCTCCATTTCTTTAGTAGTCATACTAGAATATGTAGTGTAGCTCATGGCATTGGCACTACCCCTATATTGATAAGTATACTTTATTGATCAATAACATATTGAAGACCAAAACTCCATGCCTTCTTGTATGGATTTTATGGTCATCATTGGGAATGGCATATGTTGCATTAGATGTTTACACTTCATAATTCTAAATAGTGCTTCCTCTAGAGCTTACTCCAATCTTTGTTGCTTCTAGAGTTTTCGTTCTTTAGTTGTGTCCAACCCAATTAACGGTAAGTGATATTTTTTGCAAGGTAATACAAGAACTACTTGTACAATCTTAGCTACAAGAACCTAATGCTTTGATACCATGTAAAAGATGCGGAACAAAATAGGATCTTGTAGCAAGGAGAGTAGAGAGAGATATGATGAAAACTAGATTAGTGGCAAATAAAAAATTTAAACTAGCACTATAACAAAGTGATGGCATCATCCACCCATGCACTCTCAAGGTAGAGCTTAGATGGTGATATAGAAAAAAAGAGCAAGTGAGCATGAACACAAGTGACTGCTTATCCTTCAATATGGATGTGTGTGATGGGTCATGGTGGAGATGGCTTCCTTATATAAATGTAAAGGAACATCTAGTGGGATATCCTCTCTCATGAGAGACAGGAATCCAAGCGCCCATGTGTAGTTGTCCATGTGTAGCCAAGTCCACCTAGAAGTTCGTTACTAGCTATTGAAAACCACCCACCAACCACTGGCCACCAATCATTGACTATCATCTTTTGGTCACTTTTTTATGGTTGCTTGACCAAGGTATTTTGACCAAAAAGAAATATTTTGGTGATTCTAAATTTTGGCTTTCTTGCAAGTGATTTTTCTCATGCCTCATGGCTAGAAAACTTTCTTTGTACCATCCACGATCACAAATAAAAAACTCATCAACGTGTAAGTTGGAATCCACCAGATATATATGCACTCTTGGCCTTTTAAACTCTGCAAATATACATTGTGGTAGGTAAAACTAACACATGTAAATTGCAGGTGTAATAAGGAATCTCTAATACCATTGTTGTTGGATGGGAGGGGAAAAACACCGCTCAATTGAAACCATGGAAGCTCTACGCACACAATTAAGTATCCCTTTCATGATTTCCAAGAGAGAGATAAATTTGCTACTTGGATAGAGAACTATAAACAAGAAGAAGAATAATACATATGAATGAATACTCTAAAGGAAAAGTAAACAAGAAGAATAATACATATGAATGAATGCACACTCAATCACCTCTTTATATCGACATGAAACGTCTTTTGATTTTCCATTGCCATGAGGCTTTTCATTTCCTAAACTCACTCTTCATGTTTGCTTATGAGATGTTTTGAAAGGATTTTTATCATTTTTTGAGATGGGGGCCCCTACTTACATACACATACAATCAACCAAGTATGAAAGTATATAGGATAAGAATAAGTATAATGATGTAGACAAGATCAATAACATAGACACATAGAGTAGCGAGAGAAGGAGAATCTGCACAACAATGGCCTAATCATAGTCCCCCAAAGTGCATGACATAAGTTTCCTTGCACTTTGATATTTATTCTTTTTATTTTAGTAACTTGTGCCACTTTTAGACCCCTCTTTACAAGCATGTCATTCTCATATACATATTTACAAGAGGTTCTTCCCATGAGCTTTTTTTAAACTAACTTAGTTGAAGTTAAGCTATATACAAACTAATTTATTTGGTGGAGGCCATGATCAGAAGTGTGTAAAAATAATAATAATGCTCCACAAACCTCCTTTAGCTCCAATCAAAAACATCCACATGTTAGGTATACAACTGAACACAAGGAAAACATGCAAGTAAAATCAAGTCAAGCTATCCTTATTTAGATGATGATGCTAAACCACACTATTAAGGTGATTTTCGAAGTGTCTCAAGTCAATCACTCAAAGGGTAGAATAAATCATAACATGAGGGCAAAGAGCTATTATAGATTAGGAAAAAAACCTTTTAAGGATTTTTCACCAAAATGTAGAGTAGCTATCTTTTGTTTTGTCATTTTTTTATGTATCTCATCTCTTGCTTTCATTAAAACAAAGACATATGAATTATAGACAAAGATGAGTCTTGTCCATGAGTGATGGGTGTCTAGATGATCTGAGGAGCAAAAACATTCTAGCAAGGAAAAAAGTGCACATCGTCCTAGGTGAGTTGACACAAATCACTACCATGTTATGGTGACACCGATCTCCACCCAGGCCCCTATATATAGTTCCTTGCCCATGGATAGCCCTTGAACTACCTAAGGGCTATCTTCCATAAGACCCTTGTTTTCACAATTAGAGAGAGACAAAGAGACTTTAAGGAAAAATGCAAAAAACTACTATCTTTCAATATTTTCCATTTGAGGGAAGGTGATTTTAATGTAAGAGAGAGAGAGAGAGAGAGAGAGAGAGAGAGAGAGAGAGAGAGAGAGAGAGAAAAGGTACAGAATCGACAAGTAGAATTAAAAAAGATGTATTTAAAATAGAAGATAGCTACATTTTTGTGTGAGAAACGTTTATTTTATGAACATTATAGCTAATGTACAAACTACGTTATTTGGTGGAGGCCATGATCACAAGTGTGTAAAAATAATAATAATGCTCCACAAAACTCCTTTGTTTCCAATCTACAACATCCACATGTTAGTTATACAATTGAACACAAGAAAAATATGCAAGTAAAAGCAAGTCAAACTATCCCTATTTAGATCAAGAGTTATGATCCATTTAATGAGAGAAACATGGTCGCAATGTTGAGATAGTGGTTTTATGGTCATCATGGCTACAAAGTGGGTGCTAAGCACCTTTGGGTGAATTAGTTACCAAGTCGCACTATATGTATGAGTACCTACCTATATATATGGACATAAAGTGAACTAAAGATATTCGGCTATAATTATTTATAGGTTTGTAGGATATGAAGCGAGTAAAAGGTAGGTGCTAGAAGTCTCTTTATGAGATTACATTAGGAAGTTAGAATATTCCAAGCAGATGACGTATTGCTTGGAATCAAGAATATTCTAAAATCAAGCGTATATTTCCATGTGGCACATGCACACTTCCCAAACTACTCTTCAATACATACCATATCACGTGTGTTTGATGCTCTAAATAAATTGCATGTATACATGTTATTAGTTCTGTTTTGATGGTCTTTTATATATTTATGCATCTTAAACCAATTCCAAATGTATATATAATTTTTGTTGAGAAGATTATAATTATCCCCGATGCTTTTATACACAAAATATCACAAATAGATCACAATTTAGCCAAAAAAAAAGGTCACAATGGTTATGTGAGTTACTTATGTCTTCAAGGCAAAGGTAAGACTAGGGAGTATGTGCATCTCCACCCTATTGTCTTCCAATATTATACCCCCCCCCCCCCCCCCCCCCCTCTAGGGATTTAATATTTACGTGATCACTCAAAAAATTTATGTGATCACAAAGCGTTAATTAACGTTAACAACCATATAAATTGTAGTTTTTCAAAATTGGTTTCTTCCCCCTTCATCCAATAGTATAAATGCATGACTTTGTCAATGTTAACAAAACATTCACCTCACCATTTCACTTTAATGTCATTTTGAGTGATTTGTCAAATCCCTGAGCCCCCCTTGCCTCTTTTTAGGAAATCCCTTCAGCAAGAAGAAATCTGCTTGGGAAGAGGCTATCTCCCTATTTTGGATGAGAAAATTTAGTAGGTCAAGGAGGCTTTATCTAAGACTAGGACCATATGGATATGTTTTACATTTCTTGTTGAAATGTTTTTTGACAAGCACATAACAAATATAATGCGTATGCTATTAAAAAGTTGGCAACTAACTTTCAAGGAAAGTTCAAAAGAGATATTCTTATGTGTTCCAAAACTATAAGAAAGTCTGAAAACTAGTTTTCTCTACAATATTGTGCCATTTTCAATATACTCAAGCAAGTTGTATGGTATTCTTATGTGCTCCAAAACCTTCAGACAGTGTGAAAACTAGTCATCCATCTAATTTTCTCTACAATATTGTGCCATTTTCAAAATATTCACACAAGTAGAAAATATTGTCTACATACACTCATGTTCATCCGGTTTTTCATGTAGATCATTTCACTAAACATTTACAAAAGGGACAACAATGTAGTCCATCAAGATTTTCTTGTTGCTTCCATTGAGCCTCACACCCAACCATGAACCGCAGTGTATTCTTGCCAATCAGGTTCGATACAAAAAATTTCTTAAGAAGAAATAGCCTACTTTTGTTTTTGAGGAAGAAAACCTTTCTCCAAGGGGGGACCAATGTCAGAGCAAGGGTAAGACTAGCGAGAATGAATAGTCAAGAGGTTTCCTAAAAAGGGGCCAGGGGACCTATACAAAAATATAGTAGGGTGGAGATGAGCATGAGGTACTCCTTGAAGTCTTTCATATGTGCAAGTATATTATACCACTATTCTAATTGACTTGATCATGAGTTTATTCAAACTTGTAGGTATTATGATCATGCTCACAATGGTGCCTAAGTTAGCATAATAGCAAAACATAGACTTGGTCTTGGCCTTGAACACCATAACTATGAAGGAAACAAATAGCTAATCAATAAGATAAGAGCACAAGACATGAGGAATTCTACATAAAATTTATTTATTTTCACCGCTCTATTTCTACAAAGCTATTTTTTCTAATTCCTCTCGATATGTATACACATGTATGACAACATGTTTTAAACTACCTTTAATGTTAAGTGATAGCATACATGAATTAACACTGACCACCCTGAGATACAGTTTTTTCCAACAAGGAGAAGAAAAAACTTCAAAGCACAGAATCCCACACATAAATTTGAAAAATTGTGGATCATAACCAATGGCTTCTAAAAGATCGACAAAGGGTGTAATACTAACTCAAGAGGAAAGAGAATGATGATGTTGCTCGATCATAATTTCTCAGCCACAACCACACTCTAAAACTAATGTGATCAAGAAGGAGAGAGATTGAGATCTTGGAAGAGTTCACACATACATATGGAGGTTAATTCTCGACCTTTCTCTACTTCACTATGTCAAATGATAAGATAGGTCACATATAGTAGTGTCTACGTGTACAATGTTTAATGCTAAACTGCCAACGAGTGAGCCCATTGTCACGGATACGATCTCTTAAAAGATTTTAGAAAGCTATACAAAATTGACGAACAATCTAAAAAGTTCTAGAAACATTTAGATCAATTTAGAATGTTCTGGAACATTCTAGAAACATATAGAATCTAGAAGTTTCTAGGAGCCTCTAGTAGAATATAGAAGGATCCAAAAGGTTCTTGAAGCAACTAAAAGGATATTAAAGGTTCTTGAAGTGTGAAAAAAGAATCTAGAAGATTTTGGAAGGTCCGAAAAGAACTAGAAGTTTCTAAAAAGAAGAACCTAGTAGAGAAGTCCTTCATCTCCTTAGGTCTTGGGCTACAAGCCCTTGAGTCTTTGTAGCACCAATTGTGAGGCTCCTATGAGGTAAGTCCTCTTTTGGTTTTTGTCTTGTTATCTAACTATGTTCTTGAATCCATGTCTTGTAAGTCAAGCCTTCATAATCCAGGTTCTGTAACCGAGTTTGTTAGTCAAACATTAAGTCTTCCAATCAATATTGATTTTGTAATCAAGTCTCCAGTTCTTGTTAATTGTGAGCACCTCCTCTCACTCTCTTCTATCTTAGGACGTGCTTATAACACCCACAATGTAACGTGCCTGACCACGGCAACAACTGTACCCATTGATAAATTGAAAATACTGTAGTTTTATTGAACTTAAAGTATCCATTTTCATGAATTTTGGGTCTCAATCATAGGCAGCAGATGTGTGTGTCAATGTGTGGCCATTGTAGTCCTCGAGATGAGCTTTCCAATGCACCTGAAGGCATCCAAAACAGAGCCCGAATGTGTAGTTTATCTCACATTTAAACTGGCAATTTTTTTTATTATGGTAAAATTGAAGGATTAAAGGGCCAAGCACTCACCTAACAAGTGTTAGGACATGTGTGATGAAGATGTGGAAGACTTTTTGGAAAAGATGGAGGTTGCCTGCTTTAGCAACCAAATCCATGACCCGGCGCAGATGTTACGTCTTCTCCAAATCTGTTTGAAGAGTGATGCACGAGTTTGGTCCAAAGCATTTGAAGAGGAGTTGCGTGTGGCTGATCCACCTGTAAGGTTGAGTTGGGACAATCTAAGGCATGGATTGGAAGTGGAGTTTGTGAGGCAGAAGATCCTGACAAAATGTGGCAAGAAGTACAAGCTTTAGTGCAAAAGGAAGGTGAGCCAGTAGATGCGTACATACGTAAGTTCTCATTGGCATGGGAGCGGATGTGCAAGGCCTTAGCACCACAGGTACCCCCGCCTGACATGATGAAAAAGGACAGGTTCTTGGCTGGTATTTGGGAGAATATACGTTGGAGAGTGGAGCTAAAGAAGCCTAGGACATATGAAGATGCACTGTAGGTGGCAAGGAACAAAGAGTGGAAGCTGAGAAAAATGAGCCAGTTAGGGGTGGAGTATTTGCCCATGAGGTCTGAATTTTAGCCTATGGATTCTTCGCAAGGTCGTATGCCAGGGGTTCATCATGAACCAGTGGTTTCTGTTACTCCTCAGGTTATGCCAACAATGGTCACTACAGCAGTGCAAGATGATGGGCTAAGTCAATACATGAGGCAAGTGGTAGATTTAATGAAGAATCTCAGCCTAAACATGTTAGCTCAAGTGGGAAATAATCGAGGTCGAGGGAGGTTTGCAAATCAGCCAGGAGGTGAATAAAGACCTAGGAATGGTGTTGGACAAAGCAATGGTAGGTTCTGGAGGCAGATGCCCACATGTGATAAGCCACCAAGGATGGGGGGAGACATGTATCCATTGCCAAGACAGGTGCTAACTCGGTCAAATGATTATGGCATCGAAATTAAGGGAGATGAAGGAACCAATGGATTAACCTAGGAGGAAAAGGGAAAGACAAAAGTGATAAGTGTAGTCACCTTGGAGAAGGCATCAAAGCTAGAGGATACATTAGTGATTCCTATTGGGAAGAGGACCACAGAGGACAAGGAAGGAAGAAGTGCCCCAGGTCCTAGTAAGAAGAAGGGAAAGAGTCATGAAGGTGAGGATGTCAAGGCCAAGAGGAAAAGGAGGGCTTGTCGCAAGTTTCATGTTTCAGATTTTCCATTAGGGTATGGGCAATTAAGCTATGACTTGAAGGAGGATCTGACAAGCAGGAAGGCAGATGTTACTTTTGGGCAGCTTATAGAGATGGTTCCTAAGCTAAAGCGACAGTGGAAGAGGATGGTTAACCCAATGGAGACACAGCCTAAGAAAGGTTCAGTGAAGGTGTTGGCAATGGATGAGCTACCAGACATTTGCCCAATAGTAGATGTGTGGCACAAAATAAAAAATCTAGGACCAGGTTATGTGGATGGCGGAGCCCAAATATGTGTCATAACACACTCATGCGTTGAGAAGATGTGTCTTATAGTGGCTAGGGTGTCAGGCTTTCGGATCAGATTGGCAAACCATCAAAAAGTAAAATGTTTGGGTGTTGTAAAGAGCTTAGAAGTGGAGGCATATGATGCAAAGGCGGTGGTTGATTTTCATGTGATGCCAGCAGGGTTGGGAGCATATCCTATTATATTGGGTAGACCATGGTTACATGCACTGGGAGCTGTTCAAGATTGGCGACGTGGTACAATTAGTCTCTATGGCAAGACAGGTGCCAAGAAGCTATATAATATGGACACAAGGAAACAATTGGAGGAGCTTTATGAAGATGAAGACGAGTCTAGTGATGAAGACTATTCCACAGTGACTGATGAGGATAGTGAAAGTATTACCGGCAGTGATGAGGATGCTGATGTTGCATTTGTTTTGATGGACAAAGAAATCCAGGAGTCTGGTTTAGTCACATTTGCAAATGACGTCGAATATGAAAGTGAAGGGGCTTATGAAGTGATTGAAGGGCTGATGCAAACCAAGGTTGAATTGTCAAAGAAGCAGGAATTGATGACACAAATGATCATTGGAGACCTCTCAGCTATGGAGAAGGAGATATATTTGCACATCCTGGCTACTTTTCTTGATTTGTTCATTACATCATATGAAGAGATGAGAGGGTTCAAGGGAGAAGAGATGTATATAGAGCTGAAAGAAGGTGCTAAGCCAGTGCAACAGAGGTTAAGAAGGATGGGTCAAGAGCAAGTGAAAGCCTTGATGGAAGAGGTGGACAAGCTATTGAATGCAGGGTTCATAGTCCCTGTGGAAACCACAGAATGGGTGAGTCTAGTAGTAGTCAGTCCAAAGAAGGATGGGAAGTGGAGGATTTGTGTAGATTTTAAACCCTTAAATGCATCCACTAAGAAGAACCCATATCCTCTTCCATTCATTGATCAGATCTTGGATTCAGTGGCAGGTTATGAGAGGTATAGTGTGTGTGATGGTTTTTCAGGCTATTTTCAATTGAAGATTGCTTTTAAAGACCGCACAAAAACAACTTTCATTACACCATGGGGTTGCTATTGCTACAAAGTATTTCCATTTGGGTTGTCAAATGGACCATCTTACTATCAAGAGAGAGCAAATTGGGTATTGGAACCTTTCATTGGTAGTTCTGTTAAAGCTTTTATGGAAGACTTCTGTGTCTACAGCAGCAGGGCTGAACACCATGAGAAGTTGAACACCATGAGAAGCTGCAGATGGTATTGGCTCGATATGATGAATGTGGAGGACAACTAAATCCAAAGAAATGTCATCTAGCACAGCCAAGGGTGAAGTTATTGGGCCATATGGTGTCAAAAAATGGCATTGAGGCTGATCCGGACAAGGTTAAGTCTATTATTCTTCTTCAATCACCTACGAGTACAAAGCAATTGGAAACTTTTATACACAAAGTGAAGTACATGGCACGGTTTATTCCATTGTCTTCTCGGTTTCTTTACCCATTACAACAAGTGGCAAAGCATGATCCATTGCAATGGGATGACAAGTGCGAAGAGGTGTTTCAAGAGGACAAAGAGGTGTTAGGGGGGTTGTCAGCCATGCAGGCTCCTGATTGGGAGAAAGTTTTTATGTAAATCCCTCAGTAGGGGATGATGCCATTGGAGCCATGCTATTTCAAAAGGGGAAGGGCAGCCATTATATGAGGCCAGTGTATTGTGCAAGCCGAGTGAAGTTGGTAGCAGAGAGAAAATTCTCGGAAGTAGAGCTAGTGATGGCCAGTGTAATATTTGCTTGTCGGCGATTTCATCATTACTTGCTACCATGACCTTTTGTTTTTTTGACGAGTTACGCATTTTTGCCACAGTTAATTAATGGCACTAACATGTCAAATATGGTCAAGAAATGGGTAATTGAGTTGCAAGAGTTTGAGTTCTCTTTCTAAGTGGAAGATAGTACAAGGGCTACCTTAGCTGATTTGTTGACTTACAAGGATAATCCCATCCTTGTTCAGGAAGAGGTGGTGAGAAAGGTAGTTGAATAAGTTCCACAGATCAGCAATGCACATGTTTTGCTCTTTGATGGCTCATACAGAAAGAGCCATGATGCAGCTTCAGGGGGTATAGCACTTTATGATCCAGAGGGGAAGCTAGTATGTAAGAGAGGGTTCAAATTGGATGCTCATAGTAACAATGAGGTTGAATATGCTACTTTGGAAGCCGGATTACACATTTGTTTGAAGCATGGGGTTCGAAGGTTGAGCATAAAAGGTGATGCCTTGCTAGTTGTGAAGCAAGTGTTGGGTGTGTGGAAAAGCAAGAACACCTCATTGAAGGAAATGTGCTTCAGAATTAAAGGCCTGTTAAAAAAGTTCGAAGCATGGAGCATCAGACACATTGAACGTGCTCTAAATGGAGAGGCACATGAAGCATCTCAAAGCATGATTGGGGAGCTATTTGTGTTGAGGACCACTTTACCTCTTTATCATGGCCGAGAAAGTTTGGCTCAAGAAGAGAAGTTTTTGTTAACAGCAATCATTCCGAAGGACATTCAGAAGTCTAAGAAGTATGGCTTTATGCGTAGAGCATACAGGTACAAATTGATTGGTGATGTCTTGTACATGAAAGGGGATGATCTCGTGTTGAGACGAGTACCTTGGAGGGAGGAGCTTTATAGAGTGTTGGAAGAGAATCATGAAGGCGCATGTGGCGGCCATTTTGCTCTAAAGATCACCTTGCATAAGATCTTGCAAGAGTTTGCACAAGGATGTTCACCATTGGTGTAGGTCTTGCAATAGGTGTCAAGCATTTGGGAAGAGAGTGTTGAAGCCAAAGCTACGAAAAACCATTATGGCGTTTGATGTGTTTGAAAAGTGGGGGATTGATGCAATAGGCCCATTACCTATCACAAGCAGGGGCAAAAGCTATATTTTGACTGCAGTAGACTTTCTCTCTAGATGGGTAGAGGATATAGCAGTAAAACAAATCACTGCAAAGGATGTGGAAAAATTTGTGTATGATGAAATATGTTACAAGTTTGGGTTGCCATTGGAGCTACTTTCAGATAAGGGGCCAGGATTTAGAGCTAAACTGCTAGACTTTTTATGCGCAAAGATGAAGATTAGCCAGCATACCACTCCTTATTATCTGCAGTGTAATGGATTAAATGAAAGATTCAATGGTGAGTTAATACAGATTCTTTCAAAAGTGATAGAGCACTAAGGAAAGAATTGGGATTTGGAATTGCCTAGTGCATTATGGGCTTACCGTACTTCGGTGAAGAGAGGTACAGGGTTTACTCCATTTCATTTGGTAAGCACTATTGCATGTGGAAGTAGAGTTTCCTGCAGTAAAGATGTTAGAGAAGCTACTTGGGCCATCTAGTGATGCATTCAAAGAGAGGCTCTTGCAGTTACAAGAGGTTCAGATGGATAGGATGAGTGCGTTGGAAAATTATGGGCAGATGCAGGATAAGGCTTTGTCAAAGATAAATGAAAAGGTCAAAAGTAAGGGTATCAAGAAGCATGACTTGGTTTTGCGCTAAAACAGTAAGCTGGACAACACATTCCAAAAGAAGTTTCAAATTAAGTGGGACGGCCCTTTCAAGGTAGTGGAGTGTTTCCCGAATGGTACATATCAGCTGGCTAACGTGGATGGGATCCTACATAAGTCAAGGGTAAATGGATTGCGTGTTAAATTATATCATGCCAGGTTAATGATGGTGGAGCAAGATGAGCTGTCTGTGGAGCAAGTAATGTCTGTGAGGGATGAGGAGACCTGTGATGCGACGAGTCTCATATCTCTTTTTGCTACTGCTGATCATGAATGACCTAGCAGGCTAGGGGATGGGCAAATTATGTCATAAGTTTTCTGGAGCAAGGGATTGCATATATGTACATACCCATGCATGGTGCATCGAATAAAGGATTGCCCATTTTTCAGAGCCAGGTGGTTACGTGTGGCCCACATGTGTACATGTAGGATAGGGGTGTACATAGTGCATCGTTTTTCACTATTACCAGTACCAGTGTGTTTTTTCTATAATAATGAGGAGTTGGTAGCGCGTAAAACTTCTTGAGGAAGCTATCCACAGGCCGACGAAATGAGGTAAGCAGATGCGTCAGCTGACATCTAGTGGCGTTAGGAGGTCGAATGGGGTCAATACTTGCACGTGGATGAGTACGAACACAACGTGGGTATTTTCTTGTGATACTTATGCAGAAAGGTCATCATGAGGACCAATTTTTGGGGCCACTTCACGTGGTGGTGCGATGCATTATTGAAAAAAGTCGAGTGCCAGGTGTGCGTATGGATACAGCAGGGTGACAACTATGCACTGCGAGGTCAGTTTCTGTCCTGCTCGAGGTCCGTTTGAGGTCATCTTAAAGGCCAAGGGTTCCCAAGTGATAAAGCTAAGTGTGGGAACTGGAAAAAAAAAGAGAAGACCAGAAAAAACGTGGAGAGAAGAGGAGGAGTAGCCGCAACTGTGTTTTTGGGGTTTTTTGAGCCTGTTTGGCCGGAAACTGCTCATCCGAGGTCGGATTTGAGCACTTTGACATTGTAGACTGGGGTTTTGGGCCATTCGGATGCAATGGAGCTGTCCATTTTTCCAAATTCCTCACTCTTTTTACCCATATTGTGTGAGTTGCTCCAATTTGTGATTGTATCTAGCATCTTTTACCCATATTGTGTGAGCTATTTTCCCCATTGGTTTTGGCCCAAGCTCAATTGTATCTAAACATAAAAAATTCTCCTCTTTTGAGCTGTGTATTTTGGGTGTATGTGTGTGTGTGTGTCTCTGTGTGGAGTGGGTAAGTGGATAGTCTCTCTCCTCTCACTCCATTGGTGTGTTCCCTGTCTCGGCCAGGTGTGTTGTGTAAGCCAAGTGGTGCCCCATAGTGTGTGTGTATATCCTTCCAAGAGTGTGTGTCAGGTCATTATAGAGGTGTTCTGTGTGTTTCCATCCCGCCCACAACGGTCAAGCCGTGTGCATCATTAACTAGAGCACTTGAGTCTAGCGGGGTTCACTACACAGGTTTTCCATAATTAAATGCTTTGAAGATATGGCAAATACAGTTCAAAGATTTTTGATGGACAGTTACCTAATGATTAAGCTAGAATATTGATGATAGGCTATAAGCTGATAGCGGGAAAAAGAGCAGTGCAATCGGGTGGCCTCTGTACTCGTGCACACTCCACAAACCACGCCTCATGCAAACAAGCAAAAAACAAAACAAAGGGGGCACCACCCTAAATTAAGAGGTTTAGGGACCTCACACATAGTGCACATAGGCAAGTGAGACTTCTGGCATTATGATGGCATCAAAACATATGGCAAAACACATAGAAACGAAGCTTAGGGACCTTATGTAGCATATATATACACAAGACATCAGCTTAACAATACAACGGCATCTGATCATACATAACAAGGATATAGAGAAGCAAGCCAAGGATGGCATAATCCCTTGTCAAAAACAATCAACCCAGCAAGTAGGTATGATCCTACTAGCAACACATCAATACCTTAGAGAATGATGGCGAGGATGGTGGCCATGGAGCATGAGAGAAGACTCCTTATTTAGGTTTCAGGGCTAGTAATGTAGCATACTAGAGGGAGAGAGAGAGAGGGAGAGAGAGTAGAGCTCCATCCATAGCTCCTCGTTGTGAGCAATGTCGTCATAGCTTCGTTGCTTGGTGAAGTGGGTGAAGTGTTGGTTTTGAGTGAGAGAAGGCCTCCTTATATAGGTTTCTGAGAGGGTTTAGGATTAGGGATAAACATGCTTAAATCCGCTGATTGGGGTTACTTTTTGCTTAGGGTGGTCAACAGATTGAGGTCACCTGATATGTCACCATCAAGATATTCTCTAGAGTGATGTGAGAGGGGAGGGTAAATGCTGATTTTTCTAATTGTGATAAGGCCTTGACCAGCATTTAAGAGCAGGTAAGGTGGCTGTTGAAACTGGAGGTTCTGCACATGTCAGGGGGGGACCTGCAGGGGGGGGGGGGGGGGGGGGGGGGGGGGGGGGGGGGGGGGGGGTGGTGGCAGTTGGGTCCTCCTGAATATCAAATTCTCAAAAAATCCTCAACCATGGCTTCTTTTGACAGGTGTTCTTTGAAAAAATCAGCATGTCTCTTTTCAACTCAAAAGTCTTTATCCCTGTTGACTCACCTTTACCATAAGATTTTCCCCTTTTCTCCTCCTGTAACTGCATTGTTGATGCCCAATCACTGCTTCTAGTAACAGTGAATTGTTACCTACCAAATACTTATGGTGCAGTAAAAAATATTTACCATGGGTAAAAAAAGTTACTGTAGGTAAAAAGTGATTTGTATTTACCATGTAGGTGAAAAATATTTACTGTAGGTAAAAAATATTTACTGTGGTAAAAAATATTTACTGTCGGTAAAAAAGTGAAAATGGAGTATGCTGTGCTGTGAGTCCACACGAACATCCTCGTGTAAATTTCACTAGAAATTCACACCTAGAAGGGGCTATTCTGTAAGATATAGGTTGTAGGCATGCATAAGAGCTCGTTCCCACGTATCTTCTGTCCAGGGCACTTTTTACTCTTTGGTGCTTGTGAAGTAGATTTTTCTTCTCTTTCGAGATCCCTCGGACTAGAGTATCCTCATCTCCCCAACAACTGACTGTGCCTTTATTGCATCTTCAGAAGGGGTCCTAAAAACCATGCATCATATAGCCCTCCCCCTTAAGCTAGAGGTATTTGATGCCTCTAGCTGTAGGTTGTGCTACAATAGGGTTCTCTTGAATACTTACCCACCTGGTACCAATTGAATTTGCCATGTTACTGCTTTCTTGGCTGATGCACCCTGTTTAGTCCTTTCTGATGAATAATTGTATCCATCCATGACTAACAACTGGTCTCCTAGACCCTTGAAAGCCATACCCCATCCATTGTCAATATCCGCTTTCACTGGTAGCATTCTCTTTTTTTCTTCTCTTTTTTCCTTTTTTTTTTTTTTTTATAGAAACGACTATCTACATGATTGTTACCTTAGTTGGAGCTCGAATATGATGAGCTCTCCTTTGAACCACCCTTAGCATTGATTTCACCAGCATATGGCTGTGAAAGACGACATTAGTAGACCTTCAATCGCCAACCATTTACCGGGGTCTGATGTACCTTACCATCTAGGTCACCTAGTTGGTAACTACCATTTGAGAGCCTCTGTATCACTACAAAAGGGCCTTCCCACTTAAGCAAGAACTTACCATCCTTCCTGCGATCAAAGCGATTGTCGTATCTGAGCACTAAAGAACCTTCCTTGATACCTTTCTTGACAAGGTTGCGTTTGAACTTCTTTCATTTCTTCTCTGCCTGGGCTGCATAGTACTTCACTGCTGACTCTCGATCTAGCCCTAACCTCTCCAAATCGATGATTCTTCCTTCCACCTGCTTCTCTTGACTATCCTCTTGATGTGCTTTTAGAACGCGGAGGCTCGCTAGCTCCACTTCTATAGGCAATAGTGCCTCTTGCCAGTAAACCAAGTGAAAAGGTGTATACCCCAAGGATGTTTTAAAGGATGTTCTGTAGGCCCAAAGTGCTGCATCTAGGTGTTTGTCCCATGCCTTAGGATGTAAATGCACTTGCTTAGTGATGATTTTACATATAAGACCATTTACCTTTTCCACAAGACCATTGCACTGAGGGTAGTATGGTGTAGAGTGCCTGCGCTTGATTTTTAACTTGCTCATCAATTGCCCAACTAAATCAGCTCGAAATCCCGGTCCCCTATTCGAGAGAATCTCCAAAGGTGTGCCAAAACGGCAACAAAGGCATCCAAAAATGAAATCACTCACGTCCTTGGCTGTGATGCGCTTTGTGGGACGAGCTTTTGCCCATCTGGTCATGTACTCCACCCCCATAATGATGTATTCCTTCCCTGATTGAGTGCAAGGTAGTGGCCCTATTGCATCTATCCCCCATTTTTCAAATGGCCCATAGGTTTTGATTGGATGCTGATTTTCATGGGTAAGACGCCTTGGTCCAGCTTTTTGGCAAACCTCACATGTGTGGCACCAATGTTGTACATGTCGATGGAGGCTTGGCCACATGAGCCCTGCTTGTAAAATCTTTCTGCTAGTAATCTCTTGTGCAAAGTGGCCACCACACACACCTTCATGACAACTAAACAAAACATCCTTTATCTCTTGGGATGCAGGAACTCTCCTTAAGACAGCATCTTTCCCTCTACAATACAAGTCCTCATTCACTAAGCTATAGCTGGTAGCCTTTTTTGCCAACCACTTATGTTCACTTTTACTCATACCAGAGGGTGCTTCACAATGCTCAAGAAAGTAAAGTAAATCATGAAGCTCCTCCTTTCCCTGGTATAAAGGACTTTTCACAAGGATAGCACCTACTATGAGAGTTTGTAGTTCTTCACCTGCTAAGGCATCTGCTTCTCGATTTTGATCTCTAGGTACAAAGTGCACTCGAACTTCTTTAAAACCCTTCAACAAGGCCTTTGCTTCCCTCATCTTAACAGACAATTTGTCATTTTTACAGGCCCATACACCAACCATTTGCTTAACAATCAACATGGAGTCACCAAAAACATTTAGCTTTGTGATGCCCTGAGAAAGACAACATTGCAACCCTAAAACAAGGGCATGGTACTCTGCCTCATTGTTAGAATGAACCTCTTTTAGATGAAACCCTTTTGCAAAGATCTTCTCCTTCTCTGGTCCTAATATTACTATGCCTGTTGATGCCTTGTCTTTGGTCCTCTTGTAAGCCCCATCAAAATACAGACTGTGTGCTCCCAGTAGAACTTCAGGCTCCGGGATAGGCGGTACCTTACTAGGTGCCTCTTTCTTGGCCTTCTCATAACACCTTTGTGTGAGGACATCTGCCAAACAAGCACGGGTGGAATCCTCTACTTGTAGTGTGTAGTCAAACTCTTGAAGCTGCACCACCCACTTTGCTATTCTTTGAGACAATTCCATGTGTTGTAGGGCATATGGAAAAGCCTCCTCATTTGTGATCACCACAAATTGTCTCGGATGTAAGTAAGCCCGAAACTTCTCCACTACAAACTTAAGAGCTAGCACCAATTGCTCAGTTGCGCTGAAACCCTTTTCAGCAGCTGTCATCACTCTACTATAGAAGTAGACTGGTCTCATCAGAGATGTCTTTGGGTCTTTTTGCATCAAGACAGCTCCTAGAGCTTCTAGACCTACACTAGGATTTACATAGAATAATTCACCCCATGTGGGTTGTAGGACGACAGGCAATGAGCTCAAAATGGTTTTAACTTCTTGAAAGCACCTTTCACCCTCCTCACTCCATGTCAATGTAGTGTGTTTAGTGAGCTGCTGCAAAGGATAGATTGCCTGAGAAAGGAGATGTATGAATCGTCCCATGTAGCGAACCTTTTGAATGAAGGAGACTAGTTGCTTCACGTTTGAAGGAGTAGGTAAAGCTAACAATGTCTTTACCTTTTCAGGGTCAGCCTCAATACCATCTTGAGACACAACATGGCCTAGTAGAGTGACCTTGCTCTCACCTATGTGGCACTTGTCTTTATTCAATTGCCCACCCAATTGGGCCAGATGGGTGAAACCTTCATCAACCTTGGACAGATGTACTTCCCTAGAGCTGTAAATGCAAAAATCATCAATGAAGACTCGTATGGACTTACCAAAGTAAGGTTGAAACACCAAGTTCATAAACCTCTGGAAAGTAGATGGGGCATTAGTTAAACCAAAAGGCATAACTCTATAAGCAAAACACCCCCAAGGTGTTATGAAGGTAGTCTTTCTTTGGTCTTCATCTGCAATTCTGATTTGGAAGTAGCCTGAGTACCCATCACACACTGTGTACCTTTCATGACCAGCCACTTCATTTAGTATTTCATCTTGAAAAGGCAAAGTAAAATGGTCCCTTTTTGTGGCTGCGTTTAGAGGCTTGTAATCCACACATACCCTCCACTTCCCATTTTTCTTTGGTGCTACCACAACTGGAGACACCCATTCAAAATCTTCCACTGGGTAGATAAATCCTGCCTTGAGTAATCTTTTTACTTCTTTTAAGAGTGCATCTTGTTGCACTAGCCCTAATCTCCTTAGCCTTTGCACCACTGGTTTGGCACCTTCCTTTAATTGGATATGGTGTTGGGTTAGCGTCACTCCTTTAATGTGCTCGTAATCAGTTATAAAGAGGCCAGCATGCTTCTTTAGTACCTGCAAATAGGGTTCTCTCTCTTCTTCTAGTAGGTCCTTAGCTAGCATCTCCTCTAAGCCTGTGGCTTCTTCCTTGTTTAGAGAGTCTTGACCACCTTCTCCTTCTGGGTTTCGCAGTATTATACCCATGACTTCCAAAGAGCTAGCATCCTCCTCAGATGACTCATCCTCAGATGAAGAGCAGCTGCTTGTGCTCCATTCATCCATAGAAGTCTCCATCTCTAGGTCTTGTTGTCTACCCTGCTTCATGTCATACACAATTTTTTGTTGCTTGCCACCTACCTTATGATTTGGTTGCAACTCAAGGGAACCTGTCTCCCAATCTTGCCTAACTTTCATAGCCATAAGCCAAGGTCTTCCAAGGATTAGCGGATAGCCCTCCCCCTTAGTTGGGATCACATAAGCATCAATTGAGATTGCCACACCAAAAGCTGAAACCTTCACTCCATTAACCTTTCCCACACAAGCCACCCTTACATTATTTGCCATCTTAGCTTGTAAGGAAGTTTGCTCGTTTACTTCCAAACCCAACCTGTGCATTAATTTCTCTGTCATAACACAAATCTCGGCTCCACCATCTACGTACACATTGGAGACTCGCTGACTCTTAATCTCTGCATCAATGACTGGCACGATATCCTTCATGCCTCTTGCACTAATAGACCCAACTAACTTTGCCTTAGCCCTCCTGGTGCTGACCATCTTAGACCAGGTTCTACGCATCTTTGGGGAAAGGTGGAGGAGTTGCTGCCATGAAATCTTTGGTCCTTGCTTACTCACATCTGCTACCAGGTCGTAAGGTATGGATCCTACCCCAAGTGGAAAGTCTTCTACTCCTATGTTCCTCCTTGACCTACTCTTCCTTTTCTTGTCTCCTATCACTTGGGAGGAACCCTCATTCCCTTTATCCGGCTCTGAAGCTTCCATTTCATCAGTTCTTTGTCTCCTAACTCTCTTTATTGGCATGGCAACAGCTTCCTCCATTTTTTCTTTCCCTTTATCCTTACCATTGTCAAGACTTATGACAGAGACAGCCCTGTCCTCCCCTCCCGATGGTAGTGGAGGGATCTCTGCTGGTGCTTGTGGTGGTGGAGGAGGGGGTCTCAATATTTGGATTGGTGGAGCCACGTGTGCATTTTGTCCATTTAGTGGCCTAGCTCGAGGAGGAGTGACTTGCTGGCGAGGAGGCCGTCTTTGATTACCATTTCCTTGATAGTGTCGTGGATGGGGGCAATAATACATGCCGTGACCTACCTCTCCACAGTTGTAGCAAATGTACTCACGTGCTTGCCTTTGTCCTTCTTGTCTATTTCGTTCATTTCCTGGCTGGGGAGCCCTTACACCTTGAACCAGATTGATGGACAGGCTCTCTAGTTGATTGGTGATTTGTTGAAGTAATTCTTGTTGAGAGGACTCTTGGTCTGTTGCTCCTGTCCCTGCTACTACCCTTGCCGTAGGTTGAGCTAGCGGTGGAGGCTCCATTCCCCCTTGTAGTTGAACTTGGAATTTTAACTTCCTATCCTTCTCCCTTGCATAAGTCATAGCTTTATCAAAGGTATCTGGGAATTTACCTTTTACCTTTTCTCGAAGGATGGGGTAAAGCCCTCCCAGGAAACGGTCCTTCTTTAGGCATTCTGGCGCCCTTTCTCCTTCACCTAGTGATGCACACCATTTCTCCCACAGGTTGGAAAACTTTCCTTCATAGCTTCTATAGTCATTGGGTGATGTTTGGCGTAGCTCTAAGAGTTGTCTCCATATCTCCTCTGGAGGCTCATGGCGGTGAAATTCTTCGATGAAGGCCATCTTTAAGGACTCCCATTCTCTTCTTTCTTCAGGTGCCAAAGTTTGATACCATAATTTTGCACCTTCCCTCAAGACCAAAGGAAAGGCCCTTAACTTAGTAGCTTCGTCATCCCTTCCCGATACCAGAAAGGCCATTTCCAAATTATCCAAAAAGTCTGGAGCAACCTCCCCAGGCTTACCATAAAAATTAGGGAAGGCCATAAGTGAGAGAGTAAACAATTACACAAACAGCTCCAATTTATTTTAAAATAGAGTATGGTAATTACAATTTGGAGCTTTAGCACAACTTAGCTCAAAATAGGATGAAGATCGACACATCAAAGGAATGGTAATAGTCTAGTAAGGGTAGAATGACAGGATGAGGAGAGCGCAAGATTTCCCCAAGTCTCTCGGCTCCAAACAACAGGGCTATTCTTTGCTGATAAAAGATTTTTCTATCAATACAAATATTCACACGGATATGATGCACAAAATGGAAAGGAAACATGTGGGGATCATCATTCTCATTATTGGCATCCATACTTACACACAAGAGCCTAGCTTAGTTGCACCACCTTGGGACCAATGAGCCTGATCAGCCACAGAAGGTCAGCCCTTATTAATGAGATTAAGCCAAATGTTACCTTACGCTTGAGCACGCGCTGCGGTCTTGGGCCACTTAGGTGTAGAGGTGATCTTCCTCCTCTTAGTCGGCTCCTCAGGAAAGAGAGGTCAGGTGATGCTTTCTCTTCCCTTAATGTGTGTCACAGTACCTTCGTGTATGTTGATGTAGAATATTTCAAGATTGTGTGCGTTGGAGGTTTCTGGAGCACTCATAGGTTGAGAGGAGAGGTATATCGAGCTCTTCTTCTTACTCTCCTTCGTTGGCGACGATCACGAACAAGGCATGTAGAAGAACTTACTTCTTGAATTTCAATGACAGTGCAACCTGGTAACAAGACCTCGATGAAAGCTTTTAAGGCCTCTAAAGCCTCCTCCTCTTCTATTCTCCAATTTGCAAACTCCTCACGCCATTCGTCCATGTTGTAGATTGCACATCTTCATTGCTTGTGGACTGAAGGTCTGTGTATCCCTCCTCAGTGAGGGCACCAAAATGATAGCGGGAAAAAGAGCACTGCAATCGGGTGGCTTCTGTACTCGTGCACACTCCACAAACCACGCCTCATGCAAACAAGCAAAGAACAAAACAAAGGGGGCACCACCCTAAATTAAGAGGTTTAGGGACCTCACACATAGTGCACATAGGCAAGTGAGACTTCTGGCATTATGATGGCATCAAAACATATGGCAAAACACATAGAAACGAAGCTTAGGGACCTTATGTAGCATATATATACACAAGACATCAGCTTAACAATACAACGGCATCTGATCATACATAACAAGGATATAGAGAAGCAAGCCAAGGATGGCATAATCCCTTGTCAAAAACAATCAACCCAGCAAGTAGGTATGATCCTACTAGCAACACATCAATACCTTAGAGAATGATGGCGAGGATGGTGGCCATGGAGCATGAGAGAAGACTCCTTATTTAGGTTTTAGGGCTAGTAATGTAGCATACTAGAGGGAGAGAGAGAGAGGGAGAGAGAGTAGAGCTCCATCCATAGCTCCTCGTTGTGAGCAATGTCGTCATAGCTTCGTTGCTTGGTGAAGTGGGTGAAGTGTTGGTTTTGAGTGAGACAAGGCCTCCTTATATAGGTTTCTGAGAGGGTTTAGGATTAGGGATAAACATGCTTAAATCCGCTGATTGGGGTTACTTTTTGCTTAGGGTGGTCAACAGATTGAGGTCACCTGATATGTCACCATCAAGACATTCTCTAGAGTGATGTGAGAGGGGAGGGTAAATGCTGATTTTTCTAATTGTGACACATGGGGATAAGGCCTTGACCAGCATTTAAGAGCAGGTAAGGTGGCTGTTGAAACTGGAGGTTCTGCACATGTCAGGGGGGGACCTGCGGGGGGGGCGGGGGGGGGGTGGCAGTTGGGTCCTCCTGAATATCAAATTCTCAAAAAATCCTCAACCATGGCTTCTTTTGACAGGTGTTCTTTGAAAAAATCAGCATGTCTCTTTTCAACTCAAAAGTCTTTATCCCTGTTGACTCACCTTTACCATAAGATTTTCCCCTTTTCTCCTCCTGTAACTGCATTGTTGATGCCCAATCACTGCTTCTAGTAACAGTGAATTGTTACCTACCAAATACTTATGGTGCAGTAAAAAATATTTACCATGGGTAAAAAAAGTTACTGTAGGTAAAAAGTGATTTGTATTTACCATGTAGGTGAAAAATATTTACTGTGGTAAAAAATATTTACTGTCGGTAAAAAAGTGAAAACGGAGTATGCTGTGCTGTGAGTCCACACGAACATCCTCGTGTAAATTTCACTAGAAATTCACACCTAGAATGGGCTATTCTGTAAGATATAGGTTGTAGGCATGCATAAGAGCTCGTTCCCACGTATCTTCTGTCCATGGCACTTTTTACTCTTTGGTGCTTGTGAAGTAGATTTTTCTTCTCTTTCGAGATCCCTTGGACTAGAGTATCCTCATCCCCCCAACAACTGACTGTGCCTTTATTGCATCTTCAAAAGGGGTCCTAAAAACCATGCATCATAAGCCTTATATTCTTTTTCATACGTTTACCAGCTATGTGATTCTAATGATGGCAAAGAGCTCACGGTATCTATAGCAGATATAGATTGAAGTGCAGTTGGCAGAGACCGGAGGCTATGCAGGTTCAGAGGGGGTGTATGTCGTGCAGCTCCGCTCCCATGCTAAGAAATATGGTAGAAAAATGCACATCAAGTTTATTTAAAGCTTACCTGATTAATGATCAATGATCATGGCTTGGTAACATGCAAGGTTTATAATTAATGTATGCCAGATGCGACATTAAAGGGCCAATTAATGCCTTAATGATGCTAAAAAGGAGTATGCTTGAAGTGATCACATATGGGAGATTATGATCTAGAATTGTAGACCTGAAGTGCTCTACCGGTCTGTCTTTACGGCTCATCGATTGGAGCTACGGTGCAAAAGATATGACCAGTTGAAGGTTGAGTCAATTGAAGATGTGTACCAGATTGGGCAACTACAACCGAGGGGACAAAAATGAAATGAATGCACAGGATTGAAGCGCTCACTTTGTGGAGCACGTGGGTCTTTTTAGATCAGCGAGCGATCAGAGTTCTAATTGCCAAGTTATTGGCCGTTAAAGATTTACCGGGGGCCGGTTCCGCACCAATCTGGTCGGCTCGGTCGAAGTGCCATCTGGGAATTTTTTACTTTGGCCAAGTTCTGAAATGTCATCCTATGTAGAACAATGTTTGCAGGATATACCCAGCCTGGTTGCAGCAAGGAAGCTCTAGAGAAAATAACCATATGCGAAAGGAATACCTTTCTCCAAAGCCAACCACATGTACTTGCATCTCAAGGCCAGGAGACACTGATTACGAAAACGAAATCGTGATGATATTGTCACTTTAGGGCTAATGAGAGCCTTGACGCCGGCATGTATGCCAAATGTGGTTATGTATGCCGTTAGTTACGAAGCACAAAAAGTTCTTGATGTGCTCTTTGTCCAAAATCTCCTCTCATGGAGCGAATTGATTGCGGGATCTACCCAAAGCTTGCCCACTAGCCTTGTGTATATATATGTACATAGCCCTAAAAATTTTGGAAGTGACCTTGTAAAAAATCATGTACAAAGGTCTGATTTTTCCAAGCTTAAGTGATGATGTTTTGGGTTGTTCGAGTCCCCAAAATATGGTTTTTAGTAAGTATTTTGAGTTGTGATTTATATCTCATGAATCAAACTTGGGTGCATTATCCGCATTCGAAGTGGGCGGTCTCAACTTAAAAAAGTGATGGCAGGTGCATGCAACAAAAGCAACTGGACCAACTTGAGGGTCTAAGATTAGAAATGATGAAATTTTAAATTTTTTGGAGATAGCCGAGATGATGGGCTAAGAAATTAAAGATGCCAGAAAAATGCATCAAGCTTATTTAAAGCTTACCTGATTAATGATTAGTGATCAGCGCTTGGTAACATGCAAGGTTTATGATTAATGTATGCCAGATCTAGCTTTAAAGGGCCAATTGATACCTTAATGATGCTAAAAAGGAGTATGATTGGTGATCACAGATGGGAGATTATCATCTAGAAGTCTAGTGCTTGAAGTGTTCTACCGGCCTGTCTTTATGGCTCGTCGATTGGAGTTACGTTGCAAAAATTATGACAGGTTGAAGTTTGAGTCAATTGCAAATCCGTACCGAATTGGGCAACTACAGCTGAGGGGGAAAAAATGAAATGAATGCACGGGCCTGAAGTGCTCACTTCATGAAGCGCGTAGGTCTTTTCAGATCAGCGATCGGAGTTCCAGTTGCCAAGTTATTGGCCATTAAAGATTTACCGGGGATCGGTTCTGTACCACTCTCGTCGGCTCGGTCGGAGTGCCATCTGGGAAATTTTTACTTTGACCAAGTTCCGGAATGTCATCCTATGCAAAACAATGATTGCAGGATATACCCAGCCTGGTTGCGGCGAGGAAGCTCTAGAGAAAATAACCATATGGAAAAGGAATGCCTTTCTCCAAAGCCAATCACATGTACTTGCATCTTGAGGGCAGGAGACACTAATGGGGAAAAGAAAATCGTGATTATATTGTCAATTTAGGGCTAATGAGAGCCTTGATGACGATATGTATGTCAAATGTGGTTATGTATGCCGTTAGTTACAAACACAAAAATTTCTTGATGAGCTCTTTGTCCAAAATGTCCTCTCATGGAGCGAATTGATTGCAGATTTGGCCAAGGTGAGAGAATCATTGATGAGATTGTTAGATGGGGCTGCTGGAGAAAGTTGTTGAGCTTGGCGATGCTTTAGCCTTTATGTATGCCAAATGGGGTGTCTTTGAATGGAACCGGCCGCCCACTTGCTAAATTAAAAGGGGGCAACAATATTTTTTTAAAGTGGTTTGAACTACAGAAAAGAAGCACAATAGCGTGATCAGGCAGCACAGAGGGCGCAGGGAAGAAAGGAGGAGATCCCGTTGGCCGGGGGGGAGCTCTGATGAGCTCGCACTAGAAGAGAAAAATACACAGCAACTCGAGGCGCTCGAAATGAGGTCCACTCTCGGCAATTTTTGCGCACTCGATCCAACAGCCTTCCACGTAAGTAAGGGAGTTTACACACACCCTAGCAACGACGGCACCGTCGTTGCTAAGGGAGGGGAGTTATTAAAAGAGGGGGGTTTTTTAGGGCATAAGCAAGGAGGAGTGGAAAACGTGTAAAGGTTGGGGGAGCCGAGTGACGGAAAAAGAGGAGGAGGGAGTTAAGTTTGGGGAAGATGGAAATCTCTCTCTCTCTCACGCACTCTCTCTCTCTCTCTCTCTCTCTCTCTCTCTCTCAAAATCTCTCTCGCTTGCTCGCTCTCTCTCTCTCTCTCGCTCTCTCTCGGCCCTTGAGAAGCTTGAAGGAAATGAAGCAAAGGGAAAGAGGCAAGGAGGGTGAACAAGTAGGAGGAGAAGAACAAGGGAAAGCTCTCTTTCTTTCTCTCGCTCTCGGCTAGAAAAGAAAGAAGGGAGGGAGGAGTTTCTCTCTCTCGAGCATAAAGAATCTCTCTCTCTCTCTCTCTCTCTCTCTCTCTCTCTCTCTCTCTCTCTCTCTCTCTCTCTCTCTCTCTCTCTCTCTCTCTCTCGTGCTTAAGAACAAATCAAATCAAGCGGTCTCTCTCTCAAGAAGGGGAGGCAAAGCAAAGGTTTTCTCTGTCTCTAGTCCTCGACTTCAACTTAGCTCAACAAAGAGAAGGGTGCCTTGCAAGAGCAGTTATCGGAGCTCGGAAAGCAAAGGGTATCAAACTGAGACGTCGTCCTTGACGAGCAAAGCAATGCAATCAAAGAGAGTTTCGAGAGCTCTTGACAACATCGAAAGAGAAAATTGAGGCTTATTGTTGATAACTGAAGCAATGGAAGGAGCGTAAGAACATGCTAAGGAAAGCACTTAGAGAAGTTTTATGAGGACAATCAAAGGAACAGAAGCAATGCAGAGAGCTCTTAACACTAGTTTGGTACTAAAACAGGACACTCAAGTGTTCTTTTTTCATAAATTTAAATTAAATGCTACTGCATTAGGTGGTGTATTTAAGAAAACCCTCTTGATATCATTAAATATGTCAGTTAGAGGGTCTTTTAAAAATATAATCTTGCATTTTAGAAGCTACCATGATCATTAACTATACTCATCAAGTTGACCCTCGTAAGACTACCATTGATGCTTTGAATAAATCGACTTTATAAGCTCAAGAAAAAATGAAGCGACCTTGTAGAAAATTTTACGTGACTTTTCCACAATTGTGCTATAGATAATTGAAAGTTGCATGTGCAAAAAAAATTACTTTCGAGTATATAAAATAATGGAAAGTTCTACATGTTTGATATGGCCATCTCAAGCATATCGTCATATACAAAGAAAAACATGTTTTTGATGTATATGTGAGTTTTAGAAAGTGATACATTGCTTACCCTCTCCATTGAGGACTCAAGGTGGCAAGGAGAATGGCTTTGGTATGCAGCAATTATTGGATTATTTCAAATATTCAAAACTGCGTAAGAGAAAACTTTGATATTTTCATTCTTGAGACATAAGTGTTCAAAACCTCAAATAATATCAAACTTTCCACGTAGATCCACTAAAAGTATCAAAGTACATGGTACAGACACAATTGGGGCGCCTAAAACCTTGGTTTCAATGTTATTATGGAGAACTCGCTCAAGATTTTCTAGAGTTTTTGCACGATAAAAAAATCAAGATAGAGTTCAAGCAATGAGATTTAATTGAGTTAGGGAGCCGAAAAAATACATACTTTCTTGGTTTTAACATATAAAATCATTTGTGGTTGTCAAACTACACTAGAATCTCCCCAATTCCATGAGGGGACCTTTGGAAGACCAAAATTATGCTCTTATTCAGCAAATGCTCAAGTATGAAATTATGTCTATAACTTGCATGTGACATGGAAACTAGTCTTTGAAGGGCATTCTATTGTTTTGTAGCACTAAGTACTAACACTTGACTTTTACAAACATAAAAAAGTCCATCTCTACAAAAAGATATAAGAATTTTATGAATTTTTTGGCAAAACAGCTTGAAATTTTACGAAAATTTATAGCTTAGAACTTACCATAATTCTCTCCATAGGGATTGTATCTTGGCATGGAGAAAAATCCAAGGTTTTCTTTCCCTCATAACCAACCTATGGTAGAAGCAAGGTGTAAAAAAATTCTTTCTAGCTTGACAAATAAATTGTTGAAACTTGGCAGGAAAACAGGACACTTTAGTGTCTCAGGACACTTGAATGTCCAATTACAGGACTAGTGTTAAAGGTTGTTGAAACAGTTGAAGCGGCAGAGGAAAACTTCCATCACCGTCATCATTCCGAAGATTGATTAAATAGCTTATTAAGCCCCGGTGTTGTTAACAGCTCAGTTAATCGTGTAAAACGGGAGCATAAACTCCTAGTTAGCAGATAATCCAAGTGACGATGTTGTTAACAGTCCGCCTTGGCTAAGGCTTAAGTTGTACTCAAAGCATTATACAATTAATTGATGATTACGGTATTTGCCAGATCTTTTAGTGTCTTCTATTCTCTCTCTTTTACACCTCTCACAGCCAGAGGCCCAATGCCTGCCCAGCTCACGTTTCAAACACATATCCCTCGACATCTTTCGTGAACTTGACATAAAACAAGCAGGTGTGGGAGGTAAAGATGGAGAATTTAGAGAAGATGATGAAGATGATTACAGAGTTAAGTGCAAACAGTTTTGATGATAAGTCAACAGTTCCAAATTTTTCAAAGATGATTTAATTGGTTCAAGGATCTCTGCTTGAAATGGAGACCGTAAAGAAGAAAAATAAAATGGATGAATCTTTGGATGCAGCTTTAGATGTTGTATACTCCGAGAGGCGAGTTTTTGATGGATAAGATCTAGAAGGTTACCTTGAGTGCTATGAGCTGAAAACCAAGTTAAGAGGCATATCTAAAGACTTAATGCTCTGATATTTTGAGCAGTTAGTGAGTTCAGATTTGAAGGAGCATATTCACGAGGTTACAAAAGCTTGCAATGACGACTAGGAATACTTCAAAGAAGCTATTGTACAAGTAAGTTATGAGCATTATGAAAGATAGCAAGAACAAACTCCAAGTCTATCAAACTACGCAGATATTTGAGGACAAGTCGATCAAGGTTAGAAGTTGTGATTGATGAGTGTATGATACAAGATGCTACATCTTACCTTCTAATGATGAGGACATAGTTATAGCTGTGTATGAAAATCTAGGTTTAGCAGATGCCTTGCATGAAGTAGAAGTCTTTGGGGGTGAGGCTTTACAGCTTCAGGATACATATGGTGAATTTTTCAAAGAACTTATACATGCAATACAAGAGGAAAAGAAATTAGGGGATAAAAAAAGTGAATTAACTAAAGCTCAAGAAGAAATTTTGCAAGTGAATGAGTGTAGCCATATTTAAGTCGGCATGCATGAAGATTCTATTAAAATTGATACTTTTGCTACTGACTCAAAACTAGAGCAAAAAGTTTATGGTATAAATTCTACCATACAGTTGATTGATGACACAAATGTTATAGGTCACAGCAGGGCTGCTATTGAGAGTAGCAGGACCATGGATTTGGGTATACCAGATTTATCGAAGTTGGATGTACCAAATTTTGAGGATTTGGTTAAGCTACTCTGTCAAAATGATCATGAACTTGATGATGCTGATTCAGAGGGGGTGCATAGTGAAGTGCAATCTCTTGATGTTGAATATGATTGGTTTCATTGTGCCGATGATACAGACAGGGCAATAGATGAAATTTCCAATGTAAATGCTGTTTCACTTTGTGCTATAGAAGTGCAAAGATATTCGGATGAGGGTGAAAGAATTGAAGAGCGGTTTATAGCAGATGTATTTAGTATGCATGTTATATGTGGAAATCTTAGTTTACAACAGCCTAAGATGTGCATTAAGATGGAGGAACCTTCTAAAGCGGTGGACGTAGACCTTATGTGCTTATTGGATGAATCTTTGGAAGGGTTCTCAAATTCAGATGCTAAGGATACCGATCAATCTCATAGAGGATATGGCAGTATCTAGTGATACCTGATGCTATATGGAATCTGATGTTACCCTATGATGTAGGAGACTTTGAGCTAGCTTTTGACCCAGGAGGTGACAGATATATCCATGGTCCGAGGCAATTGAATTATATGCCATATGATCAAGGCGGATTGCATGAAGATTTGTGGGTTAATTTATGTTTATGCTATAATGATTGAAAATTCTTGTATTTTCCCTATGATCTTGGAAGATGGTTCATTTTTTAAAAAGGAATGCTCACAATGGGGCAAATGATTGGTTTCCCATTTGATCCTTGGGGCTACTAAAGTACAAAGTTGCAGATTTGAAGAGTATTAGTTATTTGTTGTAGCAGGGTTGCATGATACAAGGTTTTTTTTTTCTAGATTATGCTAAGTTAGCAGAGTTTTTGGTTATGCGTTCAGTAAGATTACATGGATGGCTTCTAGTTGACTTATTTGGATAATTGATGAAGTATCTTCACATCTTTTGAGTGGGTTCTGCTACCAGAACTTAAAGTAAAGGACTTGACAACCATTCCATGTGCAGACAAAGTAAGGCATACTTGAGCTTGCCGAGGCTCCCTAAAGAGAGCTTAATGGTCAAGCCCTGTGCATCATTAACTAGAGCATTTGATTCTGGCGGGGTTCACTAAACAGTTTTTCCATAATTGAATGCTTTGAAGATACGACAGATACAATTCAGATTTTTCTGATGGGCAGCTTCCTAATGATTAAGCTAGAATATTGATGATAGGGTATAAGCCTTGCATTTTATTTCATACATTTACTAGTTATGTGAGTTTGATGGCAAAGAGATTACGATACCTATAGCAGATGCAGATTGAAGTACAGTTGGCACAGACCGGAGGCTGTGCAGGTTCAGAGGGCGTGGATGCCGTGCAGCTCCGCTCCCATGCTAAGAAAGATGGTAGAAAAATGCACATCGAGCTTATTTAAAGCTTACCTGATTAATGATCAGTGATCAGGGCTTGGTAACATGCAAGGTTTATGATTAATGTTGTAAGAATTAGGGATGATAGACCCTAGGATCCTCCTCCCAGCCCCCCATTATATAAGCAGGCTCCTAGCCCCTTGCCCCAGATCGATCCCCTGTCCACACTGTCTAGCCTGCCCCTGGCCGTAGTCCGTGACCACCCTAGTCCTTAGGTTTGGGCCTTGCCGCTACGAAACCCTTGTCCTGACATTACTCCCCCTTAAGGAAGAGTTTTTGTCCTCGAAAACATGTGGTAATATCTTCGTAAGAACACTAATGTTTTCTTTATTGACGTCCCATATGTGGGCTAGTTGTCCATATGACTGATACTTGGTGTAGTGAGAGGAGGTTCAATGAAACCAAGAGCAACATCTTGATTTTCAACATTGTTGTCCTGTTGCAACCACTTGTATCTAAATGAGAACTCAATTTTAAACTCACTTGAGTACTTTAAAGGAGTAATCGGAAAAGTGAAAGAAAACCTTGGCATAACTTTCCATGCATTGTGAGCCAGATTTCCAACTTGCGTGAGTATCTTAAAAAGCTCTCAGCTACTGAGGGATAGAATAGGGAGTGTCCTCATGTGAGACTTCTGAACATTTTGGAACACACAGAACTACATGTTCACCCCTAATGAAGGTTACTTGCCAACATACTTTGTCAGCACACCTATTAAGTCCTTGACTTTTGAAACTATTGAAACGGTATCCAACCCCACCACAACAGGTGTTCAAAGTTGAAACCTTACTTAAGAAAATTCTAGAATAGGGAGAGCATCACCCATTTCGAATTTGTTGTGCTAACGTATTCTCTTAGCAGATTCTTTAGCAAAAATATTTGTAAGTTGCCCATCCAACACGGAATGAATAGCAACAGTAAGAGTGAGTTTCTTTTTCCCAACCACCTATAGACAGTCTTGCACGACTGACGATAAACTATGACTCAACCATTGAGTATCCAGCCATATATTTGATATGGAGTGGAGACAACCAACTAGGTTGAAATCAAGTTGGACTGGAGAAGCTCATAGAGTTTAGACCATCCAACCACAAACACCCATCCTGAGCCAGTACCTTGTATGGCAGGGTGTAAACTCATAATAAAGTTGCAGTAGAGATTGCACTTATAGTGTAGAAAGGTGCAGAAAGAATAAAGTCCATGAATTTGCATGCCGCTCCAAATAAGTCAGTGTTAAACACTAGGGCCCATAACACCTAGTGTGCATGCATTTAACACAAACTCATCCAAACCGCAATTCCATGGCGAGACTTTCCACGGTACATACGGGAAAGCCTGGCAACAAAAGTTGGACCATAACAGAATGTGACAACCCAGTCACACCTAGGTACCAACTATGAGACATTCTTATGAACGTAGAATATTCGGCTATATGTAGAAACAAACCTCCGTTAAGGTGGTTTCACAGCACTTGTAATCGGAACAAGTCTGTACTTAATACCTGACAATTTCTAGCCATTGAAATTGTTCCTGATATGGTGTGCTCCAAATGGTCAAATAAACAAATGCGACCAGCACGTAGGGACTTCGTCACGACACATCATTAGGAAAAATGGCGCCAGTGTCAGTCCCAGAGACTCATATTTACCACATGTGGAATATGTCTCAAATAAGGATGGCAAAGAAAGCTAAATCCATCAAGCACAAATTGTACTTGTGTGTGGAGGGAACTATGAACACTCCGCGATGCGAGTGAGAGGGACCCTCATTATCATTGCTCCACACTGGCTAAACCTAACTCCTTGAGTTCCTAGACCACGTTGTGTCCCATGTGACAACATGTGCCAAACAAAATCGTAGCATGTAGGTCTGTAATTGTTGCAACAAGATTCAAACCCATGAAGGTATCTTGATGAACAAGGAAGAGAGAAAATAACAACATTTTCTCAAAATGCTATGCTCATCCATGACCTTGTCACTTGGCTAAAGAGCAAGCTAGATGAAATCCTTTGAGCACAAACATCCCGGTTACATAACGCAAACAAGCTAAATTGGAAAGAAAAATAAATCCAAAAAACATTTACTTACGAGGAGGTGGAAAGTACCTGATACTTACCCGGAATTCAAGTACAACCCGCAACCTATAAGCGTACTCTTATCAAAATTTCTTCAACCTGCGACTCACTAACATTAGAGATTAGTGAAGAGAAAGAAATTGAACTTGTGACTCTGGGTGTTGCCTTGGCAATCCAAACCCCTAGGTATATCTTACCAAAGCAACCCGCTCGGTGAAAGGGTGAAAAGAACCTTTGAAATATCCCTTGATAGATAATTGTTCTTAAAAGACAAAGTGTGAAGGTGTCCAAAAATGACCATCAATACATAACGTGTGATTTGGTTAATCACATATGTGGTCATACCACAAAACTGTGCACCTATATGCACGCCTAGTGCTATAGAGAAAACAGGAGATCCATGCCAATCGAGACTCCGAGATCTAATGGATAGCCATGCTGTTTGAAATGCTTGCTGCATTTATACGTTGTGTTATAGATCCGCCTATGTGAGTGTAAGTTCATAAAAAACTCAATTAAATCTTTGCACCAAACATGTAGTGCTTAGAAAATACCCAAACATATGTAATGGCAAGCTCTTGTTGGGCCATTATTATCGATGGGGAGTCCACAAGGTAGATTTTGTTGAAGATGGAGAACAATCACCTAGGGAATGCTAATAGTTGGGTCTTACCCTAGATCTGACAACGGCTCTTAACCATCCTGTGTGGCTCATAGCCCTTATGTTATTTAGTGTTCAAATGACGAACCGAAGAAGACTAATTTGAATGGCATCTTGGCCAAGTTCTAGCTGAGAGTAAGAGCACCTTGGCTCAGGCTGACGCACAAGCAAAACATAGTTCATAATCTTATTCAGAAGGTTTGCATTATTTTCTTTTTAAAAATTTAGGAAAGATAGAGGGAGGGAGGGAGAGCATGCTAGGGTGAGGAACATTTTATAAGTTACTATCTTGTATATGATGTGCCCATGCTCATGTTCATCTTATACCTAGCATATAGCTCATCCTATAAGCATGCAACAATCTATCGTGATGACTCTTACATCCAGAGAGGTAACTGAAATCATATCGGGACCGTCCTACTGTGTAGGGGACGAGGAGAACTTAAATATGGCACTTCGCCTATGAAGTAAGGCCTAAATATAGGTTCCTTTTAGTGGTGTTTTGCAATGATAGCAACAAAAAGAAAATTATGGGAAACAATTCATAACTAATATTGTCCTTGTCAGAGTGACTGTGTGAGGACGTAAGCGTACTTTATACCACCTGGTTAGCATGCCTTGCATATAAAAGTGGAAGCCCCTGGCTACCATGACAGTCATAAACGTAAAAGTTAACACCAAAAGTGCCTTGCACCAACTGGACTGGTAGAGATCCGGTGAGATGATATCTTGATTAATGTAGGTGCCCCAAACTTGGTTTCCACGGCTCTTGACGCCAAGTCAACTGTAGCACGAATTAGAAGCCGTGCTTCACGTGAAATTGACCAAGCATTTGGCTATGCACAACAAAAAATATTGTGACACATATATCATATACACCCTAACACTACAACAAAAAAGGGCACCTTAGATGCAGGTTTCGACGACCTCCGTCGAAAAATCCGTCAAAATAGGTGTCGCTGCAAAAATGTCCCAATATGCATTGATATACGTGTCGAAAGGCACAGTTATTGACAGATATTTCAACGCACATAGCGACACGTATTGCGACGACCATAACATAAAAAAAATTATTGGGCAGAGGACAGGCAACCTGCCCTATGCCCAATGAAAAGATGGACACAACCACAGCCAGATTGCCTGTTCTCTGCCCAAGAAAGCGAGCAGCACCAAAAGCAACCGTGCTCCCGCAGAAATTTCGGCAGATTTCCCTTCGTTTTAACATAAACTTAAAAAAAAAACCATATGTATACGCCTCCTACATGCTGTCCATGTAGGATCTCACATGAGATTTAAGGAAAATGAAAGAAATGAAATGAACTTTGTGCAAAACCATAACCAAATTAAAACCATAACCATAAGGAAATTTTTCCAAAATCATAACCGGCCATAACCATATTGATCAAAACCATAATGATAACCATAAGCATAAACAAAACAATAACCATAACCATGTCTATACAAGAACAATAACCATAACCATAAACCATAACCAGCCATAACCATATTGATCAAAACCATAATGATAACCATAAGCATAAACAAAACAATAACCATAACTATAACCATAAAGTTAAACATAACCATAAACAAAACAATAACCATAACCATGTCTATACAAGAACAATAACCATAACCATGTCCATACAAGAACAATAACCAGAACCATAAAGAAAACAATAACCATAACCATGTCTGAACAATAACCATAACCATGTCTATACAAAAAAGAGACACAGAAGCGTGTCTGTATCTCACAAAACATATATATAAAATCCACTGATGACTACGAATCACAACCTACACATAGGACAAGTCAAAAAATTAGTATTGATATTACTTCACATATACTTATTTAATTAAATCAACTCACACATATTAACGTCTCACCTCAATCGATCAGCGAGACTCTAAGGCCTCCCAGTCTACTAGCTCTCCTAAGGCAGCAAGATCATTCAATACTTCATAAATACCTTTGCGATATCCATCAGTCTCCTCCTCGTGTGTCGGGGCTCGATGCATTGCAAGATTCTGTGTTTATACAAAAATCAAAGTAATTAAGAATACATGATTCATCGCGTTTTAAAAAAACATCATAGCTAGGATTGGATTGGAAACTCACAAACTGATAGCGAAAGGTGTCGAAGCCTCCGTTGCCAAGATGAGATGTCCCCCTAATCATCTATCGTACCTGGAGCTAGTCAACTAGTGAAGCTAGATAAACATCCATGTTTTTTTCCTTGAACTTACCAAGTACAATCAATCCTAATATCAAATGACCCTTCTTGATGGCAATCCACGACGGGAGGTTGTAATTGATAAGGCACACAAGCCAAGTGCTCCATGACGATCTTCTCAAGCCAAATGGATTGACTCCATCCATTGCCATGCCCAAACGCAAATTGCGTGGTTCACTCTTCAAATGTGGCTAGGTATCTTCAATGTGCCTCCAAGCCTTTGAATTAGCGGGCACCCTAAATGTTTCATCTGTGGATCTATTCGTAGAATTCCACCGCATCAACTTTGCAATGGAACCACAACGAAACATGCTTTTTATCCTAGGAATAATAGGGAAATTCCGCAACACTGTAGCTGGCACTGTCTCGCCAAACGCATCTTGTTTGTAGCTCATTGCTCCGCACTTAGGACACGACATATAGTTTGCGAATTCATTGCCAAAAAGAATGCAATCATTTGTACATGCATGAATCTTGTTGTAGTCCAAGCCAAAAGAGGTCAATAGTTAAGACATATTTAGGAATTTTGAGAATTAATTATTCAAGTCCCGTTTTTTAAATTGAGACTTGAAATTGCAGCATTTTGTTACTAAGTTTGACCTCATGGTTGTTTGTGGGGACCCTTTGTGCCATATAAAATGAAGCACTAGCACATGAACCAAGGGATGAAACTTAAGTTCAAGCCTCACTTTTTGCTACCATGTGGGATATTAAGAATATTTAATTTGAGTTCGAGCCTCATATGGTTCGCTTAAACTAGCAGATGGACACACTCAAACTTAGTTCAAGGCACTAACACATGGATGTGAGACTCAAACCTAAATTCAATCCTCACTTATTGTTGCTCTATATGATATTAAGACGAGGTTTGAAGCTAGTTAGAGCATCACATGGCTCACTTAAACTAGCAAGTGGGCATGAGGCTCAAACATAGTTCAAGACAATTCTATGTGACTAGAGGATGGTATCAAAAATTTAGCCTTAACACTTAGCCATATCCTCATCACACAAATATATTTTTGTGTTTGTGTATATAAATTGAAAACTGGCATTTGGAAGCATAATTTTAACATTGTTGATAAGGAAGAGTAACTTTTATGGAAAAAAAAGGGAAGGGTAACTTTTTTAACACTTTCATCAAACATTGTGCTAATCAAAACAATATATTGTTTGCAAATTCAAGACATTTTAAAGGGAGGCCAATGGAATCAAAAGAATTATCAAAGAGTACAATGTTAAGAAACTAGGATAAAAAATGAGCAACAAATTAGACTTGTTCACAAGCCCTTACTAAAGCACTTTTCATGTTGAGGGGATCTCAAATGAGGATGGTGTTTAGAAACACCAAGATAACAAATGAAGGAAAAAAAAATACTAGCACTTGTATTCTTAGTTATGTAGGCAATTCATATTTACAATAAGATAAACGTGAGTTTCTAAGCAATATCAAGCGGTTAACCTAATACGTACGTGTCCTTAAAAATTGTGTTTCCTCTTGGACATACTCTGTTTCTCTATTGCAAGCCAATTCATTTACTAGAGTGCTACAAGTATATCCCCGCTTGTCTTTGCATAGATCAATCTAGGTATCCATGCAATTGTTGTTCCCCTAGAAACAACTTAATCTCTTCACTTGATAGACTCCACAATTGTGCAAAAATAAAGTATGTTTGTGCATATTCCACTTACATGAGGGGGGAGGGCATCTATTTCATCACAAAGGTAGGGACTCTCTCTTATGAAGAGAATGATCATGCTTACTATTCCAATTGAACAGTTTGTAGATATAGGCTACTTCCATGATTATTTTCATGGATTTGTACCATTCCATTACACTGTATATCTTAAAAATTAATAGATAAAGATAAACACATCACTATCTAGCAAAACAAATAGTATAGAGGTATAGTTTTTGAGTTCCTGGGTCCAAATAAACCACTACTTGTCACATGCTATATTGTGGAGGGCATCTCTTTGAGAGCAAAGGGAGGAATTTTTTATAATGAAGAGCACAAGCATGACTGCTTCTGCAACTAAATAGCACATATATGAAGTATATGTCCATGATACAATTTCATGGGGATGGTATCATTTTCTTATCTTCAATAGGTTAAGAGTAGCTAAACAAACCAAAAGAATCCTTACCAATTAGCATTAAAGTGGAAAGGACTGTGGTTCATCACTTAAATGCACAAAATTATACTAACATGCTTTATTGGAGGAGGACATCTCTTTGAGCATGAATGCTAGAATTGTCTCTTAATGATGAGTATAATCATGTTTGCTTTTGGGAGAGAGTAGTATGTATTATGGGATCTAGTTCATGAGATAGTTCCATGGAGCCTCAAGGGGTGCACTATTAGTATCCCCTATATAAATGACTCTTTATTTCAGGAATTTTTTTTTCAAATTTGAATATAAAACCCCCTTATTTTAATGTATCTTTGTTAAATTTCCTAAAGTATTTGCCTTTAAAAATCCCTCCTGTTGAACTCACGAGGTACATTAACAGGATTACGTAGTACATCCCCCAAGCATGGAACAGCCTCTATTTGTTTGTATTGATCACTTGAATAGAACATAAGAGTAGTTTTTAAGAAATTGATGAAACTTCAAATGTGGTCTTTACAAACACAACATATACTCAAACACCAAAATAAAATAGAATCCGTTATGATGAAAACCCATAAAATTATGAAAAAAATACTCGAAGATACATAAATATTATCTTTATATATCTTGGCACTTATTCAAGTACTGAGAACTTTTAAAAGCATCATTAAAACTCCTTTTGTGTTTGACTCGTTTTTTAGTGCTAGACATAATTGTGCAAATTTCATTCGTACTTGAGGACATGAATACTTGGTCATATACCTTAGTGATAAGATGACATAACTTAGTTGTGAAAATTTCATTTTTACTTCAAGACATGAATACTTGGGCATATACCTTAGTGATAAGATGACATAACATGGATTAGAACCAAAATTTATTCTTTTGAATAAGGTGCTTTTAGATAACCAAAGTTTATTCTTTTGAATAAGGTATTTTTCCTTCAAGCTACCTCTTGTAAAATATATGTAACTTTTTCCTAAAAGGCTTCATGCATACTTTTATACATTTTGCTTTCTATTTTTGTATAATCAGGATTACCAAGGCCTGTTTTAATTGGAAACTTTCAAAGAGGAACTCTCTAAAGCCAGAAATAAAGCTACTTAATGTGTCCCTTATAAGATCTTGATAATGTGGTACTTGAATGCATCTATAAGATATGCTTGGCTATTAAGAAAAAACTCAAACATCACAAAACAAAACATTCATAACTTCATTTAAATCTAGGCTATAATGCAAGAATACCATAATAATGCTCTTAGCAAGTCCTTTTCATAAAATTGTACCAAATAGAATTATTGATGTCCCTCTCTCTATTCAAACCATATCTCAAAAATAAAATACCAATTCTACCTATTCTAGTAATATTGGTAAACTAAAAATTCCAAATCTTCTCATTCCTCAGTCTTCCAAACTAATACAAAGAGATTTTAGGATAAGTTGGGAGTCTTCACATGTCCATATCCTTCTCATGAGAATAATTAATATATATCTCACAAGATTGTTGAAGGATGAGCAAGGGATAATCCCCCATAATTGGCTTCAATATATTGAATAGGTACAAAATCTTGAGTCAATCTATCAAAAACATTAAAGAATAACAAGGTGGAAGCTTGAAGTTTGAGATCTATAGTTGATGTAGATAACTTTCCGTTGTTTTACAGGCATTTTGGGATCATAAGGCTCAGACTAAAGTTTGAGTCTCATGTGATAGAGACACTTGGGGATGGTTTCTAGTTAAAAAGGTTTTATGCGGCACTCTTTGGAAGATGTCTTTCAATTGGAAAGACTTCTCCAAGAGTCTCTAGCTTGTGAGACTCTCAATATGATTACTAAGTGTTGTAGATAGTATTGCAAATAGAAAGAGTCCTAGAGTTCTCATGAGGATTAATAATTGAGTCTCAAGGGCATGAGGGTCAAGAGCCTCATGAGTCAGAGATGTTTAAAGATGGATTTCAACTTGAAGGAGTTTTGCATGTGTCTATGGCCCATGAGACTCAAACCTAAGTTCCAACCTGATGAGATAGGATTCTTGTAGATGGATTCTAGCTTGGAAGAGTCCTACTAGAGTGTTCATGATGCTTATAAATTGAGTCTTTAGATGTTGAGACCCAAAAACAAGTTTTCATCGCATGAAGATTCAATTCAAATCTTGTGAGATACAAGCCCTTCGGGATAGTTTCTAGATAGAAATTGTTCTACTAGAGTGGCATGGGGCTTTAGAATTGAGTGTTTGTGTCATGAGGCTCAATCTTAATTTTGAGCCTGATGAGTTCTACTAGAGTGTTCATGAGGCTTGAAAAGTGAGTTTCTGTGTCATGAGGCTCGAACTTAAGTTCGAGCCTCGAATCTTGAGACTCGATTTTCAACTAAAACAAGTTATATTTGAGTACTCATGAGGCTTGAAAACTAAGCATTCAGGTCATGAGGCTCGAACTTAAGTTCGAGCCCCAAAACTAGAGACTAAATGCTTAACTAAAACAAGTGATGTTTGAGTGCTCACGGCCAGGCTCGAGCTTAAGTTCGAGCCTCAAAGGAGGAATATAATAAATAAACATTCATGTCATGAGGCTCGAGCTTAAGTTCGAGCCACAAAGCTAGAGACTAAATGCTCAACTAAAATAAGGTATATCATGCTCAAGATGCTTGAAAACTATCCAAGTCATGAGGGTCGAACTTAAGTTCGAGCCCAAGTGGAATATAATAAATGCTTGACTACTCAGAAAGAGTTTTTGTTTCAAGAAGCATGTGTGTGTGTGTGTGTGTGTGTGTGTGTGTGTGTGTGTGTGTGTGTGTGTGTGTGTGTGTGTGTGTGTGTGTGTGTGTGTGTGAGAGAGAGAGAGAGAGAGAGAGAGAGAGAGTGAGAGAGAGAGAGTGAGAGAGAGAGAGAGAGAGAGAGAGAGGGAGGAGATATCATACCTTGAGCTACTTCTACCCACAAACAAATTAAGGGCATGAGTGTCACTCTCTTTGTAGGATGTGGCAAGATTGGATGACAGGTGCACAAACGCATGCATGCTCTTGCTCAATACTTATCTTCTATTGTCCATGTAGTATACTCGCCACCTGCTTCCCAGGAGGCACTCTTTTCCATATGATGTACCTGCATTCAGGTTCATACAATACAAATTCCATGGATGGAAGCTTCTTGATTGCCTCCACAATAGGTGTCAGGCAAGCAAGCTCTTCCTCACTCATAAACTTGGTGGAAAATGGTCGTGTAGACTATGCATCCAAGCCAATAATTTCCACACATGCATGTCACGTGCATTTTCTTATACCGCCTCAGCACACATTAAAAGAAAGTCTTTACTTCAAGCCTGTTAATGTGTAGCTCAGGTCTTTCTACATTCGGCGACTTGATTGTTGCAGAAGAGGGAGCAAGGGTTGGGCATCTTCTGCTTCATGCTATAGAAGTAGGCACATGGAGGAAATCGGTGCTTTTTGAGGTGACCACCTGCATCAGTTTTGAGGCAACCACCTACGGCAATTTCTTGCAGGCAATCAGGGCCTTTTGAGGCGGAGTGAGAGGTAGAGGACGGCAATAGGGGCAGCAGGCATAGCAAAAAATGCAAACAACACAGGGCTGGAATCTCGGTGCTTTTTGAGGCGACCACCTATGATAGTTTCTTGCAAGCAATCAAGGCCTTTTGGGGCAGAACAAGAGGTAGAGGGCGGCAGTAGGGGCAGCAGGCGTAGTAGTAATTGCAAACACAACAAAGCTAGAAAGGACGCGCTGCAGGTTTGGTAGCAAAGCTCGTTACAAAGGTGAAGATGAATCATATCAATTGTTCTCATGGCAGACGCAACAAATCATGGCGATTGAGGCAATGTTCATGGCGAGCTCACAACAAAGCAGCGAGAGGCATGGCTGACATAGCACAATAGCGAGCAAGAGGCATGGCGGCTGATGTGAAGTTTAGTCGTTGTAGTGGATGGCTGGCTCAAGGCATAGAAGCTCATGGTGCTTGAAGATCTTTCCTTCGCCTAGTTCATGGTGAGCTCACAGCAAAGCAACAAGCGGCATGGTGGGCTTAGGGGGATAGCATCGGTACGTCATTGTCATTTTCAAATTTCAAAATTAACGTTGGGTTTCGAATTTGACGGAGAAATCTAACGTCGTCATCAATTTAGACGGACTTAGTCAATGACTAAGGGTGTGGGTAGTTTCCTCAGTGCCTCATTAAGCTTGCCCGAACTAAAGATTGAGCCTTAACAATGCTCTCCCATACACATGTCAAAAGTGAGTCTAAACGGCTATGTAGTTATAGCATGATGTACCCATAGGTTGGCTTTGTAGCTGCGTGAAATAAGTCATCTTCTCAGGGATAATCACATCCAAACCTATCATAGCTAGTCAAAAAAAGTTTTCAATCGGCTCGAGGCTCCTAATTTCGGTGCTCTATGTTGGACTGTAGCATTTAGATCATACATAACAATGATATTATGGGCTTGCATATCTTGGCTAAGAGGCCTTTCCAAAGCTGGGAAGGCCCTACCAAATCTCGAACTAAAGCTCCAGCCTTAACAACACTCCCCCATAAACCAATCAAAAGTGATTCTAAAGGGCTCTATAGTCACAACATGACATACCCATTGGTTGGCTTTGTAGCTCCATGAAATAAGACGTCTCGTCAGGTCAAGCTAGGGGGCGGTTGAACCACCCTCTACAATAGATAATCGCCTCTAAACTTGTCATACCTAGTCAAAAGGAGTCTTCAATCGACTTGAGGCTCCCAATTTAGGTGCTTTGTGTTGTACTGTAGCATTTAGATCATACACAACAATGATATTTGTAAAGAATGAGGATGCAAGAGAGCTACACAAGACAAGCACAAAGCACACAGAGATGGAAAGCTTCTTCTTCTTCTTCACAGAAAAGAGAGTACAAAATGACTAAGTGCTAAAGCTGAAAAGTAGCACATATGTACATGCGGTCACTAAGTGTGAACTCTCTAGAAGCGTACTAGGCTGGCACTATAAGTGTAGTCCAGCTGTAGAATCACTGGCAGAGATCCTCTGTGTCGGTCACCTAACGCGCCAGTGAGTAAATGCCGTAAGCGGCCAAGACCCGTAGTGGATGCCAGCTCAAGGTGTAGAGCTCGACATCTCAACACTCCCCCTCGAGCTCTGCATGTCGCAGAGTCCAAGCATAGTCCGGAAACGTCGAAGCTTCTCAGCTCCGAGGGCCTTGGTAAAGATATCCGCTATCTGCTCCTCTGTGCTGACGTAGACCAAGTCGATGTCGCCCGCCAACACTCGCTCTCGAACGTAGTGGTAATGGACCTCTATGTGTTTGGTCCTGGCATGGAACACTGGGTTCCTAGCCAACTGCATGCTTCTGAGGTTGTCACAATGGATGAAAATCTGCTGGTCCACCTGCACTCCCAAGTCCTCAAGTAATGTGCGTAGCCAAGCTACCTCGCACGCCGCAATTGCTGCACCTCTGTACTCGGCCTCTGTGCTCGATAAAGCAACCGTAGGCTGCTTTTTGCTGCTCCAAGTAACAGCAGCACTCCCAAAAGAGAACATGAAGCCACTCGTAGATCTCCTATCAACAATGCTACCTGCCCAATCTGCATCTGTATACCCATACAATGCTAATGGTGCATCTGCTGCATAGAACAATGCGTAGTCAAGAGTACCTTGCACATACCTAAGTGTGCGTCGTACTCCATCCAAATGTGGCTTCCTCGGAAGTTGCATGAACTGACTCTCCAAGCCTACTGTGTAGCTCAAGTCTGGCCTCATGATAGTCAAGTAGATTAGACTACCCACAATCTTCCTGTACATGTTGACATCCTCAACAACATCACCCTTCTCTGCACTCAGCTTTGCATTCACATCCAAGGGAATAGAAATTGGCTTACAATCAGCCATACCATACTTTGACAACATGTCCAAAGCATACTGTCTCTGTGATAGCCATACACCCTCTGGAGTCCTGATCACTTCAATGCCAAGAAAGTAGCGCAACTCGCCTAAATCTTTCATTTCAAACTCCTGTTTGAGAAGACCCTTCACATGGTCAATCTCCATAGCATTGTCACCAACAATAATAAGGTCATCTACATATATGGTAATGACCACAATCCCCACATCACTCTCACGTACATAGAGTGAATGATCAGCATGAGCTCTCCTAAAACCAATACTGACAAGATACTTGGCAATCCTGTCATACCATGCTCTAGAGCCCTGCTTCAAACCATACAAAGCTTTGAGAAGTCTGCATACATAATCTGGGTAACCTGGATCGACATAACCAGGTGGCTGATCCATATACACTTCCTCTTGCAACTCACCATTCAAGAAGGCATTCTTTACATCCATTTGATGCATAATCCATCCTCTAGATGCAGCCACTGCTATGACAGCTCTCACTGTCGTCATCTTTGCCACTGGAGCAAAGGTCTCTTCATAGTCTATGCCATACGTCTGTGCATAACCCTTTGCGACCAGCCTTGCCTTGTGATGCTCAATGTTACCATCAGCCTTATGCTTGGTTTTATACACCCATTTACAGCCAATAGCTTTCTTGCCACTTGGCAATGGCACCAACTCCCATGTGTCATTTGCTTCCAATGCAGCCATCTCTTCATTCATTGCATCATCCCAATGCACATTTCCAACTGCATCCTCAAAACATGTGGGCTCCACATCCTGTATCACCTTAGCCATGTAGGCTTGGTGATGCGCTAGATACCCATCATAAGTCAATTTCTGAACTGGATTTCTGACTCTATTAGATCTGCGCGGTCCTGGGTCACTCCTTTGCCCTCTAGCATCTTCTTGTACTTTCCTTACACCAGGTGTCCTGACAGCCGGAATTCCAAATTCCTCATCAAGGCTTTGTTCAGAACCATCTGAATCCATGTCTACATGTGAAAAACCTGATGATGCATCAACCATAAAGGGAGGTTCATCAACCTTTTCCTTTCCTTTTCGTGATACATTCCCTGTACCTGTTGGTGGAGTAACCTGCGTACGTAGTCTACCATTCCATGGTTTCTCAACAGAGCCACGAGAAGAGGACTCTTGTGGTCCACTCAAAACCTGTGACTGTGGCCTCACATTTTGTACAACCACATCATCTTTTACATCAGCCCCAATAGTGCCATGTGCATTACTGTACCAGCTGCTCATCTCATCAAAGACTACATCTCTGCTCACTCGTAATTCTCGTGTAGTAGGATTGTAGCACCTGTACCCCTTTTGTTCAAGGGAATATCCCACAAGAATACATTTCTCTACTTTAGGATCCAATTTCCTACGCAACTCATCTGGTACATGCACGTAAGCTATGCAGCCAAACACTTTCAAGTGTGCCAAATCAGGCTTTGTACCTGTAAACTTTTCCTCAGGTGTTACATCATGCACCGCAGCTGTAGGTGTCCTGTTCATAATGTACACAGCTGTATTTACAGCTTCAGCCCAGAAATGATGAGGCATGTTCTTCTCATTCATCAATGCACGTGCAACCTCTGCAATGTGCTTGTTTTTCCTTTCTGCGACCCCATTCTGCTGTGGAGTATATCTGCATGTAAACTGCCTGTGTATACCATGCATTCGCAGAAAATCTGAAAAATCATTGGAGAAGTACTCTCCCCCTCCATCTGACCTCAATGTCTTGATTTGCATATCTGTCTCCTTCTCAATCATGACTTTGAAGTCTTAAAAGTGACCAAACACTTCACTTTTGTTACGCATGAAGTAGACCCATACTTTCCTTGTATGGTCATCAATGAAAGAGACATAATACCTGCAACCATGTATACTTGCAGTATCGGTTGGACCCCAAACATCTGTGTGCACCACCTCAAGTGGCTTTTTACATACATTGCGCTCATGTGGAAATGAGCCCTTTGACTGTTTTCCAAACTGGCATGCTGCACACACTTTATGCATACCATCCACCTTGAATTTGGGCAAACCTTTTACAATCTGTTTTGATTGCATGCTGCGCAATCTCTGCTCATTGACATGGCCAATGCGTTTGTGCCAAATGTCAACATCAGCCACAACACCTGTGCCCTGTGAAAATAATGCAGCTTTTACCTCAGGCATGTCTACATTAAGCGTAAACATTCTGCCCACACATTTGCCCTCTGTGATCAGCTTACAGCCATTCTGGAAATCTTCTACATAACAGCCATTTGGATTGAAGCGAACCTGCAAACCCTGCTCAACCATTTGTCCAACAGAAACAAGATTCTTTGTAATGTTTGGGACATGAAGTACATCTGCTAAGTACTTTGATTTCCCACTCTTCGTATTTAGAGGTATGTCCCCTACATGAGCAATGGGGTGAGCTGTGTCATCTCCTGTCTGCACATAGCCTGACACATCTGGTTTGCGCATATCTCTAAACCACTCTCCACGAGACGTCATGTGATTAGAGGCACCTGAATCCACATACCAAACATCATCTTGGGTGGAATTCTCTGCAGTCATTGTATTCATTACATGTTGCATAACAAACATGCGCTCGTTTTTTATGTCATCTGCATCTCTGCTAGTAGATGCATAGTTGCCCTGTTCTCTCTTTCTACTTGCTTTTCCCTTTGGACAGTCACGTGACATGTGACCTCTTTCACCACAAGTCCAACATTCTCTACTATCTGGAGTATGTTGCTGCCTGCTTGATCCTGCACCACGACCTCTTTGACTCCCCCTGCCTTGAGACTGGTTTCCCCTGCCACCTGTATTGTTTTGATTTGATTGACCTTCCAGAAATTGGCCCCTGCAACCCCTTGGGCCTCGACCACGACCTCTACCTCTACCTCTGTTGGAGTTAGAATAGAAGGCCTGTTCAGAATTATTTCTGCCATGAGAAGAAGATGTGTCAAGGTTCTTCTCCTCAAGAATAAGCATAGAAATCAAATCTTGGAACACGGGGATGTCGTCTCTTGTATTCATGGAAGACCTAAAATGTACATACTCATCTCCTAGACCATCCAAGCATGCACGGACAATGTCATCGTCTTCCACTGAGACTTTAATAGATCCAAGAGCCTCAATGATACTCTTGATCTTCAAAGCATAATCATTGATGGAGAGGTTGTTCCTCTTAACCTGATTTAGCTCCGACTTTAGTTGAAGCTTCCTGGCCTTGGTGTTCACCTCGAACACTCTGCCTAAGTTTTTCCATGCAATGGCGGGGGTTTCAGCATCCTGTAGATAGCCCATCATGCCATCTGTGATGCTCATAGACAGCCAATACATCACTTTGCTCTGGCCTTGTTGCCAGTCCCTCAAAGCTTTCCTTTGTTCTGCTGTAGCATTTGCCTCGGGAATCTCTGGTTCCTTTTCATTGTCTCCTTCTACATAGTCCCAATAACCTTTTCCTTTTAGGAAATTTGTTATTCTGAACTTCCATGCAGGGTAGTTATTTTTCTCAAGCTTCTCAGTAACAATCTGACTGAAATCGTCAGACATCTTGAAGCACTAAGACAAAATAGCTGCAATCTGCAAAAACCTGCAAATCTGCTGAACCTGCTATCGTGGTTCCTGTAACGCTTTCTACACTCAACGAGTGTCCACAATCAAGCGTTTCACAACCACTGTACTTGTACAGTAAATCTCTGTATACTGCACTTTGGAGACCTGTTCAGAAACTTGTGCGAAAAACCCCTATCATTTTTTCGGCATCTGGTCGTGGATTGCGAACGAAGGGATTGTGATGCTCTTGCTCTCTTAGCCTCTCTTGCCTACACCAGGCTCTGATACCATGTAAAGAATGAGGATGCAAGAGAGCTACACAAGACAAGCACAAAGCACACATAGATGGAAAGCTTCTTCTTCTTCTTCACAGAAAAGAGAGTACAAAATGACTAAGTGCTAAAGCTGAAAAGTAGCACATATGTACATGCGGTCACTAAGTGTGAACTCTCTAGAAGCGTACTAGGCTGGCACTATAAGTGTAGTCCAGCTGTAGAATCACTGGCAGAGATCCTCCGTGTCGGTCACCTAACGCGCCAGTGAGTAAATGCCGTAAGCGGCCAAGACCCGTAGTGGATGCCAGCTCAAGGTGTAGAGCTCGACATCTCAACAATATTATGGTCATGCATATCTCAGCTAAGAGGCCTTTCTAAAGCTAGGAAGTCCCTACACATAGTCGGCCTTGTGGGGGGCTGTTCTAACAATTGTAAAAGAAGTATCAAATCCTAAGGTAAGGGGCCCAATATTGTGACAACCCCCATTACTAGTGTTAGTGAAGGCATATATTATTGCACCAACTCTCCATGCCTCCAAACAACACACTAGTGGAGTGGTCTACGCATCACTACTACGTAATACTCCATTCATGACAATCATCTCAAAAGAGTATTCATGATGCAGACAAACTAGATGAAATAGGAATACAACTTTTTGTAATTAAAAAGTGTTTCATCTCCATTCTACTTTGATAGCACTAGCCTCGGCACCTTAGTTATGTATCACAAGTGTGTTTATACAATTTGTTATCATACATTCCAAACTATGGCCTAAAAAAATCGCATGAGCTTTGGTGAAATGTGTGCGGCATGCCTAGCTAGGTGTTGTTGGGGCAAAGGATCACCTTGTTGATTGGAGGGCATATGGTCCCTTTCCCTCAAATGATGTGCAATGCCTCTCAAGAGGAAGCTCATGAACCCGAATTTCTTACATTAAGAATTTCTAAAATCTCTCACAAATTTCATCTTGTTTTTAGTTTTGATTTCATTTCTCTTATAGTTTTCTATTTCAAATGTTTTAGCTAAAACTCAAGTACCAACTAGAATCTTTAAATTGTAGGTGGCATGTGAAGCCTCAATCTCTAGTTTGAGCCTTGCCAATAGAGTGTACAAGAGAAGTGCTATAGCTTTTGTGAGGGAGGAACCACATACCTAACTAGGTATTGTTGGGGCAATTAACCTCGGAGATGATGGGGGTTCAGTAGCCCCTTGGCCTAAAATGCACATAGGTAGCATATGGTTTCTCCCAAGAAGCTTCTAGTGTTGAGCACCATATGGCAAAACATGAGAGAAAATACCTTCGTTCCTACAAGTGTCTGCTGCTACCTCTTGCCAATTTATAAATGAAACTTGCTTGTGGGATTTAAGTTGTCTACAAATAAAGAAAAATCCCCTATTCTTTCATTGTGCGACATAAAATAGTAATTCTTTCTCTATCACAAACTAACGCATTCCAAGATTGAGTTTTGCAGGACAACTAGACCATGCTTTCAAAGAAGTGACATTGAACATGGTAGCCCCCACACTTAACCATCTAAGACCCTCCAAGTTTTTTCAAATTAGACTTCTACTTGTAGAACAAGGCAAAGCAAGTCAAAATTCAACATTTTCCGTTTCATTGGATACTCTTGATCCCCATATAAACGTCAACTCCAAGTTCTCTATATACTCATGATTCCTAGCACAATGCAACTTTTGTGAGTTAGTAGAATTGGACACCCAACAGTTGACAATGATGAAACCTTGCAAAGTTGAAACCAGTGGTTGATGATGATGCAACCTGACATAACACAAACTATACTCTAGAACTTGACAACAATTGTTGACAACACCACAACCTAGCACAATGCAACCACCACTCAAGAACTTGGTTCACAAACATTTGTCCCAAAATCATGCATTTTTTCCAAAATTCCTAAATATGTGTTAGTTGCTTTGTGTCTGGCCTGGAGGGGGGCATTTCATTGCCAACCGAGAGAAGTTTCTCCTGCAACAACCTATTTAAGACAAATTATAATAAAAAGCGTCCCAAGCACGTCACCGTTGCAATCGGAAACTCTCTTTTGTAAGTTACGTACCTAAACAAAGCAGTGACGCTTGCATCTGACCACCCGTACACTGATTGAAGATTCAAAAACTTCAGACAAGTACGAAGCACAGATATTTTGGCGCCTTCATAGATTGGTTGACGTGCCAACTTCCTCAACATGTCTTCAGGACAGAGGCGCAAGGCTTCTGGTGCTGCTTTGTTAGCGTTCTCCTCGCTTGTCTGGAAGAAGGCATCCAGCATCTCCTCCATGCCGTCGTCTTCTGTCTGTTAGCCCTTTTCTACTTCCATCCTTGGCTCTATATTGGTCGGACCTTCATGCATAATCCTTTTTCTGTCTCTCTCTCAGATGTAGGTGTTATGTCGCAAAAATCAATGCCCGTTTTGTAGGAGTCGTATCATAGATTCTGTACGATTTCTCTAGCAAACTCTCCGTACTTGTGCACATGCTCATTACATATCCTATGCATGTGCAGGATTTGATACTTGCAGAGCGTGCACGAGCATGCAATCTTTTCCTCCATGTTAGTTGATGACGTTGCCATCTACAATGATTATGAATGTTGTTTTAATATATATACTCCTCACAATGTAAACTACCTTGCATTCTCTAGTCTTGCCCGATCTCCATATACCTCGGTCCGGAGGTGTACGGAGATCAGGACCACCAGGTCAAAATCTCCTCTTTATTGGTCAAATCCTATATGGGTAGACACATACGTGCACTCCAAGGTGTACATGACAATGCATGTAGCGGGCAAAACCCCTTTGCCTCTTTTAGTTCCATAGTTTCTTCTAGAAGGAGAGAGAGAGATAGAGAGAGTTTCTGTCCTTTTCACACAATTGGTCAGCCAACCTAACTCTTTCACGCCGACTTTCTCTATCTACTATCTATCTCTCTCTCTCTCTCTCTACCTCCATAGCTATCTCTGGTTAATTCTCTCTCTCTCTCTCTCTCTCTCTATATATATATATATATATATATCACTCTCTATCTCTACGCACCCTATCTCTCGTTCTTTCTCTCACGATCTCGCTCTCTCTATCTCTCTTTCTCTCTCTCTGGATCTCGCTCTCGCTATCTCTCTTTCTCTTTCTCTCTCACTCTCTCTCTCTCTCTCTCTCTCTCTCTCTCTCTCTCTCTCTCTCTCTCTACATACCATATCTCTCAATCTCGCTCTCGCTATCTCTCTTTCTCTTTCTCTCTCTCTCTCTCTCTCTCTCTCTCTCTCTCTCTCTCTCTCTCTCTCTCTCTCTCTCTCTCTCTCTCTCTCTCTCTCTCTCTCCCTCTCTACCACAACAGAGCTCTTCGCTTTACATCAGAGGCATACTGATCAAACGAGCGGCTGATCTAGGCAGATCCAGACGCCCACGACTGCGGAGGACTACACAACATTGACAGAGGCTGCATCAGAGGATCCAGGTCACTTTGGCTCGACATGCTCAACGCCCGGTCAGACTATATCCATGGAGGAGATTGATGAGATCCGCCAGCGACCGATGCTGGATCTCCTATGATCTACCTATCCCAGCTAGCTATTTTAGCTGCTTAGTCCACACCCAGCAGTCTAGGATTCCATAATATTTTATTTTCTCATTTTGTCATTTTTTCATCTTGTTACTCTGACTTTGTATCAGATCCACCACATTGTAACTTTTTGGTCTCATAGGTCACTTTGACCTTTTGAAGACATTAATATAACATTTCATTTCATTTCATTTTCATTTTTCTCTTTAATTTCTCTTTCTTTAATTTTAATTTCCTACGCATACATTCTCTCTCTCTCTCTCTCTCTCTCTCTCTCTCTCTCTCTCTCTCTCTCTCTCTCTCTCTCTCTCTCTCTCTCTCTCTCGCTTTAATTTTAATTTCCTACGCATACATTTCTCTCTCTCTCTCTCTTTAATTTCCTACACGCACACACACATCTCTCTCTCTTTCTCTCTTTGATTTTCTACACACACACACACACACACATTTCTCTCTCTTTCTTTAGTTTCTTACACACACACACACACGTTTCTCTCTCTCTCTTTGATTACCTACACACACACATTTCTCTCTCTCTCTCTCTCTCTCTCTCTCTCTCTCTCTCTCTCTCTCTCTCCTACACACACACACAAACACACACGATGTAGAGAGAGAGAGAGAGGGGTTTGGGGGGGGGGGGGGGGGGGGGGGGGAGGTTCATAATACCTACGCAACAGGTTTCGACCAAGAGATCTGAGCGCGTCGCAAGCGAAAATGACCGTCTGCGCGTGCATTTCCCTTTTTGTTTCCCCAATTTTTTGCATTGATATATGCGTTGATATACTCGTGGTAATATCCGTCGATATACGCATGGTAATGTATGCCTTGCCACACGTATTTCCATGCTCATATCGACGGATATTCCCATGCATATATGGATGGGCTGCAAGTACGTCGATAATCGCGTGGAAGGTACGGCCGTCGATATATACTGCATCGATATCTTGATGTTATGTTGTAGTGTAATGCACTAATCTTGTATGCATCTCATAATGTTGTCGTCCATATAAGCCGAGATTATGAAATTGATCGTACCAAAAATGATTATATCAATCAAAAAAGAAATTGGGGCATAACACTACCCAATTCAAAAAATGGACAATACTCTGAAAAGCCACATGCATGTATGAAGACATATACCTATTGTGCCCTCCACCAAAACTAGAGTTTATATCGAATCACGAACTAATGCATCATGCTCACGTTGTTGGACATGTGGACACTGCTTTTTTTGATGTGTTCCTAAGCAAATAGAGCATAATTTTTTACTTTTTGCACGTCGAAAGTCGGATTGTGATAGTCGCTTCCTGACCACGTTGGTCACGACCAGATCTGTTCCTACAACCAAATTATCTTGTGCATGTTGGACCTCTTTGTTCATAACTGGTGGGTAGACAACCTCTTGGGTTTTTGGCAAGTGAGAAGTTGATTCTGGTAGCATATTGTAAATTAATCGTGTGAGATTTTCCACTTTTGCAGCCAATATTTGGACCCGTACAACTAGCTTGTGAAATCGGGCCTCAAAAGTTTACTAGTCCTGTCGAGTGACAAACTCCCTAGCATCCAGCAAATTACTATCATCCTCCAGAATATCAAACACGCTCTGAGGAGGAGGTGTAGATACTCATGGAGAGAAAGATAGACTGCCTGGGTATGCATCATCCGTCCCTATTGCCACGTGGGAACCCTCCGTGAAAGTATCCGGCCACGCGGCATCCACAGGTGGAGCAGACTCCAAGTATTCAAAGTCAAACATAAGTTGATCATCAATTTCCACAATCATGGCAAAAACGTGGTGTTCGAATAAAAGAGAAAACAATACCTTGGAGTACAGAAATGCGCGTAGCCGTATCAAACGCAGAAACTTGTAGCAGAGGCCGGTGATTAGCCATGCTAATTCCACCTGCGGTCGTAAAGAAGGTGAGCTTCAAAATTGCCGATGAAATTGAAGATGTTGAAAAATTTGAGCTTCCCAAATAACTTGTTCACATCATATGCAATCCAGCAAGTTGCAAGCCACCGAATGTAGACTTGATGAACGATCTTGCAAACGTTCGTCGGCAATTTTCGATCCAAAATTTCTAGTTTTTAAAACCTGATTCTCAACGAGCTTGTAGCAGTTTGTGATAATTAACTATATAATTATGCCTTCAATTGAACCGAATGCCGAATTTGAAGCCGGATTGTAAATCCCAAGCAATCGTGAAATCAGCATTTAACTTGCAGTCGAGGATGCACTTGAAAGCACCGATCAATTTATAGTGGCCGACAATGGGGTTTGCATCTTATGCAATCGCCAAATCGGTTAAAATTTTTTGACTAATTTGCGAGTTTTTGAAACTGCAAAATCTGGTTTTCAGCAGGCTCTAAATACTGAGTTATTCCTGATCAACAAGAATTTGTGCTCGTTTGCCTTCCACCGGATCAAGAGAACTGAGGGGAGGCTTGCCGCCCGAAACAGCATATGCACAGGCTCTTGCAATGGCCACTAGGGTTGGCCAAGTGTGGAGGGCCAACCCTATGGCTTCTAAATTTTTTTCGTTACGAACTCTATCTGCAGTTGAAATCGACCAACTACGCAATTCAAGAAGACGATAGAGCTCGTGATGGATAAAGAATCTAACGCGGGTGCAAGCTCGTGAATTTGCTGGTTTTCCACAGCGCTCCCAAGGAGCCTAACCTCATTCAGTTATGTGCAAGGCGAAAAACTTCCCGTTCCCGACTTAAGGTTCTTGCACGCGCCAGGCTTCGGCCTTCTTCCTCCCCGACCTTGCTTGGTTGCATGCAACATGCATGAAAGCCAAGAACGTGATTTACTTTCTATTCTTAGCCTAAAGCTCTGATACCAGTGTAAGAACTAGGGATGCTAGACCATAGGATCCTCCTCCCGACCTCCCTTTCAATTAGTAACCACTTATCAAATAATAATAGTTTATTAAGCAATAACAATTCGACAAATAGTGACAATTTATCAAACAATTCTTTCACTAATCTATAAAAACATATGCTTGTTTCATGTCATAAATCACATTTCTTGGATGGTTTAAGGGAATTCATATGCTTAGCTTCCCAAGTCATCATGAATAGCAATGAAAAATTATAAATTTGTCTTGCCGGATTAGCGACATGTTTGATTACCTCCTGTATTTGAGTTTGGACGGCTTCGACTTCGTCCGCAACCACTACCTCCGCTTGAAAAATGTTTGGAGTAGTTGATGCCTTCCTCTGCACCTTCCTTGGAGGTGGAGCAACATGAGCATCCTTCGAGCTTCGGGTCACTCGCTTTGGGGCCATCGTAACAAGGTAAAGAAAAGGAGAAGAAAGAAAGAGAACTCAAGAATCCAAAGGGCAGCACGACGATGGTAGAGAATACTTGGAGATGGAGATGGCTTGAGGGTAGGAGCTCGAGGGAGAGAGGTTGAGGGAGAGAAGGTAACTCCCACGTCAAGACAAGAGAGCGTTCGCTTCTGAGAGTGTGTGTCTGTGTCCTTCAAAGTGAAGAGAGAGGGGTCTTTATATAGGCTCTCGAGGCCAGCTACGAATAGAGGGATAAGTTCGATTACGTTCGCGGCTTTTTTTTTCTTTTTTTTTTTGGCAGACATGGAATCCGATGCACGATTTCAGTTCTCCAATTTTAGAAGAAACTTGGCTTCCAAGACAAGAGCTCTAAACTTGACTCCCTCGTCTTTCTTTCCTAAAAATACTCCTCCTTTCCTAAAATTGCTCCCTTTCTCCTAAAATTGCTCCTTCTTTCTCAAGAGTCAACTCTTATCTCTAGATACAGTCTTGAGGCTTAAATTTTCTATCAACGTATTGTTTTCAAGTGAATAAGGGTCATACTTAATAGTTCTAAAGTCCGAGTTTTGAGCCGATCGTTCCATTAGAATTCTCTTTGACTTAATAAAATGAAAACCTCAAATATTTACAAAGTAAATGAAATACTTTTATTGAAAAATATTGGGTACATTACAATCTCCCCAACTTAGGTATTCGAGATTTCCTCATCTCAAGAAAATGTGAGGATACTCCTGCTCTAATTACTAGCGACCATCATTATGTCTAAAAGAGTGATTTCCTTAGTCTGCTTCAGTTGCTACTACTACTGCTCCATTAGCCAATCGTGAACAAGAGTTTTGATAATGTCCCAACTCTCCACATTCAAAGCATCGAACATTCAAGAATCAAGAATCTTGCACATTGGTGGCATAAGCTCTCTGTGGCTGACTATCTCTGAAGCTCTGATTCCGTTCGATTCTTCTTGTAATCCCTTGTTCCTTCATCAAATGTTTAGCTCATAGTAAAGCATCTTGTACTGTGGTAGGCTTCAGGGATTCCAATCGTGAGCTAATTGGTTCTCTTAAACTTGAAAAAAGCGAGATACCTGCTGCTTTATGATCATTGTTGGTCTGTAACGTCTAAGCCTTACAAACTTTGAGTAGTACTCTTCCAAGGATAAATTGTATTGTTTCAAGCTAAATAGCTCATTCATCTTTATCGCTTCATGGGCAGGAGGTCACCGCTTGTTTGATTTCCCACCAATTCTGAGAGTTCTCTAATACTCCCATATCATGACAATGTTGTTTCCACCATAATTTCGCTTCCTCTGAAAGGCAAAACATCCCTAACATTGCTTGATTTGCAGGTATGGTCCTTGCAGTAGAAAAGTAATCATCCATAGCTTCAATCCATACTTCTGCATATTTCTCAATATCATCACCCTCTCCTTTAAAAGAAGGTGGTTGCATTTGTTTGAGCAACAAATTCTTCTCGTGAATCTCCGTATAAATAACATCGTTCTAAGGATTTTCCATTATAGGAGTGATTTTAGGATTCCCTTGAGTGTACATCAATGTTTATAATAATTCAATTCAATAGGGTACTTTCCAAACTTAAACTTATCCAGTCCACTAAAAGCTCAATCGTATGATTTAACCAATCATTACTTATCCGATGCATTAAAACTCAATCACACTACTTAGCCAACCTTGACTTAACCAATCCATCAAAACTCAGTCACATGACTTAACCAATCATGACTTATCCAGTCTATCAAAACTCAATCATATGAATTAACCAGTCATGATTATCTCAATCACATGACTTAACGAGTCATGGCTCATTCCTCTGTAAGTGGTTGGGGAAAAGCACCTCACTCTTACTGCTGCTATTCATCCGGTGTTGGATGGGTAGTTTACAAGTATTTTTTGCTAAAGGATCTGCTAAGATATACGTTAGCACAAAGAATTCTGAATGGGTGATTATATCCCTATTCTTGAATTTTCTTTGGTTAGGTTTTCAACTTTGAATACCTGTTGTGGTGGGGTTGGATACCGATTCAATAGTTTCATAAGTCAAGGACTTAGTAGGCATGCTCACAAAGTATGTTGGGATGTAACCTCCATTAGGGGTGAACATGTAGTTCTATGTGTTCCAAAATGTTCAGAAAGTCTGACATGAGAACACTCCCTACTCTATCCTCAGTAGCTATGAGCTTTTCAAGATACTCACTTGAGTCATCATGAGTTACTATTTAGATACGTATGGTTTCAAAAGGACAACAATGTTGAAAATCAAGATGTTGCTCTTGGTTTCATTGAACCTCCTCACTGCATCAAGTATCATATGGACAATTGGCTCGCGTATGGGATGCCAATAAGGAAAACATCAGCGTTCTTAAAAAGATACTACCACTTGTGTTTTCAAGGACGAAAATGCTTCTCTAAGGGGGGAGTAATGTCAGGACAAGGGCAAGGCCAGGGAGTCACGGACTGGGCCAAGGGCCAGGCTAGACAATGTGGACAAGGGGATCCGTCTAGGGCAAGAGGCTACGAGCCTGCCTATATATTGGGAGGTTGGGAGGAGGATCCTAGGTCTAGTCACCCAAGTTCTTACACTGGTAAATAAACAAAATTGAACATGGTCAAACCTGGTCATCTTGTTGTAACCAGTTGTCTTGAGATGTCAAAGGAAAAGCTTGATCAAATGTAGATCATAGCCATCTCTATTGCATGAGAGAAAGTTGGCCTGAAATATCCTGCAGGCATATGGATAAATTCCCCAAGGCGTGTGCTCATAGCATACCCCAAACGAAAAAAATCTCAATGCAAGATTCGTAAATTGAAGCCGTGCTTCACATAAATATGTTTGTGCTGAGAGCCAACGGATGCGACGACAGATGTCATGACAAAAATAATCAACCGTGGCGAGCAATTTCAATTGAAATGAACCAGTACTGTGTGGTAAGCATCCTCTATCAGCGTGTAGAAATCATGACAAGGAGTCCGCTAGGCCGAGAAACTTGCTGCCTTCAACAAGTCCAATAATAGGCCATGCCTGTCTTCTTGAGATACTAAAGAATTGGCCCTTGCCATCAAAGTATGCAACAAAAATTGAGTGCTTATGAGAACTGTCACAAGCCCTGCTTGTTCTTGGAGTGCTTAAAGTGCACTCACCTTTGTTGCTGGATAGAAATATACAGAATGGTTGTAAGCCAAACAAACTGAAAAAAAAACTATGCACACCTAATCAATCACATGCCTCAACCTGCCGTAGGTTGTATCCTTGCCGATTGCAGCCTTGCTTGGTGTTGTATATCTGTAAGAAGCCTTGCTCCCACGAAATTTTGATAACAACACTCTTAATTTACCTCAATCAACGCATCTCAAATCAATCAGTAACATAATCCTTGTTGTAAGCTCTTTGTCGGGATTGCTCCATGCTGGAAGACATGGCCTTGCCATTGGCTTCCCAATTGCGAATGCTAGCATGACTTTTATCCACCTTGGTCCCGACATCTTTCATTGAAATCCGAGAGTCCTGTTGTCTTTGATCGAGTGGTAAAGACGTGTACAATTTCATAGTAGAACGACTAGGAAGACGATGCTCACGGTGGCCCCTGATATGCTCGAAGACCACCTCGCCAGAAACCAAAGGGAACCAACGCTGCAAGGCGCGTGTGTTCGGGACCACCATGGAAAAACCCTACACCTTGGATGCCTTGCCCGGCCCTTGATGGTGGCCTTTGGTGCATGATAACATGCAACATGCTGGAGCACAGTTTCCGTTCATCCATGGGATGTAGCCGCGCATGCATAGCATGGGTTGCACCCCTTAGCAAGAGTGGTGAAAGGGCAAGGGGACTGGAACATGCTCATCACCACCCAGCCATGCCCTATATAGGCCCTTGGCCTTCTAAATATAGGGAACCCCTTGACTGCATGTCCGTCCTAGCCCTTGGCCCTGGCCCTTGGCCATGACTGGTCCTACCATTGTCTTCACATTACTCCCCCCTTGGAGAAGCGTTTTCGTTCGTGAAAAACACATGTGATGGTATCTTCATAAGAACACTAATGTTTTCTACCGTAACATCCCTCATGGATCCAAAGGTTCATTTGAGTGGAGCCCGATTCAGTAGAAGGTTCAATGAAATCAAGAGTAACATCTTGATTTTCTACATTGCTGTCGATTTGTAACCATTTGATGGTACCGGTTCCTATCCAAACATAGTGTGTAGACTCCATTTAGAACGCTCATCAGCATGATAAACGATTTTATCATAACAAAGGTGTACCAAAAAGAGTACCTCTTGTCTCTTTCCATGAAAGTAACTTGCTGACATAACTCATCATCCAAGTTTAAGTCCTTGACTTGTTCCCAATTTTCATCATCAGTAAACAACCCCACCCTAACGAGTATGCAATGTTGAGAACCTGAGTTATACATAAAGAGACTACACCTAGTCGCAAACATGCTTTAACTTTTAGTAAGCAAACTCTAAGTAGAGAAATAAATGCTTACTGATTGAATGGATTGGTGCTAACATACGCATCCTTCAACACCAGATTAAACTTTGTAATCTGCCTATCCCCTTGGATAACTGACAATATTGAGGTGTGTTTCCTCCACGGTTTACAGACAGTCTTCCCATACGCTTGGTAAACGGGGAATCACAATAGCATATAACATTGTCGAGGAATCAACAATGTCCGGAATAACCATCGTGGCTGACTTGAAAAACACACAAAGACCCAAACCGAGCCATGACCTCTTTTGGTGATTAGTAGACCCAAAAGTAATCTCATAGAGATAGTGCACATAGAGTGCAAAATGCTTCATAAGCAACAACTTGAGGAATATGCATGTCGTTCCAAATCAGCCTTTGCTAAACACTAGGACCCATAACACCTAGTGTGCATGCATTTAGCAAAAACCAGATCCAAACCTATATATCCATGGTGATCCTTGCCAATACTTATGGCAAATGTGATGCGCTTAGCACACATTAAAAGGGAATGTAAATAGTTCTGAAAAGAAAGTAAATACTTTCAGTTGCAATCTCTTGCAAGCCTTGCTGAAATGTATGAATCACAATAGAAGGTGAAACATTGATCACTTCTAGGTACAGACAATGAAACTTTTTCATTAACAACTTATAGCCTTGCTATATGTATAAACAACTTTCTGTAATGTTGTTTAGCAATACTTATAGCTAAACAAGTCATTCTAAGTATCCGACAATTTTTGGCCACTGAAATTGCTCCTGATACATCGTGCTAAAAATGGTCTAGAAAACATATTTGACCAGCACGTAAGGACTTTGTCGTGACACATATTTGAAATAGGGGGCGCCAGTGTCAGTCCTAGAGACTAATATTCGCCACATGTGGATTATGTCTCAACTAAGGATGTATGAAAAAAGAACATCCTTCAAGTACAAGATGTACTTGTGTATGGATGTAACTCTAAACACTCTGCGACAAGAGTGAGAGGGACCCTCATTCATTTCTCCACACTGGCTAAACCAAACTCCTTGAGTTCCTAGACCATGTTGTATCCCATGTGATAACATGTGCCAAATCGAATCCTACAAGTGGATTCATAACAGCAGAATGTACTTTTGACACTATGGCCCAAAATACTTGTTTTGACATACCCTTGGCATGGCCCTGGGGATTGAACTGAAAGTTCAGTTATTCGTATTCAAATGCACAGGAGTACATCTCCCCCCTGTGAAAAAACCAAGCAACATTGCACTAGAAACCCTGGGTGTTGCCTTCGCAATCCAAACCCGTTGGGTAGAATCTACGTAGTCAAACCCGTGTACAGAATGATGAGAATCAACTTGAAAAGTTGAATTTTTCTGCTACCGCATGATAGATTGCGGAATTATTTCCTTGAAAGTATAACAAGAATAGATCAAATTGTGATCCTCAATGCATATGGGGTGATTTAATAAGCACCCGCTGGGTCGTACCCCAAAACTGTGATGCCATAGACACTCGTAGTGCTATAGAGAGAGCAAGAAATCCACACAAGGAGATGCCTAGCTCGTATTAACAGTCGTGCTGTCTCAACTATTTGCTGCCTCTAGACTCCATGGTATAGATCAGTTGATGTACGTGCAAGAGTATCAAAAACTCAACTTGAGCATCGCACTAGAAACATATAGTGCAAAAATGACTCCCTAATCCTCTGAAATGAAAAGACTCTTGCTCGTCCATGAACGTTGATGTATTCGATGTGTACTCCACTAGGCAGATCTCTTCGATCATAAGAACAATCACCCAAGGAATGCCAATAGTTGGGTCCTACCCAAAATCTGACAAGGGCTCTTAGCCAGCCTATGTGTGGCTCCCAGCTGTTACGGCAATTAGTGTTCAATCGATAAACTGATGAAAACTAATGTGAACGGCATCGTGGCCAATATCTAGCTGAGAGTTAGAGCACCTTGGCTCATATTGACTCCCAAACAAAACATGTATCAAAAGCTTCTTAGAAAGTTTTCATTATTCTTGAGAGAAATAAGAAAAAGAGAGAGAAGAAGAGCATGCTGGGCTGAGGAACTTTTCTTAAATTTCAAGAGTGTGTGCCCAAAATGTGTGCTCTTATGCATCTTATGCCTGATTTGTAGCTTATCCTATAGCATACAACAATCTGTCTCTATGACGCTCTCATCAAAAGAGGCCACAGAAAACACAAGTCAAATCTTTACCATCTACCGTGTATTGGTCGTGACTGTATGAGGATCACTTGAATAGGGCACTTTGGCGGTAAATATAGTCAAATTTTAGGTTCTTTTTAGTGGTGTTGTGTATTGACAACAACCAAAAATTTAAACAATCCAGATTTTAATTTGTCTGTGTGACAAAGTGCCTGGTGTGATAGTGGAAGCGTAATCTCTAAAGCGGTGGAATTGATGCCACCTGGTTAGCATACCTTGCATACAAATTGTTAATCCCTTGGCGAGAGTGATGGCCTCAAACGTGAGAGCCAAAACCATTAGTGCCTTGCACAGTCTAAAAACTCGTGATATTCCCTACTTTGCCAGTTCCCCAAAGCCATGCTTCATATAAAATTGCCAAAGAAGTTTTCTTTGCACAATGACAGTAATTGCCAAGTGAAGTGTAAACATGAAAAAACAAGGAAAGCTTAAAATAGGCTTAACCTGGTCGTTGTTCCTGCAACTAGATGTCATGAAATTTGGGAGAAAAAAATCATTCCAAAATGGCCCATAGCCATATCTGCATAGACGCCTTCGTATTCATAATGAAATAACCTGCAATATGAAATAACCTGCAAACACCTTGCCTATTCCTTCCCCATTTTGTATGCTCATAGCATAAGCCAAACGTGGCCAGTTTCAATGCAAGATGTATAAATTGAAGCCTTGCTTCATAGAATTATGTCTGGCCTCATTGCCAACAAATGCTATTGACGACAGATGTCATAGCAAAGAGAGTCGACCTTGTCGATCATGCAAAAAAAATTGACCTTGTCGAATTGTAAATGTAAGTAAAAAATAGTAGAACACCTACAAGTTAACCCTTCTCAGACCTGCCTGGTTCTATGAATGATAGCCGTGATATTCATTCCGTTGCATACGAGAGTTATCAAGCACATACTCAATAACTACTCTACTTCATGCTGTCAAGGGACTTGCCGAAAGACATGTTATTGAGAATCTTGCGAGTGCTCAATAGTGAAAAAGATAGCTTAGTCTGCAGTTTAGCAAGTTGTATAGGCATAGAAGTGACCTTGCACTGAATGTAGATAGATTTCCAGCCATGCACGTGTAAGATGTGCTATTGCCAAGAAAGTCAATGGCCAATGCAAGCTATGAAGTTGTGCTCCCGAGCAACAAATCTGGTTGTTTCATCAAAAGATGCTTGCCGAGGATCGTAAACCTGGTTGATTAGCCTTGCTGACCAACATCGTGAAATAATAATTAAGGATTGTCCTTGCGGAGCATCTTGAGTGGACAAAGCACAGGCCTTGCCTAACACAAGGTTAGTTACCCTAGAGATTGTGCTTTGGGATTGGAACCACCCAATCGTAGGTTTGATCCTCTATCTGGGCTTGCAGATCAAAGTGTTGGCAATCACATGTTGTTGAATGATACCCGTATATGTATTCGTGCTCCTTGCAATACCAATCACAGCTGGACGGACCATCATTGTTAGGCAACTATGCCACCCTGCATAAACTGTGAGGGTAATCAACTGAGAAAAAACAAATATAAAGAGGTTACCTTGTTTCGGTTCTTGTATTCGAATATGGTGTATTCAAAGTCGTGCTTCGCCAATCATGTGCTGATGTTGGCCTTACTTTGGCCAGTCGTAATTCATACCGAGGCCTGTGGCTGGCTTTAAATAGTCGGATAAATTGGGGTGTAAGCCCCCTTAAAACCTTTGAAGTCCTGTCGTACAGCTGAGTCCTCAATCTTTGCAGCACGACAGGTTTGCTGCTTTGTTGAAATCCCAAGAGGATGAGGACCTGTTGAGTACATCACTGCAAATTCTTTCCTCCTTGAGAGCTCAAGAATCCCTTGCATGAAGCCTTGAGGAAAGTCTGCATACTACTGCAAAATTTTGGGATGCAAGTTCGGATGGTCGTCGACACCACACACCCTACATGCGCTCCATGCCGGCACTTTGCAGGCTTCCCATGTTCGACTGCTATCGATGTGGGATAGGCCCCTTAAGGCCTTTGCCACCCTTTTGACTATAGGCGGACACCAAATGGAGAAGCGAAATAATATGCAAGGAAGAAGCGATGGCGGGCCTGTTACAGACGACTACACAGAGCCCAGAGAAAATCCGAGCGCACGACGTTGCTTACTGCTCAGCGATGCTGTGACGAGTTCTACTCAGTAGGCCGCCACGATCTGGACGAGCTCAAGAAATCCCAGCTCCACCGAGGTTGATTCCGACCCTCCCTTGTGTAAGGGTGCTTACCCGCACTCACCTTCTCGGTCATGCAAGCTTGAGCCCCTATGGAAGGGGCTGCTCCTGCGGCCCTATCCTCTTCCTCCTTCCAAGGGACCCTCCCCACGCCATGGCAGGAAAGCTCCAAGCGACGAGAGAGAGAGAGGGAATTACCTTATTCTTTGATTATGAGAGAGACCGAGAGAGAGAGAGAGAGAGAGAGAGAGAGAGAGAGAGAGAGAGAGAGAGAGAGAGAGAGAGAGAGAGAGAAGACATGCCATAAGCCATGCAAAAAGCAAGCCCCCCCATGGCCTTCCTCTCCCCTAGCTCTGATACCAGTGAAAGGGCAAGGGGACTGGAACATGCTCATCACCACCCAGCCATGCCCTATATAGGCCCTTGGCCTTCTAAATGTAGGGACCCCCTTGACTGCATGTCCATCCTGACCCTTGGCCATGACTAGTCCTACCATTGTCTTGACAAGTGGGTGCCGGAAATAGGGCGCCCAACCCTGGATTCCAAAAAAAAGAGAAATAAAAAGTAACTTTGAAGTGTTGCATGGCCATGACATTGCACAGAGCCGCCGACGGGGAGAGAGAACAGGAGCACGTGGCACGTGTGCTGCTCGAACGTGCCCGCTTCAGTGACGGGATGTGTGTGGCTGGGCCTTGCTCTCCCGTCGAGCTCCATAGCTCCGGGTTCTGAGCATGTTGTCCCTTGTTCTCCCTTCACCTCAAGAGGCCATGCACACCCGGTTATTCCCCTTGGCTTCTTCCCCGCATGTCAAGAGAGGAGCTCCACGGTGTCTTCCCCGCCTGTCAAGAGAGAAGATCCACACGCTTTGCTACGAGCTAAACCTTTGATGAAGGAACAAGGGATTACAACAAGAATTGAACGGAATCAAAGCTTCAGAAATAGTCATCCACAGAGAGCTTATGCCACTAATGCGCAATATTCTCGACGCTTGAATGTTTGATGCTTTGAATGTGGAGAGTTGGGACATTACCAAAACTCTTGTCCACGATTGGCTAATGGAGCAACAGGAGTAGCAAGTGAAGCAGATTAAGGACATCACCCTTTTAGACATAATGATGGTCGCTAGTAATTAGAGTAGGAGTATTCTCACTTTTTCTTGAGATGAGGACATCTCGAATCCCTAAGGTGGCGAGATTGTAATGTACCTAACATTTTTCAATAAAAGTATTTTATTTACTTTGCAAATATTTGAGGTTTGCATTTTATTAAGTCAAAGAGCATTTTAATGGAACGATCAGATCAAAAATTGGACTTCAGAATTATTAATTATGATCCTTATTCACTTGAAAACAATAAGGTTGATAGAAAACTTAAGCTTCAAGATTGTATCTAAAGATAAGAGTTGACTCTTTTGGAAAGAGAGAGTAATTTTAGGAAAGGGAGAGCAATTTTAGAAAGGAGGAGTAATTTTAGAGGAGAAGGAGTAGGACGAGTACTTTTAGGAAAGAACGAGAGGAGGAGCTTAGTTTATAGCTCTTTTCTTGGAAGCCAAGCTTCGTCTAAGAGGTTCGAAATTGCACATCGAAATCTGTGTCCACCAAAAAAAAAATTCCAATCGAGAACATGCGCGAGCTTATCTCTCCTTGCTTTTCTTTATTCTTAGCTGGTCTTGAGAGTCTATATAAAGACCCCTCTCCCTTCACTTGGAGGACACACACTTTTAGAAGTGGAAGCCCTCTTGCCTTGACGTCAGAGTAACCTCTATCTCTCAAGCTCTTACCCTCAAGCCATCTCCATCTCCAACTTCTTTCTCTACCATCATCGTGTTGTCCCTCAAATGCTTGAGTTATCTTTCTCACTTTCTTATTTCTCTTTTGTAATACGATGATCCCGAAGCGAGTGACTCGAAGCTCGAAGGACGCTCATGTCGCTCCATCTCCGAGAAAGGTGCAGAGGAAGGCATCAACTACTCCAAACATTGCTCAAGCGGAGGTATTGGTTGCGGAAGAAGTCGAAGCTATCCAACCTCAAACATGGGAGGTAATCGAACATGTCGCAAATCCGGTAAGACAAATTTATAATTTTGCATTGTTATTCATGTTGACTAGAGAAGTCGCGCATAGAGAACCCCTTAAACCGTCCAAGAAACGTGATTCTATCATAAGAGACAAGCATATACTTTCATAGATTAGTGAAAGAATTGTTTGATAAATTAACATTGTTTGCTAAATCGTTATTGCTTGACAAACTGTTATTGTTCAATAAGTTGTTACTGGTTGATATGAAGAGTTGGTTGATCATATTTGAAGAATCATCTAAATAGAAGAATTGTTGAAATAATATATTTTGTTCTTTGCGAGTAGCGAGATAATTCCGCGGTTAGCGGAGATTAAGCTGAGGTTATTGGCTCTCTTTGTTCCTCGCGGATAGCGGGATGCCTTGCGGTTAGCGAGATGCCTAACCGTTAGCAAGATGCCTCATTTAGAATTGAACGACAAAAATTATGAGAAAAGAGCTCCTTTTGCACATTGAAAAATGTCAAAAATATATTGTGAATTAAATAAAAGCAAATATCACCGTATTTGTATTTGCAGTAGAAGCTGGAGATCAGAAATTGGTTCTTCATAACAACAGAATCGCCAGCGTTCCTACACTTGGTACACCAGTTATCTGTCCAAGAAAGTTAAACTTTCCCTTTCTCCATAATTATATAACTCGACGGTGACACCGTACGACCAAATGTAAAATGGGAACACGCCAAGGTATCCATGTCATTACACAGTCTGAGCTTCTTGCCTGGTGCAATCAGGCTAAGGCAAGAAGTCGTAGCAAGCTCATTTTGACATATAATTCTATGGCTCTTGCAGTACTCGCTTTCTTCCTCCCAATAGTACTGCGTTGATAGAATTTACATATTGAGACACAGTAGCCACATCTGTGCAATTGAAGAATAGGTAAACATTTTGGACAGAAAATTGAAATGCATCATGAGCGAAGCCGGTAAGATTGACAGAGGCAGGGATGTTGAATTGAGAGAAACTCTAGGAGGTGAGGAGAGAGGCACATAATTCCATGGTGAGCAGAAAGGCGTCCCAGGAAAGACAGATGTCACCAGTCCAGCATCTCTGTGATATATATGGGGAGTCCCTACTGAAGTTTGTTATGATGGCAAGAGGAGGCGGATCACCAAGGTTGGCTGCTTCTAGGGTAGCAGATAAATCATTCTAATGAGCATGCATGGAGGAGGAGCTGCAATTGGAGAGAACAAAGTTGAGCAACGCAGCACAAGAGGCAGAGTCCCTAAAATGGTACGAAATGTTGAGATCAACACACGGCACAGAAGGCCCACATGAGGTAGAACTTGATGCACTCATGATCAGCTCACCATTGCCCATACATATCCAGCTCGAAACCAAGGACAATAGTAGTACCCAGCAGACATTCCAAACAACTTTGCAGCTACGCCCCATCTTCTGCTCTATATAAATTATGTATTTTCTTTAATGGATGTGGAGAATAATTGTTACATTACAAACCTACATGTAGAGCTTGCACAGGTGATTCTTCAGCCATCAGCTGATCATGATGGCCTGCGTCGTGCAGTACCGAGAGATTGCCATTTTCCAGCTCCTTGTATGACGACATCCGGACTGATCAATTACTACAAACACTTTCAAGTAAAGAAGATGATGTTTGACGTCAAGCTCTCATCTACTTGGGAAGTTGGGAATTAGTGTCTCTCAGCTAGAGCTAGATGCCTGCCATGGCTACTAGTACTGATCGAGCAATGCAAAGCTTGATTGATTGATTAATGAGAAAGAAAAGAGAGGACGACGAAGAAGCAGATGGCCGTGGACTTTAATAATAGTGCTCGCACGCAAATTTTCAAAGTAAAAAATAGGTCTATAGTTGTTTTGTCTCTTTTTCTTCTAGCCTTTAATGAAGAATATAAAAATAAAAAATAGAAAAAATTGCCTTCGGAGTCTGCATTATTGCATTGCCAACAACGACATGGTCAGAAACAACTAAATTTGGGCACTTTAATTTTGCACGCAAGGCTGGGGGACTTCAACGGGTTCTATCCGTGCAAACCAACAATAGGACGAGGTTTGACCTTTGATCTCGTAGCTGAATCCGACCTTACCACTGAGCTTGCGCACACATTTTATTATGTTTGGAAAACAATAGCCCACAGTGGGTTCACTTCCAATTTATGTCGCATTCACTAGTTCACAACAAGTTCACGTTCTCCTGAGTTTACACTTAATTTACATCAAGTTCACATCAAGCCAGAATATTCCTTTTCATCGAAATATTATGGCTGGATGGTGGCCGAAAAGTGGTCGGAAAACGACCGATCGGTTGGTCGGTTGGCCGGTGGTCGGAAGTCAATCGCCGGTGGCCGATGGCCGAATTCAAAAGTGGACTTGTCTTCTCAAGGGCAACCATACATGGGCGGATTGGAGGGTCCAATTTGGACTTATGTACACAAGGTTGGCTACACATGGCTACCCCTCATGAGAGAGGGCAGCTCTTTTGGCGTATAAAATGAGGCCAATTCTACACACATTTCATATTGTGAAGTTGATGCAACAAGGTGGGTGTGAGGTGGTGAGAGTGAAGCAAGGCGGGAGCTCCAAAAGGGTATAATCCCTTTGTAACCTACTTCTTGTTTTGAAGTACTAAAGCCATTGAGTGGCTTCTTTCCCATGGATGTAGCCCACATTGGGTGAACCACATATATCGTGTGTACTCACTCTCTCTCTCTCTACTCTATAATCTCTTGTGTGTGTAAATTATCTCTCTCCATTAAGTAATCTACTTAATTATCTACTTAGCTATGTCATATTTCTTAACAAGTGGTATCATAGCAAGGTTTGCTCATAGTTAAATTATCTCAAGGAAAGGATTCCTTGAATTGAGTGGGAGTTATGGGGGAGGAAGGAAAGCTCAAGATTGAGAAGTTCAATGGAAAAAACTACCAACATTGGAAGATGCAAATTGAAGACTATCTCTACCAGAAATACCTCTATTTGCCACTAGACGGTCTTAGGAAGAAGCCCACAACAATGGTAGATGAAGCATGGATTGTCCTTGATCAAAAGGCACTGGGAAAAATCCGATTAAGCTTGGCGTCAATGGTAGCCTTCAATGTTTCAGAGATGAAGACCACGGAGGACTTGATGAAGTCACTTGACGACTTCTACAAGAAACCATCGGCATCCAATAAGGTATTTCTTATGAAGCGCTTGTTCAATCTAAAGATGACAGAGAATGGTTCAGTTGCAAAACACCTAAATGAATTTAACACAAACATAATTCAACTTTGATCGGCGAAAATTAATTTCGATGACGAAGTGCGAGCTCTCCTTATATTATCATTTCTACCGGATAGTTGGGACAACCTTGTGATGGCTGTAAGTAATTCTATTTCTGGCACAAATACTCTTAAGTTTGATGATGTTGTGGGTGTTCTCCTAAGCGATGAAATACAAAGAGAAGCATAGGAGAATCATCAAGTGTTGCACTATCAGTGGAAACAAGAGGAAGGCTTCAGGAGAGGTTCAAAAACCAAAAGGGTCGTGATCACTCAAGATAGAGCAAGTCAAGCACAAAGTCAGTTCTTGAATGTTGGAACTGCGGCAAGAAGGGCCAAGTCAAGAAGGTTTGCTGGTCCAAGAAGAAGAAGGAGACTGATTCTCAAGACAACAAGTCAACACCGGAGGCCAATGTGGCAGGTAAAGTAGAGCAAGATGCTCTAATTCTCTCATTAGACAATGTGTCTAATTCCTGGAAGTAGATTCCGGGGCTTCATTCCATGCGACACCACACAAGCAGCATTTCCAAGATTACACCAAAGGTAATTTTGGGTATGTATACTTGGGAGATGATGAAGCTTGTAAGATTGTCTGCAAAGGTACATATTCTGTCAAAACAGCTAATGGAAATGAATGGAAGCTTAAAGATGTTAGGCATGTTCCTTCTCTTCGGAAAAATTTGATCTCTAGAGGACAACTGGACGATGAATGTCACAACGTTGCATTCGGAAACAAATGGTGGAAGATCTCAAAGGGATCTTTGGTGGTTACCAAGGGAGAAAAGGTCGGTACACTTTACTTGTGTACTATCAGCACGCAACCTTCAGCTTGTGCAACAACTACAGAAGTTGATAGTGCGGTGTGGCACTATCGGCTTGGACATATGAGTGCCAAAGGAATGCAAATCCTTCAAACAAAGAAGCTTCTACCAAGTTTGAAAGAAGTGGACTTAGAGTTCTGTGAAGATTGTGTTTATGGTAAACAAAAGAGGGTAAAATTTCAAAAATTAGTAAATGAAAGAAAAAATAAAAAAACTTGAGTTGGTTCATTCTGATGTTTGGGGTCCTGCAAGTACACCATCACTTGGTGCTCATTGTACTATGTAACATTCATAGATGATTCGACTAGAAAAACATGAATTTATTTCATGAAGAATAAGTTCGATGTGTTTTCCATATTTCAAAGGTGGAAAGCCTTTGTGGAGAATGAAACAGGTACCCAGGTTAAATGCCTCAGATCCCACAATGGAGGCAAATATTGCACCCAAGCATTTGAAAGATTTTGTGCTAGCAATGGCATTCCGAGGCAAAGGACAACCCCAAGGACACCTCAACAAAATGGGATTTTGGAAAGGATGAACATGACAATCATGGAGCGAGCACGAAGCATGCGGATACATGCAGGCCTACCGCTTGAGCTTTGGGCGAAAGCTGTAAGTACGCTCATTTACTTAATCAACCAATCACCCTCAATGGCATTGGATGGGGGAGTTCCAAAAGAGGCATGGATAGGTAAACCGGTGAATTATGCATTTATCAAAGTGTTTGGTTGTGAGGCTTTTATGCACATAGATAGAAGCCTAAGAACAAAGCTAGATGCAAAGTCCAAAAAGTGTTTCTTCATTGGCTATGGAGAAGGGGACTTTGGGTATTGCCTATGAAATCCTGAAGATGGTAAAATCTTAAGGAGTAGGGATGTAATTTTTAACGAACAAAATATGTACAAAGATTACTTGGAAAGAAAACAAACAAAAGAAACAGGTGATGAGTACATGGAGCTTGAGGACGGTGAAGACTCAAGGACTGCAAATGGTGACAATGTGCAACAAAGTCAACCAAATGAGGAGACTCAACCTATTCCACGAAGATCTACAAGAGCAAGTAGACCCCCATAAAGGTTTGTTCCTTCAACCATCTCTTGATCTCAGATTTTGGAGAGTCGAAATCATACGAAGAAGCTATGCATCACGAATCCAAAGAAGAATGGACAAAGAGCATGCAAGTGAAGATGGACTCACTACATCGCAACCAAACATGGGAGTTCCTTGAGTTGCCTAAAGGTAAGCGGGCACTTCAAAACAAATGGGTTTACAAGTTGAAGGAAGAAGAAGGTGGGAAGAAAAGGTACAAGTTTAGGCTTGTGGTAAAAGGGTTTTCTCAAAAGAAAGGTATTGACTTCAATGAAATATTTTCTCTTATTTTAAAAATGAACTCAATTAGGCTTGTCTTAAGCCTTGTGGCTGCTCATGATTTAAATCTCGAGCAATGGATGTAAATACAGCATTCCCTCATGATGACTTAGAGTAGGAAATCTACATGCTTCAACCAAAGGGGTATGAAGTAAAAGGTAAGGAGAAAATGGTTTGCAGATTAAAGAAGAGCTTGTATGGTTTAAATCAAGCATCAAGACAATGGTCCTTGAAGTTTGATTGATGGATATTGGATCATGGATTCACAAGATGCAACTCGGATCACTGCGTCTACACAAAGAATTTGGGAGATGGGAAGTTCATCATCCTCATGTTGTATGTTGATGACATGCTGATTGCAATTGCTAACATGCAGGACATCAAAGACCTAAAAGAGGAGCTGTCTAAATCTTTTTCAACAAAATATTTAGGTGTTGCAAAGAGGATACTTGGTATGAAAATATCAAGGGACAGGACGAAGAAGACAATAAAGCTATCTCAAGAGGATTACATCAAGAAGGTACTAGAAAGGTTTGCAATGCAAAATGCAAAACCGGTTTCTATACCTTTGGTTGGTCACTTTAAACTAACCAAGGATGTCCAAAGACACAAGAGGAGATAGCCTATATGTCCAAAGTTCCATATGCTGTAGTGGTAGGTTCTCTTATGTATGCTATGGTCTGGACAAGGCCAGACATTGCACATGCAGTGGGAGTTGTAAGTAGGTTCATGGACAACTTAGGTAAAGAGCACTGGCAAGCTGTCAAGTGGATACTTAGGTATCTAAAAGGGACAACAACAAATGCTTTGTATTTTGGAGGAACTGATACTTTTCTATAAGGGCATGCTGATGCAGATATGGCAGGTGACAAAGATACTTGAAGGAGCACTACTGGCTATGTCTTCACGGTTGGAGGCACAACAGTAAGTTGGGCTTCAAAGCTACAGAAAGTGGTATCACTTTCTACCATGGAAGCAGAGTATGTAGCAATGACAGAGGCAAGCAAAGAGATTCTATGGCTTCACAGATTCTTAGAAGAGCTTGGATTCAAACAAGACAATTGTGTCTTGTACAGTGATAGCCAAAGCGTTATCCATCTTGCAAAGAACTCAGCCTTTCATTCAAGGACAAAGCACATTGAGGTGAGATATCACTTCATACGCACTCTTTCGGAAGAGGGACAGTTGAAGGTAGGAAAGGTGCATACAAGTGAAAATCCTACAGACATGTTTACAAAGGTGGTCAACAAGGAGAAGTTGAGATTTTACTCATCTTCAATCGGCATTCAAGGATAAGAAGCTAGAATGGAAAGCAGTCACAGGTTTGGTTTGGAGATTAGTCTCCAAGTGGGAGATTGTTAAGTATGGAGCCTGATTTACCCCTTGTAATTTTTTGTGGTAAAAAGGCACATTTGTAAGGTCCCCATTATGAGGAGAATCCATCGTGCGTTGTTGGGGGATATGTGTTCGCTACGTGAGCCGGGCAGGCAACGGGCCTCTGGCTGTGGGAGGTGTGAGAGAGAGAGAACAAGAACAACAGATGGCTTTTCCAATCACCGCAATCAATAATTAATTGAATATTACTTTGAGTATAATTTATCCTTAGCCAAGGCGGGCTGTTAACAGCGCCGTCACTTGGATCATCTGCTAACCAGGAGTTTAAGCTCCCGGTTTACAGTATTAACCGGGCCGTTAACGACACCGGACTTAACGGAATGTTAAATCAATTTCTAGCTGATGACGGTGATGGAAATTTTCTAATGCCACTTTATCTGCTTCGATTTCCCGTGGATTCTGTAGTCTGCAATTCAGTTCATTACCTCGATCATCAAGCTTCAATTATTACAAATTGTACTATAATTGCCCGCTCTTTATGCTTTGGACTGGCTTAACTGCCATTCTCTTCAATTTCTATTTGATGCTTTAATCCTTGCTTTGCCTGCCTCGTGATGTCCTATTGCTTCTTACCTTGCTTTGTTTACCGTGCATGCCTTCTTCTGCTTGCTTGCTTGCCTCGACAAGTTTAATCCCTTGCTTGCTTCGGCCAAGCTCGCTTCTTCTCCTCGCTTGCTTGCCTCGAAAAGCTCCTCACCTTGCTTGCTTCGACCTAGCTTCAAGCTCCTTCCTCTCAACCTTGCTCACTTCGCTTGCTCCCCCCCCCTTGAGCCCTTGCTTTGTATGGTCAAGCTCGAGAAGGAGAGCCCTTGTGTTCCTTGAGAGAGAGAGAGAGAAAACCCTCCGTGGTCTTGCTCATTGCCTTCACAAATTTCCCCTTCGTTGGCTTCTAATGCCTCCTTTGATTCCTTGCTTGAGCCGGTGCTTCCTTGCTCGCCTTGTGTCGGTTGGAGATCGAGAGAGAGAGAGATCCCCTTTTGCTTCGATTCGATTGAGGGTCAAGAGACAAAAAAAACTTGCTTACCTTCCCCTCTTGCTTTGATGGAGATCGAGGAGATCCTTGCTTCGATGGAGTTCAAGGAGATCGAGAAGCTTCCCTTGCTTCGATGGAATTCAACCCCGGAGAAAGTTCTCTTGCCTACTCTCGTTATCTTGCTATGCCTTCATAGCCCTTCACTTTGCTCCCTTCTTGCCCTCCTTGGCTTTGCTTGGTTTCGTTATGCCTTCCCCCATGCAAAAGACGTGCTCTCTATTAATAGGTTACCCCTCCCTTAGCAACGACGGCGCCGTCGTTGCTAGGGAGGCGTAAAAACCTTCCCTTGCTGACGTGGCAGCCTCGATTCTCGACAGCGCGAAACCCGCCGGGAGATAGACCAAAAGGGGGCGCCTAGGCCTGCTGAAGAGAATTCGTCTCTTCTCTTCTCCGAGCTCATCCGAGCAGTCCACAAGCCTGCGCGAGCGGATTTCTCCTTCTCCCCTGCGCGCGTTTCTTCCTGCACACCATCTGCTCCATTCCCCTTTTGTTTTCCCACATTCTCACTTTAATTAACCCCTTTGGGCAGCCTTATTATGCAAGCGGACGGCCACTGGCCTATGCTTTTGGGCGGCCCTTGATAATATTTGTGGGCCTTTGGGCTATGGGCCCTTGGCCTTTGGGCGGGCGGCCATGTACTTGCTCTTTGTGCTGGCCCTTGTAAGTGCACCATACTCAATGTACCTCTCGAGCCCGGCCACGGCCTCGAGCCCCGGTCACGGCAATGCCAAGAACATCATTTTCTCCTCTGGGCAGTCATAACCTTTGTAAGGGCACCACCTTTGGCATACATGTCGGCCAAATATTCATTAAAGTACCGCATTTGGCTCGGATCCAGTGCCAAGCCATCCATAGCTTTCCCGTCATCAATGTACTACAAGAGATGGCATACTAGACATGATACTCCTCAAGCGTTTATTCTAATGCATTGAAAACCCTGGCTGCAGCTCAAAACTTCCCAGATGGCACACCGACTGAGCGGTCCAGACTAGTACGGAACCGGCCTGCGGTGAATATTTAACGGCCAATAACTTGGCAACCGGAACTCCAATCACCAATCTGAAAAGACCGACGCGCTCCACAAAGTGAGCACTTCAGGCCTGTGCATTCATTCCATTTTTTTCACCTCAGCTGCAGTTGCCCAATCCGGTACGGATCTGCAATCGACTTAAACTTCAAACTACCATAACTTCTTCATCGTAGCTCTAATCGACGAGCCGTAAAGACAGGCCGGTAGAGCACTTCAAGACCTACAGTTCTAGATCATAATCTTCCATGTGTGCTCACTTCAAGCATAATCTTTTTTGGCATTATTAAGACATCAATTGGCCCTTTAAAGCCGCATCTGGCATACATTAATCATTAGACTTGGCCTGTTAACAAGCCCTCATCACTGACCATCAATCAAGTATGCTTCAAAGAAGCTTATATTGCATTTCTCTGCTCTTTTTCTCATCATGGCAGCGGAGCTGCACGACATCCACCCCCAGTGAACCTGCACAGCCTCTGGTCTGTGCCAACAGAACTTCAATCTGCATCTGCTACAGGTACCTTAAGTTCTTTCCATCATCAGACTCACATTACTAGTAAACCTATGAAAAACAAAATAAGGCTTATATCCTATCATCAATGTTCTAGCTTAAGCATTAGGTAGCTGCCCATCAAAAATCTATGAACTGTATCTGCCGTATCTTCAATGCATTTAATCATGGATAACTTGCTTAGTGAACCCCGCCAGACTCAAGTGCTCTAGTTAATGATGCACACGGCTTGACCATTAAGTTCTCTCTTAAGGAACCCTGTCAAGCTCAAGTATGCCTTACTTTGTCTGCACACGGAATGGCCGTCAAGTCCTTTACTTCAAGTTCTGTTAGCAGAACCAACTCAAAAGATGTGAAGATACTTCATTAATTGTCCAAAGAAGTTATCTGGAAGCCAGCCATGTTATCTTATTGAATGCATAACCAAACACTCTTCTAACTTGGCATAATCTAGGAAACAAAATCTTGCATCATGCAGCTTGCTACATCAGGCATCTGCTATCCTGTGCATCTGGAACTTGCACTTTAGTAACCCCCAGGATCAAATGGGATATTAAGGAAATGTCCACACACTGAAGCATCATAATATCCACAAGAGCATATATTTCCTATATCAATCAACATCAAGCATTTCTGGTTCAAATATGCTGCCCTTGGTGCAAATAGCACGCAATTACTATGCATACTGATCAATATCCATCCGTATTGAATCTACTTGTGAATATCCTTAGAATCTCCTGGATCAAACACCATCGATATCACATAGCATTGATGGGCTCCACAATATACTACAGCTTCACCTGAAGCATAGTGCAGCACCCACATCCCATAAACTGTTGGCAACTTAAGCTCGTTACCAGAAAGCATTAAAGATATCTGACTCCCTTTTACTGGCAGCCAAGACATCACTGACATAAGCATCAATAGGCATAGCATCCAAATCCAGCCACTTCTGGCACATTGTCCAAGCAAATGAAAAACAATGTGTACTTTATGCAGTATCAAGGATGATTTAGCATCATCACCCCCTCTAGCTTCATAGCCATCAAGGAAAACTTTGGGAGTCTCTCTACCTGTATCATCAGATGAATTTTCATATGTTGGGATTTCAGCTTGATCATGAAAAACAGCTTTATCCTGTAGGTCTTCATCCATAACATCCTCGGGGAAATCACCCTTGGAAGTCTCAACATTAATCAAGACTGTAGGAGTTATCTCCTCATGCAGCCCCTGTACAAGCATAGATGTAAAATCCCTATCATCGATAACCTGTTCACAATCAATATGATCCAAGCAATCTTCATACTCATCCATATCATCCTCTGAGTCCTCATATACATCCATGTTACTTAGCAATACATTATAGAGCTGTAAAGGCTCATCTGGCACCCCTGTTGAAGAGGTATATGCATCAGAAAGCTCTTCTATACTGTCATAAACATCTCCTTCAGATCTAGACAGAAATTCATCGATTATAGCATCCTCTTCTGTGATAGCATCATCTGCAAGCATATTGTTAGTAACAATCATAGGTCCATTGATATCCTTAGGCTCATCCTGTGCTGGGTCCACAATCTTAGTCACTTCATCAGTTACTGTGTATATAATAGCTTTATTTATGCAATCATCTGTAGTAGACATGTTATCCTGCTCGGCTGCTATAGTGCAAATAGCTTCAGTAACATCCTGTAGAGGTTCATCTGCTTGATAAACTCCTTCAGAAGAAACCATATCAAGGTCAGCAGCATGTGAACCACTTAATGTACAGTCTATGTCTTCGCTTGATCCATTATTAGAGGTAGCGTCCATGCACGCAATCTTTGAAAAAAAATCATATAAATCTGTTCCAGCTTTAAATTCAATGTTTACCTTTTCTTCTTTGCTCAAATTAAGCTCCTCTGAAACTGAATCTACTACTTCCAGCTTAGCATTCTCTTTGGCTTTACTTCTTGCAAAAATATGCTCCCAGAATTCATCATAGTTGAGGATCTGCATCTGATCCCCTTCACCTTTACTGAAGACAACCTTATTTCGTTCAGTCATCTCCTTTATTTCCTGATCTAGAATCCTTGAGCTTTCGTAAATAAATTCTTCTGCAAAATACTCCCACCGTGTGGGATATTCTTCTACCAGTTCTTGAACCTGCTTTTTAAAATCCGAGTTTACAACTTCCTCAAAATCTGCAATCATCCGATCTTCTGGAACATTTCGGCTCTTCATCTCAGCTTCGTAACATGCAACAAAACCTTCTGGATCATATCCCTGAAAATTATAATACTGCTCCCGAACAGCATCAAGTGCTAGCTCTACAGCATCATCAATCTGCTTCTTTATCTGCATGGCTTTTGCTTCCTGCAGACATCCCTGAACTAATTCCACCATTTTTGGCAAATCTGTAACTACCAGATTTGTATCAAATCCATTGGCACTGAAATCTTCAATAAACTACTTTAACTCTTCTGGCATCTCCATCTTTACCTCCCACCCCGGCTCGTTTCGCGTCAGGTTCACCAAAGATGTCGGGGGATATGTGTTCGCTACGTGAGCCGGGCATGCGCCGGGCCTCTGGCTATGGGAGGTGTGAAAGAGAGAGAACAAGAACAACAGATGGCTTTGCCAATCACCGCAATCAACAATTAATTCAATATTACTTTGAGTACAATTTATCCTTAGCCAAGGCGGGCTGTTAACAACGCCGTCACTTGGATCATCTGCTAACTAGGAGTTTAAGCTCCCGCTTTATAGTATTAACCGGGCCGTTAACGACACAGAACTTAACAGAATGTTAAATCAATTTCTAGCTGATGACGGTGATGGAAATTTTCTAATGCCACTTTATCTGCTTCGATTTCCCGTGGATTCTGTAGTCTGCAATTCAGTTCATTGCCTCGATCATCAAGCTTCAATTATTACAAATTGTACTGCAATTGCCCGCTCTTTATGCTTTGGACTGGCTTAACTGCCATTCTCTTCAATTTCTATATGATGCTTTAATCCTTTCTTTGCCTGCCTCGTGATGTGCTCTTGCTTCTTACCTTGCTTTGTTTACCGTGCATGCCTTCTCCTGCTTGCTTGCTTGCCTCGACAAGTTTAATCCCTTGCTTGCTTCGGCCAAGCTCGCTTCTTCTCCTCGCTTGCTTGCCTCGACAAGCTCCTCGCCTTGCTTGCTTCGACCTAGCTTCAAGCTCCTTCCTCTCGACCTTGCCCACTTCGCTTGCTCCCCCCCCTTGAGCCCTTGCTTTGTATGGTCAAGCTCGAGAAGGAGAGCCCTTGTGTTCCTTGAGATAAAGAGAGAAAACCCTCCTTGGTCCTGCTTGTTGCCTTCACAAATTTCCCCTTCGTTGGCTTCTAATGCCTCCTTTGATTCCTTGCTTGAGCCGGTGCTTCCTTGCTCGCCTTGTGTCGGTTGGAGATCGAGAGAGAGAGAGATCCCCTTTTTCTTGGATTCGATTGAGGGTCAAGAGAAAAAAAAACCTTGCTTAGCTTCCCCTCTTGCTTTGATGGAGATCGAGAAGATCCTTGCTTCGATGGAGTTCAAGGAGATCGAGAAGCTTCCCTTGCTTCGATGGAATTCAACCCCGGAGAAAGTTCTCTTGCCTACTCTCGTTATCTTGCTATGCCTTCATAGCCCTTCACTTTGCTCCCTTCTTGCCCTCCTTGGCTTTGCTTGGTTTCGTTATGCCTTCCCCCATGCAAAAGACGGGCTCTCTATTAATAGGTTACCCCTCCCTTAGCAACGACGGCGCCGTCGTTGCTAGGGAGGCGTAAAAACCTTCCCCTGCTGACGTGGCAGCCTCAATTCTCGACAGCGCGAAACCCGCCGGGAGATAGACCAAAAGGGGGCGCCTAGGCCTGCTGAAGAGAATTCGTCTCTTCTCTTCTCCGAGCTCATCCGAGCAGTCCACAAGCCTGCGCGAGCGGATTTCTCCTTCTCCCCTGCGCGCGTTTCTGCTTGCACGCCATCTGCTCCATTCCCCTTTTGTTTTCCCACCTTCTCACTTTAATTAACCCCTTTGGGCGGCCTTATTATGCAGGCGGACGGCCACTGGCCTATGCTTTTGGGCGGCCCTTGATAATATTTGTGGGCCCTTGGGCCTTTGGGCTATGGGCCCTTGGCCTTTGGGCGGGCGACCATGCACTTGCTCTTTGTGCTGGCCCTTGTAAGTGCACCATACTCAATTTACCTCTCGAGCCCGGCCACGGCCTCGAGCCCCGGTCACGGCAATGCCAAGAACATCATTTTCTCCTCTGGGCGGTCATAACCTTTGCACCACCTTTGGCATACATGTCGGCCAAATATTCATTAAAGTACCACATTTGGCTCGGATCCAGTGCCAAGCCATCCATAGGTTGCCCGTCATCAATGTACTACAAGAGATGGCATACTAGACATGATACTCCTCAAGCGTTTATTCTAATGCATTGAAAACCCTGCTGGCTGCAACTCAAAACTTCCCAGATGGCACACCGACTGAGCAGTCCAGCCTAGTACAGAACCGGCCCGCGGTGAATATTTAACGGCCAATAACTTGGCAACCGAAACTCCAATCACCAATCTGAAAAGACCGACGCGCTCCACAAAGTGAGCACTTCAGGCCCGTGCATTCATTCCATTTTTGTCACCTCAGTTGCAGTTGCCCAATCCGATACGGATCTGCAATCGACTTAAACTTCAAACTGCCATAACTTCTTCACCGTAGCTCCAATCGATGAGCCGTAAAGACAGGCCGGTAGAGCACTTCAAGCACTGCAGTTCTATATCATAATCTTCCATCTGTGCTCACTTCAAGCATAATCTTTTGTGGCATCATTAAGGCATCAATTGGCCCTTTAAAGCCGCATCTGGCATACATTAATCATTTCTCTGATCTTTTTCTCATCATGGCAGCGGAGCTGCACGACAGCGTGAAGGAAAATCACTTGCAGGAAATAAAAATCACTCGCCGAAAACCAACATTTTCACGGCCAATCACGGAAAATTTTCATCGGAATATTCCTTGTTGTCAGAATATTATGGCCGGACGGGGGCCGGAAAGTGGTCAAAAAACGACCGGTCGATTGGCCGGTTGGCTGGTGGTCGGAAGTCAATGGCCGGTGGCCGAATTCAAAAGTGGGTGATATAGATGCTTCCTATAAGTGATCACCCATTGGGAGGGGGGGGGGGGGGGGGGGGGGGGGGAGATTACAAATCAAGGTAGACAATAGAACAAACAATACTCCAACAAGAGCTAATAGGTTGATAGAGGTGTTCTTGATGATTCCTTTGATCCCATAAACAAAAATTCTCCTTAAGAAAATCCTTCAAATAAAAACAAGGTGAGGAGACACAAAGGCCTGCTAAGTTAAGCGGAGACGAGGAAGAGTAAGTTTAAATGCGAGCCCATAATCACATGGATTTTTTGTTGTGTTTTAATATAAAATTTTATGATCTAGGAAATTTACCAAAATACTCCTCTAATTTGTGAAAATTCTCAAAATACCCTTGTCTCTATTTTGGTTGGATTGTTCAAGATTTTCTCATCTTTATTGTTTTTTGACAATTGACATCCGTTTTTGAGTGCTTAGCATGTAATTTGTCACAAATTACCTCGCAAAAAAGGCAATTATGTCTAAAAATAATGTAGCAATTCATTTCCAAAGCCTACATAACCAACTCAAATTGTAGTTTTAGCTTCTTGTATGATAGACAACCAGTCTTCTTATGAAGATCTACAAAAAAATTATTCATAGAGAAATTTATTATCATAACTAGGGGTATTTTGGGAATTTCGGAAAATGGGAGCATTTTGGAAGTTTTTGACAAAATACTAGGGGTATTTTGGGAATTTTTGAAATTTGAGGGATATTTTGAAAATTTTGCACAAATTAGAGGGGGATTTTGGTGATTCTTCTATGATCTATTGCACATATATAGTCACAAGTAGTTTATATATTACAAAAAGATCCACTTAATTAATGTGAAAGGTGCACATTCCATGTCAATATTTTGAAATAAAATAAAATGAGAAAGAAGTTTTAAAAAACAATAAAACTTAAATAAAAAAACAAAAAATATTTTAGTTTTTTATTACGAAATATAAATTTAATAAACATAAAAAATAATAAAACAAGATAGTGAAATCATCTTTTATGAATTTTTAAAATGAAAGAACCTTTTATCAATACCTCATGTCATGGGATCAAACTCCTATGAATGTGCTGCACAAAGTCTACGTATCCTTTAGCGAGGTCACCCTAAAAGGCATTGCTTATTTGTTTTGGAATCGCAAATAACTAGAACCCTTGGTTCATAGACTGACGCTTTTTTCCTCATCGAGTGTGAGACACAGCCGTCAGCCAATGCCCTGAGGTTAGGACTTAGTTCTATGTTATATATCATCATTTCAGTCTATGTTCATGGAATTAACAGGGTCAACCAGTACGACAATTGGTTCTAGACCAATCCCCACTTTCCATCCCACACACACCCTTGTCTTTGTTTCCTAATTATTACCACACTATATAACATTTACAAGAAATTCTTTAATTAATTCCTAATACAATTTTCCTTCTGACAGTAATATCTTCAAACATCACCAAGCCAGTCTTTCTACATACAATTTCTACTAAAAAAAAACCTACTTATTAGACTTAACGGCTGATCACCATCGACCTGCAACAACAGGTTTTTCCTCTGCACCAACAGAGCCTTTGTATAAAGGTTTTCTTGTTCATAATGAATTATTTAGTTCAGGGAAACAACCCTCTTCGGACACCAACCTCGCATTGTGCACCAACACGGTATCGCGCAACAACGAGGCATGGACACCAACCCGCGTCGCACACCAACACGGCATCAAGTTTCCATCCAATTGATTCATTCTCTATTCAAATGCAATTTAACTCTTCTTCACCCAAACTTAATGCAAACAGTATTTTTAAGATCAAACAAAATTCCTAACTAAGTTTCTATTAACAAAAGCATGCATTTTGGTTTAAACAGCCAGTGTTTTCCTTATGGTTTCCTAAGCTCCACTAGGCCATGCTTATCTATGATCCATAAAACTTAAAATTTACTAGTACTTGGTTCAGATTTACGACAATGTTCTGCTGCGATGGTTGATTCGCCGCCTCTACTGGAGCATGGCTTGGACCAACTCCATTATTGTTCTTCTTTGAGACTTTGGAGGCCATTACGCAACTCAAAAATGGAATTAGTGGGAAAAAGATGTTCCTCATGCTAAGCGTGAGTCCGAGGTTAAGTTCAGTCAAAACATCCAATAATTTATTAACTTAATTTTTCTAGGATCTGGTGGACTTATCTCTCTCAGAAATCAAGTGAAGAGTTGACTTTATAAGTAATTTAGTAGAAACTTATTTATTAAAATTATGCATGCATATAAAAATTACAATAAAATTTTGAGAGATGAAAAAAGTCTCAATAATATTTTTGAAAATATCAAAAATTTTCCAAATGGTATTTGCTAGTTTTTCCCTGATTTTACCAGGCTAAAATTACATATTTCTAGTGTAATTCTATTTACTTTTGTGTAAAAGTATTATTGTAGGCTATAAAATATCTTTAAAAATTCAAGGAAAAATCATAGTCATTTTTCTTATGCTAGAAGTAATTTTTAAAATTATAAATTTAGTGATGTAAAAACTTAGACCAGATATGTACTTAACTGTTAATTAATTAATAATTAACTCTCAATTAGTAAATTCTATATTACTATATGATTTTATAGTATCTTATCACTAATTTACTGAATCTAATGACCTATGGATAATTATGTGTAATTTCTTTGATGATACTTGCTCATGCATGCATAGATAAGGTAGGTATGGGTGCGTAATGAGCATGCATGTGAGATTTCTATGAAATTGAGAGACACATGTCATTCCTAAAGGCTTCATGCACACAAAAATCATACATGCAAGAGTTGCATGCTATCTAGTATCAATGAACACAAGAATTTCTAGAGAGAAAATTTACGGATTCTGAAGAGAGAGAGTGTTTTCCTAAGCATACAAGAGTATATGTAGATGCTGAATTTAACATTCTACTACCTTTGGTCTCCCGCTTCTCAAGTTTCACGGTGCCGATAGCAGTTCGTCACTTCAACGACTCGCGTAGCCTCGCGTGAACCTCTTCTAACTCCATGAGTGAGTGTGTGCGAGTGTGTGTATGTGTGTGTGTGTGTGTGTGTGTGTGTGTGTGTGTGTGTGTGTGTGTGTGTGTGTGTGTGTGCGCGCGCGCGTGTGCACAAATGCGTGAGTGAATTTGAGCAGAGTCTGCTCCTTTTGAAGAGCTCTCTGAGCATACAATGTCCTTTGTGAGGGGCCTAGGGGCCTTTATATAGGGTAGGGAAGCTCCCATGCAGAGTGGAGTGAACTCCAGGTGGTGGGAGGCAGGGCTACAAGAGGAGGGGGCTCTCCTAGTTAACTAAATTCTAATTTAGTTAATTGGTGCCTTTTATACATGTCCCAACACTTGTTAGGTGAGTGCCTATCCCTTTAACCCTTCAATTTTACCATAATAAAAAAATTTGCTAGCTTAAATATGAGCTAAAGTGAACATTCCGGCTCTATTTTGGACGTGGTCAGGTGCGTTGAAAAACTCATCTCTGAGACTACAATGTACACACATTGACACACACATCTATTGCCTATGGTTGAACCCAAAAATACATGAAAATGGATACTTTAAGTTCAATAAAACTGCATTGTTTTCAATCTATCAATGGGTACAATTGTTGCCGCGATCATGCACATTACATTCTCCCCAACTTGAGAAATCATAATGTCCTCATTTTGGGAGAAAATCAGGGTAATCCTTCATAAGAGATCTTTCATCTTCCCAAGTAGCATCTTCTTCAGGGTAGTCCTTCCCATTAGATCATATGCTCTCTCAGGGATCTTTTTCTAAGGTTCCTTTCTCTAGATTCTAAGATTCTATCCAGTTGAAGCTCAATAATTCCTTGGGTGGCATTACAATTTTTTCATCATCAAGAACGTGATCTCTGCTGGGGATGTATTTCTTCAATTTGCTAACATGGAATACAATATGAACCTTGAAATGAGAGGGTAGATTGAGTCTGTAGGATTGACTTCCTATGTTATTTTCTATTAGATAGGGTCCACAATATCTGTAGCTAAGCTTCTTATACTTGCCCAAAGATAGATTACTTTTCTTTGGCTTTACTCTCAAGAAAACTTGATCTCTAGGTTTGAAGGTCCTTTCTGATTTGCTTTGGTCTCCATACTTCTTTTTTCGATCCTTAATAGCTTGAATGTCTTTACGTATTGTCTTAGTCTGGGCCTCCATATATTCTAGCATTTTCTTGGAATCTTCGACTCTTATAATTGGATCTGAGAAATTTAAAGGTGATGAACAATCCTGACCATAAAGTGCGCAGAAAGGTGTCATTCCAATACTTTGATGGTGGGATGCATTATATGCAAATTCCACTAGGGGCAAGTATTGGATCCACTTGTTAGGTTCTCTTTCGCAATATGCTCTTAGGATGTCTTCAGTGCTTGATTCACACGTTCGGTTTGACTATCAGTCTGAGGATGATATGCTGTACTAAAATCCAACTAGGTACCAATGGATGTAAACAGTGAAGTCCAAAAGTTGGAAGTGAAATTAGTATCTTAGTCGCTTACTATCCATTTCGAAAGTCCATGAAGTCGCAAAATCTCCTTGACAAAGAGTCTGGCTACATCTAAGGCAGTATAGGTAGTCTTTACTAGGATGATGTGGGAAACTTTAGTCAACATATCCACAACTACCATTACAGAGTCATATCCTCCCTGAACTTTGGGTAAACCGGATACAAAGTCCGTACTGATACACTCCCACTTCATTTGAGGTATATCTAGAGGTTGAAGATTCCTTGGGAGTTTTATCCTTTCAACTTTTACTCTTTGGCAGATTAAGCATTAGCGAACATGCCGTAGTACATCTCCTTTCTTTCCTTGCCAATAGAAGCTCTTCCTTTTTGCATTGAGAGTTTTGGCATTGCCGGGATGTCCAAATGCTGGGCTATCATGAGCTTCATAAAGGATAGTTTTTCTTAAGGTTGCATTCTTCGGCACACACAATCTATGTCTGTAATATGAGCACCCATCTTTGACATCATAGTGTTGTAATGAGGATTCATTCTAAGGTGTCTTATCCTTCATGATAGCAAGTTGCTTCTGATAATGGGGTCCATTTGAGCAGCTTCCTTTACCTTGACCAAAACTGGGTGACTAGGCATAGAGATTAATCTTACAAAGGCTTTACGGCTCAAGACATCCTCTACTAAATTCTCCTTGCATGGTCTATAGATAGCTAGTTTCAAAGTGAAACTCTTGAAGTAATTCAACCCACCGTTGTTGTCGCATGTTGAGTAAAAATACACTTCAAGCTTTTGTGATCAGTCACACTAAAGTAAATCTCTAGCCCAATAGATAATGCCTCCATAGCTTTAAGGCATGAATGACTACTAATAGTTCAAGATCATGAGCTGGATAATTCCGCTCATGAATCTTGTGATTTCGAGAGGTAAAAGCAAAGGGTCTCCCTTCTTGCGTAAGCACTCCACCGATTGCTATACCACTGGCATCTTTAACTACTTCAAAAAGGCTTTGAGAAGTCAGGTAACTTTAAGCATGGAGATGAGTTACCTGCCGTTTTAGAGTTTCAAAACTCTCATGGTGTTCAACATTCCATTGAATCGTTGTTCCCTTCTTTAAAAGATTTGTCAAAGGGGCAACAATTGCAGCATAATCTTTGATGAAGATGCGATACCAGCCATTTTACTGTTTTTATTTTACGTCTTTCTCATTTTATTTTATTTCAAAATATTGACATGGAATGTGCACCTTTCACATTAATTAAGTGGATCTTTTTGTAATATATAAACTATTTGTGATTATATATGTGCAATAGATCATAGAAGAATCGCCAAAATACCCCTCTAATTTGTGGAAATTTCCAAAATATCCCTCAAATTTAAAAAATTCCCAAAATACCCCAAGTATTTTGTCAAAAACTCCCAAAATGCTCACATTTTTTGAAATTCCCAAAATACCCCTAGTTATGAGAATAAATTTCTCTATGAATAATTTCTTTTGTAGCTCTTCATAAGAAGACTGGTTGTCTGTCATACAAGATGCTAAAACTACAATTTGAGCTGGTTATGTAGCCTTTGGAAATGAATTGCTACATTATTTTTAGACATAATTGCCTTTTTTGCAAGGTAATTTGTGACAAATTACATGCTAAGCACTCAAAAACGGATCTCAATTGTCAAAAAAGAATAAAGATGAGAAAATCTTGAACAATCCAACCAAAATAGAGATAAGGGTATTTTGAGAATTTTCACAAATTAAAGGAGTATTTTGGTAAATTTTCCTAGATCATACAATTTTATATTAAAACACAACAAAAAATCCATGTGATTATGGGCACACATTTAAACTTACTCTCCGTCATCTCCCCTTAGCTTAGCAAGCCTTTGTGTCTCCTCACCTTGTTTTTATTTGAAGGATTTGCTTAAGGAGAATTTTTGTTTATGGGATAAAAGGAATCATCAAGAACACCTCTACCAATCTATTAGCTCTTGTTGGAGCATTGTTTGTTCTATTGTCTACCTTGATTTGTAGCCCCCCCCCCCCCCCCCCCCAACACAATGGGTAATCACTTATAGGAAGCATCTATATCACCTACATTCAAAGGGCATTAAAACTACCCCTATACTAGTATGCTCTGAGGTAATAAAACAACCCTATTTTTTCTTAATATTTTTTTTTTCAAAATACAATATAAAAACCCCTTCTGTAAATTTGAGGGTTGTCACTATTCAAAATGTGTATCATATTACATGAATTAACCGGAGAGGATTATTAATAATCCAAAATGTATAGTTTTATGTATACATTAGAGGAGGGTGGGTCTTTTTTTAATAGACCCCTAGTGTAAATACAACATGTATAGTTTTTTTAACTCGCGTGCTATATGATTCTTTTGATAATTGTTTCGTGCTCTAAATATAATTTTGTTAATTCTTACAAATTTTTGCCTAATAAAGAATCCCTTATTTTGAAGTTACACGTTTTATTTTTAAAAAAATTGGGGCTCCACTCCCCCCCCCCCCCCCCCAACACACACACACCAAGAAAAAATTAAATTGTAGTGAAGTAGTCAAGTTCCTTTCTTTGATACATTTATTACTCGGAGCTCCTTGCCCACCAAAAATTATTCTTTTGTCTTCTTTCCTTAAAGCCACCTTTCTGATGTGTTCCTTCTTGAAGCCATTAAAACATGTTTAAGGTAGGCTCCTATGTCAACAAGGTGAAAGTTCATTATGGCCTACATAATGCTACTGAGATAAATTTAATAATAAGAGGATTCTTTGTGAGAGGGAAAATAAGAAAGTGACACTAGCATTTAAAATCTTTTTTGTCACAATATAGTATTACACTTTTTGGAAAAACGTGTAACAATGACTTATTTAGATTACAATATATTCCAAAAGCATAAAAAATAATGACTAAACCAATATTCAATGACCCTCTTTAAAGAGAGAGGTACGAAAATGTCAACAACTCTCACAAAGATCTTTAAAAAATATTAAAAAAGTAAGATTTTTGCTATGTGGAATTAATCTACAAGCTTTATCCAATGGTCCACAATTGCACCAAAAATCCAACATTTTACTAAGGACTCCTTATGTAGTACAACAATAAGTTCACTATGACCTTGAAAGACCACTTCTCTCTATTGATTCAACATGTTTGGCTTTATTATGGTTGATCCATTGGTGGGTTTTTTCCATGATGCCTTTCCGATTTGCAATCCAATTAAAATACGCAACTACCTCAATCCAAGGATGGAAGATTAAGAAGATCAAACCATTATGGGACGTTCGCTGGCTATGCTCTTTAGGTCAAAGTCTTTGTCCATTTGTAGAAATATATAAATGTATTTTTTTATCAAACACTCATTTTGACGAATGACTTGGAAAGTAGTCTCTACCTCTTCATTTTGAAGAAGAATAGGGGTAATCGTATGGAATCTAGTGCATAGAGTCAAATTCTTAGAGTATCGATGGCTTTTGTCATAGACCCTCTTTAGCTCAAGTCTGATTTCGCATATCCTTGTAAGTGTTGTTGGTGTGTGTGTCCTCAAAGGGGTCTCCATGTGACGTGTCTAGAACCCTTAACTAGTTTATCTATGATCTCTGCCTTTTTTGAACTAGTTGGAGATTGAGTAAGTTTATATCCAACATAGGTGTTGTCAAAAGGGTTGAAACTAATAAGCCCTATGTATCTGCTGTAAAACCTTATCGTGATTAATATTGAGTAGACATTGGCTACAACATGATTGTAGGGACCTAATTCTGCTTTTAGAAAAACATGAGCTAGAGAACTCTATGAGGACATTTTCTAGAACCATGTTGTATTTGGGGCCGTTGAAGAGCATGGTCACACGAGCATAGTTATCCTTTATTGAGAAATATGCTTCACCTAATTAAGAATACTAATCTATGATCTTAATATGCGATCATTGTTGCTACTTTGTCAGGGGATATGTGTTCGAAAGTTTGGCTGGGAAGGCGCGGGGCCTTTGGCTATGAGAGATGTGAGGGAGAGAGAACAGTAGACATAAACAGCTCCGGCAATCACCGTAATCATCAACAAGTTAAGTAAAGCTTTGAGTACAACTTAATCAATAACCAAGGTGGGTTGTTAACGATGTTCTCACTTGGATTAACTGAAAACTAGGAGTTTATACTACCTTTACAAGATTAAGTGGGTCGTTAACGGCTCCATGATTTATCAATCATGATAAATAAAACTTAAATTGATGATGATGATGAATCTTCTCTCCGTGTCATTTTTCTTGCTTCAATTGCCCTCATGAGCTCTACAAATCTCCTTCCCTTGCTCTTCTTGCTTGATTCGTGGAACCCCTCCTCTCGTTCATGACCTCCAAACCATGCTATATCTCTTCTCCTTCACCTTTTTTTTTTCTCCTGCTTAAAAAAATCTCCTTTCTTATTTATAGCACCCCCACTTAATTTTGACAACGATGCCATGGGCAATGTATGTGAACGAGTACTCCTGATGTGGCATGTTGGGTTGGACTTGCACCAAATTCCCAAGAGTATGTCTAAAATGCTACGAGAGGCTGTGCTCGTCATTTCTCGATTCAGCGAGATCCTCATCCGACGCACGAGCTGATCGTCATGAGCTCTTTCTCTCTCTCTTGCGCCCTCTACTTGCTACTAGCCATGGTCTTCCCCTCTTTCACATTATTGCCTATTTTCCTCAATGGATGGCCATTGCTTGCCATAGTGGGTGGCCATTGTTTTCCATAGTATAATGGCACTCATCGGTTGCCACCATACTTGGCATATATGTCGAGCAAGCCATTGGCTTGCATTTTCAGCAACCCATGACTCACAATACCATCGTTAATTTCATTGCCCATATTAATGTCTTGGATAGTGCCACATGCCCTCAAGATGCAAGTATAGGTGATTTCATTTTGTGGAAGCCCTTTCCCTTTGCATCCAGTTAAAAGATCCAGACCTTCTTTGCCACAACCATATCAGGAATTTCCAAGTCACTATGCTACGCATGTATCTCAACCACAATAGTGTTGAGCACAAGTCCACCCACATATCCACTTATCAATGCACTGCAAGAGATGACATTCCTAACAAGATACTCTTCGAGCACTTATTAATCTATTAAGTGGACCATACTCCAAAGCCTAGTTGAAGCCCCAAAACTCCCATATGGCACACTGACCAAAGCGACCAAAGTGGTACGGGCCTGCAATCCACTTAACACCAAGATAGCTCCAATTGAAAAGCGCTAAAGGTGTACAGACCTGTAGAGAACTTAGTACTACACTTCTAGTCCATAAAGTTCAAGTTTTGATAACTTCAAATATCTCCACTTTTAGTATCAACAAAACAATTTTTTGCCCTTTAAAGCCGCAACTTACATACATTTAGCATTAATCTTTCTTGTTACCAAGCCCTTATCACTACTCAATGAGAATACTCCTCCAAACACAAGTATTCTCCAGTTAATTGTGCACACGTTATGACCATCAAGCTTGATTTAGAAAACTTTGTCAAGCTCAAGTATGCCTTAGTTTTTCTGCACACGGAATGGCCGTCAAGTCCTTCACTTCAAGTTCTGACAAGAGAACCAACCCAAAAGATGTGAAGATACTTCATCAATTGTCCAAAGAAGTCAAATGGAAGCTAGCCATTTATGTAAGCTTATTGATCACAAAACCAAAAATTTCTTTTCACTTAGCATAAATCCAAAAACCAAATCTAGTGCAAAGCAACCTGCTACAAGAAATAAACGATATCCTTTGAATCCACAAACTGCACTTAGTAGCCCCCAATATCCATTTGGTAGCTGTAGCTCGTGACCAACAAGCATTAAAGAGAACTTACTCCTTTTACCGACATCTAGAACATCACTAACATAAGCATCATTACAAATAGCATCCAAATCCAACCATAGCTAGTGTATTCTCCAAAGAGTGGAGAAAATTGTGCACTTTTTGCATTACCAGTGATGAATTAGCATCATCAACCCCTCTAGCTTCATAGCCATCACGAAGATCCTTAGAACAACATCTACCTATAGCATAAGAGGCTTTTTTACTTGGGATTCTGGCTTGATTATGAGAAATGGCTCCAACCTATAAATTTTCATCTATAGCACCCTCCGCTGAACTAGTAAAGCCTTGACAATCTTCATCATCCATCAAAGAGCTAGAACTTGCTCCATCTTGCAACTCTTGAGAAGGCATACAAGGAAGAAATGTGGTACGAGGAGCGTCATCGCTCTAGAGCACCATCACGTCATTCCACTCCTTCAGCGTCTCCCTCTGTTTCAGGGCATTCAACGCGCTCCGAAGCTTTTGGTGTCAAGGAGACGATATTCACACTCGTCTAGGCACCAATGCTCTAGTGGTGGTTGCGGCGGTTGCTATGGGGATGCCACCCTGATGCCTCCACACCGCCTTGTATTTGACGAGGCTCCTTACCTTCCCCTTCTTTGCCCGCCCCCACAGCATCCACTGCATCGCCATCTACGTCGGGTTTTGCGCGGCTATCGGCCGTTCCTGGCTCCACACAACTAGCTACTCCTCCGGGAGTCACTCCAGTCGACACTCCTCGCTTCGGGGCCCAGACTCCAATGGAGACACCTGACATCTGTACCCCCATCGAGACACCACTAGAGACCTCTAGGAAGATACCCAGGTTCACGCGTCACAGGTGAGAGGGCTTGCCATACTCGATCGACATCAGCGACGGAATCATCTTGAATGACGAAGGCAAGAAGGTGATCTCAAACATGCGAAGTCTTTGCTCTCAGGTGTTTCGACACTACATACTAAATGCTTGGAGTGAAGTGTCAAATGAATAAACAGATAGAGTTATCAGCATGCTGCATGACGAGTTTCCCATGTCACATTAGGAAAGAAATAGACTCATTTTTTGGCCTTTTAGCTCTAGTGAGGGAATGCTCCTTAGCCAATAGGAAGAAGGCTAATGTTACGTTGAAAAAACCTTTTTTCTCATTTTGAAAATGTCCATGAAAACAATTTTGGTGAAATTGTCACTATCATCAGAAAAGTAAGGCGCTTGATAATGACATCTCGCACAAGCGTCGAACACCTTTTTCTGACCCGCTCTTCTTATCCTAGAAAGTGAAGTACTTGTACTTGTGCATCTCGTACAAGTATCAATCACCTTTTATGAAGTACTCGCAATTTAAATTCGAACAGATCGTACTTGATAGTGATTGATAGGTACTATTTAAGACTATGAAGGAATCAGAACCAAGCAAATAGAGGCCCTTGAGGGGTCTCTAGGACCTCTATTCTCTTGGTTCTAACCTCATGAGGCCCTAGGATTAAGATATAGCATTTTTTAAGCCCATGGATGCATCCGGATTGTCCAAAAACCTTAGGATAGCTCTTTAAAATGCTGGATAGCTCTTTAAAATGCTGAAATCTAACGTCTCTAGCTCAAGATATAGCATTTTTAAGGACCAGCAACCACTTTTCTTAAAAATGCTATATCTTGAGCTAGAGACGTCAGATTTCAGCATTTTAAAGAGCTATCCTAAGGTTTTTGGACGTTCCGGATGCATCCGTGGTATTATTTTTGTATTTTGAAAACAACTCTTATGTGTTTTCTCTTATCGCACATCACATCACTCATTAAGATTCACAGACATGGATTTTTGTGTACACTTAAGTTGGGCTCTCGAAAAGCATTTTGTACGAGCATGCATTTAAGTGATTGAGCAAGCTTTTATGTATGTACTATGAGAAATATATTTTCAAAAAAAACCTTTGCATTTTTCGTAATTACCTCTCTCTATGCTGAGTTGGCATTTCTTACAGGGCCCAAAATTGAGTCCAAGTTTCTTCTAATGAGTCGGGATGAGCGCTTCAATGAAGACTTGATGAAGGTTTGAATGTACGAATACTGCAAGCACAAGTGCTCTGAAGTACAAAAAGAAATAAAGAATCGGTGGAACAGACCAGATTGGCTAGCCAAAGAAGATTAGAAGGATACGAAGCGAGCAGCGCGCGAGAATCCTGACAAGTGGAAGCGAGAAAAGGAGGCAACCAAAGCGCGAGTAGAGGCATGGAGCTCGCACCACCTGGGGAGTGGTGGGTGGGCATCATTTGAAGCCAATTTTGTAAGTGTTTTTGCATTGCTCTTTAGGTTTGGTAGTTACGTCTATTTGTACTTTTAAATTCTAACATAATGGATTCTTTGTATGTTTTAAACAGTGGTCGATGATAGGATGTGACCCCACACCGTACGAGCGTGAGTACATAGGCAGAAAGGGCTTAAACGCCTTGATGGACATTCTTAGTTCTCGCGGCGGCATGGTTAGTATTTCACTTTACTCTTTTACATTTGTTGTATTTTAATCATAAGCTAAGAAAATAGATTGTTTTGTAATTATAGATTGTTTTGTAATTATATGTTTAAACTTACAGAAAGTCTTAAGTTTCTTTTTGCAGAATCCGACAGATACGCCGCTTGGACGTGATGAAACGTCTGATTAGATGATGTCAGTCTAGCCGTACCCCAATAGCATTAGTTTTCTTTTGTCATACCATGTATAATGAGATGACGTGTATACGTCTTTTTATAACTATTGAAAAACAATGTATTTTCTCAAAAATGACAATTGTGTTGTAACTATTACATTTGCAAACCTTGACAATCAAGTGATTTTGCCTATGATGTGTATAATTGTCATTGATTTAATTTCGTCAATTTACTTTTGTCCAATTACTTTTGTCAGTTTTGTATCTTTATTCTGCAAACAATACTATGCATGATGGAGTTAATGGTTATATTGTCTTGTGGGTGACAACTTTTGGTCTAAACCTTGCACTTTCTTTCAAAGGTGAATCTGTACTTATCTTGGATTCATTTATGTATACTTTATTCTGGAAACATTCAATATGGTTGATGGGTGGCAGGGCATTCAATGAATTTCCTGCCACCCAAAAAATTTTACCTTCAGACGTCTCTATATAAGGTTCTACAATGTTGCTATATGCGTCGCTACAGAAGGATTGCAATCGTCGCTATAATCATTGCTATATGCGTCGCTATATAACAACCCGTATAGCGATGTTTATAACGATGGCTATAACGACGTTCCTGTAGCGACAGTCTTAGCGACGCCGGGGAGTATAAAAACCGAATGTATTTTCGTCGCTAAAAGCATCACAAGTGCACATAACCTCTTGTAGTGATAGACTCATTGGCATTCTCACGCACATCTTGTGTTGGCTCCACAATCTCCAGCAATTCATAAGCCGTTGTTGTGTATATAATAACTTTATCTATGCAATCATGTTTAGTAATCTTGTTGTCCTGCTCGATTTCACATGCTTCCATGATGCTGAATATTCCATTAAAATCATGTAAAGGCTCATCTTCTTCAAGAACTTCTTGAGAATAACCCATGCCAATGTCAGTATCCAGGGAAACACTTGTTGTATAGTCTATATCCTCAATGGAATCACTAATGGGGGTAACATCCATGCGATTATAAGTCTTTGAAAGAATTTCATCAATTTTTGTTTCAAATTAAAATTCATTGTTTACCTCTGTTAGGTTGCTCCAAATATGGTCCTTTGAGACTGAATCTGCTACTTCTAGAGGTGTATTTACTTTGGCTTTGCTTCTTGCAGAAATGTGTTCCCAAAGTTCATCATAGTTAAGGAATTCCCTCTAATCCCCTTCACCTTTTTAAAAGATAATATGGCTTCGTTTAGTATACATAATCTCCTTCATTTTCAATTCGATAATCCTTGAGCCATCTCTCAAACCTTATCTTTAAACTCGGAGGTTACAACTTCTTCAAAAGTTGTAATGATCTGATCTTATGGAACTCCCTGGCTCTTCATCTCTGCTTTATAGCGTGCCCTTGAAAAACTCCATCCTCAATTTTCTTTTTCATCTTCAAAACATCTGGAACTACCAGATTTTTATCAAATCCTTTGGAAGTTAATGTTTCCATAAGCTTCATCAACTACTCTAAATTCTCCATCTTCGCCTCCCACCTTGGCTTGTTTCACATCGGGTTCACCAAGAATGACAAGGGATATGTGTTCGAGAGGTGAGCCACACTATATCTCTTCTCCTTCGTGTTTTTTTTTTCTCCTGCTTAAAAATACCTCATTTCTTATTTATAGCACCCCCTCTTATTTTTAACAGTGATGCGGTGGTCACTATATGTGAACGCGTGTTGTTGATGTGGCATGTCGGGTTGGAGTTGCACCAAATTCCGTAGGAGTAGGCCCAAAATGCTACGTGAGGCTATGCTCGTCATTTCTCACTTCAGTGAAATCCTCATCCGATGTACAAGCTGACTGTCGTGAGCTCCTTCTCTCTCCATTGCGCCCTCTGCTCGTTGCTTTCCATGATCTTTCCCACCTTTTTTCCCCCTTATTTCACATTGTTGCCTATTTTCCTCAATGGACGACCATTTGCTTTCGATAGTGGATGGCCATCAGTTGCCATAGTGGACAACCATCGGTTGCCACCATACTTGGAATATATATCAACCAAGGCATTGCAGTGCATTTTCACTACGGCAACCCATGACTCACAATACCATTGTGAATTTCATTGTCCATATCAATGTCTTGGATAGTGCCACATGCCCTCAAGATGCAAGTATAGGTGATTGCCTTTCATGGAAGCCATTTCCCTTCGCATTTGGTTAAAGATCCAGTGCTTCTTTGCCACAACCATATCGGGCATTGCCAAATCACTACATTATGCATATATCTAGACCACGGTAGTGCCGAGCACAAGTCCACCGGCATACCCACTTATCAGTGCACTGCAAGAGATGACATTCCGGACAAGATGCTCTTCGAGCATTTATTGATCTATTAAGCCCACCATACTCCAGAGCCTAGTTAAGGCCCCAAAACTCCGAGATGGCACACTGACCGAGGCGACCAAAATGGCTCGGATTTGCAATCCACTCACCTTCAAACTGTCATAACTTCCTCACCGTAGCAACAATTGACAAGCCGTAAAGACATTCCTATAGAGCACTTTGAGTACAATAATTATAGTAAATAAACTTCCAATTTTGATAACTTCAGATATCTCCACTTTTAGTATCAACAAGATAACTTTTGGACGTTTAAAGCCGGATCTAACATACATTTAGCATTAAACTTGCTTGTTACCAAGCCCTTATCACTACTCAATGAACATATAGGCCTCAAATAGATTTCATTTGCATCCTTTGGTCTTTTTCTCATCATGGAAGCGTAGCTGCACAACAACGTACAGAATGGAAGAGGAACGTTGCGCAACGACCTTAGAGCAAAGGTTGTAAGAATTGGGAAAATCAGCTCGTTACCAACATTAATGGATATTTTTATGTTGTGATGCCAAAATCATCATATTTAGAAATGCTTTTGTATAGTAGCACTATACATTATGCTTTGCCTTGTGTGATCATAGTAGAGGCATAGTTATCTCTAAGAGTAAAAGATAACTATGCCTTACATGATCACCACCTAATCTTAGTCATCTGCCTTACAAATTAAAACCATTGATAGCAACACATTGTTACCCCCGCATTTTAGAGGGGATCTACGATTGAAGTCAAAGTCATGTGTCGGCCAACATCACAACCTTTAATCTAGAATGTGAACTTGATGTAAACTAAATGTAAACTCAGGAGAACGTGAACTTGTTGTGAACTAGTGAACGCGACATAAATTGGAAGTGAACACACGGTAAGCTATTGTTTCCCAAACATAACAAAATGTGTGCGCAAGCTCAGTGGTAAGGTCGGATTCACCTACGAGATCAAAGGTCAAAACTCGTCCTATTGTTGCTTGCGTGCAAAATTAAAGTGCCCAAGTTTAGCTGTTTCTGACCATGTCGTTGTTGGCAATGCAATAATGCGGACTCCGAAGGCAATTTTTTCTGTTTTTTATTTTTTATTTTCTCCATCAAAGGCTAGAAGAAAAAGAGACAAAACAACTATAGACCTATTTTCGACTTTGAAAATTTGCGTGCGAGCACTATTATTAAAGTGCACGGCCATCGGCTTCTTCGTCGTCCTCTCTTTTCTTTCTCATTAATCAATCAATCAGGCTTTCAGTACTAATAGCCATGGCAGGCATCTAGCTCTAGCTGAGAGACACTAACTCCCAACTTCCCAAGTAGCTGAGAGCTTGACGTCAAACATCATCTTCTTTACTTGAAAGTGTTTGTGCTAATTGATCAGTCCGGACGTCGTCGTACAAGGCGCTGGAAAATGGCGATCTCTCGGTACTGCGTTGAAAGTTGCAACCCAGGCCATCATGATCAGCTGATGGCTGAAGAATCACCTGCAAGCTCTACATGCAGGTTTGTAATGTAACATTTATTCTCCACATCCATTAAAGAAAATACATAATTTATGTAGAGCAGAAGATGGGGCGCAGCTGCAAAGTTGTTTGGAATGTCTGCTGGGTACTACTACTGCTGTCCTTGCTTTCGACCTGGACATGTATGGGCGATGGTGAGCTGATCATGAGTGCAGCGAATTCTACCTCATGTGGGCCTTATGTGCCGTGTGCTGATCTCAACATTTCGTACCCTTTTTGGGACTCTGCCTCTTGTGCTGCGTCGCCCGACTTTGTTCTCTCCAATTGCAGCTCCTCCTCCACGCGTGCTCATTGGAATTCTTTATCTGCTACCCTAGAAGCAGCCAACCCTGGTGATCCGCCTCCCCTTGCCATCATAACAAACTGCAGTAGAGAGTCCCCATATACATCACAGAGGCGCTGGACCGGCGACATCTGTCTTTCGTGGGACGCCTCTCTGCTCACCATGAATTTCTGTGCCTCTCTCCTCACCTCCCAGAGTTTCTCTCAATTCAACATCCCTGGCTCTGTCAATCTTACCGGCTTCGCGTACGATGCATTTCAGTTTTCTGTCCAAAATGTTTACCTATTCTTCAATTGCACAGATGTGGCTTCTGTGTCTCAGTATGTAAACTCTAGCAACTGGCCGCAGTACTATTGGGAGGAAGAAAGCGAGTACTGCAAGAGCCATAGAATTATATGTCAAAATGAGCTTGCTACGACTTCTTGCCTTAGCCTGATTGCACCAGGCAAGGAGCTCCGGCTGCATCATGACATGGATACCTTGGCGTGTTCCCATTTTACATTTGGTCGTACGGTGTCACCATCGAGTTATATAATTATGGAGAAAGGGAAAGTTCAACTTTCTTGGACAGATAGCTGGTGTACCAAGTGTAGGAACGCTCGGGGATTCTGCCGTTATGAAGACCAATTTCTGATCTCCAGCTTCTACTGCGAATCACACACAATCACCACAAAGATGGAGTCACCTAAAAGCACTACTTTTGACCTATTGTTGTCACTTGTATTGTACATACTCAAATTCCTACAACATCCTATGGGTCTTGTGGGTGGGACACCAAGCCTCACCATATCTATGGTAGCTGGTCGAGAACCACACACACTAAAGATTTCACTCTATGGAATGTAGCTAAGCCAACTGCGCATGGAGGTGACAAAAGTTAGCTTACCTAACCTAGTCCAACTTCCTAATCCAAGGTGCTAATCTCACAAGTGTGCATCAAACACCAAAATCTAGTTTACTTTCTTATAAGCTTCAAGTGATGCTTTGTGATAGCTACAAAGCACCAAACACCAAACAAAACCTAGTTTACTTTCTTGTAAGCTTCAAGTGATGATTTGTGATAGCTACAACACTCCAAACGCACCCAAACTCACTACGTGAATGGACCATACCATGACAGATATCCCTATAATATTGATAATTTCTCATTTTGATACTTTGGCAACATCATGCCTATTTTATACAACCTATTTTTAGTAGCTCGATTCGGGCACCAAAAGCACTCTGTAGCATCCTTTAAGCAAGCTATATCTATTCCTAGGCTCAAAACTTGATTTAGATGTGTGAATCATGCAATACAAGCAAAAACGGAACTCGAATAATCGTACTCAAGATTACACAGAGCTATGCTTGGAATCGCAATGTCACACCATACGAGGGAGATGTGGAGTGAAGCAAAAAAGTAAACGCAACAATAACAGTAGTCGTATGCTCACTATCCAAAAAAACTTAGGTCAATGTTACAAAAAATTACTTTTATACTTTATTCTAAGTGGGTGGCTCTCTATGCAAGATCTTCCACATGCACAAGTGGTGGAGTTTTGGCTCCTTTTCTACTCTCTCACTCACCTTCTACTTTCCCTTGGCTTTTCTCTTTGTTGCTTCTTTGTCATTTGAGGATGGCTATGTGTCTTCAATTGTTTCTTCTTGTTCTAAATCTTCATTTGCTCCTTCCCCTTGATGGGTGGCTAGTTCAGTGACGACAGCCACTTCTTAGAGTTTTCTAACTCGGACTAGCCTTTTCCCTATGCCAATAAATGTTCTTGTTGCCCTTGGTGGTGGTAGTGTCTTATCAATATCCACTGCATTAATCAGCCAATCCTTATGAGTAAGAGCGATGGAAAGTGTTCAATTTCACGTACGGCATGATATGCCAATCTGGTAATGAATTTGGGAGCTCCAAGATATGTGGTAGAGGTTTTTTCCAGCCTTGTAAGTTCCATTTGCACATATTGTGCATGGTTGATAGAAAAGCTCCTTTTTTTCTTATAAGCTTGAGTAAATGTTGATGCCATTGCATGTGTTTGGCATGTATATTTGGTAGCTGGCTTCTTGAAATTTGAAATTTGTACTTGAAATTTGTGTTACTCTTTATGGTTGGATGCATTAGTGTGTATGAAGTTTGGTTCAGTTTGGAGCTCATATGTGAGAGTTATGCTCATAATCCTATCTGCTTTTCTACTCTCAGGCTGACTTAATGATAACTTGTGATAGGCGTGTTCATTTTGGATGAAACTTGGTTTGGGGATTCTATGCTTGATTTATATGATGGTCATGTAGTGATTTTACCTAGATAATCGTCTCCAAAAGAGATGTGCTTATTTTTTTATCTACCTAGATTTGTGGAATTTTTGTGTAACGAGTATTGGTAGGTGTAAGTGGTAGGGTGTGTAGAATTCCCATGGAAATTGGTGCTAATTTGAATGCATGCCTGGGGTCATTGTTTATCAGGTACGGACCTTGTAGGTGTTTCATGGTTTTCAGCCTAAAGTTGGCATTTAGAATTGACTAGGTAGATAATCCATGCTTATTATGTAGGAAAAAATGTTGGAGAAAAAAATGAAAAAAATGACAACTTAAAATAGGTACGCTTATTTTGAAATCCAACAAAAATAAACATTTTCTATTTCCTAGCTTCCCACGTGTTCTCTAATGGTGTATTCAAGTGTTTTGATGGCATTTTAGTGGTCCCTGTTGTAAGAGTTTGTCCCTTTGGGCACAAGGCCTCTAACTTGGCCTATCCTTGTTTTGATATCCACCATCAGTTCAATTGAGTTGGCTAGGAAAATGTTAATCAAGTAGTACTCAAGCCCCCTATTGATTTTGGTGGTCATACACAATGAATTTTTGGCTCGCTATCACAAAATGATGCTTTATAGTTTAAGAGTAGTAGAGTGGTTAGATCTTATTGGTTATTGCAATTCACCCCAACTTCTTCAAATATCTTTGGACTCTACGCCTAGCCATGGGTTCTATACGATATGGGTATGCTACAAATTAATTTTGGTGTGATTTGGTCAAGTAGTCTAGCAGCTGTGTGAGTTGTCCTACCTAGACTTTTGCATTTTTCATTGTGTTGCATGGAGCCATCCCACTATTCTTCTACCCATACCCAACTTTAAAACACTTCTTCTTAAGGTTAGGAACTTACCCCTCATGTTTGAACCAAGTAAAAAGCCTCATGCCGTGCGTATGAGCGTGTAGGTGTTGCCAAAAAGGCTATCTCGCATCTCTCTCCTCAATGTCACTTTTCCCTCCCAAAAATCTCTGGAGCAGAAGTTTGAACCTGCTTTCCCTCCTCAAGCTTGATGTATTCTCCTCAAGCTGAAGTTCTCCATTGCTTCATAAACCATACTACACACCTCTACCTAAAGTTGAAGATCTGCATCATATCCTTCTGCTAGATCTTCCCTTTTTCTTTCCTCAACAGGTTTCTAGCTCCTTCTCCATTAAGGTTTCTAGAGTGGATGTACATCTCTCTACACCTTCATTACATTATCTTCCCCATTTAGCCAACTTGTAGGTGGAACAGCAAAGCAGTAAGTGGCATTAACCGTCTTTGTGTGCCATCAATAATATTGCTCTTTAGGCAATTGAGAATATGGATGTGCACCCGATGTACATAGATTAATATTAAGTGTTTGTGTGCAGTTTGTGCTACTATCCCCCATGGCATCATCAGGTACTCAATGACCTAGGAGTGTTATTGAATCCATTTCATGCAGCAATGTACAATACAACATTGGACGTTGGGTGACTATGGAGTTCAAATGATTGATGTGGATGACAATGCAGCTCAGTTCAAGAAGTGCACATAAGGTCTCAAGGAGACACATGGCTTCTCAAGCACACCACTAGAAGGGCATAGTCATGGTGTTCAATCAAACACAAGATGGCAAGCGGCTTGCAAAGGTGGAAAAACTTGTATGTTGCTTCACACAACTAAAGCTCGAGACAGCATTGGCTCCATCAAGATTTCCTTCAAACTGTAATTTCACTCCTCTATCAAGTTTCTAGATTGTCTATTTTGCATTTTTTCCATATATGTTTCTTTTGATGACTCTAAGGTTTCCATTCCTTGTTCATGTTTCCAGATGTTCTCCCTTCCGATTTTGTAGAGTGGAAGCCAATAGAGTCCTTCACATGAACCTTTGAGGCCATCCATGCTGGCAGGTTGTGAAATGGCCTAAGACAGACAGTGCCTTGATAGCAACAACCAAAAGGAGAGTCGAGGCAGATGTGCATGAAGCAGTGAAGTGCACATATAGTTCCCACAAAGAAATGGTACATGGTTTATGTCTCTTCATGTGTTTGTGTATATCTTTCAATTGTAGAGTGTTCACACCAACAATGTGTACTTTTAAAGGGGGAAGTGCGATGAACGGATTCCTTGCAGTTGGATGGGAGACCAAGGTGGACAACCATCAGGGAGATAGAATTAAGTGCTCTATATTTGCAAAGAATGTGGTGTTCAGATAATAACATATTGTGAAGCAAAGCTTGTCAATGGTCTTTCCCTGTAGAAGATGGAAGCTGGCGATGGGAGAATGGGAGGCACTAGACTCTGATGTTGCTGTCAAAAAATTAATTGATCTGCAAATATGCCTTCACGACAGTGCAGTACACGACATCTCTATGAATAACAATTGGCATCTTAGTCATCTTTGTGAGTATCTTAATCTCAAATATACCTTGCCCAAGCAATACCTCTTTGTAATCAGCGAAAAGGTTGTTCCTTCCAAAAAAGAGAAAAGATTTTGTGTGAGACCATTGCGTTTTTGTGATATATCTCTGTGAAAGCTTGTAACTGATATGAATTTTTCTCCCATTAATGAATATGGTGTTTTGAATATAGTCTTTGAGCATACTTGTTCGTTTTCAATTTGTTCAAGATTTTGATTGAAATGTGCAATTTCATTGTTTTGGAATGTGAATGGCTTCAACGTTGGTATCTTTTGATGCTTTGTAGTGTGATTTTCTTAGAAACTATAGTGTAAAGTTAATTTGATGTTAATTTTAAGTGCTTTTTAAAAAGTGACCTAAGACCTTGGGTATATAAGTGATTTTCTAGGTTTTTAAACTTCACTTCTCACATTCACAAATCTCTAGCACTAAGCTCTCTTGCCATCTTCTTCGCGAACAAACCCATGGCAACGTTTTGTGCCGCACAACTAGAAAAGGTAGGACTCGTGGATCAAGCACATGAGCTAGTCAGTGTGTTTGAGGGGACGATCGACATGCACGCCACTGCCAATGTGCATACAAAGGCGTTTTAAAGCTTTCTTGACTATATGGCGCAGCACATGGAAAAATATACCAAAGTGTTTAAGGGATCCAACACGACTTAGTTGCTAGTGGATTTCCTCAAATACCTCTACGCGATTGACAAAAAAAATCACTTTCACTTGTTGAGATTTATTAAAGGGCTCACTGAACGGGACTGCAAGACAGAGGATGAAGATGACCTCATAGAGTTGGGCATGGGGTGCATAGACACCCAATTCATTTCTTGGGACCTGGTTCAAGTCTTACTTGTGCTTGAGGGGGGAAGAAGGAAAAATCAAAGGAAAAGGCCAGCAAGAAACCACCTGCAACCATTGTGGAGGAATCAAATGAAGCTATCAAAGAGGTAGATGAGCAGAGTAAAGCATATATGGCACTCGTCCTCTTGCAAGAGCCTAGCTCCACCAAGGAGGAAGATCAAATGATAGAGGGAGATGAGGTGCCGGAGGAAGTTCTTGACCTCCAAATTCTCACTCTACATGCAATGGTGGTGGATGGTCGACAATTTTTTTTCCTTGACAACATCGCCAAAACACTAGAACTCAGAGAAGATGAGTCACTCTCAGTGCTTTCTATCTATGCAGGCATGAAGTATCCCAATGGAAAGGAAGAGAAGGTCAAGAACCAAATTGATTTCTAAGACCAAGTCTCCCAACAAGCCTCTCTTTCCTCCCCAATAAAAATGAACAGAGGTTGGTGCAAACGGTGGCAAGTACCCTTGTGGAAATTAAATCATGTGCCGCCTTTTGTGAAAGCATCCCAGAAATCACTTTCCATCCACACAAACCGTTGATTCATATGGGTGGATATGATTGCTCTAGCATCGACCTTACTGGGAAAACTCTAGAAGAGATGGATGAAGACACTCAAGTGAAATTCTTTTAACCTAATTGATTGTCTATGGTTTCTTACAACTAGTGTTAAAGTCCTTTAAAATTTTTTGCAGACCTCATACCATGTTGATAAGTTTGCAATACAAATTGAAGGTTCTTGCAACGTGCCCATGGGTAGGGATAGCTCCTTGTGGCACTACTTGAGCCACCTAGGACCATCGAATTTACTGTTGTCAAGAAGTTTGATAATGGCACATATCAGTTGGCAGATTTGAGTGGTGCACAACATAAATATCATGTTAATGGTTACAAATCAAAGAAATATCCGGCTCGTTTAATGAAAATTGTGACAGATGAGGTGCTATCAATAGAGGGAGATAGTGTGGGGACATTTGAGAATGTAAATGAGGTTTTTGTGAATGAGCTGCAGCAGTTGTTCACCCTAGAAACCTATGCTTGTCATGAATGATCAAGCAGTCTGGGGGGGTGGCAAACTATGTCATGCATTTTTTGGATGATCATACATTCACTAGGTCATGCCAAAAAGCTTGCCCACTAGCCTTGTGTATATACGTGTACATAGCCCTGCAAGTTTTGGAGGTGACCATGTAAAAATTCATGTACAAAGGCATGATTTTTCCAAGATTAAATATTGATGTTTTGGGTTGTTTGAGTCCCCAAAATATGGTTTTTTTAATAATTATTTTCAGCCATGCTTTATAGCTCGTGAATCGGACTTGGGCATCATGAGTTATGACCATCCGAAGTGGTTGGTCTCAACTTAGAAAGTGATGGCAGGTGCATGCGACAAACGAAACAGGGACAACTTAAGGGTCTAAGATAAAAAATGCTGAAATTTTAATCTCTTGGAGATAACCGGAATGATGGGCTTCGATCCGTGTGCTACAGTGCATCATTCAGTGACCGGAGCAACAAGTTATGCCTCGAGGAAAGTTGTCAGAGAAGCTCTTAATTATGCTTTGGGAGAAAGCTGAAATGTTTTGGGCTTGGGAGGAATGAGGAGGAGGCTGCCATGTGGTGGGGAGATTATCCCACATGAGAAGAGGAAAAGGGAAGGTGGGGGTATATAGGGCACATTGGGTGCCCACTATAGGTGTATCAAGTGAGAGGAGCTCACAAGGCTTGGCTATGGAGGGGGCTTGTGGGATCATGGGGAGGGAGGTGGTGCATTTTTCAGTCCACACCCAGTTGGACAGGTGCCTGGACACCCCTTTTGGTCCACCAGCCACTTGCACCCACCCCATTCCTTGGTCAAAGGGTCACCGACAGCTCATTTTTCACCCAAAAAAGGCCAAAATTGAACCAATTAAAAGGTGCCTTGAGAGAGAGCCTTGTCGGCTAAGAAGAGAGAGAAAAATTTTGGGGATAAAAGATAAGAAATCCCCCATTTTAATGGCTGCAACACCTGCACAACTTCCAGAGAGCTCATTTTTTAGCAAGAGAAAGGACACCTCCATGTTCGAGTGGCCATAACTTCTTTATTTCTCATCTGTTTTTTGCCTATGGATACTCTACGAAAATGTCCATGAGATGAGATTCATCATGATGTCATCTATTTATGCTAATTTTGAATGTGAATCATGCTTGAAGGGTTTTTCACAAATCTCTACAAGTGTTTACTACAGGTGTTTTCGGTCGTGCAATAGTTCTTCCTTCCGATGGTGTGGCTCATGCAAGGCTATAGAGGCACTCATTTACCTTCCCGTTTACATGCTAACAACGTTATAAGATGAGAGGGTAGACTACCAAAATCGTGTCATGACCCTAAACCATAAACAACTGACATAATTAATACAAAACAACGATATATTATGATTTCAAACCATACACTGTACAATAAATGATTGAAAAATTAAGAAATAACAAAGCACACACAAAGAGAGAGATAGAGAGAGGTGAATAGGCTAGGAGTGTGAGCGATGTTCATCACAAGAATTGGACCCTGTTATGTGCATTACAGAATACACGTAAACGATAGGAGCATACATGTGAACAACCCATCTTGTGTGAGGTACAGTCAGCACAAGTCCCGGACGTTGTTGTAATGTCAATTGATAGTTTATTCAATCTAATCCTTGATGAAGTGTGTGGAATGCACAATGCAACCATCTACAAATAGTTTAACAATCTCAGATTGTGGCCAAACATCATACATATTTACATCCAAGACAACACCAAGTCATCTACTGTTGAGTGGCATATCTACGGATCAAAAAGTACAAGGGCAAGGCGTGTCATGCTAAGTTGAAGAGGGAATAGGTATACATCTCTCCACTCTTAGGTAGACAAACATAACCCTCATATTTCTATGTACTAAGAACGATTATGTGACGTGTTCTAATCCCTGATGAAATGTGTGGAACTCACAACACAAACATCAACGGACAACTTAACAATCTCAGATGCTTGCCAAATACCATATGTGTCTACATCCAAGGCAACACCAAGTCATCTAGTGATGAGCAATGACGTGTCTTTGGAGTTTGAAGCACAAGAGTAAACAGTGTGTCACACAGAGATGAAGAGGGCATGAACTATGCATCTCTCTACTCTTTGTTTGACGAGCAGAACTCTTGCGTTTCTATGTGGTACGAATGATGATGTGACCTAATTTAAAATTGAGAAATCTATAGGTCGCTTTGAAGTGAGAGGTGTAGCAGCATGCCTACTGCACTCCACGAATCAACCACTAAATTCTAACTCAGCTCTGTGGTGAGAGATATACTACCGCACCACACGAGTGAGAATTTAAGTCTCTCCTAGAGCCCTTCCATGCAATGATCCAAGTGGTTGCACATCACGAGTAAAGCAACTAGATTCTACTCACTTCTGGGGTGAGCCGGATGGCTACACACCACAAAGTGGCGTATAACCTACAAGACAACTCTGTGGTGAGAGCAAAGCTACTACACCACATGAGTCTGGCACCAAAAAAAAAAAAAGTTAGTACACATAAACAAGTGAAACATTATACCTCAATAGTCTATATCTATTGATAAATGTATTGTAGCTCTCCAACTAGGCAGTCTCTCAAATCCTAACAAGGCAGCAAGTAGTCCTGCATGGGTTTCGATCGAGATAGGCGACTATCTTTATATAAGCATTTTTTTCGATCAAAAGATATTTCGATTGAGAAATACTTCAATTGAAATATCTTTTGATCGAAAGTAAAAAATCCGGCTATTTGGTGATTATTCGAGATTTTGACATATAATAGCGTTTTATATTTATAATTTTTCCTATACGAGCGTATAAATGCAACCCAGATAAAGAACCATTTTTCTTTGGAACTTTTTGAACCACCTGCTTGAATATGGAGCACAAGAAGACTCCAAAATACCCATCTTAATGTTTTCATTAAGCAACTAAATGAATTTTGACAAATGAGCCTTTAGAAGTACAATAGGCCACATATTCCAAGGTACATGAGGGATAGTGAAGATTAACATAGGAGAAGCAATGGAAGGATCAACATACCCTATCTCATGCAGCTTAAATGAAAAATCATTTCCATGTTTGGCAAGCATCTCTTTAAAGAATATCTTCTCAACTTCTATCAAATTGTCCTTGCAAACAACCTTTAATTTCTTCAAAGAATCTTGCATAGACTTATGCCCAAATCTTACTTAGGTCACAAAGACTAGGTTGCAAAGTAGCTTGTTCTCTCTTATCATTGCAATCTTTTGGTAGAGGAAATTCCATTGGTTTGATCACTTTCTTTGCCATAGATTTATACTTTGTCTCCACTCGTACTTCAACACCTTAAGCATTTTCAAAGTCCTTAATAACTTTGTACATTTATATAGAGCATACTTTCACAACCTCATTTCTCATATGCAAATTGCAATCCACTAAAGACTTCAAGTCTTGCATGGTATCTACAAATGAAACCTCATTGAGCACACCCACTATGCATTCATCATCTTCTAACAAACCACTCTTCAAACCTTTATGTACACTATTTATGTGTTTCCATTCACCTCGCTTCAAGTCCTCACACTTTGTAAATGAGATGGATCCATTGTCAGGGATTTAAGGTTTTGGAAGGTGAGTCGGGTCAGCACCGGGCTGCTAGCTGTGAGAGAGAGAGAGAGAGAGAGAGAGAAAGAGAAGAAGACACCGCACAATTTTAAAGTGATGTTGTTAACAGCACGTGTTAAATTCATTAACTTCAGATCAAGGAGTTTAAGCTCCTGTTTACAAAAGGTTGGCCAAATTAATTAGCCTGCAAATTTTTCCAATTTTTGTGTTGATGACTGCTTTCCCTCCTTCTTACTTGATGCCTTCTATCCCTGATTCCCTCCGTGCTTTTTCCTCTTATTATTTCCTCAAAATCAAGAGTGAAAGACGATTCATCCCCTTCGCGGAGAGAGAGAGAGAGAGAGAGAGAGAGAGAGAGAGAGAGAGAGAGAGAGAGAGAGAGAGAGAGAGAGATATATCAAGATGTCCTCCCTGGGCTTAGAGAGAGAGAGAGAGAGAAATCAAGATGTCCTCCCTGGGCTTCAAGAGCTCTCACCTCCCTCTCGCTCGCGGGATCCTCAGAAAACTCTGAACTTTTTTTATATAAAAAGAAACTCCAAAAAAAGACTCTCCTTGGATGATTCTTTATTTTTCACTTCCCTGAAAAGCCAATTTTCATAGCCTGTGAAACACCTCATGATGATGTCGTAGTCGGGTTGTTGACTTGTGTGAAAGTCACCTAACGTAGGTGCCTCGGCGAGCTAAGCATTCTACGTTTCATTGGCTTTGTCATCCGAGCACCACAGTGCTCGTCGCGAGCCTCTACGCCCATCCCTGCCTGTTGTTTACGCCGTGGCATGTTCCCTTTTTACACACATTATCCTTGTTTGTTCAATGGGCGGCCAATCTTCTTAAGGCCATGGTGGGCAGCCATCAGATTTCCTTTTCCCTTTGAGGTGGAAGCAAAGGTGATAGCCTTTGGAGAGACGTCCTCACTTCGTATATTAAACCCCTTTTGGGGCAGCCAAGCTCTCCGCTCAAATAACCTACATGTCGACCAAAGCATTGGGACGAGCTCAAGTATTACCAACCAAGCATCACCAAATCACCACATTAAGCATTTATCTTGACCAGGTAGTTGTTGTCCGTAACTGCAAAGAGTCCATCAGATGAGCAATTACTGAGCCCCATGAAGCACGTGTAATAGCCCTTCTCAAGCACTATCAATCAGACCCCAGCTAAGCTCAATTTAACTTGTCCGGCATACATCTTGAGGTGGGCCCATACACCAACAAGACCAGCTCCCCAAAAAATAAGAAATTGGTCATAACTTCTCCATCCGGACTCCAATCAGCGAGCCGTAAAGACAGGCATGGACAACATTCCAAAAATTATCATTTTTGCAACTTTGAGCATATCCACTCATAGCATTATAAAGACAATTTTAGGCCCTTTAAAAAAACCATATATGGCATACATTTAGGTTTAAAGTAGCTTGTTATCAAGCCCTGAACACTGATCGCGATTAATCATGTAAGATTCAATAAAACACAATGTGCATTTATCTGTGATTTTTCTCATTATGGAAGTAGAGTTGCATGACATCCACCCCCTGTGAACCTACAGAGCCTCCGGTCTGTGCCAACCGCACTCAATTAGCATCATCAAAAGCATCACTAGACACATCGTCTGATGCATACATCTCATTCTCTTCTGGAGGTTGATCTGCATTGACATCTTCAAGAACAAACTCACTTTCTCGCCTCTTGAACGACTTTAATCCGTTTCCCTGTTCTAGGCACCTTTAGCATAGTGTCATCAAGTTTAGTTAATTTATATATCGCATTATCATAAACATGATGTTGGGATGCGAGTTTTGTTGCATCTCTTATGTGAACAGTCTCTTCCACCTAGAAAAGCCTTATGTGTCAAGCCATGTGAAAAGCCTCTTGCAAACTTTGTAAAGAGAGCCACTTGTATTGTGCATTGGCATCCACCTTTTGTGCTCATGTGTCAAAAGACTGCCTATTTGTAAAGCCTATATAGAGTCAGCTTCTGCTGAATATTTGTAAGCTTTTATCATTTGCAAGTATAGTCTATATTGTATTGTCCAATAGTTTCTCTCTCAAGCTCTATACTAACCTTTCCAAACATGCTTATGCCATGAATGGCACACTAACATATCCTCCTTAACCCTAACCAATGAAGCACAACATATAGTCCAAACCATTAACCATCTTCCGCATAGCATAATATTGGTTCTCCAAGCTACTATCATAAACAAGCACCCAACCGGCCCCATCTTTAATAGCTTAAGGTCGTAATATGTGCTTCCCATCAAATGCTACCTTATTCCTCAACCTTGCCTCCTCGAGCTTTTCTTTGGCCTGCTCAATGTCTTCTTGACGCCTCTCAAGTTGGCAAATATTGAAAGCAAGCAAATCTTCTGTAGACATACCTTCTTCCCATGGAAGTATGGTCCAAGAAATAACCGCTTCTTCTGTAGGCATAATTGGTTTTTGTACATGCATCAATTCAAATGACATATAACCTGTAACAGAACTGTGTGTAGTGTGATCAACCCATAAAGCAAATGGTAGAAGTTTAGGCCAATCACCAATATGCCCTTGGCATGCCTTTGCTAAAGCTCTAACAATAGGCAGATGGCCCCTTTCACTTTTTCCATTACCTTTTGGATTGCATGTTGTAGTGAGTAAATGCCCAATCGAGGAAAGAAATCTTGAGCTTCATGTGCATCCAATTCTCCTCTATCAGCAGTGATTTTACCAATAGAACCATAAGTGGAAATAACATCTTTAAGCAAGAACTTGCATACTGAGCTAGTAGCTTTGGTATGCAAACCTCTACCTTCAAAATGGTTACTAATATCTTCCTTGGCAAGAACAATATATCTCATCTTCCAAAAACCTACTGGCAATGTAATCAGGTCCACCACCCATTTGTAGTGTATAGCTAGTGGATAAGTGGGATGCAACCCATTGTGACGTCGCACCATTAGAATACTGCTGCCATACTAAACATGTCTCCACAAATTGAGCCACATCTTTATACATACCTTTCCACCAGTACCGATCCTTGACCTTGACAAAGGTTGCCCATACTCCTCTGTGTCCATCCCACAAGATTTCATAAAACTCTTTTATAACCTGTTGTTGAGTCACTTTATCACAAACAACCCGCTGTGGTGCACCTCCTAGACATTTTGGTTGCTTTCATAGATGCCCATCCTTCAAAAAATAGCCTTAGTCTTTCTTCCTGATCCCTCATATTGTTCTTCAAAAAACACCTCAAAAACATGTGCCATATTACCACAATTTGCATTGATAGTCGTTTTTTCGGCTCTCTGTAATTGCCATAGTGAGTTATCTCACCCTATCAAATCACTCAAACACTTTGGTTACCCTCACCCTTTCACTGTATATAGGTGCGTGTGAGTTAGGGGACTTTTCCCATATCTCCTTACTGAAATAAAAAACCCTCAATTAGCTAGTCATTGGGCTAGTTGAGCCAAAAATATAAAAAATATAAGTATATTATGGCCCATGCGTATGTAAATATTTCTTTGTATATAGGGCCTAAATAAAAGATTTTTTCATAATTATTTTGGTATTTATTTAAATATTTCTACCTAGGTGTGTGTTATTTATGCTCTGTACATTGTCTCACCATTACCACAATTTTTCTTACCATTTTTCATACTCTTTATTCCATATAGAAATATTTTCATGTAAGCTTCTCTTATATTTGGTGTAACTCCACCCCAACAAAAATCCAAAAAAACTAGTTTTATTTATGTGTATATTTTTTCACTATTGTGATTTTTCCCTTCCTACATCTATTTTGTTTTTTTTTCTAAAAAATTAGAACACCAAAAATATTTATCTTTTTATGGTAGCCTCATAATGAGAGAGATTTCTTTTGACCCCTTTATATTTTTTCCACTTATATTATTTATATTTGACATGTACATATTTTTTAGACCCCTCAATATTTGATTTTCTTAGTTGTACTATTCACTTATATTATGATCTCAACAATATCTTCAATTATAGACCTACCAAATAAGGTCAAGGGTAGGTGGCATGCATACATGCACTATGGAGGGCTCACTCTTGGAGGTATTCAAAAGAATCATCCAAAGAAGGACCCCACAAGGACCTTGTGCAGTGGAAAAAAACGGTCGGTTTTGCTGAATTTCTAAAGTTCACTTGCTCTCTGAATTTGAAAAGGTGATACAAACAAAAGTTGTAGCTCGTGGGCTGAACTTTTGCCTCAAATTTTTTCATATTTTTTTGAGCTACGAGCTGTGAGCTATGATTTTATTAGTGGACCCCAGTTTTCCCATGCTATGCAGCCACACTCTCTCTTCCACTTTATCATTTTCCTCTTTCACACACACTTCTCCACTCATCATCCCCACCTCTCTCACCACTCCTCTCTGCACCCTACTCACCTTCTCCTCAACCTTGAAGAATAAGAGAAACCATGGTGAACTCATACCTCCCACACACAATTCCATTCCAAAATTGAACACCTAGTCTCATTTTTCCTCCTCCAAATTACCCATATCTATAAAAAAAACCACAAAATTCAGCCTCTTCTCTTAAAAGACAGCATCATGGTGGTTGATTACTCAGCTTCAATTACCTTGTCTCTCAAGGAAGGTCAAGAGTGGAGAAAAAATGTACCGTCAAAGCTAGTGGACCGTCAACAAGCGTCAAAATTGGCCCTACTCAAGACACTTGGAGCATCAACCTTGTAAGAAATCCACCTTTTCTTACCTCTTAAGAGTTTTTCTTCCTTATTTGTATCCTACATGGATACTCCCATTGTAAATATCCAATTCCATTTGTAAATTAATACTAACTCTACTAACACTAACCCACTATGAAAAGTCCTATCACCTCCATTTCTCTCCTCTCTCTTTCCCCACCAACTTCTTGATAATTCCAAGCAAAAGAAATTAGATAAATTGCTGAAAATCTAACCCAACCATGGTTAGAGGAGTAACCCTAGCCTTCAAAATTGCTATAAAAGGAGGGTGTAGCTAGCACAAAAAGGGGGGAGAAGAAAGAGCACTATGCTACAGCTTGAGAAGCCAAGCTCAACCTCTTGAGAAGGAGCTCTTGAGTGGAATCTCATTGGCATTAGGCATATGTATGTGTTGTACTAGGGGTGATTAGCAAGGGAACTCTATGCCATTGTAAGAGAGAGTGATCATTAAATTGAGAGTAGGAAATCTATCATTTCTCCTACTAGAGTAAGCCCAACATTTGCTGAATCAAGGAGGGTGAATTTGGACTAAGCATGGATACCTTGTCTCCCTTCCAACGTGAAGTCATGGACAATAATGATGTGTAAGTGTCTTGGTGTTTTATTTAAGTTCTTGATAGCTTGTCTCCGGGTATTGTTATCAATTTAGCCATAAATCTCACATGCTGTAAGAGGGCGACAGGGTGGAGAGGACTCCCCTGGCCTTAAGACAGTGATTGGGGTGGCTTTTTTCTTGTGATGTGTTGTTGTGTAATTTACTCAGGCTATGTTGAACAAATACTAATCTCACTTTGATTGGTCATGACAGATTTGTAAGAAGGCATTAGTGCAACAATCACCCCCTTCCCCCTTCTCTCTGTTTCTTACATATATATATTTATGTTTGCTTGATCATTAACGATACACTTCAAAGCAGCCCGAGCACCATCTCTCTCTCTCTCTCTCTCTCTCTCTCTCTCTCTCTCTCTCTCTCTCTCTCTCTCTCTCTCTCTCTCTCTCGTGTTTTAGTGTGTGAGAGTGTTCCATTGGTGTTAGGGTTAGTGTAAATTCCTTGCTTGTTTGTGGGTTGCTCTAACGATTCTCCTCTTTTGCGTCCTAGTTCGCTCTTAAACTAGGTGGTGCCCCTTGTGTAGTTGGGATTCGACTGGGGGTTTGTTGTTTTGGTTTGTGTTGTGTTGTGCCCCAGCCCCATTGAGCAGCACGGGAGCCTTGAAGGGTGTCTAGAGGTTGCTCTTCTTGTTGCCCGCCCTGGACCGCTTCAAATTGGTGCCCCCACGGAGGAAAACAACTCGTGTATGTTTTTGTGTAGGATCAACTTTTAGCATAGTCAAGTAGTTTGCATGAATCACGAGAGTTTGTATGATCCTTTCATTCCCATTGCAAGGCAAAAGATACACATAATTGTTAGTACTAAGTTGCAATTTCAACGGGTAATTCGTAGGATTTTAGGTCCTCTTAGGTTAGCCGAGATAAACACTTCGGTAAATCCTTTTATTTTGCCTCTCATTAGATACGATATTAGGTTGGACGTCTATATTTTTATGTTATTTTAAGCATTAGGACATGCATAGGCCATGGATAATGGCCCAGGAATAGAGGTTTTTTCCTTTCATTTTACTCCACACATTAGAATAAACGTTGCAATTAGTAGAAAGATCCATTTTCAACAACGAATGGTGTTCATGTTTGGTGCCCAAAGAGTAGGAGAAATTCTTGCATCACCAAACCCTGTCATTCTACCTCTCATCAACTACCACACTTCTTTTGATGTACATGTGTTCATTTTATTTTAAAATGAAGTGCAGCCCGGCAAAATAGTGTGTATGTTTGTTTTTTCTTTGTCCAAGTTGTTACAAGAAACAAAAAAAGATCATTTGTTCTAACAGGGAATGTGTGTGCAGTGAAAGTTCAATCCTTAGAGATCTAGCTCTATTACCAATTGAGTTGCAGGAGCAAGTAGTAAGGCGTCTCCCTCATAACAAGAGGGTGGTGAAGTTAAGACGAAAGATCCTACGCGTGGATTCCATTTTCCTCTTGTTGTTGGGCACTAAGGAAGACCGCGCATTCATCCAACTAGTGTGTGCCCTAATATTGGTAAATAGAGTGAAATTTGGCGTTTGGCGAGTGCATTTCACCATTGAGGAAAACTCTTCAGGAAACTTGCAGCCAGAGTTCATGCTTCATAGACTCACATTTGGTGAATTTTTCCCTCATTTTCGTCTTATTAATACTCTTCCTTTCGCTTTCAACAAAGGAGATAGGGAGCTATTCAGAGCTTGTCTTAATAAAGAGAGCATAGAGAAGATTGTAAATTTGTATAAATTCTCATCCTTCTCTACTTTCTATGACACTTTGTTCATAGAGACATTGTAAATCTCTTTATGCTTTTGAATGATTTAACCATAATCCTAAGGAGTTTTTGTCCAGGAATTTTGTAGCACAAGTGGAGTCTTTAAATCTTGCAAACTTGATTGGACTTGATGAGGATGTTCTTTATGAAATTGTGAGAAGGTTGCCTCACTCCGACTGTGTGGAACTCGAAGGAAAGGAGCTCCTAGTCAATTGCTACTTTCTCACGGCCTTCGACGAGCATGAAGATCTAGTTTTTATACAAACCGCTTGTGCGTTGGGAATTGTAGAGCAAGTGCAATTTATCACTTGGGACGTGGTTGCTCTTTTGGATCCAGAAAATGAAGTTCTAAAGATTTCTGTTTATCGCCTTAGCTTTGAAGAATTTCAACCCTTCTTAGAGCTCATCAATAGTCTACCTTTTTGTTTTGATCAAACAAATCGAGACCTCATTGAAGCTTGGATAGCTGAAGAAGAAAACCTAGAGTGGTATTTTCTTACTTCTTCATTTGCAGGCGAGTGGTTCTAAATCTCTATTGTATCCCTTATTGTAACTCGTGTTGTAATCTTTCATAATAATGGAGATCCAACGCCAAATGTCTGGATATCCTCTTTTCTTTGGAGAGCCTGGAGAGGATGCAGAATTATTTTTAGCAAATTTCAAGATGTCTTGCCGTATCAAGAGGATAGTAACCGATCAAGAACGTGTAGAAATGTTTGAGGTGGTCCTTAGGAAAAATGCTAGTACTTGGTTTGACTCTTTGCCTGAGGAAGTTAAGGGGAATTACACATAAGTTTTGAATCGTTTTAAGAGATACTTCTTTGATCCCCAAAACACTCAAAAACTATGGCAAGACATTGTTTCTCATAAGCAAAAAGACTTAGATGACTACTACTTGTACAAGCAAGAGTTTCTACGTCTTTGGGCTCTATGGATACGAAATGTTGCTAACCCTGGTGATGGTGCAGAATTTTTAAAGAAGGAGAGGTTCATAGCCGGACTCTTTCCTGACCTTAAGGTAAAAGTTGAGGCGAGTGCACCTGCTACTTTTGATGCAGCTGAAACTAGGGCTGCTGAGAAGTATAGGAAACTCAAGTGCTTAAGGGGAGAGGTTCCAATAGAAGGTCTTAGACCCAAAGGTAAGTCACAAGCATCAACATCTAGGGAGCTTCCTGAGGTAACGACTGAAGTGATTGAGAAGTTAAATGAATCTTTAAGCAGCCTGTCAATTCACCTTGCACAAGCTGTAGGTCCAAAGGGACAAGCAAAGAAGTCAGAAGAGAGAGAGCCACGAACTAGGAGAGTCTTGCAATGTTGGAATTGCGGAGAGTCTGGACATGGGATGTATAATTGTCCTTGGCCCCGTGGAGAGCCAGGGAGACCTAACTTGAATTACCCAGTGATGAATGCAGGAGAAGGAGCTGGTCAACAACCAAGGCTTCTACAAAGGCCAAATGGACCAAGACCACCTCCACAAGGGGTAGAAGGAGTTCCACCTTTTCCAGATCCAAATGTGCATGTGGTAGAGGTGACAAATTCAAATGAGGTTGACATGGAAGCCAATGGCATTAAGCGTGGCCGAGGAAAAGGTAAAGAGAAAGAAGGAGTCACATCACAGAGTGACCATGGACAAGGCAAGAAGGCAAAGGAAACCAAGGAAACCAAGAGGACTCGATGTCGTATCAACCTCCAAGACTTCCCTCTTGGACATGGTATGGCTCCATACAACTTGTTGGAAGACATGAGAGGTAAGGGTCCTGATATTTCATGGCCTCAATTTCTTGCATTATGTCCACAAGTTAGGAGGGATTTAACAAGGGCAGTTAGCACTAGGAGAAAGGTAAAAGAGAGTGTGCCTGTTGTAAAAATTGCACAAGCTGAAATGAATGAGGACATTACACCGGTGCTAGACTGTTACATCAAAGGAAGATTGGTTAGGAAAGGTCTAGTGGATGGGGGTGCACAAATTTGCATCATGACAGAGGGACTCATGCAAAGACTAGGCATGCACATCCAGGAGACACCTGAAATCAAAGTCAAGATGGCAAACAATAGCAAGGCTAGGTGTGTAGGCATTTGTAAAAATGTCTTTGTAGAGGCCTTTGGCATTAAGAAAGCGGTGGATTTTTATGTTATGTCGACCAAGGGAAGTGGTTATCCATTTATCCTAGGAAGACCATGGCTAATGAAAATGCGAGCTTTGCAGGATTGGGAGAGTGGGAAATTAATTTGCAGGAATGACAATCATAAGAAGGTTGTCTTTGACATGAAGGAGCAACGCCAAGAGGAGCTCCATGAAGAATCATCTCAAAGTGAGACGGAAGAAGGTTGGACCGATAGCACTTCAGAAGAAGAAAGTAGCGGCAGCATTACTGAAGAGGAGTCTTCCATCGAAGTCATGGGGGTAAGGTTTAAGCCAAGCAACCAAGAGACCTCTTGTCAAGGCTTGGAGGAGGTAGGTCCTCAAGAGAACGAAGGTGTTCAAGATGAAGGGATGCTGGAAGGTATGCTATCAACAACACTTACAAAGGATGAAAGAGAGGAGTTCAAATGTGTGCTAAGGAAGTTTCCTAGGCTTTTTGCTAAAGACTACACCGACGTGCGTGGGGTAGATGTTGTTCAACACAAGATTGAGTTAAAGCCTGAGGCCACACCTAAGGCTCAGAAGCTACGAAGGCTAGGAGTCATCAAGGAGCAGGCTTTACTCAAGGAGGTAAGAAAGCTTCTAGCAGCAGGTTTCATTTATCCAGTGGAGAATTCAGAGTGGGTCTCTCCTGTTTTTGTCACTCCTAAGAAAAATGGCAAGTGGAGGGTGTGTGTGGATTACCGTCCACTCAATGAGGCAACAAAAAGAGATCACTTTCCCCTCCCATTCCAGGATGAGATACTAAATGAGGTAGCTGGTCATGAGAAGTACACTGTGTGCGATGGTTACTCAGGTTACTTTCAAATAGGGATTGCATTGGAGGATCAATTGAAAACAACCTTTATCACTCCTTGGGGTTGTTATGCTTTTAGAGTCATGCCATTTGGTCTAACAAATGCTCCTGCAACATTCCAACGTTTCATGAATATGGTGTTTCAAGCATTCTTTGGAAAGTCAATTAGGGTGTTTCATGAATATGGTGTTTCAAGTATTCTTTGGAAAGTCAATTAGGGTGTTCATTGATGATTTCTATATTTATAGCTCAAAATCATTGCATCTACAAAGGGTAGAAGAAGGTTTAAAGAAGCTCTACGACATGGGAGGTCAACTCAACCCCGACAAGTGCCATATAGGTGAGGATGAAGTAATCTTGCTTGGTCATAAAGTTTCTAACAAAGGCATTGAAGTGGATCCTTCAAAGGCAAAGGCTCTTATTGAGCTACCATCACCCAAGAGTCTTAAGGAGGTCATCTCATTCATTCAAAAGGTGAAGTATATGTCACGCTTCATTCACTTAGCCTCGGAGTTACTTCACCCTTTGCAAAAGTTGACACAACAAGTAGAATTTGCATGGTCTGATGAGCTTGAAGAGTACTTTTGTAACATTAAAGCCATTTTGTCAGAGCTACCAACACTCATGCCTCCTTGTTGGGAGTACACATTCTTTGTTAGCTCTAGTGTTGGGAAAGAAACAATTGGTGCAGTTTTGTTACAACAAGATCTCTATAGTACCAGGATGCGGCCCGTCTACTTTGCTAGTAGGGTCATGAATGCTTTAGAGAGAGGCTATACGGAGGCAGAACTCATGATGCTTTCTCTCATGTTTGCGATAAGGAAGTTTAGATCCTACTTGCTCCCAAAACCTTTTGTAATCCTCACCGCAGAGAATTTGTTCCCTTGGGTGTCATCTCAAATGAATCTTAGTACTAGGATCTCAAAGTGGATTATGGAGTTGCAAGAGTTTCAATACTCTTTCAAGGTAGAAGATAGTGTGCGTGCACAATTGGCAGGGATTCTCACTTATAGGGTGCATGAAAAGGAGATTAAGGTGCCTGAGGTAAAGACCCTACCATTGCCACCACCAAAAAGTATTCCTAATGCTTTTACCTTGTTCTTTGATGGAGCTTTTCGTCGAGCCACAGGAAAAGCAGGGGGAGGGCTAGTGTTGCTCAACCCAAGTGGAGAGGTGGTCATGAAAGAGAAGTTCAATCTACCAAGTTCAGCTAGCAACAATGAAGCAGAATATGACACACTACTTCATGGTTTAAAAATATGCATTGGCCATGGTATACAACGTCTCATGGTAAAAGGGGATGCACTTCTCATTGTGAAGCAGATTTTAGGCATTTGGGCATGCAAAAATGAAAGACTAAGGGCCAAAGTTCATACCATCCGTAGGCTATTTAATCAATTTGAGGAGGTGCAATTATATCATATTCCTAGGAAACAAAATGAAGATGCTGATTTACTTGCACAACAAGCCGTTGCATGTGTAAAGAAAGAAGTGCAGGTCATCATGGTGGCGGCTGCTGTGAAGCAACCGAGGTACCAGGGATTGGAGTCATTGGCTCCCATCATTGGCTACATTTTGGAGGGTGAGATTCCACCAGACTTCACAAAAGCTCAGAAGAGGAGACTCATGAGGAAGGCAAGCATGTATCTCTTCCTAGAAGGCTCCCTCTATCAAAGAGGGAAGGATAAAGTGTACAGAAGAGTACCAACTATCGCGAAAATTCCAGCCATTCTAAAAGGTTTGCATGAAGAGGCATGTGGTGGTCATTTTTCCCAAGAATTAACTGTGAAGAAGATTTTGCTTGTGGGGTATGTTTGGCCAAGTCTGCATGTGGATGTCCAACATTGGTGTAAAAGTTGTCACAATTGTCAGGTAAATGGGAATAGAAGATTGATTTATGGTCCAAGGCAAATTGTGCTTGCAAATGGACCCTTTGAAAAGTGGGGCATTGATGCTATGGGTCCTCTGCCTAGGACAAAAAATGGTAAACTCTACATTCTAGTGGCTATAGACTATATGACTAGGTGGGTGGAAGCACAAAGTGTGGCAAAGGTAAATGAGAGGACAGTGAGCAAATTTGTTTACACTCACATTTGTTGTAGATTTGGCACACCTTTGGAGATTGTTTCTGATAATGGTCCAGGGTTTAGAAAGGGATTGCTCACAGAAGTCTGTGAAGAACTTCGCATTCTACATCGTCACAGTAAGCTTCTCTTATATTTGGTGTAACTCCACCCCAACAAAAATCCAAAAAAACTAGTTTTATTTATGTGTATATTTTTTCACTATTGTGATTTTTCCCTTCCTACATCTATTTTGTTTTTTTTCTAAAAAATTAGAACACCAAAAATATTTATCTTTTTATGGTAGCCTCATAATGAGAGAGATTTCTTTTGACCCCTTTATATTTTTTCCACTTATATTATTTATATTTGACATGTACATATTTTTTAGACCCCTCAATATTTGATTTTCTTAGTTGTACTATTCACTTATATCATGATCTCAACAATATCTTCAATTATAGACCTACCAAATAAGGTCAAGGGTAGGTGGCATGCATACATGCACTATGGAGGGCTCACTCTTGGAGGTATTCAAAAGAATCATCCAAAGAAGGACCCCACAAGGACCTTGTGCAGTGGAAAAAAACGGTCGGTTTTGCTGAATTTTTAAAGTTCACTTGCTCTCCGAATTTGAAAAGGTGATACAAACAAAAGTTGTAGCTCGTGGGCTGAACTTTTGCCTCAAATTTTTTCATATTTTTTTGAGCTACGAGCTGTGAGCTATGATTTTATTAGTGGACCCCAGTTTTCCCATGCTATGCAGCCACACTCTCTCTTCCACTTTATCATTTTCCTCTTTCACACACACTTCTCCACTCATCATCCCCACCTCTCTCACCACTCCTCTCTGCACCCTACTCACCTTCTCCTCAACCTTGAAGAATAAGAGAAACCATGGTGAACTCATACCTCCCACACACAATTCCATTCCAAAATTGACCACCTAGTCTCATTTTTCCTCCTCCAAATTACCCATATCTATAAAACAAACCACAAAATTCAGCCTCTTCTCTTAAAAGACAGCATCATGGTGGTTGATTACTCAGCTTCAATTACCTTGTCTCTCAAGGAAGGTCAAGAGTGGAGAAAAAATGTACCGTCAAAGCTAGTGGACCATCAACAAGCGTCAAAATTGGCCCTACTCAAGACACTTGGAGCATCAACCTTGTAAGAAATCCACCTTTTCTTACCTCTTAAGAGTTTTTCTTCCTTATTTGTATCCTACATGGATACTCCCATTGTAAATATCCAATTCCATTTGTAAATTAATACTAACTCTACTAACACTAACCCACTATGAAAAGTCCTATCACCTCCATTTCTCTCCTCTCTCTTTCCCCACCAACTTCTTGATAATTCCAAGCAAAAGAAATTAGATAAATTGCTGAAAATCTAACCCAACCATGGTTAGAGGAGTAACCCTAGCCTTCAAAATTGCTATAAAAGGAGGGTGTAGCTAGCACAAAAAGGGGGGAGAAGAAAGAGCACTATGCTATAGCTTGAGAAGCCAAGCTCAACCTCTTGAGAAGGAGCTCTTGAGTGGAATCTCATTGGCATTAGGCATATGTATGTGTTGTATTAGGGATGATTAGCAAGGGAACTCTATGCCATTGTAAGAGAGAGTGATCATTAAATTGAGAGTAGGAAATCTATCATTTCTCCTACTAGAGTAAGCCCAACATTTGCTGAATCAAGGAGGGTGAATTTGGACTAAGCATGGATACCTTGTCTCCCTTCCAACGTGAAGTCATGGACAATAATGATGTGTAAGTGTCTTGGTGTTTTATTTAAGTTCTTGATAGCTTGTCTCCGGGTATTGTTATCAATTTAGCCATAAATCCCACATGCTGTAAGAGGGCGACAGGGTGGAGAGGACTCCCCTGGCCTTAAGACAGTGATTGGGGTGGCTTTTTTCTTGTGATGTGTTGTGGTGTAATTTACTCAGGCTATGTTGAGCAAATACTAATCTCACTTTGATTGGTCATGACAGATTTGTAAGAAGGCATTAGTGCAACAAGCACCCCCTTCCCCCTTCTCTCTCTTTCTTACATATATATATTTATGTTTGCTTGATCATTAACGATACACTTCAAAGCAGCCCGAGCACCATCTCTCTCTCTCTCTCTCTCTCTCTCTCTCTCTCTCTCTCTCTCTCTCTCTCTCTCTCTCTCTCTCTCTCTCTCTCTCTCTCTCTCTCTCTCTCTCTCTCGTGTTTTAGTGTGTGAGAGTGTTCCATTGGTGTTAGGGTTAGTGTAAATTCCTTGCTTGTTTGTGGGTTGCTCTAACAATTCTCCTCTTTTGCATCCTAGTTCGCTCTTAAACTAGGTGGTGCCCCTTGTGTAGTTGGGATTCGACTGGGGGTTTGTTGTTTTGGTTTGTGTTGTGTTGTGCCCCAGCCCCATTGAGCAGCACAGGAGCCTTGAAGGGTGTCTAGAGGTTGCTCTTCTTGTTGCCCGCCTCGGACCGCTTCAGCATGTAGATAAGAAGATGTATAGAGCTTCAAGCCAACATTGTCACTCATCTTAAGCATCTCGTCTTCATCTTCAAATCTATCTCTTGATACATATCTGCAATAGGATTGTCTCTTCCTACAATATGACAAAACTCAGAGTTAAGAGACTTAACGTAAGCTATCTATCCCAACATGGCAATTTCCGATGTAGAGCACTTTGGAATCATCCCTATCAGTAGCAGGCAATCTTTCACTACCACAAATGAAGCTCCAATAAAATATCCTTTGTCAGACCTTAGAGCGATAGAAACACCCCAAAGTTCTTTCTTAACCTGTGGGTAGCCTCGTTGACAAGCATTGAGCACCTTTGCTCCAAACCCTTCATCATCATCCTGACCTATAGCCCAATACCCGTAGGACTAGTATCAATTGTCAAAATCACTAGCCTCCCACATTTGTAGTTGACTTTCCTCAAGGTCAAAGCCTTGAGAAGCATCTTCTTTAGTTTCTTGATTGCTTTTGTGTGAACTTCTTCCCAAACAAAACTTTTTCCTTTCCTCAACACTTGATAAAGTACCCCTACAACATGAGCAAAATGTGGCAACCAGATAAGGTAGAATACACATGCACCAAAATTGACGAACTTCAGTAACTAAAGAGCATGTTTCCTTCATCTTTTGGATAGCTTCAACTTTAGTTGGACTTGGCCTTTGACCCTCCGGACTGCACATATGCCCCACAATCAAAACCTCTTTAGCACCAAAAGTTGATTTTGCCCTGAAAGTGTTAGGCTAACTTCTTCAAGCCTGGATAAAATAGCATCACAGTCAGCAATATGTTGAGCAACAAATTGTTAGCACCCCCTCTGATATTTTGCCTCATCCTTGGATCCTTCTTCACATCCTTTAATTGGTAAATCATCAATGAAAGGCATAGTATGAACAACAAAATTAGTAGCACCTTGTGGTAGAGTGCACATCCTTACAAAACCAAGAGGTGTTTGCATCGTAGTAAGATCCTTGATCTCCATAGCTAACTAAAACTGATCGTATCCAGAGTAAAGATCACCCATAGAATAAATGGCTCTACCAGCAAAGGCTTGAGCAAACTCATACACAATTGGGACAATACCCACATTGAGGATTGTTGCCTTGTTAACCGGCTGCGTATCTTGTATGAACCTTAAATTTCCATTCTTCTTTGGCACAATGAACCACCAATTGGAGTAGGGTGCACATGATGGTTCTAAAATTCCCATTCGCATCTTCTCATTAAGCAAGTCAATAAGCTTTGACGAGTGAGATTTAGGAACTGGACTCGGTCGTAAACTCCATGGCATGTGCGGAACAATGAATATAACCATATGTGAAACCACACTCGGATCTCATCTGGCTCAAGAAAAAGCCTTACCATGTTTTTTGAGCATACCTTGAAAGAATTTGATCTCCTCTTCATTGAGAAACCCATCTTCTCCAATCTTCAGCTGGTGCAATGTCTCTTTAGTAAACTTCTGCACAATATTCTTTCGATCTCTAAGCATAGGTTGTAGAGAATCTTCTTTGATTATCCCATCACTTCCTTCTGGTAGAGGTATAGCCATTGGACTCACTTTCTTTGCAATTGTCTCGTACTTGGTCTCTACCTGAGCTTCAACCGCTTCATCCAAATCTTCCTGCATAAGTGCCTCATAGATGCTCAGCTCCTTGTACATGTCCATTGAGTGCACCTCAACAACTTCAATTCCACCTTGTAATTTGCATTTGTAGATCTACTCAAGTTCTGACATAGTATCTGCATAAGATACCTCTTCAAAGACTCCTTACATCATCGGGTTCAAGCACATCACATCCCTACAATTCACTTTGAATACTTGAAACAAACTATTTCTCCCACTTAGGCAACTCATTGAATTTTTGTAAGATACCAAACACTCAGATGTCAATCCCAAAAATCCCGAAGAGATAGTTTCTCTTTGCGAGAACTCCCCTTCACTTGTACCACCATAGTCCCTCTTTATACTGAAAATTATACTACTACTCGAAAGCCTGTTGTTGTTGCATGTACGTTGCAAATTATTGCATCATCTGTTGCATGGCTGCCTTCTGCGGCATAGACATATCCGTTAGCAAGAATCTCCCACCTCGACTCGCTTTCGCATTGGGGTTCACCAAAGATGTCAGGGATTTAAGTTTTGAAAGGTGAGCCAGGTCAGCATTGGGCTGCTAGCTATGGGAGAGAGAGAAAGAGGAGAGAGAGAAAAGAGAGAGAGAAGAACACACCTCACAGTTTTAAATCGATGTTTAACACTAGAATGGTAACCTAACAGGACATAAAAGTGTCCTTTCAGGGTTTTGGGAAAAAATTCCAAAACCATAGTAGATCCACTCATTTTGAAAAATCCTTTCATGAGCTTATAGTTCAATAACTACTACATATGGAAAAAATGAGAAACTAGTAATTTTTCTTATCCCTTGGTCACTACAAGCCTCCAAAGTTGATGGACCAGTGCATTTTGCCCAAAACAGCAATTTCTTACGGTTGATTGCATATAAATAAGAGTGGGGATTTTTGTAGGACATGAGATAAAATGCCCCGTTAACTTCAGTGCGTTGGTGACCAAAACATATGGTCTCTTTTACCTCACTAATTTTTTTCAGGGCAAAAAAATAGGTACAAAAAAGTTGCATATTTGCCATTCTGCGGAGCTATCATCAAAGTTTCTATAGTCACACTCAATACAGATACTATATACATGTTTTCTTAGTTCCCTTTGCGCCTTTGGATTCAAAAGGAGCCATGGAACATGTCAAAAGGATAATGGATCTCTTACAATTGGAACTTTGGGGGCAAGGATAAAGTGCTAAATACAGCAAACATGAAAAAACTGGGTTTAGCATTATGACCTCCAGAAACCCATAGAAACTACTCAATATCTAGCCAAGTTTGTAGTCTATGATTAGATATAGTTACTACCTACAAAATACACACAATTGGCCTAAGAAACTAGCAATACTGAGAAAGTTATACTTTCTACTCTAAAATGTATCGTATTCTTCAGCAATCAAAAAACTCAACCATCATCATATACTATGCTATATAGCATATTAGGTCCCCCAAAACTATCAAAATTGAATTTGGATATCAAGAAAGCCACCAAAAAAATAATAAAAGTGCTAATTTTGGCCAAAAAACAGGATTATGCAATTCTTGTAAATTAGTCATAACTTTTAATTTTAACACTTAGCTCTCCCTACAAGCATCAAAACATGTTGAGAACTAAGAAGGCCTAACCTCTAGCCATCTAAACCTCACAAACATGAAGTTTAGAGTGGTATAGTTGCCAAAAATTGAAAAAACGCCAAAAACAGGACCCGTTTTTTCACACAGTTTAGGTTCAAAAATGTTGTGCAAGAGTAAGGTTAATGGTGAGATTGATACTCCAAAAAAAATGCTAAGTTTTTTTCAGCTCAGAAGGCAACTTTGTGGATATATAGCACCTAGAAATTCATTTTCATACTCTTCAAATAATTCAAGAAAAATGGTCACTTAACAGGACACAAAAGTGTCCAAGGATATAAAAGTGTCCTGTTACCATTCTAGTGTTAACACGACCTATTAAATTGATTAATTGAAGATCAAGGAGTTTAAGCTCTTGTTTACAAAAGGTTGGCCAAATTAATTTAGCTTGCACGATTATCCAAGTTTTGTGTCGATGACTGCTTTGCCTCCTTCTTGCTTGATGCCTTTTGTCCCTAATTCCCTCCGTACTTTTTCCTCTTATTATCTCCTCAAAGTCGGGAGCAAAAGAGGATTCCTCCCCTTCGCGGAGAGAGAGAGAGAGAGAGAGAGAGAGAGAGAGAGAGAGAGAGAGAGAGAGAGAGAGAGAGAGAGAGAGAGAGCTCTTCTAAGTCTCCCACTTTTACCAAGGTCTCAATAGTTTCTCTTTCCCAATGACTCTTAGAGTAATAACTCTTGTGAGAGATCTCAACTTCCTCTTCATCATCCATGAAGCGAACTCTAGACTTGTCATCCAACAATGGTTCATCACCTTGCTCACCATAAACTTGTACTCCTTGTGCATTTAAAGTTTCTCCTTCATCTTCTTGCACATGGATAGCCTCAGTAAGGTATTGTTGCTTTCTCTTGATAATGTCAATTATTTCTTCATGGAACTCTTGCTTTGCTATACCAAGGACCTCACCCAAGGAAAAATTCAACTTTACTATTGAAAATCCTCTCTTCTTGGGAGCTATCACTACCTCTATATCAAATTGGATCTTGTAAGCTAGACTTTTGCTTTCCCTTTTGTGGTTTCCTTCTTCTTTTCTTTAAAAGCTTCTATGTAGGCACTTCAGGTATAGGCATCTTTTGTGGATAACTTGATTAAGGAGGCACTATGTCGTTTCTTCCTCCACTCCTTGTGGGCCTATTTGAAGGCCCTTCATCCCCATTGTCATGCATGTGTTTCTCTTCAACAATGACCTCATTGGCTTGACATTTGACGATGTACGCATGCACTGACAAAGAGTCTATGGGGTCATCCCAGCATGTTTCTAGCAGAATGCAATCTCCAACTTCATGCAAACCTCTTTAATCATTTTACCCCCCTGGGAGGTCACCTAATAAAAATGTAACGTATCACGTGAGTTCAACAGAAGGGTATTTAAAGTTCTTGAAACTTACAAAAACATATATATAGAAGGGCATTATTTTTTCAAATTTGAAAAAAAAATACAGATTTTAAAAGAAAAGGGTACATTATATTCTTAACAAAATTCACAGATAAGTGGTTTTACAAACATGTCTTGAACGCACGTGATATGGTAGTTTTACACATAGTGAACCCCCCGAGTTTTACCCTTCATAGAAAATTCTATTGCGCATGGCCACAAGTCTCCAATATCATTAGATACTTCTTCTTGAACCTTGACTCATAGGATCCACCTTCAACCCATAGGCAGATGCCTCAACCATTGAGATGGCATGGCTAGTAGCCATGTCCTGAAATAGCTTCTTCATCCCTCCTTTGCCCGAGCCTTTGCCAAGTTTGTACCTAGGGGCTTACATGTCTCACTTAAGTGAATCTTTCCATATTTAAAGAAAACAAGATCCTTAATCAAAGCATCTTTGAAGCTTTCACAATCCCTCCTTTCATGGTAAGTTCTGCCACACCACATACATCTATATACAAAGTTTTCTCTCTTTTGAGGTCTTTGCCCTATAGATTGACTAAACAATTGCCCCTTTTCTTCTAGCCTTGTAATCTCTAACTTCAGCTCTTGCATGCCTTTTACAATATCATCTAAGATGTATTTGTCGCTCTTTGGAACCACAATAATAGGCTTTTTGGAACTCTCAAGAACGCTTGGGGCTTGAGTAGAGTTGACTATCATCTTATATCTTCATTGTTGTTGCTTAGCTAGCAATGATACTACATCTTCAGCCTCATTCCAAAATCATGCTTCAGGACTTGTTTAGCATTTTTGTCCTCAAGTAGTAATTCTAGCTTCTCTTGAATCTCCTTCCCTGCAACCTGCAAAAATAGCTCTATCTTCTCTAAGCTTAGGGTAGCCTTTTTAGTCCTTCACAGTTAATCATAGCACCATTCAAATTCCCTTAGAATCTTAGTAGGTGAAAGTACCTCTTTTGGATGAACTACCCACTCTAAAAAGTTCTATGTGTCACCCTTTTAGAGTCCTCCATTCCTCAAGGCTAATTTCAATGCTTCTCAAGTTCCCCCATGTTCACTTCTAATTCCCCTTACATGTTTTCCAATATTCATAATCACAGCAAGCTCAGAACTTTGTACCACCTCTGCTTCAGGTTACTCAATGCAACTCCATCTCCCTTACGTACCCACAAAAGATGCTTTGTTACATCTTTACCATCAAATTGGTCCATTTTCTTCACCACGGATTGAAGGGCTTTGGTTGATTAAAGCTCTTTTCTTTTAGCAGCTTATTGCTACTCCATAAACACAACAAAGGCTTGAAACATTTGCATTGCTATCGGATTGAGCCGCACCCCCTATTCTCTTGTTGCTCCAACTTTAAATATTTCATTTGAACCCTTCAAAGAAGATTTTTGAACCCTCCCCCTAGCCTACTTTGCGCCGGGTTCACCAAAAATAAGTCAAGAAGTGCGTAGTGCAGTTAGGAAAGCATTGTGCTTCTAACTATGAGAGTTTGAAGCAAAATCAAGTGAACCGTAAATTATTCAAAGCAAAAGACACACATAAAATTAGAAAATCAAAAGACACACAAAGAAACTTACTTTCAAGGAAAGTTGAACACCATAACTATGAAGAAAAATATATCTAATCAATAGGATAAGAGCACAACACATGAGGAATTCTACATAAAATTTATTAATTTGCACCTCTCTATTGCTACAAAGTTATTTTTTCTAATTCCCCTCAGTATGTATACACACGAATGACAACATGTTTTAAACTACCTTTTATGTTAAGTGATAGCATACATGAATAAAGGCTGACCACCCCGAGATACATTTTTTCCAACAAGGAGTACAAAAAACTTCAAAGCACACAATCCCACAAATAAATTTCCAAAATCATGGATCATAACCAATGGCTTCTAAAAGATTGAGAAGGGGAGTAGTACTAACTCAAAAGGAAAGAGAATGAAGATGTTGCTCTATCATAACTCCTCGGTCACAAACACACTCTAATACTAATGTGATCAAGAAGGAGAGATCTTGAGATCTTGGAAGAGTGGACTGGCATACATATGGAGGTCAATTCTCAACCTTTCTCTACTACACTATGTAAAATGATAAGACAGGTCACATAAAGTAGTGTCTACATACAATGGTTAATGTTAAACTGTCAACAAGTGAGCCCATTGTCACGGATGTGATCTCTTAGAAGATTTTAGAAATCTATACAAGCTTGAAGAACAATCTAAAAAGTTCTAGAAACATTTAGAACAATTTAGAAGGTTTTAGAGCATTCTAGAAACATATAGAATCTAGAAGGTTCTAGGAACATCTAGTAGAATCTAGAAGGATCCAAAAGGTTCTTGAAGCACTAAAGGATCTTAAAGGTTCCAGAAGTGTGAAAAAGAATCTAGAAGATTCAAAAAGCATCTTAAAGATTTTGGAAGGTCCTAAAAGAACTAGAAGGTTCTAAAAAGAAGAACCTAAAGAAGTCCTTCACCTCCTTAGGTCTTGGGCTACAAGCCCCTGAGTCTTGCTAGCACCAATTGTGAGGCTCCTAAGAGGTAAGTCCTCTTCTGGTTTTTGTCTTGTTATCAAACCATGTTCTTGTAATGTGAGGGCCATGCCAGGGACCACCGGCTGTACCATCTCCCAATGGATACACCGTGATCTCCATCATCCCTCCCTCTTGAGACTGAAACCAAGACACCTCCTCCTACTCTTCGATGCCAACTCAAGGGGCTGATAACATTCACTTTCTCTTCTATGGATCCCATTAGGAAGTGGGGTATAGGAGGGCCTCTTTATTTGGAAGTTTAAGGGAATGCTTAAAGCTTAAGCCAAGTTTCACCAAGCTTAAAAGAGAGGCCAAAAAGGCCTATGTTGAGATTTTTTTTAAAAGCCAATGTCTATATTTTGTATTTGAAAATAGTCTATTTACTAATCCAAAAGAGAGGTGGGTAAATGAATTTTAAAATGTCGTTTTCCCACCCCTATTCTCTCTCGAACATATAAAACACTCTCTCTCACTTAGATGTCATTAAAGGAGACACTTTTCAGCCCCCTGCCAGAAAAGAAAATTTTCACATTCCCTCACTGCATTCTCTCCCTAAAACGTGAGCCAACTCTCTCTCTCTCTTTCCCTCCCTTTTCTCTCTTGTCACTTCCCCTCCCAATCATTAAGGAACATTCTTTGTTGTCTACTTCTGAAAGAGTGCATATCCTCCAAGGTTGCAGATCTACTCTCTCTTTCTTTATATTCTCTCTCTCTCTCTCTCTCTCTCTCTCTCTCTCTCTCTCTCTACCCCCCCCCCTCCCCCAAGCTTCTTCCAATTTAGCATTTTTTATTTTTCTTGTTGAAATTTGTGGGTTTTCAAATTGGGCTTGATTTGGATGGGTTTTGGTCAAACGATGTGTATATACGGGAGCGCCTATGGAGTCTCTACTAGCACATGGAAGGGCGCCTCAAAAGAAGTGAAGTCCTTGGTTGTATAAGCAAAAGTGAAAAGATTTTCATGTTCTTTTCTTCACTTTTATCCTTGGTTTTTATGATCCCTTCCTTCCTTTGATGCATCCAAGTATAGTGGGAGTTGTAGCGGTGTAGTGGAAAGCTAGTTGAGGCTAGTCGAGGCTAGTCGAGGTTGAGTGTGAATGATGCTGTCAAAATTTGTGCACGATGATCAACCCGTATTATCTCAAGATATTCATTCTGCTCATCCTCTTTTCTTGGTGTTGGTTTGAGTTGTTGTAGAGGCCAACCCCCCAATCCTTCACATAAATTGGTGCACCCATGAAGGAGGGGAGAGTAGTGTTTTACTGCTTTGATTGCTAGGTTGGATTCCACTCAGGAATCAAATCTAGGCCTTCCCTAATCTTGGGCTCAAAGATGATCTTGTAGGATTTTGATCACTTGTGAAAGTACTTGGAGGCATGTGACAATGTATTTGAAACTTGTGGACAAAAAGATGACCATAAACAAGGTTTCCTCTTTATGTTGTCTTGCCAATGTAGGAAACTTGACTTCTTTCAAATCCTTCAAAAGTATGTTATGGATGATTCTATGTATGAGGCATGTGGTAGTTTGATGAAAATAAAATATTTGTTAGGAAATAGGACGTAGCTAAATAGATAGTAGAGTAGCTTACTTAATGGAGAGAAACAAATTTTCACACACGAGAGATTATAGAGTAGAGAGAGAGAGAGAGAGAGAGCACAAATGATATACATGGTTCACCCAATGTGGGGTACATCCATGGAAAAGTAGCCACTCAATGGCTTTAGTACGTTAAACAAGAAGTAGGTTACGAAGGGATTATACCCTTAATAGAGCTCGTGCCTTGCTTCACTCTCACCACCTGACACCCATCTTGTTGTATCAATTTCACACTCCAAAATGTGTGTAGAAAAGGCCTCCTTTTATAGGCCAAAAGGGTTTCCCTCTCTCATGAGAGGTAGCCATGTGTAGCCGCCCTTGTGTAGACAAATCTGAGTTGATTCTCCCATGTGCCCATGTGTGGTCGTCCTTGAGAAGACAAGTCCGATTCAAAATCGGCCACCGTCCATTGAATTCGGCCATTGACCATTGACTTTCGGCCATCGGCCAATAGGCCCGGCCATTTTTTGATCACTTTTCTGTCGTCCTCCGACCATAATATTTTGGCGAAAAGGAATATTCAAGTGAATTTTGTTTTTTGGCAAGTCCAGATGTCTTCTCCTCATAACGGGGACCTTACAAATGTGCATTTTTAATACAAAAAATTACAAGGGGTAAATTAGGCTCCATACTTAACATATTCTCTTTTGGATTTTAGCAAAGGCCTTGCAAGTGGAGAAGTGAATCATATGGATGAGTATGCATATTTGTGGGATAAGGAAGACATTCTGTTTGATAGCACGTGCAAAATGGATAAGGTTATACAAATTGTGAATGTGAATGTGGATTTTCAGTATGAAGAATCTCATTAGGGTAAGCCTATGGTAGATTATGCATTGTGGAAGCTTCAAATGGTCTCTGATGAGAAAGTGGTGATGCATGAGAGTGAGGTAGCATGGAAGCATGCAGAAGATGATTCCATACATGTGGTTGATATGTGTAATGAAAGTACAAATTCTTCTTTGAGTTCCCATCTTGAAGATGCACATTCTGATGTGGATGATATCAAAATTGACTTGGAGTCCATGCATGAGGAGGACATGAAAATGGATGAATACTATGTTTCCACCTGTGCTTCGTTTGATAAAAATGATTTGGAGTATGACACTATAGATGCATATTCTATAGTTACGAATGATCATGAGAATTTTAAGGGTTCCCCTCTTGAGTATGAAGTTTTGGGGTTGGATGAGTTCCAAGATATTGTGATCCCTTTTGGTGCATATTTTGTGGATGATGAGTTTGTATGTACATATGGTCTATTTGATGAAGTACCCATGGTTGTCACTACTAAAGAGAGTGTTACCATATACATGTGGTAGTGATGTGTGTGAACACACTAGGACCGCCGGGGCATTTTTTCCCACTTTAGGAGGTTTTTCCCCCCGAGCATTGTATATACGCCAATCACTCTAGGGCTATCTATCTTTCCATTGCACACTAAGTAACACACTCTCTATTGTGTGCCTTGAGCTTCCTTCGTCTTTTCCAAGCTGTGTGTGTTTCTCTGCAACCCTAATTCCAACAATTGGTATCAGAGTAGGTCATGTCCTCCCAGGCTTAGTCGCCAGCTTCTCCAACACACGCCTGCTCACTTTCTCCGATTTCAGTGAGCTTTGGCGAGCGTTCGCAGGTATGGTCTCTATTTCCACGACAGGCAGTATTGCACAGGCTATTTCGTCATTTTGTGCATAATTTCTGTCAGTGCCGTTTTCTGCATAACATGTGTCTTATAGTCTTCTACGGTTTGTGCTATATAGCACAGGTTTTTCTCGCTCCGTTTCTCCTATTTTCGGGCAGTTTTCACATCAGGTGCAGCATTTACCATGGCTGAAAACAACAACACAGATGTGTTCAAGATGTTTGCTGCTGAGGACAGGTTGGATGGGGACAACTACCCTATGTGGGCTTATATGATGCAACATGTTCTTGTGTCAAAGGGTGTCTGAAACATTGTGCAGGGCATTGATGTACGTCCAGGTTCTGAGGATGTAGGCGATGTTGAGGATGTTGCAGGTCTTGCTGCAAGGATTCCAGCTGATAGAGTTGTTTTGCCTACAGCAGAACAAGCTCGTTGGGATGTTAAGGATGAGAAGGCTAATGCATTGATTGCGTTGTCTGTGAAGCGCACCATTGTTCCTCACATCCGTTCAACAAAATCTGCAAAACAAGCTTGGGATATTCTAGCAGGTCTTTATGCAAGCCGCAATGAGGCTAAAATTGCTTTGCTGCGTAAAGAGCTAGAGTCAAAGATTATGCATGAGGAAGATGATATGGACACTTTCCTTGCCAGTGTCAAGGATATCAATGAGCAACTTATTTCTGCAGGTGAAGTCATTTCAGACAGCTCCCTTGTGCAGACTGTTCTTGATGCCTTACCAAATTCTTACAGACTTTTGCTAGTACTTGGAGACTTATGACCCAAGGAAATCCAGAAGTTGTCAAGTTTGATGCATTATGCACATTACTGTTGCAAGAGTCACTTTCCAGAAAAAACAGGACTAGGCAACGTGCAGTTGAACAGGCTTTTATTGCTTCTCAAAGAAAGGGTGGTAACAGTAATGCAGCCACTTCTTATGGTTCTGCTGCGAGTGGCAGAAATTCTGTTCCTAATGCTTCTGCTGGCAGCAATTCCTCTGGAAATTCTGGTGATAAGGGCAAAAAGAAGATGCGTTGCCATTATTGTAAAGCTAATTATCATTTGATCAAGTCATGTCCTAAGTTGAAGGCCAAAGAGGCTAAGAAGAAAGAGGGTGGTTCCACTACAAATGCTGGTTCCACTACAAATGCAACCATTGTTGAGTCTTCTGTGAAAGGAGACTGTGTTGCTGATGTTGATGCAGAATGGGCTTTTAGCTCAGAGTGCACTTACAATTCTGTTGTCCATGATGCATGCTTGTCAGTTGCTTTAGATTCACATGTGTGGTATTTAGATAGTGGTGCTACAAAGCACATTACCTCAGATCGTGAATTGTTTACCTCTCTAGAGTCTGTCCCTCATGGGAATTCAGTCACTTGTGCCAACAATGCCTCTTATCCAGTTCAGGGAGTTGGAAAGATTGTGCTCACTGTTGCTAATGGCAGTTTCCTCACACTTGTTGATGCACTTTATGTACCTGGGATCAAGAAGAATCTCTTGTCTGTATCCGCACTTGCTAGACTTGGACTTGTAGTCAAATTTGTGGATGATAGATTTACAGTTCATGATCTCAGTTTTGGTGATGAAATTGTTTCATCTGGGCTTTTGTGTCGTGGGCTGTATAAGCTCACTTTGTATGACAAGTGTGGACAAAATTTTGCAAATGCTGTTGCAGATTCAAGGGCTATTCAGATGCAAAACTTTGGCATGCACGTTTTGGTCATCTGAATTTTTCCAGTTTGCTGCGTTTGCAGAAATTTGATATGGTTGCTTCTTTGCCGCATCTTAAAGCACCTGTCAAACATGTTTGTGAAGGATGTATTTTGGGTAAGATGCAGCATTCTAAATTTCCAAAGGATGGTTCAGTTCGGGCCACATGTAGGTTGCAGCTTGTGCATAGTGATGTTTGTGGGCCCATGCAAACTCCTTCCTTGGGCAATTACCTGTACTTCGTGACTTTCATTGTTGATTACTCCAGGCATGCATGGGTATTTCCGCTTAAAGCGAAGTCCGAATTTTTTATGTGCTTCAAACAATTTCTGGCTATGGCTGAAAATGTGTCGAAATGTACTATGGGCACCCTCCGTTTCGATCGAGGGGGGGAGTATATGTCTCATGAATTTAATGCATTTCTGGCTAGTCGTGGGATAAAACACCAATGTACAATGCCTTATACACCTCAGCAAAATGGTGTTTCTGAGAGGAAAAACAGGTCACTGACGGAAATGGCACGATGTATGGTCAAGAGTCAAGCTTTGCCGCTGTCTTCTTGGCTTGAGGCCATCATGTGTGCCACTTATGTACTTAACAGGTGTCCTACAAAAGCTTTGCAGTCTATTACTCCATTTGAAGCATGGCATGATAGAAAGCCTTCTATTGAGCACATGCGTGTTTTTGGTTGTTTGGCATATGCTTTGGTGCCACAAGTGCAGCACAGAAAATTGGATGATAAGGCTGTCAAATGTTTTTTTTTTGGTTATAGTGCTGAAAGCAAAGGTTACAGGTTGTATCATCCGCAAAAAAAACGTCTTCTGGTTTCACGGGATGTAGTGTTTGTGGAAGATTCTATTCAGCCCTTGTTGTCATGTACTAGAGACAGTAATGTAAGCTCACAAGACATTTATGACACTTTGTTGCCTCTTTTCAGTGGTGGAAATACGAATGTAAGTTCCAATGAGGCAAATGTACAGCCTATGGGGGTTTCTGAAAATGTTTTAGATCAGCCTATTACTGATGCAGATGTACATGACGTACTTGATGAGGAAAGGGCTGAAAATGAGCAGGCTAGAGGTATGCCAAAATGGCTGGTGAACACTTTGCATGACAGTAAATTGGATGCACCTTTGTCTAGTTGTACTCGTTCAGGCTCTCGCCATGCATCTTATGCATCAAATTGTTATGCTTTGGCTATGTCTAGCTTACATGATGTTGAGGAGCCTCTTTCTTGATGAAGCACAGAATTCAGAAAATTGGATGGCTGCCATGCAATCAGAATATGATGCACTCATAGAAAATGACACATGGACTTTATGTGATTTGCCTCCTGGCAAAAAGGCCATTGGTACAAAGTGGGTTTACAAGTTGAAACGCAAGCCGGATGGTGAGATTGATTGCCATAAGGCTCGACTTGTTGCAAAAGGTTATGCACAGCAAAAAGGCATTGATTATGAAGAGACTTTTGCTCCCACTTATCGTATGACTATTGTACGTTTTCTATGTGCATTGGCAACTCATTTTGGTTGGGATGTACATCAATCAGACATTGTTACTGCTTTCTTGAATGGTGACATATTTGAGGAAGTTTATGTAACGCAGCCTCGCGGTTTTGTCATAAAAGGACAAGAGGACAAAGTGTGCAGATGTAAGAACGCTTGTATGGGTTGAAGCAATCTCCTCGTGCTTGGTATGAGAAAGCTGACACTCATTTGGTTAAACGAGGCTTTCATAATAGTCCAACAGAAAGCACATTGTATGTAAAGCGTGAGGGTGATGTACTTCTCATTGTGGTTCTTTATGTTGATGATTTGTTGATCACTGGACCAAATGAGAGACATATTGCTGAATTTAAGGCTGATTTGAATGCTACTTTCAAGATGAAAGATTTGGGGCTGTTGCATCATTACTTGGGTATACAGTTTAAGCAGTGTGATGGTGGTATTGCCTTGTGTCAGAAAAGTTACATAGAGACATTGCTATGTAAGTTTGGAATTGAGGATTGCAAACCTATTGCCACTCCCATGGAAACAGGTTTGAAGTTGAGTCTACATGATGTTGGTGATCCTGTTGATGTCTCTCTTTACCAAAGTGTTGTTGGCTGCCTCATTTATGTATGCAACACGAGGCCGGATATTCAGTTTGCAGTCTCACAGGTCAGCAGATTTATGCATAGCCCAGGGTCTAAGAATTGGCAGTCTGTCAAGAGGTTTCCCGCTACCTTAGTGGCACTTTACATCTTGGCTTGTTTTATCCAAAGGGGGGATCATTGCCGTCAGACTTACATGCTTTTTCGGACTCAAATTGGGCTGGTTGGTTTGACACGCGAGTGTCCACATCAGGTTTTTGTTTCATGCTTGGAAGTTCATGTATATCATGGTTGAGCAAGAAGCAACCTACTGTGGCCACTTCGAGTTGTGAGGCTGAGTACAGGGTAGTCTTCACAGCTATAGTTGAGTGTGTATGGCTTAGACGCCTTATGGCTGATTTGGGTGTTGGACAAGACACTGCCAACACTATCTACACTGACAGTCAGATCACATTGGCAGTTGCAAGGAACCCAATTTTTCATGCTCGCACAAAGCACATTGAGGTGCATTACCACTATGTCAGGGAGAGGCTCTCAGCAAGAGAGATCAGCTTGGCTTATGTGCCAACAGAGGACAACCTTGTAGATCTTTTCACAAAGGCATTGTCTCGTGAGAAGCTTGAAGCTTTCCACAAAGCTTTGGGCTTACTCCCCTTTGTGGACTGATCATGTCCTTAGGGCATGGCACTTCCCTTTACTCATGTGCCAGCTCTCGTTCACCGCATCACTCTAGGGGGGATTTGTTACCATATACATGTGGTAGTGATGTGTGTGAACACACTAGGACCGCCGTGGCATTTTTTCCCTCTTTAGGAGGTTTTTTCCCCCGGGCATTGTATATACACCCATCACTCTAGGGCTATCTATCTTTCCATTGCACACTAAGTAACACACTCTCTATTGTGTGCCTTGAGCTTCCTTTGTCTTCTCCAAGCTGTGTGTGTTTCTCTGCAACCCTAATTCCAACAGGGAGTGCTTGTGCTATGCATGATGAATTGGTTTCTCATGACTCTTCTAATGATGTGCAAGTGAATCATGATCAAATCCCCATTTGTATGCATGAGATAGTGTCACATGAAGATTATGTGTCCACATTTGGCTTTTCCGATGATGTAGAGGATAGTTGGAATGATGTTGAGCATACAAATGAAGAGCAAGCATCCCTTGAAAATATTGATATGGTGGATGGTCTTATGCCTCTTATGATTGGTTTTGAGATGCAAAAAAGTAAGGAAGATGCTATGAGGGATTATGTTGGTGTTGATCATGAGAGACAAGACTCGGATGATAGTTTGCCTCTAGTTATGCCAAGCAATGATGATATAAACTATTTCATGAGTGAGAGATGCCTTGATGTTTATGTGATGAAGATATTGAGTAACTTTGAAAACTATTTTGATGCATCCTTACAATGTTTTATCATCATGAGGCCAATAGTTTGTGGGAGATGAATAGCTTAGATCGGCATTGTTATGGACATGGTAAAAAAATAGTTGTATGGTCTCTCTTGTATGATGAAGTCTATGGTAGATATGTTGGAAGGTATCATGTTGATCTTCATGAGTTTGAGAATAATTCTTTTTTCAAATGAGAGAATTCAATTTTATGTGTATGGCAGGGGTAAGTTATAAGTCTCCAATGTGTTGGCCTTTTGGTATTTTGGGTTGAGAAGAGCCTTTGAATGATTTATTTTGTGTGTAATTGGGTGCTTATCTCTACATATTGACCTTTCTTCATCTTGGTTTGAGGTATGGTAGCCATGTTGTGTCCAGTTCCCTATGGTGCAGCTAGTCGCGGATGGACTATGCGCTGCAATTCCTTGCTTGTACATATGAAAAAGTTCAAGGTTTTCCCCAATTTTTCCATCACTTTTCTACTTTTTTTAATGAACTTTTTGGGTTTTCAAATTGGGCTTGGTTTGGATGGGTTTTGGTCAAACTATGTGTATATATGGGAGCGCCTATGGAGTCTCTACTAGCATATGGAAGGGCGTTTGAAAAGAAGTGAAGCACCTGGTTCTATAAGAAAAATTGCAGAGATTTTCATGTTTTTTTCTTCACTTTTATCCTTGGTTTTTCTGATCCCTTTGCTTCCTTTGATGCATCCAAGTATAGTGGGAGTTGTAGCGGTGTAGAGGGAAGCTAGTCAAGGCTAGTGTGAGGTTGTCAAAATTTGTGTGCGAGGATCAGCCCATATTATCTCAAGAGATCCATTCTCTTTATCTTCTTTTATTAGTGTTGGTTTGAGGTGTTGTAGAGGCCAACCCCCCAATCCTTCATATAAACTAGTGCCCCCATGAAGGAGGGGAGAGTAGTGTTTTACTACTTTGATTGCTAGGTTGAAGTCCACTTGGGAATCAACTCTAGGACTTCCCTAATCTTGGATCAAAGATGATATTGAAGGATTTTGATCACTTGTGGAAGTACTTGGAGGCGTGTGATAATGTATTTGAAACTTTGGACAAAAAGATGACCGTAAGCAAGGTTTCCTCTTTATGTTGTCCTGCCAATGTAGGAAACTTGACTTCTTGCAAATCCTTCAAAAGTATGTTATGGATGATTCTATATATGAGGCATGTGGTAGTTATATGAAGATAAAATGTTTGTCAGGAAATAGGACGTAGCTAAATAGATAGTAGAGTAGCTTACTTAATGGAGAGAGACAAATTTTCACACACGAGAGATTATAGAGAGAGAGAGAGATAAATAGAGAGAGAGAGCACAATATACGTGGTTCGCCCAATGTGGGCTACATCCATGGGAGAATAGCCACTCAATGGCTTTAGTACGTCAAACAAGAAGTAGGTTACAAAGGGATTATTCCATTGATAGAGCTCCCCCCTTGCTTGTACATATGAAAAAGGGCAAGATTTTCCCCAAGTTTCCCATCACCTTTTCTATTTATTTTTTTGAATTGTGGGGTTTTCAAATTGGGCTTGATTTGGATGGGTTTTGGTCAAACTATGTGTATATATGGGAGCGCCTATGGAGTCTCTACTAGCACATGGAAGGGGTTTTGAAAAGAAGTGAAGCCCTTAGTTCTATAAGCAAAAGTGCAAAGATTTTCATGTTTTTTTTCCTTCACTTTTATCCTTGGTTTTTTTATCCCTTTACTTCCTTTGATGCATCCAAGTATAGTGGGAGTTGTAGCGGTGTAGAGGGAAGCTAGTTGAGGCTAGTTGAGTGTGAGTGAGGTTGTCAAAATATTTGTGCGCGAGGATCAACCCATATTATCTCAAGAGAGCCATTCTCTTCATTCTCTTTTCTTGGTGTTGGTTTGAGGTGTTGTAGAGGACAACATCCCAATCCTTCACAATGTCGTGTAATGGAATTACCCTATTCAACTTGAGAATAGCGGAAATTAATGAGAATACTTTCGAGAAATAACTTTGTGAGCATAGCGGGTAGACATAATTGAAGATAGCAACATAATCATAGCAATTAGTTAACTTGGCATGAACAATACTTTTGCAAGAGAGAGAATTTAGAGAACATGACAACAGTTGAGGACCGGATTTATGTAGAGCCAGTCCCCCCTCCAATAGGCATTTGTATTATGATTTCTCCCATTAAGAGAGACTTGTTACAATACATTCTTTGTGTTCCTTGTGACCTAGGTGATGCAATGAAGATGGAAACCTTCATGCATCACAATCATAGCATAACATGAACTTGAAGAAAGCTTTAATTGTCCCAAGCCTCAGTCCCAAGACCTCAAACACCTTCGAAGGTGGAGAGAGCTAGCAGGGAATGAGGGTAGGGAAGAGGAAGAAGAAACATTTCATAGGAGAAAGAACTAGTTCCTCACTTATCATACTCTTGTTGCTAGCATACATAATAGCATAGTAATGAAGAAGAAGGAGATGGCAAGCTTAAGCATTGAAGCATGGATCTTGGTTGGATTTGCACTCCATAGCCAAGAGTGTTGGTGTAGGCTCTCAACCTCTACTTGCTTGGAGAAGGAGAGGGAGCTCTTGCACTTTGCATAGCACACCATGAGAGTGATTGTGAGTGTGTGTGGGTGAGTATACCCCTCAAGCAAGCCCCTAGCTAGCTTGGGTCGACCCCCCCTTGTAGCTCATGCTTGAAGCTCATTGGACCCTCCCAGGCCTAGCCAATCATGAGCAAGAGGCATTACAAGCAGTAGGGGTAGCCTTGAGACAAGTGCCCCCCTTTCCTTTTTGAGAGAGAGGGCTAGATAAATTCTAAAACAATTAGATAATTCATGTAATTTATCATTGGACCCCTTTGAAGCTTAGCCAATAGGCTTCAAGCAACACATGAAGGTAACATGGGTAGGGGCCTGACATGTGTCCTTGCTGCCTCTTCAAGTTGGGGCTTCCCTTGTGTGTGTGAGTGGGTGTTCTCTCTCTAGCCCCTAGGAAAAGGGCTCGCCCCCCCTCTTGTAGGAATGCTTTTGACTTTAGGTGATCAAGCACCTTACTCACCAAGCATGACAAAGCACTTGAACTAGGGGGTGTTCCCACAAGCATCTCAAGCAAGCTTCTCAAGGCACCTCAAGTACCTTAATCATGCAGCAAGTCAAGCACCTCAAGCATGGAGCCAGTCAAGCACCTCAAGCATCTTAATCAAGCACCTCAAGCATGACAAACACCTCAAGCACGACAAGCACCTCGAGCTTGGGCCGGGTTCCCACCTCAAGCTCAGCCCTAGCTTACCTAAGGTCAAAGGACTTTTACACACATTTATTGGAGGTCTTCAATGAAGCTAACCCTAAGGTCTATGCTCCATTGGTTAGCCTTGCTCTTTGATAGACCATCTCCCTTTTGGGCCCCTTTACCATTGGCCCCGCGTTGAGATAGATCTATAAGCACATATCTATATCTTAACACTTGTTCCCGTTTATTCTCCCACATTAAGTGATCAATTTAATATGAGAAAATCATTTGGGTTGGTTAGATATTAGATTTTAATTATGACATTACTTCTCTCTTGAAATCATAGTCGTCCTCGACTATGAGGTAGAAGAGATAAAGTCTTAGTCATTAGTCAATCGTACTTAGTGGGTAAAGGATCCCTTTTTACCCTACGACATCTTTCCAAGATGGATGACTAATCCATTTGGTGCTTGGGAGACATAGCTGCCGCAAGCATGTCTGGTCTTTAGTCCATTTCATTCTCCCAAAGTAGAGTGACAAATTCTACGTGGTGTTTGAGAGACGTCGTCATCACAAACATGATTTGAAGCATGCATATTAGTTAAATTTGTGCACACTTAAAAAGAGGACTAGTCTTATAAGACAAAAACATGAGTGATTTAAAAGAAATTTGTACATGTGCTTACTCTAATGTAGCATTGTAAGCATTGACAAGGTTCATACTATCCTTAAGCTGTATTCCTCGCATCCATCTAGCATCTTCAAAAGGATAATTTTTGAACTTAATAAGATACCATCGGATAATCTTACCATGTCGTAGTACCTTTTCTTCATGCCAAAGGATAGCTTCGGGTTGTAGCACCTCTTCTTGGTCTTCAACTTCGGGAGGGTCTTCAATAATTGGTTCATTTGGTGGCTCTCCTTTGTATTGCTTAAGCAGGCTTACATGAAAGGCATTGTGTATAAGCCAATGGTTGGGAAATTTGAGTTGATAAGCCGTTTCATTGATGGGCTTCAAGATTTGGAAAGGGCCATAGTATCTTTTTGCTAGTTTAGCATAATACTTTTGATGGCCCGTAGGATTTTTGCCCGTCGTTTGCCTTAATCGAGCCTTAGGAAACTTGAGTAAGACCCAATCATTTTCTTTGAACATTAAGGCTCTTCTGTGCTTATCAGCAGCAGCTTTTTGCCTTTGTTGAGAGATGGATATAGCCTCCCTAATCTTTTGAAAAGATTCTTGTAGGTCACGGCTATACTCATCGGTGGCGAAGATCTTCCCATGTACTTTGAGTAGCAAGGGACTTTTAGGTCTTCCCTCAATGATCTCAAAAGGTGCTTTTCCCGTAGAAGTATGTACAGTATTATTGTAGGCATACTCTACAAGAGGTAAGTACTTTTCCCATTGTGAGCGTTGATCTACTTCGGTAACATAAGTCTTGAGTAGATCAAGTATCGTAAGATTGGACAACTCACTTTGGCCATCCGTTTGTGGGTGATAGGCCGAAGAGAAATTCAATCTTGTTCCTAGATTTTCAAAGAGACCTTTCCAGAAATTACTGGTCATTCTAGGATCTCTATCTGACACGATGGATGTGGGTAATCCATGGTGCTTGAAAATCTAAGATATGAAGAGAGTTGCCATTTGGTGTGCCTTAATAGTCTTTTTGACAGGAATGAAATGTGCTTGCTTGCTAAACCTGTCGACTATTGTCCATATTCCTGTATTCCCATGGATAGACTTGGGTAATCCAAAGATGAAATCCATGGATATACTCTCCCATGGTGAATTTGGAATAGGCAATGGCTGGAGTAATCCAGGTTGCTTCCCTCTATCATACTTGGTCTTTTGGCATACTACACATTTTGATACATACTCTTGTATGTCCACTTTCATGGTAGGCCAATAGAAGTACGTCTCTACTCCTCGGAGAGTAGGTTGAATGCCCCGCATATGGAGGAGCATGGGATTCATACATAACCTTCTCACGAAGGGAATGGGTAACACATAGCCTATTGCCGTGGAGAAGATAACCATCCTGCAAGGTGAATGGTTCCTCTTTCTTCCCCAAAGCAAGGGCTGACATTATGTCTCTAAAGTCAGTGTCAATAGCATACTCATCTATCATAGAGGATAGATCATTGTGAGTAGCTATAGACACCGCATTAACTTTTGGTCGTCGTGAAAGTGCACCGGCAACTTGATTGTGCTTACCAGCTATGTGAGCAATATGGAAATTAAATTGCGAAAGAAAATTTTCCCACCTCATTTGTTTGTCGGAAAGCTTGGTTTGCGTCATGAAATACTTGAGACTTTGGTGGTCGGTTCGTAGGATAAATGGAGTCCCCAATAGGTAGTGCTTCCATGTGTTTAGGACATGTAGAATAGCTAAAAGCTCTTTCTCATAAATGCCCAAGACTCGTTTATCACCATTGAGCCTTCGGCTCTCATATGCTATGGCATGCCCTTCTTGAAGCAAAACCGCTCCAAGGCAATCACCACAAGCATCACATTGGACCTCAAATGGCTTTGAGAGATCCGGAAGCACGAGGACTGGTTGGGAAGTAAGATTCTCTTTGAGTTTTTCAAAAGCATTTTGCTCCTTAGCAGTCCATACAAACTTAACGTTCTTCTTAGTTAAGTCGTGTTGTGGTCGTGCTACTTGAGAGAATTTTGCTATGAAGCGTCTATAGTATGTACACATACCAATAAAGCTTCTTAGCTCATGTAGATTTCTTGGGTTAGGCCATGCTTTTATTACCTCTAACTTTGATGGATCCATTTGGATACCATCTTTAGAGATAATATGACCTAAGTATTGAATCTCTTGAAGGAAGAATTCGCTTTTCTTTTGGTTGAGATAAAGCTTGTTCTCCCTCAATGCTTGAAAAATCACTTAGAGATGCTGCTTATGTTCCTCCAAAGACTTGGAGTAGATGATGATATCATCAAAGAACACTCCAGTGAATTTTCGATATGGTCTAAAAATTTTCTCCATCAAACGATTGAACGTAGCTGGTGCATTAGTCAAGCCAAAAGGCATGACTAGATATTCATAAAGACCAAACGTTGTGCGAAACGCGGTCTTTAAGATATCTTCATCCACTATCCTTATTTGATGATAGCCACTCTTAAGGTCAATCCTACTGAAGTAGGTAGAGCCTTGTAGCTTATCAAACAGATCTTCTACCCGAGGTACGGGAAATCTGTTTTTGATAGTGATATGGTTTAGTGCTCGATAGTCCACACACATACGATATGTACCATCTTTCTTTTGCACTAAAAGGACTGGAGAACAAAAGGGAGAGGAACTAGGACTCACCATCCCTTTGTCTACCAGCTCTTGTACTTGCCTCGTGATCTCCTCTTGTTGAGCTTGTGAGACTCGATAAGGAGGCTTGTTAGGTGGTGAGCTTCCAGGAAGGAGCTCAATACAATGGTCATCATCCCCTCGTTTTGGAGGTAAGTCCATAGGGATATCATCGATGAACACATCTTGGAATCCTTTTAGAAAATTAGACAAGTCTAACTCTTCTTGATTCCTATCATTTACATTTGATGAAACATTAGTATCTTTTGGAGACTCTTTGACAAAAATCATGTACGCAGAAACTGAGCTCTTCATTGACTTATCAAAAGAAAGAGGATTTACAAGTGGAATAGTGCGACCACGCTCACTAGCATCTATATACATGTTCTTTCCCCTGTAAGTGAAGTAAATTCTCCTTTCAGGGAACTTCATGTTGGCAGCCATGCGATCAAACCATGGTGCCCCTAGGATAACATCCTGATGTTGGAGAGGAGAGATGAAGAATTCTTCTTTGTTGACATAGCTTTGGATATGAAGCCTCAACTTCCCAATCAAGGGAGTAACGGAGGCTTGTTGTCCCTTGAAAGCAGCATCAGCGACTACTATATCTCCCATCTCAAAAGCTTGAATGCCCAACTTGGTGGCCAACTCTATTGATATGAAGTTAAGAGTAGAGCCAGGGTCAAACAAGATGAAGGCATCATGCTCTCTTACCTTTCCCCAAGCATATGAGAGTGATGATCCTTTGCAATGAGCATCCTCTTTTGGAGCTTCGATGGTGGAAGCTCTAGGAGTCTCATTGCGAGTATTCTTCTTGGGGCAAGAACGATAGCCATGTCCTTGCTCTCCACACTTGAAACACTTATGGTCCTTGCGAAAAGCTTCAAGCTCTTCAGGAGAGAGTTTGTTTTTACCTTTGTAAACTCCCTTCTCCTTGGACCGATTGTTGTTGTTGTTGTTGTTGTTGGAAGTGCCTTGGGAATTATTTTGAGCATTGGATTTCCCCTTTGCATCATTTTTATCTTTGTTTTCCATGGGCTTGACATTACGTCTAGCCCCTTGATGGAAATTGATGCGTGAAGCAACCATGGTGTGGTGGATTACTTCGGTAATAGTACCGGGCCATTGAGAGTTGATGTATTTGGCTATCTCTTCAGGTAATCCCACACAGAACTGCTGTCTTTGCTCGGCAAAGTCTATCTTTTGAAAGACAGTAGCTTTGAGATGTAAATCCCAAAACTTGTCTACATACTTGTTGATAGACTCATGAGAGAGAAGCTTCAAGCCGCGCCATTCGGTAAGAGCTTTATCTTTAGTATCGCTTGGCAGAAATTGCTTCATGATGGAAACTCGTAGAGTTTTCCATGTCTTTGGGGCTTCTCCATTGCCACGAAGGCTAGCCCACCATTGACGAGCTGATTTTTGGAAGTGCATAGCTACATGACGTAGCTTGGAGGACTCTATGAAGCCCTCGTCCCCAAAGGCCGCGTCAAATTGCTGGATGCAGGCCAAGAATTTGTCGGTAGCACCAAAGCTACCATCGTAGGTGAGAAAAGAGATACTCTTTCCTCCCTCCTTGAACTTCTTTAGCTTTTGTGACCTTCGCCATGCAGGAAATGATTTGCGATGTCCTCCCCTCTTGTATTCTCTAGGAGAATAGCCATAACTTTCATCGAAAGAGGAGGAAGGTGAAGAAGAAGGAGAAGAGGGTGACCTCTTCCTAGCCCTTTTCTTCCTTTGTTTCCTCTCTTGCCTTTCAGAGTGATGAGGAGAAGGACTATGGGTTGCTCTTTTCCTCTTGGGAGGAGTAGCCGATCGTCTAGACCGCCTTCTTCGTGGACCCACATCTTCAGAAGAACTTAGACTTTCATTGCTTTCTTTCTCTTTGGATTCCTCCTCTCGAATGGGAGAGAGTCTTCTTTTGGGGGTCTCTTCAAGAGGCCTCCTAAGCTCTCTCTCCTCTTGGAGAGGAAGGGAAATTCCATAGGCACGAAGTTGTTGAGTAACTTCGGCTTGCAAAGTAGGGTTGCCCATAGCTTGTTGCAACCTAGTCACAAGATAATTCACCAACATGGGAGCATCATCATTAGCACCTTCATGTGCAAAATCAAAGCTATCAATGTTCATTCTACTCTCTTGATTATTGTCAGCCATGTTAACAAAATTTTATGTATGTACTTAGTGTATGCTTTGGCAATTCAAAACCTTGGTTGCCACTCCTCTTAGCCTTTGAAAATTGGCTCTTAAGTATCTACACCCATGGCTCAAAGTTGTTAATTATAGAGAGTAGAGGAGTAGGTCTAACATAGCAGAGTTGCCAAGGGCTAGCTCCTTTCGGACTTCTTATGGCTCAATAATGGTAAAGCCGTAGGCAAGTCTAAAAAGACTCCATTATCAAGTCCAAAGCTCCCGAGGTGTGCACCATCCCCCACATAGTGGGCTTAACAAAACCGATATTAGATCCCAGTTCCACTTACCCTATTATAATTAACAACATCAACCATTTATAGGCTACTTAAGGACCTCTCTTCTTAAGCAAGAAAAGAGAAACCAAATGCTCTGATACCAATGTAATGGAATTAGCCTATTCAACTTGCGAATAGCGGAAATTAATGAGAATACTTTCGAGAAATAACTTTGTGAGCATAGCGGGTAGACATAATTGAAGATAGCAACATAATCATAGCAATTAGTTAACTTGGCATGAACAATACTTTTGCAAGAGAGAGAATTTAGAGAACATGACAACACTTGAGGACCGGATTTATGTGGAGCCGGTCCCCCCTCCAATAGGCATTTGTATTATGATTTCTCCCATTAAGAGAGACTTGTTACAATACATTCGTTGTGTTCCTTGTGACCTAGGTGATGCAATGAAGATGGAAAGCTTCATGCATCACAATCATAGCATAACATGAACTTGAAGAAAGCTTTAATTGTCCCAAGCCTCAGTCCCAAGACCTCAATCACCTTCGAAGGTGGAGAGAGCTAGTAGGGAATGAGGGTAGGGAAGAGGAAGAAGAAACATTTCATAGGAGAAAGAACTAGTTCCTCACTTATCATACTCTTGTTGCTAGCATACATAATAGCATAGTAATGAAGAAGAAGGAGATGGCAAGCTTAAGCATTGAAGCATGGATCTTGGTTGGATTTGCACTCCATAGCCAAGAGTGTTGGTGTAGGCTCTCAACCTCTACTTGCTTGGAGAAGGAGAGGGAGCTCTTGCACTTTGCATAGCACACCATGAGAGTGATTGTGAGTGTGTGTGGGTGAGTATACCTCTCAAGCAAGCCCCTAGCTAGCTTGGGTCGACCCCCCCTTGTAGCTCATGCTTGAAGCTCATTGGACCCTCCCAGGCCTAGCCAATCATGAGCAGGAGGCATTACAAGCAGTAGGGGTAGCCTTGAGACAAGTGTCCCCCTTTCCTTTTTGAGAGAGAGGGCTAGATAAATGCTAAAACAATTAGATAATTCATGTAATTTATCATTGGACCCCTTTGAAGTTTAGCCAATAGGCTTCAAGCAACACATGAAGGTAACATGGGTAGGGGACTGACATGTGTCCTTGCTGCCTCTTCAAGTTGGGGCTTCCCTTGTGTGTGTGAGTGGGTGTTCTCTCTCTAGCCCCTAGGAAAAGGGCTCGCCCCCCCTCTTGTAGGAATGCTTTTGACTTTAGGTGATCAAGCACCTTACTCACCAAGCATGACAAAGCACTTGAACTAGGGGGTGTTCCCACAAGCATCTCAGGCAAGCTTCTCAAGGCACCTCAAGTACCTTAATCATGCAGCAAGTCAAGCACCTCAAGCATGGAGCCAGTCAAGCACCTCAAGCATCTTAATCAAGCACCTCAAGCATGACAAACACCTCAAGCACGACAAGCACCTCAAGCACGACAAGCACCTCGAGCTTGGGCCGGGTTCCCACCTCAAGCTCAACCCTAGCTTACCTAAGGTCAAAGGACTTTTACACACATTTATTGGAGGTCTTCAATGAAGCTAACCCTAAGGTCTATGCTCCATTGGTTAGCCTTGCTCTTTGATAGACCATCTCCCTTTTGGGCCCCTTTACCATTGGCCCCGTGTTGAGATAGATCTATAAGCACATATCTATATCTTAACACTTGTTCCCGTTTATTCTCCCACATTAAGTGATCAATTTAATATGAGAAAATCATTTGGGTTGGTTAGATATTAGATTTTATGACATGTCGTGGTCAGTGTATGTGAACGAGTACTGCTAACGTGGCATGTCGGGTTGGATTTGCACCAATTTCTGCGAGAGTAGGTACGAAATGTTGCACGAGGCTATGCTCCTCATTTCTCACTTCAGTGGAATCCTCATGCAACACACAAGCTAACCACCCTAATCTCTTTCTCTCTCCCTTGTGCCCTCTGCTCGCTACTCCCCATGCTCTTCCTTTTAAAAAAAAATCCCTTCTTTCACATTATTGCCTATTTTCCTCAATGCTTGCCATAGTGGGCGGCCATAAGTTTCCATAGTGGAAACCATTGGTTGCCAGCATACTTGACATATGTATCGACCAAGGCATTGCCTTGCATTTTTAGTAGCCCATGACTTACAATACCATCGTGAATTTCATTGCCCATATCAATGTCTTGAATAGTGCCACATGCCCTCAAGATGCAAGTATAGGTGATTTCCTTTCGTGGAATCCCTTTCCCTTTGAATTTGGTTAAAAGATCCAGTGCTTCTTTACCACAACCATATTGGGCATTGCCAAATCACTACATTTTGCATACATCTCGACCACAATAGTGTCGAGCACAAGTCCACCCGTATAACCACTTATTAATGCATTGCAAGAAATGACATTCCGGACAAGATGCTCTTCGAGCACTTATTGATCTATTAAGTGAACCATACTCTAGAGCCTAGTTAAAGCCCCAAAAATCCTAGATGGCATTGATCGAGGCAACCAAATTGGTACGGATCTGCAATCCACTTAACTTCAAACTGTCGTAACTTTCTCATCGTAGATGCAATTGACAAGCCATAAAGATACGCCTGTAGAGCACTTTGAGTACAACAGTTCTAGTCCATAATTTCCAGTTTTGATACTTCACATATCTCCACTTTTAGTATCAACAAGATAATTTTTGGACGTTTAAAGCCACATCCGACATACATTTAGCATTAAACTTGCTTGTTACCAAGCCCTTATCACTGCTCAATGAACGTATAGGTCTCAAATATATTTCATTTGCATCACTTTGCTCTTTTTCTCATCATGAAAGCAGAGCTGCACGACAACGTGCAATATGGAAGAGGAACATTGTGCAACTATCTTAGAGAAAAAGACACACATAGCAACTTACTTTCAAGGAAAGTTGAACAACATAACTATGAAGAAAAAAATATCTAAGCAATAGGATAAGAGTGTGCACAACACATGAGGAATTCTACATAAAATTTAATAATTTGCAGCTCTCTATTGCTACAAAGTTATTTTTTCTCATTCCCCTCAGTATGTATACACATGTATGACAACATGTTTCAAAGAAAAATACACACATAAAATGAGAAAAACTCCAGCCATGAAGAGTTGGTGTAGCCTCGTTCCCAACCGCATAAATGCATTGCTGCTTTCCCTTGATAAAAACCCTAATTAACACTTTGATTCTTTGTCATGACCATTTCATGGAAGCTTCATAACTTTATTATAGAATCCCAAGTGATTATTTGAAGGGAGGAAACTCTAATTGGTGATCTCATAGTCTCATACATGTAGTAGAAACACCACGGGACTACACTAGCACCTTGACTTAGAATTGTAGTATCTCTTCTCATAGATGTCCAAAAGAGCTCATTTTTGGCTCTATGAACTCACACTTAGTTTGACAAGGATGGAACCTTGTTAATGTGGAGTTTTGAGCCATTTCATGCTAATTTTGGGCTATTTTGGACCATTTTATAACCATTTTTATCCCAAAAATGCCCTTTTTGTCTGTAAAATGCCCAAGCTTGGAAAATCCCTAAATTTGTGAAAAATTACCATTGGGCTCAAGTTTCATGTTGAATCTAATTTTTCCACTGGGCAAGCACTTTGAACACATCGTTTATGACCACACTAAAACCTCTTATTTTTTGCCAAGATCGCCCACATTGAACTTTCTAGGCAAAACAAACGTGCCACTTCTAAACACTGAACCAAATTAAGTATGTTATAATGTGTTAAAACACGCATATGTGCCATGTCCAGGGTCTCCCTTCCCTTGTAAGATATGTACATGACTACGACCTTGGCATTCACTTTTGCATAGACCGCACACATTCCGACAATGGGAAATCCATTTTTGACAGTGATCAGCTAGTCGACACACATACAATATGTGCAATCTTTCTTTTGCACTAGTAGGACTGGTGAAAAAAAGGGAGAAGAGCTAGACCTCATCATCCCCTTGTCTACCAACCCATGCACTTGCCTCATAATCTCCTGTTTTTGAGCTTGAGAAACTCTATAATTAAGGAGGTTTATTAGGCGGTGAGCTCTTAGGTAGAAGCTCTATCTTATGGTCATCATCCCCTCATTTTGGAGGTAACTTCACAGGGATGTCATCGATAAATACATCTTGGAATCTATTCAAAAAATTAGACAAGTCTAATTCTTCTTGATTCCTACCACTTTGTTTTGTTAAAACATTAGCATCATTTAGAGACTCTTTGACAAAAATCATGTACAAGGAAACCGAGCTTTTCATTGACTTATCAAAAGCAAGTGAATTTACAAGAGGTATAGTACGATCCGACTCATTGGAATCTATATACAAGTTCATATCCCTGTAGGTGAAATAAATTCTCCTTTCAGGGAACTTCATGTTGGCAGCCATGCGGTTGAACCATGGTGCCCCTAGGATAACATCACCATGTTGGAGAGGGGAGATGAAAAAGTCTTCTTTGTCAACGTAGATTTGGAGATGGCTCAACTTCCCAATCAAGGGAGTAACGAAGGCTTTTCGTCCCTTGAAAGTTCCATCAGCAGTTACAATATCTCCTATCTCAAAAGCTTGAATGCCCATCTTAGTGGCCAACTCCATTGATATGAAGTTGTGAGTAGAGCCAAGGTCAAAAAGGATGAAGGCATCATGCTCCTTCACCTTTCCCCAAGCATAGGAAAGGGATGACCCTTTTCAATGAGCATCCTCGTTTGGAGCTTTGATCATAAAATCTCTAGAGTCTCATTGTGTGCATTTCTTTTGGGGCAAGAAGGGTAGCCATGCCCTTGCTCCCCACACTCGAAAAATTTATGATCCTTTCAAAAAGCCTCTAGCTCTTCAGGAGATAATTTATTTTGACCTTCATGAACTCCCTTCTCCTTGGTCTTGTTGTTGTTGGAGTTACCTTGGGAAGAGTTTTGAGCATTGTTCTTCCGCCTTGAATCATTTCGGTCTGCAAAGGGTGACCTCTTTCTATCATTTTTCTTCCTTTGTTTCCTCTCTTCCCTAGGAGAAGGACTATAAAATGATCTTTTCTTATTGAGAAAAGTTGGGGATCGTCGAGACCTCAGTCTTCGTGGAGCCACATCTTCAGAGGAGTTCGAAATTCACTACTTTCTCGTTCATTGGATTCCTCCTCTTCTCTTATCGGAGAGAGTCTTCTTTTTGAAGTCTCAACAAGAGGCTTCCTAAGCTCTCTCTCTCTTCTTGGAGAGGTAGAGAAATCCCTTAAGCAGGAAGTTGTTGAGTAACTTCGGCTTGCAAGGTAGGGTTGCCCACAGCTTGTTGCAACCTATTAACAAGATAGTTCACAAACAGTGGGGCATCATCAGTAGCACCTTCATGTGCAAAATCAAAGTTGTCAATATTCGTTCTACTCTCTTTATTATTGTCAGCCATGCTAACTAAACTTATGTATATGTTGCTTTGTGCTTTGGTACCCTCAAAAATGTTAGTTGCTACTCTTCTTGGCCCTTTAAAATTAGCTCTCAAGTAGTCACACCCATGGTTTAGAGACTGTGATTACAAAGAGTAGTGGAGAGGGTCTAACATTGCTTGGTTGATTATGGTTCCTGTTGAGCTTGCTAGTAGCTCAATAATGGTTAAGCCAAAGTCAAGCCCTGAGAGACTCCATTATTAAGTCTATAGTTCCTAACGGTGTACCTCGAAATGTCCTTTTCAACCAAGATAATAGATCCTTGTCCACTTACCCTCTTACAATGAACAAGTCCAACCTTTCATGGACAACTTAAGGACCTCTCTTCTTAAGCAAGAAAGAGAAACCAATAGCTCTGATACCAATGAGAAATCGACAACACTAGAGGACCGGATTTATGTAGAGCCGGTCCCCCCTCCAAAAGGCTTTTGTATTATAGTTTCCCCCATAAAGAGAGACTTGGTGCAATACAAGATTGTGTTCCTTGAGACCTCGTTGGTGCAATGAAGATGGTAGACTTCATACACCAAAATTATGCCCTTAATTAACTTGCAAAAGCATTAACATATCCCCGGCCTCAATCCCACGCCTTCAAAGGTGGATAGAGCTAGTAGGGACTGAGCGAAGGGAAGATGAAGAAGAAGTATCATACGAGAAAGAAATAGACTCCTCACTTGCATTACTCTTGTAGCTCAACATAACATAGTAGCATAGTAATGGAGATGAAGAAGATAGCTAGCATAGCATTGAAGCATGGATCTTGGTTGGATTTGCATTCCATAGCCAAGAGTGTTAGTGTAGGCTCTTAACTTCTCAAGCTTGAAGAAGGAGATGAACTCTTGCACTTTCACAAAGTGAGAATGAGAGAAAGTGTGTGTTTATGAGAGGGAGTATACCACCTAAGCACCCCCCTTGCTTACTTTGGTTGACCCCTCCTTATAGCTCAAGCTTGAAGCTCATTAGACCCCTCTAAGCCTAGCCAATCATATGCACAATGCATTTCAAGAAACATGGGTAGTCTTTGGATAAGTGTCCTCCTTACCCCTTTGAGAGAGAGGGCTTGATAATACCTAGATAACTGATTAATTAAACTAAATGCTCATTGGACCCCTTGTAAGCCTAGCCAATAGGATTCAGAAACTCCATGAGGGCAATATGGGGAGGATCTTGACATGTGTCCTTGTTTTGTCTTGTGGATTGGGCTTGCCTTGAGTGAGTGCGTGTGTGTGGTCTCTCATGGCCCTAGCTTGTAGGCTGATCCCCCCTCTTTGTAGGACTTTTTTGACTTCAAACTCCTCAAGCCCCTAGTCCCATAAGCATGGAAATTACCTCAAGCACCTTAGTCACGAGAAACACCTCAAGCACCTTAGTCAGCAAGCATGACAAGCACCTCAAGCACCTTAGTCAGCAAGCACGACAAGCGCCTCATCCGCTTCGGTCGGCGGGTTCCCACCTCAAGCTCAGCCCTAGCTTGCCTAAGGTCCTAGGTCTAAGGACTTTTATCATTAACCTTTGGAGGTCTTTAATGAAGCTAACCCTAAGGTCTTTTAAGCTCCATTAATTGGCATTGCTCTTTGCTAGACCATCTCCCATTTGGACCCATTGCCTTTGGTCCCGTGTTGAGATAAATCTAAAAGCACATATCTATATTCTAACTGTTGTTCCCGTTTATTCTCCCACATTAAATGATCACTTCAATATGATAAAATCATTTGGTTTGGTTAGATATTAGATTTTATGACAAATCATGTGCACAACTAAATGCTCATTAGAGAGCCTACTAGAGGAATGCGCACACACACATACCAATCAAGTGCTTAACCAATCTCAACCAAAGGGTAGTTTCCCACCACTCTTGCCAAAAACAAATCTCAATTGGAAGAGTGATTAAGAGATTAGAATGTAAGTTTAGCAGAGAAGAGAGGGATTAAAGAGGAAAATTAAGATCTAGTACTATTACTTAAAGATACTAATCCTAGTAAGATTGGTACCAATTGCTGGGATTACAATTGAAATCTAAGTGAACCATTCCAAACCGAAAGAGAAATCTACATTGATTAACTTGAAACGTTTGTAAAGGAAGCCTCTTATACACACTAAGTTGGATGATGACATGGGGTCTTCATAGCATATGGCATCACTTATTCTAGGTGGACAATGCACATGACTTCATATGGGTTTCACATTACTCTAGATTCCTAAACTACTTGTGAATCTAGAGGGGTTATACACCTAGTTAGATAAGTCGAAGCTAACCCAACACTTCTTGCATCAGAAAGCCCACTAATGATTGAGGGCAAACAATTGACAACTAGTAAATTTTGATGAGGTCAAAATTCGTCTCTTTTTTTTAGCATCACAAAGCATTGGTCATTGATGTACCATACTTCATCTTTTGATCATCCTTCAATAATTTAGATGCCTTGTTCTTTAAATTTGCTAAAGCCTTTGATTATGTGAAGGCCTTCCCATTCTAATTATTTAAGGCTAAGAGAGATGGACCATTAACTCCCAACGTACTTCCCACCATTCTGTGATATGTGAGTATGCACAGTCACACAAACATATTCACCACGATCTATCCTCACATAACATTTGTAATTACTTTCATTTTGAGAATAAGGTAGTGGTCAAGCAAAGCATAGTTAATAGTTATTACACTCCAACAAGGTAAAGCATTGGCTTCCTGGATGAGTTTCAAGTGTCAAGGTAATGAACGCAATCCTAGCAAGAGTAGTCTTCTTGCAAGGTCCAATAGTTTCTATGGTTCATCCATCGATAACAACTTACAAACCCCAGGGAGGTCACCTAATAAAAATGTAACCTATCACGTGAGTTCAACAGAAGGGTATTTAAAGTCCTTGAAACTTACAGAAATATATATATAGAAGGGCATTATTTTTTCAAATTTGAAAAAAACTTACAGATTTTAAAAGAAAATGGTACATTATATTCTTAGCAAAATTCACATATAAGGGTTTTTACAAACATGTCTTGAACGCACGTGACATGGTAGTTTTACAAAGCTAGAGTTGATGAGCCCTCGCATGAGCAATTGTTTTGCAAGATTTAGCAGCTTTGGTGACTTGCCAATTGTAATGGAATTGGCCTATTAACTTGAGAGTAGCAGAAATTAGAGAGATTACTTTGTGAGCATAGCGAGTGAACATAATTGATGGTAGCAACATAAACATAGCATTAAGTTCACTTGGCATGAAAAATAATTTTAAGAGAGAGAGAGAGAGAGTTTAGAGACCATGAACAGTTGAGGACCGGATTTATGTGGAGCGAGTCCCCCCTCCAATAGGCATTTGTATTATAGTTTCTTCCATCAAGAGTGACTTGTTACAATACAAACTTTGTGCTCCTTGTGACCTAGGTGATGCAATGAAGATGGAAAGCTTCATGCATCATGAGCATAACATAAACTTTGTGGAAAGCATTAACTATCCCAAGCCTCAGTCCCAAGACTTCAAACACCTTCGAAGGTGGAGAGAGCTAGCAGGGAATGAGGGTAGGGAAGACAAAGAAGAAACATTTCATAGGAGAGAGACTTAGTGCCTCACTTATCATCACTCTTCTTGCTAGCATACATAATAGCATAGTAATGAAGATGGAGAAGATGACAAGCTTAAGCATTGAAGCATGGCTCTTGGTTGGATTTTCATTCCATAGCCAAGAGTGTTGGTGTAGGCTCTCAACCTCTCTACTTGCTTGGAGAAGGAGAGGGAGCTCTTGCACTTTGCACTTCACACAATGAGAGTGTGTGCTGGAGAGTATACCCCTCAAGCAGGCCCCCTACTTGCTTTGGCCGACACCCCCCCCCCTTTGTAGCTCATTGGACCCCTCCAGGCCTAGCCAATCACAAGAATAGTCATACCAAGCAACAAGGGTAGCCTTGGGACAAGTTTTCCCCTTTTCCATTTGAGAGAGAGGGCTTGATAAACTCTAAATCAATTACTTAAATCCACTAAATTATCATTGGACCCCTTGGGTGGCCAACCAATAGGCTTTAGGTAGACCATGAGGGTAACCTAGCTAGGGGCTTGACATGTGTCCTACTTGCCTCTTGGGAAAGGGGTGCCCTTTGGGAGAGAGAGTGGTCAAGCAACCAGCCCCCTTCTTGCATGGCTCACCCCCTCCTAGTAGGGGATTTCTTTGACTTTTGTGCCAGCTCAAGCCCCTCAACCTTGGGCCTAGTTCTCACCATAAGCTTGGTCCTTAATCCCCTCAAGCTTGGGTTGGGTTCCCACCTCAAGTACAACCCTAGCATCTCAAGCATGACAAGCACCTCAAGCATCTCAACTATCAAGCACTTCAAGCATCTCAATCATCAGGCATGACAAGCATTTCAAGCTTGGTCCGGGTTCCCACCTCAAGCACAGTCCTAGCTTACAAAGGACTTTTAACACTAACTATTGGAGGTCTTTAATGAAGCTAATCCTAAGGTATTTATGCTCCATTAGTTATCCTTGTTCTTTGATAGACCATCTCTCATTTGGGCCCCTTTACCATTGACCCCGTGTTGAGATAGATCTATAAGCACATGTGTATATCTTAACCCTTGTTCCCATTTATTCTCCCACATTAAATGATCAGTTTAATATGATGAAATAATTTGGGTTGGTTAGATATTAGATTTTATGACATTATATCTCTCTTGAAATCATAGTCATCCTCGACTATGAGGTAGAAGAGATAAAGCCTTAGTTATTAGTCAAATCTTACTTAGTAGGTAGAGGATCCCTTTTTACCCTACCACATCTTTCCAAGATGGATGACTAATCCATTTGGTGCTTGGGAGACATAGCTACTGCAAGCATGTCTGCTCCTTAGTCCATTTCATTCTCCCAAGTAGAGTGACAAATTCTACTTGGTGTTTGAGAGACGTCGTCATCACAAAAATGATTCTAGGCATGCATAGTATTTAAGTTTGTGCAAAATAAAAAGAGGATTAGTCTTATAAGACAAAAACATTGTTCATTTAAAAGAAATTTGTACATGTGCTTACTCTAATGTAGCATTGTCAGCATTGACAAGGTTCATACTATCCTTAAGCTGTATTCCTTGCATCCATATAGCATATTCAAAAGGATAATTTTTGAACTTAATAAGATACCGTTAGATAATCTTACCATGTCATAGTACCTTTCTCTTCATGCCAAAGACTAGCTTCGGGTTGTAGCACCTCTTCTTGGTCTTCAACTTCGGGAGGGTCTTCAATAATTGGTCCACTTGGTGGCTCTCCTTTGTAGGGCTTGATTAAGCTCACATGAAAAGCATTTTTTATGAGCCAATGGTTGGGCAACTTGAGTTGGTAAGCCGTCTCATTGATAGGCTTCAATATTTAGAAAGGACCATAGTATCTTTTTGCTAGCTTAGCATTATACTTTTGAGGCCCATAGGATTTTTCCCCGTCGTTTGCCTTAATCTAGCCTTACAAAATTTAAGTAAGACCCAATCATTTTCTTTGAATGTTAAGGCCCTTCTGTGCTTGTCCCAATAGCAACTTTTTGCCTTTGTTGAGAAATAGATATAGCTTCCTTAATCTTTTGAAAAGATTCTTGTAGGTCCCGGCTATACTCATCGGCAGTGAAGATCTTCCCATGGACTTTGAGTAGCAAGGGTCTTTTAGGTCTTCCCTCAATGATCTCAAAAGGTGCTTTTCCCGTAGAAGTATGTACAATATTATTGTAGCCATACTCTACAAGAGGTAAGTTATTTTCTCATTGTGAACGTTGATCTACTTCTGTAACATAAGTCTTTAGTAGATCTAATATCGTAAGATTGGCTATCCCATTTTGGCCATCCGTTTGTGGGTGATAGGCCGAAGAGAAATTCAATCTTGTTCCTAGATTTTTAAAGATACCTTTCCAAAAATTACTGGTCATTCTAGGATCTCTATTTGACACGATGGATGTTGGTAATCCATGGTGTTTGAAAATATGTGATACGAAGAGAGTTGCCATTTGGTGTGCCTTAATAGTCTTTTTGACAGGAATAAAGTGTGCTTGCTTGCTAAACATGTTGACTATCGTCCATATTCCCGTATTCCCATAGATAGGCTTGGTAATCCAAAAATGAAACCATGGATATAGTCTCCCATGGTGAATTTGGGATAGGCAATGGCTGGAGTAATCCAGGTTTCTTCCCGCTATCATACTTGGTCTTTTGGAATACTACACATTTTGAAACACACTTTTGTATGTCCACTTTCATGGTAGGCCAATAGAAAAACGTCTCTACTCCTCAAAGAGTAGGTTGAATGCCTCTATGCCCCGCACAGGGAAAAGCATGGGATTCATACATAACTTTCTCATGAAGGAAATGGGTAACACATACCCTATTGCCCTGGAGAAGATAACCATCCTGCTAGGTGAATGGTTCCTCTTTCTTCCCCAAAGCAAGGGCTGACATTATGTCTCTAAATTCAGGGTCAGTAGCATACTCATCTATCATAGAAGATAGATCATTGTGAGTAGCTCCCGGAGATGTCACCTAAGAAAAATGTAACCTATCACGTGAGTTCAACAGAAGGGTATTTAAAGTTCTTGAAACTTACGAAAAAAAATATATATAAGGACATTATTTTTCAAATTTGAAAAAAACTTACAGATTTTAAAAGAAAAGGGTCCATTGTATTCCTAACAAAATCCACAAATAAGGGGTTTTACAAACATGTCTTGAACGCACGTGATATGGTAGTTTTACACATAGTGAACCCCCCAAGGAGTAGCTATAGACACCGCATTAACTTTTGGTCTTCGTGAAAGTGCATCGGCCACTTGATTGTGATTACCAGCGATGTGAGCAATATGGAAATTAAATTGCAAAAGAAAATTTGCCCACCTCATTTGTTTGTCGGAAAGCTTGGTTTGTGTCATGAAATACTTGAGACTTTGGTGGTCGATTCGTAGAATAAATGGAGTCCCCAATAAGTAGTGCTTCCATGTGTTTAGGGCATGTAGAACAGCTAAAAACTCTTTCTCATAAATGTCCAAGACTCGTTCATAAGTATTGAGCCTTCGGCTCTCATATGCTATGGCATGCCCTTCTTGAAGCAAAACTGCTCCAAGGCAATCACCACAAGCATCACATTGGACCTCAAATGCCTTTGAAAGATCCGGAAGCATGAGGACTGGTTGGGAAGTAAGCTTCTCTTTGAGCTTATGAAAAGCATTTTGCTCCTTAGCAGTTTATACATACTTAAAGTTCTTCTTAGTTATCATGTAGTGGTCCTACTATTTGAGAGAATTTTGCTATGAAGCGTCTATAGTATGCGCACATACCAATAAATCTTCTTAGCTCATGTAGACTCCTTGGATTAGGCCATGCTTTTATTACCTCTAACTTTGATGGATCCATACAGATACCATCTTGAGAGATAATATGACCCAGGTATTGAATCTCTTGAAGGCAAAATGTGCTTTTCTTTTGGTTGAGAAAAGGCTTGTTTCTCTCAATGCTTGAAAAATCACTTGGAGATGTTGCTTATGTTGGAGTAGATGATGATATCATCAAATAACACTCCACTAAATTTGCGATAGGGTCTAATTTTTTTCTTAAATGATTGAACATGGCCCGGTGCATTAGTCAAGCCAAAAGGCATGACTAGATATTCATAAAGACCAAACATTGTGCGAAACGTGGTCTTTAGGATATCTTCATCCACTATCCTTATTTGATGAAAGCCACTTTTAAGGTTAATCCTATTGAAGTAGGTAGAGCCTTGTAGCTTATCAAACAGATCTTCTACCCGAGGCACGAATAGTGATATGATTTAGTGCTCGATAGTCCACGCACATACGGTATGTACCATCTTTCTTTTGCACTAAAAGGACTGGAGAGAAAAAGGGAGAGGAGCTAGGTCTCACCATCCCTTTGTGAACCAATTCTTGTACTTGCCTCATGATCTCCTCTTGTTGAGCTTGAGAAACTCGATAGGGAGGCTTGTTAGGCAGTGAGCTTCAACGCAATGGTCATCATCCCCTCGTTTTGGAGGTAAGTGCATAGGGATATCATTGATGAACACATCTTGGAATCCTTTTAGAAAACTAGAAAAGTCTAAGTCTTCTTGATTCCTACCATTTTCATTTGATGAAACATTAGGAACTTTTAGAGACTCTTTGACAAAAATCACGTACGCAGAAACATAGCTTTTCATTGATTTATCAAAAGCAGGAGGATTTACAAGTGGTATAGTACGACCACGCTCACTAGCATCTATATACATGTTCTATCCCCTGTAGGTGAAGTAGATTCTCCTTTCAGGCAACTTCAGGTTGGCAGCCATGCGATCAAACCATGGCGCCCCTAAGATAGCATCCTCATGCTGGAGAGGAGAGATCAAAAAGTCTTTTGTGTCTACATAGCTTTGGACATGGAGCCTCAACTTCCCAATCAAGGGAGTAACAGAGGCTCGTTGTCCCCTGAAAGCAGTGTCGGCCATTACAGCATCTCCCATCTCGAAAGCTTGAATGCCCAACTTGGTGGCCAACGCCGTTGATATGATGTTTTGAGCAGAGCCAGGGTCAAACAAGCTGAAGGCATCATGCTCTCTTACCTTTCCCCAAGCATAGAAGAGAGGTGCACCTTTGCAATGAGCATCCTCTTTTGGAGCTTCGATGGTGGAAGCTCTAGGAGTCTCATTGTGAATATTCTTCTTGGGGTAAGAACGATAACCATGCCCTTGCTCCCCACACTTAAAACACTTATGGTCCTTGATTGCAAAAATCTTCAAGTTCCTCCAAAGAGAGTTTTTTTTTGCCTTTGTAAACTCCCTTCTCCTTGGACTAATTGTTGTTGTTGCTGTTGTTGGAAGTGCCTTGGGAAGAATTTTGGGCATTGGTTTTCCCCTTGGCATCACCTTTGTCTTTATTTTCCATGGGCTTCACATTCCATCTAGCCCCTTCTTGGAAGTTGATGCGCGAAGCAACCATGGTGTGGTGGATTACTTCAGTGATAGAACCAAGCCATTGAGAGTTGACATACTCGGTCATCTCTTCAGGTAATCCCACAGAAAACTGTTTCTTTTGCTCAGCAAAGTCTATCTTTTGGAAGACAGTAGCCTTGAGATGTAAATCCCAAAACTTGTCTACATACTTATGGATAGACTCATGAGAGAGAAGCTTTAAGCTGCACCATTTGGTAAGCACTTTGTCCTTTGCATCGCTTGCAAGGAATTGCTTCATGCTGAAAACTCGTAGAGTTTTCCTTGTCTTTGGGGCTTCGCCGTTGCCATGAAGGCTAGCCCACCATTGACGAGCCGATTTTTAAAAGTGCATAGCTACATGGCATAGCTTGGAGGACTCTGTGAAGCCCTCATCTCTAAAGGCCGCATCAAATTGTTGGATGAAGGCCAACACTTTGTCGGTAGCACCAAAGGTGCCATCATAGGTGAGAAAAGAGATACTCTTTCCTCCCTCTTTGAACTTCTTTAGCTTTTGTGACCTTCTTCATGTAGGGTATGATTTGCGATGTCCTCCCCTCCTGTATTCTCTAGGAGAATAGCCATAGCTTTTGTCGGAAGAGGAGGAAGGTGACGAAGAAAGAGAAGAGGGTGACCTCTTTCTTGCCCTTTTCTTCCTTTTTTCCTCTCTTCCCTTTCGGGGTGACCAGGAGAAGGATTGTATGTTGATCTTTTCCTCTTAGGAGGAGTTGGCGATCATCTAGACCACCATCTTCATGGAGCCACATCTGCAGAGGAACTTAAAGTTTTATTGCTTTCTTGCTCTTTGGATTCCTCCTCTCTATGGGAGAGAGTCTTCTTTTGGGGATCTCTTCAAGAGGCCTCCTAAGCTCTCTCTCCTCTTGGAGAGGAAGGGAAATCTCATAAGCATGAAGTTGTTGAGTAACTTCGGCTTGCAAAGCAGGGTTGCCCATAGCTTGTTGCAACCTAGTAACGAGATAATTAACAAACATGGGGCACCATCATTAGCACCTTCATGTGAAAATTCAAAGCTATCAATGTTCATTCTACTGTCTTGGTTATTGTCAGCCATGTTAACAAAATTTGTGTAAGTGTATGCTTTGGTAATTCAAAACCTTACTTGCCACTCCTCTTAGCCTTTGAAAATCGGCTCTTAAGTATCTACACCCACGGCTCGAAGTGGTTAATTATAGAAAGTAGTGGAGTAGGTATAATATTGCAAAATTGCCGAGGGCTAGCTCCTTTCGGACTTCTTATGGCTCAATAATGGTAAAGCCGTAGACAAGTCTAAAAAGACTCCATTATTAAGTCCAAAGCTCCTGAGATGTGCACCATATCCCACATAGTGTCTCAACAAAATCGATAATAGATCCGAGTCCCACTTACCCTAATATAATTAACAAAATCAACCATTTATAGGCTACTTAAGGACCTCTCTTCTTAAGCAAGAAAAGAGAAACCAAATGCTTTGATACCAATGTAATGGAATTAGCCTATTAACTTGAGAGTAGCGGAAATTAGAGAGAGTACTTTTGTGAAATTACTTTGTGAGCATAGCCGGTGAACATAATTGATGGTAGCAACATGAACATAGCATTTAGTTAACTTGGCATGAACAATACTTTTGCAAGAGAGAGAGTTTAGAGAACATGACAACAGTTGAGGACTGGGTTTATGTGGAGCCGGTCCCCCCTCCAACAAGCATCTGTATTATAGTTTCTCCCATCAAAAGAGACTTGTTACAATACAATCTTTGTGCTCCTTGTGATCTAGGTGATGCAATGAAGATGGAAAGCTTCATGCATCACGCGCATAACATTAACTTTGTGGAAAGCATTAACTATCCCAAGCCTCAATCCCAAGACCTCAAACACCTTCGAAGGTGGAGAGAGCTAGCAGGGAATGAGGGTAGGGAAGAGAAAGAAGAAACATTTCATAGGAGAAAGAATTAGTTCCTCACTTATCATCACTCTTCTTGCCAGCATACATAATAGCATAGTAATGAAGATGGAGAAGATGGTAATCTTAAGCATTGACGCATGGCTCTTGGTTGGATTTGTATTCCATAGCCAAGAGTGTTGATGTAGGCTCTCAACCTCTCTACTTGCTTGGAGAAGGAGAGGGAGCTCTTGCACTCTGCACTTCACACAATGAGAAGTAGGCATATAGCAACTTGCCCTCACCTCTAAAGTGTTATAAATTACAAAAGATGGGAAAACTCTTCCTAGAGATGGAGATTCCGATGTTGATTCTGGCTGCAATTCTCTAGCTTCAGATGCAAGAATTGCATGGCATCAATCTTCTATGTAGAACCATTACCAAGAAGCTCTGGATCTAGAAGCCATTCAAGCAGTTGGCCATAAGGAGGATATGGTTATGGAGGGGAGAAGCAACAACAACTATGTGGTAGGGGAAGAAAAGATTTTGGAGAAGAAGAGCTTTTTGCTCAACTTACTAGAGTGTACACAAGTCGCTCCCTCCGGGATGTCCCACTAGATAGTTCACTTTCTACTTATTTTTCATGCAAGTTGCTCATCTTTCATTCTTGCGAGCTCAATGAAAAAGACAAAGAGAAAGAGAGAAAGAAAACATACATGCCCGTTGTCGAAAGACATACCGTGGCGTCGAACTGCACCTCCTCGCATCCACTTCACACGTTTAGGCCCCACCCGACACATGAAAAGATAGAGCACATTTACAAGAATAGCAAGTATTATGCATGGGCTCCACAAAGGCACACACCCCTCACATGCCAACTTTTAATTGGGCAAGAATTCCCTACCAACATGGACACAAAATTGCAGGGCCAACAAATAAAATCCTGGACACAATGTACTTTTCCCCATCCCATTTAGTGGAGAGAGTGAGAGACAGCGAACGAAGATGGGAGAGGAGGGCAATCTTACGCAGCCGATCGCCGCTGCGCAGACGGCGATCACGACGGAGCAATTCAATCTCTGGAAGCAGCGCAAGGTTCTTTCCTCTCTCATTCGCATGTAACGCACATCTTGCAGTCTCTGCATTCACTCAAACTTTCTTCAGGATGCAGAAGCTGCTGCGAAATGTGCAGAGGTTGCAAGAAAAAGGGCAGACGACATTGCTTCTGGCAGACTCCAAATGAATGGCAAAGAGCTCTACCAACATGAGCCCTGGGTCTTCGACGACTCCAACTTCACATAGCGATGCAGGCATGGGGTGCTTTTCTGTGGTATATCTGCCATGCGTTGCTTTTCTGTTTAAGGACTGGTGTGTACATCAACATGGGTTGGTAACCTGTGCGTAGATGTGGAGGTCTTCTGAACGGACGTTCGCTTTTGGATAGGAGGCAAATCGATATGTTCCTTTGGTGTCTCACTATGTTGATTGATCTTAAACGATACAATTATGTCCTGCGATCTGGTGTAAGGTTCCATATTGAAGTACTGCTCAATTTTTTTTTGAGATTAATGGAATTTTCTTTGGAGTAAATGATATATACCAATTAGAAGGTATGATTTGGAACTTTTTTTGCGGTCACTGCAGCTGAAGCATGATTTACAAGAGGGTTGTCATTGTATGGTCGTATGGAATCTATATCGTAAGATTTAGTTACACACTGTGTGACACAAGTCAGAATGGAGTAGAATATTTGTGTGCGCAAGGGTTGTTAGACAGAGCATAGACATAAAGTTTCAAGGGACCGGCTACTTGAAGGGTGGCTGTCATGTGTAGGTTGGGTAGCATAGCCATGATGACAATATCGATGCTTTACCGATGTCCAAGCAGGTCATCGTAAGTGTCAGTCACAATGCAGATTATGCAGGGAGGGCCCCACAACTTCTAGTCTTTCTCGCCACATGTATGAAAGCTCTTGGCTTCTCTAGCATCATTCTCACAATGAGACAAGAACTGGTGATATTTTGAACAAAAGGCAAATATCACAAAAGGCAAGGAGTTTCTTTCCTTATTTTCTTGATTTTTGATGACCTGAAGGCTATCGTGGATATCTTGTCTCGAGGAAGGGTTTCTTTGCTATTGCAGACTCTGCTAGCAATTCTGCAAGGCCTGCCGCCTCCCTTTGTGTAGTTTTGATTAATTTTTTCTTTGAAAGAGCAGAAATTGCTAAATGCAAGTGCTCAAGCATTAGGAGATTGAGTTCTCGAAGGGATTACTGCAAATGCTGGACTTTGTGAGTGGTTTGACGCATGTTCTTTGAGATTGCATTTTGGTATTGTATCCATAGTGTTTTTTCATACTCATATGATAAATTCACTCTACTTTCATACTCATGACAATTGGAGTATGACGTGCGTATGATATGCTCAAATGTACTTACCATGCTTAATCTACATGGTGAAATGATCTATCTTTATCCTTGGAGTAGCCAGTGATGTGCACAAGTTTTGAAAGCAATGGCTATCATGTCTTTGAGTTGCAAACACTATGTAGTCACATGCAACTCGTGTATGATACCGTACTTTTCTCGCGTCTAGAATATCCCCTACGCTACATGAAACAGTAAAGCCCTCTGGTTGAACTTTCAGCTCTGTATCTGGAATGAGCATCTCCAGGGCCGACGGAGATCGGTCAAAGTGGTTAGTCTGCATTAAAGAAATATCAGATAATCAGAGTGCAATTTGCAGATCATAACTCTTGTTTTCTGAGGAGGAGGTTATAACTTCCATCTCATGCTCTTGACATTGGCAAAATCACAGGGTCTTTCATAAGAGTACCCTATTACAAGGTAGTCTCTGGTTAAGTCAAGGGCACGCTCGCACCTGAATAGTACCCTACTAATCGTATTGGGTATGACTTCCACCATGGCCTCGGCATTGTTCTGCAGCTGTTGCCTTGGCTTTGACACTGAAAGCCTTAAATTCTTGTAGGACAATCTCTGGCAAGTTTCATGAACGTAACAAGACGGCTGCAACCCCCTTAAAAAGCTGACCATCAATAACAATCCAGCCTTCAAAACTCAGCGATCTTACCACGGTATGTACTACCTAAAAATTGATTGACAATGCACACCTCTTCGTGAAATCATCTACAAGTACTCGAGATTGCCTTTGCAAATGTGTTACAATCACTCGAAATGCTCATGGTGTTGTCTATGTAGTGTGCTGTGCAATTCATATCAAGTATGGCGGTGGTCTTTGAAAGAGCTCTTTCAGCTGCAGTAAGTAGTAGTTAAGCATGCATGTGATTGCCTCCACATATGAACAAAAGACAAAATGACTTGTGCTATGCAACAGAACAAACAAAGCATGCAATTAGTAGACTATAAGGAGCTACAAATAAAATCAAAACACTAAACTTTACTTACGAATGAAAATTTTAACAACAGTACAAAGGATAGTACATCAGACCGTTGCTTTTAGAATTGTGAGTGAATTCTCAAAAGTGTGCTCTCTCTCTCTCTCTCTCTCTCTCTCTCTCTCACACACACACACACACACACACACCCTCATCAATGCTTGCAAGTCCACCTGAAATTATGATTCTTTTATTAAACTTCTTAATTAAGTGGTGAACTTTTGAAATTGAAAAATTATGTGAAAACCTTCAACTAAAGTTACCTCACCCTCTCATTTTTTTAGAAAAAAGACTTTTCTCAAGGACTTCTCTTTACTTACCTTTAACATGCACTCTCATGCACACCCCCTTCATACTTGGGATTAAAATATGAATGCCTCACATTAGCCTATACCGAAGTGTTAAAAGACAAATGTTCAGTTTATGTGGGAGAGTTGCCCTTTTTATTGTGCATAGCTTTGATTATGTGCGTGTGCGATCCATCAGGTATGCAAATTCTATGGTTTATGGCTTGGAGTGAGCTATTTTGGGTATTTTGTAGGGATACCACCATCCGTTCGTAGTAGTGGCATCAGAGCTCAGGTTTACCTTCCAAATGATACAATTACATCATCTACGGAGAGCTCCATGGGATAGAGCTAAGTTCCTTTTTCTTTTTGTGTGTTAATTTTACTCGTACACGGTGGAAATGTTTTCTTATATGTGTACTTAAGAAAAATAAGTAGCATGTGTACTTAAGTGAAAATTACTGGTGTGTTTATTTTTTTCTCCAATAAAGAAAGATCGCATTGCTACATAATTGGTGTACATTGTAGAGCATGATTGGTATGTACGAGCATCATAGACGTTGCATATTGATTTAAGTATATAGTTGATCTAATATGATTGATGTAATAGCATAACTAAGCATAAAAAGTGTTTAGAAGAGACTTAATAGAAGAGAGTAGCCGTGAAACGATGATGGGGACGGAGTCAGAAACGCTCTTTTGAACTATTCGAAAATAGAAGAGAAACGCTCATTTGAACTATTCAAAAATAGAAGAAGAAAACGATGTTTTGATGTCATAGGGTGAATCAAAGGTTTGCAAAAGGAGCTTGAACAGGAAGTTAAATAGAGAGAAGATGTATAAACTGAAGTACATATCTATTTCTAATTTCTTCCTTTGACATAGCAAGCAAACCCAAGAATCCAAGAGAGAAAATTATTGAGGGCAAGAAACTTTGGCTCAGTCTCAAGAAGGGAAAGAGCTCTAAGAAAAGGAAAAAAAAGCATAAGCTCTTATCTATACTAATAGATAAAGGGGGAGCGAATTCCGCCCCTCCCCCGCCCCCCCCCCCCCCCCCCCCTTTGCCACGCGTCAGCCTCTCCTGCATCCGGTGGGTGTCGCCTCCAACGTCCGGGAACACAGTGACGCAGAGAGAGAGAGAGAGAGAGAGAGAGAGAGAGAGAGGGGGAGGCGGCGGAAGAGGCGGCTCCGCCGCCGGTTGCACTAGTTTTAAATTAAAATGATCACAACCCATTTCGAATGGCCGACTAGAGGGTCTTCATATCCTCTGGCAAAGGCACTGCTCATCAATGTCGGACGACAGCGGCAAGCGTCAATAGACAACGAAGATGACCATTAAAATGGCAAAATTTGCTGGCAGTGGACGGCTGAATCTCCTTGGCTACATACACCCTGTTTCCATGGCAGCTCATACGCACATGCACATCGTCTCTCTCTCTCTCTCTCTCTCCGCTTGCAAACCCTCGGCCACCACAGGCCATCAGCTATCGATCCCTCGTCCGCAACCACTCTCCATGCAAGGCTGGGAATCCTTGCGCCGCTCCTATCTTTATTTCTCGCCCTCAGCTCCTACCTCACACTAGCCACCACTTTTTCTCTCTTTTGAATGGCCATGCAACCAATAAACAACTCTCTCTCTCTCTCTCTCTCTCTCTCTCTCTTCCTACCGTCCATTTCGCTATCTCTCTACAGTAGCCAATCTCTGTCTCCCTTTGGGCAACCACCTCTCTCTCTCACCAACATGTAGCCACCCTCTCTCTCTCTCTCTCTCTCTCTCTCTCTCTCTCTCTCTCTCCATCACCTCTAGCTCTCTCTCACCCTCGTCTGCTCCATCTGACGCCCACACATTTTTTTTTTCTTTTTAACCATTCAACCCCACTCGTCATGCGGCCAGCAATCGCATCACAATTAGATTTCTTCTCTCTCTCTTTTACTGCGCAGGAGCAGTTAGCGTCTCTCTCTCTTTCTCAACTGGCGGCGGCACACACACATGCAGACAGTGCGTCTTCCTCAATTCTCGACCGTCAATAACCATCCAAACAAAAGAAATAAACCTCAAAAACCTCCTCCACTCGCTGTCTCTGACTTCATCAAGAAGCTGCGTGTTGGGCACGCAACATATAGATTGCAATGATTGGAGAGTACGTCGCTGCATGATCAGAACAGCAACGCTCCTAAGCTGGCATCGCAGCGATGTGTGCACAAAGCTTAAAAAGCTGCAACTGTTTTAATGCCGCCATGCTTGCATGCACGGTGGGAGGCTCACAGAATTTTTGGTGGCGGTGCCGTCGACGGGCCACAGCCTGGAATCTTGAGAAAAGGAACCAACAACCGCAGAAGAAAAAGCAAATTCGTGAGGCGGCTCAAATTTTTCAATCTTCGGTTGTTTATTTACTTGGTGAGCCAAAGATCTTTTTTTTTTTTTTTTTCAAATCAGGCCAGGGTAATGAGCCACTTGGCTCAATATTCACCATAGAATAAACAAGTCAATAAACGATCATGAAGAACTAAATCCAATAAACGCAGCTTTTCCTTGCACTACCATAATAAAAGGAAAAGAGAAGTAAACGAAGCAGGCCATAAATACATATCTAGAGTTGCATTGTTGATGTCCAGCTTTTCACCTCTAAAAAATCCGGGCTGCTATAAAATACAATCACGGATCAAAATTAGCGTACACACTCATGCTTTTGGGGGCCCGAAACTCATGCTTTGATTGTCACTTTCCTTCTTGTCTGCATCTTGGCGTAAGAGAGCATAACAAAGTACTCAAGAACTTCAGCCTAGTCCGCAGTTGATTTTCTCCTCTTCCACTTTACAATTGAAGTTTTACATCATCACTCAATCGACTTTCTGCATCTGGACTATAAACATTCAGTAAGAAGTCTCTCTCTCCCCCTCTCTCTCTCTCTCTCTCTCTCTCTCACACACACACACACACACAGCTGGTTTAGTAAATTGTTACTTTCGAGTGGGAAAAGAAATTGAATTGCTGAAGGGATTGAACTGCAAAGTATGAGTGAGGAAGGGGGTTTAGATATCTGCCTTAATGATCTTTACCTACACACTCAACTCAAAGCCTTATTTTGGCTAATGCAAAACGAGTGCATCTCTTCAAATGCGATCACATATGCTTGAATCTTGCAGGCATTTGGTAATTTGAAAAACGTTGAGATGGGCAAAAGATTTCACGATGGCATTCCTAGTCAAGGGTTGTCGAAAAAAAACGTTATGCTTGACACTTCCTTGGTCGACATGTGTGTCCGGAATTTCGTTGGTTGAGATGCATTGTTTGTGGGATAGGCACTACAAGGACTTGGCCACAAAGCTATGGCTTGTTGCTTTTAGGATGCGAAGTGAGGGCACTTCTCGCACTACGTAGAACTTCAATACAAGCAATGATGATATTTTGAGACAAGACCTGCATGATTGACACTTCCCTAATCAACATGTATGCCAAATGTGGTGTCTTGAGGAGTTTTCTATTTGGAACGTCGTCTCGTGGAACACATTGATTGTGGGATATACTCAACAACGAGAGGGCCAGAAAGCTCAGGGCTGTTTTCAGCAAATGCCAAGGGAGGACATTTCTCTAGATGTAATCACCTATGCTTGCATCTTGAAGGAGTCTCTCTCTCTCTCTCTCTCTCTCTCTCTCTCTCTCTCTCTCAATTTATTATCTGTGTTGGTAAATAGTTGATTAGAAGTGGGAAAAGGGATCGAGCTGCAAAGTATAAGTGGGAAAAGTGGGTTCAAATATCTACTTTAACGATCTTTACCTACGCACCAAACTCAGAACCTTAGGCCGATGCGAAGTGAGTGCATCTCTTTAAATGCGATCACATATGCTTGCACCTTGAAGGCATGTGGCAATTTGGAAAACGCTCAAATGGGAAAGATTCACGATGAAATTTCTGGTCAAGGGCTGTCCAAAAAAAAACGTTATGCTTGGCACTGCCTTGGTCGACATGTATGCCCAGAATTTCGTCGCTTGAAATGCATTGATCACGGGATATTCGCCACAAGGACTGGGCCACGAAGCTATGTTTAGTTTCTTTTAAGATGCAAAGCAATGGCACTAGGACTCCAATACGAGCAACGATGATATTTTTTGACAAGAGCTGCATGCTCGACACTGCCCTGATCAACATGTATGCCAAATGTGGTGTCCTTGAGGAGCTTTCTATTTGGAATGTCATGTCTTGGAATACACTGATTGTGGGAAAGCCAGGAAGTTTTCAACGAGAGAGAGAGAGAGAGATATTACACACTTACACACACTCTTTACGCGTGGAAGGCTCACATACTGCATGTGCGGGAGAGAGATAACCATGGCTGCTTTGTCTCTGACCTCACGAGTGGCCTCTTCTTTCATCCAGCCTGCACGGGAGAAGGGATCCCTCTCTAGCTCGTTGTTGAAGCCATCACCTGTCTCAACTTCCTTTGGTGTCAAGACCTGCGCGAGGGTTTCATGCTCTCTTCAGGATAACCTCAAGGAGTTGGCGTCCAAGTGCAGTGAGGCTGGAAAGGTTGCTATTGTAAGTCTGATCACCTCCTCGCTCATTGTCTCTGGAGTCAATGCAGAAGGCCCGCCAAAGAAGCTTTCCTACAATGAGCTAAAAGGTCTGACATACATGGCAGTCAAGGGAAGTGGTATTACTACCCAGTGTCCCATGATCAAGAGTGGATCCGATGCCGTTGGTCTCAAGCTTGGCACATATCAGCTTAAGAAGTTGTGCTTGGAGCATGCCTCTTTCAGGGTGAAAGCAGAGTCTCAGTTCAAGGGAGGAGTCCTAGACTTTCAGCCCACCAAGCTCATGACAAGGCTTAAATTTGAGGAGCAAGATGGATCCACTATATTGCAGTTAATGTTCACCTCCCTAGGGTTCATTTGTCGCACTCCCATCTCCATCCCCAAGCTTGACCTACATGTCATGAAGCTCATGCCAGCTGCACAGCAGCGCCACTTGAAGACATAAATTCCTATGAAGCTGCATGCACCAACGCTACATCGATGCTTGGTTTGCATGTGATTGAGGCCAGTGCCATCATCATCAACATTGCAGATGAATAAAAATCATGCCACTAATCAACTCTGCTAGCTTGTCATCGCTGACTTTTTTTTTGTAGGCGGCACGCCACAAACTCGCCATACCGCATCAAAGCCATTCCATATAGCTTTCCCCCATTGAAATCCCTGCAAATTGGATGTAAAACAACTGAAACCTGCGTAGTCGATTTGCAGTTGTCCATGGTGTGAATCCCATAGAGTTCTACCATGTTGAGCAATGCTTCTGCGGATGCTGATGGGAAAGCAGGCCCCTAATTAATCATCATGACACAAGGCATCTCATTCAGAAGAATTGGAAGATTCATATTTCGGCACCTGATCACAACACACGCCATCCTCAAGGAGGCCAATCATCATCAGATGACATGAATTGGGCTATGCACTTGGCTGACGAAGCTCAAAATATAGAACTGAAATCTCTTTTGAAAGAACAATGCTACAACAAATAGTGGTTTGCTATGGTAACAATTCCTTTGTTGTACCACTTTCTTGTTGGATGGTGTCTACTCAATTCCATTAATGCTACTAGGCTCGGAGGTTTGAGAGTGTAGGTGTCAAAGCACCCCTTGCAACAAATCTCTCAAACGGATTTTCCAAGTCAAGAGTGAGTCCCTTAACACCGCTTTCTTAAGCACCTTATTATATCTGTGCTTATCCCGAGCAATGAAAATACCGACCAAATGGCTTTAGAGCTATGCTTATCTCACCCATAGGAGGCCCTAGCTTCATCACAAGTCCCCCTCCTCCCCCCCCCCAATGCTCATTTCAGGACCATCCCATCACAATGCCGAACTTTAGGACACCAAGTCCCTCTCTTTCAGCAAGTCCCAATCCCCTCGCCCTCCTATCCACCCGTCCAAAGGTTGCAAACAAACGAGAACGAGCTTGCTCCGAACAAAACGGCCCAAGGCTTCCACCTCCAAAAAAAGAATGTGGAATAGGAAGAGAATGATGGAAAGGGGAAGTCGTCCTTATGGAAGGACTACTAAGTATGTGTTCGTGGTGGAACACCAAGCCCCTCTTTGGCTTGCCCCTACCTAACTGTGCACCCTCTCCCACTCGTCCATCCTTCCCACTAAGCTCGCTCTCTCACTTGCCATCTCGACTCGCCTAACCCCAATAGGAAACTGGCTACAACATAAGGTAGGAGAAAGAGTTGACGGCCGAGCAGAGAGAGAGATAGTGCAATTTTAACAAGGGAAAATCTATCAAAAAGCACCCATAACTCTTTATATAGCAAACTTTTGACATAGAATATAAAATTAGATCTGCTTCTCTTTAAGCTTAATTAATATGTCACATCTTCTGTATTTGTCTTAATCCGTGTTTTGTGTCTGGCAGGGAGGACATATATTCACAATAATGGACATTTCAATTACACAAGCGCGACTCCAGGTCGACAACACTACAAGGTTCGTTATCTATATCCAGCACCCCATGACTATGCATTTGCTTGGCGCAACACATAAACGCTACGGGGCAGGGCACGGCTTCCGTTTCTTATAATTTTTGGAGAGACCACAGTGTCAGCTCTCCACCATACTTTTGTATTGGCACCTCTGCATGACGTGCACTGTATACTTTGTAGTTTGAGTCTATGACATTTCATTGCAAGACGATATGTTTAACTATTCACATTGCTTTTTTGTAGCTTGACTCAAACATTGTCCTCCGGCTTGCACAATTGGATAACATTTGTACACGATTATCAGGTCGGTAGTGTAGTTCAATTTTTATAATTTGTTTATTCTTTTTGTATTTTTGAGTCTATCAAAGCTTCCTTAAGTTCAGTTTAGCCATATGTTTTTCTCACGAGTGCATGCTCAATTTCAATCATCGTATCTATATATCAAATAGACATGCATTTCTTTTCTCACAGTTTGGAAATTCAGCTTATATATTGAAATAAAGGAAAATTGATTACACTTGATTAAGAATAAGATGGGTATCTCAAAGATAGTTCCAGGATTTAGAGACTAAATGGTCGATATTACTAGGTTGAACGCTACAATCTGCAAAGAACTATCAAAATAGGTTAAGTTACAACCCTTTTGCTCGATTCAATTACCCTCTTTAGTATCCCTTTTTCGTATATGGAGCATTGTGGAACACAACTTGCTTCTTTCAAATGCTCATTATGTCCCAAGCTGAGCTATTATTGGTGCCTATCGATGGGTTCTACTCATTTTTCTCGTGTCACCACAACAAAATCCAAGGCGATGACAATCACAATCAACTAATCAAGTAACCAAGTGCCCTCCAAAATCTATCAGATTATGTACGGCAAAGGCCCACCAAGCAAGACTAGTTAAAAAAATAAATCTTACAACTAGGCAATCCTACACAATCTGTGTCGTCGTTGGTCCTAGTCCATCTTTCGAGTTTAATTTGCACTGAGATAAGAAAGGTAAGAAAGTCCTCTCTGGGTGCTTTGAGTTATATGGTGTATCACCTCTCATGGCGTGATGCAGATACACAAGTCTCTTTCTCTCTCTCATTTTGTACTGACACCATGGAGCGGCTACAACCTTCTGCTCTCATTACCCCTCACGTGTGAACCACACAATCAACTACAACTACCAACTGATTGTATCTTCCTCTCTGGGCCTTCCCCCCCCCCCCCCCCCCTCCCCCAAATTTCCTCTTCCACCTCTGTCCTATTCAAAAGAACCACTTCTCTCTTTCACCCCGGGCCGCCATCCCATCTCTTTCTTTGGCCCTCTCTTTGCCATTGGTTGAAAGCTATGATCCTTCAGGCTTTACCTATTTCATTCTCAACAAGAAAGAGACCCTGCACCTCTTATAATGCGGGAGGTTTATGGGTCATGAAAAGAGGAGAGAACATTTTAACATCGACAGAACGATGGGTCTTAATTGATTGTACTCTTTCATGTTCTAATGAAAACACATGAGGAGTATTGTCTACCTCTCTTTCAGTATTTGGTAAATTTGTATATCTTACGAGATCTTAGAGATGTCAACAACTGATAAATAGTTTTGATATTGTATCTTTGTGATTTTTCGGTGATGTACTTGACCACTTTTTTTTCTTACCTTAGAGTTTGTCTCTTAAACATGCTTAATCAATTGAATATACTCTCTCCTCTCTCTCCTCTCTCTCTTTATCTCTTTCTTTTGGGTGGTATGGGACACTAGAATAGGGAATATGTGGATGGCGACAGGCATAAGCAATGTTGTTTTCTTTCATAAATTTTTCTTTTACTATGTGATATTTTTGACACAGAATACTAATCACTCTTTTTTTTTACAAGTATGGTTTGCATATTTTTATCTTTGCAACTGAGGACAATTGCTTTCTAACGGAGAGGCATGTAACGGAGTTGATATTTCATTATTTAATGCAGCTGATAGGTAGAAAAAGCTAATTGAGCTATAGACTATGACACAAGATATATATTTTATGTACATTTTTTATTATTCAAGTGCTCTTTATGAGCTTTGGCCCTTTATGACCGGCCAACTAGGTTGTACTCATTTTGAATATTCAAGAAATCTATAAGTAAATGCATGCAAGAGAAAAATGCTCACTCTTGGACACTGGGGGAGATTGCACCTAGTGTCTTCATTGTTCTTTTGATCTCCTCTTCCCTGTCCTCTCTCGCCGTGCCGGCGTAGCACTTTGCACTAAGAGGTGCATCTGTATGTGCTCTCTCGTTAAATGTCCACTCACCTCGCAAATGACACAACAAATTTGTCTCCAAAGTATTGCGAGCTCGATTGAAATCACATGCCTATAGTTTTTCTATCTCATTCATGCATTTACTCTCATAAAAAAACCATTGGAAGTCCTTGTAAAAGCATATCTATATCAACTTATGTGCTAGAAATGGTGACCTTCGATTCATAGCACCTAATTTTAAGTTGGTGCTAAAGTTTTACTTGTAAGTCTTCATTTTATCGACATATAGTTTATCTTCATAAATACCATTGGTAGCACAAATTTTTTACTTACATAATGCACCACTCATACACATGAATCTCCATTTAGAAGTGGGATGTATGTCTAACAACAAATCACGTCCGTACCCATATGATGCAACCCTGTTCTTTCTCTTGCATTGTCCATCTCCATTGGGATAGTGGCCTAGTCATTAATCCATGAGCCAGTCATATTCGTTCCCTTTGCATTCTATATCCTAGCAGAACTAGACTAATCCTTAGCTACTACATCCTATTTGGAATGATTGTAAGTCCCTTTTGTCACGTTAACCTTTCTCGGTCCAAGATTCCCATTGCCAATGCAAGTCCATAATTGTATGATCGTTCCCTCACACTGAGGCATTGTAACAGTCCCAAATCAAGTCCATTCTCCAACCATATTTGGCCCTTTGAGACTCATAAACACCACCATAATGAGGCTATTTGTCTAATATCCTGTAACTTTTAATGGTCTAGTAACTTGTGTGTAGCGAAAAATAGCATGAACATAGTGAGCATTTCATTAGAATAGATTCCTAATGAGAATAACAAGAGTGCTTGGGTGGAGAGAGCAACAAAAAGTATAACACCTAGTTAGATAGCATGAACAATACTTCAAAAGAGAGAGAAATTAAGCAATTGATAATAGTTGAGGACCGGATTTGTATGGAGCCGGTCCCCCCTCCAAAAGGCTTTGTATTATGGTTTCTCCCATTGAGAGAGACATTTTACAATACAATTCTTTGTGTTCCTTCAATACTAGCTAGTGCAATGAAGATGAAAACTTCAACTTCAAGAACTAAGCAAAACATTTATCAAACACAACATCAATTCCCTCACGGTCTCAGACCCAAGACCTCACACACCTTGAAGATGGTGAGAGCTAGCGGGGTATGAGAGTAGATTGAGAGGAAGGAGTAGTTTTATGAGAAAGATGTACATCTCCTCACATAATCACTCATATTAGCATATCTTAGCTTAATAATTAGCATGGTAGAGGAGATGAGAATGCATTGAAGCTTGGCTCTCGGTTGGATTTGCATCACAAGAGTTGTTGGTGTACGCCTCCTCATCACAAGCTCGGAGTAGGTGTACGCCTCCCTCATCACAAGCTTGGAGTAGGTGTACGCCAAGAGTTGTTGGTGTACGCCTCCCTCATCACAAGCTTGGAGTAGGTGATAAGCTTTCCATTAAAACTTGAGAGAAGAGAGAGAGAGAGAGAGAGAGAGAGAGAGAGAGAGAGAGAGAGAGAGAGAGAGATAGTCTTCTTACTCCACACATAGACTAGTGTGAGTGTATATTGACATAATGCATTGACAAAATCAGCCCTCTCTCTCTCTTGGTTGACCCCTCTTGCTATTTTCTCATGTAGACACCCCATTGGACCTCCCCAAGCTTAGCCAATAGGATTTCAAGAGCATAAGTGATAGCCTTCTGACATGTGTCTCCCTTTCCCCTTTTGTGAGAGCTTTAGGTAATTAATTAATGCAACTAAACTCTCATTGGACCCCTTTGTCTCCTGGACAATAGGAATCAGGCAAGCCATTGGGCTGTTGAATGCTCATTGGATCCCTTGGGAGACTTTCCAATAGTATTCTAGAGAGATTAATTCTTATTGGCTCTTTTGTTAAGTGTTTTTAGATTAATTAAACTATATTTACTATAACCTAATTCTCATTGGTCCACCTCCAAGGCCATCCAATAGGATTTGAGTACACCTTGTGGACATCTGGCCTAGGGAGCTGGCATGTGTCCCTCATTCCCTTTGTATAAAGGGAGCTTGTGTGTGTGTGTGTGTGTGTGTGTGTGTGTGTGAGTTTCTCTCTCATCTCCTACAACTAGGGCTCGTCCCCTCCTATGTAGGGATGCATGAAGACTTTTTGGGACACATACAAAGCATCCAATTTCCCTAATGTTTGACCTTTGGACACAACCTTTGAATTTTGGAACCTTAGCATTTTGGAAGTCTTAATGGGCTGAACCTTAGGGTCTTTTAAGCCCATTGTTGCACATTGCTCTTTTGCAAAAGCCCCCCCCCCCCCCCCCCCCCCCTTTGGATCCCTATTTTCCCTCCGTTGGATCCCTACTGTGGCCGGTCTGCCAGCTAGAATATTAAATGATCAGTTTAACATGAAAAAATCATTTAGGAGAATTAGATATTAGTTATTATGACATTACCTCTCTCTTGAAATCATATTCGTCCTCGACTATGGGGTAGAGAAGATAAATCATATTCATTATAGGGCGTCTCCGGGGCTCAGTGGAGAATGAACTCTACAACTGCATGCTCTTTCTTCAGCAATCAATATGCCTAGAGGTGATCTTTGTCAATATAGATTTGGTCATTTGAACAATGATGCTCTTTGCCTTGCTTTTCGTGGACAAATGTTTACAAGCTTACCAGATGTTCGGAGTAAGCATGGAAAATGCATTTCTTGCATTTGTGGGAAGCAACATTGAGATATTGTTTAGAAGTATGCTAGACACCAATCTATTGTTGTTTTGGAGTTAGTTCACGCTAACCTTTGTGGACCTATGCAAACACCTTCCCAAGCTCTCTATTTCATATTGTTGGTGGATGATTTCAATCAATTTACTTGGGTATATTTTCTATAACACAAGTCAGAGGCCTCTTCAAGAATTGGCAGGCACTTAAGGAGAAGGGAGAAATGAATTGTTCAAGACAATTTGATCAGACAAACGTGGGGAGCTCACCTCAAAAGCATTCATTCAATTTTTTGTGGACCATGGTATCAAACAAGAGCTTGCAAATACCGGATCACCCTCAAAGAATGGAGTTGTGGAGTGGAAGAATAGTATAGTGGCTAAGATGGTGTGGACTATGCTTAAGCATCAAGACTTGCCAAAGTCTTTATGGGTAGAGGCAATTGTGATGCTTGTTGAGATGTCAAGCTCAACATGTATGACTCCTGGATGACTACCACCGATAGCCATCATCACTGGTGCGCCTTGGTAGATACACATATCTTCACTAGTGATACTACATTTGTACTACATCAATTTGGTCTACCTATTAGAGTGATGACACACTTATCTACTCAACTCACTCACTACGGTTTACATTAGACTCTTGTACTAGTTTTCTTCTTATGTTTTATTTTCCCTTCTGTTTTGTAGACCTCTTATCTTGAGTTAGTGAAGAAGAATAAGTACAATCTTATGCCTCCATATTTGTGTGTGTCTCAAGAGCTTAAGCTCTCTCCTTCTCTATCTCTTGACATGGTATCAAAGCTTAGTTGTGTCTGAGGAGTTTGGAGCAGCCTAGTAGGAAGCGGCCTCGGTATTCTGGGAGCCATCATCAAATGATCTACAATTGAGGTGATTTCTTTTGGATATTGTGCATCTCAGGGTTCTATGTAGTCCTTTTGACTACGACTGTGTAGTCAAATTTCCATTTTGGGCGTGTTTCGACACCCATTTTGGAGTAAGAGTGCGTTCACATGCAAAAACATTAAGGTTCAAATTCTGCAAATTTGCATATTGGTGGTGCCAAAAGATTCTATTTGGTTGTAGTGTACACAGACACTATCTAGCAAAGTGAAACATATGTATATATGCAGATTGTAGGTACAGGTGATAATCGACTATTTTTAACAGGCTGATCAGAGATTTTATGAATGGTTGAAAACATGTCATCGAACAGTGATGAGCTTAACCAAAGTGTCAGTGAGAAGCTAGACAAGATCAACTTCCATGCTTGGAAGTGCAGAATGACCAATTACCTTATGTGCAAAGATTATTTGGACTACATTGATGGAGAGCATGAGACAACACCACCATTACCAGAGGAAGGTGTGAGTGCTGCGCAAATAATTACATTTAAAGATTAGAACTAAGGAGCTCAGAAGGTCATGTACTAACTTGTAACTTTTAATGGTCTAGTGTCACGGTGTAGCGGAAAATAGCATAACCATAGTGAGCATTTCATTAGAATAGATTCCTAATGCGAATAGGAAGAGTGCTTGGGTGGAAAGAAAAACAAAAAGTATAACACCTAGCTCAATAGCATGAACAATACTTCAAAAGAGAGAGAAGTTAAGCAATTGACAACAGTTGACCGGATTTGCATGGAGTCGCTCCCCCCTCCAAAAGGATTTGTATTATGGTTTCTCTCATCGAGAGAGACATTTTACAATACAATTCTTTGTGTTCCTTCAATACTAGCTAGTGCAATGAAGATGGAAACTTCAAGCACAAAGCAAAACACTTATCAAACACAACATCAATTCCCTCACGGTCTCAGACCCCAGACCTCACACACCTTCGAAGATGGTGAGAACTAGCGGGATATGAGAGTAGATTGAGAGGAAGAAGGAGTAGTCTTACGAGAAAGGTGTACATCTCCTCACATAATCATTCATGTTAGCATAGCTTAGATTAGTAATTACCATGGTAGAGGAGATGAGCATGCATTGAAGCTTGGCTCTTGGTTGGATTTTCATCACAAAGCCAAGAGTTGTTGGTGTAGGCCTCCCTTGTCATAAGCTTGGAGTAGGTGATAAGCTTTCCATTAAAGTCTGAGAAGAGAGAGAGACTCTTCTTACTCCACACATAGACTAGTGTGAGTGTATATTTTCATAATGCCGTGAGAAAATCAGAACTCTCTCTCTCTCTCTCTTGGTCAACCCCTCTTGCTATTTGATCATGCAGACACCCCATTGGACCTCTTGCTATTTGGTCATGCAGACACCCCATTGGACCTCCCTAGGCTTAGCCAATAGGATTTAAAGAACATAAGTGATAGCCTTCTGACATTTTTTCCCCTTTCCCCTTTCCCCTTTTGTGAGAGCTTTAGATAATTAATTAATGAAACTAAAGTCTCATTGGACCCCTTTGTCTCCTGGCCAATAGGAATCAGGCAAGCAATTGGGTTGTTGAATGCTCATTGGACCCCTTGGGAGACTGTCCAAAACTCTTCTAGAGAGCTTAATTCTTATTGGCTCTTTTCTTAAGTGTTTTTAAATTGATTAAACTAGATTTACTCTTGCCTATTTCTCATTGGTACACCTCCAAGGCCATCCAATAGGATTTGAGTACACCTTGTGGGCATCTGGCCTAGGGAGCTGACATGTGTCCCTCATTCCCTTTGTGTAAAGGGAGCTTGTGTGTGTGTGTGTGTGTGTGAGTTTCTCTCTCATCTCCTATAACTAGGGCTCGCCCCCTCCTATGTAGGGATTCATGAAGAGTTTTCTCTCCTACACTTCCCCATATTAAATGATCAGTTTAACATGAGAAAATCATTTAGAAGAATTAGATATTAGTTATTATGACATTACCTCTCCCTTGAAATCATAGTCGTCCTCGACTATGGGGTAGAGAAGATAAAGCATATTCATTATTCCTTTTCCTAGCGGGTAGAGGATCCCTATATTACCCTACGACATCGTTCCAGAATGGATGACTAGTTCATTTGGCGCTTGAGAGCCTAAGCTGCCACAAGCATGTCTGCACATTAGTCCTATCAATCTTCCATAGTAGAATGACAAGATCTACTTGGTTTTTGGGAGACGTCGTCTCCGCAAACTTGATCTAAGCATGCATACTACTTCATTTTTGTGCACAATAAAGAAAAGAGAGTCGTATAAGCCAAAAACTTAGTTCATTTTTAACATTTGTACATTTTCTTACTCTTGGGAAGCATTGTAAGCATTGACAAGGTTTAGGTTATCCTTTAATTGTATGCCTTGCATCCATCTAGCATCTTCAAAAGGACAAGTCTTAAACTTAATAAGATGTCGTTGGATAGTCTTACCGCCTCTTAGTACCTTGTCTTCATGGCGGAGGATGAATTTGAGCTGCAGCACCTCTTCTTGGTCCTCAATCTCCGGTGGGTCTTCAATAGTAGGTTCTTGAGGTGGCTCTCCTTTGTAAGTCTTTAAGAGGCTCACATGAAAATCATTGTGTATGATAAAATGGCTGGGAAACTTGAGTTGATAGGCCATCTCATTAATTGGACTAAGAATCAAGAAGGGACCATAGTACCTTTTTGCTAACTTAGCATAGTACTTTTGGTGTCCCATAGGATTCTTGCCCATCGTCTATCTTAATCGAGCCTTGGGAAATTTGAGTAAGACCCCATCATTTTCTTTAAAGTCTTGGGCTCTTCTGTGCTTGTCAGTAGAAGCTTTTTGACTTTGCTATAAGATAGAGATAACATCCTTCATCTTTTGGAAAGATTCTTGTAGGTCTCGGCTATATTCATCTGCAACGAAGATCTTCCCGTGTACCTTAAGTAGCAAGGGACTTTTTATTCTTCCCTCAATTACCTCAAAAGGTGATTTTTCCGTGGAAGTATGTACAGTATTATTGTAGGCATACTCCACTAAGGGTAAGTACTTCTACCATTGGGATCTTTGATCTACTTCCGTTACATAGGCTTTTAGTAGATCAAGAATTATTAGGTTAGCTATTTCACTTTGGCCATCCGTTTGCGGGTGATAGACCGAAGAGAAGTTTAGCTTTGTTCCTAAATTCTCAAAGAGACCCTTTCAGAAATTACTGGTCATTCTAGGATCTCTATCCCACACTATGGACATTGGTAGGCCCCGGTACTTGAAGATTTGTGATATGCAGAGGGTTGCCATTTGATGGGCTTTGATAGTCCTTTTGACATGTATAAAATGAGCTTGTTTACTAAACCTGTCCACTATCGTCCATATTCCCGTATTCCCATGGATAGACTTAGGCAATCCAAAGATAAAATCTATGGATATTCTCTCCCATGGTGAATTAGGGATTGGCAAAGGTTGAAGCAATCCAGGTTGTTTCCCTCTATCAAACTTCGTCTTTTGGCATACCACACATTTAGAAACATACTCTTGTATGTTTGCTTTCATGGTAGGCCAATAGAAATATGTTTCAATCCCCTTTAGGGTAGACTGAATCCCTTTATGCCATGCATAAGGAGAAGCATGAGATTCATATATTACTTTCTCACGGAGTGAGTTAGTAACGCATAGTCTATTTCCATAGAGAAAATAACTGTCTTGTAAAGTAAATGGTTCCTCTTTCTTCCCTAACACTAGACTAGTAACCTAACAGGACATAAAAGTGTCCTTTCAGGGTTTTGAAAAAAAAATCCAAAACCATAGTAGATCCACTCACTTTGAAAAATCCTTTCATGAGCTTATAGATCAAGGACTTCTACATATGGAAAAATTGAGAAACTTGTAAGATTTCTCATTTCTTGGTCACTACAAGCCTCCAAAGTTGATGAACCAGTGCGTTTTTCCCAAAACAACAATTTCTTATGGTTGATTGCATATAAATAAGAGTGGGGATTTTTGTAGGACATGAGATAAAATTCCCCGTTAACTTCAATGGGTTGGCGATCAAAACATATGGTTGCTTTTACCTCACTAATTGTTTTTTGGGCAAAAAAAATAGGTACAAAAAAGTTGCATTCTTGTCATTCTGCGGACCTATCATCAAAGTTTCTATAGTCACGCTCAATACAGATACTATATATATGTTTTATTAGTTCCCTTTGGACCTTTGGATTCAAAAGGAGCCATGGAGCATGTCAAAAGGATAATGGATCTCTTACTACGTGGAACCTTGGGGGCAATGATAAAGTGCTAAATATAGCAAACAAGAAAAAACTGGGTTTAGCATTATGACCTCTAGAAACCCATAGAAACTACTCAATATCTAGCCAAGTTTGTAGTTTATGATTACATATGGTTACTACCTACAAAATACACACAATTGGCCTAAGAGACTAGCAATATTGAGAAAGTTATACTTGCTACTCTCAAATGTCTCGTATTCTTTAGCAATCAAAAAACTCAACCATCATCATATACTATGCTATATAGCGTATTAGGTCCTCCAAAACTCAAGGAAGATTAGATTTATGTTATACATTACACTTACACAATCAAAATTGAATTTGGATATCAAGAAAGCCACCAAAAAAATCATAAAAGTGCTAATTTTGGCCAAAAAACAGATTATGCAATTCTTGTAAGTTGGTCATAACTTTCAATTTTAACATTTGGCTCTCCCTACAAGCATCAAAACATGTTGAAAACTATGAAGGATTATCCTTTAGAAATCTAAAGCTCACAAACATGAAGTTTAGAGTGGTAAAGTTGCAGAAAATTGAAAAAAAAGCCAAAAACAGGACCCGTTTTTCACACAGTTTAGGTTCAAAAATGTTGTGCAAGAGTAAGGTTAATGATGAAACCGATACTCCAAAAAACAAAAATCAGCTCATAAGGCAACTTTGTGGATATATAGCACCTGGAAATTCATTTTCATACTCTTCAAATAATTCAAGCAAAATGGTCACTTAACAGAACACAAAAGTGTCCAAGGACATAAAAGTGTCATGTTACCATTCTAGTGCTAATGCAAGGGCTGAAATCACATCTCTAAAATCGGAATTAATAGCATACTCATCTACCTATAAGATAGATCATTGTGAGTTTCTATGAAAACAGCATTCACTCTCGGCCGTCTTGAGAGTGCATCGGCTACTTGATTATGCTTGCCAGCAATGTGAGCAATATGAAAATGAAATTGCAAAAGGAAATTTGCCCACCTCATTTTTTGTCGGAGAGCTTCGTCTCCATCATGAAGTACTTAAGACTTTGGTGATTCGTTCGCAGAATGAAAGGAGTTCCCAATGAATAGTGCTTCCATGAGTCTAAGGCATGTAGAACTGCGAGGAGTTCCTTTTCATACATGCCTAGAGCTTTCTCAACAGGGTCGAGCCTTCAACTTTTATAAGCTATGGCGTGCTCTTACTAGAGCAAGAAAGCTCCAAGGCAATCACCACAAGCATCACATTGGACCTCAAATGGCTTTGAGAGATCCGGAAGTGTAAGCACAGGTTGAGAGATAAGCTTTTCTTTAAGATTTTTGAAAGCATTGTTCTCCTTGGCAAACCATGTGTACCTAAAGTTTTTCTTTGTTAAGTCATGTAGTGGTCCTGCTATTAGTGACAACTTTTCTATGAAGCATCTATAGTATGCACACATACCTATAAAGCTTGTTAGTTCATGAAGATTCCTTAGTTTAGGCCATCCTTTTATTATCTCTAATTTTGATGGATCCATTTGGATGCCATCTTGAGAGATAATGGGACCTAAATACTGAATCTATTGTAAGAAAAATTCACTTTTTTTTTTTATTAACATAAAGTTTATTCTCTCTTAGAACTTGAAATATTACCTGGAGGTGTTGCTTGTGTTCGTCTGATGAATTAGAGTAGATGATGATATTATCAAAGAACACTCCAGTAAAGGTTCGGTGAGGCCTGAATAGTTTCTCCATCAAGCGGTTAAATGTGGCTGGTGCATTGTGATAGGAAATAAGACGTAGCTAAATAGAGAATTGAGTAGATTACTTAATGGAGAGAGACAGATTTACATACACGAGATTATAGATTAGAGAGAGAGAGAGAGAGAGTACACACGATATACGTGGTTCACCCAATGTGGGCTACGTCCACGGGAAAGCAGCCACTCAATGGCTTTAGTACTTCAAAACAAGAAGTAGTTTACAAAGGGATTACACTCTTTTGGAGCTCCCGCCTTGCTTCACTCTCACCACCTCACACCCACCTTTGTTGCATCAACTTCACACTCTCTAAAATGTGTGTAGAAATGGCCTCCTTTTATAGGCCAAAAGGGCTGCCCTCTCTCATGAGAGGCAGCCATGTGTAGCTGTCCTTGTGTGAATAAATCCAAATCGGACCCTCCAATCCGCCCATGTGTGGCCGTCCTTGTGTAGACAAATCCGCTTTTGAATTCGGCCACCGGTCATTGCATTTGGCCACCGGCCACCGGCCATTGACTACCGGCCACCGGCCAATCGACCGGTCGATTTCCAACCACTTTCCGGCCGCCGTCCGGCCATAATATTCCGGCGAAAAGGAATATTCCGGAGAGGGGGAAAAAAGTCTCGGGGGCGGAAGCCCCCGAGGCCCCTAAAGTTATCCCTGAATTTTGGCCGTGAAAATTTTGGTTTCCGGCGAGTGATTTTCCTTCACGTACAATGGCTTCTCCTCATAATGGGGGCCTTACAAATGTGCACTTTTACCAAAGAAAATTACAAAGGGGTAAATTAGGCTCCATACTTAACACATTGGTCATGCCAAAAGGCATCATGATATATTTGTAAATACCAAACTTAGTGCGAAATGAGGTCTTTACAATGTCTTGATCAACTATGCTTATTTGATGATAGACACTTTTTAGGTCAATCCTACTGAAGTAGGTGGACCCTTGTAGCTTATCAAATAGGTCTTCTACCCCATAGAACAAGAAACCTATTCTTGATAGTGATCCTATTTTGTGATCTATAGTTGAAAGACCGTATTAGGTAAAGTGGAAAAATCCCAATTCCGAGTTTGGACATCTTTCAATATATCATATACAAGGTGTTGACGTTGTGTAGTAGACTAAACATTTGAAAGAAACATTGGCCAAGAAAAATTATGGTTTTGGGTGATTACACCATCAAGAGACTAGTACATTGATTCCATTTCCATTGTTTATACTCTATTGTCCTACCTACAACTTATCTTAACATGGAGACATTGGTTTGAAGGCCCACAACTTGTTCAAGCTAAGGTCAAATGGAGTACCTGAATTTTTAATTCAAGGTCCACCACTTGTCCAAGCTAGCACCCATTGAGAAATAAACCCACTTGTGCATGACATCAAAGCAACACACACCTCTAATCTAGAAATTCTTCACTTAAGGTACGAGCCATTTATAAAATGTGTAGCATATGTCAATTGCAACATAGGAGGGCTAGTTTCAAGGTGCATTTGTCTAAGATAGGCTATGGAGGAATGCAAAGTCTATTTCTTATCTAAGCTACAATTAGTGAAAGGGTAAGCAAACGTGTTCACATAAAAATTTCTCTAAGAACTTCTCCATTTCAACATAGAAGGTTTAATTTGAAGTTCAAGAAATTATCATAAAAACATATATAGTGAAATAAATACTACCCACAAGAAAACATTAAATATGTTATTTTATAACAAATTGGAGAAGTTAACGTGTAGAAGCATCCAATTATGCGTAGACCCTAATAAATATATGCATGCATACATTGACAATACATGCACTTAGACTCCATGGTTTTCCTCTCAGCATATTTTAGTTCCCAAAACTCTCTTACATGGAGCATGCAAAATAACCATTATATTCTTGATTCAAACATTTTTCTCCACGAACAAGGTCTCTTACACAATTCAAAGTCCATGATTTCTTTTCTCCCAATGCAAAAAATTATACTTGTAGGTTCTAAAACTCTTTTATACAAAGGACACAAAAATAAATGTTTTAGGCAAACATGCTTGCCAAGACCAAGATATTTCTTGCACATCCATGAATTCTCCATTCCATACTTGTAAGGTTTAATTTGATATCAAACATAAGTTTCTCTTAGTTACAAAGGGATGCAACCTTGATATATAATGATATAGGATTGCTAAAGAACAAAAATAAATATTTTTAAATATATCATGATGAAACACAACCATAATCTAGTAAAATGAGTCCCCAAAAACAAGGTGCAATCTAGAACTACATTGAAATCTCCTTAGACTTGAATACACTCTACTAATATAGTGAAGTCCCCTTAGACTAGGGTACAGTTGATCGACACATTTTTGTTCTAAAGAAGGATGCTTTGTCATTACATTGGATTCTCCTTGTATTGGATACACTCTAGTAATGCACGGAAGTCCTCTTAGAGTAGAGTGCACTCCATTACAAGTCCCTTAGAACAGAGCATGATCCATCACATAGGATTCTCCTTATAATAGTATACATTGGAGTAATACGTGGAAGTCCCCTTAGAGAAGGGTTCACTTCGTGTACAAATAATTTTCTTTAGAATAGGATACCCTGTAGAATACATGCAAGTCCCCTTAGAGTAGGGTGCACTCCATGCAAGTGCATCAAATTGACACATCTTTGTTTTAAAATAACCTTTGAATTATATACTAATACAAATAAACATCATAATAAAAGGACAACATCTGGCCATAAAAAGGAATCATTCTCAACCTTCTTTAATGTTAACGCCTTGACATGTACACATGAAGGACATGATTTGTCTCAAGATCACTATACTAATTTACAAGTGTGTTACGGGTATAATCTCTCTTGTCTCTTGCATACAACCATCCAAGTAACCATGGAATAATCGTTTCTTGCAAGAATCTTTGAAGCTGCTCAGGTGTTTGTCTCCATATCTTTGGAAATATAAGATATGTTCCTGGCATATTCCACATCACCCTATATAGACTATCATAAAAAATCAAGGTGTTCTTTGCATTAAAGTCCTCAAACATCTTCCAAATATCGCTCAAGTTTTTATGATAAACCCTTCTAAATCCTAACATGATGTTTGGATTTTGGTAACACTTGTTACTCATAAAGATCTTGAACTTGCTATAATGATGTGGGAAACATTTTTGTGTGATGTGTTGCACTCTTGTTAGGTTATAGGAACTCCATATCCACAGCTCAAAGTATTCACCACAAAAATCCAAAAACATTTCTACGTCTAGGCACACCGCATGATAAACTTCATCTTTGTCCTCCACAAAACGCACGTGTTGATCCCAAGATGGCATAGAATCTCCATGTTTTGTTTCAACTGTCTTCAAAAGTAGTCCTTCAAGGTCCAAAACAAGCACTCTTTTGATATTCTTGACAGGAAGTGGCAGGTGACAAGGAGGTGATTGATATATACGACAAGGCCTTGCACGAGGTTCGTTGGGTGCTTCAAAACCTTCCTTCAAATCATGCCTACAAATAGTCGACTCACTTTCTTGTAGTGATGACTCTGCAATTGAAAAACAAGAAATTTATTATGTTTCAAGAATACAAACAGTTTCTATATTTTCTACACTGTGGTATTATTAGATGCCAAAGTCCATCTTCAACTTCCTCATTGCTATAAAAAAATCCCAATTGAAACCTTACAAAGCTTCACCATTTCTCCAAGCTATGCTTCTTTGAAGCATGGAGAAAAGTAAGGTCTACCACCTGGCTAGGCTAGGCTAGGCTCCACTATGAATGAGAAAAAAGTAGGATCTACCATAGGTCCAAACTAGGATTGATGATGAGGGGTCTCTTGTTTCAAGGTCTACCACTTGTCCAAGCTACACTTCATACAATATAGTGGTGGATAGCTAGACTGGATTGGGAATGGCAGAAAAGGTGCAAGGTCCACCACCTGTCCAACCTCTTAGGATCTTTGTTAAATGTTTTCCTTATCACTACATGGAGGACTTGTGATATGTTTCCCAAGAGGGGCTTTACCAAAAGGTCCACCACCTGTCCAAGCTTGCTCCATGGAATATCTAGAGATATTTTTTTTGAGACCTGCAAGAAGAAACAAAAAGAAAAATTTGATAACATGCACATGTTTATTCAAGTATGTGAAACAAGGTTCAAGTCATAAAAGGTACCTTAGGGGTGTGTTTTATTTAGCCTTAGAAGATTGTTCTCAGCTTTAACCTTTTTTATATAAGCCTTTGCAGTGGTTGCCTTCAATGGTCCCATTGTAGTACATCCCAATTGCCTAGCTAGATTGATCAACTGTGGTTCCTTCATGCTTCCAATAGTTGTACCTTCCGTTTCTAGTATCTCTTGTATTTGGGCTCGTCTGATGTCATTGTTGTCGGTTTTGTCAATTGCTCGATTGTGTTTGCCTTCAAGGATAGCTCGATCGTGTTTGCCTTCAAGGATAGCTTCACCGTTGTCATATTTTGCAGGAGTTATCCTTCTTGTAAAGAACACCTTGGCTGACCAAGCATCATTTTTTTGCTTCCAATTATCTTTAATTTCTTTATATTCACTATCATCTGTCAATGCTGGTTGTCCATAACGATTAGAAGCAATGAAATTCCGCACATCCCTTGTCTCATCCAGCTCAAACAAGTAGGGAAGCAACTCCTCCAAGAGCATATTGTCAACCCGTTTTTCACCATCAAATTGGGATGGAAAAATACAATTGTTTGCAGGGGAAATGCATCCCTTGTAAGGAGAGTCATCAATAAGCACTATTCTTCGTGGGTCACATTCATACCCCATGGCAATTTTAGCTAGAGGCTTGAACATTGCCTCAACGGTTGGATTGTCAGGTCTAAATAATTTATTGCTTTGACAAGTGTACCAACCTTCTTGATTCCAAATTGCAAAGAAAGGCAATGTACCTTTTGCTAAGCTCTCTAGTGATTTAAGAATTTGAAGCACATTGTTCCTAGTAGCCGTCGACCAAATTGCAACATGAAACCTCTGTAATATAGTCTTCAAGAATTGGATGCAACCTGGCCTAAGTATAATATATCTTTTTGGATCTAGTTGCACTGACTGGTGTGAGGATGGCTGAGGGGAACGTTTCAATAACAGACCATTTAAGTCCAAAATAATTCTGAGTATGGATTTCTCAACATCTGCACTAGATGAAGTAGCAATAAATGGACATGGCTCTTGAGCAGACGTTTTAGTCTCTTTTGAAGTAGGTTGTATTGTTGGAGTAGGCATTTCTTTATTCTCACTGTTGCAAGCTTGCTCAAGGTGCACATCACCAGACTTTGGTATAGACGTATCATCCACCTTGGGCATGTCAAAAATAAGAGAATCAAGGGGTTCAACAATTGCGGACTCAACCACAGGGGCCTTATCTATCCCAATTTGCGAATCTAAAAAACACAAATAACATTGGTTTCTCAAAAATCACTAGAATTTAAATCACCAATTTTAAACATGTGGAAGTCAAACTTAGGAGTTTATTCAAGTTAAAATCAATATTATAATCCTTGCAACTATTGGTACACAAGGCAACACTAATCTATACTACAATCTTCTGTGGAAAACTTGTACACCCTACACTTTAATAAATATTAGTACTTAAGTGAATACTGAAGGACACATAAAGTTAACAACAGCCATGATTTACTTGATTGAGATTTGATACATTAAAAGTCATATTAACACATGTAAATAAGACTTCTATCCATATAAATACTTGAAAACATGAAATAAATTCATAGTCAACAAATTATGTGTCTCCTCATTCAAGTCGAGCAATAGTCTCAACGCATGCATAGCCATAACCTCTTGATTTAATGTCTAAAGATAAGCCTTTATTCAAAGGTTTTAATTTTGGACGTTTTGGACATTCGTCCAATGAGAGGCATTTTTGTAATCCAGCATGTTTCCCTTTTCTACAAATATTCAAATTTATGCCTAGTTAATCTCTCTCTTCTTCTATATTCAATTCTTCTCTCAATAGAGACCTTAATAGAAGCAAGGTCTACCACTTGTCCAAGCCAGTGCAAGGAAGTGGCTATTGTTTTAAGTCTACCACAATTAGACTCCACAGAAGGTTCACCACCACACTTGTTTGAATTAGACTCCATGGAAGTTCCACCACTTGTCCAAGCTATATGGGGTTGTTTGAAGGTCTAACACACTTCTTGAGATTGGGATCTATGTATGGTTCACCTACCCATGCTAGCCTTGAAAGTATAAAATAAAGGGGATAGTACGAGGTCTAAAACTCATCAATACAAGAACTTAATCCTAGGCTAGTGTCTTTTTTTAATCTAAGGATTCATCTCTCAAAAATTATAAGATTATTCTCTACATTTAAACCTTTAATTCTTAAAGATGAAAAAGATGGACTCAGAAAGTACTACATAAAACAAAATCTAACATTAAGAGTATCAAATCAACAAGAATAGATGTTAACATATACAAGAAGTTCAAAACATACATCCTTCCATTTCCAAGTAGGCCTCCATTGACAAAGGAGGTTGGTCTTCTTCTCTTTCTTCTTCTTGCGGAGAAATCTCTTCTCTGATGGGCACATCGTCAGCTAATTACAAAGTAGGTTGTTGATCTTAAAGGCTAGCCCACTTTTCTATATCAGCATGGGCCTTAGCAAATTTGAGAAGCTTGGTTGCTAAGGTTCCTTGCTCTTGCACGCTCTCAACTAAGCATATGACATCTTTTTTTTTTTTGTAATCCTTCTTGTGCAACCAGAGAGCCATCACTAAAGAGATCTACAAGCTTGCGATCTTCAAAACAGTATGTATGAATGTAGTGCTTGACAAAAACTCTTTTTTGGCTTCCAAATATTGCAAATCTGACATGCCTTCATTTTCTACTTGAACCAAAGAACAATCAATTCGCAGGGGATGTTGTTCTCATCTCCTTCTCAGGTCTTCAAATGCATTACCTTGTCCGATGAAGGCAATAACCACAAGGAATTGAATTGCTTTGCAAGGTGCTAATGGAAAGTGATGCAAGACACCACAACAATGGTAGCTCACATTATCTCCCATACTCTAGAATGCACATTGCAATTTTGTAAGTTTAGAGAAATCTATAAATGCAAGAAACAAAAATACAGGATCAATTGAGCCTCCAAAAATAGCCAACATCCCATCCAAAGCATTGCTAAATATCTCCTCATTCCACTGCAAGTTATCCCCGTAGTGTTTTGTCAAGTCTAAAATACATAAGCCAATAGGAATTTGGTTGTTAAAGTGGCGCTTCAAGTAGAGATTTCCTTCCATCTGTAGGTTCACCACATAGATGGACCATGGCAAATCAAGAGACTCAATTTTCTCCTTGTGAAGTTGAATTTCCCATCGCATGTATTTTATAGCTTCATCCACAAAATCCATTTTCTTTGTTCCACGCTTCAAGCTATTTTTGAGCCATTGCTCACATAGCATTAGAATGGTTTTATAAAATGCATCATTGATGTTATACATGCTGACTATCTCCTCATAATCTTTACATGGTGATGACTCATTCAAAGCATTGAAGCCTTCAAGAAGTGTGTCTTGAATGAGTCTGTCTTGTTTGTTGCTTGATTTGATCATACATATCAATTACATCACCATCTTTTGCACTCTTTGATAATAAAATCTTCTCATCTTTAATTTCTTCTTGAATGATCTCTACCTCTGATTCCTCAAGACCGCAAAGAAATCCGAATACCGTTGTTGGAGGTTTCTTGTTCTCCTCCTCAAGCCTTTAAATAATTTCTAGCCAACAATCAAAAACTCGATTGGAATATGTAACCATGTGTGCCTGTTTAGCAATCCAACTAGGTCCTGCACTCATTCTTGCTAATCGAAGAAAAGTTTAGAAAGAAATATAACACCAATGAGAAGATTGAACTCAAGTGTTCAATTAAAGACAATAAGAAAGAAGAAGAAAGACACTTACATCACATCCAGAACGAGATATATGTCCCTCTACAACTCCACAGTTGCTGCCCTTGATGGTCGTCCTGAATAGATCCATTGACTTTGCAAATGCCGCAATATTTGACTGTAAGGTTGCTTGACATACAATGCTTTAGCCTCATCATTTGCAATGGTGGATATAGCAGTTGCAACCATTGGAGGAGCATTTACAACAATACGAGCCTTTTGAAATTCATACACGTCAATCAATCTTTGAAATATCTCATTGTTTTTTTGTTCATTGTGAAGCAAAACTTTTGTGGTATAAATTGAATGTTGGCCATCAAGAATCCAATAATGATAATCTTGTAGTTTTCCCTCTTGTACCTCTTCTGCTGCCAAAGGTGTACCCTTCTTTGCCTTTGCATTTTGAACAGGCATTAATATGCACACGCTGTAGGCTTAGTTGTACTCCGGGAAAATCCAAATAGCATGCTTTCACCATGTTTTCCATCAATAGTACGAACATTATAGTGACCAGGAGCCAGCCAACAATTTTGAATAGGGATATCAAACTCCTTATATTGGAAAGGTAAATAGATTATATACGTATTCATTCCACCTCTAGAGCTTCTGAATCCACGATTCTCATCTTGGACGTTGAACCTTGTGTTGAGGATGCTAGAGATACATTGTCTACATCCAAAATAGAACTACTCTCCTTAGGTGCTACTTTTTGCACTTTGACTTTCTTGTTTATAGGTGGTCGTGAAGCTTTCACCTTCTTTCCCTGTAGTGTGGCTATGATGGAGCTTTGAAGTTGATCTGTTCTGACACCTTGAGTTGACTCTTCAATCTTCCATCCTCGAGAAAACATTGTCTCATCTTTATTTTGAGACATGCGTGAAAACGCATATGCTCCTGGAGATAATTGGAATTCTTGATTCATTGGGACTACAATATCAATGCATTCTACCTGTGGATGACCATCAACTGTAGAGATAGAGGATTCCACTACTTGGCCAACATCTTCAAATAGAATGTCATTCTCTTTCTTTGCAATAAATAGATGCACCTTATGAAATTGTGCACCCTCCACACCATGTATATCCAGATACCAATTCCTTTGATCATTGGAAGTATAGTCAATTGAAACAGCCACCCTTGTAACATTTCTTTTTGGTGCCATATCTTCCTGGAAAAAAGAACAAATTTAGTTGTTACTAAATAATATGGTCCACCACTTGTCCAACCTACTTCCAAGTTGGTTTGTAGGTTCACCACTTGTCCAAGCTAGCTCTACTGAAACAAGCTATCTCTATTGTTTCAAGGTCAATGTGTGAATGGAGTGTAGCTACTATGTCTATTAGCATGAATGGTTTGGGACAAAGGTCCACCACTTGTCCAACCTACTATCCACTGTGTTACGGAGGCTTTAGCCCAAGGTGACTTGAAGGTCCACCACTTGTCCAAGCTAGCTCTATTGAAACAAGCTATCTCTATTGTTTCAAGTTCAGCATGTGAATTGAGTGTAGCTACTATGTTTACTACCATGGATGGTTTGGGGCATAGGTCCACCCTTTGTCCAACCTACTATCCATTGTGTTATGGAGATTTTAGACCAAGGTGGTTTGAAGGTCCACCACCTGTCCAAGATAGTTCTATTGAAGCAAGCTATATATGTTGTTTCAAGGTCAATGTGTGAATGGAGTGTAGCTACTATGTCTATTAGCATGGATGGTTTGGGGAAGAGGTCCACCACTTGTCCAACCTACTATCCATGGTGTTATGGAGGTTTGTGCCCTAGGTGGTTTTAAGGTCCACTACTTGTCCAAGCTAGATCTATTGAAAGAAGCTATCTCTATTGTTCCAAGGTCAATGTGTGAAAGGAGTGTAGCTACTATGTTTACTACCATGGATGGCTTGGTACAGAGGTCCACCCCTTGTCCAACCTACTAATCATTCTGTTATGGAGGTTTAAGCCCAGATTGGTTTAAAGGTCCACCATTTGTCCAAGCTAGCTATATTGAATAGTCCTATCTCTATTGTTTGAAGGTCATATTGTGAATGGAGTGTAGCTACTAGATCTATTACCATGGATGGTTTGGGAGATAGGTCCACCACTTCTCCAACCTACTATCCATTGTGTTCTGGAGGTTTTAGCCGAGGTTCGTTTGAAGGTCCACCACCTGTCCAAGCTAGATAAATCGCATAAAGCTATCTCTAATGTTCCAAATTCAATTTGTGAATGGAGTGTAGCTACTTTTTTTACTACCATGGATGGTTTGGGACAGAGGTATCCACCACTTGTCCAACCTACTGTCCATTGTGTTATGGAGGTTTTAGCCCAAGATTGTTTGAAGGTCCACCACCTGTTCAAGCTAGCTTCATTGACAGAAGATATCTCTAATGTTTCAAGGTCAATGTGTGAATGGAGTGTAGCTACTTTGTTTACTACCATGGATGGTTTGGGACAGAGGTCCACCACTTGTCCAATCTATTATCCATTGTGTTATGGAGGTTTTAGCCCAAGGTTGTTTTAAGGTCCACCACCTGTCCAAGCTAGATCTATTGAAAGAATCTATCTCTATTATTTGAAGGTCAATGTGTGAATGGAGTGTAACTACTATGTTTACTACCATGGATAGTATAGGGTAGAGGTCCACCACTTGTCCAACCTACTATCCATTGTGTTATGGAGGTTTTAGCCCAGGGTGGTTTCAAGGTGGACCACCCGTTTAAGCTATCTCTAATGTTTCAAGGTCAATGTGTGAATGGAGTGTAGCTACTATCTCTATTACCATGGATGGTTTGGGTCATAGGTCCACAACTTGTCCAACCTACTATCCCTTGTATTATGAAGGTTTTAGCCCAAGGTGGTTTGAAGATCCACCACCTATCCAAGCTAGCTCTATTCACAATAGTCGTATCTCTATTTTTTGAAGGTCAATGTGTGAATGCAGTGTAGCTAGTATGTTTACTACCATGGATGGTCTAGGGTAGACGTCCACCACTTTTCCAACCTACTATCCGTTGTGTTATAAAGTTTTTAGCCCAAGGTGGTTTGAAGGTCCACCACATGTCTAAGGTAGCTCTATTGAAATAAGCCATCTCTATTCTTTGAAGGTCAATGTGTGAATGGAGTGTAACTACTATGTTTACTACCATGGATGGTTTGGGGTAGAGGTCCACCACTTGTCCAAGCTACTATCCATTGTGCTATGGAGGTTTTATCCCTATGTGGTTTGAAGGTCAGTATGTGAATGGAGTGTAGCTACTATGTTTACTACCATGGGGGTGAAAGCATGTTAACGTGTCACGCTTTTTGTGCTAGTTAACATATGCCAACAAGCACATATTATAAGCATAACACATGGATAGGAAAGTCATGTTTTTTCAAGTGTGTGGGCCACCATCATAAACTATACAAAGTGTAATACTTGGACTTCAAAAAAATGAATCGTACTATTTTCAAATCTCTAACAGTTAAGCTCAGTCCTTACGTTGAGGTAGTGGTGTATTCATGAAGCATGGAGGGAAGCACAACGCAGGGGTCACAGTTCAGAGAGAGGGAGAAAAGCGATTGCGAGCTGCAAGCAGGTCTGCAGTTAGAGACCAGCAGTAAGCCCAAGTGGAGGATAGCTCACCATTGGAGCCAGCCACCTCCGACAGCAATCTTGATAGTACTCCACCGAGAAGGAAGTCGAGGGGCAAAGGTTCTGTTGCTTCTCCTCCGTCCTGCAAAAGATTGAATGATTCTAATTCCCAAGGATCCCTAATGTCAAAGTGCATGCATGCAGGGAAGGGGAAGCAGGACTGAGGTACTCTCTCTCTCTCTCTCTCTCTCTCTCTCTCTCTCTCTCTCTCTCTCTCTCTCTCTCTCTCTCTCTCTCTTCAATGAGGGAGCCACATTTGGAAGTTGTAAATCAAGAAAAGCATGACACATTTCCCCAGCATGCCCCGACTACTAATCTGTTAGTGAATCCTCTCACCCATGAGAAAATTGTGTTGCTAAGCATATGATGCAATCAACACAGAGGACTATGCATTCAGCTTATATGCTTGTTTTTGCAGTAGCCCCTAGCTGCAATCTAGTTGTGGATTCTCTCACACTGATCAGGTGCTTGTGCATTGCCTTAGAAATTCAAGGTGCATGCTTAGATGATTGCATCTAAGGAGAGCCCAGGAAATTGCCTATGTATAAATTACTTGACAACACTATTCTAGTGGGGTTTTGTAAGGTTTTAATCTTATAATCCTGTGTGATGTGCAGGCCAATGGAAAGCTCCCAACCTGAACATCCCACTGCAGGAAAAGTTTTGTGTAACAGCAGAAGAGTTTAATGTTGTCCATGGCCTCTCCATGGACGGTGACGACCCCAGATTGGTGAAGTGGGAGCAGATTACAAATTTGGAGTGGTTCAGTGTATTCAAAGAGGCGAAGGATCGCAACAAATATTGATTCAAACGCAGTAGCATTTGTGGAGACATGTATGACCAAGTACTTCAGCTGCACTACAGGGTGTACCAGAAGCCCCCCACCAACATGGAAATTAATTCGGCTTTTGCGAAGGGTTTTGTAAAACAATTCAATCCAGTGGCAATTGCAAGTGGCTCAATCATGCAGTTCAATTGGGCTGAGTTTTTTGTCTAGCATTTGCAGGACCTTCGAGAAAAAGGATACTACAATGCCCATGTTGAAAAGTGGAGGGTGCGTAATACCCACCCCTCAAGTCAAAAAACAGAGGAGGGCTCCGCGAAAACAAAGGACGATTGTGATGGCCAAGTAGCTCGAAACGTTGTTTCTGCTGCCAAGGCAACACCCCTCTCTATTAACAGCTCTCACAAAGTGACAACAGTAGGATAGTGCCCTAGGTGTCTTAGACCTCCGTTTAAGTGCCAAATTGGCATGATGACCTAGAGCGGTGAGAAAGAACATATGCAAGTTTTTCGATCGTTAAGTGGTGGTTTGCTTCTTGAGTTGCTGCATTTGCTTGCTAGGTCCATTTCCTGAGGTTGACAGCTTCAAAGAGTCTCCGTATCCCATCCGAGTGACTTCCCTAAGTATTGACATTTTATTAGTGCCAGATAGCTATTCTACAAACGTCCATCACGGTGATCCACTAACATTGGTGTTGCTACCGGGGAATGATCCTTAGATGGTGAGTGACCTAGTGCGTGCTTAGAGAGTTTTTTTCCAAAGATTTGTCTTTTTATTCCATTCACACCTTAGCAATGAAGCAGCTAGACAAGGGGTTTAGTGCTTGGTAGAGTGTAGAAGTCAAGGACTTGCTAGATCTATTCTCAAGAGCTAAAGAGGGTTGTGAGTGAGATAGCCAAAAGCATTTCATTCTTCGATTTTCTCTATGCTTTCAGAGTGTTGTAGTGTTTTTTTGTTTCTACTTTATTTTGTAGCATTTTGTTTGTTTCTCTTCTTAGTTTCATTTTAGTACTTAGGAGTAGGGTAAGTAGAAACTACCACCATCAAATTTGTGCTAAAAGATCAAAGAAGAAAAGAGTGAAAACCATATTTTGGCCGAAACAACCATTACTCTGAAATTCTAAAAATTTGATGGTAGAGACTTGAAAAGTGATCCAAATTCAAAACTTTGTTGATCAAGGTCATTAGCACACTCTCTAGAAGTGATCTAGAAAATTTAAGCAGATTCTGGGGAGGAACATGGATCGCGATCTATGTACTCCAAAGACCATTTTTGCAGAAAAGTGATCAGTGAAACTGTGCATCAATGGAACATTTCTTTGAGAAAGTTTTCTTGAAAGAAAAACTCAAAACTCATATCAAAATTGGTTGATAGGGCAAAAACAGAAAAACAAGCATTTCAGACACAAAATTGAGCAAATTTTCAAATTCTGAGATCCAAATTAAATAATAAGTGAACATCTGACATTCACAGTGTGCAGGCATACAACTGACCAAATTTCATGTTTAGATGCGGTCAAACATGGATCATGATCCATGTCCCTTGAACATCTAGAGCTAAGATTTGACTGGTAGCTAGCTAATGCCATTTGGAGCAACTTTTTTAAAAAATTGGAAAAAATTGGTCAATAGTGCCAAACACAGAAACTAAATCAAAAATCATAGGGTAGACAAAAAAGCTTACTTTTGACTAACCAAAAGTTATTCAAATTAAAATAAAAAGTGGTGGAATAGACTACTGACACTGCAAGTAATGACCAAACCAAATTTGGTGTTCAAATTTAATGGAACATGGATCACGATCCATGACCTCCATCAAGAGTTTTAGCTGAGATTTGAGCAGTAGGTAGCTGAGACATAGAAGAACATTTTTCCCAAAAGAAGCATCTCCAAAAAGGTTGAAAAAAGTGGTCAAAAGAGCCAAAAACAGACATTGTCAAAACTATTACAAAAGACTGTAGAATTGACCTTTGGTTGGTCAAAACTGATCCAAATTCCAGTTTTTTTTGTGAAGCAGGTTACCAACATCATAAGCTATCAGCTCACCAAATATCAAGTCCAAAGGTGGTGGAACATGGATCGCAATCCATGTTCCACCATGGGGGCCATGGATCGCGATTCATGACCCCCATGTGAATTTTTAAACAAAAACTATACCAGCCTATGTCAAAGACCATTGTGAACAAAACTTCCCAAAGGAGGTTTGTCAAAAAAGTCCAAAAAACTCATCAAAAGTGCCAAAAACAGTTCAAGGTGAAAAACGGCTAAAACAGCCCTAGGGATCTTTTGATTGACCTAATCAAGTCCAAACCATACAAAAACCATATAGAAAACATCAAGAGACCAGGGGAAATTTGTGTGACAAGTTTCATCACCTTTTTATACAAGGGTACATGGATCGCGATCCATGTCCCCATGCCACAAACTAATATCAAACTTATACCATAGCTAGAGCAGGTCACAAGGAGTCTAGTGGTCTTTTCAAAACTGAATTTGGATATCAAAACCCAAGTCAAAAGCCCAAAATTGTCAAGCATTCTAACGAAGTTCCAGAATTGACTTGATTTCCAATACAGAGGTCCAAATCCAAAATTTTGATACAATAGCATCTACTAATCAAGCTGAGTTTGACGGTACCAAGAAAAGTCAGTTTGGCCTCCAAACATGGATCGTGATCCATGTCCCCATGGTGATAGCTTGACCTAAAACTTTCCAAACCAATAGTACATACACAAGGAAACATATCCCCAAGTCCAATTTTTAGACTCGTCCCTCGGTTATATGGCACCTCTTCCCTATTTATTTTGCATGGCCATAGTGATTTCACACACACACTAGGCATTTTAACCTTAATAATTGTTGGCAGGTTCAATCATCTAAAACTCCCTTTGCCTGTCACCTTGGCTTACATTTTCTTGTACTTACATTCTTTGGGACTATATGGGCTTTAGTTATGAGTTACTCCTTGGCCTGTCACCTTGGCTTACATTTTCTTGTACTTACATTCTTTGGGACTATATGGGCTTTAGTTATGAGTTACTCCTTGGCCTAAAAACCTTTAATATTGAAGAAGCCCTATCTGTTGAGTGTGGCCCATCCCTTAAATTGGGTTTTCTCTCCCTTTTGTGAAACCACTCCCTTATACTATTATTGGATCACAAATACTGGGTGGCATCATAATGTCTGGCATGGCATTAACTCATGCCCTTTTTCCATGCGCTTACTTTGGGCGATTGTAGCTTTGGCTTGAGTTTCTTTCTGTCTGCTGACCTTTCTTGTAAGACTATCATCCTCTTGAAATATAATCTCCCCTTCTCTCTTCCCCTCACCCTCGCATATGCCTTCTTACATACTCCTTCTCTCCTCTATTTTGGAGAATGGACTTTGCTACAGTGCTACAGAGAAAATGAGGATCTTGACTCTCGAACCTTGGATTCCATTAGGATTTTACTACTAGACATGCTGAGTGTTGTGCAAATTTCAAGAAAATTGGGGGTTAACTATCTCAAATGACACTTATTTAAATAGATGAGGTTTTTTTTAAATCCCTCACTTAGCCCTGATTTACTCTTGCCATAGAGAGAGAGGGTTATTGTTGTGTGTGCTATCTTGATTACTTCAATATGGAGCTTACTGAGCAAAATATTATCTCTCAGGTGTGTGCCAAACCACCTGTGATTTCTTTTTGTGATTAAATACATAATCAAGTACTATTTACTTTTTTGAGGTGGCATGTTCAGTTGTCTTTTAATTGAATATGAAATTAGCATGCTTAGCAGAGTTCCTTTGCTGTATCATAATCTCTCTCTACGATTGTTTTCATGGCTCATGGCTAATACAACAACAGTTTTAATCTCTGGCTTTTGTATAAAATGAGGCATTTGGCTTAATCTATTGTGGAGTGGTGCTGATACTCATTTTGGCTATACAAATTAATATGGGTGCGCCTGTATTAATTGAATTCTATGGTTTAAAAAAGGTATTTTTAAAAATACAACAAAAGGGTATTATTTGATGATGTTGGATCCTTGCTACACCAGATCTATTTGTTGGAAAGATGTATTATTTGGTGGTTATTGTTCTCTTATGACAAGGTTGTATGAACAAATTCAAGGAGAATGGTTCTTATCCATTCGACCAACATACTTGCCTAACGGCTAGACACCATATGTTGATTTGACTATCTCTATAATGGGTATTGATCATCCATGAAATTATTGAAATTGATGTAAAAATTGGGAAAAAAAAATAAGATTCATAGAATGATTTCCTTCTTCTAAACAAAGGTAGGTTGATTCCAAACAAGTTTAAGCTTGATAGTCTATCCATTAAAAGGGATGGATTTTAAAACTCATAGGGCATCCTTCAAATTCTTGATCATTGCTAAAAACCTTATTCGACTTCTACTCTTAAAACACGGTGTGATCAGCCTCTCTCATGCCTAATATGGGCTCAATTATTAGATTTGAATGTACAAAATCTTAAATTGAATACTTGGGTTCAAAACACTTGCATCGAAAGGGGTAATGGCATTTTGATGCCCTTAAAGTGGGTTTATAATTCAAAAAGATACTTCATGTTTTGGATACACACACACACACACACACACATTATCACTTGGCAGATATTATATTATTAGTACTTGGCTCCATTTAGAACTAGTTTATATGGGGGATTCCCGCTCATTCTATGATTTAATATATTTTCATCGAATGTTGCATAGTTGCGAGACAACTGGAGATTACCATAGAAGTCATTGTTTGAACTTGATGCCAATAGAATATCCAATAGATATATGACCTTATAAGTGCTCTGGTTATTTCTATCTATGCTCTCTATTATCTTTGGATTCACGCTCCTTCCCCATGTCATGCACCTTGGATGGTTCTTACCTTCAACATGCATGCTTTAGAAGTCCCCTAGGTATAAGACAATTGCAAACCCTGTCCACATAGCCCTTGATCCCACATTCTCTCCAACCATGAATTAGAGCTTACAAATTATCCTTACGTCTATATAAAAATCCACGATAATGATTGACAAAAAAATGGACTCCTTTTAAAGCTTAATCGGCTTTCCAACGCACATGGACAAATTCATGGAAATAGACGGTGTCTGATAGTATGATTAAGGCCTGTGTTTTGGTGATTAGATGAGTTCAAGCATAAATGAGCTCCCCTATATTCCTGTTTATAACAAGGTGGCATTCTTTAGGTTGGGAACATTTGTGTAGGTCTAGATACATATGCTATATAACTACTCACAAATCAAGATAGTTGACTTTAATAACATATGTGTTATTTTCACCTAAATGCCATAAGCTTTGCTTAGCATCTTTCCTCCCCTCAATTTCTCTCTATGTACCCTTAGTGATGCATGCACCAATGCTCCCCCTCTCCCCATTTTCCTCTTCCTAGTTGTACTCATGGATTAATGATGGACTTTCATGCTTGAGTTACCCTTTGCGAGATATGTGCCCATTGGTAGCGTGTATACTCGTGCTTCCTGCTCCTAGCTCATTGCTTTCATATTGAGAACATGTTTCTCCATATCCAACTCCTTGGCAGGTAATAAATTGATTCTCTCTCTCTCTCTCTCTCTAGAGAAATCTGGAGAAATCTAGAGGTTCTCGCTTCAGCCATTACACCACACACATTTCCCCAATCTACAAATCTCTCTTCTTCTTTGAAAGAGGTAACCGAACCCATCCCTACATCCTTGAGCCCATCCCATTGAGTGCGATCCGCACCATTGCCTCCATTTGTCTTAGCTCCCATTCTCTACACTGCGAGACAGGACGTTGGGGCAGTGGCGAGGAGTCTCATCGACTTTTCACCTTATGCCCTCGTCAAGTGAAAAAGAGTGAGTACCACACACTAATTGAGTGCTCAAATTTTGACCACATTAGGTCCTCTTTTCCTCGTATATTCAGCCATGAGCTCTCCCTACATACCTTCCTCTCCCAACCACGATGCGGACTCTCTATTGCGACGCTCATTTCAGCCATTTTTGAGCATCGAAAGTCACTTATGACCTCCACTCATACCATGCGACATGTTCATTTGGTCCCATAGGTCATATTTGACCTCCGAGGACGTTACTCTCTCTCTCTCTCTCTCTCTCTCTCTCTCTCTCTCACACACACACACACACACACACACACACACACACACACACACACACACACACACACACACACATACACACACACACATAGAGGTGTGGGCAAGTCAATGAATGTACGTCTTTCATGGCTGATGTGATAACATGGTTTGGCACAGATATTTGAAATATGAAAGCACTTGTGGACTCGTTCAACTCCTTGGCTGTTGAAAGATTACATTGCTTGCAAGCATATAATCAAAGGTAAGCATACTTTGAGACATATTTTCTCTTATTGCTGAATCACATCCAACCTTCATCACCAACCCAATCTATGATGCGTAAAAAAAAATGCAATCTAGGTTGGTGTAGCTGCACCTAGTCAGTACAGATTTTGATATAGTAATGGCTTGTTTTTTGATTGATTTTGAGGTTTTTGGCATACCATAACTTTATACATAAGCATAAACACTACCGCTTTCACATTGTTTTGCATAAGCATGATCTTAGTACTCATAAAATTCAAATATAGTATTGGTCTCTTGTCTAATGGTTTCCTTGAGATCCAACTCTTTCATTAAAATCCAACACTTTTCTCATTGATTACAATTAATTTTCTAATGTTTCTTCCTTGCAATCCCATATTGATCACGCTCTTAACCTTAATAAGCTAAAATACTCCCATTTAAAACAAATCTTGCAAACAAAGGATGTAGAGATCTGAGAAAAATCAAAAGTTAGCTCTAATGATTTATCAACAAGATCTTCATGCTCGTGAGTCATTATTTTGCCAAGCGCATATGAGGAGCATACTGAAGCCTCCAATTCCCAATAGGCATCTTCATCTGCATGGTGGCTGCTTCTCCAAGATCATTACCTTGCTTTGATACCACTATTGAGTGTAAGGGTGGGCTTCCACTCTTGGCCTTGAAAATAGAAAACCTGACATTTCCATAAGGGGAAGTAAGAGAAAGATAAAAAGAAGGGAGTCATGTTGACACAAAGAGAAACAGATAGATATGATGATGTGATATGAACACATGCACACACACACACACATCAAAATAAGCCATATGTACCATCAGGCTCTTTCACGATAGGGAAGCTAGCAGGTAGTGCCCCCTATGTATCTCTTCAAACTCATGTCACATGTAAGGAAAGCTTCCAATAGTGTGTCATACACGTATGAAAAAGATACACGCTTGAAATAAGTTATGGAATCTTCTTATAAACCCAATGACACATGTACTTATAGGCACCTAAGACTCCATCAGTTGTTGGCATATATCTACACCATGGACAATAAAATATCTAACACCAATATCCGAAAATGTAATTGGTTACTAAGACTGATTCTTGGTGGCTATGGATGGATCCAGGTTTAGTTTTTTCGCACACACACACACATACACTATACTCTGTCACTAACAACAATCACACACATACATATATATGGTTCATAGTTTTTTGACTTAATTCAGGCTACACCATCTCTTAGAGTAGATTAAAAAGAGACAATAATAGTACGATCAATATCCTTGATAGAGTCTCCTCACTCCTTAGGTTGTTAAATAAAGCCCCACATTGGTTGTCTCAAGATTGATTTTTTCATATATTTGTAATTGGTTTGGAATTTGACAGAACGGGACTTGGTCTTATTCAAATCAGTGCAAAAAAAGGGCCCTACCTAATGTTTTTGGGTTTTCAATAAAAGTAAATGTATATATACTAGGAATATAATCAAATGTTATAATGCCCTTATTTCAATTTTAAAATTTATTGGAAATGGTATTCATATGCAAACCTAATCTTGCTATATAGGTTGTGTCAATACTAAGCTGGTTTTGCAATAGTAATTGTTTCAATGAAGTAAGTTTAGTATGACGCTCAAACACCTCATTAACCTTGACAGAGGTCAAATTTTTATAAATAAAAATGATAGCTAGTACATGCACCCACCTAAATGCATTAAGGCTCCATAAGTAGCATGAACTACATAGAGGTAAAAAAGGAGTCTGTCCTATTCTAAAACTTGTATATTCCATAGCTCGAAAGCCGTTTGGAAACATTTAAAGCATAGAAAATAGACTATTGCAATCACGGGTAGCCTTCAAAACTAGGGGCCTCCGAACCTTTATATACAAACTTTGAGTCAAATAGTTTACATTGAGCCTTCACAAGCACATTATTTTTTGCTTATGCTATCCCTCTAAAAGTGAGCAAGTACATAACATTGGTGCCTACACACTAACGATCTCTTTTTGTGAGAGAGAAACTTTTCATTCTCTATTTCACACACACAAACACACACATATCATTTTCATATGTGGCTTATTGTTAAATGGATTTATTTTTACATTTAACACTACATGGATGGTAGGTATAAGTTAAAAAGGTTTCAAGGACGTGGATAAAAAATGATAGGTTTGTTGACACCTAAAATACATATTCAAGGCTAACGAATTTATGTTGTCTTGTTTATATGGATGTAAGTAAAGAGTCTATATTTACTTAGGATCTTTTTGGTAAGTTGTTGTCCATCAATGTGGAATTTGGCCTCTTTTATTTTAAAATAAGTTTTCCTTGACTATCTTATGTACAAAACACTAGAATGATACCTCATTCTCACTATGGTGTATAAAAACGAATCAAAGGCTGAGTTGTTTTTATGCTAATAATTGTCCTTTGTCTAAAGCGAGCTATATTTTGAATTGTTATGTTTTTTTATGTATACGTATAAATCCAAAAATAGAACTTACATAAGTCCTAAACACAAGGTTTTTTCAAAAAATTGGTAAACCCATTGTTAGCAGCGGGGTCGTTGCGATGGACGTCTATAGCATAGCTATCTGACACTAACATAATATCAATACTCAGGCACGTGACTCGGATGGGGCATGGAGACTCTTTGTGGTTGTTAACCTCAAGAAGTGAATCTAATAAGAAAGCGCAACAACTCAACAAGCAAATCACCACTTAACGATCCGAAAATTTGTCTATGTCCTTTCTCACTTCTCTAGGTCATTACGCCATTTTGGCACTCGAATAGACTCAAAATGCAGCAAAACTTTAGGAGGAGGTCTAAGACACCTAGGAGCACTATCCTATCAAGTTTGTTTGCAATCCAACAAGGTACCAAAATCACGATCCGTCATGAAAAAGGTCATGAAAATTGAAACAAAACTATCCGGCAAAAAGATTTCCCTGTGGTCTAGGAACACTCTCCTATGGTCAAAACATCAAAAAATGGTGATTTAAAGGATCAAATTTGAAGATTAGGCTCACTAACATGTAGTCCCAAACCTCAAAAAAAACTGGCAATGCTTACACTCAGGGATTTCAAAATGACGTGATCACACTATAATTTCAGGTTAATAACAATAGAAATGCAAAATAACAAATATTATGTTAATTGACATTCATCTTTTTTGACCTGCAAGGAGACTTGGAGACCGGCTCGAGGCCCGCAAGGCTAAGTAGTTGGACCGCTGGGCCCGCCGGGTAAAGCAATTTACCCATCGGGCCCGCCGTGGCTATATAAAGGCGACGCCGGCGCTTGTCTTTTTCATAAGAGAGGTACATTGAAAATTCTTCTTCACCAAACTTTCTGGAAGCTTTCCACATTCTCAAAGTAGTGTAGCAGTAATTTTTTAATCCCTTCCTTATTTTATTGATGTTTTTTTGAGTTTTTTGTGTTAAAACTTAAAGGTATAAAATTTCTTTTATCAAATCATCGTACGTGGATGCACTGGCATATGGTTGCAATTGCGGCTAGGTGTGTCATTGCAAAAGCGTACAATGATTATGTTTTATATTGCTCCTAGTCATTCATGATTCAGCACATGGTTGCAATTGCGACTAGGTGTATTGCTGCTAGAATGACGAGAGCATCTGTTTGAAAGAAGTCACCGTGCGTGGATGCACTGGCACATGGTTGCAATTGCGGCTAGGTGTGTCATTGCAAAAGCGTAGGGTGACTATGTTTTATGTTGCTCCCAGTCATTCATGCTTCGGCACATGGTTGCAAATGCGACTAGGTGTGTTGCTGCTAGAATGACAGGAGCATCTGTTTGAAAGAAGTCATCGTGAGTGGATGCACTGGCACATGGTTGCAATTGCGGCTAGGTGTGTCATTGCAAAAACGCAAGATGACTATGTTTTATGTTGCTTCCCGTCATTCATGCTTCGGCACATGGTTGCAATTGCGACTAGGTGTGTTGCTGCTAGATTGACGGTAGCATCTAATGCATGAATGTGTGCTCAAATAATTTCATAATGTTTCATATGCTTGAATCTTGAAAGACGTCACCGTGCGTGGATGCACTGGCACATGGTTGCAATTGCGGCTAGGTGTGTCATTGCAAAAGCGTAGGATGACTATGTTTTATGTTGCTCCTAGTCATTCATGCTTCGGCACATGGTTGCAATTGCGACTAGGTGTGTTGCTGCTAGAATGATAGGAGCATCTGTTTGAAAGAAGTCACCGTGCGTGGATGCACTGGCACATGGTTGCAATTGCGGCTAGGTGTGTCATTGCAAAGCGTAGGGTGACTATGTTTTATGTTGCTCCCAGTCATTCATGCTTTGGCACATGGTTGCAATTGCGACTAGGTGTGTTGTTGTTAGAATGACAAAAGCATCTGTTTGAAAGAAGTCACCGTGCGTGGATGCACTGGCACATGGTTGCAATTGCGGCTAGGTGTGTCATTGCAAAAGCGTAGGGTGACTATGTTTTATGTTGCTCCCAGTCATTCATGCTTCGGCACATGGTTGCAATTGCGACTAGGTGTGTTGCTGCTAGAATGACAGGAGCATCTGTTTGAAATAAGTCACCGTGCGTGGATGCACTGGCACATGGTTGCAATTGCGGCTAGGTGTGTCATTGCAAAAGCGTAGGGTGACTATGTTTTATGTTGCCCCCAGTCATTCATGCTTCGGCACATGGTTGCAATTGCGACTAGGTGTGTTGCTGCTAGAATGACAGGAGAATCTGTTTGTAAGTTGTTGTACGGTGAGGCATTGGCACATGGTTGCAATTGTTTTAGGTGTGTCATTGCAAAAGCGTACGAGATCTATGGTCTATACTGCAATTTTTCTTTCACGTAGAAAAGATCCAAATGCAGTGGCACATAGTTATATTTCACAATGTGTTGTTTGCAATAATACCATTGCAGGCAAAATGGATCCTTCTGCTACTTCAATGATAGAGTTCAAAAAGAAAATTAGACAATTGTTGATTACAATCGTCAGTGCACTAGATCCCGACGATATAGCGCAGATTGTTGCATATGAGTCTAGATTGCAATCATTATACAGTGAGATTGCCTGCAAAATGTTGTTGTTATATCCAGACAAAACAACCGAATCAATAATCTCATTACTGAGCAGTTGGGTGGGCAATTTGCCCAAGGTGGCCTCTGTTTGAAAGAGGAATGCCCTCAAGAAGTAGACAAGGGTAAGCTAGAGCATTGGAACGCGAGATGGAGAGCTGAAAAGGAGAGGTCAAGGCGAGCATCCCACATGGACACACAGTTTGGCCTAAGCAAGAAAATGCGAATGGCTATCACCAGAGTTATGGGGAGAAGCCAAGTTGGAGAACCGTTTATTGAGGAGGCTGCCATTGAGGGAACATCGGATTCTATTGCTTCTGCCAGTCACCTGGAGAGCAGTATATACAATTCTAAATGTAGTATGACTTTGGGCATTCCAAATAAGTCCATTAAGAAGATCAAGAAACTTGGGTCAGGGGCTTATGTCACAGGGTGACAAGTTCAAATCAAAGGGATCAGTTTCCTTCCTGCAACGAATACTTATTATGCCAAGGAGTTCAAAGGACAGGCAAAGCATCAGCGGAAAAGCTTTGCATCAGAAAGTGGGGTAGATCTCAACCATAGAGGGATTGTGAGGAGTATTTCCCACTCTGTAACGTTGCCATGGTTTTTGATATTCCCCTACTTCAATGGGGGAACTTTAGGTGATCTTATGGAGACAGTGCCCCTTCCACATGGCTCTTTCACGACGCTTGTAGCGCATCAAGAGGGGAAAGGAAAGATCCCTGAAGACTTTAAATGGGAGCATCCCTCTGAAGACAAGAAAACATGTATCAAGAGCCTGTGCAATCATGCTCCCTCGTTGATCCATGCCTTGGTGAAGGCATTGCGATTTGCACATGACGAGGGAGTGATCCACAATGATCCCCATCCATGGAACATCATGTTGGACTTTACCAAGGATCTCACTCCCCGTATTGGAATAATTGATTGGGGATTGGCTCTGCGTGTTGGCTTAGAGACACAAAAGACCAACAATACCGATGAAAACTGGCAAAAGCTTCATCCTTGGCGAGCTCCTGAGTTACTAGATGGCAAGAATTTATGCCCATGGACCAAGGCCACAGATGTGTACGCCAGAGGATGGGTGATATGGCAATTTTGTAAGTTTTGTGGAGAGTTCTCTGACTACTACAACACAGATTGGTTCAAACATAAGGTTTCAGTGGAGGTACAAGCCATATCTAGGATTGTTGTGGAAGGTTGGGTGAGGAAGAAATCCACAGAGAGAAAGACCTTGGCACTTTTGGACGAAGAATTAGAAGATTTGAAGCCCAGCCAGAACGATGCTTTCGCCCTCCCCCTGAAATGAGTGTAGCCTTTTTTTGATGGATATATGATGTACTTTATGAAAGAGGGTTTTCTGAGACTTTTGACTTATAAAAGCACTTTTAAAAATTGGGTATTATGCGCCATGGATGATGTATGAGTAATAAAAACACTTTGTTATATCTCAATAGACAACAAATTTTCTATGAGTTTTGTTTTTTCTCTTAAGTTTCAAGCAATAAGCCACGTGGACTCATTGATTTTCATTCATTGATTTAAAAATGGTGGTTACTCTTATATCAATTGATTGTCGTAAGATGGTGGTTATTCTAATATCAATTGATTGTCGTAAAATGGTGGTTAAAATTATAGCAATTGATTGTCGTAAAATGGTGGTTACTCTTATAGAAATTGATTATCATTAAGTTTGTATGCCGTAACTGAAGTATAGTGTTTAATCAGGATATGGATAATGATAATCAAAGGGCTAAGCGCGCTTTTGAGCGTCTCAGATCCATGTGTCAAGGCGGTGGAGTGAACGACACCGCTCGAATTGCAGCTCGTTGCTCCCATTGGGCCAACCCAGTGGGTACACAATGGAAAGAGGTGAACACTAGGATTGACCGAGAAATGGTCAAATCCATATGGCCAGGCGTTGCAGATGACAACATCAAGAAAGGCCGACTCAAGCTATCACAATGCATTAATGCAGACATACGAGACAATGGAGAGAACATATATCTCGATGTTATGGGTCATCCTATGCATTATATGGATTGTCCATTGTGGTTTGCCAAGATGTTATACATGCATTATGTCTTGGGTGAAGCAGTGGACTTTAGCTCAAGGACACCTCACATGACGGTTGAGGACATTCTCAGTACTGCAATCACCGTCACACGGCAAGAGATGTCATTGGCACTAGAAGGTGCATCAATGGAAGTGCACCAAGTTAAGGAGGAGCTTCAAACTCAACTCAGGCAAGCATCACAAGCTACACAAGGCTCTCATGCAGAAGAAACCCTAAATAGAGACTTGCAAAGGGAGGTGAAGGTGCTATCTCGCCATGTAAAAGAGTTAGAGGCGACTATAAAAAAACAAAATGCTGCCACATTGATTGAGCACCCAACATCTATTGAGGCCCCTCCAGCTTCTGGTGAGCACGGTGGTCCTTGCCCCATATGTAGATCGTTCTTTCATGAGTGGTGTGGTCACTTCAGCTTGCCATGTGGACATATGTATCATATATCATGCTTGATGCAAAGCATGATGAATAACTTTTATTGTGCTATTTGTGAGTTTGAGATATCCAAAAAGCTATATGCAATGTTCAAAATGTCTGAAGACTATAATAAGCTTAAAGGTCAGCGTGAACAGGAGAATGAAGATATTCTCACAAATATTTCACTATCATTGGATAGTTTTTGTAACATTTGAAAACATTTACTCGTTGTCATGCAAGAATTTATTAGTGAATTGTGAATTCTCTTCACTTCAGCTTCAATTATGATATGTGATAATGCAAAGATTTGTTAGGGCTTTGTATATTATGAAGCTTTAATAGTGATTTGTGGCCTTGTAAAGGTTTTTAAGGGCTTCGTTTATTATTAAGCAAATGTCTAAACCTTAAACTAAATATATATAAAAACTTATAAGATAAACAGTTTCTGAACTTAAACAGTAGTCACTCAATGGATTCGATAATCTATTAATTAAACCATTGTCGCTTGCTACGATGGGTCAAAGTTGGTTCAATTTCCAAATTCTCTTCAATCTCTTCTAAAGTACATGTAGTTTCTACTTCATGAGATTCCCCTTGCATCTCACTGTCTTCGTCTACCTCATCATTGGTTACATCATAAGTCCAGCGCGGCATCTCCTATTTGTAGTTCTCAGCTTGCACTCTTGCCGGCCAATAGCCGATGGTTGCAGTACATATACACCGATTTTTTAGCTCTTGAATTTAGAAGGCGCTTTCTGATGGTGGAATGTACATATTTATATGTACTCCAGTTTCTCTCAGAACTTGAATTGGATGCACATTGGGCTAGGATCTAACAGCTAGGTGTTTAAGGGTGGGTGCACTACCACCATTCATCATCCACCACTTCCACGCTGGTTGCTCCATGGAAAGTTTCTGCACAGATTCTGTACCAAACTTACCCTCTTTGAGTTTAAACTTCGTAAGATCAGTAACAGCTGATGCATGCTCATCAGGATCATCATAAAACCTACCTATCACATCATAAAAGTCTTCCAGCACCTCCTCATCAAGTTTGTCTATTTCCATTGCCCAATACTCTGGATCCAATAAGAAAGCTACGCTGTGTAGTGGACTATGTGCTCCAACCCATCGACCATGCACATACTTTCTCAAAATTTCTCTCCTCTTTTGAGTGAATGGTGTCTTCCAAGGATTCACAATTGGCCCCTGGGGCTCCTCTGGATTTGCAAGGCTTTCTTGAACAGTCCACCAAGCCATCCACACCTTACCTATGTTAGGCAAGGCAGAATCCAGTTGGCGTAATGCGAGCATAATTGGCATCATGACATTGTGCACATCCACCACATCATCCCAGAAGTGGCGATCAGCTAGTAGATCTTTGATCACCCCTATCTTGCTTTTTATCTTCTCCCTTTGACCAGCCTCCCATTCTGAAAAAGTGGCACAAACAAATGTCTCCATCACAGCATTCTTATTTTTTATTAGTGATTCTACCGTATAGTAGTTGGTGCAAAATCTAGTTTTGCACGGCAGTTTTAACATAGTAGACATCCTCTGACGGTACATGTCAAGAACCCTCTGACGCTTCAAAACAAACTTGACTATTAAGCGAGCATTTTCTACTATCCATTTGAACCACTCTGTGTCCTCCCTCTTGTACCAATCTTGCAATACCAAGTTCAATCTGTGTGTACTGCAACCAGAACTCTATAGGTGAGAGAAGCGACTTTCAAGTATCCTACCTACAGCCCTGCAATTTTTGGCATTGTCCATGATTACTTGGACAACATTTTCTTTTCCAAGTTCCTCAACTACGTCGCCAATGATGTCAGCTATAAAACTGCCAGACTTTATTTGACCAGAGCTATCCACAGCTTTGATAAAACATTCACCATGAGGACATACAAGCATGATGTTGATCAATGGCCACCTTTGAACGTTGGACCAACCATCACTAACTATGGTGTATCCAGATTGTTCTGTTGCATTTAATATTACCCTTTGAATATCCTGTTGTGTGCTTGTGTAACATTTATCCAGCAGTTGGTTTCTCATATGGTGATATGTTGGAGGGGTAAATCCAGCACCATACTCCCCAATGCGTTTCCAAGCTGACTTCCATGCATCACGGGTGACAATGGCCAATGATCCCCTAGTGAAATAGACGGCTTTAGCTAGTGCAAGTTGTGCTTCTTCTAAGGCAAGTGTTTTGCAGCTCGTCTGTAAGCTAACCTGTCTACTTTTTGACGATCCTACCTGAAAGTCAGGAGATCCATGGTTTGGAGGTGTAGTTCCATCGATATGAGGAGTTGGTTCCTTGCTTTGAGTGCTTCCATTGGTGGACGTTACACCCAATGATCCCTCATACTAGTTTGATCTTATCGATACCGGGGTGTGATGGTCGAAAGTAGAGAGTTTTGATCTTTTGCTGGTGGAAATTAGCTTACCAATTAAAGCTTTTAAGCGCATAGCTGCTTCTTCTACACCTAAGACCTTGCACTTTCCTCCTTGGATTCTGGTATTGCCACCTAGAAAATGATCCCTTATTCTTGGTGCCCCTCCAGATTTCTCTTCGCCACAAAAGTTACATTTCCAATCTTGATACTTATTTAAATTTGTGGCAAAATTCCGCTCGGGTCCTGGACTTTTTCCACTTGCCTTTCGCTTGCCCTGCGAAGTGGTGCCCTGCGAAGCAGGACCTGGCATCGAGGTAGGAGGTCTCCTCAAGGAAGCTAGGCTTGAGACACCAACATCACCGCTCACATTCCCGGTGGAAGACATACTTATTGGATGCCTGCAATACCAATAAACATAGCTCAATATGCTATCTCTTCTTTCAAGTATTATTCAAACCAAACATTAGTGTTATAATCAATATCACACACAAGCGTAGTAGTGAAGCCTGAAGGGAATAAACCTCAATCTACTCAAACATGAGCAAGCAAATACAACGGTGAATCAAATATGTGATCAGTCCATCCCAAAAGTAGAGATATCAACCCAAAGATTCACCTTCCTACCCCTTTCATGAATCAGTCCAATCCAAAAAAGAACTAATGACCCATGATTGGAGCTCTAATCGAAATAGCAAGCAAATACAGCGGTGAATCAAACATATGATCAGTCCATCCCAAAAGTAGAGATATCGATCCAAAGATTCACCTTCCTACCTCCTTTCATGAATCAATCCAGTCCAAAAAAGAACTAATGACCCATGATTGGAGCTCTAATCGGAATAGCAAGCAAATACAACGGTGAATCAAACATGTAATCAGCCCATCCCAAAAGTAGAGATATCGACCCAAAGATTCACCTTTCTATCTCTTTTCAAGAATCAGTTTAGTCCAAAAAGGAACTAATGACCCATGATAGAAGTTCTAATCAATATAGCAATCAATTTAGCAAATATAACGGTGAACCAAACATGAGATTAGTCCATCCCAAATGTAGAGATACTGACCCAAAGATTCATCTTTCTACCTCCTTTCAAGAATCAGTTCAGTCCAAAAAAGAACTAATGATCCATGATCAGAGTTTCATTAAGTTTTATTTTTTTTTTAAAGACTATTCATTTTTTTACCTTTACTTTTTCTTCTAAATTTTAAAGGATGACCAAATTTAGAGGAAGCGGTGATGTGATGTGATGTCTACTATAGGGTTATATAGAGCCGCCAAATATGGAGGGGGTACATGACAGGGCCGGCGGGATTCTTGCTTTGCCCGCCGGGCCCGCCGGGTTTCATAATAAGCCCGTCGGGCCTGCCGGGGTTTGTTGGTTGCCCCGCCGGTTCTACGTTTTCTACCGGTTTTCGTAGGTCATGACATTAGATATGTTATTAACATGAAAAAAATAGTGATAATAACAACAATAATTAACATTTAACAAAATGCATCATCGCGTAATTAAAATCCCTGGTTACACTTGAATGAAAGTACAAGGAAAGAGGAACACAATGCAAGATTCAAAATTGAAATCGGACTACTCAATTATTAGAAAAGTTGATTACAAGTTGGGGAAGCTTAGTAGCTTGAGTGTATTCTTTGTACAACTCCTTCTTCTCCAGAAGATAAGCCCCTTTTCACATTGAAGTTATTGACCCTTATACCTAGGTCTTTCTAAATGGCTAGTGGCCGGCTCACGCAGACCTTTACAAATATCATGACAGAATTACAACTTAGAGAATCAATTTTCTACTCTAGGATCAGGATTTACACGGATTATCACTACACTAGCTTGAAAAAATAATAGAGTACAAATGTGGTGTCCAGCTACGTGTTCGGCTAGGTGGGCGTCTGTTCGGCCAATCCGCTAACATTCCCTCTTTCCTAGCTCATATCATCCCTTGACATGACCATGTGCAATATTGTCATTATGATTGTCTTTAGATGTATCTTCAAGGTTGGTCTTTAGCTTTGAAAGTGATTTCTTGTTGAGGATGCTCCCCCCTTCCTTGAGTGATTCATATCTGTTGAGTTGTTTTTGATGTGTGTGTTGGACTTCATTGTCGAGGCAATTTTACATCATGTTGCTCATTCTTATTTTTATTGCCACTTTTGGTCATGAAGATGTCTTTTGGCGTGCCTCCCTTTATCGTTGACTTGATGATGGATATTGTACTTGATGTCCTGTAAGACTGCAATAACTTTAGTATTATTGAGCTCCTTATGTTTTTTGTTGAGAGATTCGTCGTCTTTGTACACCATTCTTCTTATTGCCCTTGTTTGATGAATCTTGATTGTTGTCCTTGAATGTAAGATTTGCTCTTGATAAGTATGTGGGACTTGCAGATGTAGCTCCAAGTTGTTGCTGATTGATTTGAGTAGCCATTTCCTTATTGTTGATGTAGAAGACAGATATACAAGAGGCTGGTCATTGGACGTATCTAGATTAGGGTCTTAAATCCTGGATGACCAAAGGAAGAAAACTTTGATTTATGCTCTTATTGGAGTTTATCAATTCCATTTGAATTACCTCTCATGCAAGGTGAGTGCTTGGAAGAAACAAAGAAAAAATATATAATGCAAGTGTCAATCATGGGACGTTCTATATGCATATGAGAAATTTATCAAACAAAAGCATGTAGTGATGGGTGCTTCAAGGAAAAAATGTAGAAAATGTGACATCAAAGGACGTTGCAATAGCTTCCATGTCTTCAAGAAGGATTTTTTATGTAGAAGCTCCTCCACTCATACCGCACTATACTTAGTGCGTGACTTTCTTTTGGACTTCCTCCTGTACTTTTCTAGACATAAAATACATAGACTTCGACTCTTATGCTCACCTATACCAGCATGAGCAACATAACATAAATATATTCAACACTTCTAGCTTGAGAAGTACCTAGAATAGCTAAGACGCTTAGACCACAAAGAATATTAATTGAAGCTTTGTGACTAACGCCTCGCTCATTTAGTGGCTTAGCTGTCGACTCTGGCTTTATGCCATGTACTTTCAATGGCAAACTTGGACGTACCTGTTCAAAGCCAAAAACCCAATTCTATAAGCTCTTAAAAATTTAGGCCTCTTTTATTGTGTTGGTATATGGATGGCACCATTTTGTTCAGTAGGCTGGCATATTTTGTCTCCTCTTGACTTGCTTATAGTATGTTGACACTACTTTGTGAAACAAGTTCTTTGTCTAATGTAGTGACTGATGGAGACTTTGATTTATCTTCCATGAGAAGCGTTTGTAAATGTGTGGGGGTTCTTTGTAATTGAGTTCTCACTAGTGATTTTAGAACCCACCTTGTCTTTAGTCTCAACACTATAAGAGGAGTAGTCTATAACCGCTAGCATTGCCATGGAAAAACAAAGAAAAATGGAGAGAGAAAAAATTACGTTCGCGACGATAACAACAGCAACTAACATGGTAGTGGTTTGGAGACAATAAGCGTGGTAATAATTGCGGCAATATACCCGCAGCTATTGCCGTATTAGTTGCCGCAGATATTACCGCGCTTATTGTCGCTAAACGACCATTCAAAAATAAAGATGCTCATTTGGGTCACCCAATTTGAGCACCTTTATTTTTTACCTACATAAAACAATGAAACATCATTTTTTTTTTGGAAGAGTATACAAAAAAACCAAAGAATTGAAATTGAATTTACTGTACCTTGACAATTTAATATGCAGAAGATCAACTATTTAGAAAAGTTACAATAAAATGTAAATAGTTGTATATACATTGTGCCACATTGGGACTTTACAAAAGTTTGGATAAATATTTTTCTATCTAATCCTCCTCGATCTCGTCATTGTCTAGAGGCACGTATGTTTGATCACCTTGACTGTACATAAACCCAATCCAAATTAAACAATTACCACTAGCTCAAACCAATTGATACAAAATTACTTGTTTAAACTTACCGCTTGTATAACGTAGTGATCCAATCGCCGCATTGAATTGCTCGCAAGAGATGTAGTTGTTCTCGAACAACTATTGCCAAGTATCAAATTCTATATGTCGCTCCCCATACTTGACCATCTCTCTGGTTGGTCGAGAAAGAGTGATATTTTCCTAAGTTAGCAATAACAATAACAAATCATCAACTATATTCTTTATAATCACCTACTAGCATATTTGTCCTTCCAGGCTGCCTTGCCTCCTGATCCATAGTGTGTGGCAGTTTGTCTAGCGCGAGCCTCGCGTTGTTGTCTATAGGATGAGCCCGCAGGCTGATTGCTTTTTTCTTGCATTGCCCACTCCCACTCCGCGTCTGCCATGTTGCCACCGTGGTAGCTCCTGTCTAGATCTCTAACCTGGTTGGGTGTTGTGCGTCGCACATTGGACTGCTTGTTTTTTAGAAATGCCTTTATGTAGCCCTCCAACCACTATTGTGAAAAACGTTGATCAGGGGTACTTGGAAATTTAGCTAGCAGCGCGCCTCAATGTAGCCTGCATGATCAGGCAGTTGGTCTCTAAACTTTACAAAATAGTTCATATACGTTGAATGTATAAGAATTTGAAGATGGCATCGAAATACCCTACCCTATGCTTTGCCAAAGTCCACCTCCCCACCATATTTAACCCTGTAGTAGCACGCATGCTGTCTGGCATGGGTGCATCAGTATCCTCGTCCTTTGCATCAAGGGTGGCACGCTCTAAAAGTGGGGACTCCGTTTCTCCACCACTACCAAAACAGGCCAAGCCACAAGATTCGCCGCCGCTTCCTCTCTCACGACGCTCACTGCCTTGAGACGAGCGTCGATGCTCGCTGCTAGAGGAAGTTCATTGACGGTGTTCGGGCAAAGTAGGAGTGGAATGGAGTGGCATATGACCCTATGATGCGATGGGAGTGGGACCCTGTGATGGAAGGGGAGTAGGACGATAAGAAGGGGCCGTAGATTGAGGTGCCGTTGGTGTGAGGCTCTGTAGGTAAGGAGTCCCTCCCTCACTCCCCCATGGTGTGGTCTGCGGAGAAAGACCATAGGTCGCAAGCTGCTGTAGAGTGTAGCGGTCAAAAAAATCCTCCGTTGAACAGAGGTACTGGTCGCGTAAAGAGAAAGCCCGTTGTAGGTCTGGTTCTACGACTGGTGGAGAAACCTGAGTAGAGTAGGCGTAGGATGGTCATGCCTGCAAATAACAAAAATAAACCTATGACACTCATGGTTTAGGGTTAACTAGCCAGAAATAATTTTTATTTCTTTGTTTGTTCTCATCGCCCCAAGACTCAGGTCCACTAGAGGTGATGTCCACCCTGGGTGGGAGCCCACCTGGATGTGAACCAACCAAAAGAAGAGCCAGATGGCTGCTCCCCACTAGGTGGGCTCTCATCTGACATCTACATTACAAAGAGAAATATAGGATTTAGCTTTCCCCCCTAGTCACTCATCTATAAATACGTACACAAGTATATTAGCACACAAACGCGTAGATACATATACATATTAGTAGACCTAAGTAGAGGCTAGTAGTGCCAAAGGTCAAGTGGCACCTCTTTAGATATCACCAGTCTCAACCATGGTAAAACCAAAGGTATGTTGCAGTAATCCATGCTTGAGTGGATCAATGGCCACATTGCCACGATTAAAAAGGGACTATACCCAAGAGGAAGCGTCTAACCTTTAGGTGCTATGCTCCCATACTTAGTGCCTACATACATGCATAAACAAATATATATGTACACACAAATATATATATACAATTACATAATGTATCGATCATTTTGAGTATAGGTAAATAGTTATGGTTATAAATGTAGCCATCATTTTGTGATGTCCGCAGTGCGAGAGTGCTCCCGCTACTGTAGAGTGCTATGAAGAAGAGCTTCTTTATTTGCTTCTTACGTAGCATCTCTTCATAGCAGCTCCTTGTTCGAGGGTCAAGGGTTTAGAGTAGAAAGTGATTTCTGAGAGTCCATCGACTTCATGTGAAGAAGGCCTCTTACATAGCACTCTACAGAAGCGGGAGCATACCCGCACTGCGTACACCATAAAATGGTTGCTTTGCATAAAACCATTGCTCTTTATCTCCCTATTTCTTTATCTTCCTGTCTTGTCTATCTCCCCGCCTGACGGATATCTCTATTTCTCTCGAGAACCTCCTTTCCTCTCGCCGGTTTAGGGTTTTTCTCACTCTCCCTCTTTCCTCTCTCTCTCTCTCTCTCTCTCTCTCTCTCTCTCTCTCTCTCTCTCTCCCTCTCCCCCTCCTTCCCTCCTTCTCTCCCTCTATCTCTCTCTCTCTCTCTCTCTCTCTCTCTCTCTCTCTCTCTCTCTCTCTCTCTCTGTCTCTGTCTCTCTCTATCTATCTCTCTCTCTATCTCTCTCCCTCTCTCTCTCTCCTCTCTCTCTCTCTCTCTCTCTCTCTCTCTCTCTCTCTCTCTCTCTCTCTCTCTACCCACTCTATTTCTATCTCTCTCTCCCTCAATCAGCCATACACATACTACATCACATGTAACTTTGGTCCCATAGGTCATATTTGACCTCCGAGGACGATAATAAAATCTCTCAATCTCTCTCTCTCTCTCTCTCTCTCTCTCTCTCTCTCTCTCTCTCTCTCTCTCTCTCTCTCTTTCCCCTCACTATATCTACCTCTCTCTCTCTATCTCTCTTTGCTTCCTTCCCTCTCTCCCCTCTATTTCTCTCTATCCTTCCCTCTATTTCTTTGTATCCTTCCCTCTATTTCTCTCTCTCTCTCTCTCTCTCTCTCTCTCTCTCTCTCTCTCTCTCTCTCTCCCCTCTCTATTTCTCTCTCCCTCTCTTTCTCTCTCTATTTATCCCTCTTTCCCCTCTCTCTCTATCTCTCTCTCTCTTTCCTTCCTTCCCTCTCTCCCCTCTCTATCTCTCTCCTTCTCTTTATCTCTTTCTTGATTTCTCTCCCTCTTTCTCTCTATCTCTCTTTCACTCTATCTCTAACAAATCTAACATTTCTCACATTTGCAAATCTAACAAGTCTAACAGATCTAACATTTGCAAACAAGCGGATATTTCCTACTACGCACAAAGAGACATTTCAACTAAACAACCATTCCTCAATTGAATGAGGTATGTCATGATATCTCTGTCTTTCTCTTTTTTTAAGGGTTTATGGGTATGTGTGTGTGTGTGTGTGTGTGTGTGTGTGTGTGTGTGTGTGTGTGTGTGTGTGTGTGTGTTTGTGTGGGTGCGTGTTTCTACGTGTGTGTTTATGGAGTAAAAAACAATAAGGCCAAAAGGGGGGGGGAGGGGCATTCTGTGATTACCTTTGGTTGTAACACGGTTGCCGGTTAGGTTGAGCTTCCAATGACGAGCGCGGAAAACCCCCTTCTACAAGCTCCTCCTTGACCCAAACATGCGTGTGTGTTTGTGTTGTTCTTGTGTTTGAGATGGAGTAGGGAGAGAGGGAGTAGGGAGAGGGGGAGTGACGGTGTGGGAGGTGGAGAGGTGTGGGAGGTTGAGCGGGGGGGGGGAGCGGAGCTTGAAGATGGAGTGATGGTGGAGAAGAAGGAGGGTAGGGTATGTAGAAAAAATGCGGCATACTCTGCCCTCCTTCCTATTTCAGGCGCCAGGCTGTACTGTAGTTATTACCGCGGATATTACCACGTAACGTCATTTGAAACAGATACAGAGGTATCGAGGTTGCAGGGGGTACAAACCACCCCCCTCTACCCTTAGATATCAATTATTTCAATTCTTAGCCTTTTGAGTTTTTTAATGAAGATTTTTAATTTTTTATGGAGTACTTTATTTTGTAGTACTTTTAGATGTTTATTAATTGCATTTTTTAAGTCAACTTATTTAAAAATAATCTTAGCACTCATTGCAATTTATTCTCTTTGAATTTAACTTCATGTATTTTTTATTGGAATTTAGAACTTTTTGTAATTAATTATTTATTTTTTAGGACACATGACTAAATAGAAAATTTATCACGTGTGCAGGACATTGACTGGGATGATCGTGGACCCCTTGGAGGCCTTGAGTGCGATCGATGGCTCAAGGAAAAACTCCCTTGTCCTTGTGCCAAGTGCAAAAGGGAAATCCCTCGCTTGAGGTGCATTGCATTGGAGCACGTAGAGAATGAAGGGCTTTGGCATCCTTGAAAAAGCACACAAAGAAATGAGAGTGCCACTCACCCATTGCTTGAGGAGGTGCCCCATTTGTCTGTGTTTGGTGGTGGTGCACCGGCGCGCAAGGCCAAACGGCAGAGGCAAGAGATACTCAACGATTTGGGTGCACCGCATGGTGATCCTCCCATTGGCTCTACTTTGGCAGCTCCTATGGCGTCTCCGTTGCACTTTGAGACAGAGGATGGCACATGTTTGATATGTGTGATGAGTTACTAGCTCATGAACATGGCGTGTGCGAGGAGGATTGTCAGCCTGCACTGAACAGGCAGCGGCAACGGAGGATAGATTGATCGCAAGTGCCCGAACACTTCTTTACGACGGTGCACAGTACTCGGTGCTCCGGGCATCGTTGGAAGTCCTCAACTTGCAAGAGAAATTTGGTTGGAGCAATGCAAGTGTCAATTCACTCCTTGGGTAACTATGAATGTGACTTTTTATATACTCTTCACTCGCTTTATGGTGCCGTCTCCTAGCAATTATACTAATACGCTTGTTTGTTGTAGTTTGATGAGCAAAATGTTGCCAAAAGATCACCACATGCCTCCAGATCATCGACGGGCTAGATCATATGTCACTGCACTTGGAATGGAGTATGAGCGCATCCATGCATGCGTAAACAATTGCATGCTATACTGCAATGAGCAAGCACATGCTACCTCATGTCCCGTGTGGGGAGGTGCGATACAAGACTGGAGTGAGGGACGCACCTACCCCCCAAGGTATTGAGACATTTTTCATTAATTCCTCACATTCAACACATGTTTAAAAGCAGGTCTATCATGGAGCTTCTTTCATGGCATGCCAACCTCTGCTCAAATGACAGAATGATGCGTGTCCATGCCAATTCACCTGCATGGAGGCACATTGAAACTCAATGGCAAGATTTTGGGTTGGAGCCTCGACACTTGAGTCTTGGGTTAGCAAGTGATGGTGTCAACCCCTTCGGCACTAAGTCTACTTCATGGAGCACTTGGCCTGTGGTGATCGTCAACTATGCCACCATGGGAGACAACCAAGAAGAGCAATATACTTCTTTCATTACTTGTGCCAAGGAAGTACAAAGTGTCAAATATTGATGTCTACCTCGAGCCCCTTATCAAGGAGTTGAAGGAGTTCTGGAGAGGCATTCCTGATGTTGATGTCTCACTTGCAAAGGGGGGGAGAGAAGCCATTGTGAGGGGAATCCTTATGTGGACTATGCACGACTATCCTGGGCTTGGAGAGATTTCTAGTAACCCTCTTTCTCTCTCTTTCTCTCTCTCTCTCTCTCTCTCTCTCTCTCTCTCTCTCTCTCTCTCTCTCTAGTTCACTCATCTCTCTAACAATATGATATTATGAAGGGTTGTCCACATCGGGGCACAATACATGTCCTACTTGCGGGCCATCGTTTGTGATAGAGAGGCTCGATGCCTTGCACAAGGTAATCTATCCAAACAACCATCATTTCTTACCCCAAGGGCATAGCATGCACAAGGCTCCAACAAATGGGAAGACCCCTCTAAAGCTCACGATGACAGATTGGGCTACCATTTGGGAAGAGCACCACAACAACAATCCAGCTCCATGTCCTCCACCAAAAGGTATGCCAAGGTATTCCATATTTTTAAGGCTTCCATATTGGAAGGACTTAAAAATACAATACCTCTTGGATCCCATGCACATATTCAAGAATGTAACCCAAACACTATGGGACCACATTATTGGCAAGAAGGACTCTTTGGGTGCGAGGGAGGATTTGAGGCTTTTGAAATGTCTCCCCACATCTGCTACTCCATGTCGTGTCCCCAATGGAAAGATTGTACTTCCTAAAGCACCATGGATGCTTGCCAAAGCCGAATTAGACAAAGTGAAGGGTACCATTGCTTCTATTCGCACACCAACAAGATACATGAGGTCGCTAAAGGGAACTTTCACAAAAGTGAAAGAAGGGTGGAAGTGTTCCATTGTATGGGTTGAAGTCCTATGATTGGCACAAAATGTTTCGAGTAATGTCCCTCTCCCTATTCTATCTATAGTTTGTGTGTATGACTTTCTCTCACTTTCCCTTCCCCTGATTTACATTGTAGTTTATTATGTCGGTGCGTATGTGTATATGTCAGGACAAGAAAATCAGGGATGCTATTTTCAAAGTCGGAGAGCTAGTAAGGTACACCACAAAACTCCACTCAAATACACCTTTTTTATGTACACAAGAATTTCAACTAGCACCTACTGTATCCTTGTGTGTTTTCTTGCAGATTTATGAGCTCCAAGGAATTGAAATAGATGTTATCCCTGCTACTCAAACGCTTGCAACAGAACCTGTGTGTTCCATTGAGGATGCATTTCCTCGATCGGTCCTTCTTAGTCAAATTCACCCTCTTGGTTCACGTGGTGGAGGAGATCGCTATATGTGGAGTAGTGCAAACACAATGGATGTTCTTCTTAGAGAGGTTTTTAAAATTCTCTAAGATTTTGTGCGGCTATGGTCTCAACTAGAGGCATGTATGGCCGAAGGGTGGATCGTGCAAGAGGCATTTTTTACATATTAGAGTATTTGGCACAAGTTGATCCTTCAATGCCTCGCATGTGGTCAGACGAGGAAGATGCAAGGATGATTTCACATTTGCCAAGTGGAAAAGGAAAACTACTTAACATGGATATGAATCTATCCTGAGTGGTCAATAACTTTTGTATTCTCGATGCAAAGATTATGACCAAGTGGGTGGACTTGTGGACATTGGCAAAGGCAAGGCATTTGCGAGAAAGAGAGAAGCATGGAAACAAGCACATGGAGGAAGGAGGGAACCCCCAGTTCCTAGACACCTTGCATGTTTCCCAGATCTCATTAGTGCGGAGTGGATTCATGAGAGAATGTCCGAAGCAAAAGTGTGTGGCGAAGACATCACCAACAAAGAATGAAAGTATGCACAGGGCTACGTACCAAAGGTAGAGTACTCATATACCTAAACCATATTGTAAAACTTTTTCTTGAAATTATGTTTAATTTATATTTGATAAAAGATATTTTCCTATTTTGTAGTGCCTTTCCTTTAACTCTATGTGGTCAAAGGGTCGTCACTTTTGTACACGCCGCATTGACGAGCGTAGAACCACCATGGATTGTGCCATCATGGGCAACTTTTACACAGACGGTGATGAAGCCAGGTACTACGGAACTATTGAAAGGATACTAAACGTTAATTTTAGAACCTTTCATACCTTCATTTTTTAGTGCAAGTGGATTGCAAATGTGTATAGACGACATGAGAATGGCCTCTACATGGTGGAATCTAGTGTGCATCACACAGGGAGGTATGACAATTTAGTTTTACCGCGCAATTGTGAGTAGGTGAGTGACATGTACCTTTTTTATTCTTATTTTCTTGTAGCATTAATTATACCAATGTTACTCACTTTGAACTTCTCTTTTATAGGTCATCTATATCCCAAAAATCCACCAATCAAAACTTTGGATTATAATTCCCGTAACATCTCGCGGGAGAACCATTTTTTCCACTAATGAAGTGGAGACCATCTTCGACCCTCTTCCACCTGCGATCTTGGATGGGGTGGAGACAGTAGAGAGGGAGATCGATGATTCAAGTCGTCTAGTGGCAAGTCTTAGCGAGGATGATTGTCATGATGATGAAAATGATGAGATGGAGGATGACGAATTTGAAGATGATGAAGCCAATGCATCCAAAAACAACAATTCCGTTTCTCTCTTTATTGATTTAGGTGCCATGGGCATAGAATTGGATGTTGCCTCATGTAGGGATCTTTTGGAAGATGATTCTTAAACATTTTGCAGTTATGAAGTTTTTTGGTCGTGTAATCCATTCATCTCTCTCTCCCACCTTTTCCGCTCTCTAATTATGTGAACATGCTCAATTATGTTAATCAAGTGATAGTGATTGTTTTAGTTGTAACCAAGTGTAATCTTATTATCCTCTCTCTCTCTCTCTCTCTCTCTCTCTCTCTCTCTCTCTCTCTCTCTCTCTCTTTCTTTTTTAAACTTGAAAAATTTCATACAATATTCTTTAATTTTTACTTAGAGGAGGGAAACACCAAAATTTGAGAGGGGGGGGGGGAGGGATATTTAAGCCAGAATTTGAAAGTTTAGGCGTTAAATTTCCTCTTGAAAATAAACGCGGTAATATAAGCGGTAATACCAACGAGAACAGTCACAGTAATAGTTTAAATACAAAAAAAACCCCGCCCTCCTCTCCATTAGGAAGAGAATGGAGTCTAGGAGAGCCTCTTTATTTGGCAGTTTAAGGGAGTCAAACCTTTACTATTAAGAAATCAATCAAAGGACAACTTTTGAATTCAAACAAGTAAAACAGCTAGTTTATTTGAATCCAAATTTTCACCCTAAAATGAAATTTAAAATCTAGCGGGCAAAAGTATATCAAGTAACATATCTTTGTAATGAGCTCGGCATATAGATTCTAGATCTACGATCTCCACTCAAATCGGAGATCATATGTAGGAGTTATGGAAGGCCAAAAATCATAAATTTATCCTCCCCCTTTTTGGGGAAAAAGTGCATCCTTTGACCACTCTTACACACCCACCATTCTTGCACACATGGGATGTATCTATTCGTCCAAATGTTAATCACCTCCATAATCTCATGGCAAATAAAGAGGCCCTCCTAGACCCGATCCTCTTCCTGATGCTCATCCTTCTCGAGCTAAGTTTGGACCTTCTCTCTACAAAACGTGGTAAAACAACGCAGAAAACACTTAGAGATTTTCATAGTTCAATGTGACCGTCTTTTGTATATCCCATCCATAAAAATATTCCATATTAGGAAAAATAAAAAAGAAATCAATGAGGGGGTGTAATTGGATCACTAAATCCTAGTGGAAGGTAGAGAAATCCTACTGGAAGGTAGGAAAATTTTCAAGGAAAATATCCCATCCACAGTCCAAAAAGTGACGTGTACGTGTGTGTGTGTGTGTGTGTGTGTGTGTGTGTGTGTGTGTGTGTGTGTGTGTGTGTGTGTGTGTGTGTGTGTGTGTGTGTCCCTCCTCCAACCCTAGGAGAGGCTCCACATGGTGCAAGGTAGGGCCCAATCTATGGAGCCCTATCCCCAACCAAGTACTATCAAATTAAAGATTTGAACATTAAGAGTGTTCAGAAAGAGTTTATAAGAAGTTGTCAAAGGAAACCTTGTGATGAAGTGGTGCCCATAGGGCTTATAGAAGCAAGACAACATCGGAACTTGATCTAATTATATAGATATGGATTTAATCAGTTGCTTGATGTTTTGATAGTGCCAATAGAGAAAACAAAAGTACTGATGAGTAAGAAAGCTCTTACCACTAGAATTGTGTGCATACACCCTAGTAAGCATCTACGGATAGAGGATTTTGTAAGTGGTGACCATTCGACAGACTTGAGTTCTATATGGAAGGGTTAAGTCCAATGTTAGCAAGAAAGGCAGTTTAGACCAAACAATCTTGCAAATTAGAAAAATCTATATTGGTTACTATGGGATTTGGTAGCTAGTACCCTATCCATTTAAAGTCGATACACCACTAAATATTTATGTGTTCTTGGGATTAAATATATATGTGGAAGGGTTAAGTCCAATGTCAGAAAGTACAACAGCTTAAACCAAACAATCGTGCAAATTAGCAAAAGCTATATTGATTGCTATGGGATTGTGTAGTTGGTACCCTATCTATTAGAGTCGATATACCACTAAATGTATATGTGTACTTGATTGATTTTGCTGCCTGAGATAATCAACCCTTTTGTTTGGAATGGGTAGGTCAAGTATAACAGATATAATGAGTCCAAGTCAAGGTCCATTGTATGATGCTAGCCCAACCAAGGACTAGCAGGAAAAAAGTACATGTGTGTTTGTATTTATTATCCAAAAATAGATTGAATCATACAAGGGAGCTAACTAGACCATATATAAACCTCCATAAAATATAATTGCAAGAATATTTTGACAAATTGATTTTTTGAATAAGTACAATGTATTCCAATAATCATACAAACGAGTTACACTTGTGTTATTATTACAAAGATAACAATGTAGATTTTTTCAATCCAAATCAAATTTTTTGCTACACCTATAGTTTGATAATTAATCCCAAGGAAGGAACCTATTACTTGCCACCATCCAAGAATACAAGAAAGTCAGTACTTGCATTACTTGGGAAGAGAGGTGTCAATGACCCCTTCTCCTTGTTATAAATGTCCAAAGTTACAAACAAACTAATAGCTAAGCACAAATTAGATTTATGTCAAAAGAAATGAACCATATTCTAGATATTTTAAAGATTATGCATGCTTATCAATTTTTGCTAGAATTTTGCTAGCGTCTTGTTTGTATTTTGGAAATATTGTCAAATGCACAATCCCCTTGGAGATCCTCACTTGAGGTATAAGGCACAAGATGCAAATGATAGCTATTCAACCCAATGCATTTGAAGAGAAGTTACAATCAAGAAATTCATGTACCCAAACGTTTAGGTAGATGCAAATGATAGCCCTACTCATTATTCATGACATCAAATATATATATATATACACAATGATGGCTTCATATATTCATTCAAAGAGATGGTTCCTTTTTGTTAAAAGATTATTTTGTACACTTTAGACCAAGATTTTATTTGTATTTCTCCAGCATAGTGTTTATATTTTGGAAATATTTCCAAATGTACAATCTCTGCCATCCCCTTGGAGATACTCACTTGAGGTATAAGGCACAAGATGCAAATGATAGCTATTCAAAATAATGCGTTCAAAGAGAAGCTGCAACAAGAAATTATGTGCCCAAATGTCCACAGATGAAAATGATAGCCCTACTCATTAGCCATGACATCAAAGTTATATATACACAATGATGTCTTCATATATCCATCAAAGAGATGGTTCCTTTTTCTTAAAAGAATTTTTAATACACTACAGATCAAAATCTAAAATGTCCCTCGGTAAAAGACATGAATTTTCATCTTAAAAACCCATGATATCTCTACCCAAGAGGTAGTATGGAATCTTAATGCAAAAACAAGTATGAGATCTCACCTTGAAAGTCAGCCAACCTAGTGACTACATAAAACATCATGCAAGGCGAATTATCACTATAAACAAGCAATTTCAGTGAGAATTCCATCAAACGATAGTTTGTAAAATGGTAACTAATCAAATTTGGAGTATCAACTATCCATATCAAAACCACTTTTTCAAAATTCTCTCAAACGTGATGAACTTGTGTTGTGTCATGCATTAAATAGGATTTTGCTCATAATCATCCAAGAGGAGGGACATATGTACGACTACAAGAAACTAAAGTGAGACTGTAGCTCCACACTCATCAAGACATGCATAACTGGGTGTGCTATCTTCAAAATCCATTGAACAGTTTTTTATATTAGATTCAATACACATGGTAGTGCACACATTAGGCCCATACCAACCATACAAAGGGGTGAATATAACTTATCTTTTAATATATAGACCCTTATTGGACCATTCATGAAAATAGTTAGTAATGCACAATACTCAAAATTATCACCCCATAACTAGCATGCATTCAGAAGCATTAATCCACTAGCAATGAAAGTTAGGCGTAGGTTGCCTAATAACACCCCTTGTCAATGTAGCACTCTATTTTTTGATCAACTTGCAATCCAAAGGCCCCACCAAGCATAAGCTATTATTCATGTCTAGTATAAAGGCCCCGCCAACTTGCAATTATTTGTAACATGTTAGCAGCATTTTCTTTGTATCTGCTCCATATTTACATAAATTTAGTCAATGTCATCTCGCATGATACACTCACATGAGACCAGACCTAAAATTAAAAAGTACATCAAATCATCCAATCTTATGTCCTACTTGATATTAATGTAGCGAATTTATATGGAAAAGATCACATGGCCATCAGATAGGAGACCAATACAATAGCAAGATTTTATGAGTGCCAAGATCATGCTTATGAAAAAGAATGTGTAAGCGATCATGTTTATGCTTATGTATAAAGTTACGATATGCCAAAAACTTCAAAATCAATTTAAAGAAATACATTACTATATCAAAAAGTGTACTGAGCAGGTACAACTCAACCTACCTGGATTGCATTTCTTTCGATGCACCATAGATTGGGTTGGTAATGAAGGTCGGATGTACCCAAGCACTCGGTTCTGTGACCTCCAAATGTTTCAACAATAAAAGAAACTCCGTGTCAAAGGATGCTTTCCTCCAATTATGCATTTGCAAGCGATGTAGCCTTTCAATAGTCATGGAGTTGAAGAATCCCCCGAGTGCTACTATCTTTCAAATTTTTGTTCCAAACATGTTATCATGTCATCCATCAAAGCCATGCAGTCACTGACTTGTACACACACACACACGTGTGTGTGTGTGTGTGTGTGTGTGTGTGTGTGTGTGTGTGTGTGTGTGTGTGTGTGTGTGTGTGTGTGTGTGTGTGTGTGTGTGTGTGTGTGTGTGTGTGTGAGAGAGAGAGAGAGAGAGAGAGAGAATCTATTTATTACCTCTCAATTAGTCGGATCTTGTGAAATGTGTCCTGAATATGCAAGTAAGGAACCAGGAACAAGAAGCACAAGTATGCATGATACCACCAGGTACATATCTTGCAAAGGGTAACTCGAGCATGCAAGTCAAGCATTAAACCAGGAATGAAACTAGGAAGAAGAATATAGGGAGACGGGGAGCATTGACACATGCATCACCAAGGGGACATAGAGTGAAAGCGAGGGGAGGAAACCCTCTAAACAAGGATTATGGTGTTTAGGTGAAAATAACATAGATGTTATTAAAGTCGATTGTTCTAATTTGTAAGTAGTTAGGTAGAATATGTATATAGGCTTACACAAACATTGGTGCATCCAAAGTGTGTTGACCCTAGCATAGGACACATACAGTGATGTGTATGCTTATAAATGCATGGCAGACGGCTAGAGCAGATGAAAAGAGCTTGGGCAGACAAGTAAAAGCTGATATGTATGCTTTATGTTGTTTTATGGGCCAAAAGGGCTGCAGATTGGGCCTAACATGGTGGTAGGTGAAGAAGGTTCAAGTTGCTAGTTTTTGGCATGGATATGAAGAGCTTGAAGTACTAAAAGTACAAGTCCAAACGGCTTGTCAATAAGGCCATGGTGTGCAAGATATGGAGCTTTAAAGCTGGAGATATTGGCATATTCTAGCCGAGTGGGGTAGGTGAACCCAGGTAGTCTGGGACAATTTGGAGCTATGGGTGCGTAGTGCTTGATTTATGGAGCCTGCTGGTATTTTTTGATCGGCAATCAGAGCCAAGATAAGAGAGATATTAGCAGATGAAGTTTCACCAAGGGCCAGGTTTGTGTCGGGCTGGTCGCCTTGGTAGGTGTGTCATCCAAGATTCTGGGATATTTTCCATGTTTTGTATGCATTCTATACAGCAAGCAAAGACAATGGGAGTTTACGTCTCGTCCATCGAACTCACGATTGCAAAGTTACGGGTCAGAGAAGTTTGGTGCAATTGACGATGAAGCGGTACCAGATGATTCTTTCAAATTTTTGATGGTTTGGTTGGAGTGCGTGGTGGAATCAGATTGTGACTGAGGCGGTGGGATTTAAAGCCAGTGAGGTGGGTTCTCAGGAGGTTTTGTCGGCTTGAAAGTCCGATCCCCGAACATCAGACTGCAGGCAGTGGAAAGGGGAGCAAAAAAGTAAACAGTTTTTGAAGTGACACATTTTTTTGGTGGACCTGGGGGGGGGGGGGGGGGGGGGGTTGAGAGACAACTCCTAAGAGGCTGACATGCGGCGGCACATTGGCCCATAAGCGGAACCATGATGAGCAAGTAGGGGGTATATGAGCTGCAGCGTGCGCTCCACTTGGGCGATGGCGTCTGCTGGCGCTGCTGTGGCGGTGTTTAATGGGGATGATGATGGTGGCGGGGAGGCACAGGAGACGGTTTTGGGTGGCGCAACTAGCAGTATTCCCTTTTCGAAGTAGGTGCTGATGTGGCACCTAGTAGGGCCCTGTCCCACGCCATCCACTTTTGAAGAGAGAGAGGGAGAGCACCGACGGCGCCATCGATGCCCTTCCCAAGGGGTGATTCATGCGGAGATGCGAGGTGCAGGGTGCCGACATTGAGCCAAGTGATGGCTCCCATGCAGAGGAACAGGAAGATGAAACTCAAAAAGTGGTCCAAGTGTCCGAGCCGTGCATAGATGGTAAAAAGAGAGTATGACATGTGTTGGAAAATGCCAAAAGAGGTGCCGATATTGAGCCAAGCGATGGCTCCCATGCAGAGGAACAGGAAGATGAAACTCAAAAAGTGGTCCAAGTGTCCGAGCCGTGCATAGATGGTAAAAAGAGAGTATGACATGTGTTGGAAAATGCCAAAAGAGGTGCCGATATTGAGCCAAGCGATGGCTCCCATGCAGAGGAACAGGAAGATGAAACTCAAAAAGTGGTCCAAGTGTCCGAGCCGTGCATAGATGGTAAAAAGAGAGTATGACATGTGTTGGAAAATGCCAAAAGAGGCTCAATAGAGCAGCATGAGCCACAAAAACACCAATTTTGGGGCCTTGTAATATCCCTATAAAAGGGAGTTCACATGCAATTTGAGGGGTTTTTTCCAAAGCCAGTGAACCGGGAAGACCAAGGGACTCGTGTGCCGAGTTGTGGCTATGATGATGATGCGGAGCCGATGTGCTGTCGATTGATGTGTTATGTTTGTCGATGCTTGTTCCAGCTAGGAGCTACGACTGGATATGGTCGTGTTTGAAAGAAAGCCAGCATTATTGTGCATCTAGTGTTGATTCCCCCTACCCCTTTTCTTCTTTGTTGTGTGCGTGTATTTTCGGGATTGTGTAGGCAGTTGTGCCCTTCCGATGGTCTATTGTGCACATAGAGATTGAGAGAGTTTGTGTGTGTGATGAAGGGCTTGAATCGAGCTATAAATGATGATGGTTGGGCTTTGTTGGTGTAGTTGTATCGAATGTGTGTGTACGGTGGTGTGCAAGCAGTGGTTTTCCTTTGAGTCATGTGAGTTTTGAAGGTGAACTCTAGTGATTAGGGATGTTGTGATTATCCTGGGCTATAGAGAGGTATGTTGTGTATGTTTCGGGCATGTACCCCCTTCCCCTTTCCATCTTTTGGTGCCCCCACTGAGGAGCGTTGATGCTCTGATTTGAAGTTTAAAGCAGTGTTTGAAAGCTGACAAGCGGATGATCGAAATATTTGGTGGTCGTATTTGAATCTAGCAGAGATGATGGAGCCAGGTTTTGGCCCCATATTTACAAGTGGTAAAGACCCTAAAGATTGGTTAGCAGATTTTGAATCATGGATGATGTTGATCATATGTTGACAGACGCAGAGAAGTTGCAGACGGTGTCGTTGTTGATGCGCGGACGAGCAAAGATTTGGTTCGACGGTCTAAATTGTAATGATCAAATTTCATGGAAGGAATTGCAAAGGCAACCTTTGGAGCATTTTCGAGAAGTGATCAGCCCGACAAAGACTAGTGCAAAGCTGAAAGCGGTGTGCCATGATGTAAGTAAAGATTTTTCTATTCTTCTTGAGCAATTTGAAGCATGTTGGAGGCAGTTGGAGATTGCCACGGGGGTGAGAGGCAATCAGTTTTTGAAGTTGTCAAAGTTTCTTGAGTGCTTGCATCCGAGGATCAGAGATAAGGTGGAAGACGGTGCTGATATCTATGAAGACATGGTGTAACTGGCCAAGATGAAGAGCAAAAAGGTGAAGCGAAAGCTGGAGCTGGGTTTGTTGAAGCCTGCAGATTATGTGCACGGTCCAAGCTAATAGAGTATTCTATGGTTCAACCAAAGGCAGTGCCAATTGTGTGAAATGCAAAGCATGTTGAGGTAAGGTCGACAATTGATTATGTTCCTTGGAGATTTCGAGTTTATGATGTGCATGTGCTAGTGATGGATGAGCTTGTCAAAGAGGATAAGCCCCTTATCAAAATGAATGAGTGTGCAAAAGAGGTAGCAGGTGTTGGGTTTCCAAAGAAGATTAAAGAGGTAGAGCCTGTTCTTGTAGAAAGTTTGCATGACAAGGTAGCAGAGTGCAACTCAGTTGCAGATGCCGACAGCATGGAAGGAGATGAAGGAAGTGAGAAAAACTTAGATGAAGGTCAAGCATTTGTGGAGCAACACGTAGTTGAATATGCTGATATCGAGTCAATGTATGATGTTGATGAAGATGGAGAGGCGAGTTCCAATTTCTGGAGACATCGAGGAAGATAGATCGGATGAGCCCACATCCTATGGTAAGGAGACCGAGTTTGATGAGCCGGTGATAGTAAAGGTAAAGATGCCTTCTTATTTAGCTGATGATGTGGTCATAGCCAATGTGGAAGAAGGACAGGTTGAAGTGCCAAAGCAAGTGAGAGAGGATATTCTATCAAAGGGAGCATGCAGTGCTCTATTGGTAGCCATGTTGATGAAGATAGCAGTGGAAATTGTTGTGGCGGTGCAATTGGTTCAAAGATTTGCAAAAGAGGATAAATCTAAGCCTACGGATAACCAAGATGGCCTACCAAGTTGACAAGGAGATGGTGATGAAGCAGAAACTGAAGGGGTTGGGCATAGTTTTTGAAGCTCATGATGTAATGGATGCTGACCAAAGGAAGGAATATCTGGAGGTGCCTGTGGATTTCCAAGGTGATGCTATGGGCACAGGTTTTTTGGATCAGGTATGCCTTGAAAGTGAAGTTGAGTGGGGCTTTGATGATTCCGAGGATTCCATGGATAAAGAGATGCAAGTGCTTGTGGATAAATCTTTGACCAGGGTGCAAGTGATGCGAGGGTTAGTCCCTCTACAGGTGGAGAGTCCAGTGCATCAGACATGTTCTATGGAAAAGGAAAGATATGTCTAGAGTGGGTTCAAGCTGTCTAAAGAGTTATGCAATACATGGTTGAAATGTATGCTTGTAAGTGCATCAATGAGGTATGTTATAGCTGCCAGATACGGAGTTCCATTGAGAGGAACTGTGCTTTACATGGTTGGGAGGGAGGGTCAAAATTGTTGGGATGCAAATGGTGTGATTGCAAGGCCAAATGCATTGGTTGGTTCAAGTAATATGCTCGCAGGTCCAGATGGGGTTGATGAGGCGGGTAAATGTGCGAAGAGATGCTAAAGGGATTTGGACATATTGTGTGCATGGATGGCTATGGACATGGGTGAAACACTATTGGAAGGTGCTATAGATGGAAGGAGGAATTATTGTAAGGTTTTTGATCCAAGCGGAAGCTATGTGATGCAGGGGATGGGGAAACCTACCTGAGATCTAGCAGCAGTGTACATATGGTAGTCTTTTTGGGGTTTGCTCACAGTTTTGGACAGTGTTCATCAGTTTTTGCAGTTGGTAGAAGAATAAAGCATCTTTTTGGTTGAACATAAATGCTCAACATAAATGTTCAACAAGGGGGTTGGGCAATGATGGCGCAACCAAAGTGTGTCGACCCTAGCAGAGGACACAAACAGTGATGTATATGCTTATAGATGCATGGAAGAGGGCTAGAGCAAATGGGAAGAGCCTAGACAGACAAGTAGCAGCTGATATGTATGCTTTTTGTGGTTTTATGGGCCAAAAGGACTACAAACTAGACCTACATGGTGGTAGATGAAGGAGGTTCGATATTCTAGTTTTTGGCATGGATATAAAGAGCTTAAAGTGTTGAAGGAATAGGGCCAAACGGCTCGTCAAATAGGGACATGGTGTGCAAGATATGGAGCTTTAAAGTTGGAGATGTTTGCAGATTCTAGCCGGGTGGGGCGTTAGGATGGGGCAGGTGGAGCTAGGTAGTCGGAGCTAGTTTGAAGCTATGGGTGTGTAGTGCTTGATTTATGGAGCCTGCTAGTCTTTTCAAATCAGGAGCCTCAATTCCACTATTAGAACACTTTTTAAAAATGTGATTATTATGATTAGGTTCGGATTTTGGTTCAAATTTGCACCTCAGAGAGTAGTTTTGATGCTCTAATATCTCTTCTACGACTAAAATGTGGTTTCTAAACTTAAACGATGAGTTATGAACTAATTTGCAAGAGGATTAGTGACAACAAATTCACAAAACCATCACGAGAGACATACGTTGTTGTATAGAGCTTTCACACGTGGATACGTAAAAGGAAACGACATTCCAAATAGACAATCCATGAGAGAGTTGCAAGCATCAAACGGTAGAGGAAGAGTATAAAGCACTCAGATATAGCGACATTTCATTCATTATGCAAAACCTTGAAAGGATGTTTACAAAATTGGCTTTTCTATCTTAGCCAAAAAGTATGTGATAAAAATAAAGGATCTCCGAGCCCATATGTAGCTAGAGCTAGGCTTATACAACTTGGTAGTATTTAGCCTCTCTCTTTCGCTAAATTATACATAGACACAAAAATTAACAAATTACATAAGTCTGTTAATTTTACACATTATCCAAAAGGTATCTCGTTTAAAAAAATGATCGCATAGACTATATGTGGCTAGAGTCAGAAGATAAAGTTTAGCTATGGTATCATTAGCGACGATTTTCACGTGGTATCCATGCTCTTCTTTGCATAGTGAAAAGGAGAGGATAGAGGAGGAGTTTTATCATTAGTGCTATCTAGATCAATGCATACATTCTTTGATAGCATCAAACATGCTAGAACCAAATGTTAGGATGTGGAAAAGCTCAAGCGAGTAGTGTGCTATGATTTCCTAATAATCTCCTTGGTATAAACAAATGATTTTCCAATATTCTCCTTTTAAAGATATGCTCTTGATCTTGTTAAAGCTTCCAATGTATCACAAAAAGTTGTCTCAAAAGGACAAATTCATAGAATTCACCACCCTTCTCTTCAATATATGTAAAACCTACATGCATCCATCACTTGTGGTACAAATCTCATGGCAACTTTGTGCCCAATCCAAGCATGAAAGACTAAAGAAAAGACCGCTCAAACGTTCATGAGTAAAACGGTTTCTCTGAGAGAAAAGTTAGGTTGCTTTCATTGAATAAATAGAGAAGAAATTTATTACTCTCTTGAGCATGCACAATCATTTTTGCTTTTGGTGAGTCAACAGCAACAATAGTGCTCGAACACTCATCCTTGAAGACATTTCTGAAGTACCTTACAACGAAGAAACAATGGTGTTTGTGGAGCTCTCAACATAACTTCTTCGTTTGGAAATTTGAAAAGTTCCATCATCTTACTTGACTAGGACCATTTCTCACCAGTTGATTGATCTAATGATTCTATTAGGAATGAAACCTAATAATGTTCATAGTCCTCTATTGTCATGGTATATACACTCCTTCCTTAAAAGGATAATGAGGAACTTTTTTATGTTCTTTATGGTGGCCAAGGGAGAGGTACCATTGGCAAGAATTTTCATTTTTCACTAGTGAAACTTCCAACTTCTTTTACTAGATTGCAAACAATTTTGGAAGACACCATAAAAAATTTCAACACTGTAAAAACTAGCAAATCCATGAAATTCACACACAATATCTAGGAAAATTGATGAATCCATTTATACCATATGAAATGTATAGAACAAAGTTTTGTGCGTACTGATTGTATCGTGCATGGATACATCCAAAAAAACTCCACAGCAAAATCATACAAAATGCTTTTGGCGATCATAGTTTGATACAAAAATAGACGACCACAATTTCACATGGTTTTGCCAATATGACATGTTTTGTCTGTGTTCTTTCTATTTGTTGGCTATACACATGTACATGGGAAGCAATCCTTTTGCATCACATCAATATCATCATTAGCTATGCAAAAATGTCTTTGTTTGAATGGTATTGAAATGTGCAATATCATAAAGGAGGTTTGTATAATTCCCACTTCATTTTCCTGATTGTCAATGAAGATAATCCTTAAATATCAAGTCAAGACCAATATTGATGATAACAAACAAGAATGTGTTTGTAATCTTTAAGGCACAAAAAACCCCAAAAGGAGGAAAAAAAGGGAAAGTTTTACAATTATGAATGCAAGTAAATGCCAAAATAGCCAAAAAAGAAGTGTAGCATATGATCAATTAAAAAAGAAAAAAGGAAAGCTTTACATGTATGAATAGAACTTAAAGCCAAAATAGCGAGAATATGTAGCATATAATACGATTAAAAAAAGGAAAAAGAAAGTTCTACATTTATGAATACAACTAAAAGCCAAAATAGCCAAAAAGAAAAGGTGTAAGATACGGTACAATAAAAGCAGGAACACATCCCACTCTCAATCCAATCCAGATGAGGAATTAGAAGACTTGAAGCTTGTCGATATAATAAGCCCCTGCAAGGAGGCTACTCATCAACCTACATAGAAACCAATAGCTTAGGTTTCTTCTAAATACATGTCCCATGGCAGCCAAAAAAAGTTGCAAAACCAAACTAACCTCAGCACCAAGATCCTAAACAGTTTTCTGTACAGCATAAAGAAGAGGGTCCTCCACCTTCTGGCCACCAACAATAGGGATGACTGTCTCCGCAATTGGCCAAATCTCAACGACAACATCTGTCGCCAGTAGAGACTCTGCTTGCTGTGGCAACTCCAGCTTCATCTCCAGTTTTAACACTGCCTCCAAAACTTCAAGGACCTCCTTAAAAGAAGGCCTTTCAATGCTTTTGGATGCAACACAATGCAAAGCAAGGTTTGCAACAGTCTGCACTGAATCTTTATCAATGTCCTTTCCCAACTTGCTATCAAGAATATTCAATGTTACGTTGGTTATGATCTGAGGCCTTGCCTGCAAGACACCTCTCTCTCTCTCTCTCTCTCTCTCTCTCTCTCTCTCTCTCTCTCTCTCTCTCTCTCTCTCTCTCTCTCTCTCTCTCTCTCTCTCGCTGTGTGTGTGTGTGTGTGTGTGTGTGTGTGTGTGTGTGTTGAGCAAAAAGTGGGGCACGCCAAGATATACAAGAGATATGGGAAAACCCCTGAAAGATATACAATAAAATCATGGCGAAAAATCCCAAACAACCACAGGATACATCAATGGATAAAGACACTCTAATCTGATAATGAAGCTCTCTGGCTGTGATAAGCCTAACAGATCTGCCAAAAGCTCTATCTGCTTCAATGTCCAAGCTATCAAACTGATATAAAGTATCCGCTGTAAAAAGCCTCCTGTAGCAGCTCACAAAAGCCCAGGGATTATAAAACACCTGGGCTATGTCTTTCGCATCCACTATCGCATATCTTGATGTGGTACCCCAAAAAAAGATGGAGATCTATGGCACAACCATACTGTAACAGAGGCAAGAGGAACCCAACCCTCGTCCACCACAAAAGCCAAGGGAAGGCACCAAGATACAAGAGGTGGAAAGCTCTCTTTACACTGTGTCATCAAAATAGCAAGAGGAAGCTTGTCTCTTTCATAACTATCCATAGGGAGGTGACAGGTAGTATGCAAGAAGAGTGGACCTAAAGAGGTGGTGGAATCCCAGGAGGCACCTCAGACTGCCTCTATATCTCGCACCTCCTTTATTCTTCCTCTCTTCTTTCCGATCTCTCTACCTCTGATCTAACTCTGCCAGAAGTACCTGCCATAGAAGACTACATTGGAAAAATGCAGGGAAAATTAGGACATAATAGGGCACCCACCAGAAGGGCCACCAATGGCCGCCATACCAAATATTTACCATCCCCCCCACATGCCTTGAATCTGGAAAAACCTCACAAGACCAGGCATAGCCACAAAGAAGCCATCACTCACAAGATCTAGATTCTCGACGAAGAAACCCTACAGATGACCTCAAAAACTCTTAACAAAGACATGAATATCAGGACCTCTGCCGGTGATGCAAACACATGGATATCACGACCTCTACCAACGACAAAACCTGTTAAAAACTGAGGAGACTTCTATCCTACTCTCCCCCAATAGTGCCTACTATAAGAGGCACCTACGCCTGAATCTCCAACGAGTCAAAAGGCCTTTGACCTGACCTATCTTGGACACCTCAGATTGATCTAGCCTGCCTCCGATTGCTAATCCTCATGCATTATCTGTTTGTCCAACTGCTCTAAAACATCCTCTTGATCTTGATCTGGTAACCTCTCCTTGGGAGGTCTATCTAGCAACTGCTCTCCCTCATTCAACCTCTGTCTCACTATCCATTTGTAAACAAGGATAGTCTGCTCCCTTCACCACGCTGCAGAGACGAGAAATAGAACCCTCACTGGCAAGCGCGCACCCGCCGAGAGAGAGAGAGAGAGCGATTTGGTGCAGGTCGCCGAGCGCTTTGTGTGTGTGTTGGGGATCCTTCACGCACCCATGGCCTCCAAAGGTGCTTCGACCTTCTTCTCCGTCCCTTGCATGCATGCAAAAAAGAACACACAATCTAATTGAAGCTCTAATACCAGTTAGAGGATTAGAGACACGGAACCATAATGTTGCGTAGCATGTAATGGTTACATCCAGGTCGACCGCTTTCCAACCGTTGAGTCGGAAAAGCAAGGTTCCAGGGGGGGAACGCCCGGCCATAGTGCACAAGCGGATGGAGCAATGCGGATAGGCAGGCCACACTATAAGTAAGCGTCCGGGGATGAGAAGCTCTCAATCTCTCATGACTGGGTGGTTAGCTTATGGACTAGACTCTCTTGGGTAGATTGCCGGAAGCGGCATTATAGGTATTTTACATTGGTATCAGCCAAAGGATTTATCTGAGGGGATCAAATATACACAGATCTATGATGACATCAAGCATCGTGGTACGCGAGATGGGGCAAGTAGGGCTGGGAAAAAAGAGAAAAAAGAGTTAGGATTTAAAAGAAAGGGGTTCCATACTCTCTGTTGTATGCCTTGAGCTTCCTTCATCTTCTCCAAGATGTCTGTGTTTTTCTAAAGCAAGTATATCACTGCTGGTCAGAGCGCTCGCTGCTGCTATTCACCCTCCCCGTCCCCCCTGCTTGCCATCGCCCTCCCCCCCTTCCTGTTCACTGCCCACCTCCCTGCCCGCTGTCTGCCCACCTGCCTGCCCTGCCCCTGCCCGCCTGCCCACTGCCCCTAGTCCACCTCCTCGCCCACTCCCAATCCTGCTTGACTGGTCTCGACAGCACTTTCGACATGCTCGGTCCAGCAGAAGGTCTTCGTTCGCCGACGCCTCTTCGCCCTTTTTTCACAACAGTAGACACAGATGGAGGCTCAAGCTCCGCCACAGATGGACTCCGATGAAGTCCCCTCGCCCGACCCCCCTGAGCCCACCATTCGACTTGCTCTCACACCGACAGAGCAAGCGAGCCTAGCCGCAGAGGTGGAACGCCTTCAGGCGACTTCTGTCAGCTGCAAGATTCTCGGCACCAGAGTTGCGTGATCTTCTCCAGGCCCGCCTTCTCGCAGAGGTGGGCAAGATCTTGGATGTTCAGTTCCTCGGACGCGGCTACTATCAGATAGAGTTCGAGACTTTCGAGATGGCGTCCAAGGTCATCACGATGAGCCCCTTGGCCATCCGAGCAGTTCGAGCCCACTTTCGACAGTGAAGGCATGGGTTTGATCCAGCTACAGATGTTCTGGTAGAGGAGGCAGACCTTCCCATCTCTGTCTACTTTCCTGATTTGAGGAGGGAGTACCTGCCACTCTTGTCCAGGATAGGCTCAGAGATTGGGACTATCGTGGAGACCTCGCACGGCAGCCTATGTAGCTACCAAGGCGGCCGGCATCCCCTCAGTACGTGTTCTGGTTCGGGACACCCACACTCTCCCGAAGGTCGTCCTACTTCCTCGGGTGAGTGAGGGTTGGTTCCGACAAAGCGTGGAGTATTCGGGCCTCCCGAATCAGTGTTTCATTTATCGACAGATGGGCCATCTTGCGAAGGCTTGTCCTCGGAGGAGACCCCGACCTACACCACAGGCCCAGCCCCAACCTTCAAGGGCTAGCCAGCAGCAGCAGACAGAGTCACAGAGTACGCAGGCATGGCCACCCTCCGAGCCTGGGGCTCAAGCGGAGGGTTGGCAGCAGGTTCGTGGTTGACGTCGACAGGGGCCACCGCGCCAACCTGGCACTCAAAGTGGTCCCCATGCTCATGCCCAGCAACAGTGGTTTCCCACAAGGAATCGATTCGACCCTCTTCAGCAGGACGAGATCCCTGCTCCAGTCTCCACCTCAGGCTCACCCTCGACAGCCCCTCCTCCCCTCGAGTTCCCCTCTTCTACCCCTCCCCCTCCAGCTTCTCCCTCAGCCTCTCCATCTCGCCCTCCTCCCTCTGCCGCTCCCCCTCGCCCCCTTCTCCCTCAAGCCCCCTTACTCCCACATGTCCTCCCGCTCCATCCCCGCAGCCGTCCCAGGGAGCAGAACCTTCCTCGGTTGCTAGGAGATCTCTTGGCAGCGCTTTTGCCACGAGTCGCTTGGCAAGAGAGGGACAGCCTTTCTTGCGACCCCCTCTTCTAGTGCAGACGTCCCCCTTTGCAGCAGTTCCTCGTGGTCTGACGAGCTTCGACATTCGTCGTCGTTGGGATTTCTTTGCCTACGACTCGGACGGTTTCTCAACGGCCCCTCACCAGACCTTGAGGCAGCTTGCTTCAGAGTGCATGTATTGTTCCTTGCAACTAGGGGGTAACGCTGTGAGTCTGCTCCGATCCTGGGAGCAGCTGCGGAGAGGCCTGGAGCAGCATCAGCCTACTTGCACGGAGGAGCGCCTGAGACAGCCCCTTGTCTAGAACCCTATGGTTAGCACTCAGAGAGGCCGCTTAGTTGGTAGTAGGCCTCATGTTTCCTAGGGTCCCATGGCAGAGGGTCCAACACGCACTTTAGGTGACTGGCTACAGTTCTCAGGCTTGTCAAAGGAGCTTCAGGACATCCAGCAACAGGGCATGAGAGGGGTGCAGAGCATGTGTCAAGACATCTCAGAGGCAGTACCTGCTGAGTGGCTCACACCTCTCGAGTCAGCAGCGCCCAGATGGATGGGGACCTTCATGCGACTGGAGGTTCTCATCTCAGTTCGGGCTTGCTCAGAGACTCTACCCTCCCTATTTTTCGAGCTATAGGGTGAGGGACGCTTACACCGAGTTTCACTAGAGGCCCCACAGGTGACAGAGTGCTTTTTTCAAAGAATCCGAGCTATGGGCATCTGCGGGAGGACTTGTGTCATAGATCCTGACCAGCAGCTCTTGAGACTGGCCACTGGAGGCTGTGGGCTTGGAAGAGTTGTCCATTGGCACGAGTGCAGTGGGATCCTGGAGAGTGGTTTTAAAGGGACCCTTTCTCCTCATCAGACCATCCAGGTGTCCCTTTCTTTCAGTACATTGTTCGACTGGGACATCACATACTGGCAGCACGGAGAGATGCTCGTCCTGCTGCAGCACCTCATTGGCAGGAGGAGGGTCTCATAGCTGAGTTCTCGTCAGCTTTTTGGGAGAGGTTGTGGGACTCCAAACAGCCGAGGCGAGTCACTTTGTTCCAATGGCTGGTTGCACATCGAGCTACAACAGTTGGGAGCTGGCTAGTACATAGTGGTCTCTCGGAAGCATGCACAGCTTGTGACCATCTTGTGGAGAGTCAACGTCACTGTCGTTGGGACTGTCCTTTGGTACAGCAGGTTTGGCTTCGTGTTCTTCGGCTGATGCCAGCTCTTTCCACAGCTCGGCAGTACACTTGGGGGGCAGCTGCTTGGTCCACTCTCACGGGCCCGGCACTTCAGTTTGAGCTATCCTCCACCAGCAAATGATAGTGATGCAGGGGGGTCGACCTACACTCCAGCCTGCTCCAGAACTTACTCCACAGGAGTGGTGCAGTGAGAGAGCGGAGTGTTGGGAGTTCATCTGCGGCCTGACACTCTGATTCATCTAGCGGGCCCGCTGCTTCCGCATCTTCGAGGCTCACCCTATACCACCAGCAGAGACAGTTCGGTATCTTTGGATAGAGCTGATTCATACTCTCAAAGGACAGTTTGAGAGACTCCAGGGCAGCTCCGACTGCATGCGGGAGCATAGAGAGGCTTTTCTTCGACTCTGGCGCCCTTGGCCTTTCTTCACCATGGTCCAGGGTGTGCTCAGATGGCACTACCGTCCACCTATGTGGCTTTTCCCTCCTCCCATCTCTTGATTTAGCCTCATTGTACATATGTGGGGTTTTTTTTCATTGGGAGAGTCTCCCCCTCATGATTGTTGTAGCCCTCTCTAGTAGAGGTGGTTGTAGCCCTATGGACAGTTTCATTACCTAATAGAAGGATCTTTTTCTCGGGGGGGAGAAAAAAGAAAGGGGTTTCTGTAATAAACTTGGACACTCCAAGTCAAGAATCTATCGCGACAACACCAAATAACCACTTCAAAACAGTTCACAATTCACAATTTATTTAACACTGGCCCGGCAGAGTTCCGTGCCTAGAGATATTGGCCCCAAAGACTGGCGCCCCTTTCGGTATTTCTTTTTGTATTAATCTGTGTTCAAAGTACAAGAGTGCGGGCAGGCGTTCACACTCAAACTCTGTGTCCAGACGCTCTGAGTTGTGAGAGGCCTGCTCACATATTTAAAGATTACAAGGGATGCCAAAATCAGAGCCCCAAAAGTTGAAAATCAAAAGCCCAAAGGCTTCCTGCTTTCCACAAGCTCTCTCTTAAGCCAATAGAAAAATAAAGCAAAAGATTTTTCTCTCTCTCTCTCTTGCTTAATAAACTAAAGCAAAGAGGCTTTCTCTCTCCCCCATCCTTTGCGTAGAAAAACAGCCAAAAAGCAACAAACTACCACAGCTTTTGTGCCTCCACAAATTGCGCCGCCAAACGCGGGGGTCCGTACAGCTGCCATGTGTCAGCCCTGCCACGTCAGCAATTAGGGTTAGGGTTTCTTGCAGCACTGGACAGCCATGTCACAATTTGTGACATATTCTCCTCTTGAAAGCATTGTAATCGCCCTCGATTACGCCTGCAAAATAGACAGAGGCCATAAACCGTCTTAGAAGACACTGATGTTGAGTTAAAGGCCTAAATAACCCCTTTTTGTACATTTTTATACTTTGTCCAGGTTCATATTGAACCTGAACACATTTTTTAAAGGTTACTTATAATAAAAGTAGGAAAACCCAAAACTCACTTATTGAGTTTTCCCCAAAAACGTGAGCTCTCTCTCTCTCCCTCTTCGTTCTGCTAGCGCTTCCCTTCTGCAGCACAATGCCTCCGCTTCAAGCCTCAAGGCCTGCACATCTTCGCGTGCTCTATCACTGGCACACACCGCCGCGCGCTCATCAACTGGTATCAGAGCCCAATTAGGGTTTGCTCCCAAACCTGCAAACGCTGATTTTCAGCCAAGGAGGTCAACTTTCACGCGAGATTTTGCAATTTCATCGCCAAAGGACTCGTCCCCGGACACTAGAGAGCTCCCGACAAGTCAAATTGACCTAAATCAGGCTGAAATTAGGTCAAAACCAGCAAATTACAGGTTATGACAGCAAAATACAGGTTTTGCAAATGATGTATTAAGGTGTGGGAACACTTTTGCTAAGTCCCCGCTACTCGAAAACACTAAAATTACCGAAAAACAGATCCTAAAACAAGCAGATTTACGTAGGTTTTGCAAGTGTTTTTTATGATGCGACTACATTGGGGGAAGTGCAAATTGAAGCAATCTACGCACGTTTGACAAAGTTTAGCTATGTATGACCATTTGTGGCTCAATTTCATACAATTTGATGCTACAAATTGGGGCTTTTGCTCTTACATGCTTCTAAAGGCTGTGCATTAGCCTTATGTATGTTCTGTGAGGTTAAAAACAACTAAAATTGTTGTTTTTGAGCACAAATTCGCTCGTTGAAATTTCCTGCGCATAAATTTCAAAGATTGTTTTTTGTGTCTAAATCGACCTATTTTGCCCCAAATTGCTCATGTGACCATTTGGAGCTGTAGTGCACACCTCAGTGAGGCTATACTCCGGTTTTTGTGCATTTTGCCCAAAAATTCAGTGTATTAGCCCTCTTATTCGTGCAACTATGGCCTCATCTTCTTCGGATGTGAAGAATCTCTTCGAGATTAGGAGGTTCGATGGAACAAGTTTCGATCTTTGGAAAGACAGGATCCAGGGAATCCTATTTCTTAAGGATTGTGAAGGGGCACTTGAACAGGTAAAGCCACAGAATATGACAGATGAAGCATGGGTTAGCCTGAACAGGAAGGCTGTTACATACATTAAAATGGCCATGACCGATGAGACAGTCATTTATGTGAAAGGTCACACAAGTGCTTTTGATGTGTGGGAGAAGTTAAAGGGAATGTATGAGAATACAACGCCTGTCAACCAAGTGCATTTGATGCGAAAACTTGTTGGCATGCAACTAGATGAGTCCAAGAGCGCTGCAGAGCACTTGTCGTTGTTCGCAGGTACATTGTCGCAGTTACAAGATTCAGGCTTGCCCCGTTTTTATGACAAGCTGAAAGCTATCTTCTTGCTTATGACCTTACCTGAGTCATGGGAAACATTGGTGGTTTCATTGTCCAATAACCCCAATTTGACCTTTGATGGTGTTAGGGGTTCTATCTTGAATAAGGAAATCAGGAGGAAAGCAAGTGGAGAGGGAGGCAGCTCGACCAACATGGTTAGAGGCACGACAGAAAAGAAGAATGCCTATGCACAAAGGAGTAAGAGTAAGAGTAAGGAAAGGGGAAATGGCAGCAAAGGCAAGGATGATGTGACTTGCTATCGGTGTGGCAGGAAAGGTCACAAGAAACCCGATTGGAGGTACTACAAAGCCGAGTTAGAACGGAAAAAGAACGGCGGAGACAAAAAGAAAGAGAAGAAGGAAGTCAAGACAGATGCACAGGATAGCTCAAAGGACAAAGAGAAGGCCTATGTGGCTTCTAGTGTTGTGATTGAGGAGCTGTCAGATGTAGAGGACATCTTGTGTGCCACTTTGTCAGATGATGATGCTTATGACATTGATGCCTCTCTTAATGTTCATTCACAGGACATGCAGATCACCAAGAGTGATCTTATTGATGCTTTGTTGACTGTCAATGATGCATTATCCCAGACTTGGATTGTTGATTCCGGTGCTTCATTTCATGTGACTCCTAAATGTCAATATGGCAAGCAAGTAAAGCGTTCTTATTACTCTGGTGTCTCTCGTAAATCTTGTGTGCTTGATCTTGTACATTCTGATGTATGTAGCATGCCTACTAAGTCTATGGGAGGTGCATGCTATTTTGTCTCCTTTGTTGATGATCACTCTAGAAAAATTTGGGCTTATTTGCTTAAATCTAAGGATGAAGCCTTTGCTGCATTTAAGAGATTTCATGCATTTGTGACCACCCAAACAGGTAGAAAGCTAAAATGCTTGCGTACGGACAATGGGGGGGGAGTTCACAAGTGCTGAATTTAACAAATTTTGTGAAAATTTGGGCATTAAGAGGGAGCTTACTGTGCCATACATCCCCTCTTCTAATGGTGTGGCTGAAAGATTCAATAGGACACTTTGTGAGAGGGTGAGATGCATGTTGTCCACAGCTAATGTCTCTCATGGATTTTGGAGAGAAGCTTTGAAAACTGCAATGCATATATGCAATCGATTCCCTCACATGTCTTTGAAAGGTGACATCCCTGAAGAGGTTTGGTCTGGCAAGCCTGCTTCATATGATCACTTACGCATTTTTGGTTGCGAGGCTTTTGTGCATGTCAGACCCGAGTTGAGGAGTAAACTAGATGCCAAATCTATTAAAGGCCTTTTCATGGGATATGGTGAAGAAGGTAAAATGGGTTACAGGATTTGGTTACCTCAGCTCAAAAGGGTTGTATGCAGCCGGGATGTTGTTTTTAATGAGGCAAGGCTGCTTCAAAACAATTGTGCCTCAAAGCATGACCATAAAAGGGTCAAATTTCAGCATGACCAGCCACCTGTTAGCCCTATTTTTGACCCTCAGGATGCACCACATATGGCTGAAAATATAGATGATCCAGTGGTGTTTGAGCCAAATGATGTTGGACACCAAATTGAGGCTCCTGAAGGGCATTTGCAGCCACTAAACAATGCTGAAAATGATGTACAGCAGCTGTAACAAACTGCTGACGTGTCAAAGCCTAAAGAATGGAGCCAACTTACAGATGATGTGGCTGCCCGAGAGCAAAAACCCGAAACCTTAATTTCTGCCAGAAACCCTAATTGCTGAAACCCTAATTCTGGAAACCCTAAACCTAAAACCTGCAAACCCTAATTTTGGAAACCCTAACCCTAAAACCTGCAAACCCTAATTCTAGAAACCCTAAGAAGAACAAGCAATAGAAAAAGAAGTCCTACCAACTTATAGGGACCCCGTCCGATGGGGCCCCAAGTGACATAAAGGCATTAAAAATAAAGCAGAACACACTCAAAAGACTTTGCACATCAAAATATGATGATGTGGCACTTGTACGAACATCTCGGAATTCGCGGCGGATTTTTAGGGAAATCTCGAAATTTTAGGAAAGTGATTTTTTTGGGTCAGCTTTTCATATTTGATGCTTTTAGGCTTTGGGCCTTTAAATATGAACCTTGAGGGCCCTCTCTGGCACTCTTCAGCGCGCAAATTGTGGAGGAGGTGCTCCTCGGCTGTTGTACTTTGCGAATCAGCATTAATATAAAGAAATACCGAAAGGGGTGCCAAGGTTTGGGGCCAATACTCTCTGGGGTGGAATTCCGCCACTCCGTGTCGCGTGTCGTCTCTCTCTTTCAGTTCAGTTGTTATTGAAGTGCTGAAAGTCTGTTTAGTCTGTTCTTTTCTATTGGCACGTGGTGCCCGCCGTGTGACAGCAGCCCATTGTTGATGATTTTATTATGCCACCTGATGTAGACCCATTACCGGATAATGTGGATCATTGGGTGAGGCGGTCTACTCGTCCAAGATAGACTGTGAGTAGATATGATCCCTCTTTGCATTACATTATGTTGACAAATGAGGGAGAGCCTCTTACGTAAAGAGGCAAAGACATGTGAGTCAAGCAATAAGTGGGAGCTTGCAATGCAAGAGGAAATGAAATCCTTGTATGCAAATGATACTTGGGATCTTGTGCCATTGCCTAAAGGGAGAAAGGCTCTTCCTAACAAATGGGTATACAAGATTAAGATTGTGGATGAGAAACCCAAGTTCAAGGCAAGATTGGTTGCAAAAGGATATGCATAGAAAGAAGGAATTGATTTTCAAGAAATCTTTTCTCCTGTTGTAAAGCTTACAACTTTACGTGTCCTTTTTGCTCTCGTTGCGGTGCTTGATTTGGAATTGAATCAAATGGATGTAAAGACAGCGTTTTTGCATGGTGACAATGAAAAGGACATATACATAAAACAACCTGAAGGTTTTGTAGTTCCTACACGTGAGGAACTTGTATGCAAACTGAAAAGGGCTCTGTATGGTTTGAAACAATCATCACGGCAATGGTATAAGAAGTTTGACACTTTTATGCTGTCTCAAGGCTTTAAACGCAGCCATGCAGATCATTGTTTGTATACAAAAAGGGATGAAGATGGTAGTCCCATCATACTTGTTCTCTATGTTGATGACATGCTGCTTGCCGGGAAACATAAGACTAGTCTTGATGCTCTGAAACGTAAGCTAAATTCAACATTTGCTATAAAGGATTTGGGTGATGCAGAGCATATTTTGGGCATGCGTATTAAAAGAGATAGAAAGCTGAAATTGTTGTTTTTATCTCAAGAAAGGTACATTGCAAAAGTACTTGACAGGTTTAACATGGCTGATGCTAAGCCTTGGAGTACCTTTACCTCTATACACTAAGCTTAGCAAAGCAGATTGCCCAAAGGATGAGGTGGCATTGAAAGCAATGAAGGAAATCCCTTATGCATCAGCTTGTGGTTCTCTTATGTATGCTATGGTTGCCACTCGTCCCGACATTGCTTATGCAGTGAGAGTTGTTAGTCGATACATGTCGAATCCGGGCAAAGCGCATTGGGAAGCTGTCAAATGCATTCTGAGATATTTGGAAGGTACACAATCAAAGTGTATCTGTTATGGCAAAAGTGACTTAAAGTTGCAGGGATATTGTAATGCAGACATGGCAGGTGACATGGATACCAGGAAATCTACCAGTGGATATGTATTTGCCATTGTTGGTGGTGCAATCTCTTGGTGTTCTAGGTTACAAAAAATTGTGGCATTGAGTACTACTGAGGCTGAATATATTTCAACCACAGAGGCTTCAAAAGAGGCCATTTGGTTGGGCAGACTTGCAAAAGAACTTGGCATGCCTGCTCATACACCCGTGTTGGGTTGTGATAGCCAGAGTGCTGTCTATTTAGCCAAAAATGCCATGTTTCATGCCCGTACCAAACACATAGATGTACGGTACCACTTCATACGACAGGTATTGGAGGATGGTCTAGTCAGCTTGACTAAGATCCATACACAAGATAACCCTACAGATGTTCTCACCAAGAATCTTGCTACGGCTCAACATGAGCATTGCATATAGCTGGTGGGATTTGGTCAACTTAAAGACGTCATTTATGCCTTTAAGTGGGAGGTTGTTGGGTTAAAGGCCTAAATAACCCCTTTTTGTACATTTTTATACTTTGTCCATATGAACCTGGACACATTTTTTAAAGGTCACTTATAATAAAAGTGGGAAAACCCAAAACTCACTTATTGAGTTTTCCCCAAAAAAGTGAGCTCTCTCTCTCTCCCTCTTCATTCTGCTAGCGCTTCCCTTCTGCAGCACAGTGCCTCCGCTTCAAGCCTCAAGGCCTGCACATCTTCGCGTGCTCTCACTTGCACACACCGCCGCGCGGTCATCAACTAATTGTTAGTACCTACGTACTAGAAACACACATCTAGCACGTGTACAATCGACAGTCACATCACACGATATCACAGGACATCACTCGACATCACAGGACAATTAACATTCATTCGGATCTTAGACCATGATTTATCGGCAATGCAGGTAGCAATCGCATCTCGATCCAATCGGGACCTCATAGATGCCCGATTGACTAACCCCTATTGTAACCATGTCTATTCGAGATCAATTAGACCAAAATGCTGCAGTCATTTCGTCTATCATTTCCTACACTTACAAACAAGTCAAGAACAAATCAATTTCATATTCAGGAATTCCATTTCATAAAGTCATACAGCAGCATACTGTCAACTCTCAGTATCCCTGAAGCTCAAAGAGATATCAGTGACTCTAGTATTCTAAAAATCAAGGTATCTGTTGACAAAGGAGCGGAGTAACTCCCCTCTTGTGCATCCCACTGCACCAGATCTCCGGCCAAGCTGAATTCTGGGTTCCATTTGGAATAGACTATGCTAAACCAAAAGCTTCAAGGTAAAGGTTCACAATCTGAGGAGTATCTGTTAGGTCCTCCTCCTCCATCCACTTCGCATCCAATGCAGGATAGTTCTTGAATTTAACCAAGAACCGCCTTCGTACTTTACCCTTATTCTTTGTGTCCTTATGTGCCAAAATCTGTTCAGGAACAAGGATCTCCTCGTTTTCCTCCACTTCGGGTTGCTCATCGGGCTCCCCATCATCAGACACATCACCTTTGAAAGGTTTCAAGAGACTCCTGCATTGTGAATCCTCCAAGTGTCAGGCAGTGTCGGTCGGAAGGAGACATCATTGATCTTTTCGGAGATCTGGAAAGGTCCGTAGTATCGCATACTAAGCTTTGGAAAAAGCCTCTCCTTTCCCTTCTTCTTTCTCAGGCGTGCCTTCTCAAAACGTAAGAGCACCCAATCATCCTCCTTCAATTTCAAATCACGACGATGGCGATCCACTGCCTTTTTCTGTCGTTCTTGAGATTTCTACAAAGCCTCAAGGACTTTAGCAAAAGCCGTATCTAAGTTGCGCGTGTATTCATCCACTTCAAAAATCTTATCTTTCGTGCTTAGGAAGAGTGGAACCTTCGCAGCACCTTCAACAATCTCAAATGGCACCTTCCCCGTCGAAGAGTGTATCATGTTATTGTAGGCAAATTCCACCAAAGGTAGATACTTTTCGCATTGAGTCTTTTGATCTGAGATATAAGACTTCAATAAATCTAAAACCACTGAATTGGCAATCTCAAATTGCCCGTCAATCTGCGGGCGGAAAGATGATGAGAATTGCAACCGCGTACCAATGTTCTCCCAAATTGCCTTCCAAAACAGGAAAGGCATGCGAGGCGAAGGGGCATATACCAAGGCCGGAAATCGCAACGGGATGCGACCTTTCATCGGCAAGAGGTGCAACCCTTCAACGCAAAGAGACACCACGTGATGAAGAGGCATACGCCGAGAATTGTAGCAGGTATGCCACATACACACATCGCCTTCTCTTGAGTTATTTATGTATTTAGAAAAGAGGGTTTCGAATTACCTCATACTGGTCTATGTGTATTCCATCTTTTTGCTGCTTCCATACAGCTCCGGGATAGGGTAGAGTGCAGCGGCAAGGGTGAGAGGCTCACAACCTTTGAGTACGAGGAAAAAAAATTACTCTAATACCACTATAAGGATTCTAGGTACTAATCTTTAATTAAGTACTTAAACTCATGATTAGGACTTGAGAAACTTGAACTGAACTCAAAAACAAGACTTAGAAGACTCTGTGTTGATTGATTGAATGAATGCTTGAAAACTGAGTACAATAGGCTCCTTATATAGGAGATGAAGAGACACAAATGAAAAGACACTTCTCCTGGTGAAGAGACATGACTGTAGACGTAAAGACACATCCTTTCGACAAAGAGCTGCAACCATTGGGCGAAGAGTCGCACCTGTAGAGTGAAGGGATGTGATTAGTCATCGAAGGATCGTGGCTTTTGGCGAAGAAACACGTCTTTTGGGTGAAGGGATGTGACCATCCAAGCATAGGGGTCCTCCTTGGCATGGCACTTCGTGTATCTGCAACTAGGAGTAGATGTAATACAGTAACACAGTCATAATCGTCACAGAGATCCCCGCTTTATGAGCTTGTTTTGGAGGGAAATCTGGGAGAATATTGACACACGGCGTCCTTGTTCCACCCACAGACAGATGGGCAATCAGAGATAGCAAATTCAATTGTTTTGGACTTATTGAAGTCATGCATCTCTCATTAGACGACTCAATGGGAGAAATATTTGCCCTTGGTGGAGTTTGCCTACAACAACACGATTCATATGTCGACGGGGAAGGCACCATTTGAGATTATTGAGGGTGTTAAGAAGGTTCCACCTATTCTAAGCATCAATGATAAGATTTTTGAAGCAGATTAGTCCACTCAAGATCTTGGCAATGCTTTTGCTAAGATGTGCAAGGCTCTCAAGAAGTCTCACTATGGCCCTTTCCAGATTCAAGAGAAGATCATTGATGTATCTTTCAAACTAAAGTTACCAGTGGAAGAGAGAGAGCAGATTCTCATTCCAAAACAAGTCCTAGCTCACAAGGAAAGGAAAGTAAAAGATAAGCTGACACGTCAGTATTAAGTCAAGTTCAGGAACTACCCAGCTTTGCATGCAAAGTGGATGGAGGAGGAGAACCTAGCACATACTCCTCAAATTTTAGAGCTTTACGTTAAAGCTTTTGGTTTAGCACCGACTATTCCAAGAGTTACCAATAAATCAGAAGGTTGAATCTGGTGCGGTGAGGACTATACGAGAGGGGAGTGACTCCACTCCTTTGGCACAAGTTACCTCGATGGAATAAAGTTGCTGATTTCTTTTTGAGATTTCAGAGATAGTGACATGGGAATTCCTAAAATGAACCTGTTACATGTGCTCTCTCATGTGTGTATTGTTTGAGTGCATGTTTGAAAGGCAAAATGATTGCAACATTTCTGTCTTGTTCACCTGAGGGGCGATGTGGATATGATAGTAACGCGATTTAGTCAATTTGTCAAAGACGAGCGCAGTCTGGATGTGATTGCTAAATAAGTTACAATGATCATGATTCTCATCTAAGATCTCAACGGGGATAGTGATGTGAATGTTCAATGGTTGTCATCTTCGTGCAAGTGTTGGATAAATGTGGTCTAGTAAGTCGATACTTAGAGTCAGTGTTTGTTGAACTAGTTTTTGTCCTATGTCTGTTTTGCAAGCGTAATCGAGGGCAATTATAATTCTTTCAAGAGGGGGCTATGTCACAAAGTGATGATGTGGCATGACCTAAAGGAAGGATTCCGGAGAGAGGGGTCAAAACCCTAGTGAAAGGGGCAAAAGACGTTTCATCAACTTACAGAACCTGTCTGAGAGGCCTAAATTAAAGGGCATAAATTTTATAAGCTGTACCAATTTATGGTACCCCGATCGAGGGGCCTAAAACCTTAAAAATCATCCCTATAACCAAAATCACGTGGAGGATTGATGACGTGGCAGTTGTACGGACACCCGCATTTTGCATTGACTTCTAACATGGCAGCCATACAAATTTCCACGATTTACGCTGGTGAGTTTTGGCGCTAGCTTTTGGGATAGGATACTCTTAGACTTTTCACGTAAATTACTTCTGAGAAGGTTAAGGGCCTATAAATAAATTGCTAGGGCGTCTCATTCTCAACGGATTGGCTTGGAAGCACTGCGGAGAGAAGAGGACCCTCGGACATTGTATCTTTTCAAGCATAATAACAAAGAAATACCGAGAAGGGCGGCCAATCTTTGGGATCAGTACCTTTGGGTGCGGAACTTCGTCATGCCGTGTCGTCTCTCTTCAATTCTTTCAGTTTCTCTCATGTGTGTTGCACTAGATTTTTGGCTTGGAGTGTCCAAGTCTATTACACCCACCCTTGCCCGCTCTTGCCACAATCCTACCCTCCCTGCTTTCTTTATCGCCTTGAGCCTTCCACCCTAATTCCCACATATTTGCAACTTCACCTGCCACACACACACACATTTTCTTACATACATATATACTCCCCCTACAGTTTTGAGAGAGTGAGGGGTGAGGTGGGGAGCAATCCTTGGTTTTGAAAATGATATTTGCTTATTCTCTTTTGAACTTATTCTTTTTTGAACTAGTATGGCACCGTCCTTTGTTATTTGAGATGAGCTTGAGCAAAAGATCGGTGACCATTTTGAGATTCTCTCTCAAAGAGGAGTGGTCGGCCGTCTGGTTGGGTGCACCTACGCATGGGTTAAGATTCAGGAATAGCCGTAGCCGAAGAGACAGGGGAGGATGGCAACCTACTGGGCAAAGGTACTTTTCATTGTTGTTTTCTCATCACATGAGTTTGCCTCTAAGGTCGTTAGCCGCACTCCTCTCGCTTTTGGGAACATATTGGTTTTTTTGCATCCGTGGTATGAGGATTTTTCATTAGGCATTATAATCATAGTTATTGGGATCTCTTTGAAACTCCATTTCTGTCATTTTTCCCATTGCCATTTTTGTTTCTGTTCCCCTCCCCTTGCTCCCTATAGTTTCTAGAAACTCCCTAAATCTCTAACTTTTTGCTATTTCCGTTTTTGTATGTTTATAATGCATTATGGAACATGAATAAGAGAGGCACATGGTGGCAGAATGTTGTGTTAGCTATCTAGAAAAGTAAGCTCCCTTCAAAAGAGTGTCTTCTATGGAGTTGTTTTATTGGTGTTGTGTGTTGCTAGCCGTCTTCATGCTCAAAGAATTGCAAGTTCTTGTTGTGTTCGGCGTTCGATTTCACCCAAGACTGTTCCCCATTTATTCTAGCTTGCAAACATAAAGACTCGGTCCCTTAGATTCCTATATGTCTTCACAGTCATTTTCCAGGTGGAGGTTTTTAAGAAGCATTTCTAGTTGTTTGGTGAATTCGCTTCATCTTTATCACAATATATCCCTTTCTTAACTTCATCGGATTCTGGATGTTTTGAAGAATTTAGAGATCTCGTAATCTCTGAGTGTTTCATCAAGTGGTTGCAGAAGATTGTTTTTGGATTCTTCGAGAGTCCACTGAGTTATCAATATTACTAAAATCCTTAACGAAAAAAAGTGTGTGGGGGGTTTTAAGTGTGGGTGTGAGTACTCCCCCAAACCCCAAACCCCCCCCCCCCCCCCCCTCAAAAAAAAACAAAAAATGAAAGGAGCTCGTAGACCTTACTACTGCTATGCTATACAACTACATAATGGGGGCTGAAATGTCTCTTTTGGCAAATATCCTTCTAACAAACACAAAGCTCATCAAAGAGATGATCTTAAACTAGGCCTGTTGCTGCAACTCCTGTACCAATAAGAAGATTCTCGCGAAAGACACTAACACAAATAACTTATATTCACAATATAACAGTCATGATTAGTGCAGATGATTAAAGATAACAGTTACCCATTGTGCAATGTGTACATATTCCCCACTGTTCTGCATTATAGCTTTGTTCCCTGTCAGCAGCTCTAGTAGGATAACACCAAAAGCATAGACATCACTCTTTTCTGTAAGCCTCTCTGTTTGGGCATACCTGTACCCCACAAAGGGAAAGTCAGGAAAGATTCATGATGCCTCAAAACTAGCAACAAGATTCTACTTACTCTGGATCAAGATAGCCAAAAGTGCCCTTCACCCCAGTGGTGATGTGTGTCAGGGCTGATTGGGACAAAAGTTTGGACAACCCAAAATCTGCAACCTTTGCATCTAAATTTTTATCAAGAAGGATATTGCTGCACTTCACGTCCCGGTGAATGATTGCAGGGGAGCAATCATTATGCAAGTAGCTAAAACCTGTATAAGAATCAAATGCAAACAAAAAATAAGGCTTCAACATCCACAGCATAAAGACTAAGCTTATTCTGTCAGAAAATAAATAGCAACCTTTAGCAGCACCAACAGAAATTCTCAGCCTGGTGGGCCAATTTAAAGGCTCCTGTTCACTGGGAAGACCTGCTCCAATCAAACAAAAGATTCAAGTTTTAGCTGACCTACCTCATGTGGTTTTAACCTTGTCTGAGTTTTAGCACTAAATTTTTGTTAGCAACCAGCTCTGATGGTCAACGAAAGAATAAGGGCCTCTATATGTCCATCATCTCTGATGGTCAACGAGGCAACTAGCCAATCCCTGATCTTTCCATGGAAGAACATCCAATCATCCGCTCAAGGAGGCCTTGCTGAGATAGAACATGAATCCAATTCCCTCTCTTTATTCCTTTGACTGTCGCACCTTACCCTCCACCATCTCTATTTTTCATTACCTTGGCTTTTGACCAAAGACTACCAGAGTTAAATTCACCACAAATGTCTTAAGGGTAAAGGGGTCAGTAAGGGTGCGACTAACTTGGGGAGCCTCAATCTCTCTCCTGTGAGCTCAATTTCTTGCGCTCAACAGCTCATTCTAATCGCCTTATCACAAGCTTTAAGCAGAATTAATTTGGGGTTGGTTGGGTTTGATAGCCAATAGTTACGACACCATTTTCGAAATCACGTGTATCAAAAACCGGCATGAATAAGAACACCAATGGGAGCCAAAAGAGGTAAAACGCAACCACGAGTTTTGAACCCACGCATTGGCCAATGAGAAGGCTTTACTTCGAATGAACTAGCCGTTTCAACTCTGTTTTTTTATGCTTCTATTGGTCCCCATACACATTAAAATTAGGAGTTCATGTGTCTTTTCTCTGGAGGCCGTACCACAACTAGCCCCTCTACCCTATATAGATAGAAATTGTTGATTCCCTTCGCACTCTTAACTTTATGCGAATATTAGACAGTTTTGTCCCTTAGGACACCAACAAACCCACTCCTCACTATGAATTTGGGAGATCCTTTGGTTGGCAAAAGGCAGTTCAAGCTTGAATGGGCAAAGTTGATCATATGCAATCCGGATGCCCTCAACCGCATTTACACCTAACTCCCCTTGCGCAATGCCACAATAGGAACATCCTATCTCTATAAACTTAGCAATTGATCCGAAGGCTAAACAAAGTGACATTCACATGTGATTTTGGACAAAGGCAAAGCGAAGTATTCAAAGTAGCTATACAACCTTACCTTCACAAACCGTCCTTATAGAGAAATATAATATAACGATGAGCGATGAATTATAAAAGTCACCTAAAAAAAATTGTTCTAGCTTGCCCGTTGTAAGTTGCTTGCCAAATATGTTCCACCTTTGACTACTGCAAAAAATGCAAACTATCTAAAACTAGCTTGTTCCTCTATGTTGTTGCCACACATCCTTTGTCGATTTTTTTGGATTAATGGACAATTTCATGCTTTTGGTTTACCTTCTGCCATTTTGCAACGCAAGCTTATGTGGATGGTTCTATGTTTTGGCCTCATCTCGTTCCAGTTGATGTACAGAATGGTAGTCTTTGCTCTAGAACCATAAGGGATCAGTTGTGGGCTTGAAACTCCACACTACTACCTTTGAATTGCAAATAGTGGCACTCAATCTTATGGCAAAATGATAAAATTCAACCGCGTACTTTTGTTCTTCATCTACGCTATCCGTTTGCTTGGTCACCCTCTTGTCAACAATTAGATTTCATTCGAAAATGTCAATTTGGCCACGGCATCTACATCTCAAGAATGTACAGTCCATCTTCATGGCATAAGTTAATTTTTTCCTACCTCTTTTGCATTGATCAATTGTGCCTTTTTCTTCTTGTAAGTGACATTTTGGAGCTTTACTGGAGAACAAAATAAAACAAGAAGATCTTGCGCAAGTTATCAATGGATTAGCTTTGTAAGGCATGGAGAATCCAGCATCTTACATGTATGTTGTCATTTACTAGCAAGAAAAGCCATTTTATTTGCCAAATATACTTGAGCAAATACAGCCTTGGCAAAATGTGCTTGCCCAATTATGTCATATACTCGCACATAGAAATTTATTGCTTGGAGTGTGGGCTAGATCAGTCAGAAAAGACAATTACAATCAATAAGATGTCATGATCGTGAAAGATTGTCAATGTGCATACATGTGGTCTAGTTGCATTGAATATGTTTCTCTCTCCATAAGCTTCTTGGACTGATGTTCTAAAGCTAGAATCATGTTGTACTCGGTAGGAGCTTTCATTTGATACCCATATTGATATTTCTTTTTGTTAGTAGTACTCCTAAGAAGGAAGGTTCTATTGGCTTCTTGAAGATTTTGAAAGGAGGATTCTAGAGGGACAAGTGGAAGAACACTGGTTGCAAATCTTCCAAGAGTTGGAACACTCATTTACTCTTTTTGACCATTGAAAGAACATTTTTTGCAAAGCTTTTCAAAAGTTGGGACACTTGTCCACCTTTTTGGCTTCTAAAGGCCTTAGTACCCAAGGGACCAAGGTCGTTCAAATTTGCTTGTATGACAGTGTCTCTATGGAGCTAAAAAGTCTTGTGAATGAATAGAAAGAGATCCTAGCTTTTTAAATGCTATTTTTCAAAAGTCCAAAGGTGCATTTATTTTTTGGCATGCTTGACAAAGGCTTTTAGAGAACAAATGAATATATAGAGGACTTTGATCCCATAATATGAGATATTGATAAAGGGTCCTTTCATTTAAGGATTTCAAAAAACTTTATTTTATTGAATTGTTTTATTATTTTCTATGCTTATCAAATCTACTTTGTTTAATAAAAAACATTGAAATAATTTTTCTTGATTTTTTTTTCCAAGAAACTTATTGAAAAGACTAACAAAAAATTATAGAGTATCTTTTTTTTTTTTGCCAAACTCACAAGTAGGTGTCCTCAATTTTGAAAAATTCTCATTCTTAAGAATCTTTGTAGGATTCCTTGTACTTGCCTCGCGTGCTCTGTCAGAGAAAGGATACCCTTGTTACCATATACATGTGGTAGTGATGTGTGTGAACACACTTAGGACTGCAGGGACATTTTTTCCCTCTTTAGGAGGTTTTTTCCCCCGTGCTTTGTATATATGTCCATCATTCTAGCGCTATCTATCTTTTCCATTGCACACTAAGTAATACACTCTCGGTTGTGTGCCTTGAGCTTCCTTCGTCTTCTCCAAGCTATGTGTGTTTTCCTCCAACCCTAATTCCAACCATTGGTATCAGAGCAGGTTGCGTCCTCCCGAGCTTAGTTGTCAGCAGCTCCACCACTTGCCTACTCACTTTCTTTGATTTCAGTGAGCTTTGGCGAGCGTTCTTCGCAGGTCGACAAAAATTTTGGGCTCATTTCGGCCTTCGTTTCCACTACAGGTAGTACTGCACATGCTATTACGTCATTTTGTGCAAATTTTTTGTCAATGCCATTTCCTGCATAATATGTCCCTTACAGTCTTCTATGGTTTGTGCTATATAGTACGTGTTGTTCCCCCTTCATTTCTCCTCTTGTCGGGCAGTTTTCACATCAAGTGTAGGCATTCGTCATGGCCGACAACAACACAGATGTGTTCAAGATGTTTGCTATCGAAGAAAAATTAGATGGGGACAATTACCCTATGTGGGCTTACATGATGCAACATGTTCTTGTGTCAAAGGGTGTCTAGAATATTGTGCAGGGCATTGATGTACGTCTTGGTTCTGAGGATGTAGGCAATGTTGAGGATGTTGCAGGTCTTGAAGCAAGGATTGTTGTTGTTAGAGTTATTTCGCCTACGGTAGAACAAGCTCATTGGGATGTAAAAGATTTGCAGGCTCATGCATTGATTGTGTTGTCTGTGAAGAGCACTATTACTCCCCACATTCGTTCAGCGAAATCTATCAAACAGGCTTGGGATATTCTGGCTGGACTTTATGCAAGTCGCAATGAGTCTAAAATTGCATTGCTACGTAAAGAGTTGGAATCGAAGATTATGCATGAGGAAGATGACATGGAAACTTTCCTTGTTGGTGTCAAGGTTATCAATGAGCAACTTATTTATGCAAGTGAAGTCATTTTCAACAGTTCCCTTGTGCTGACTGTTCTTGATGCCTTGCCAGATTCTTACCAGACGTTTGCTAGTACTTGGAGACTTATGACCCAAGGAAATCCTGAAGATGTCAAGTTTGATGCATTATGCACATTGCTATTGCAAGAGTCACTTTTCAAAAAAAACAGGACTAGACAGTGTGCAGTTGAACAATCCTTTATTGTTGCTCAAAGAAAAAGTGGTAACAGTAATGTTCAAAGTCAAAAACCTTACTTAAGCAAATTCTAGAATAGGGAGAGAATCGCCCATTCAAAATACGTTGTGCTAACGTATGCTCTTAGCAGATACTTTAACAAAAAATACTTGTAAGCTGCCCATCCAACATGGGATGAATAGCAGCATTAAGAGTGAGGTGCTTTCCCCCAACCACTTACAGACTATCTTCCACGACTGACGATAAACTATGCCTCAACCATTGAGTATCCAGCCATATATTTGATATGTAGTGGAGACAACCAACTAGGTTGAAAGCGGGTTGGATTGGAGTAAGCTCATAGAGTTTAGACCATCCAACCACAGACACCCATCTTGAGCCAGTACCTTGTATGGCAGGGTGTAAACTCATAATAAATTTGCAGTAGAGATTGCACTTGCAGTGCAAAAAGGTGCAGAAAGAATAAATTCCATGAATTTGCATGCCACTCCAAATAATTCAGTATTAAACACTAGGGCCCATAACACCTAGTGTGCATGCATTTAACGCAAACTTATCCAAACCGCAATTCCATGACAAGACTTTCCACGATACATACGGGAAGGCCTGGCAACAAAAGTTGGACTATAATAGAATGTGACAACCCAATCACACCTAGGTACCAACCATGAGACATTCTCATGAAAGTAGCATACTTGGCTATATGTAGAAACGACCCTCCGTTAAGGTGGTTTCACAACACTTGTAATCAAAACAAGTCTGTACTTAGCACCCGACAATTTCTAGCCACTAAAATTGTTCCTAATACGGTGTGCTCCAAATGCTCTAATAAACGGATGCAACTAGCACGTAGGGACGTCGTCGCGACACATCATTAGGAATTAGGTGCCAGTGTTAGTCCCAGAGACTCATATTCTCCACATGTGGAATATGTCTCAAATAAGGATGGCTGAAAAAGCGACATCCATCAAGTACAAGATGTACTTGTGTGTGGAGGTAACTACAAAACACTCTGCGACAAGAGTGAGAGGGACCCTCATTATCATTGCTCCAGACTGGCTAAACCGAACTCCTTGAGTTCCTAGATCATGTTGTATCCCATGTGACAACATGTGCCAAAGAGAACCCTACAAGTGGGTTCATAATAGCATAATGCAGAAATGTATATTGGACACTACGGCCCAAAATAATTTGTTCCAACATGCCCTTGACATGTCTTTGAAACATTCAATCATATTTATACGAGTTGAAAAAATCAAACAAAGCATACTAAAAAATGGAATAACACCAAGTCAATAGATGCGTACTCGGGGATTGAACTATATGTTCACTTACCCGTATTCAAATGCACAGGAGCACGTCTCCCACCTGTGAAAAAAAGAAGCAACATTGCACTGGGTACCCTGGGTGTTGCCGTCACAATCCAAACCCTTTGGTTATAATTTACGTAGTCAAACCCCTTGGTAAGACCCTTTATAGAATCTGCTCAACTAGCAGGTAACCATACACAACATATAAGTCGATAGTGTATAAAAATGATTGGAATCAACTTGAAAAGTTGAATTTGTCCACTACCCGCTGGTAGATTGCGAACTTCTTTCCTTGAAAGTACAACTGGGATAGATCAAACTATGATCCTCAATGCCTATGGGGTGATTTAGTAAACACCCGCTGGATCTTACCCCAAAATTGTGATGCCATAGACACTCGTAGTGCTATAGAGAGAGCAAGAGATCCACAAAAGTGAGATGCCTAGCTCGTATGAATAGCCATACTGTCTTAACTGTTTGCTGCCTCTAGACTCCATTGTATAGATCAGCTGATGTGAGTTTAAGATGATAAAAAACTCAACTTGAGTGTCGCACTAAAAACATGTAGTGCAAAAATGACACCCTAAACATTCGTAATGACAAGACTCTTGCTTGTCCATTAACGTCGATGTATTCGATGTGTACTCCACTAGGCAGATCTATTCGATCTTAAGAACAATCACCCAAGGAATGCCAACAGTTGGGTCTTACACGAGATATGACAATGACTCTTAGCCAGCGTGTGTGGCTCATAGCCCTTATGGCAATTAGTGTTCAATCAACGAATCGATGAAGACTAATTTAGATGGCGTCTTGCCCTATTTCTAGCTGAGAGTTAGAGCACCTTGGCTTAGGCTGACTCCCAAACAAACATGTTCAAAAGCTTCTTAGAAAGTTTTCATTATTCTTTGAGAGAAATAAGAAAGAGAGAGAGAGAGAGAGAGAGAGAGAGAGAGAGAGAGAGAGAGCATGCGGGGCTGAGGAACTTTCCTTAAGCATTTGTGACGTGTATAGTTGGTGCCCCTGCTTGTGTGCATCTAATGCCTAGCGTGCAGCTTATCCTATAAACATGCAAAAATCCTCCTGTGTGACACTCTCGTCTAGAGAGGTAACAGAAATCACATCGAGACCGACCTACCGTGTAGGGGTCGTGACTGTATAGCGGAAGCGTATTTCATGAGTCGGTAGAATTGAATCCACCTAGCTACCATGCCGTGCATGGAAAATTGCAAGTCCTTGGAAAAAATAATGGCTTCAAACGTGAGAGCCAAAACCATAAGTGCCTTGCATAGTCTAGAATGGTAGGGGTTCTGTGAGCTGATATTTCCAATTTTGCCCGTTCCCCAAACTTGTGTGTCGATGCCCTTGATGCTAGATCAATGGGCATGATCTTGGCACGAGTTAAAAGCCATGCTTCATGTGAAAATGGAAAAGCACTTTGCCTTGCACAACAACAATAGTTGCCAAGTAAAGTGTAAACATGAAAAAACAAGAAAAAACTTAGAATTGTCTAACCTGAACTTCTGTCTGCAACCAATTTTCATGAAATTTGTAAGGAAAAACTCACTCCAAACTGGCTCGTAGTCATCTGTTTTGCAAGAGATTTGTTGTGAGAGAGTTGTCGTATATGCACCTATCTCCTCGTGTATCATATACGCCTATCTTGTACGTAATGAAATAACTTGCCATCATTTTGCCAAATCCCTGCCAAGTTTGTATGCTCATAGCACGTGCCAAACTTGGGGAGTCTCAATGAAAGATGCATAAATGGAAGCCTTGCTTCACATAAATTGAAGCCTTGCTGATAGCCAACTGATGCTTCTGTTGACAGACAGATATCATGACAAAAAGAATCGACCTTGTCAAGCAATTTCAACTGAAATTAGCCAGTACTGTGGGGAAAGCAGCCTCGAGAAACAGTGAGAAGGAGTCGGCCATGCCGAACAACCCCTTCATTAAGTCAAGCAATAGAATGTGCCAATCTCCTTGATATTCCAAAACGATGCAAATTTGCTATGCTTTTGCATCAAAATTGAACCGCTGAGAAGCCGTCCTACGGAGCAAGGCGGTTGGCACTCAAGCCATGCTTTATTCCAATCTTTAACCAATCAATTTTTTGGTGCTTACAGTAAGTGTCACAAGCCATGCGTGTGCTTTGCGTGCCTAAAGTGTATGCACGTCTATTACATATCATAGCTATCAAGCAGATGCTCAATAAACAAAAATCAACTGCATACCTCATTAAGTACACCTGAAGACCAATTTTGCCGACCTGAAAATTGAATGAGTTGCAAGCAAAAAGGAAATCAAGAAATGATTTTCTAGATACTGTTGCTTGGTGCAATAGATGATCTACTTCCTACTATTAAGGGCCTAGCCCGATTCGCAAGAAAATTGGAAACTTGTGATCAATTCAATGCTCAACTTGGGTTACACAAACCGTGGCCATGAGCATCTGTGAATGATTCAATTGACCTTGCCAATTACTACTATCGTATACAGTACAATCCATGCCTGAGTTACTTGTATTGCGAGGCAATGTTGCCTCATGGGAGCCATTAAAACCCTTGTATGGGTTATCTTTGGTGGAGCCTTGCTCCTTAATCCAAATGGTGGTAATGACCAGCTGAAGTGGACATAATGACCATGGTCATACTTGACCCATAGGTAGTCTCGCAGGGAAACATAGCCAAGATTAGCATAATTACATGTTTTTGCAATACAATCGCACACATAAAGCTATGAAAACTACAAGAACGTGAAAGCGCAAACCTGATAATTCAACCTTGTTGGAGTATTTGACGAAAAAACTTGTCTGCCGTCCTAGGGCGATGCCCTTGCTGACAATGCTTGCATGGTTGCCTACGTGTGTTTGATCGATTGAAAGTCGAATGGCATGAAGCCTCACCTGGCGTGAATCCCAAATTATGCTGAAGTCCTGCACCTTGGACGCCTTGCATAGCCCGTGCGTGGCAGTGCATGCAACCTTGGGTGCTGACTTTGAAGAGATCCATGCCTTCTGTTGTCAGTTGATAATTTCGAAGAGATCGATTCCTTTTAAAATTTATTGGGGGGAACCCCTCCTTGTAATGTCCAAGGGGTTGGCCAAATGTGAAGGCCAACCTTTAAAAATATCAGCGATGGCGGTCGCCTGTGTGCGCCGATGAAGACGAGGAGAGGGCGTCGCTGCAGGCCCAACCAAGGCGAGCCCCTGTGTCAAACTTTTACCACCAGGATCGGGCGACCTCGACGAGCCCAACATCTCGCCGGTTCTGAGTACCCAAAAATCCTGTTTCTCCCAACATAGGGGTTGTTTTCCGTGGCCTTCTTGGCTTCAAGGGACCATACCCATGGCCCGCCATGCCCACGGCTTTCCCCTTTCCTTGCAAGAGCTTTTCCACGGCCCCAAGCTCGTCCACAGAGAGAGAGAGAGAGAGAGAGAGAGAGAGAGAGAGAGAGAGAGAGAGAGAGAGAGAGAGAGAGAGAGAGAGAGAGAGAGAGAGAGAGAGAGAGAGAGAGAGAGAGAGAGAGAGAGAGAGAGAGAGAGAGAGAGAGAGAGAGAGAGCATTCAACCTTCATGCATCACCATGCGAGACCTCCTTCTCCCCTCTTCCATCGCTCCCTTCTTCCACCTTGCTCTGATACTAATGTAAGACCGTGGGGGACTGGACCATGCAACTCTCCACCCAATCGTTCCCTATATAGGCCTTGCCTATCTAAATTTAGGGATCCCCTTGACCGCATGTCCGACCTGGCCCTTAGGCTGACATACCCATTCACTTGTGTTGTCACACATCCAAATTCATTTTCACACACTCGCAAACTATCTATTTTTGCATCTCTGTATAACTGTCATAATAACTAATATCTAATTCTTCTAAATGATTTTCTCATGTTAAACTGATCATTTAATATGGGGAAGTACCAAGGGAGAAAAAGCTAGAATATTGGTTAAGCTGGCAGACCGACCACAGTAGGGATCCAAAGGAGGGAAAATAGGGATCCAAAGGGGGGGGCATCTGCAAAAGAGCAACGTGCAACAATGGGCTTCAAAGACCTTAAGGTTCAGCCCATTAAGACTTCCAAAATGCTAAGGTTCCAAAATTCAAAGGTTGTGTCTAATGGTCCAACCCTAGGTAAAATTGAATGCTTGTGGGAAGACTCAAAAGTTTTCCCACATCCCTATCTTGATGGGGGCGAGCCCTTTTAGTAGGAGATGAGAGAGAAACACACACACTCTCTCTCTGGCTCCCTTTACACAAAGGGAATAGGGGACACATGTCAGCTCCCTAGCCCAGTTGCCTCCAAGGTGCATTCAAATCCTATTGGATGGCCATAGAGGTGGACCAATGAGAATTAGGCTAGAGTACTTATAGTTTAATCCATTTAAAAAGACTTGATAAAAGAATCAATAGAAATTAGGCTCTCTAGAAGACTATTGGACAGTCTAACTTTGCAGGGTCCAATGGGGTGCCAGCATGAGTAAAATTCAAGAGGGGTCGACCAAGAGAGAGAGGGGACTGATTTTGGCAAGGAATTATCACACACTCACACAATCTCATGTGTGAAGAAAAGAAGAATCTCTTCTCTTCTCAAGCTTTAATGGAAAGCTCATCATCTAATCCAAGCTTGTGAGAAGGGAGGCCTACACCAACAACTCTTGGCTTTGTGATGCAAATCCAACCAAGAGCCAAGCTCCAATGCATGCTCATCTCATCTCCCATGCTAATTACTAAGCTACGCTAAGCTTTTATATGAGTGATTATGTGAGGAGGGATACTTCTTTCTCATAAGAATACTCCTTCTTCCTCTCAATCTACTCCCATACCCCGCTAGCTCTCACCATCTTCGGGTCTGAGACCGTGAGGGAATTGATGTTGTGTTTTAAAGTGTTTGCTTAGTGCTTGAAGCTTTCATCTTCATTCCACTAGCTAGTTATTGAAGGAACAAAAAGAATTGTATTGTAAAATGTTGTGTTTTAAAGTGTTTGCTTAGTGCTTGAAGCTTTCATCTTCATTCCACTAGCTAGTTATTGAAGGAACAAAAAGAATTGTATTGTAAAATGTTGTGTTTTAAAGTGTTTGCTTAGTGCTTGAAGCTTTCATCTTCATTCCACTAGCTAGTTATTGAAGGAACAAAAAGAGTTGTATTGTAAAATGTCTCCCTTGATGGGGGAAACCTATAATACAAAGCCTTTCGGAGGGGGGACCGGGTCCATGTAAATCCGGTCCTCAAATGTTGTCAATAGCTTAATTTCTCTCTCTTTTGAAGTATTGTTCATGCCTATCTAACTAGGTGTTATGCTTTTTGTTGCTCTCTCCATCCAAGCACTCTTGCTATGCTCATTAGTAATCTAATCTAATGAGATGCTCACTATGTTTATGCTATTTTCCGCTACACACAAGTTACGAGGCTATTAAATGTTTACATTGGTATTAGAGCACAAGGTTTCTCTTTTCTTGCTCAAGAAGGGAGGTCCTCAAGCTAGCTATAAATAGTTGGTATTATTAATTGCAATTGAGTAAGTAGAATAGGGATTTTTCAGCCTTGCAGTGCACCTGCTTCGTGCAGATAATGGGGAATCACCGTCGAGAGCTATGTTCTTAACAGTGGAGTCCTACGGGGCTTGCCTACGGCTTAACCACTATTGAGCTATTAGAAGCTTCACAGGAGCCGTTACTATTTTGGTGTTGAAAGACCCTCTCTTCTATTCCTTGCAATTAATGATATTCGAGCCATGGGTATAGGAGCTTTAGTGATTTTCTAAAGAAGTAAAGAGGAATTGCAACTAGGGCTTGAAGTGCCAAAGTACACCTAAAAAAAAGTTTACACCTAAAAGCTGTTAGAATGGCTGAAGGGAGTGAAATTAATGTTGATAGCTTTGATTTTGCTAATGAGCAGGCTACTAATGATGCCCCTATGCTTGTTAACTACATTGTTTCTAGGCTTCAACAAGCCATGGGCAATCCATCCCTCCAAAGTGAAGTGCAACGGCAGCTTCATGCTCATGGGATTCTCCAAACTCCCCCCCAAGAAGAGGGAGTACCTAGGAAGCCTCCTTGTGAGACTTCCAAAAGAGGCCTCTCTCCGATTCAGGAAGAAGAAGAGGGTCCGTACAAAGGACTAAAAAATTTACTACTTGACGACACATCTCCATTAGGAAAAGTTTGGACTCAAAAAAGGACTTTTTGGCGTTAGAGAGAGAATGATGTTCGACCAATAGAGTTTGAGTCACCACAACGGTAGCTCCAATTTATTTGATTTTTATCTCAAAATTTTTGCGTTTTCAAAAAAGAGTTTTCTATGTTAAAAAGATCTGAATAAGAAGATACGACACGATTTGTGCAAATTATTCCCCTGCCATGGGCGACGAACGCCGAATGTGCCATAACTCACATTCAATGAGGCACACCTTTTGATGAACATTTTTCAGGCTACTACTTCTTGTGTAAACTAGTGAGCCTCTTCTCTTTTATCATTTTTGCGTAGTGTCACTTCGCAGCTAATAGAAGCAGAGATGGAAGGAAGACGAACACGACGACCATCCGCCTCTGTTAAATCTGTGGAACTATTCAACAGCTTTGACTTAGACCATGGTCGTTGGATGTCTACCACAGTCACCATTGGTAGTTGGGTTCTGCTTCAAACAAGAAGAAGAAAACGGATGTCAAATGAATTCATCAACAGCTACAAAGGACGTGTGAAAGATTTTTGCTTGTCTCAAACGGAAAGACAGTGAAAGAGGTGCTCATTGAGCATGCATATATGCACTCCGAACTACGACTACAACAGTCACCTTTGGGGTTTCCTGCTCATGGACCAAACTGTGTGACTACTATATTGCTAAAAAGTTTTTAAAGATCCTTCAAGTTATTTTGTTGACTATTTCTTGTGACCATTCTCTTATCTTTTGTTTTTGCAGATATTTATCCTTCTAACAAAGAAGACTGGCAACCAGTTGAGTGCATAATTGGTATTTTTGATGCTTTTCATGCTTCGGTGGGAGAACTTATGTACAGAACAGTGCGAGAAGAGCTCTCGCAGAGAGGGGAGTTTTCTTTTACGACTACTTTTACAACGCCCCTTGCTCTGTCCATGGATTTGGCACTTTGAAACCTTTCCCCCTTCCCCAACAAGATTCCCCAAAGTGGCCAGTTTCAACTTCAAAAACCTTTGAGTGTTTTAAACTCAAGCTTCATCAGGAAATTTTGAAGTGTTTGCGACCAAACATTGCAAGCAGGCAAGTACGAATCAGTCTATTTATGCCATTAGATGTCTTTATAGATTTCTTCCACGATGAGGAGCTTAGAAAAATAGAAACCACTTTTCATCGGCAAATCCCAAACTTGCCTTGATTTTTTGGATGATAATTGGGATGTCAGTGATTCTGAAGGCATTTTGTGCAAAGTTGACAAGCTCTCGGTTGTGTGCAAGTGTATGATAGCATCACATAATTTTATAGTTTCTTTCTACTACATGAGGTGGCATCAAGTGAATGGTCAGTTGGTAACTATGGATCAAGATTTAAGTGACAATGCTTTTAATCCCTTGATGTCCATCGAGATATGGTTTTCAAATTATTTGCTTACAGTTGTTGTGGTCAGATCAAATGTCACTTTAAGAAAGGTTCGAGAGGATCTGTTAAATGAGTCCGATCTCAATTTGCCTTCAAAATTTGTTTTCAAGTGTAACATGCGAAAGGTACTAAGCTACATGTATTAATTTTATACGTTGATGTTTCTATCGTGCTCATGTATCCCAATGTCTTATCGCATACGTTGCATTGCAGGTACCTCACAGACAAGAAAATACGACCCTTTGTGCACAGATTACCAACGACAGACTTGATTCTAGTGAACTAACTGTACACAATGATTCAAATACTATTCTCAAAGATTACTCGACAAAGGCAGTTCTCTACATTACCAAACACCATTGGATCCTCACTCTCCCATTTTTTTGGAAAGCTGTACACAACATTTTGTAAACTTTGAACCATAATCAAAACAAAAGTCAAATTTCGATCCACTGCTTGTAATCAATTTGTCAAAAGTACATTTCATAATCTCTTTCTATTCTTGTGCGTGCGGTGATGTGGGGGCTGTTGGTTGAGGTTGAGGAGAGGTGGTGGCTTGGGGGTTTGGGGGCTCTGGAGATGCTTCATGAGTAGGAGAGGTGCTGGGTGGGGGGTTTGGGGGCTCTGGAGCTGCTTCATGAGCAGGAGAGGTGCTAGGTGGGGGGTTTGAGGGTTCTGGAGCTGTTTCTTGAGGACGAGAGCTGGTGGGAGCTTGGGTTGGGGAGGCATCTGGGGAGATATTGATATGTTCTTGTGTTGGTATGGCAGACAAGGGGTATCTTGTCGGCGGAGGCCTAGGTGTGGGCCTTGGTGATGGCGGGATAAAAGCATCATGTGCTCTGTTTGGACGCATGGTCGCGCAATTGATCAAGTTTTCAATCATTCTGTTTCTAAACGAAGAAACATCAACCTTTGAATAATCTGTCAAATTTCTTACCTGCGTTAAGAACATCATGTTTATTAACTTAGCTACTAACTTATTAAGATACAAATCTGTAAACGAGTGTCAAATGCTTACACTTCTACGACTTCCATCAAGCATGACCCCTAACAAAATTTCTGCATTGATTAAGACTCTCCATCCACAAGAGTAGGCATCGTCCTGCTTAGGGACTTTGCAACTAATAATCGTAAGATTATCATATATCTGCTCTTGCGTTAAAGCTTCAAGAGCAGACACAAGCTTCCAAACAGATCTGCGCAAAATACAATTAAATTTCATTAGCGACTTTTAACAAAATTCTATGCGATGTCGAACAAAATACAAAACCTCTTACCTACGTACTTCACCATGAAATCCATGGGATGAATTAGCAAGGTAGCACCGATTTCGTTCAAGGTGTAAGAGAACAAGACTCCAATGAGCGCTGTTACAAATAAACATAAGCAAAACATATGTCATCACAACAAATTAGAGTTCAAGATAAAATAATTTCACTATTGAAAACATTGCACACCCTTCATGATAAGCCAGAACAAAAAAAATTTCCGTCTCCATGTTCACTGACTGGAACCAGTCAACTACTTCCACTAAAGATGTATACTCGGCCGTCAAAACGACCGAGAGGTTAGAGTCAAGGACGGCGACACCATCTTGCATATTCCAAGGCAAATTTGAAACTACAAAACTGTAAAGAAATTCGTGTCATACAAAATTGAATATATTAAAAGAATTTGTTGTGAAAAAAAGAATAGCACGCACCAAAGCAAGCAATTGATGATTGAGTCTATGAGTTCCCTCATCCGGTTCTGTAAAATTGCAATCTCGTGGGGGTGATAGGGAAAATACAGAATGCGTCCCCACAAAGGAAGGCCAACATGGAAATAGGGAAACAGCAATGACAAATCATCAGCGTTGGCGTCGCTGATGGCATCTGCCATTTGTTCCTCCATCATCTCAAGGCGTAACTGCTCCAATCTTTCACTATCGTCTTCTGTTGTGTCCCACTCAGTGTTGAGACGGGTGTTGTATCCATGCATTTGTGTAGACACTTCATGAACTTTGACCTTGTCAATAGGTGGTATTCTAAGAATATTGTCCATCTTTCGGTCTGAAATACCGGCAGGCGGTATTGTTTTGTCATACTTGAACCTGAGAAGGCGAAGTGTGTTGATGTCTCGCGGCATCAATGTTGCCCTATGGGCGTGGGCCGAGAGAATGTAGCTGTCCTGGAAAATCTCTACAAAAAAATCCTCGGTGGCCTCGTGCAAGCACCCCATTGCACTTCGAGACCATCGAAAATTCAAGTTGTGTTGCTCGCAAATCTTGCGAACAACTCTCTGGAATGGCAGTTTAGGTATTGCCAATGAAATGTGCTTTTGGAGCTTACGAAGTTCGAGTAGAATGCTCCTATTCTGCTCGTATCTTCTTCTTCGCATTGTTGCCCGTAACTGCGGCATGGTCTTGCCTGGAATCACCTGCGATGTTGACGGTTGCACTATAGACGAGCTAGCCTGGCCCTGCGGACCAGACTGGCTAGGATAAACCTTCCTTGCTGTTTGCTTTGCGGGCCATGACTTGAACGAGGAGAATGCAAGGAAATATGGAAATCTGAATGTGGGTAAAAACGCAGAGTGACTAGAGACACTTCGGAAAAAACGATGAGAAAAAAAGGGGGGGGGGGGTGTTTATATCAGTGGAATAAGTATAATGAGAAGAGGCGGCTACATTAATCTTGACATTGCGAGGTATGACGGGAAGCGTGCGAGCATAATGATTATGCACCACGTGGCACATCGGGACTCAACACGATATTGGTGGTGCCGAAATTAGTGGCACTGCCTATTCACAGTGTGGCACGACGAGGAAAGAAGCGCCCCAACGGGTTGCCCTAGCAACAACGGTATGTCGCGGCAGAACGCGAGGTGGCGGACTTGAGTACTCTGGACTGGCCGTATCGTGTTATGACGCGACAACAAGCTGTCGCGCCAAAACGAGATAGCGTTGCTTTTGTGGAGCGGCGGTACCAGTTTCACATTGTGGCGCGACCGTTCCATGGCGGCTGACACGTGGCGTAATCATCACGGCGACTGGATGATGCACGGGTGGTACAACAAAAAGGCATCGCGGCACAACGCGAGGAGGCGGACCTGAGTACTCTGGACTGGCCGTATCTCGTTATGACGCGACAACAAGCTGTCGCGCCAAAACGTGATAGCGGTGCTTTTCTGGAGTGGCGGCACCAGTTTCGCGTTGTGGCGCGACCGTTCCACAACGACTGACACGTGGCATAATCATCACGGTGACTGCATGATGCATGGTGGCCCCATGATGCACATCAATCGATGTCATCAATGTCCTCAAGAGTCCTATAAATATGACTTGCTCCCCCATTTGCCCTTTGTTGGATGTTGTGCTCTCTCGTCTATCTTCGCTTTTGAATTTCCGTTATGGACCCCTTCAATGTTGAAGCAGAGGAGGAAGTGCCTTGCTCTCAGGATGCCCCCCAAGACAAACTGTCTCATTTTCTATACCGCATTGGGCTTCAGCAGCACGAGACAGAGATCAGGCTGATGTTCAATCCAAATTTTTCTTTGCATGAGTGGATTGTCTCCGCGCAACATTACCTATCAGGGTTTGAGCAGACCTACCAGCAACAAACGTTCGGTGGCACTGTCGAGATACAAGGAGTTCGTTTTGTTCACATGAAGGATATCAATTTAGACTCCTCCAAGAAACACATATTTTCTAGGAGTTGCCTTAAGCTGCCAGTGCACTTGCGGATAACAGACTACAAGTGTACACTTCATAATCGCAAGTGTCGAGTGGCTGAATATTATGCAGGTTTTATTTTATATTTGCATTTAATTTTGGATGAGCATGTTGATGCTGCAGAGGCCTCTCTAGAGGATCAGACTGGGGAGGGTCAAGATCCCAAGTCTCGGGGAAGCCTTGCCTTGCAAGTTTTAGAGGGAGTCCAACTTCAGGAGTGTGCTTTGCCTACTAGTGTTCTACCTACCATACCTATTAGTGATTTGCAGTATGTCATGCTTAACGACATTATGGAGCTTTTTGACCTTCGAGAGGACTATTGCCTTGCCATTGTGGCACAGAATCTCGAAGAGGATGATGCTGTCATTGACCCTGAGCACGACAAGTATTCTGTTATAGATGCCCATTTAAATGATGATGAGTTCGTTGACCCCGCAAGTGCACTTGTGATGATTTACAATGATGTTGCTAGGTATGAGCGCACGCTTCCAACAGAAAAGGAGTTCATGGAGGTGCAAAAAAAGCTAGGGATTGAAGAAATGGTTAAGACAAGCACTTCTTCATCATCTTTGGCCTCAACCTCCAATGCGCCCACTGGAGGTCATGGCGGCATCAACCTATGGAATGAGGACTTACTTGAGGAAGATGAAAACCAGAAGGTAATCTTTTTTTATTTGAACGTAGTGTGAAATGTGGTCTTTAAAATGTCTTGATCAACTATCCTTATTTGATGGTAGCCACTTTTTAAGTCAATCCTACTGAAGTAGGTTGACCCTTGCAGCTTATCAAATAGGTCTTATACTCGTGGAACGGGAAACCTATTCTTGATAGTGATCCTATTTAGTGCTCTATAGTCGACACACCTACGATATGTTCCGTCTTTCTTTTGCACTAATAGCACGGGTGAACAAAATGGAGATGAGCTAGGCCTAACCATGACCTTCTCAACTAACTCATGCACTTGCCGCATAATCTCCTCTTGTTGAGCTTGAGAGACTCTATAAGGAGGTTTATTAGGCAGTGAACTTCTCGGAAGAAGTTCAATTGCATGGTCATCATTGCCTCATTTAAGAGGTAGCTCACAAGGAATGTCGTCAATAAAAACATCTTGAAATCCCTTGAGAAAATTGGATAACTCTAAATCCTTGTGATTGTTTATATTTTCTTTTGCTAAATCATTAGGTTCATTTTGAGAATCTTTAACAAAAATCATGTACATGGAAATAGACCTCTTTATTGACTTATTGAAAGCTTGCGTATGTACAATGGGTATGGTGTTACCCAAATCCTTAGCATCTATGTACATATCTTTTCCCTGAACCTGTTGTAGATTTTCCTTTTAGGGAATTTAACATTGGTAGCCATGCGATCAAACCATGGTGCCCCAAGGATTACATTCTCGTGCTTGAGAGGAGAGATAAAGAAGTCCTCTTTGTCCACATAGCTTTGGACATGGAGCTTCAATTTCCCAATTAAGGGAGTGACTGAAGCTTCTTGCCCCTTGAAAGCACCATCAACGGGTAGGACATCTCTCATCTCATAGGCTTGGATGCCTAGCTTGGTGTCCAACTCTGTGGATATGAAATTATGAGTAGAACCAGGGTCAAAGAGAATAAAAGCATCATGTTCTCTTACCTTTTCTCAAGCATGGCATAGAGGATATCCTTTGTGGTGAGCTTCCTCTTCTTGGATTTTGACCAAAGTAGCTCTAGGAGGATCGTTTCGTATATTCTTGTGGGGGCAAGCACGATAAGCATACCTTTGCTACCCTCACTTGAAATAGCAATTGTCTTTATGATAACTCTCAAGCTCTTCAGGAGAGAGTTTATTTTTGCCTTTATAAACTCCCTTCTCCTTAGCTTTGTTGTTGTTGGCGTTGCCTTTAGAAGACTTTTGGACATTGTCCTTTCCCTTGGGCTCATTGTTAAGGTCCTTGTTCTCCGTGGGCTTAAGATTTTTCTTAGCCCCTTGTTGGAAATGGATTCGTGAAGCCACCATAGTATGGTGTATGACCGTAGATACGGTGTGTGGCCTTTGGGAGTTGACATACTCCACCATATCTTCAATTAAGCCCGCACAAAATTGTTGTTTTTGCTCTCTAAAATCCATCTTTTTGAATATAGTGGTTTTGAAATGTAAGTCCCAAAATTTATCTACATATTTGTGAATAGATTCACAGGGAGAGAGTTTCAAGCTTCGCCATTTGGTGAGTACTTTGTCTTTGGCATCGGTAGCCAAAACTGCTTCATGATGGAAGCTCTTAAAGCTATCCATGGTTGTGGAGCTTCAACATTTGCCCGTAGGCTAGACCACCATTGCCTAGCGGACTTTTGAAAATGCATAGCTACATGGCGTAGCTTTGAGGACTCTGTGAAGTCCTCATCTCCAAAAGCCGCATCAAATTGTTGAATGAAGGCCAAGACTTTGTCCGTAGCACCAAAGGTGCCATTGTAGGTAAGGAAAGAGATGTTCTTTCCTCCCTCTTTGAACGTCTTGAGCTTGGACGACCTTTTCCACGCGGCATAGGATTTCCTATGGCCTATTCTTTTTGGTGGTTCGAAAGTTGCACCATCTCTTTCTTCAGAAGATGGGGAAGAGGGTGACCTATTTCTCGCCTTTTTCTTGCCTTGTTCCTCCTTGTCTGCACCATCACTTTCTTCATAAGAGGAAGAGGATGAGGAAGATGGAGAAGAGGGTGACCTCTTTCTCGCCTTTTTCTTCTCTTGTTTTCTGTCATCCCTCTTTGAATTCTGGTGTGGAGAAGTGTGCCATGGTCCTCTCCATTTAGGGGGTGATGGAGAGTGTTTTTCCCACTGTCTTCGTGGATCCATCTCCGCCGAGGAGGCAGGAGACTCGTTTCTTTCTCATTCTTTTGGTGGAGGCTCTTGAGTTCTCCTTTGAGAAGCATTAGGAAAAGTTTGGACTCAAAAATGGGCCTTGTAAGAAATGCCAGGTCAGCTTAGAGAGAGATAATAAAAAGTCCCTAATTTCAATTTTGATATTCACTTTCAAAAAAACTCGGATATTAGATTTGGGGGGTACATTTATTAAAACTCTCAAAAAGTGTTCAGACAATGATAACATACGACGGCTCCGAATTGAACGTCGATTATCTCAATCTTTTGGATTTTTCAAAACTAAGATTTGGCGCTCAACGAGGTGCATTGAATGTTATTCTTCTCCTCAGTTTCGCGTCTCTCTTGCTTTCCGCCAGTGCGCAGTCTCTTCCCTTGAGCTCTCTTCCATTTGCTCCACTCTTGCGCTCTCCTCTGTTTTGAGCTTTCTAATTCACCAAGTCGTCTCAATTTCATTATCATCTTCACACAGAACTCAGACGAGGAGTCAAAACGATGTGTATCATATGCATATCGAACTGTCCAGAGAATACGAGCCCCTCCACAAGAATAATAAGCGAGGAATCCTTTCCGAAGCTTCAAAAGAGAAATTCAGATTTCAAGGTAAAAAAAGCGTCGATCTTTGGGTGGATGGCAAGATATATCCTGAGCATCCTATCACCAACTCAACTCCACCGTTCAGAAACATAACATCATTGTTGAACTACGTAGGAGACGGTTATTTTGGTTTATATGGCTACACCAAGCATTTGGCGGCCAGAAGTGATATTCATAAGCTTGAGAGAGACCTTGCATACAAAGAAAACTTTTGCTTGAAGCAAACTGTGACAGAGTGCGCTCAGCAATTGAAAAGTAAGGACAAAAGCATCACGCAGCTCACGCAGGATCTGAGAGAAAAAAATACTGTCTTGGGTCCTCGGTTAAGAGAACGACGCTTACGAGACATTGAACAGCTGAAGGTTGGTTCTGGGGGTTTGAAGAAGAGGGTTAAAGCAATCAAGTAAGATTATCATTCAAGCAACTTTAATTCATCTTTACATTTGTAGTTTTATATCTTAATTTTTATATTTATGCTTAGATCGTTGCTACATCCTCAATCAAATATTGACAGCAACACACCAACTTCTTCAATTCCTTATGGTCTCATACTAAAACGCAAAGATGTCGCCGGACTTTTGGACGATAAGCGCTACTGCAAGATTGTTGCTAAGCAACTTGACACTCTTTTGAAATAGAATCAACTCCAAACACGTGATGTTCAGTCAATTCTGGATGAAGCCGGAATATCCAACAAAGGTTATTCTGTAATTTTTAGGTATGTCTGGTGTTTGAATCAATTGTCTTCACCTGTCAAATCAAATGTCTGCAATTTTTAGGTATATTGGATATGTGTAGCATTTGAAAACTTGGAAATAGTCCATTTACTTAATTTTTTGTTTACAGAACTATGCAGCAACAAAGTAAGAAGTTCAATCTCAAGCACACATTGCTGCCAAATCCTTTCTCCATTCGAAAGACAAGACTGGAGGTCAACCAGGAAGTGCTTCGGACATTGGGCACTCCTTTTCACATTGAATCAATGTACAGATCGCCATCAGCAGAGGAAGTGGTCTATGACAAATACAATAATATATTTTATGATTTAGTAGCTTTGCAGACATATATTGTTCAATTGTTCGAGGTTTCTCAAGAGGAATGCAATGGAGTTTTGAAGTTTGTGCTTAAACTGGATGAGTGCAAGCTAGTGAAAGAGACAAAGGTTGAGCGTGTCACAATAACACTTATGAATAGAGCATTAGATGAAAGCATTGCTTTAGACGACCCTAGAAACTTTAGCGTGCAATCCGAAAAAAATATTTTCTTATTAGCCACATTCAAGGTTTGATATCAACAAGTTTTTGCTTAAAAAAATGGTTAGACATGTTTCATTTGATTGGTTTGGTTTTCCCATTTCAGGTGCCTGCATAGAATTTCGATATTCTTAACTGGGTTTTCCATCAAACAAGTATTCCTGAAGTCATAAGCGAACAGAGAAATGGAAAGACACTCGATGTATTAGGCATGGGTTCATACAGAGTAGAGTGGCATATGGCTGGAGATCTCAAAACCCTAAAGTGTATGTACAACATCTCAAAAGGAGCAACAAGTAAAAGCCCTTGTTTATATTGCATGGGAGGAGTCATTGGTCTTGACAAAAGAAATTGGAGGAGAGCACCGGGCAGGCACTTGCAGGACCTTAACTTCCGCCCAGTGTTGGATATTCCACTATCCAGAGTACATATTTGCACCATGCATGCACTCTGCAGAATCATTGAGAAACTTATGTTTCTGTACATTTGTTTTGCTTGGACCACTCGGCCAGCATCAACAAAACAAAGGGCTATATTATCATTGGAAACAGTTTTCTCAGATATGGGCTTTCATGGAGGACATGTGAAAATAGAGCAGGACGAGAAGAGGTCTAAGAATGGTCAAGATGTGCCAAAGAAGTTGTCTATTGGCAGTGTGAAAGCCCGTCTCTTCTTGTCGATGCCAACAAGTGGCAGACAACGCAAAAGCCAAAGTGCTCAGGAAAGGTTGACATTGAGATACAACCGGTGGAGAAACCTGCACAATGCAGTGGTTGACCACGCAGACAATGGTGCAGCAAGGACTCGAAAGCGAACGTGTGGAAAATTTTGGATTCCATATTCAAGTTTTGTGAGCTCAATACTTGGAGAGATACTGACTATACATTGTTTCAAGACGCTCTGGAGACCTTCCACGGGTCTTTCATAGTTGCATGGACAAATCAACACATAACTCATTACATGGTATATTACTTTATTTGATAAAATTGTGATTATATATTTACATATAAACAATAGGCTGGTCTTTTTTGTAGCATATCATATGCAACCACATGCCTTGGTTTGCTAGGCAGTATGGTAGCTTGGCTATATGGTCTACACAAGGTATGGAGAAAACTCACTACCAAGCCCGTACTGGCTATTTCAACCACACTCGTCACGGAGGTGGTGCAAACAAAGCCAACAGTTTGGAGGAACTACATCAATGGACTTATCAAAAACTTATGCATAGAACACACCGAAAGGAATGTGTCAATGACAATCAGATTGGCCAAGCAATGAGATTAGCAAGCAAACGACGGAAGAAGGAAATATGGGAGGCATCTTCTGCGGCATCGCGACATGTAGAGTGGCGACTTCAAAAAGAACGCATTGGAAAAACTTGGACAACTCCGACCCAAGTTGTTTGAGACTTCCTAAAGATAGCGCATTGTAACACAATATAATTTTTTGTGCCAAGAGAAGACAACCAGTCACAAAAGTGAGAAACATAATGTACTCATTGTTTTGATAGAAAATGTACTATTTTTTGGCATCGACAATATACATTGGAGCTTCTCTATTCTTCATCTTCGTCAGGAAAAGTTACAAAATATTCTGGCCTTTTTGCCTGCTGTGTGTTATCGTCTTCTTCTTGCCTTGGTCTTTTGCAACCTAGTCCTGCAGGTTCGTTTGACGACAGTACATTTGTCTCCACCTCCACATCCACAAGAGACATTTCTTCAGTAGTAGGCAGATGCGCAATTAGTTGTTTATTGCGAAACATAGCATGCTTGTCATACTCTAGTAATTGCACAGGGTCAGTGATTCCGCATGCCAAACCATATGCTGATTGGGTCAAAAAATAGCGACTATGCAAACCATACATTCCTGGCCCTTGGCCAAACATATACAACGCGGCCTTTTTTTCTAAAAGCATTATTTTATCTGCGTTCCACCTAATGACGGCCCCTCCTAAATATCTTGAAAGTGTCTTCAACGTCATCAAGGGTAGCTCCGCGTTGTCATTGGAGAAGGACGAATGGAAGACCAAAAAACTCAGATACTTAAGATTCTTTAAGTATTGGTCGAGAGAGGAATTCTTCCCTAAGTCTCCCATGCCTCGTCCACGAGGGCGAGGAATACGTATACATCGTCATGCCTTTTGGCTTGACCAATGCACCAACCACATTCAATCGCTTGATGGAGAAGCTATTCACGCCTCATTGAACCTTTACACAAGCAACACCTCCAGGTAATATTTCAAGACTTACGAGAGAATATAATTTATATTAACCGAAAGAAAAGCGAGTTTTTCTTACAAGAGATTCAATATTTAGGTCACATTATCTCTCAAGATGGCATCCAAATGGATCCATCAAAGCTAGAGGTAATAAAAGGATGGCCTAATCCAAGGAATCTTCATGAACTAAGAAGCTTTATAGGTATGTGTGCATACTATAGACGCTTCATAGAAAAGTTCTCACAAATCACAGGACCATTACATGACCTAACAGAGAAAAAGGTTAGGTATAATGGTATGCCAAGGAGAACAATGCTTTCAAAAAGCTTATTTCTCAACCTGCGCTTACACTGCTGGATCTCGCAAAGCCATTTGAGGTCTAATGTGACGCTTGTGGTGATTGCCTTTGAGCTGTTTTGCTCCAAGAAGGGCACGCCATAGCCTATGAAAGTCGAAGACTTGACCCTGTTGAGCAAGCTCTAGGCATATATGAACAGGAACTCCTCGCAATTCTACATGCCTTAGACTCGTGGAAGCACTATTTCCTGGGGACTCCTTTCATTCTGCGGAAGGATCACCAAAGCCTTAAGTACTTCATGACGCAGTCCAAGCTCTCCAACAAACAAATGAGGTGGGAAAATTTCCTTTCGCAATTTCATTTTCATAATGCTCACATTGCTAGCAAGCATAATCAAGTAGCCAACGCACTCTCAAGACAACCGAGAGTGAATGTGGTCTCCATAGCAACTCACAATGATCTATCTTCCATGATAGATGAGTATGCTATTGATCCCGATTTTTGAGATGTGATTTCAGTCCTTGCACTAGGGAAGGAAGAGGAGCCATTCACTTTATAAGATGGTTATCTTCTCTATGGCAATAGACTATGCATTACTAACTCACTACGTGAGAAAGTAATGTATGAATCTCATGCTCCTCCGTATGCAGGGCATAGAGGAATTCCATCTACCCTAAAAGGGATTAAAACATATTTTTATTGGCCTACCATGAAAGCAAACATACAAGAGTATGTTTCTAAATGTGTGGTATGCCAAAAGACGAAGTTTGATAGAGGGAAGCAACCTGGATTGCTTCAACCTTTGCCAATCCCTAATTCACCATGGGAGAGCATATCCATGGATTTTATGTTTGGATTGCCTAAGTCTATCCATGGGAATACGGGAATATGGAGGGTAGTAGACAGGTTCAGCAACAAGCTCATTTTATACATGTCAAAAAGACTATCAAAGCCCATCAAATGGCAGCCCTCTTCATATCACAAATCTTCAGTACCATGGCTTGCCAATGTCCATAGTTTCAGATAGAGATCCTAGAATGACCAGTAATTTTTGGCAGGGTCTCTTTGAGAATTTAGGGACAAGGCTAAACTTCTCTTCAGCCTATCACCCGCAAACGGATGGCCAAAGTGAAATAGCTAACCTAACAATCCTTCATCTACTAAAAGCCTATGTAACGGATGTAGATCAAAGGTCCCAATGGGAGAAGTACTTACCTTTAGTGGAGTATGCCTACAATAATACTGTACGGGCGCGATTTTTGGGAGAGCAATTTTTGGCGAGCGCTTTTTAAGAATCACGCGAGCGGATTCGCAAAAGAAGGGACAATCTACCCATCTCTCTCTCTCTCTCTCTCTCTCTCTCTCTCTCTCTCTCTCTCTCTCTCTCTCTCTCTCTTCAACTAAAATTTGATTGTCGTTTCACGACCAACTTACATTCAAACAAAAAGCACCATGGATTCATTCAATACACTATTAATAAGAGAAACAGAAGTTCCTTACACACAATTATGGTCTATCTTATATAGCAAACCCCAAATCTATGCGTTCCATTGCATCAAAAGTAAATACATAAGGGGGGTGATACATCATGGGTGACGTGGAGGAAAGAAGGGCGGTGGGGGACCATATGCTCTGGGAGGAAACAAAGGTCATGCCAACGGGGGCAGTGCACCAAATGGTGGGGGAACTCCTCCAAATGGCACAGGGTACGAACTATATGTGGGGGGGCTGTAGGTAGTGAAAGAGGCAATGGATGAACTCCGGGCGGGGCATCAGATGTGGAGACAATGAATGCACTGGGAGACGGTCCAGTTGCACGTGATGCCAAAACTGGGGCCGTGAAAGTGGGATATGGTGCTGCTACTGCCCCTCCCTGACTGCTAAGTGGTGTCGGGAAAGGTGGGTCAAGCGGATGAAGCTGCTTGGACACCTGCTTCGGTTGCTTAGTTACCTGAGCTCTGACACTCCTATGAAACATCAATGTCGAGCCTAAATCGGAAGGTAGGCGCTGATCTGGCTCCAGAAAAGCATTGAAAATTGCCCAATCCTTCTCACAACTCATCAATGCAATGTCTATGTAGTAGTAAACATTGTGCTGCCAATGTCCCAACTCCTGCAAAACAATCCAACACAGCATCTCCCATGTCTGTGAAGGTACCTAGTAGCCATCTACAAAAAAAAAGTAACCTATAGATTTATTATACCTATAATTTTATAGGAACAATCAGAAAAACTTTCAAAAAGTTTCTACCACCTGGCAAACACTGGACTCCTCTCAACACCTCTACGATAAGGCCGGCCCATACAATCAAGCGTCCACTGTGTGGAATGTGAACTTGGTAGCTTCTCCCACAACATGTCGTCATCTACAGAGAAGCCACGTACATTTGCTGCAATCTCTCCATCCGCTCGATCGTACCTTGGAAGCCGACACCCACCAGTTCTAGGGGGTGAAAAAATGACCAGCAACAAAGTACCAACCTACGAATGGAAGTAAAACATTATTTTTTGACATGCAAACATCGAAGTTACTATTCATTATCAAAAAAAAAAAACATACCCCCTCTAAATAGTCCTGAACAGTCGTACAACTAGACTTCGGCAGTCGTAAGTACAATATTCTCAACAACTGGAAACTAGCTCCCTTTGCCTTCGAAGTGACAATGGAAAGATGTTTTGCATGACATGTCACCACAATCATGCCATCAACCAAAAGAAACTCGGATGCCAGAAGGAATGCAGCATCCACAAGCTCACTATCCCATTGGTTCCATAAAGGAACCCCACCCGTGCTAGCTGCATGTGGCCTAGTGTGTAAGGGAAAGGCCATGTACACCAAACGTACGCCACCCAATCTCAAGCTGGGGTTCATCTGCCCTGTTCCTGATAGAGAGCCCAAGAATCTACGTAGTGATTGAATAGAAATGCATGCAATCTTTGTTAGCACTAAAATTATGCACATAACTATTATTGTAAATAAGCGTGGCTTACCTGTCATTGCACAACACATCTGTAATAGCTTTTGCCAACTCTTTGGCACTAGCATGCACTGCAAGGTGGCATGGCTCTACATGCATATCTGTATGTAGAAACATAAGATCAAATATATCTTTCAAGCAATGCTAAAGAGAACAACACAACATTAACCATTTTCACGTACCTGGATGGTTATCTCCCACAACTTTGGCCATGTCTTATAGGTCCTTTGCAACCCTGCCATGTGATGGTGAACATGGAGGGGACTCTTGGATGCCCCCCACTAGTCTTGGAGTGAAGGATAGTGTTGGTACACTGTGGCTCATAGCACCAAGGCTATGAGCACTATCGCTGACTTCTATAGAATACTCCGCAATCACATGCTCACTCTCGCTATCACTGGAAACTACAACTCTCTTCTTTCTCTTCCCACGTTGCTTGTCAGCCGGTTGTGCTTGCGAGTATTTCTTTGAGGTCTGTTTCTTCTTGTCCGGTTTCTTTGATGTGTTTTGAGATAGAGCATCCTCTATCACAACCGCTTTCTTTCATGACGCACTATGCTCCACTATTAATTAAAAGAAGAAGAGTTATTGCGTCCATGTTGTATTGCTTCATGGCAAAGGTAAAAACTATATAGAATGATACCTATGTATAGCTCTTCCTCTTCGGGTGGGTACTCCTTGTCGGGTAGTCCAGCCACCAAGGACACTTGAGCCACGCTCCCTTTGGCGCAAGTCGTCTATCCACTCGTCAGGATATAAGCCCATCTCCTCTCTCTCCAACCTCCACCATGCATCACTGGGGTGCTCGGGAATGGGAAAGACAAGAGCATCTCTCCACCATCTACATGACAAACCACAATGTTTTGAGCCACCAAGAACAAGATTAGTGTGTCCTACTACATTCTTAATTTTTCAATTAAAGATGTCAAACATGTACAACAAGCATCGTGCCGTACAAGCAAAATGGGGTTGCTCTTCGGGATCCTGTGTGGACTTGATCCGAGCACTCCACTTCTTGAAGGCCTTCTCAAAGTGCTTGCGTTTGTATGTCTGTAATGTGTGGGAAAGTGTGCAACCATGCCTACCTTCAGCCTTCTCATGTTGGATAGCAACATCATGATTCTCGGCCTCCATTTTCTCGGCCATCTCAAGCACTCTCCTGCAGCAAATAATAAGTCACAAGTTACATTATCAACAAATTTCTAGCTAGTGCACATAATCACTAAATCTAACTTTTCCAATTGCCATCAATACACGTGATATCGAAGCCACTGGATCCAAGCCTTCTTCGTCAAACCGATGCCATTCTTTTTCAAGGATGCATCACTGCCTTGGAGAAAATCAAGCAAGAGGCACTTCCTATCAAAGGAAAAGCGAGACTTATTTTTTATTGCTACATAATAAAAGAGAAATATATTGAATGATTTAAATGACTTTTACTTACTCTGTCGGGCTAATGCATGCACGCGCAACCTCTGCCACTCTCGAGGGTGTCATTTTCGTGGTCTTCTTGCCCCAACCTGTAAATGATATACATTTATGGAAAAAATCGTTACCATTCTCTGGATTTGCAATGGTGGCTATCTCAAGCCCTTGCTATCTCAAGCCCTTTGCGTGTAAAGTATTGCTCTGTTTGAGATAGCGCTAGATTGATGCTTTCCTCGTATGCGTCAGGTGCCAACTCGTAGTCAAAACTCCCTTTTGATGGAAGCCCTTCCTTTTTACTACTAAACATATGATCGAACTCTTCCTATCATTTGCCAAGGACTCAATCAAAATACACATAATAAGATTTTGCAATCAAAACATATTCTCATTTAGCATTGGTTTAAAGTAGTTGCGCAAGGACAACCATTGGCAATTTTAGTCACTTTGACTTGTTTGGACCTCTAAAATTCAAAGCCCTTTTTGCTGCCAAACGCGCTCTTTCGGGGAATTTTTGCAAAAGTGAAGTAGGGTCCGCCAACCCTAGCTTTCTCATTATGAAAATATCATGAGCAGTTGTGTGAGGCAGTGAAACCCTCATGGCCCTGTTTAACACTTGATTGTAATTTATATAGTTAAAAACTAAGATGCATTTACATTCAAAAAAAATAAATGGGCTTACCTATTGATCATACCCAAAACCAATAGAAACTCCGCTGTCTCATGGGGCTGAAAATCAACTAGAACGCACTCCACCTTTGGTGCCTTTCTCAATTGGGATGTCTTTCTCATTCATCCACCGCAGCCATGCCTCCAATCGGTGATTACCATCCCAAACCACAAAGTACCTCTCGACCATGTGACTAAGCTCGGGGATTTGGCGAAGCTCCTCATTCAAATCATATGACATTGCAAGATCCCTCAAAGCGTGACCCACGACGAGAAAATTGTTTGTGATCCTCCCCAAGAATCCGTTTACTAACAATAAATCTTGCCATGGTTGGTTGGTAGCTTTTGTTTGCAATGGAGAGTTGCAAATCGGCCACATGGTCATCATGCGTGCGGATGGTGGGGTTTGAAAGAAGTCGACATAGAGGCAAGCGTGGAAGTTTGCCATCATATGATATGTTGGAGGCTTGCCATAGCATAGGCAATCTCCCACAAAATCTATCAATCCGGAGAGAGAGAGCATGACCCGGCTAGGGCTTGGAGGCATCACACAAAGAATGTACGAAAGCGTCATCGGATGCAAAGATTGAGAGGATTCAAGAGCGTGCATCCTCCAATGCAAATAGAAATCATCCCAAACAGCTAATGCTAATCGCACATCAAGCATCAATTCAAGCAATCATCTACACACATCAAGCAACGAAGTGAAACACACTAATCTTGGAGCCTCTCAAGCACAACTCTATTTACATGCATTGACGATTAAGCACACAAGATCGCATTCAAGTCGGCCACCCCAACCATGCCAATCATGGTGTCCAAATCAAGTCACACATAATCAAATTAAGCTTAAGGCTTCTTAAACCTACACACACACAAGCACACCATTAGAGGACAACTCTAATCCCTCAATCACGAGTACGCCCACTCCGCTTAATCGAGAGAGTTAGATAAGGACTCCACTAATCGGAGTAGCTTAGCATAAGTATGAGTTAGATTAGAGAAGATCAACACTTCAAAACAATGAAGGAAAGTAGAGAAACATGATTGACAGCATAATGAAGACTAGATTAATTAAGAGAGGATTACATTAATTACATGTGATTAGCACTAGCCTTCTAAGCATGGGCATTAAGCTCAAAGGCTAGGCCATCAAGACCTACTCTAGGGAGAGAGTTCTCAAAAGGACCACTCAAGAATGACCTCTCATTAAGCATAGGGCTCTTTTATAGATTTGGGCCTCAAACCCTTCAACTATGGGATAAAGTGAGTTCTCTAGCCTAAACTCATACAACTTTGGAACTCCTAAATGAGCCCAAGCCCTATACAATGAAAAGTAAATATTTTGCACTATGGCACATCCACAGCTTGGTGCATAATTGGTGTAGCCGTTAGCCGCTGCTAACACTCCCCCCTTCCTAATTTGGCGCACGTCCTCGTGTGCCGGTGAAGCAAGACACGATGACATGGTAGAAAGCAAGTCCATGGTAGAAATGTTGAGCTGCAAAACATAAGAACACGTAATGGGCATAAAAGGCCACCAAGATTGAATAAAACATGAAGCCTAAATGAACAATCATGCAAAGTGATTTTTTGCTTCTAAAAGATGGGTCAATCATAGTCAAAAACTAGACAACATAAAGCAAAAAAATACTCAAACTATTGTGAATATTAAACCACTTGAAATTTCAGTTTATGCATGAAACACAAGCAATCAATTATGACCCTATGCTAATGCAAGTTCATAAACCCTCTAGCCTAAAAACTATGTGAACAATCTTAATAAATCATTCAAGTCTATCATGTCTATGGGATAGAAAAAAGCTCCTAATCTATTAGTACATTGTCAAAGCTTTTTGAAGCTCATGGAAGTTTTGATTTAGTCATTCATTGAAAAATTAAATCACAATCACAACGCTACCACCCCAAGGCAAGTCTAGGTGCGACTCTCGGCTCCTTGAACCCTCAAGAAGGTGTTCCAAAAGCCTACTAGCTTACCAAGGCGACGACTAACCCCTATCGGCCCAGGGCATCAGTTTAGGGCCTTGACCAAGCGAGCCAAGGTGATTCCCCTCGCCTACCAAGTGCCAATAAGGCGCTAGGCCTCACAAAGACACATCATAACATAGAATTTTTATTATCATGTGCCTTAGTAGCATTTTTGCTACTTTTTTGGACACTTCTTTGCTTCATGGTTCATTTTTTAGCACATTTTTATCGCTTCCTTTATGAGATACTAGTGGCAATTGGACTAAAAAAGACTAAAGCCTAATCATAGCCCTAGCTCATGACAAACATGAATGGAATATTAAGACTATCACTAAGAATTTAGGACTAGCAAGAAATGAACCTACATTAACCTAAGGTCAAGGCCAATTATCTATGATTAACATACATAAAACCTAATTTTTTGATGAGTTTAATTTTCACAAAGCAAAGTGTTGAAACTTTAAAATGCCTAGCTTTCGAACATGAAAAAAAACCATAGCTTAGAAGCAGATTCACTTAAGCCAAGCAAGAGAATGAAGAGATAAAAGAGAAAAATCATGGAAGGATTACACCTATTCATGCTCTTTGTAAATTGTGCATCCTTGAGCAAGAATCCTTTGTGTAGAGAAGTCTCTTGATCCGTTTTATTTGCAAAAAGAAGCCTTTTGAAGCTAAGTGTAAACACCAGCTACAAAAGCCAATTATTGAAATCCAAAAGCACACCAAAAAACATTAATGAATACCTAAAGCTAGGGTCTTGCATACCCGAATTTGCCAAAGGGAAAACCCCAAGGGAAAAAAGTGCCTTTGGTTATGCACATAATGCTCTAAAGTAGCAAATTTATGCATACATATCAACCATGAGAGATAAAATGAGCTTCTATATAAGCAAATTTTACAATTTTTACCATCTCTTATGCATGATTCAAAGTTGATTAGTTTCTAGCTCACTTGAAGTATGGAAAAAACAAGTCAAGAGCTAAAAAATAATGCAACTTGAAGAAATGAAGTGTCTCTTCAAAGCCGAATTTTACATTGCAAAGCTTTCCCAAAAAGTTGGCAATAACTAGCTCAATAAATTTTACAATTTTGGAGCACACTCTATGAGCTAGAGATGACTGCAACTTGGTGAAATGATAATGAATGGCCCTTACTAGCCAAATTTGTACTTTAAAAGCTCAAAAAGTTGGCTAAACACTAGCTCAAATGAAAAAATTTGCATTTTTAGACCAAGCTATGAGCTAGCATTACAACTTTAATCCAAATAATTGGAATGACTCTAATTAGCCAAATTTTGCAATATTACAATGATGACCCCTTTTTGGATCATTTGGAATCACACCCTCCCACACCCCTTCAAAATGAAGCTCAGTACTTAGTGCTAAAGCATTTGAACATCCAATACAAGCACTAAAAGCATGCACAATCATTGCCAAGCCCAAAATGCACAATGCTACCCAAGCATTAAAGCACTAGCACTGGTAGCTTTCGAAGTTCTTATGCTTGCCAAAAATTAACTGCCCTTTTAATGCAAAGATAATTTTTCATAAAGCCAATCATTAGATCATGCATAAGCCAAATGTTCACACAATCATCATCTCCACTATCCATGCTCTTTCTGAGCCATCATACAAGCTTAATTTTAGTGCTATGCAAACATGTTGCCGTTCAAGTCAAGCACTAAAATGCACACTCAATACCATTAAACTCAAGTTTTAATGCACAAGACTTCTTGACCAAGCATGTACATATCATCAATGTAACTCTCAAATGAAGTTTGCATGCATGTCACACGGAATGTTTTTTCATTTAGTGCAATGATAATGTCAATTAAGCCAAGCACTAAACCTTGTTCTGCACAAGCCAATCATTAGTGCAAAATACAATCATTCGTGCATAGAAAATATCGTACAAACAAAGTACTTAATGTCAATGCTTGCATGTGTGCTCTCATGCTCTTATGTAACAAATTTTTCCATACAAAGCAGTAAAAGCGACGAAATTTCATGAACGCATACGCGGCCTATCACTCATTCTCTCATGCATCAAGTCTGGCATAGAAGAGAGTCATCATGGAAAGGGACCCACAAATTCATATTTCTCCTAAGTGGCCATTCACAGCTAGCATGCATAGTTTTCGGACACTTCACGAACAACTTCAATTGAGGTAGCCAAATATTCAAATCAAATTGAATTATTCTGATTTGCAACCTTCATAAAAATCTTCATCTATTTTTGGCCAATGTCTGGCTCAACAGAATACTTCCTGCTGAGTCACCTGAAGAGTGGGAACCCATCCTAACCCCCCCCCCCCCTTTTTTTCTTTTTAAAAAAAACTATAATACAAATTTTGTATGCTCGTGTATTATGCAGATAGAGGACGGTGGTGAGCATGCCGAACCTGCAGGTGGTTGAAGCTGCGAGCCAGCGCTGCAGAGATCGTGTGTTGGACCCTGTGGGTGTGTTTGCGTGTGTGTGTGTCTTTGAGGTGTACTCTGGCCAACGCTGCACCACTGCAGAGCATCATGTGTGTGTGTGCGATGACGCGAGCAGCTCTGGCCCGTCGGCGAGTGGCTCTGGATTGGCTCAGGTAAGCTATGCTGGGAACACACTGAGTATGTGTGTGTGTGTGTGGGGGGGGGGGCATGGGGTCCGGCAAGCAATTAAAAGCCGATTGTTGGCAGCTTTTGTTTGTGTAGGGCACGTGCTGCAGGCTGCAGCACGCCACAAAGTGTGATTTGTTGCGAAGACTCTGGCGAGCAAGGTGGGATCTGAGAGCCTGTGTGGTTAAAGCCTATGAGCCAGGTCAGCAACAGAGATTGTGTGTGCATGGGAATGTGTGAAGGTGCAAGTTGACGTCGTTTGTAGGGAAGCCAGCTCATGTGTGCACCTTCAAAGGTCATGGCATTGTAGAAAAAGTGTGTGGATGAGAGGTTTACCAAGCGACGAGGCTATTGGCACCACTATTTGTGTGCGTGCGTGCTTTTGTGTGGAAAGCCTATATCGAACCAAAGGCGGCAGAGCCTAGTGGGTGGGGCCGACTCCGGTCAACAGAGCTGCCAGCCAAGATTGGCAGGGTCCGCGTGTGTCTGTTGAGTTTTTTTTTGCGAAAACGCCAGGATTGGCTAGTGTGGTGGGGTGTGTGTGTGTGTGTGTGTGTGTTGAATCGGGATTCGCCAAGCCTAGGCCAAGTCGATCCAAAAGTGGGTGGTGGCCAGCAGGGCATTTTATGTGTGTGTGAGAGATAAAAAAATCCCTTTTAGGGGCTTGTTCCCACAGGCAATGAGCGATAAGCAATGTGTCAATGATACACACCTTCAAAATAGGTCAAATTTTTAATTTTTTTCATGCAACTTTGATTCATATTTCCTCAAATTGATGGTTTTTTGGTGAACACATGCATTGGAAACTCCTTATGTGCATAAAACCCACTTTCAAATTAAATCAATGTACATCGAATTGGGCGATGACTCCACGCTCAACGAATGCACAAATCTCCTCGTTTATTTTTCTTTTACTCCCTTGATCCCTCTTCAACTTATTTACACAAATTGAAACATATTTTATGTATGTGGTGCAATGAAGAATTTAAGCCACTCGATCATCGATTTGTGCACTATTCAATCACTTTTGTTCCCTCTTCCATCCAATTGAAAAGTAGTTGGTGCACACTTTGATTTGGAATAATTCTATGCACTTAAGTTGGTTTCAAATTCATCAATTGGAATGCATACACATCAATGGGTGATTAAATTTTTCTTAGCCAATTTAGACCCGCTTTGTAACCATTGCAAGCCCAATTGCTCGTATTGGGTAACCTTTAACATCCAATCCCAACCAGATTTGTCATTTGTACTTATAAACACACAATTCAATGCACTTTTTATCGCACCAATCAATTTAGCATCCATTGTAGTGTACTTAAAATCATCCCCAAGTGAGTAGTGTAGCAATTGGGTCATCAATCAATCATAATCACATGAATTATTTGGCCAATTTAATCATCTTAATTGGTAAAATACCAATTAATCATTCACAATTTAGGCATAATTGGCCATTAATTAGGCACACACACCTAAATTTAGGCCGTCGATTTGTGCAAAAATTTCATTAAACACTCATTGCATTTCATCAATTGCACACTTGATCACACATGAGTATATACATGCTAAATTAACTCAATTTTAATAAAAAATTGGTCCAATTTTAACTCAATCTAGCATTGCACACACACAAAAATTAGGTGCACAAATCCAAACTTTTGCTCAATTAGCAACGCAATTAGGCCAATTCCTAATGTTTTCACACACATTTCTTGCAAAATCATCAATCTACAAGCATTTAGGTGTTCAATTTGATTACAATTTCATTCCTATTTCATCAAATTAGGCATAAATTCCATCAATTAGGCACACACACCTAATTTTAGCAATGATTTAGCAACTCAATGGGATCAACTTAATCAATCAAAAATTGAATGGAGTAGGTCAATCCACTTACAATTGATTACTTGCTCGCTTAATCCTCACTCCTCGCGTAGACACTCCATTGCACACACATGTGTGCCACTCCGATTTGGTCCAAAATTGATCCAAAAATTTGACCAAAATCAACACTCAATCACATGATTAGGCATAGATTAGAGCAATTAAGAGTGATGATCCTCCTCAATTAAGGGGATTTAGCATACATTCCAAATCAAAATTAGTGGTTAGGTTAATACAATTAGCATGGAATTAGTACAATTAGCACGAAAGTAGCATGAATGGGATGCAAAATTAGTGAAGGTTAGTGAAAAATTAGCAAAATCAAAAGAGAATTTAGGGGTTTTTGGGGTGAAATGACTTATACACATCTAATTAAACCTAATTACACTACACACAAATCAAATCCTACCTAATTACAAGAAATCGGTAATCAAAGTACTCTTATCTTTTGCAACCTCAACTCCACTAGCGTAGGCAACCCGTCCCCGGCAATGGCGCCAATGTTGGAGGCTTGCCATAGCATAGGCAATCTCCCACAAAATCTATCAATCCGGAGAGAGAGAGCATGACCTGGCTAGGGCTTGGAGGCATCACACAAAGAATGTGCGAGAGCGTCATCGGATGCAAAGATTGAGAGGATTCAAGAGCGTGCATCCTCCAATGCAAATAGAAATCATCCCAAACAGCTAATGCTAATCGCACATCAAGCATCAATTCAAGCAATCATCTACACACATCAAGCAACGAAGTGAAACACACTAATCTTGGAGCCTCTCAAGCACAACTCTATTTACATGCATTGACGATTAAGCACACAAGATCGCATTCAAGTCGGCCACCCCAACCATGCCAATCATGGTGTCCAAATCAAGTCACACATAATCAAATTAAGCTCAAGGCTTCTTAAACCTACACACACACAAGCACACCATTAGAGGACAACTCTAATCCCTCAATCACGAGTACGCCCACTCCGCTTAATCGAGAGAGTTAGATAAGGACTCCACTAATCGGAGTAGCTTAGCATAAGTAAGAGTTAGATTAGAGAAGATCAACACTTCAAAACAATGAAGGAAAGTAGAGAAACATGATTGACAACATAATGAAGACTAGAGTAATTAAGAGAGGATTACACTAATTACATGTGATTAGCACTCGCCTTTTAAGCATGGACATTAACCTCAAAGGCTAGGCCATCAAGACCTACTCTAGGGAGAGAGTTCTCAAAAGGACCACTCAAGAATGACCTCTCATTAAGCATAGGGCTCTTTTATAGCTTTGGGCCTCAAACCCTTCAACTATGGGATAAAGTGAGTTCTCTAGCATAGACTCATACAACTTTCGAACTCCTAAATGAGCCCTAGCCCTATACAATGAAAAGTAAATATTGTGCACTATGGCACATCCACAGCTTGGTGCATAATTGGTGTAGCCGTTAGCCACTGCTAACATGGTACTCTATGAGAATCCACCCAACCCAATGAAATGTGCTTGTTGACAACGTTTCCAAACGCTTCATCTCTTACATCTTCAATAGCGGTACCTGTTTCCACACGATGACTGGGTCCGGCCCTTGATTGTGTTGTTCCATTCACTCCAGTTACGATGGACACAATGCGATCTAAAGAACTCAATGCGATCTAAAGTGTGTGTGTGTGTGTGTGTGTGTGTGTTGGCATGTGCATGCGTATGTGTGTGCGCGCACACGTGTGGGTGTGTCTGGGTGTGTGCGTGTGCGTGCACGCATGTGCGTGTGTGTGCAGTTCGTGGGCGTGTGCGTGTGTGTACACACACACACACACACACACGCACGCACTGGCGTTTGTGTGTGTGTGCGTGCGCACACGCACGTGCTACACGCAGCCACGTGTGTGTGGTGTACACACATACATACGCCAGCGTGTGTGTGCGTTTGTGTGTGTGTGTTCACACGCATACACACCCTTTTTTCAACGTGTGTGTGTGTGTGTGTACAGACACACGTGGCAGTTCACATGGACACGCTGGCCACGCCGATCGTCACGTGTCCACCTGGGCTCGCCACGTGTACTGTCGTCAGTCGATGGTACACGTTGTAGGCCACGTGGCCAAGCGCACTGCCATGCAGGCAGCGGGTCGGCCACGTGGCCTGCCAGTGTACTATCGACCACCGGTAGTACACGTGGCAGGCCACGTGGCCGACACGTTGCATACGTGGCAATAGGCATGGCCACGTACCCTACCACGTGTATCGTTGACTGACGATAGTACGCGTGGCGAGTCCACGTGGACACGCGACGACGAGCGTGTCCACATGGACTGCCATGCGTGTGACGTGTGTGTGTACTCTGCCTCTAGCCACGTGTTGGCCAAGGCGGATACACGTGCCCACACAGGGACGTGTGTCCGCCTCTGGCTAACACGTGGCCAGAGGCAGAGTACACACACACGTCACATGCACCCATGGCCAGCGAGTTGGCCATGGGCAGGCACACGTCCCCGTGTGGGAGCGTGTGCCCGCCCATGGCCAACGCATTGGCCATGGGTGCTTGGCCACCCATTCCCAACGCCCCGCCCTCCCCCCCTTTCGCCCCCCTTGCGTTAATGCCCCGTCCCCGCCCATGGACAACGCTCTGGCCCGCTCGCCCGCCTCCGCCCCCCTTGCCCCGCTTGCCCCCACACGGGGGCGTTTGCCCGCCCATGGCCAATGCACTGGACATGGGCGCTTGGCCGCCCATTGCCAATGCCCCGCCCTCCCCTTGCTCCGCCCCCCTTGCGTTAGTGCCCCGCTCCCGACCATGGACAACGCTCCGGCCCGCCCCGCCCGCCTCCGCTCCCCCTACCCCCCGCGATAGCACCCCTACCCCCGCCTCCGCCCCAAGTGGCGGCCCTGCACGCAAACCCCGCCCCGCCCCTCCTCTCCTTACCTGCCTCCACCAACGCACACGTCCCCCACCCCCCTTCCTCGTCGCCTGAATGGCGTGGGAGGGGGTGGGGAGTACTATGTCCTAAATGTTCTCGTTATTTGACTCCTCAACCTTTCGATTTCAACTTGCAGCATCTTGCTCCCCTATCCTTAGCACACCCGATTACTCACACATCTCCTTTACACAAACATTAAAAAAATAAATTACAATAAATAAATTCACGTGATCACAGAGTCACAAACATATTTTTTAAAGAAAAATATTTGGTATTTTTTTACATTAATTTTTCAAAATAATAAAATAATATTAATTTTAAATTTATAACGGCTATATTATTAGATGTGAGTATATAAACAATTTGTTTTAGTTTATACAATGTGATCTTGTGCTTAATTATTTGCTTGGCATATTATTATGGCTTGCTCTTTATTTTTCCTGGGTAAAGAGTTTTCTTATCGTTTTTACAATGGTAAATTTATAATATCTGAATCATTTCTTTTAGAATTAATTGCTCCCATGCAATTTACAACTTTAGATGCAATCATCGAAGTAGGTGATATTGAAATGAATTTGCCTCTTGAGAGGACGCTCAACAATTTAGGTGAATTCATCTATGTACTGGATGAGCAGATTTCACGTAAATACAAAGTCAACGTATTCCATCAAACACAATATGCCGGCTCACCTAGCATGACTCCCATTGCCATTGTGGATAGTCTATCAAAGATGCAATTCGGTCAGAAGGAGTTAATAGATCTATGTACCCCCCCTCGAGTTTTGCCCTCAAAGAGTTTCAAAAGGAGTACAAGACAAAAACTCTTACATGCCGAAAAGAAGGGCACATTGACAAATCTTTTAATGCAAATACAACAAGTGGAACAAGTTAGAGAGATTCCAAGGTCTTACAATGGAGATCTCGTTCTAGAATTTCTACCTACCATGGGAAAGTTGCACCATATGGATGCGATGGAGCATAAGTATAATCCTCATTTGTGGTCGAAGCTTACTACGTCCAATATTGTTTTTCCAGGTGTAGTGCATCTTAGTCATTGCATAGGATCTCTCAAGTGCATGAATGAACAATGTGTCCGCTTGGTTAATTATCATATTCCCAATAGAAGTCATTTCAACGGGTACATACAAAAGGAAATTGCATCGAGGCAATATTGTAAGATTGGAGATAAGAGCCTTACATGCCATTTTTGTAAGGCAATTGCTTTCTGTATTGCAACATGTGATTGTGTAGTATATTATGTCATGCCATCCGATGAGACTACCACTAGAGTCATGATTCATCGTGGCACACATCGACATGATGTGCATAGCGGCACATCCAAAACACTAACGGACAACACCAAGCTGATGGTGCAAAGGATTTTGACTGTTGACCCACACGCAGGAGCCAGGAAGGTTCAAATGTGTTTGGCAAAAGAAATTATAAGTACAACACTTCTTTGCAACAACACCAACGAAGGAATTTTAGGCGAGCAACAACTATTTGCAATCGCTAAGGAGTTGGGGCCATTGGTGCAAGATAATTGGTATGAGCATTTCCTAGATTCTTATTTTGATGTAAAACTCTATGCTAAATTATTTTTTTATCTAAACACTTTTAACATTGACAGGTTTCGGAGGTCAGTATCTATTTTACGTAGAGGGGTTGACAAAGAATCTTTTGGCATTGATGCACTCCTAAAACTGAAGCGAGACTGCACATATGAGTTTTTCCATGGAAGCCGGTTTCCTGGTCAAGGTATGGAGGGGAAGAAATGTTATGTCTTCAAAATGTCCACAATTGGTCCAGCATCCGGTGTGGACCTAGTGAACCGAATGAGACAAGATCGGGATGGTGATCTTCGACATGCGTGGATCCAGTTTGATCACACCAAACATGCTAACGAATGGGTGACTATGGCCTGTCATGTCTATGATCCAAGGTACATGGTGCACCTTAAGAGCTTTGTGGCTTGCCTTTGACTCTCTCTAAAACAATTTGTTTGCAGCATGCAGGACCTTTTGACTATTGCAACTTGTGAAATGAAACAGGAAGACATGGGTTGGGAGTGCCTTAACGATGTAATGATATCGTGTGGGTGTGACAAAGCTAATTTCTTTTGGCTACATGGCGGATGAAGCTCAAGCAAACTGGAATGCAGTTCGAATTGTTTTCAATGGTGGTGACAAGACCAATACAATGAGCAGTCGAGAGCGTTCTTGTCTTTTCCATTGGAAGCAAAGCTTGAATCAACACATAATGAAGTATGTGGTGCAAGCTTCTCAACACACACACAAAGAAATGTGTGAGAAGTGGAGGCAAGCACCAACAAAAGAGGCTACAGCAGCAGAGGCTCGTCTGATACGCCAATGGTGGCGTAACGGTCATTGCATAGACCGTAACATTCCATACATGGATTCATGGCTTAGTTGGTGGGAAATTCGTATTGCACATTGGGGTGGCATTATGACATGATTAGAAAGTAGCTCTGATGGACCAAACACTCCACGCACTAACCTTGTGGAGAGCAAGCATGGCAGCTGGCTAGCAGGGGAGGGTTTCTGTAAATGCATTTCATTATATGATGCATGTACAACCGACCTTGCGAATTCCATCTTACAGAGCACAAAGGCCATTTCATACAGCCATGGAAAACACATTGGGAAGGGTCCATCACTACAAAAGCTTACGAAACGCCATGAAAAACGTCCTAGCCAAGTGATAAGAGTAGTGAATGCGGCTACTGAGGGCACTCCAATGTGTAAACAACCAACTCCATTAATAGGAGATAAGGAGACATCAAGGCAAAAATGCAAGCCAAATGAGGTTATCAACGTGGAAGATGATGCATCACATAGGCCTGAGTACAACTCGGTCACCAAAGATCGCAAAGAAGTGTGGAAGACGAAGTAAGCAGAAGAAGGGATATCACAAGCCCCAAAACGAAGTATAGCTTCTCGTGGGCAGTATGTAGTTGAGCGCAAGGTCAATGAGGCAATGTGGGCCATACGCCAAACTCCAAAAATTCAAGGTTGTGTCCAATGGTCCAACCCTAGGTAAAATTGGATGCTTGTGGGAAGACTCAACAGTCTTCCCACATCCCTATCTTGATGGGGGCGAGCCCTTTTAGTAGGGGATGAGAGAGAAACACACACACACACACACACTCTCTCAGGCTCCCTTTACACAAAGGGAATAAGTGACACATGTCAGCTCCCTAGCCCAGTTGTCCCCAAGGTGCATTCAAATCCTATTGGATGGCCATAGAGGTGGACCTAGCCTAGTTGCCCCCAAGGTGCATTCAAATCCTATTGGATGGTACTTATAGTTTAATTCATTTAAAAATACTTGATAAAAGAACCAATAGAAATTAGGCTCTCTAGAAGACTATTGGACTGTCTCCCAAGGGGTCCAATGAGCATTCAACATCCCAATGGCTTGCCTGATTCCTATTGGCCAGAAGACAAAGGGGTCCAATGAGAGTTTAATTGCATTAATTAAATACCTAAAGCTCTCACAAAAGGGGAAAGGGAGACACATTTCAAAAGGCTATCACTTATGCTTCGTGTAGTCCACAACCCATTGACATCGCACAGCTAGAGGCTACAAAGAAGCCAAAGTTGAGCCGTATCGTAAGGAGATAACAAAATCGAGAGTTAATTCAACAAAAAAAGGAATCGGAAGTGAAATCATAGTTCATAGAAGAACAGGACCCCACAGACTTACACCCTGCACCTGAACATTTCAAATCCTACACCACAGAGGAACGTAAGGTTGTGTATACAAAGGCTCAAAGAAAACCTATCGATGGAAGCAATGGAGTTTATGACGGTTCAGTGATAGTTAAGGAAATAGAGTTAGCAGACCCAGGAGAAGAGTCCAAACCTATTTTCATTGCCCAAGATCTGACAAAGACTAAGGAGTGTGTACTTAAAGAACTTCTCAAGGAATTCAGGGATATATTTTCTTGAACATATCATGCTATGAAAGGTGTTCCACCTTCTGTGGTGCAACACATAATCCCCATGGATAGCATGGCTAAACCACTTTAGCAACAAACCTACCCAATGAATCCTAAATATGAAAATATTGTTCAAGAAGCAATTGAAAAGCTTGTTAAATGTGGATTCATATATCCTATTGAGCACTCAGAATGGGTTTCTACGATAGTGATTGTGCCAAAAAAGAATGGGAAACTCAAAGTGTGCATGGATCTCAAGAAGGTCAATGCCACCACTAGGAGGGACCATTACCCCTTGCCATATTCAGAACATGTGCTTGAAAGAGTTGCAGGGAAGGAAGCTTATAGCTTTTTAGATGGGTACTCTGGCTACAATCAAATCACAATTTTGCTAGAGGACCAAGCTAAAACAACCTTTATAAGCGAATTTGGAGTTTTCGCATTTTGTCTTATGGATTTTGGCTTAACCAATGCCCCTGCTACCTTTCAAATATTAATAAACACTGCTTTTAGAGAATATTTGAGGGAGTTTTGTGAAGCTTTCTTAGATGACGTTTTTTTTCTTCCTCTTGGAAAGAACATCTATCATGCTTACGAAAAGTGTTTGAGAAGTGCAGATTGTAACGCATCTCCTTAAACCCTTTCAAATGCCAATTTTGGGTTAAACATGGAGTCATTTTAGAGCATAGTGTCCAAAAATGGGATTTCCATAGATGAGAGCAAAATGAAAGCCATTGCTGAATTGCCACCACCTACAAAACTATAAAGGAGTTCAAAGGTTCATGGGCCATGTTGATTATTACCGACGTTTTATTTTAAACTTTGCCGAGGTAGCTCATCCATTATACAAACTTCTTATTGAGTTTCACTGGACCGCAGAGTGTGACCATGCTTATGAATCATTGAAAAAGACCTTGACTAGTGCTCCTATTCTATGAGTGCCCGATTGGAATGTAATGTTCCATGTGTATATTGATGCATCGAACTTTGCTATTGGGTTTGTTCTAGCTCAACCAGAAGAACATAAACTGGACTACTCCATTAGCTTTGCAAGTCGTCAATTGAATGATGCCGAGAGAAACTACACCACTACAGAGCGAGAAGGTTTAGCTATGATTTATGCAGTAAAGAAATTTCGCTACTACCTTTTTGCCAACAAGTTTTTTTTCTATGTGGATCATCAAGCCTTGTTATATCTAGTAAATAAACCTTGTTCCACGGGAAGAATTACACAATGGTTGTTAATTCTCCTTGAGTTTGATTTTATCATTGTGGTGAGATGTGGTAAAAGACATGTCATGGCGGATCATTTGTCTCGCATACCTAATCGTGAAGCCCCTAATGAATTCAATGATGAATTTCTGGTTGAGATCATGCCTGAATGGAGTGAGAAGATTGTGAACTTTCTAGTTAATGGTTTTCCACCCAAAGAGCTTCATAAGGACATAGCTCAAAAACTGTTAAAAGAATGTGAACCTTATTCTCTCATTGTAGAAACTCTCTACAGGCTAGGAAAGGATGATATTCTTAGATGTTATGCCCGTGAGGATGAGTATTTATACATACTACAAGAAGTCCACATGGGTATAGCCGGAGGACATTTCTCAGGGGAACTAACAGCTAGAAAGGTGTTGAAATCAGGCTATTGCAGGGCCTATTTTATTCAAGGATGCATCACTTTTTGCAAAAGGATGTGATGAATGCCAACATTACAAGATCACACAATGACAGGATAAGATACCCTTACATCCTGTTAAAGTGACTCAACCATTTGAAAAATGAGGTTTGGACTTTGTAGGCCCGATTAGTCCGGCAGCTCGTAGCACTCAATGTCGATATATTATCGTTGCCACTAACTATGTGACCAAGTGGGCGAAAGCCAGGGCGACACATAAGGCTGATGCAAGGTCAACTGTCAAGTTTCTCTTTGAGAACATTATTAAAAGGTTTGGTTGTCACTTTGAGATTGTAAGTGACAATGGCACTCATTTTATAAATGGAGTGATAAAAGAACTCACTACCAACGTCATGATAGCTCACCATAAGTCCACACCTTATTATCCCCAAGAAAATGGCCAAGCTGAGAGTACGAACAAGACCTTAATCTCTATCTTGACCAAAACGGTGGAAGCTCATCGCACAGATTGGGATTTTGAAGCTGACTTCAGTCCTATGGGATTATCATACTTCTTACAAAGTGGCTATTAATTGTACACCATTCAAAATGGTATATGGACAAGAAGCAGTTATCCCATGGGAGTTTGTAATTCCTAGTCTACGCGTAGCTTCACAAGAAGGTTGGGATGGTAACCCTTTAGTTGAGCACTTATACATCCTTGAGAGTTTAGATGAAGAAAGGAAATTGGCTGTGAAAAAATCACTTGTGGAGAAAGATAGGAGGAAGAAATGGTTTGACCGTCATCTAAAGAACAAATATATCAATGTTGGTGATAAATTCCTTATGTATGGAGTGTGTAACAAAAAGAAAAAGTTGAAATATGCGAGAAAAGGACCATATAGAGTATGTAAAATCATCCACAAGGTACCATTCACGTGGAGACTCTTGATGGAGTTGAAACCATTGGATTCCTCAATGGGAGAAAATTTAAAAGATAATATGATTCTTTAAGCTAAGAAAAGCTACGTGCCATCCATCAAAAAAAGGCAGCTAAGGCACAAACAAATTGAAGAAGATACAAGCTCAAGCTGAGGCTAAAGAGCGACAACAACGCATAAGATGCCAACAAGATGCCAACCTTGGAGTTACAGATGCATTCCATGTTGAAACAGAGGATGATTGGTTGGACTTTGACACACCTCTATGATACCCTATTGAGCTAAATAGCGACTTTTGAAAAGTGCTATACGTAAAGTCTTCGACCCCGAGCTAAAAGAGCACCATTGTACCATGAAAAGATCATAATGAAAAAAGTTACTATTTTTAGCAGTTTTCCAAAATTTGTTGGTGCCATGATGTTTAGAATGTCATAAAGCTTCCAAAAGTGAATTAAAATAATTTTTGTAAGAATTTTCCAAAAATAGTAAGTTTTTGGTCGCCCGACCTGTTTAGTTTTGACCGTCTCGACAAACTGCACCCGTAACCTAAATTTGAAAAAAAATGCATTTTCAGATGCCGAGGGCTGCTAAATATGGAAGGTACTCGGGATTATGCACCTTAGTCTACCTTAGCATAGCAAGTTTCGGCATCAAAATCTGATTAGAATTGCCCGTCTAGGATTAAAAACAATTTTTTTCCTAAGGTTGTGCGGGGAGGCACCGGGGCTCGGGACCTGTGTGGGAACTGGCTCCAGGCCACTGCTGAGTTGATATGGTAGGTAGAGGGAGCCCTCACACACAGATAGGGCTCGTGGGCTACTTTCCCAGCTTGAGAGATAGTGAGTGAGTGAGTTAGAATAGCAAATGGGACACTTTGCAGCCCATGCACCCCATGCAAGTAACCCTGCCCATGAAGGCTCGAGTGGACTCCAGACCAGCGTAGCAGGTGATTTCAAAATTTTGAGCTTGTGAGCCTATATAAGAGCATGCTCACACACACACAAGCATATATATGCTCACACACACACATTCAGTATACACACACACACATACACACACACCTTGGGGAGGTGCTGCCGGCACACATAACCTTTGGAGAAGGAGCAAAAGACGGAAGTGCTGCCCAATTCTCGCCACAAGAAGTGGATCAGAAAATAGATTCAAATTCAGCCCAAACTACAGTAACATAAAGCTAATTTCACGTTATGTTATAATTCCTTCTATGGTTCTCATAATTCCGCTGCTAGTATGCATAATCACAGTTAAATTTCTCATTAGACACTCTCTAAATTTCTATATGATTATCCATTGCACATTCTTAATTCTAATTGTCAATTATGCAAACAATTAACCTCTCCTAATCATAGATTAATGTATGATTACCAATAAGAGAATTATCCACTAAGTCATTATAGTTAATGAATGATAGAATCAAGCCAGCAATGTGATAAGGTTAGTCTATTTCATTCTATTACCACACAATGTTTATATAGCTATGTTTAGATTCAATTTGTTCAAATATTAGGATGTAATTAGTGTAATTAATTCCACAATTAATCCACCAGGAAAAAGGAATCCTCTCACCTATGCATGCGGTAAATCTGCAAATCTCTACTTGCATTAGGAAGTGATTAAGCATGCCTAATTCATCTCTAGTAAATAGATCAAGTAGAAATTTGAAATTCTTAATTATCTAGGCCAAATAATTAACCCTAGGGCTAATTCCCATAGAACAAGTAAGGGGCTATTAGAAATCTCTATGTCTTGAAGTAATCAAACCTCTCGTATAAAGGAGTTTGCTTATTGAAACTAATCCGTCATTTTGGTCGTATGTGCTCTCGGATATTAGCTCTCTTTTTCCAAGTTGTCAATTTAAGTAGTGATTATAATATGGCCCCGGTAAAGAGAACTCGTTTCGGTGGTTCCCACGACCGCGAGGCTGGGACAAGCAACACAAATGGGAAGAGAAAAGCTCCCATGGTTGACCAAGTCCCGGCCAACGCACAGAGCAATGACGAGGAAATTATGGAGGTAGGTCACATTTTTAATTCAAGTTTTGATTAATTTAACATTGCATTCAATAAGTTAGGAAAGAACATATCCCTACACATGTTGGGGAAATCCAACGGAAATCACGGCATTTGAATTGAATATATATTTTAATTTCCAAGTAGGAAAGAATGATTGTTAGATATACTGTTTGAGATAGGAAAGAATGTTTGCTAGGGAGAATTTAGCTTGGCCTGTTCATTTCTATTTCCAATGTTGATACTAGTCCGAACCCCCTCCTGATCATAGGGGACAGAGTTCCTGGTTAAGGGCTCTTGAATCCACGACTGCACGTTAAGCAGTGGATACCCACGTCTTCTGGTTAAGAGGTGGGAACCCATGTCTTGCGTTCTATGTGGTGGGAATGTCCACGTCTGCTGGTTAAGCGGTGGACATACCTAGTTGTATGGGTAACTAGGCGATAACGGGAGGAGTAAACTCTCGTTGGAGGAGGGATGTTGTACCTCCAAAGCATTGGAATTTTAATGAATAAGTTTGAGTAGAATTTTTACTAGAATTACTGTCTTGGTGCCGCTTTGCAATACTGGTTGAAGGGTTGTATTAAGGAACTTGTGAATCAAAAACTAATCAATGAACTTATGTGTTGAACAACCATGTGTGGTAGTAATTAGATAACAAAAAGGAAGTATGAGTATGGGGTGGAAAGTGGGGGCTTGGCTCGGGTTGCCAATGCCTATGAGAAGGGTGGTCCCGATTAGTCCGGAACTCTCCATCCCCATAGTTCTATAAGTTGACGCTAGTATTACTCATTGCCCCTAGAGCGGAAAAGTTTCAAGTGTACGTGCCTCTGAAACATGGCAAAAAAGCCACTTGGGACTTCTCTCCTCTTGGAAGGTGGGTCTTAGGATCACTAAATAAATCAATCACGCTTCCCCTGCGAGATGGAACTAGATCTCGATGCTAGTAGGCTCGAACTCGATTTACGTAGCGATGAGAGATTGTCCGCTAGATGAACCATAAACCACTTTGTTTGCTTCCGCTATAGATCTAGTGGCCACCAGGTTTACCATCAGATCCGTCGTCTGAGATGACGGGGTGGAGACCTCACACTATATAATGCCTTATTGGACACGAGTGCTAAGTATAATCTGCTATCATATGGGGTGTGGTGTCAAATAGGGAAGCCACCTCTATCTGAGAGTATTATCCAAGTCAAGGGTGTCAACAAGTCAAAAATTGTGGTTTTTGGAATGTGACACACTTCTGTTAGTTATGAAAATGGGGTTGTAGCTCAAGACGTTTTGGTCATGCCTGCTGGAACTATGGAGGGTAATATAAACCTAGGATGCACGTGGATGATAGCCACCAAATGTACTATTGATTGGGAGACTGGGGGTGTCACAACATAGAAACCAATTCTTATCCCTACCACTTAGTCCATAGTCCCTGAGAGATTGCCACTTAAGGAAATAAAAACCAAAACATTGCATGTCCAAGAGGTTGAACCATATGTCCCCATAGCCCAACTCTCTAGAGCTTCAACTGATGTAGTTGAAATAAAGCTTGAGACACACAAGACCCATCCTAATATAACAAAAAAAACATACAAGTGGGTCCTTAAAGCTTCTTTAGCGACCATAGCTAATGCTAAAAGACAGGATCTTGGTAAGAGACGTCCCACTCGCCCCAAGAAATGTAAAGAAATGTTGTGTTGAATTCCTAAAACACCTGACCCATGTGAGCCCAATCCTGTAGCTCCAAAATGAATTGACGATCATGGAAAAAAAATAATCATAGAATGCTACACACCCGCTCCAAAGCTAGTTTGGGTACTGAAGAAAGAATGATTTGTTCCACCTAGTTTAGGAACAGGGAAGTCAAATGAAGCTTCTTGATCTTCATGTAGTTCATACACAGAAATAGAAGCTTCGAAACAACCTCCACCTACCATTGTACATATCCATACAAACAAAGAAGAGTTTGCACCTCCCATTGTAAGTTTACCACCTACAACAAAGTTGCAACTAAAATCATGGGAGAGTACCTTACCACCCTTGCAACTAGATGAAATGCCTAGGGCGGTCAAAAACTATTGGTCAAAGTCTTCACCCATAACAACTTGGAACAATTGGTTTCAAAAGGTGACGACATCATTCCAAAAGGTATGATCTACCCAAGGAAGGGGGAGGGGGGTTTCCTAACATTTATCATTCACTCACTTCCCTCTCAACCTTCCTCCCTAACCTCTCAATCTCCCAATATTAGGGAATGTATATATAAAGCCTTATACTCACAAGACAAAAATGAAAAAGTAAAACAGCAAGAGCCACCAAACAAAAATTTGGAAACCTACAAGTTCTAGTACATGACCCAAAATCATAAAAACACATTATGTACAAGGACACGACCCTTATAATATTTGCACTCTAACCATCATCTATCTGTGTGTACAGATATGGCTAGTACGCTAGAGTCTTTTACTCCTGTCTTGGGTGAGAGGTACCCTCTTTACTTTTCACAAGTGTTTCACATGGTCTTTCCGGTGCTTGCTTGTGAATGGGATTTGATAGGTACACTAGCATGTGAGAGGAATTTCAAGGAGTTAGAATGGATGATATGTCTCTTGACCATGACTGATCCATACTTAGGTGAGAGCATCTCTCCCATTGCACAAGACTACCCTTTTGACCAAAATGACTATAGATGTTTAGTGACCTTCTTAGTAAACATTGGTGCCTCTAATGATGAACACGATTTACATGATTACACGGATGGCACATATGGTCTCACGGATGATAACTTTGTTTTTCTCGACGAGGAGGATAGGGATTTAGCCTTAGGGTTCCCCCCCAATCTCTACAATATCCTATTCCCTTGAGTCTCTAAGGGGAGTGCAAATAATTAGGTTAGGATTTCTTATGTTGTTTAATTGTGTTCAATAAGGGTTGGTACCTCTTCCCACTGATGTGCCTCCTAGAGGTATTCTTTATGTATCCTAGTGTGTACAGGAACGTGTTGCTGTTGTTAAGATTTGGATCATCATAAAATCTTTCTCTCGTTCACTCTTCAAATCAAGCACGATCATCAACACAAACAGGTGTTTCTTGTCGATTAGCATTGTCCCTTATCTTTTTTGCATCCATGTTTGTCTGCTTTAATTGTGATTGGTAGCATAATATTCAGCACAAATGTATCAAACATTAAATTCAATGTAATTTTTTGTCATAATCACTTGTCTAGGTTTAAAATCAAGCAGTCCGACTAAGCTAGTTTGACCAAGCTAGGTGCTAGAGATCTTCTCTTAATACCATGGGGAATGCCTTCTTATAATCAATGGTTACTTTAGGTTCTTAATCCGCTTTAGGCATCATTGTGTGCAATGTACTAGGGCTTTGTGGTGGGCTTAGTTCCTATTGACCTTTCGCTTAAGTATTATAAAGGGAGTTTACTAGTGTGATGAGCCTGGGGAGGTTAACAGTGTTATATGACCCCCCAAAGTTACAAAATTAAAATGCTGAAAAAGAACAAACAAAAAAATCAAAGTGCCACAATGTAAAATCTTAAGCTGTAAGAGAAATCTTAGCTTGATTTGGTACTTCACTCACATGTATCGCCTATGATACTAGAGCCCTAGAGGTTCCCAGTGTGGGTGCTATTCCTTGAAAAGCAAAAGACCCAAGGCATACAAAATAAGCACACACATCAAAATTGAATCACTGTGAAAAGACTTTGAGGGGTCAAAGAGAAGGAAATTACGTCAGGCGCGATGATTTCATGAACAATTTCTTTTATCGTATCTTCACTACAAGGTCTTCTAGGAATAGCCTCTAGTCAGCCCTCGGACATAAAATACTTGGCTCTCACAATTAAACAACTTGATTGACCAGAGAAATTGAGAAGCTTGCCCATGGTATTAACAGTTGACCTCTAGTGCCTTTCAGCCGTTAAATTAACTTGTTTAGTTTTTTACCTTTACAACTGTTTATGCGTTTGATTATATTACAATTTAATGCTCATTGCTGACAAATTGTTTGATATTCTATTACCAATCAATTTGTCTACCTACAGGTGCATATGCTCTTTAGTTGTATATAAGAGTGCAATTACTGTGCCAATTTTGTTTGATTTTGTAGTGAAGAAGGCTAAGGACATACATCTCAAATGCTCTTCCACCTCGACGAATGACCTTCAACTCAATAGCTTTCGAGGATGGAATCTAGATCAAGAAGGGGGGCATGTTAACCACTAGTGTCCACTTCTAGTAGTCATGGACTGGGCTTGTTGATCCAATAGGAAAAGGGTAAGAGTGATCGCCAATGAGAGGCGCACTCTAATTGGAACATTCAAGGGTTAGTTGGCTAAGCATGAGCACCAAGTGTGAACCATCTCCGTCTTCTTCTTCATTTCCTTGTGTGTGTGTATGCGTGTGTGTGTGTGTGCGTGTGTGAGAGAGAGAAAGAGAGAGAGAGAGAGAGAGAGAGAGAGAGAGAGAGAGAGAGAGAGAGAGAGAGAGAGAGAGAGAGAGAGAGAGAGAGAGCATTGCGATGGCACGGCGCCGGTGAGGCGGTTGAGCGCGGCATGGCGGTAGCTCCCTCTTCTTCGCGACGAGGAATCCTCCACGAAGGCGAGCGTAGAGCGGTGAGTGACACACCCTTACTCTCTTGAGCTTGCTAGATTAATCTGGTTGTGTGCTTGCAGCCATTTTTGGCTCGCACACACTCTATGGCAAGTCCCTTGCTTTGACACATGCAACAAATGCACACAACAATATTAAGCCAATCCCTTTCATTCAAACTTGAGGCTCTCCCTTTCACATTCTACAAAGACTTGCTCTCCCTTTCATCATAATTCAAAGAACTTGAGTCCATGCTTACTCATTCAAAATTTGAACTTGAGGCCGATCCTCTTACATGTCGATTGCAAGCTCACTTGCACTTACTTCATCCATGATCCCTCATCTACAGTTGCGCAATCCGGTAGAGTTTTGCAAACTGCTCAAACTTCAAATTGTCATAACGTCCTCACCGTAGCTCCAATCGACAAGCCGTAAAGACAAGCATGTCGATTACTGCAATTCTAGTCCACAAACTCCCATTTGTGATCACTTAAAACATACTCTCTTTTAGAATTATCAAGACAAATTTTGTCCCTTTAAAGCCGCATCTAGCATACATTTAGCATTAGGCTAGCTTGTTATCAAGCCTTGATCACTGTTCACTAAACACATCACCTTCAATTACAAATAATGTGCATCCTTAGGCTCTTTATCTCATCATGGAAGCGAAGCTGTACGACAAACTCTTGATGAAGGCCTTTGTTATGTGCTGATGCTATTATATAGCAATATCAAAAGGCAAGCAAGGAGACATTAAAAGTAGGCAATGCTAAAATTAACTAACAAAGAGAGAGAGAGAGAGAGAGAGAGAGAGAGAGAGAGAGAGAGAGAGAGAGAGAGAGAGAGAGAGAGAGAGAGAGCAATCTCCATCATCATCTCTTCTATGACTTCTGGCCATTGCATCAACTTTGGGGTTCTCTTTTGCTATCATATCTACCATGTACTACCGTGGGATGGGTTAATTGTAGTATTGTACATGTTGCATGCCCGCAGACCATCACATGCTTCTGACTGTTGCAACATGCACATGCATATAACAGTTTTGACCAACTTTCCATGCACATGAAGGCTGAATCTTTTTAAGCACTTTTTTAATTTGTCAAGAATCAATTTTCTGACCTGTTATTCAAAAGGTACATTGCTAAAGTGGAAAATGCGCTAAGCAAGAGCCGACAACATGAAGCTTTGCTCGAGGCAAACATTAGTGGCTTTACCTAGCTCTCAAAATTTAACTATGTGACTCAGAGAGTCCTTGACGTCCCACCCACTTTGCACTCCTTTTTCCTACACTTCCAGCTTTCAACTATCTTTCTCTCTTTCCCCTTCTTGATTGACTTTTCCTTTGCCCTAGTTGAGGTATGGCCAAATTGAGGGCGAGGAGAAGGCGAGTAGGCCACAACGACAATCATGGGATTGGTTGCACTTGAGGAGTAGGATGAGTAAATAGCCAACATAAATAATGAAAGAGAGAGCGGATGAAGGTTTCGGCCTTGGGTTGAAAACAAAGTACTGCTTGAATGCCGTCTTTGTAGGCTATTGTCTCTCATAAATTGCAAGAGGAGGGACCACAACCTTCAAAAGCCCTCTAAAGATTTTGTGCCAAAAATCATGTAGGAGCATCAAATTTTTGGTAATGATATTAAAAGAATTCATGAGGTAGTTATTAAAATCAAGGATCTTGACTCTAAAATTTGGTATGAGGGCAATGGCTAAGATCATGCCAAGCGGTAGCGTGTGGGTTCATGAAACCAATAAACCATATTAGGCTTACCAAGGAAAGATTTCATGAATTTCTAGATTGTGCGGCTTAAACAGAAGTGTCAATTAGTTTGGGCTATCCCAATTAGATGTTAAAGAGTCCCATTTTTTTTTGTTAATGATGTTGGCTCCATCCTCACCTCCATCCCATATGAACATAACAACTGGCGGCAAAAACAAAAGGTGACCACACTACTGACTACACCACTATTCAAAACTTGTGTGCCATGGTTAATTTGTAGAGAATGGTTTGATTCAAGTCATGCTCATGAAATAAAGCTTTACTACATCCAATTGAAATAGCAAAGAGCTTCCTTTTCATAGCCATATTGGGCACATCCTGCAATCTCTATGATCCAAACAAAATGAGGATTCCATACCAAATACATCCTTCTTCCTCTCTAGCATGTCATATGCAGAGATTCCTACACCACAAAATTCTTGAGCAAGATGCATCTCTCTTGTTTCTAGCATAGGATTTTCCTAAGGACAATTCAAATCCTTTGGAATCAAGCACCATTCTTTGTTGCTGCTCTCGCAACTCTCTTATCTCTTTGACTCTCACAACTCTCATTGCAGCTCTTGAAAGTGAACCATCTGAATTTCTTATGATTTCCATAGGTGACACATAAATGGATCTGCCTTGTTTGCCCTCTTAAGAAGGCTGGTTAAATTCAAGCACCTCTTCAATGCCTCTGTCTTTATATAAAAGTCTAGATCCATTGGCATTATAATTGGGATAATTCATCACATCCAAGACCCCTATCCCTATTAGATTCCCACCTCTCATGCCATGAACTCATTCTATCTATTGGTTATCATCTCAATCCCTCCTGTTCCAATCTCTATTTTCATCATTGCTAGCATATCCATCGTACCTATCCCTATGATCATCATGTTCTCTATGAGTCCTTCTATCACCATTATGTTCTCTGTTAACTTTGTTCATCCTTGTTATTATTATTGAGCTATGGGCCGGGCTTGCTGGATCCACACATGCATTCATGGGTGATTGCTGATGATAGGCGCACGCCGCATTTAGTAGAGAGAGAGAGAGAGAGAGAGAGAGAGAGAGAGAGAGAGAGAGAGAGAGAGAATAATAATTGTCAGCCAAGTGTGGTTGGCACGACTCACATAAGGGCTTGTAACCCTAACTCTCTTATCTCATTCTTGAATGTATGGTTTGCTAGCTCTCTTTCTCTGAAATGTAGACTCTTGTTGTGTGTGTGTGTGAGCAAGGGTGACCGAGTGACCTCATGACAGCAATGAGGCGATTGAGCAGTGACGACGGCGGGCTCCCACTTCATGGCGGTGCAAGATTCTTGCAACGACAAAGAAATAGAGGTGAGTGACACACCATTGCATTCTTGAGATTCCTCCCACACGGGATGTGTTTGCAACCTTAGTGGCTCACACGTAGCACACAACAAGTCCCCTGCAACACGACATTTTTGGCACCGCTGTCGAGGAGGCACTGTGCGTTTAGCTCGCAACACAACTGCTTATTGTCCTTTTTGCAGTTTTTTAAACTTTTTGATGCTTTTTGCAAATCTGTTGTTTGGCTGAGGAAAGGTTAGGGTTAGGGTTAGATCTTTTGGTTTTTCATCAGAGTTTTGTGATTTCTACCATTTTTTATATTTTACAGTAATTTTTTTAGTTTTTTGCACTGTATGTATTTCTAGCATTGTTCAAAATGTACAATCTACTTTAGTTGTAATTTACTGTGTGGGCTGCAACTCTCTGTATAAAATCTACAAGCCCAAGCCCAAGTCCAAGCCCAGGCCTCAGGCCTTAGTCCTACGTCTTATGATATAGTATAGACTCAATACAATATATAGTCTACTCCCCTAAGAGGAATGAGGGCATGTGGGATTTAGGATCCACCCTGTCCTTCCACTAGCTTCCCCTTTTCTCCTACACACCCAACTAGAATTCGACCATTTTGGGGGTCACGAGAGTTTTTGGTAGCCAAATTGTGTGTTGTAAAGCACACCAAATTCCTTTGAACGATAGGCACGTTTCGAGCTATCACATGACCTATTCCGTCTCACACACATAGAAAGGGGCTTAATATAAAATAAAATTATAAAACAAACAAAACCAAGTAAAACAATCAAAATCTCTAGTGGTGAGACCTCTTAGAGTACTCATCACTCAACACAGTCCTCACATATATTTGCGCTCTAGACGAGTGATAGAGTCCGATCCATTAGAGAGTGCCTCAAATTACATGGGAACCCATTATCCACCCACATTAGGTTTCGGGCCTTTGGCTATAACCAAAGGTAGTGAAACACAAAACCCTCATATCTCATTTAGTGACTCTTCCTATGACTACGACATCAAGGAGGGATATCCTACAAAAAACCTTGAAATGTCAAGTCAAGGCATGCATGCCTTTGCCCCATGGCACGGGTCTAGCATGTTTAGCCGCTTAAAAGAGACCTCTAGTCGAGCCACCCGTTCAGAGACCACAACTAGTGAAGTGAACGAGGGCAATGGGGAGGTAGATTCACCTTTCACTTCTCATGTAGACCCTGTACTCCCCAAGGGTGCAATGCTGACATTCTACCTACTCCACTCATTAAAGACCCTACCAAGTCGTCACCCCCTGAGGTTCTACTACCCAATGGTAGGAGTCTTGCCAATGTGGAAGAGATCGAACGATATATGCAAGCAACAAAGGAGAGGGAAATTGAGAACCTATGAATGCTAGAACAAAGTCGAGCCATGAAAGCGAAGACCCCTATGACAATAACCATGCCAGCCAAGCAACAAAGCACTCCCAAGATAACAGTTGTGGAGGGTCAGGTGATGGGAGCCATAATGCTTCCACTTCAAGGGGAACCTCCAACATGCCAAGCTTAGAGGGGATATTTCTCTCATAAAATTGGGAGTATGACCTACAAATTGAGACGTCGACCGACCTGTACATAGGTTGCACATACACTATGGGATGGTTAGAGGTGGTACAATACACGTTTGGAGCCAAAGGTTTAGAGGAGCAACAACGGATAATCTGTGATGTCATCCATGGTTTCCTTCAATGGGTCCTATGAGATTCTTGGATATGATAAAGGCCAAACGACCAACCCTATCTGTAAGACCTAGGGAACTGAGACATAGGATCCTCCTCCCTACCGCCCTTTATATAGGCCTAGCTCGTAGCTCTTGCCCTAAGCGGATCCCCAGTCCACACTGGTCCAATCCAGGCCCTTGGCCTAGGTCCCTGACCCCCTAGGTTGGGCCTTGCCCCGTAGGACAAGGAAACTAGGACTCAATCATTGAGTATCCAGCCATACATTTTATATGGAGTGAAGACAACCAACTAGGTTGAAAGCGGGTGGACTGGAGTAAGCTCCTAGAGTTTAGACCATCCAACCATAGACACCCATCCTGAGCCAGTGCCTTGTATGGCAGGGTGTAAACTCATAATAAATCTACAGAAGAGATTGCACATGTAGTGCAAAAAGGTGCAGAGAGAATAAAAGTCCATGAATTGGCATGCCGCTCGAAATAAATAAGTGTTAAACAGTAGGGCCCATAACACCTAGTGTGCATGCATTTAACATTTATCCAAACCGTAATTCCATGACGAGACTTTCCACGGTAAGTAAGTGAAAGCCTTTCAACAAAAGTCGGACCATAACAGAATGTGAAAGATCACTTACACCTAGGTAGCAACCATGAGATATGTAGAAACGACCCTCCGTTGTCGAAAAGTGTGTGTCTAGCTGGGAAGGTGCAGAACCTCTGGCTGTGAGAGTTTGTGATGAGAGTCACAAACCCTTTGCGAGAAAGCGTTTGTGGAGGATCACCAACCCTATTTCTAAGGGTGACAGAGAATCTAAGAGCGTTCGCGATAGCAAAGTCACAAACCCGCTTTCCTATCGTGCTTGGAAATTGCTTGTTTTCGTAGTCGAGAGTATGATGAGAGGATCATCAAATCACATTCAATTTCACTTAAAAAGACCATTGAAAAACACTAATGTTTCAGCCATGAAACCTCGATATTCATACAAGCACAATTATCAATCAAAACCCAAACCTCTTTCATGGTATCATGTAGCCTCGCCCCCAATTACATAGTCGTAGCATCAAACAGTCGAAAGGAATGCTCAAGCTTCCACCTTCTTGGCAACAATTTTTGGATTTTGCAGAGATTTAAGAGCTACTACATTGAAGCCCAAACACCATATTGATAAGGGGAAACCCTAATTCACTCCCTCACAAGCTCAGATACAAGATTGCGAATGAGGCGGGACTGCAACACACATAGATTGGGCAACCATGGAAGCTATTACACAGTAGAGAAAAATTGCTGGTTTTTTCTGTAAAAAGCCCACTTCTCTCTCTTCCCCATGGAATTTCCAGCTGATGTGTCAATTTTTGGACCATTTTGCCACTTTGGACCAAAACTAGGTCATTTTCAGCTCATTTTTGACCCAAAAAATACCATTTTTGCGAAAAATCCCAAACGGAGTTAGGAAAATCCCTAAATTTGTGGGATCACTCGCATAAGCATAAAAAGCATAGATAAGCATCATTTTCCATCAATATTCCATTTTGAGTCACTTTCCATGCAATTCTGCAACGACGCCTCTGCTACCTACTATTTTTGGCAATTTTTGCCCGCATCAATCTTTATAGGCGAGATGAGTGTGCCACCATGAAACACTTGGTATATATACATTGTAAAACCAAATAAAGCATCTTATCAAGTGGGAAAGCATGCAAATGCACCACATCCAGGGCCATGACTCCCAGAATAGGTATGTACATGATAATGACCGCAGTAGATGCTTCAACATATATCACAGTATGTACATGATTGCTTTTATTTGCATACATTGAGAAGTGTCAAGAGGAGGTGAATGTTTTTATTTCACACTATGTACGTGCCACGGCACGACATCCACCCCCTCTGAACCTGCACATCCTCCGGTATGTGCCACAACAACATTTGTAGAGCATTAAAACTCATGGTCAGCTGCCATATTCTCACTTTCATCCTCAGTTTGCATAGATTTGGCTTCATCATCCTCTTCACTTGGTTGTACATCAAATGTATCAGAATCCCGTCTTCTTTTGAATAATTTAATTCTTTTTCCTGCTATGGGAATTTTCAGTTCTGTCCCATCCAGTTCACGCAAGGTGTAAGTTGCATTTCCATGCACATGTTTGACTACATAAGGACCAAACCATCTCTTTGCAGCTTCCTTATTGTAGAGTGCTGGTTTTCAAGGCTACTATCGTACACCAACATCCAATCACCTTCTTCAATGTATTTTGGTCTGAGCCTATGCATTTTGTCAAATCTGTCTTTGTTTTTCAACCTTGCATTCTTTAGTCGAGCTTTTGCAAGCTCAATGTCTTCAAGCTTTCTTTCTAGTTGCCATATGCGCAATGCAATAAGGTCTTCTCTACTCATTCCATCTTCCCATGGCAATACATTCCATGTAAGAACTACATCTTCAATTGGCATCGCAGGTTTTTGACCATACATCAATTCAACAAGCATATAGCCAGTGACTAAACTATGTCTTGTACGGTCAGCCCACAATGCAAATGGCAGTAACCTTGGCCACTCTCCAAGCTTACCTTCACAAGCCTTAGCTAAAGATTTGATTATTGGAGGATGTCCTCTTTCACTTTTGACATTTCCCTCTAGGTTATAAGCACAAGTTAAAGCTAGTTTGATGCCCATTCTAGAGAAGAATTCCCTTACTTCATCAACATCCAATTCTCTTCTATCTGCAGTTATCTTTCCCACACACCCATAGTGAGAGATCACATCTTCAAGAAGAAATTTACATACAGCTTGTGTACTCTTTGTCCTCAATGCTCGCTCTTCAACTTGATTAGACAAATCTTCTCTTGCAAGCACCAAATACCTCATTTGCCAAAGTCCCAAGGGCATTGTGAGCAAGTCCACAACCCATTTGTAATGCATGGATAATGGATAAGTAGGATGTAGTCCATCACGATGCTGTACATTTGAATACATGTGGCATGTCACACAAGACTCCACAAACTTAGCCACATCCTTATACATCCCTTTCCACCTTTCTTTTACCTTGGCAAATGTTGCCCATACACCTGGATGCCCTGCCCATAAACTTTCATGGAACTCCTTGATGATTTATTGCTGAGTAACCTTATCGCATACTACACGCAATGGTGTTCCATCTCTTCGTTTAGGATGCTTCCATAGGTAGCCATCCCTCAAGAAGTATCCATATGGTTTTCTTCTTATCCTCTTAAATTCTTGCTTAGTCCAATCATCCCGCTTCTGTAGAGTACTTAAGTAGCGACCTATCAAGAGCCATTCATCCTCATATAGTTCCTGTGAAAGGGACTCAAGTGAAGACACAAAACATGCATGACTACTCTTTGCATGATCAATAGTGTAAAACTTTGTGCCAACATCATCTCCCTCAATAATCATGTCCTGTTCATCTTCATACCTTGCCCTAGATAGCATATCTGCCATTGGATTGTCTTTCCCTGCAATATGCTTGAACTCAGAATTCAAGGACTTTATGTAGGCTATCAATCACAGCATTGCAATATCAGGAGTCCAACAGTTTGTGATCATTCCAAGAAGAGGCAAACAATCAGTTTCCACAACCACTGATGCCCCTATCAAGTACTCCTTGTCACACCTCAATGCTGTAACCACCCCCCATAGTTCCCTTTTTACTTGTGCATAATCGTGTTGGCGAGAACTCAGAATCTTGGCTCCAAATCTCACCACATACCTTTTTCCTTCATCATCATCTTGCCCTACTGCCCATCCTATCCCTGTAGGACTTGTGTCGACTGTCACAATGACAAGTCTCTCACATGCATAGTCTACCTTTCTCAAGGTTGGCGATGAAAGAAGTAGTTTCTTTAGCTTTCTCATGGCTTTTGTGTGCTCTTATTCCCATTGAAACTTTTGATTCTTTCTCAAAAACCTATAAAGGGGATCTACTACATGTGCATAATGTGGTATCCAAATAAGATAGAAGACGCAAGCACCAAGAAATCTTCGAACTTCAGTTATAGTTGTACATGTTTCTTTGATGTTTTTGATTGCATCCATCTTTTTTGGACAAGGCCTTGTACCATAAGGACCACACATATGCCCCACAATCAACACTTCATTCACACCAAATACAGATTTTTTCCCTGACAGGGTAAGATTAACTTCTTCAAGCTTTGAAAAAATCTTCTCACAATCTTCGATATGGTCTGCAAGAAACTCACGGCACCCCCTTGAATCCATAGCTTCATCTTTATCTTTGTCTTCACATCCTTTGATGGGCACATCATCAAGAAATGGCATTGTGATTTGAGGTATGAAGTCACGTAGAACCATGTTCATCCCATTGATCATGTGTGCAACTGAATTTGTTACTCCTTGAGGTAAGGTACACATCCTTACAAATCCCAAAGGTGTTTTCATAGTTTTCAGATCTCTACTCTCAACATCTAGCTGAAATTGATCGTACCTTGAATAGAGATCTCCAATTGAGTAAATTGATCTTCCTGCAAACGCCTCTGTAAATTCATCCACTATAGGTCCTGTACCCACATTCTTGATGGTAACCTTGTTTACAGGTTGCATATCTTGTATGAACTGCAAAGCTCCATTCTTCTTAGGCACAGTGAACCACCTGTTTGAATATGGCGCACAAGAAGGCTCCAAGATACCCATGCTAATCTTTTCATTGAGTAGTTCTATTAACTTTGGCAAATGTGCTTTTGAAACCGGAATTGGGCGTAGATTCCAAGGTACGTGAGGGATAGTGAAGATCACCATAGGTGCAACAACATTAGGATCAACACACCCTATCTCATGTGGCTGGAAAGCAAAAGCCTTACCATGTCTTGAAAGAATTTCTTTAAAACTCTTCTTCTCTTCTTCTGTTAAAAACTCTTCACAGCCAACTTTTATCTCTTTTAGGGATTACATTGTGAACTTGTGTCCAATTCTTTTTGGATCCCTGAGACTCGGCTGCAAAGAAGCTTGCTCTATCTTTTTCCTGCAATCTGATGGTAAAGGTAAGGCCACTGGACTCACTTTCTTTGCCACCATTTTGTACTTGGTCTCCACACGCACTTCTGGTCCTTCATTAGCATTGAAATCTTTCTGATCTTCAAAAGACTCAATCACATCATACATTTCCATAGAGCATACTTCCACAATGTGGGTTCCATCTTGCATGCTAGAATCCATTATAGCTTCAAGCTCAAGCATAGTATCTACATGAGAAACTTGTTCAAAGAAACCTGAAATGTATTCATTATCCTCTATGAAACCATTTTCTTTCATATATTTCTGTACACTATATACATATTGTCGTGCACTTATTTTCATATCATCAAGCTTCATAAAACATACTGACCATGCTCTGTTAATCCATGGAAACCTGTAGAAAAATCTTCTTCTTGCTTTGGGTTAGGCGAGAATCTTTTTCTTCTTGTACCATTGCAATCTTGCTTCACAATGGTACATGGCCAAAACCCCTTGTCTCCCTATACTCTTTGAACTCTTTGTTCGCTTTTGGTAGAGGATACTCACGAAGACTATTGCGGTTCCTCTCGTGATTCACACACACAGTCCAAAATTGCAAAGCTCGCTTCCCATCTCTTCTCTTTACCCTAGCATAAGCAGAACCATCATCCAAGACCTTTGTTTCCATGCGAACGGCTATGATGTATGGCTGCCCAAGGATAAGAGGATAGGTAGACATCTCCTACACAAAGAAATTTTTCTCATCCTTCACATTACCAATCATCACTTTCACATTTGGACAAGCCCCATACAACTCTCTTGATGAGTTATTTGCAGCTCTAATCATCCACCCATGGTCTGTGTGTATTGGCCACTTAGCCTTCATGTAAAGACTCTTGGACATAAGATTGATCTCAGAGCCATGATCTATCAATGCAACATATGGCTCCTCAAGATCACCCACCTTGACTAAGGTTTCTGTTGTAGATCTTGCCCAATGACTTTTGGAGTAATGGATTTTATAGGAGGCTTGATCATCATCATCATCATCATCTGCAAATCAAGCATGTGCATCTCTTTGAAAAGACTGGTAGCATCCTACCACATTTTCATCACAATCACTCTCTTGGACATGTATTCCATGTGCCTTAAGTGACTCCCCTTTACCCTCAGATTGTGGAGGAATAGACTCAGTGAGAGTTTGCCTCTCTCACCTTGACTAAGGTTTCTGTTGTAGCTCTTGCCCAATGACTTTTGGAGTAGTGGATTTTATAGGAGGCTTCATCATCATCATCATCATCTGCAAATCGAGCATGTGCATCTCTTCGAGAAGACTGGTAGCATCCTACCACATTTTCATCACAATCACTCTCTTGGACATGTATTCCATGTGCCTTAACTAACTCCCCTTTACCCTTAGACTGTGGAGGAATAGACTCAGTGAGAGTTTGCCTCTTTCTTTTCATGATATCTATAATTTCTTCATGAAACTCGCGTTTAGCAATTCCAAGAACCTCACCCAAGGTAAACTCAACTTTGCTATTCAAAATCCTTTCCTCCAATACCTGCTTTAAGTTTGTGGCAGCTTTAATGTCAGATTGTAGTTTGTATGCAGGGCCTTTTGCTTTAGCTTTTCCTTACTCTTTCTTCTTCCTTGTAGATGCCTCCTCCATAGGAGAGGAGGCACATGTGGTGGAGCCTCATAAGAAGGTCCTGGATCCTTTCTTCCACCAGCTCTTGTAACCCTCTTTGAAGTAGAAGGACCTGCATCTCCATTCTCACGTCTGCGCTTCTCTTCCACAATTTCTTCATTGTTATAGCATTTTGCAAGATAGGCATGCACTGATAAAGAGTCCACAGGGTCATCCCAACCTGTTGTATGGCGTATGCAATCACCAGCTTCATGTAACACCTGTTTAGTTACCTTTCCTTTTTCAGCTGAGGCTACTGCATATGGCCACAAGCTATCAACCTCCTCAAAAGCATATGAAGTAGACTTTAATGATTTCTTTGGAATGAGCTCTATCTTTTCCCCATAGGTAGCAGCCTCCACTGCAGAAATAGCATGATTGGTCGCCATATCCTCCACTAACTTCCGCATACCTCCTTTTCCAAAGTTAGTTCCTAATGGTATACCTGTCTCCCGCAGATGGATCTTGCCATCCTTAAAAAACACAAGATCTCTTTTTAAGGCATCAGTGAAGCTATCAGAATCCCTTCTACCATGGTCCATGCCATCGCACCATATGCATCTGTGCACAAATCCTTCTTTGCTTTGGTATTTTTGTCTTGCTTGTTAGCTTTACCTTCATTTCTTGCATGCCCTTAACAAGCTCATCAAGCATTGAATTATCACCTTTTGGACTCACAACAGTAGGCTCTGGTGGAATATTTGACGTGCTAGGAGGAGAGGTAGTACCATTCACCACCATCTTGTCCCTACGATGTTGCCTCTTAGCAAGCAATGAGACTGCGTCTTCAACCTCTTTCCACTCAGCCTTTAGACCCTGTTCTGTATTCTTGTCTTCAAGGAGTAGCCCTAGCTTTTCTTGGAGCTCATGACCTGCAGCTTGAAGGAACAATTCAGTCTTTTCACTATCCGAAGTAGCCCGCTTTGTTCCTGACAGTTGAGCATAGCGTTGCTCAAAATCTCAACAGTTCGGTGATGGAAAGTCCTTCTTTTGGCTTTGCAACCCATTCCAAGAAGGTCCTTTTTGTAACCCTTTCAGAGTCCTCCATCAAGTATTCCTCCTTTAGGGCTAATTTGAATTGCTCCCAACCTTCTCCATGCTCCTCCCTGATTCCCCTTACATGGTCTCTAATCGCGGGGACAACAACAAGCTGAAAACTATGAATCATGTCCACCTCTGGAACCCGTTGTAGCTCCATCTCCTTTACATAACCACGAAGAAAATTTGTGATATCTTTCCCTTCGAATTGGTCCATTTTGTTCACAATAGCTTGAAGGGATTTGGTTGCTGACACCTCCCTTCTTTCTGTAGCCTATTGTTGTGGCATAAACATGGCGAATGCTTGAAACATTTGCATTGTGCCTTGATCAAAATGCATGCCTTGTTGCTCTTGTTGATCCATAGATTTAATTATTTGTAATTAAACCTTTCAAAACAAGTATTTGAACCCCCACCTCAGCTGCTTCACGTCGGGTTCACCAGAGATGTCAGAAAGTGTGCGGTCTAGCTGGGAAGGTGCAGAACCTCTGGCTATGAGAGTTCGAGATGAAAGTCACAAACCCTCTGCGAGAAAGCATTTTTGGAGAATCACAAACCCTCTTTCTAAGGGTGACAGAGAATCTAAGAGCGTTCGTGACAGCAAAGTCACAAACCCTCTTTCCTATCGTGCTTGGAAATTGCTTGTTTTCGTAGTCGAGAGTATGATGAGAGGATCATCAAATCACATTCAGTTTCACTTAGAAAGACCATTGAAAAAACTAATGTTTCAGACATGAAACCTTGATGCTCATACAAGCACAATTCTCAATCAAAACCCAAACCTCTTTCATGGTATCATGTAGCCTCACCCCCAATTACATAGTCGTAGCATCAAACAGTAGAAAGGAATGCTCAAGCTTCCACCTTCTTGACGACCATTTTCTGATTTTGTAGAGATTTAATAGCTTCTATATTGAAGAACAAACACCATTTTGATAAGGGGAACCCTAATTCACTGCCTCATAAGCTTAGATACAAGATTGCGAAGAGGCGGGACTGCAGCACACATAGATTGGGCAACCATGGAAGCTATTACACAATAGAGAAAAATTGATGGTTTTTTCTGTAAAAAGCCCCCTTCTCTCTCTTCCCCACGGAATTTTCAGCTGATGTGTCAATTTTTGGGCCATTTTGCCACTTTGGACCAAAACTAGGTCAGTTTCAACTCATTTTTGACCCAAAAAATGCCATTTTTGATGCGAAAAATCCCAAACGGAGTCAAAAAAATCCCTAAATTTGTGGGATCACTCGCATAATCATGAAAATCATAGATAAGCATCATTTTCCATCAATATACCATTTTGGGTCACTTTCCATGCAATTCTGCAACGACGCCTGCTAGCTACTATTTTTGGCAATTTTTGCCCGCATCAATCTTTATAGGCGAGATGAGTGTGCCACCATGAAACACTTGGTATATATACATTGTATAACCAAATTAAGCATCTTATCAAGTGGGAAAGCATGCAAATGCGCCACATCCAGGGCCACGACTCCCCGGATAGGTATGTACATGATAATGACTGCAATAGACGCTTCAACATATATCACAGTATGTATTTGCATACATCGAGAAGTGTCAAGAGTGAGGTGAATGTTTTTATTTCACACTATATACGTGCCGCAACAAGACACCGTTAAGGTTGTTTCACAGCAGTTGTCCTCGCAACAAATTTGTACTGAGTACCCGACAATTTCTGGCCACTGAAATTGTTCCTGATACGGTGTGCTCCAGATGGTCTAATAAATGGATGCGACCAGCACGTAGGGACTTAGTCACGACACATCATTAAGAATTAGGCACCAGTGTCAGTCCTAGAGACTCATATTCACCACATGTGGAATATGTCTCAAAGAAGGATGGCCGAAAAAGCGACATCCATCAAGTACAAGATGTACTTGTGTGTGGAGGAACTGCAAAACACTCCGTGACGAGAGTGAGAGGGACCCTCATTATCTTGCTCCACACTAGCTAAACCGAACTCCTTGAGTTTATAGACCATGTTGTATCCCATGTGACAACATGTGCCAAATTGAACCCTACAAGTAGGTTCGTAACAGCATAAGACAGAAAGATAGATTGGACACTTGGCCCAAAATACTTTGTGCCGACATTCCCTTGGCATGGCTCTGTAACATTCAAGCGTACTTAGACATCTTGGAAAACAAAGCAAAGCATACTAAAAATGGAATAATTCCAAATCAATAGATGCGTACCTGGAGAGTTGAACGTAATGTACACTTACCTGTATTCAAATGGAGAGGAGAATGTCCCCTACCTGAAAAAACAAACATCATTGCACTGGGAACCTTGGGTGTTGCCTTTGCAATCCAAGCCCTTGGATTAGAATCTACGTAGTCAAACCCCTTGGTAAGACTCTTTGTAGAAACTGCTCAACTAGCAGATAACGGTGTGAGCGGGATGAAAACACACAGAACGCCTCTATAATGACCTGACACACACTCTTGGAATGATACACACACACACACACACACACACACACACACACACACACACACACACACACACACACACACACACACACACACACACACACACACACACACACACACATACACACACACACACACACTATGGGGCACCACTCGGCTTACACAACCCACCTGGCCGAGACAGGGAACACACCAATGGAGTGAGAGGAGAGAGACTACCCGTTCGCCCACTCCACACAAAGAGACACACACACACATACACCCAAAAAAACTTAGCTCAAAAGATGAGAATTTATGATGTTTAGATACAATAGAGCTTGGGACAACACCAATGGGGCAAATAGCTCACACAATATGGGTAAAATATGCCAGATACAATCACAAATTGGAGTAGAAACTTCGCTCATAGGAGAAACTTACACAGACAAAACAACAAAAAAAACAGTGAGGAATTTGGCAAAATGGACAGCGCCATTGCGTCCGGAACAGCCCGAAACCCTAGTCTGCAATGTCAAAGTGCTCAAATCCGTCTTCGGATGAGCAGTTTACGGCCAAAATAGGCTCCAAAAACCCCAAAAACACAGTTGTGGCTGTTCCTCCTCTTATCTCCATGTTTTTTCTGGTCTTCTCTCAGTTTTTTCAGTTCCCACACTTAGATTTATTACTTGGTTACCCTTGTCCTTTTAGATGACCTCAAACGGACCCCGAACAGGCCAAAAACTGACCTCGTAGTGCATAGTTGTCACCCTGCTGCATCCATATGCACACCTGGCACTCAGCTTTTTCCAATAATGCATCCCGCCACCACGTGAAGTGGACCCAAAATATGGTCCTCATGATGACCTTTCTTCATAATTATCACAAGAAAACATCCACGTTGTGCCCGTACTCATCCACGTGCAAGTATTGACCCCATTCGACCTCCTGACACCACTAGATTCCATCTGACGCACCTGCTTACCTCATGTCGTCGGCCCATGGATAGCTTCCTCGAGAAGTTTTACGCGCTACCAACTCCTCATTATTGTAGAAAAAACACACTGGTACTGGTAACGATGAAAATCGATGCACTATGTACATGTTGTCCTACGTACACATGTGGGCCCCACGTAACCACCTGGCTCTGGAAAATGGGCAATCCTTTATTCGATGCACCATGCATGTGTATGTACATATGTGCAATCCCTTGCTCCAAAAAACTCATGACATAATTTGCCCATCCCCTAGCCTGCTAGATCATTCATGATCAGCAGCAGCAAAAAGAGATATGAGACTTGCAGCATCACAAGTCTCCTCATCCTTCACCAACACTGCTTCCTCCACAGACAGCGCATCTTGCTCCACCACCATTAACCTGGCATGATACAATTTAAGACGCAATCCATTTACCCTTGACTTATGTAGAATCCCATCCAGGTTAGGCAACTGATATGTACCATTCGGGAAACACTCCACTACCTTGAAAGGGCGCTCCCACTTAATCTGAAACTTCTTTTGGAAGGTGTTGTCCAGCTTAGTGTTGTAGCGCAAAACCAAGTCATGCTTCTTGATACCCTTACTTTTGACCTTTTCATTTATCTTTGCCAAAGCCCTATCCTGCATCTGCCCATAATGTTCCAATGCACTCATTCTATCCAGTTGAACCTCTTGTAATTGTAAGAGCCTCTCTTTGAATGCATCACTAGGCGGCCCAAGCAACTTATCTAGCATCTTGACTGCAGGCAACTCTACCGCCACAGGCAATAGTGCTTCCTTTCCATATACCAAATGAAATGGAGTAAACCCTGTACCTGTCTTCACCGAAGTACGGCAAGCCATAATGCACTAGGCAATTCCAAATCCCAATTCTTTCCTTGGTGCTCTGTCACTTTTGAAAGAATTTGTACCAACTCACCATTGAACCTTTCATTTAAGCCATTACACTGCGGGTAATAAGGACTGGTATGCTGGTGCCTAATCTTCATCTTTGCACATAAAAAGTCTAGCAGTTTAGCTCTAAATCTTGGCCCCTTATCTGAAAGAAGCTCCAATGGCACCCCAAACTTGCAACATATTTCATCATACACAAATTTTTCCACATCCTTTGTAGTGATTTGTTTTACTGCTATAGCCTCTGCCCATCTAGATAGATAGTCCACTGCAGTCAAAATATAGCTTTTGCCTCTTCTTGTGATAGGTAGCGGGCCTATTGCATCAATTCCCCACTTTTCAAACACATCAAACGCCATAATGGTTTTCCATAGCTCTGGCTTCAACACTCTCTTCCCAAATGCTTGACACCTATTGCAAGACCTACACCAATGGTGAACATCCTTGTGCAAACTAGGCCATACATACCCCTCTTGCAAGATCTTATGCAAGGTGATCTTTAGAGCAAAATGGCCGCCACATGCACCTTCATGATTCTCTTCCAACACTCTATAAAGATCCTCCCGCCAAGGTACACGTCTCAACACGAGATCAACCCCTTTCATGTATAAGACATCACCAATCAATTTGTCCCTTTATGATCTATGCACAAAAACATACTTCTTAGACTTCTGAATCTCCTTTGGAATGATTCCTGTTAGTAAAAACTCCTCTTCTTGAGCCAAACTTTCCCAGCCATGATAAAGAGGTAAAGTGGTCCTCAACACAAATAGCTCCCCAATCATGCTTTGAGCTGCTTCATGTGCCTCTCCATTTAGAGCACGTTCAATGTGTCTGATGCTCCATGCTTCAAACTTTTTTAACAGGCCTTTAATTCTAAAACACATTTCCTTCAATGAGGCGTTCTTGCTCTTCCACACACCCAGCACTTGCCTCACAACTAACAAGGCATCACCTTTTATACTCAACCTTTTAATCCTGTGCTTCAAGCAAATGTGTAATCCAGCTTCCAATGTAGCATATTCAACCTCATTGTTACTATGCGCATCCAATTTGAACCCTCTCTTGCATACTAGCTTCCCCTCTGGATCATAAAGTGCTATACCCCCTGAAGCTACATCATGGCTCTGTCTGTATGAGCCATCAAAGAACAAAACATGTGCATTGCTGATCTGTGGCACTTCTTCGACTACCTTCCTCACTGCCTCTTCCTTAACAAGAAGGGGATTCTCCTTGTAAGTCAACAAATCAGCTAAGGTAGCTCTTGTACTGTCTTCCACTAGAAAAGAGAACTCAAACTCTTGTAGCTCAATTACCCATTTCTTCACCACATTTGACATGTTAGTGCCATTAATTAACTGTGGAAAAAAGGCATAACTCGTCAAGAAAACAAAAGGTCATGGTAGCAAGTGATGACGAAATCGTTGACAAGTAAATATCACACTGGCCATCACTAGCTCTACTTCCGAGAATTTTCTCTCTGCTACCAATTTCACTCGGCTTGCACAATACGCTGGCCTCATATAATGGCTGACCTTCCCATTTTGCAATAGCATGGCTCCAATGGCTTCATCCCCTACTAATGGATTTACATAAAATACTTGCTCCCAATCAGGAGCCTGCATGGCTGACAACCCCCCGAGCACCTCTTTCACCTCTTGAAACACTTCTTCACACTTGTCATCCCATTGCAATGAATCATGCTTTGTCACTTGTTGTAATAGATAAAGGAGCTGTGAAGACAACGGAATAAATTGCGCCATGTACTTCACTTTGTGTATAAAGGTTTCCAATTTCTTTATACTCGTAGGTGATGGAAGAAGAATAATAGTCTTAACCTTGTCTGGATCGGCCTCAATGCCATTTTCTTACACCATATGGCCCAATAACTTCACCCTTGGCTGTGCTAGATGACATTTCTTTGGATTTAGTTGGCCTCCACATTCATCATATTGAGCCAATACCATCTGCAACTTCTCATGGTGTTCAACCCTCTTGCTGTAGACACAGAAGTCGTCCATAAAAGCTTTAACACAACTACCAATGAATGGTGCCAATACCCAATTTGCTCTCTCTTGATAGAAAGATGGTCCATTTGACAACCCAAATGGCAATACCGTGTAGCAATAGCAGCCCCATGGCGTAATGAAAGTTGTTTTTGTGCGGTCTTTAAGAGCAATCTTCAATTGAAAATAGCCTGAAAAACCATCACACACACTATACCTCTCATAACCTGCCACTGAATCCAATATCTGATCAATGAATGGAAGAGGATATGGGTTCTTCTTAGTGGCTGCATTTAAGGGTTTAAAATCTACACAAATCCTCCACTTCCCATCCTTCTTTCGACTGCTACTGGACTCACCCATTCTGTGGTTTCCACAGGAACTATGAACCCTGCCTTCAATAACTTGTCCACCTCTTCCCGCAAGGCTTCCATTTGCTCTTGACCCATCCTTCTTAGCCTTTGCCACACTGGCTTAGCACCTTATTTCAGCTCTATATGCATCTCTTCTCCCTTGAACCCTCTGATCTCTTCATATGAAGTAATGAACAAATTAGGAAAACTAGCTAGCATGTGCAAATATATCTCTTTCTCCATAGCTAAGAGGTCTCCACTAATCATTTGTGTCATCAATTCCTGCTTCTTTGACAACTCAACCTTGGTTTGCATCAGCCCTTCAATCACTTTATAAGGCCCTTCACTTTCATCTTCGACCTCATTTGCAAATGCAACTAGACCAGAATCCTGGATTTCTTTGTCCATCAAAAGAAATGCAACATCAACATCCTCATCATTGATGGTAGTACTATCACTGTCCTCGTCAGACTCTGTGGAATAGTCTTTATCACTAGACTCATCCTCATCTTCATAAAGCTCTTCCAATTGTTTCCTTGTATCCATATTATATAGCTTCTTGGCACCTGTCTTTCCATAGAGGCTAATAGTACCACGTCCTCAATCTTGAACGGCTCCCACTGCACGTAACCATGGTCTACCCAATATAATAGGATATGCTCCCAGCCCTATTGGCATCACATGAAAATCAACCACCACCTTTGCATCATACGCCTCCACTTCTAAGCTCTTTACAACACCCAAACATTTTACTTTTTGATGGTTTGCCAATCTGATCCGGAAGCCTGACACCCCAGTCACTGTAAGACCCATCTTCTCAATGCATGAGTGTGCTCTGACACAAATTTGGGCTCCGCCATCAACATAACCTTGTCCGAGATTTTTTCTTTTGTGCCACACATCTATTATTGGGAAAATGTCTGGTAGCTCATCCATCGCCAACACCTTCACTGAACCTCTCTCTGGCTCTTTCTCCATTGGGTTAACCATCCTCTTCCACTGTCGCTTTAGCTTTGACACCATCTCTAGAAGCTGCCCAAAAGTAACATCTGCCTTCCTGATTGTCAGATCCTCCTTCAAGTCATAGCTTAATTGCCCATCCCCTAGTGGAAAATCTGAAACATGAAACTTGCGACAAGCCCTCCTTTTCCTCTTGGCCTTGACATCCTTGCCTTCATGACTCTTTCCCTTCTTCTTACTAGGACCTGGGGCACTTCTTCCTTCCTTTTCCTCTGTGGTCCTCTTACCAATAGGCATCACTAATGTATCCTCTAGCTTTGATGCCCTCTCCAAGGTGACTACACTTAGCACTTTTGTCTTTCCCTTTTCCTCCTGGGTTAATCCACTGGTTCCTTCATCTCCCTTAATTTCGATGCCATAATCATTTGACCTAGTTAGCACCTGTCTTGGGAATGGATACATGTCTCCCCCCATCCTTGGTGGCTTATCACATTGCGGGTTGATGTGTCCCAACTCTCCACAATTGTAACATGTGGGCGTCTGCCTCCAGAACCTACCATTGCTTTGTCCAACACCATTCCTAGGTCTTTCTTCACCTCCTGGCTGATTTGCAAACCTCCCTCGACTTCGATTATTTCCCACTTGACCTAGCATGTTTAGGCTGAGATTCTTCATTAAATCTACCACTTGCCTCATGTCTTGCCTTAGCCCATCATCTTGTATTGCTGTAGTGACCACTGCTGGCATAACCTGAGGAGTAACAACAACCACTGGTTCATGATGAACCCCTGGCATGCGACCTTGCGAAGAATCTATAGGATGAAACTCAGACCTCATGGGCAAAGACTCTACCTCTAACTGGCTCATTTTTCTCAGCTTCCTCTCTTTGTTCCTTGCTACCTCTAGTGCATCTTCATATGTCCTAGGCTTGTTTAGCTCCACTCTCCAACGTATATTCTCCCAAAGACCAGCCAAGAACCTGTCCTTCTTCATCATGTCAGGTGGGGGTACTTGTGGTGCTAAGGCCTTGCACATCCTCTCCCATGCCAATGAAAACTTACGTATGTACGCATCTACTGGCTCACCTTCCTTTTGCACCAAAGCCTGTACTTCTTGCCACACTTTGTCAGGATCTTCTATCTTCACAAACTCCACTTCCAATCCATGCCTTAGATTGTCCCAACTCAATTTTACAGGTGGATCAGCCACACAAAACTCCTTTTCAAATTCTTTGGACCAAACTCGTGCATCACTCTTCAAACAAATTTGAAGAAGGCGTAACATCTGCGTCGGGTCATGAATCTGGTTGCTAATGCAGGCAACCTCCATCTTTTCCAAAAAGTCTTCCACTTCTTCCATGAAACTCCGGATAAGAGAAAGCCATGGCTACCCAAGTTACTATGCTTTGAGAACCCCTTAGAACACACCTGCAAGAACCCAAAACTTTTTAGTGACTCAATTCCTAGAAACTTCAATGGAGCTCAACTTTAGATAAGGACAAACACATGCACATCAAATGAGTTTTCATAGTTGATCATCGGAATTACAACAGGCAAAGGACATTCTAGGATCTCTCGTAATCTTCTTGGCCCAAACATAAAGACTATGCGCTGCTGGAAAAAAATATTCCTGGACACATGAACATTTATCTGGATTCTTTGAGTTAAATGAAAAGGAGTGAATTGAGGTCCATTTTGATCATCCATTAAAACCAACCATGTAGCTCCCAAGAAAGCACACTTGTCTTATCCTCTGATTTTGCCAAAATTTCAACAGCATAACAACATAAATGGCTCAAAAGACCAAAAGACCAGCCATCATAACTTGGAAAAATTTTGACAGAGTTTCCCTAGAAGTAGAGCAGTAGGAACCCAAAATATAGACTATATATGTATGCATAAACTGCCAACAATAGAACCCGGTCATCAAGTAGGAATCACTAGTACATAGCCTATGGCGAGGTCACGAAAAGGGTGCTCCAGCTACCTATATCACCGAAAGGATCTCCACATTTGAGAATCTCCTAGCTCAATAAAACCTGACACTATCGACCCTCACACGAAGGCTTATGCAAATCTCGTATAGTCAAGTCTCAGAAATGACTATCTTCCAGACCAAGTCTCAGAAATGGCTGGGATTGCCAAATAAAACCAAGTATGGCTCCACAAAGGCGTACAATGGTTGTTTCCACAAGTAACGTACAATCCACCAGACAATGCGCTCAAACAGGCGCGAAATGATGCATACCCACAATAACTGCATGTGACACCACTGCTAGTATATCCCTGTACTCCAGCTACCTCTACCTATCCCTGTAACCTATAACCTGTAACCTGTAACCTGTAATCTGCAACCTGTAATCCCGAATCTCGAAGCTTGAAGCTCGAAGCAGAAGGTACTCGAAGAAGATTCTCGTTGGGGGCACCAAAAGAATGTGAGCGGGATGAAAACACACAGAACGCCTTTATAATGACCCGACACACACTCTTGGAATGATACACACACACACACACACACACACACACACACACACACACACACACACACACACACACACACACACACACACACACACTATGGGGCACCACTCGGCTTACACAACCCACCTGGCCGAGACAGGGAACACACCGATGGAGTGAGAGGAGAGAGACTACCCGTTCGCCCACTCCACACAGAGAGACACACACACACACATACACCAAAAAAACCTCAGCTCAAAAGAGGAGAATTTCTGATGTTTAGATACAATAGAGCTCGGGCCAACACCAATGGGGCAAATAGCTCACACAATATGGGTAAAATATGCCAGATACAATCACAAATTGGAGTAGAAACTTCGCTCATAGGAGAAACCTACACAGCCAAAATAGCAAAACAATAGTGAGGAATTTGGCAAAATGGACAGCGCCATCGTGCTCGGAACGGCCCAAAACCCTAGTCTACAATGTCAAATTGCTCATATCCGACTTCGGATGAGCAGTTTACGGCTAAAACAGGCTCCAAAAACCCCGAAAACACAGTTGCAGCTATTCCTCCTGTTCTCTCCACGTTTTTTCTGGTCTTCTCTCAGTTTTTTCAGTTCCCACACTTAGTTTTATTACTTGGGAACCCTTGGCCTTTTAGATGACCTCAAACGGACCCGGAACAGGCCAAAAACTGACCTCGCAGTGCATAGTTGTCACCCTGCTGCATCCATACGCACACCTGGCACTCAGCTTTTTCCAATAATGTATCCCGCCACCACGTGAAGTGGCCCCAAAATATGATCCTCATGATGACCTTTCTTCATAAGTATCACAAGAAAACATCCACATTGTGCCCGTACTCATCCACGTGCAAGTATTGACCCCATTCACGTGCAAGTATTGACCCCATTCAACCACGTTGTTCCTGTACTCATCCATGTGCGAGTGTTGACCCCATTCGACCTCCTGACGCCACTAGATGGAATTTGACGCACCTGATTACCTCATGTACATATGCGCAATCCCTCGCTCCAAAAAACTCCTGACAATGGTAACCAACATACTCAACCGTGTATAGAATGATTGGAATCAACTTGAAAAGTGTGTTTGTTCGCTACCGTGTTTGGTAGATTGCAAAATTCTTTCCTTGAAAGTATAACTAGGAGAGATCAACTGTGATCCTCAATGTAGATCAAGCTTTGATCCTTAATGCCTATGGGGTGATGTAACAATCACCCGTCGGGTCTTACCCCAAAACAGTATGTCCATAGACACGCCTTAGTGCTATAGACAGAGCAGGAAATCCACACAAGTGAACTGCAGAGCTCTTATGGATAGCCATGCTATCACAACTGATTGTTTCATCGAAACTTCCTTGTAGAGCTCAATTGCTGTGAGTTGAAGAGTATAAAAAACTCAACTTGAGTGTCGCACTGAAACATATAGTGCAAAAATGACACCCTAATCCTCCGAAATGACAAGACTCTTGCTCGTCCATGAATGTCGATATGTTCAATGTGTACTTGGGAAAATCTGTTCGATCCTAAAAACAATCACCCAAGGAATGCCAATAGTTGGGTCTTACCCAAGATCTGTCAATGGATCTTGGCCAGCCTATGTGTGGCTCCTAGCTCTTACGGCAATTAGTGTTCAATCGATAAACCGATGAAAACTAATGTGAATGGCATCTTGGCCCATTTCTAGCTGAGAGTTAGAGCACCTTGGCTCATGCTGACTCCCAAACAAAACATGTATGACAAGCCTCTTAGAAAAATTTCATTATTCGTGAGAGAAATAAGAAAAAGAGAGAGAAGAAGAGCATGCTGGGCTAAGGAACTTTCCTTAAATTTGTAGACTGTGTGCCCAGAATGTGTGCTCTTAGACATCGTATGCCTGAATTGCTGCTTATCCTATAAGCATACCACAATTTGTCGGTATGACGCTCTCATCGAGAGAGGTAACAGAAAACACTAGTCAAATCTTGATCATCTACCGTGTATGGGTCATGACTGTATGTGGATCACTTGAATAGGGCACCTTGCCGGTGTATCTAGTCGAAATTTTTAGGTTCTTTTTAGTGTCGCTGTGTGTTGATAGCAACCATAAATTTAAACCGTCCAGAACTTAGTTGGTCCGTGACAGAGTGTCTGGTGTGATAGTGGAAGCGTAATCTCTAAAGCGGTGAAATTCATGCCATCTGCCTAGTATGCCTTGCATACAGTTTTTGAAGTCCTTGGCGAGAATGATGGCCTCAAACGTGAGAGCCAAAATCATTAGTGCCTTGCAAAATCTGAACGGGTAGGGATTCTGTGAGGTGAGATTCCCTAATTTGCCAATTTTTTCAAGCTTGTGTATCCTTGCTCGTGATTCCAAGTACCTTGGCACCAGGGAGAAGCCTTGCTTTATGTAAAATTGTCAAAGCACTTTGCTTTACACAACCGAAAATATTTTCCAACTGAAATGTGTAAACATGGAAAAATAAACAAAACTGGATATGGTCTAACCTGGTCATCCTGCTGTAACTAGGTGGCTGGAGATGTCGAAAGAAAAACTCGCTCCAATGTAGTGGATAACCCACTCTGGTCCGCGAGAGAAAGCTGATAGCCAATAGATGTGGCTGCAAATATTATGACAAAAATAATCAACCGTGTCGAGCAATTTCCATTGAAATTAACTAGTACTGTATGGTAAGCATCCTCCGTCAGCATATAGAAACCGTTACACATGCCGAGCAACTTGCTTTCTTCAACAAGTCCAGGAAGAGGTCATGCATGTCTCCTTGAGATATTAAAAAAAATCCCTTGCTATGTATGCAACAAAATTTGAATGCGTATGTGAACTGTCAGAGGCTGTGCCTGAGCTTGGATTGGGGAAAGTGCGTCACCTTTGATGCATTTTAGATATATGATCAAAATGTGTTTGATAAATGCCTCATGCCAGTCTCATACATTACCTTATGTAGAGATACGACCAGAATTGTGTAATCAATTATGTAGATGACAATAAACCCAAAATCAACTACATACCTCATTAAGCACTCCTGCCGACCAATCTTGTCAACCCTAAAATCAAACGTGTTACCGAGGGAAAACTGCAAATAGTACGAAAGTAGTAACCCAACATTGTACTACATCGGCCGTGCTCATTAGCACCCTTGCACGGAGTCTTGCTCATGGCAATACCGATCATAGCCTTATTGACCATTACTGCCAGGCAACGTTGCCGCCCTGCATAAACCATGAGGGTAATCAACTTGATAGAAACAAAATTGGAAGGGGTTACCTTGTTTCCGTTCTCGTATTCGAATATGGTGTAGTCATAGCCGTGCTTCGCCCATCATGTGCTAATGTTGGCCTTACTTTGGCCAGTCATAATCCATATCGAGGACCTTGAAGTCCCATTGGTCAAATAAACCGATTTGTAAGCCCCTTGACCACCTTTGAAGTTCCGTCATACTGCTGCGTGCTTAATCTCTGCAGTACGACAGGTTTGCTGTCATGCTTGAGATCTTGAGCAGATTCGAACCTGTCGAGATTCCATGGTCATGTCGATATGCCAATGCTACGAGGGGGTTGTTCTGTAGGCAGCCTCCCTTAGGTAATTTCAATTGCCCAAGGCCAAAGGCCTTAGGGCGTTTTTCATGTGAAAACAAAAAAATAATTGAAGCGATGGTGTTCATTGCCGCCTGTACAGGAAAAGAACCCACGACCATGCGCTGCAGAGCCCGAATCCGGGCCGGCCGTAGTGTCGAACAAGGAGGGGCAGGGCAGGGCAAACCCATAGAGCCCGTCCACAATGCGTTTGGAGGTGGCCGACCTACCTTGCTTCCTCTGCTAGCGGTGCTTGTACACGATCGACACCGAGCTTCCTTTCTCCTTGCAAGCAGGTGCTCCCATGGCCCTTATGCACACTCTTTGGCTTGTGGTTCAAGGGGCCATGCCCACGGCTTGTGTCTTCAGACGGCCTCCACGAACTCCAAGCCTGCCGAGAGAGAGAGAGAGAGAGAGAGAGAGAGAGAGAGAGAGAGAGAGAGAGAGAGAGAGAGAGAGAGAGAGAGAGAGAGAGAGAGAGAGAGAGAGAGAGAGAGAGAGAGAGAGAGAGAGAGAGAGAGAGAGAGAGTTTTCGAAAGAGAAGGAGAAAGAGAGAGAGAGATCCATGATTGAGAGAGAGAGAGATCTCCATGCCCTCTCCTCCGCCATGGCTCCACCTTCTTCCTTCCTCTCCACCTTGCTCTGATACCAATGTATGACCTAGGGAACTGAGACATAGGATCCTCCTCCCTACCGCCCTTTATATAGGCCTAGCTCGTAGCTCTTGCCCTAAGCGGATCCTTAGTCCACACTGGTCTAGTCCAGGCCCTTGGCCTAGGTCCCTGACCCCCTAGGTTGGGCCTTGCCTCGTAGGACCCTTGTCATGACACTATCACAAATGAAGACTCCCTCAGTGAGTCCCATTGATCCTTCATATATTGTCTCGCATGGAGTCTCGACACCCTCTAAACCCACAAGAAGTTTAGTTTCACATTCCCAAATTTAGCTCATGTTTCCCTCGAAGAATCTACGGCTACTAAACTTGTCCCACCAAAAATTGCACCTTGGACCTCATTCGTAAGTAAAGCACTGCTACATAGTAGCACAATGCCCACAAACCTACAAGTGTACATCAATCATATGTACCTATGGTCCCTCATACGATGTAGCTCCCACACCCTTGATTGTTTTGACAGCCTACACTCCACAACCACCCTATCAGAGTACTCTTTCTAGTGGGACCATAGTAGCTAGTATCAACATGTCATATCCTATGTCTGCTATGCCTAGGGCCACACATATGAACTTTGGGCCACGACATGGAACAACATTGTACCTTGCTTGGGACCCAAGGATCACCCGTATGCCTAACTTGATGCCAACCCCCATCCTGAGAGCGCTTGTCCCCACTATACCTACTCACTTGGGTGACTTGGAAACATTTGCTCAAGATATCAATTGATCTATCCCTGAAAATATGCGTAACACGCCTAATAAAGTGTCTAGAAGTAAGGCAATACAAGTGGCCAAAATCACACAAAAATATGATGGGACGGGGACGCTAGAAAGCATATCGAAGTATTTGAACAAATATGTGACTCCCTAGGAGAACACAACGAACTACATAAGAGCAATTCTTTAAGCCTGACTTTGATTGGGAAGGCTAGGGATTGGTATAGGACCCTAGGATGGAAGAGAAAACGATTTACCGTACTCTTAGGAGACCATTCTTGAAAGAGTACATAATTTACCCTACTCTTAGGAGTTTTTTCTTGAAAGAGTACATACGAGAGGGAGTGCTTTGGGGTGTAGCATCTCAGCTCTAGAAAGCCCAACGAAAGGAAGGAGATTCTGTGAGAGACTTTATTAGTTGCTTGAAGCATTTGAATTCTCGTTGTAATCCAAATGAGTGCTTCAATAATAACCAATTGCTTGACAATTTCATTAGGGGACTAGGACACAAGGATATCTACAATGGCCTATTCATTAGAGGTATCACCACTTGGGAAGCAGTCACCACCAATGCAATCCAATTGGAGGACAATTTAATGATTCAAGGAGAAAGAACGTCTAGTGAGCCTAAATATACTAGCTTGCAAGCATCGCGACATGAGCCAATGTCCATAAAGCCTATTGTTAAAGAGCTAAAGATATCTGAGGTCAATTTAGCAGATCTCACCAAGGCCATTCAAGAAAGTCTTAGAGATAATCATACCTCACAAAACAATCATATGTATGTAAGAAGGGAACAACAATGGTGCTCAATTTGCTTTGGTCCACATAGCACTAGTGAATGCCCTACATTTAGAGTAAATTTCAATGGGAATTGCAATGCATGTGGTAGGTACGGTCACCAAGCTAAGGATTGTATAATGTTCAAACGTGTGATGGCGAATAGACCACCCTTGGCCTGGACGGATGATGCCTGCCCCACCCGTTGTGAACAACTATTGCAACACATGGTTTCTAGAGCTCAAAATGTTGCTCAAGCTACTTCGCTACCACCTCTAGTGCTAGGACCGCATCCCCCGCATCCAAGAGTCACCCCTATGAATCATATGGGTTGTGAGACATCTGGTACTTGTTTGGAAGGCTGTGAGGACGATATACACCCTAATATTTCCTATGGGATATATGAATATGAAGAGTGTCCACAATAATTTGTGGAGGACTACTGGAGACAAGTGAAACTTGTTTATCAAAAGTAGCTGCTCTTGCAACAAGAGGCCAAAATATCAATCTCACTGCTAAGAAACCATCTCTTCAATGCTATGAGTGTGGAGGTCCACATCATGTAGCTGGGTGTCCTATTAGACTACAAAAGAATGCCACACTAGTACATACCAATCAAGGGAGCACATCTACAATTTTGATACTTATGTGTAATCAATGTGACATAGATCATTTGACTACCCAATGTCCTAATAAACCGAATTCACCAAGGATCACACCATTGAACTTAATTGAGATTACTGAGGTGCCATCACAAACTACACTGATGGTACTCAGGCGGTCCGGGGCGGGCAGCAAGAGAGGCGACCTCTAAACACCCCTCAGGGCTCCCGTGCTGCTCAATTGAGGCTGGGGCAACCACGAGCATAACATAACAACAAGCCCACAGCCAAACCCAAACAAGATAGGGGCACCACCTAGTTATGGGATGCAAACTAGGATGCAAGAGAGATTTTGTCACAACCAAGAAGATGTGCCACAAAACACACACAAGCAACCTCACAACAACACACACACACAAAATGGACCAGAGAGAGCTAGAGAAAAGGGAAAAGAGAGAGAGAAATGGATCTTGCGTAATACCTTATTTGTGACTTGCAAATGGGATGATTTGTTATTGATGCTATCGTAGAACTTGTGCAAAACTAGCTCAATGCTTAGTGAATACTAAGCATTGCCAATACACACACACACATTGTCTTAGGGTGTGGGAGACCTCTCACCACAATACCCTCTTACAATGGACACAAAATTGGCAATGGAAACACATTGAAACACTTTCTAAAACAAAGATCAAATGATAGAAACTCAAAATACACAAGTCACCTTGAATTTACCTGACCGCTTTGTACAAGTGGAAGGACGAAGATTTGAACGTCGAATCACGCCTTTGATGCACCAAACCTCAATTCATTGATGATGGAGGAACATGTATAATAGTGGTTTTGAGATTTTTGAACTCACACTCTCTCACTTGCAATGTGTAGCTTTGAAAGCTTCTCTTACACCAAAAGTGAAGCTCGCAAAGTGGTTGCTACACCTAAGTCTCTCCTCACGCATAGAGTGTTGGGGTGCTATGTGAGATATTGGAGGGTGTTTTACAAGAAGGAGAGGGGCCTATTTATAGGTTGAGACCCCTCATTAAGGTTATTGGAAATCCTAATTTACAAGCTAACAAATCAAGATTATGATTTTTTTGAATATCAAAACATTGCGGGCCTTCTTTGTCTGCTTGAGTCATGGATGTGGGCTCAAAAGAGAGCATTATTGATGGTAGATAAGGTGAAAGTAAAGTTTTAAGTAAGGAGAGAGAGAGAGAGATAGAGAGAGAGAGAGAGAGAGAGAGAGAGAGTTACTATGCACATGTCTTGAGGTGAGGTGTCTTTTATGGTTAGGTCAATGGCCATGTTGTGTTAGTATGTTAGTGGTTAGTGTTAGTAATCACTAGAAGGTTAATGATATATTTACAATGGGTGGAATAGGGTGGATGGTTGATTGAAGTGAGGAAATCCTTGTGATGGTGAATCTTGAAGAAGTTTTGATTTACTTGTGTAGGTTCTCAAAATGACTATCGATCTTCTTCTTTGTCTTCTCTTCTTTACGCCACCGCCGCCAAGGTTGATTATCGTGATGAAAATGGAAATTCAGTTGATGAGATCTCTTAATTTGTAGAGGTTAAGCATGGTTTACATGCTGAATTTTATGTATATAGAGAAGGGGTAAGATGGAATTGTACTTTGGAAGTAATAGAGAGAGGCATAGAGATGGTGTATGTACATGGAGAGCTCATATGAGAGCTATGGAAGTAAGAGGGGAGGTTAGTGGTGAAGAAAGTGAGAGAAACCATGAAAAGTGTAGGTTTGAGTGAGGGATTTAGAGGAATGAGTGTGTGTGTGGAAGTGTGGAAAGAGGTGAGAGAAGACTATGGGCTACTTGTGAGAAAAGTGGATAGATTAGGGTCCACTCAAAAATTTTTAGCTCACCGGTGGTTGATCCAAAATCACCAAAAGTTTTGAGATGATTATTCAACTCTTGGTCCACATTTTCTCTTTTGACCACCGCTCCAAATTCAGAGTGGAGATGGATATAAAAAATCCCACCAAAATATCTGTTTATCTTCACAAAGAAGTCTTCAGTGGCCCCCCTTTTGTTGAATTTTCATATGGCTCCAAACGTGAGCCCCTCCTTGCATGAGAGCATGACCTAATTGATTCTTAGGGGTTTGAAAATATGCATGGTTGTGGATTATGCATAAATATAATACATGGATATGATTGGAAAAAACAAGCTAGTATATATAAATAATTTATGGAATCTAGAATAGTGTCAGCTATATATAAATATAAAATAGAAAAAAGAGATATATGAAAATATAAGGAATCAAATGACGGACCCTCATTTGTTATTAATAAAGTATATTTATATACAAGAGATAAGAAAAAATACCTCTAGAAAATAGGAATTTAGTTAAAGGCAATGACTGATGGGTGAAAGTTATTTTTGAGGTTTTTCCTTGGAGTGGGTTCTCGCCCAAAAAAAAGAGAGAAGTTTGCATGAAATAATTTTTTATAGAATACATAGGTAAGAAAGATTATGGTAATGGTGGGTCAATGTACATAGCATACATAGGAAAATAACGCACACCTAGGTAGATATATTTAAATAAATACCAAAATAATTATGAAAATTCTCTATATTTAGGCCCTATGTACAATGAAATATACACACACAAATGGGCCATAATATATTTTATTTTTTGATTTTATTTATTTTTTTGGCTCAACTAGCCCAATGACTAGCTAGGTGAGGGTTTTAAGAAGATATGGGAAAAGTTTCCTAACTCACACACGTCTATGTACAATGAAAAGGTAAGAATAGCCACAGTGTTTAAGTGATTTTGGTAGGGTGAGGTAACTCACTATGGTAATCACGGAGATCCAGAAAACGGCTATGATTAGCCCTCCCCCAGGATGATGGTATATTCATGTACCATCATAAAACATCTTTTCCAAAGAGAGTGCTTCTGAGTGCTTGATAAGATTTTCATTGTTCGGCCCCTTGGCATTTTGGCTCGAGTTACACTCATGCTTCATTTATGAAGCTCGACTTAAAAAGAACCAAACCCAGGAGCAAAGGTGGATGACTTATCCATATGCAGAAATAGAAAAACAAAGGTTGGATATGTGTAAAAAGATGATTGAGATGGCTCAATCATTGATGGAAGAACCACTGGGTAAACCTGCAAATTGGCATGAGGCACCAGCTCCAACCCCTATTTAACCAACGCCAGAGAAACCTGAGGAAACAAAGGAAAGACTCACTAATGACTATGAGTCCATAGGAGAGCCTATCATAGTGCCAAATACCACCGATGGGGCAAGGGACGGGTTCCAGCTTAAAATATTGACAAAAATGGGTAAGGACTGTAACGGTCTAGATGATCTGTGGAAGCAAATCCGTGACGCCAACGAGGCTAATAGCACGAGAAAAGAAAATAATGTGATCTTACCTCCTATTGAAGAATTTGAGGCAAGATCGCAGATGAACTTTGAGATACATTCACAAGGGGGAGACCAAGGATCTATTAGTTCGGGGCACTGCCAACCAGACTCTTTGAGATCTTTACCCTCTTACCTGGGAGAGTACGAAGCTAAGTCGGAAGTGAGAGCAATCCCATCTCAAAGACTTTCTTCTAACAAGGTGATGGATTCGCAAGGATTAATTGAGTTGTTATCCACCCCGGTGGCATGCACAATCACGTTAGCAGAACTCCTAAGGTTAAGGCCAAACATGTGGACCACAGTAGGAAAATTCCTAGAAAAATTTGGAGTGAAAGACCCCACCTTGAAGCTACAAGAAGGGATCAGAGAGCTGGACAGGACTCAACTAAACACTAGGCCAGTCCCATTGAATAAGGTTGGAGAATATTGTGAGGGAGAAGACGGAAACAGTATGCTACCATTAGAATTCCAAGGAGTAGTTTCCAAAGCTATTCTTGACAGTGGAGCGGGAGTTGCTATCGCCACCAAAGAAATCTGGAAAAAATGGGGAAAACCAGCTTTGAGGGCTACTAGAATGAAACTGCAATTGGCAGATGGGTTCATGGAGAAGCCTCTAGGACTCTTAGAAAACGTAATTGTCACTTCGTGCGGAATCGAGTATGAGCATACGTTTGCAATAGTCGATTTCGACAAAAAGAACAATTATGAAATCATCTTGGGATGACCATTCATGCGACAACTGAAGATGGTCCAAGATTGGGGTTATGACCACATATACCTCAGACATGGCGAAACGACAACTAAAATACACCTGAAAGACCATAGTTACAAAGATATAAACCAAACACTAGTGGTAGAGTTTGATTCGGCTACAGTAGCAGGATCGGAACTACCAGCATGGTTAGGGCAACCAAAAGAGCTATGGATGTGTGAAGCTTCACATTGTGGAATCTGAAGAAGAGAGGACTACGTCTTAGAAAGAGCAATTGAGGACAAGGAGTATATTCCAGAACCTTTCCCTGAAGATGCCTTGGAACCTCTAGAATGGGAACACATACTGGCAACATTGGATGTCTGTACCATTACTGACAGTCCAACAACAAAATTTTGCGATAAGTATGGCTATGATGTGTTACCCTATTACATGGTAAGCGTTGTACCAGAAAAAGAGACGGTAGGACCTCCAGAAGAAGAAGAGTTTTACAACGCCTCTGAACAATTGGAAGTAAATGATGATGCAGATAATGAGTGTTCAGACACCTCAAGTGAGAGTGGAAATGAAGCCGAGAATATCAAGTTTTATGATTTTGATAATCAGCACCCTAGACGCCAAGAACACTATAGGAGGAAACGAGCAGGAAACAAAGCGAGAGAGAACCTGATGCCCAGGATAAAAGGTAAAACTCACTATTTGATGCTTGTAAAAGGAGAGGATTGTGTAAAAGATCAAATATCATGAAAATTCTCAAAAAATCGAATAGAACGAACGCGAGAGGAAATAAAACAAGTACGAAAAGCTAAAACCGAAACAAAATCACAAAAATCTGAAAAATCAAAAAAAGAAACAACAAAAGACCAAGAGTGGACCAAACTGGAGCGTAAACAGAAATACCAAGAACTGAAACGGTCTCTGAGAGAGATATGGACTACTGAAGAAGATAGTGATGGTAAAGGGGAGTCTGAAAAGGGCAACATGAACGTACCATCACACTATTGGAAATTTACTATCAAGGACAGAAAAATCATCATGACACCACCAGTCAGGGAAAGAACCAACCAAAAATCTTATGATGGGCCTAAAAATGCAAAAAGGATAGACCTCGCAGAACCAGGTGAAAAGCCTCAGCCGGTCTATATAGCTAACGATTTAGAGCCTGAGGAGGAAGAACAACTAACACAACTTCTCAAGAAGTATAAAGATGTGTTCGCTTGGTCCTATAAAGACCTCAAAGGAGTTGATCCATTGATATGCCAACATACAATTCCTTTGAAATCGGATGCAAAACCTAGCAAACAACGTCCTTATACATATAATGACACATTTTCTAAACGAATCAAAGAAGAGATTGATAAACTGATGGAAGCGGAATTCATCTATGAGATTGAACATACAGATTGGGTGTCACCCATTGTGGTAGTTCCCAAAAAGAATGGAAAACTGCGAGTGTGTGTCAACCTCAAGAAGTTGAATGCAGCAACCATAAGGGATAATTATACCTTGCCAATTACAGAACATGTACTTGAGCGAGTGGCCGGGAAACGGGCTTATTCCTTTCTGGATGGGTTTTCAGGATACAACCAACTGACAATAGCAAGGGAGGATCAACACAAAACAGCGTTTGCCACAGAATGGGAGATTTATGTGTATCGAGTTATCCCATTTGGCTTAACTAATGCACCAACAACTTTCCAGAGGTTAATGATTCACGCTTTCAAGGAATACCTAAGAATATTCTTAGAAATTTACATGGATGACCTGTGTGTACACTCTCTTCTGCGAGAGGAACATATGGACCATTTGCAAAAGGTCTTTGAAAAGTGTAGGACATATCGAATCTATCTTAACCCGGAAAAGTGTGTATTTATGGTTAAGCAAGGACGAATCTTAGGACACATTGTCTCAAGAAATGGCATAACCACAGACCTAGACAAAGTCAAAGTCATTGTAGACCTGCCCAGGCCTACTAATGCGAAACAAGTGCAATCCTTCATGGGACATTGCGGATATTATCGAAGATTCATATACATGTATGCGGTTATCGCACAACCTCTGTATCGTTTGCTAGTCAATTTCGAGTGGACCGAGGAGTGTGAAACTTCATTCCAAAAGCTGAAGAAAACCTTATATCAACACCTTTACTAAAGGCACCAGATTGGGAAAAGATATTCCATGTGCACATTGATGCTTCAGCATATGCCATTGGAAGTATTCTAGCTCAACCTAGAGATGGAACAATGGATTTTCCGGTTTGCTATGCCAGCCGACAGTTAAATAGTGCAGAAAATAACTACACAACCACCGAGAGGGAAGGGTTAGGAATGATTTATGCTGTAAAGAAATTTCGGCATTATTTGCTTGCAAAACAAATTAGTATTCTTCACAAATCATCAAGCTCTTTTGTACCTAGTAAATAAACCTTGCAATACAGGGAGAATTGTATGTTGGTTTATTATATTGCTAGAATTTGACTTCACAGTGGTGGTCAAAAAGGGTATAACCAATCTGCGAGCAGATCATCTTTCAAGGATACACAACGGGGAAGCTCCTGAAGGAGTAGATGATAACATACCAGATGCTTATCTTTTCAACATTGAAATGGTACCCCAATGGTCTCAGAAAATTGTTAGCATTCTTTCGTTCGGAAGTGAGTTTGATAATACAGAATGCAAATCCAAACAGCAAACAATTCGACAAATAAAAAACTTCCAGTTGATAGCAGGACGGCTGTATCATCTTGAATCTGACCTAATCCTACGATTATGTATAAATCCGGAAGAATTCGAGTGCTACCTTGAAGAGGCACATGTCCAGGGTTGTGCATTTCATTGTTCAACAGTGAAAACACACCAGAGATTGAAACAACTAGGGGTTTATTGGCCAACTATGTATGCGGATACACATTCTTATGTTACCAATTGTACTATATGTAGTGTCAAACGACCAGTGGATCACGCAACTTTGTTTTAGGTAAACATAGCACCTGCATGGAGTCAATATATCATTGACTTCTTAACCACTAGGACGTTCCCTCAGAACATCACAAGAGAACGGGAAAAAGCTATAGATCTGGAAGCACGTGACTTTCAGTTAAATGGGAACCAACTCTATAAGGGGGGAAAGGACAATCAACTTAGAATCTTTGCAAGTGAAAGCGAATCCCTGCTGATTCTAGAACATTCACATAGCGAAATAAGTGGAGGCCATTTTTCAGGCAATAAGACGGCAAAAATTTTCTTAACCGTAGGAATTTGGTGGCCTACATTGCACATGGATGCTGAAGAGTTTGTAAAGCGTTGTGATGCATGTCAACGCACCAAGATGCCGCTAAAAAGAGATGAGATGCCATTACGGCCAATGATGGGAGCAAGAGCATTTGCAAAATGGGGCATTGATTTTGTGGGACCTATATCACCCCTGCATATCGCACCCATACCCAATATATCATTGTGGCTACGGACTATCTCACAAAATGGGTCGAAGCCAAAGCAACACAAAAAGCTGTTGCACGCACCACGGCACAATTTTTGTATGAGAATGTTTTTGTACGTTACGGGTTACCAATAGAAATTGTCAGTGACCATGGAACACACTTTCTCAATGAAGTCATTGAATATATGCCAGAGGAATTCATGGTCATACATAGGAAATGAGCACCATATCATCCACAGGCCAATGGGCAAGCTGAGGCCACAAACAAAACACTATGCACGGTTCTCACTAAAATAGTGTCAGAATCAAGAACTGATTGGGATCATCAGCTACACTCAACACTATGGGAATACAGGGTAGCTTACAAAACATCAATAGGAACAACACCATACAACATGGTGTTTGGCCTAAATGCTATACTACCCATAGAGTTTTTAATCCCAACTCTACGAGTAGCAACAAGCTTGGAATGGACAGGGCATGAACTCTCTTCAAGGATTGATGATCTTGAAAATCTAGATGAACTCCGCTTACGAGTTGTCGCTTCAATCTATGCTAAAAAGAGAAGATAAAAGGAATTTTTTGACAAACATGTGCGTACCAAAGAGTTCAAAACAGGTGATTACGTACTTGTTTATACCTTGAAGCAACATGCCAAGAAACTTAAAAAGTGAGGGATGGGACCATTTGTGATTAGTGATCTATCACAAAGTGGATTTGTCAAGCTTGCTACATTAGCAGGTGAAGAAATGCCAAACTGGATTAGTGGATGTCGACTGAGGAGATATCATCTACCACTCACATAGGAGATGCTCCAACAAATTCATCAAGGAAAACAAAGAATGAAGGAAAAAGAGAGAGTACGGGAGGAATCTCAAGCCAAAGCACAAGAACGCATTGCAAAAAGACGACTTCTGCGACAACAACAACAAAGTAGACCCCCATTGAGAATCAGTGCCATTCGACTGATAAAGTTGGAGGAGGAAACAGTGGAGCCAATAATTACGGTCAAAGTGGGTAGCACTCAAGTTGAATCAACAGCATTGCTTGATCTGGGTGCTCAAGCAAATTTGATCTCTTATGGATTATACCAACAGCTCAAAGTCACAGATGAACTTCATCCTACTCCTCAAGTGCTAGAAAGTAGCACGTCACACCCATTGAAAACATTGGGATGGACTATATTGCATGTACAGATACATCAATATATTTACCCACACAAATTCTATGTGGTGAAAGATGAAAGCACACAACACCCAATGATGCTAGGGCAACCTTGGCAAAAAGCATAAAATGTGCAGATAGATTGGAAAGCAAAGGTGGTCAAGATTCAACATGAACATGAACAACAGGTGATAGCTTTTGCTCAGCAATACAAGCATGATCAACTGCAAGCCATGCAATCACTGGAAACAAAGCCAAAAGCACAAATGCCATCAAAGAACAACAGGAAACCCAAGACCAAAAATCAAGTAAAAGCCAACCATACTACTTATAGACAGATGAAGTCAACGGCCACAATGCAAAAATCTAGGCTACCAAAATAAGGTAAACAAGTATGGATGCGGAAAGATAGAAATGACATGGCAAACAAACAACAATGCAATAAAACAATTCCAACAAAGCAGATGGTTCAACCACATACCAAGGGCATAAAACAGATATGGATCCCAAAGAAAATGCTTAGCAATAATCCAAATGTCACTCACATTTGGATACCAAAGCAAAAGCAAAAGGAACAACCTGCCGTACAAACAACAATGGAAGGCAGACAGCGGCATTTCAAAAAAGGAAACTGACATATGTGGATGCCGATGAAAGACAAACCAGTGGCAAACAAGAAAGAGCCAAACCATCTACAAAAATCGGCAACAACAAAATACCAATGGAAACCCAAGGCCATAAGGCCCATAGCCATTACATCCCAGCCAATTCTATCCTTAGACACAGCTCTATGACTCCATCAACAGTGTCGGCAAAGCAATTGCCTCTTGCCAAAAAGAAAATTAAATAGAGAGCAGTAGAGTTACAGCTGCTACTTGCAAAGAAAGCAGGAAACCTCGACGGCGAATGCCAATAAGCATCTTGCTTATTTCCTTCTCTTGCACAACATTAATTTTTTCATGCATTGACCAAGTATGCATAAAGTAGGGCCACATTAATCGGCCAGGCATTAGCACAACTTTTTCAACCTATGCACGGCACCTACTCCGAGGCGATACTTTGTCGTCCGGGAGGACTCCGACTAGGAGGGGGGGAGGCATTCTCAAATGCAGAAAGGGCATGGTTTTCGACTATTTTAAGGGTTGTTGTTTGATTGAGAAATTTTCTGAAGTAACCCAAGTATATATGCCCTTATACAGCATGATTCTACAGGTATATGGGGCCAAACGCCAAATCAGGCCCCTAGATGTGTGTATATAAGTAGAAAAATGGAGAAATCCGGCCATAAAAATTGCATGTGAGTGTATATAACGTGTTGCAGTGATGTTTGTGATTTATTATGATTTTTGGGGATTTTTTGGGTTTGATTTGCTATTTTCCTTTTAATTTTGCTAATTTTTGACAGAAAAACTTAAAAAATACAAAAACCAGGTGAAAAACAGTCGTAATGAAAAACAAAAAATATGGTGATGATCAATGACTATAGGACAACCTATGGTACAGTGGGGGTGCAATTATGAGACTGGAGCGAAAAGCGTGTTTTGGCCAGGTTTTGACCGAAATGCCAAATTTCTGGTAAACACAGCAAATGGAGTCCAAATCAAGAAATTTTTGAGCCTAAACCGCATCTCGCAAGAAGATAGGAGCACATGTCAAATTTGATGAAAAGCGGTTCGGGGACCTCCATTATAAGAAATTTTCACCCCATTTTTAGCTCATTCTCACTATTGACTTTGTGGAGAGAGCTTCTGCCACCTAGAGCGGATCGACCTTCCAGCAGCTTCTACAACGCCCATGACTACCCGAGAGCTCCAGACATGAGAGGTAGGCTCACCACCTTGAGCTTTTCGCGCATGTTTGTCATTATGTCGCGAAAACTAGCGTAGGGGTCACACACAAAGCGAGAGGTAGAGACCTACAAGTAGAGACGGCAGCCTAACGGCTAACCCGAAAGCAACAAGACTTCATCGGCAGCTTACCCTAGTCTAGGAGACCAATCCTGGATAGCCAAAGGCAGTGGGAAACCATCGGGAAAAACCCTAATTCACAGAAACCCGCAAAGGCCACCAAATGGAAAATCGGCGAAACGGCGACCAAATGCTACCAAAATTCATGGGTAGGAGCATCTCGACATGCTCGACAAGTCTATATGACCGGCATGACCAAAAAGTGACCCGAAGCAGCACTAAAACTCAGAAACGGCATCAGACACACAAAGCGTCAAAATGCACTTGCGGCCAAACCGCAAGTCTGTTTGCCACCAAACTTCACGAGCGGCTTTCTTAAACCATCAACAACCAAGTCCTATGGTGGTAGACCACCACAAATCATCAAAGGTATGTAAACGCAACCACGGGTGCTTCTAGATCGACAAATTGCCAAATGGAGCTCCGTTGAAGCCAAAGTCGACAAAAACCATACGGCAAGGATCCCCAATGGATTGGGAAGCTATGGAGACCAATATCGAGAAATTTCATCGCCAAAAAGCACTCCAAAAGTCAAAAAACGGCTCGGAGGCTCTGAAGTCCACACAGGGAGTTATACTCTATCCATTTGACTTTTTTATTGAAATTAGGCTCAAAAGGGACTTAGAGGAGCAAAGGGCAAGCACTAGGAGCACCAGCTCTGAAAAAATCACCAGGAGACATCCTACGCGTAGAATGTCTCAAGGGCACTTTTTGGCACAGACTCCAACATTTTTTGTCATGCACATGTTCTGAATGACATCTATAAGCCATACATGAAGTTTCATCACATTTGGACCAAATTTGACCTCATATGCATGGAAAAACGCAAAGTTACGGCATAGAGGCAATAATGGGCCAAAGACCTACCAAATCTTGTCCAAATCCCATGAAACTTGCACAACACATTCACCTAGAAAAAATGATGAAAAAGACATCCTACGCGTAGGATGTCTAATGGACCTTTTTGGCTTGCAAAGGATGTTTCATCATTCCAGATCCAATTACCTCATCATCAAGAGCCCATATGTCAAAACTGAAGCAATTCTAATCACTTTTGACCCCCAACACCTTCAAGATACACTTTTTGAGCCCTAAAACACCTCACAGAGCCCTACAAGCATCAAATCTTGTCCAAATTCAAATCCAAGAACATGGCCATGTTCCATGAGCCTTACACTACCTGCATGTCAAATATGAACCAATTCTGATGAAAAAGACATCCTACGCGTAGGATATCTAGATGGAAATTTTTGGCCAAATTTGCACTGTGAGCACATGCACAGCTTCACAAGTTCCTTTTAGGCTGTAATTTCAATTTTCAAGTCATTTGGGTAAGTAAAACTCAGTTTCGCAACTAATATGGAAAAAAATGCTAACTTTGGATTACTGAGTGCAACAGGATCTATGGCAGCCTCGAAGTCACCGGCAAAGAAGAAAAGAATGACAATCAAATATTATCTGGACGAGGTGGAACCTTTTGTCATTCCAGAGGGAACACTAAAGCCCACCAGCACGTGGATACAAGAAGATCTATTAGAGTCAAACGACCTAAAGATCTACCAGGAAGTGTTCAAAGACAATGAAGGCAATGTAATAGAGCTACCAATGCTGCCAGGAGAACTCAATGAATTTGTACAAAGAAAAATGGCCGGCTACTTGGAGAAAATTGACCTCCATAACTACTTCGAAGCAATACTGGCAAGGGTGGACATCAAAAGAGTATGGGAGTTTGTAACAAGCATAAAAAAGGATGGAGTGGCCAAGGTGACAGATTTACAAGGCAGACGAGATACAGAGATCATAATCATGGAGCGGGTTGTAGCCCATGCACTCGACCTCTCCAATGAGGGGGACAGTGTAACAAAAAGAAGGGATAAGTCAAGGTGTACAAGGAGAAAAAGGCAAATTACACCTTTGAAGACATTGCCAACCCAAAGGTGGCAATAATGAGCCAGTTGTACAAGCAGTACTTCCACATGTGCACTAAGAGGCCACAGAAATACAGGATGCCGCCAGGTGTAATTTCCACAACCTTTACTTGGGCAATGACAAAAGGCACCCCAAAGATAATCAACTATGCGGCATACATACAGGACAGCTTAGTAAAGATGGGCAACAAAAATCCAACCTGCATAGTGCCAGGAGAACTGATCACCAAGGTGGTATATGGGGCACTACACACTAAAGGAAGGTGGCCTGACCCCCATCTCAAAATGATTGGCTGAGAGTAAAATAAGACAAGGAAGATGAGCCGCAAAGAGCACCAAGGGTGGCTACGAGATTGAAGAGACGGCTGGAGCCAGTTGAAGTGGAGCAACCCGAGCAGAAGAAAGGAAAGAAGGAGTTTGCTCAAGTTCCGGCCAAAGAAACCAGGTCTCAAAAAGCGACAAGGCTCGAGAGGCTGATGGAGAGTTTCTGAGCAGAAAGAGCCTTCAAGGGTGATTTAAACGAACTCTGGAAGCCATCTCTCGAGTCTATGTCTGGATCTTCCCGAAGAGTGCAAAGGGACCGCTTTGAAGATTATATCAAGAATTTCGAGATTCTTGATGCTGCAGCGGAAAACATTCCCCATGTCCCTTTCACAGAGGAGGAAGTAGAGTAGATAAGGCACAAACTGCTAGATGAACAGGAAAGCCAAGAAAGAGAAAGAAAAAAAAAGCACACTGGGACTTAAAGGGCAAATCGGCAGCTTTACCAGAGAGCCCTAAACCCAGCCCACAGCCATCTCCACCGCCCTCACCACCTCCCAGCAGCCCTCCACCAGAAGATAATGCAGCTGAGGACAAACAAGACGAAAGGCAAGAAGAGAAGCAAGAGCAAAGGTAGGAACCTAAGCCAAAGGAAGAGGCCAAGCCTGAGTCTGAGCAAAAAAGATTAGATGAGGCCTACTACGCATTTTTGGACCTGCTAGCTGCAGGCTATACAAAGGAAGAAGCCGCCACAGTCGCATTCGACTTGGCGAGGACGGGGCATAAAGAGTAGATGCAAGGCATCCGGCTAGTGGAACTAAAAGAAACTGCTACCGACACGGTAGACCTGCACCCGCCCTCCAATGATTGGGACGTGGTGATGACAAAGCTAGCCGGATTGCGAGCACAATCTATGGCTTCAGAGGAAGAGATGATAACTCTCAAAGCCACCGAAGAAAAGACTAAAATGGAAAGGGATTCTCTGCAGGCACAAAGCCAAGGGCAAAAAGAGAGAGAAGCTAACCTCCAGGCCAGCTTGGCAATGGCTCTACAAAACTGCCAAGCAATGGAAGAAGCAAATGAGGCAGCAACAAAAATAATGCAAGCAGCTGAAGAAGAGTGTCTGCAGCTTAGCAAGTCATTGCGAGATGCCGAAAGAGAAAGGGATAATCTGACACTACAGGTGGCCAAAGAATCGAAAGAAGTAGAGGCCATGAGAAATGCTAAGGAAAAGGCAGAGATAGAACAAGAAGCAAGCCTGGATGAAATCCTTGAGCTCAAGGACCAATTAAAAGTCAAAGATCAAACCATATAGAGGCTGCGAGCATCACCTGCTAGAGTTAGAGCTACGAGCTCGACTCAAATCATGTCCAAGAGTCAAATATATAAAGAGCAAATGCAGGAACTTCAGAAGGAGCTGACTCTCGAGAAAAAGCAGAGGTTAATGATGGCTGAAGGTTCTATCGTAATGCAAACAAGAATGGAGGAGGGCCAAAAATCCCTGCAAGAAGAAGTTGAAAGCATAAAGAAAAAGCTCGAGGAGGCAAAAAGAGTAAACGCTGAACTTAATTACCTCCTCGTGAATATGGGCGGAGAAGCTGAAGCGGAAAAGCAAACACTCCTCAGGCAAATTGAGGAGTTGAAAGGCCAGCAACAAGCAGAGGCAGAAAGCTTAGGGCCAGCCGCCAATGAAGGCATCGACCTCGAAAATGTGGCAGATCCTGTGGACACACACATGCAAGAGGAAAGCATAGCAGGATCCTCTCAAGAGCCACAGGATCTAACACAAGAAGAGGAGGAAAAATTGCGTAAGGCAATAGAGGTAGAGCTAAAAGAAAGCATGAAGTAAGCCTTGGAATGGGAGCAGAGGGTCTTCAAATCTATGACAATTCAGAAGATCGATGCCAGCAATCTTAGGTGCGAGTGGCTTCAACCCTCTCTCCCATATCCATTGATGAAATATGAGGCATCAACAATAAACAAGCGGATCAGAGAAGAGCCAACGGAACCTCTCTACAATACAGACACCTCAAAACCAGAAGGAGTTAAGCTTATAGTGGATTCTCAGCCAAAGTGGAGGAAGGCTTGGCTTACCAAGTACCCACAATACCTAATCCACTTGGTAGAGGCACCTAAACATATCAGAGACAACCTCATCTTCTGTCCTCTACCAAGTGTTAGGACGTGGAAGGCACAAGAAATTTTGCAAAGAAGCCAACCCACTTGGCTGAATTACCCAAAGCTGCCGGGCGTGAAGGTAGGTGAGAGAATAAGTGTCCAATACATGGTGAAAACCCTAACGGGCGCCATAAAGTTGTTCACTGGCTCACCTGACCTTACATGCATTATGATGAGAAAAATCTACAGAACCATCCTAGTAGTGTTCGAGACCTTCAAGCCAGGCCAGGTGACCAACAGCATATTCTTCTTCCAGGATACATACATATGTGCCTATGATCTGTCAGGTCAGCCTTCCAAGGAGGTGATACACGCGCTGTATCAAGGAATCATGTTTCTACCATCCTATCACCTCCAGGCTTTTGAAGAAGCATTTTATACAGGGTTCTTCACCATGAATACAGATATCTTTGGCCCAACAATGCTGAACCTACATGCTAGGTACGAATCACTGCTAAAGATGCGGGAAACGAGAAGATGAAGCAGTTGATCAAGGCCATGTCGGGGACGACATGAACAAGGAGGGGGGGATGTTAGAAGCTGGACACATCCCACATCATCTAACTACTCGGAGGACTATTATTTTTGTAATTATTCATTCAATGAGAAAAACCCGATTTCTCACCTTGTAAATATTGGGACTTACAAAAGTTTCCAGATTCTATCCCAGTTTTGATAGTTAGATTGAGTAGATGGTTGATTTTGGAACTTTAGGGTTTGAGAAGTTGTAAGGTATATATACCACTTTTTGACCTTAATGAAAAAACCTTTTGTCATTTTAAAAACAAGTTTTGAAGTTTGTGAGTGAGCGTACTGTGTACGAGAGAGAGAGTGTGAGCTTCATCTTGACGCTACGTGTGCTACGGTGGTCGGAATCGAGTGCGGAGAAGTGCAGTGTGTTGCCCCCAACTAGAGCTACGCGCCGATACCAACATTGTGCGCGTACGGTCCGGCTTTGGGAGCTCCTTCTACGAGCTTCATCGGTTGTTTGGGTGAGCATACGTTATCCGATTTTTCATTGCAGCATATCCACGCGTTCACATTGAGTAGAACTACACATTAGGCACTTTAGATTTTAGAAACGAAGACCAGCAGATTTCGGCCAGACATCCTACGTGTTTCTGCACCGGGTGTTTTGGCTCGTGATTTTGGTTCATAGACTTTAGGGAGAGCGGCCTATTGGTATTAGTAGGGTCTCCTTTAAGTTCTATGGTGTTTCGAGATTGTTTGATGGGTGTTCGGCTCTAGAAAGTGTTGTAGGAAGTTTCCTCTCTTGCAGTCTTGAAGGCTGTGACTTAGACAATTGGTAGAGACCTCTGTAGGAATTAGTTAGGAGTCGGTCGAGTGTAGGTTGACACCTTATGCTTGCTTCCACGTGCCTGTGGGTCGAGCTTCATCCTTAGCTAACATTACATGTTAGGTGAGTTCTCGCTGTGCTGACGTCCGTCGCGGCGTATCCGTCCAACAGCGATGGCTTCTCTGTGTGTCAAAAATGCACATTTTAGAGAGTGGGAGAAAGAGAGAGAGAAAAGTCTAGGTTAAGATTCCAAATTCAAAATTTGAATATAGGGGTTGTTCACACACTTTAGGGACCACTGAATTCAAGTATATTCTCACGACAGGACATAGGTCATCAGTTTTTCATAAAGAATTTTACCTTGTAAAAGAAAAAATCGAGTGGTGCTGCCCCATAACCCTGATAGCAAAATTTGGGAGAAAATGCACGTGACAAACTGCTATTTTATTGTGTGCCATTGTGTTTAGAGGGTTCTAGAGTGCATTTAGCAAATTTTCTGAAGGTAATTATTTTTTAACGCTATGAATTAAATGATACCCACAATTTATTTTGTATCTTGGGATCAAAACTCACATACTAAAAAGAAGTCCATATCTTAACAACGTCCATAACGCAACAACACCCATATCTTGACATTGCAAGTCACCAACAAAAGAAGTTGAACCCAAGCAGGAGAAATCCACAAAGTCTGAGTCCACCAAAGAGGCAGAATCTGCACAAGAGGTGGACCAGCAAGAGAAAGAAAAAGATAAAGCAGCAGAGCCAAAATAAGAAACTACCAATGCACAAGAGGCCACTGCTACACAAGAGCAGCAACAACAAGAAGAACCGGAGATAGAGAAGGAAGTAAGCCATGCACCTGAAGAGACTACATAGTCTCGGCCAGCACCCTCTACTTCCACTCAGCAAGAAATTGTTGAGGCAACAAGGCCTCGGGATGACAAAGAAAAAGACCAACCCTCTACCTCCACGCAAGAAGAACGAGTAGCTACAATGCAGCAAAAAGACACACAGAGGCTGCAGGCACATCTGAGATGACAAGACAGGAGGATTGACAGTCAAACGACGAGGTGATTTTGCAAGTAAATGAGCATGCAAGGAAGATGCAAGACATGACGGAGAGACTCCGTTCAGCAGTACTTAGCCACATTACAAAAGCTAAAGAGCTCGAGATGGTGATTGATGCTCTCCAAGGAGAGTTAGAAGATAGGATGACTGTCATCTCCGATCTTCAGAGGCAAGTGCAGGAAATGAAAGCAGAAGCTGAACAGCATTAGCTAGCTAGAGATAGACAGCATAAGGAAATGGAGAAATTAGGTGATTTTCTCACCAAGTTATCTGATGCTTTCAAAGTAAAAGATGAGCAGCTGACAGAAGTGACAAATGAACTTCTTATGACATCCGTGTCAGTGCAAAAAATACAAGTGCAATTAGCCGTAAGAAGATTGCCTGATCATTGATTCGCTGTTCAGAGTAATGTAAGGAGGCATTTGCAACATCAAATAGGAGAAAATCCAATTGTAGCCTTGATCAACGAGACTGATGAAGTTTACAAGGGACTAGAAAAGAATAACAAAGACCTTGAACTGGAATTAAAGCTAGAGCAATCACAACACAGGGACCTAGCCTGATGCGGGTCTAGAGAGAAGAAGAACTCCTCAAAGAGATAGTTGAGCTCAAGAGGGTTAATCAGCTCATGAGAGATGGAAATCCAAAAACTCAAGATGAGGCAAGCACTTCAGAGCCGCCGCAGATCGACATACCCTCGGTCTCATCTACTGAGTTTGAGACATAGTCCACAACAGAGCCAAGTGGGTAAGAGGATTTTCATATCAACATCACAGATGTAGAAACAGTGCCAATGGTCCAGCTATCAAAATTTGAGGAGGATACACTGAAAGAGAAGATCACCCAAGAGGTCGATGAGCAGTGGAAACCTGCAATGGATTGGGAGTTGAGAGTTTTACACTCTGTCAATGTCACTCAACTCACTCCCAATCGGCTCAATGCCCAATGGCATCAGCAATCCTTGCCATACCCTCACATCAAAGTCAAACTACTTAAAAGAGAGGCTATACAAAGACATGCAAGAAGATGGTGCAGATAAAGACCACCTGAAGTGGAGATTAAGCTGGTTGAACAAGAATCCGAGATGTCTGATTCTGTTCACAAGAGCACTTGCAACCCTCCAAAGAGATTCCACTTTCTGTAATGTACCCAGAGTAAGGACATGGCAAGACCATGAGGCATTGACAAAGAAGTGGCCAACTTGACTGAACTACCCCAGACTGCCAACTCCAGAGAAAGGACAACCAATAGAGGACCACATGGTGAAAACCCTAATGGGTGTCATGTCTTTCTTGAAGAGTCTACTGGATCTCTCCTACGCCATGTTATATAAATTCTACAGAATGTTTCTCACATGCATCCACGTTTTAAATAAGCCTAAGCAAACAAGAGCCCCTTGGATGTCATTTCTAGAAGGTAACAAAGGCTTGTCCTATGGTCTGAGTAGTCAGCCTTCAGAAGAAGTCCTTTACGGCTTCTATGCCAGATGTATGTTTTTACCATCAAGCAATATGTTGGCATTTGAAGAGGCTTTCTACACTGGATTCCTCACCTGGTGAACGAAGATATTTGCACCGGTGATCAGCAATCTCACATCCACATTTGTAGGTTACTCAGTGGTGGAGCTGAAGAATAAAGTGACAATGCAATTTTTGCAAGTGTGAGACAAAGAAAGAAAAATCAGACACCAGAAGGCATTGGATGCGCTTAATTTAACACTAGAATGGTAACATGACACTTTTATGTCCTTGGACACTTTTGTGTCCTGTTAAGTGACCATTTTGCTTGAATTATTTGAAGATAGGAAGATCAATTTCTAGGTGCTATATATCCACAAATTTTCCTTATGATCTGAAAAAAACATGACTTTTTTTTTGGAGTATTGATCTCACCATTAACCTTACTCTTGCACAACATTTTTGAACCTAAACTGTGTGAAAAAACGGGTCCTGTTTTTGGGTTTTTTTCAATTTTTGGCAACTATACCACTCTAAACTTCATGTTTGTGAAGTTTAGATGTCTAGAGGTTAGGCCTTCATAGTTCTCAACATGTTTTGATGCTTGTAGTGAGAGCTAAGTGTAAAATTTGAAAGTTATGACCAACTTACAAGAATTGCATAATTCTTTTTTTGGCCAAAATTAGCACTTTTATAAATTTTTTGGTGGCTTTCTTGATATCCAAATTCAATTTTGATTGTGTAAGTGTAATGTATAATATAAAGCTAATCTTCATTGAGTTTTGGGGGACCTAATATGCTATATATCATAGTATATGATGATGGTTGAGTTTTTTGATTGCTGAAGAATACGATACATTTTAGAGTAGCAAGTATAACTTTCTCAATATTTCTAGTTTCTTAGGCCAATTGTGTGTATTTTGTAGGTACTAACCATATCTAATCATATACTACAAACTTGGCTAGATATTGAGTAGTTTCTATGGTTTTTTAGAGGTCATAATGCTAAACCCAGGTTTTTCATGTTTGCTGTATTTAGCACTTTATCATTGCCCCCAAGGTTCCACTTAGTAAGAGATCCATTATCCTTTTGACATGCTCCATGGATCCTTTTGAATCCAAAGGCCCAAAGGGAACTAAGAAAACATGTATATAGTATCTGTATTGAGCGTGACTATAGAAACTTTGATGATAGGTCCACAGAATGGCAAAAAATGCAACTTTTTTGTACCTTTTTTTTTGCCCAAAAAAACATTAGTGAGGTAAAAGAAACCATATGTTTTGATCACCAACCCATTGAAGTTAACGGAGCATTTTATCTCATGTCCTACAAAAATCCCCACTCTTATTTATATGCAATCAATCGCAAGAAATTGCTGTTTTGGGCAAAATGCATTGGTCCATCAACTTTGGAGGCTTGTAGTGACCACGGTAAGATCTCTATGCATTGATGTTTTTTTGGAGGTGATAACAACATACAAGTGCCTACCTAGCCAAGGCGCCCGTTGGGTCAGCCGGACAAAGTTTTGATGTGGTCACACTATTTTTCTGATGTTTAATACATCAAACCCTATAAAAGCCTAATGACAATCGTCTATGTCAAGTATAAGTCAAAGATGTAATTTTTCCAATGATATATGTAAAGGTCCATGAGAAGTTGGCCGCCGGCCACTTGAGAAAGCCCTAGGTATATAATACACTAAGGTTAGTGTGAAAGGGAGATTATTTTTTGAAGATAAGTGACTATTGTGTTACGCACAGAGAGCTACCTCTTTGCTCCAACTTGTAATCATCGCTTCTGTGGCTATGGTAATCCAAATTTAGTTTTGTTTCTTGCATTGTATTCTTCTTACTCTGCTCTTTCATTCAAGTGTAAGCATTCAAGATTCGGTGAAGGTTTCAAACGCATCAGTTTAGGCCTTAAATCGCTGTTTTGAGTGTTTATATGCGTATTTTATGTTGTTTTGACCAGAGGAGAGGCTTTAGAGACCCAAAAACGACCCTAAAGGGTCATCCATTTACTGTTTTTGCGTACTTTGGGACGAACGATCGCGATCCATGTACCTCCCCAGAATGCTGTGACAGTGATAGGATATGTTCTTTATAGTCCCCTGTAGCTTCCCTTCAAGTTTCGTGCAATTCCGATATGATTTGCATGGTGAACGGGCATGATGACTGTAGAGCTGTGTAGAAGGACATAGGCAGATTACTTGGCTTTAGTGCGATTGATTTGCTTGTAGAGTTAGTAGGTGCATCTCTTCGAGTTCACTTCATTAGGGTTGACATCCTAGTGAGTTTACATGCCTCATCCGAGTCGCTTCCCCTGTATCGATAATTTTATGTTGATGCTTGAGAGCTATGCTATGGACGTCCGTCGCGGCGACCCGCAAACATTGGCGCCTCTGTCGGGGAATGAATCTTAGGTGATGAGTGACCGAGTGCGTATTCAGAGTTTTCTTATTGTTCCAAAAGATAATTTCCATTCCATTTACATTTCAGTGAAGCATCTAGACAGGGGTTTAGTGCTTAGTGGAGTCTAGGGTCGGTGGACTGGCTAGATCTACTCTTGAGAGATATAGGGAGTTGTGAGTGTGGTTGTTTTAAGCATTTTTTCTCTTCAAATTTATTTGTATTGATTGAGTAATGATCCATCATCCGTTTTTTATCCTGTTTGTTTTTTTTGATTTATTTTCTTATGTTCTTTCATTTCTGTAGTTAGGAGTAGGATAAGTAAATCACATTCCAATCATATTTGGGGCAAAAGATAGAGTCAAAAACACCAGAAAACCATAACTTTGGCAAAAGGGCCATAAGACTCTGAAATTAGAAAATCTGACCAAACAGAGCTGAAATTGATTCAAATCACAAAGTGGTAGCACCAAACACTAGGAAATACTTGTCAGAGAGAGCCTGTAAAATTTTATCAGATTTGGCTCTGGTACTACAATCACGATCAGTGTACCTCAACGTCAGAATTGTACAAGATTTGACATGTGCCTTCCTTATAAGATTCTAAACAAGTTTGTCTAAAGCAACCACACCCAAAAACATCAAAAATCAAGGAAATCATGCCACTTGGGTAAAACTAGCCTGACATACCCAAAAACTGTAAAATCTTGACTTTTGGTGATCCAAATGCAAAAAGACTTGGGGGATAGCCTTAAAACATCACTGTCTACAAGCATGCCAAATTTGGTTGAATTTGGGCTCAGAACTACGAGCACGATCGGTGTACATAGACCTCAGATTTGTACCAAATTTGATGAGTAGACTCTTCAAGGGTATACGAACATAAAAGTCTAAAGGACCTAGGGTCAAAAACCACAAAAAACTGGTCAAAACCACTGAATACAGATCCAAGTCAAAAACTGCTAAACTGGCATAGAAATTGACTTTTAGTAGACCAAAACACATCAAAACTGGGAAGAAACAATGCAGAGCGATAGCCTGTGCATAGGACAAGCCTAGGTATCTCTCAAATCCCAAATCAAACATCAAAATCAATCAAACCTGATAAAATTGGAAAATCAAGCACTTCAAACCAAGAAACTGTAAATTCTTGACTTTTTTGAGTCCAAATACAAAAGTGTCTGGTAGGTAGTCTTAAAATAGCCTAGTGAACAAGGTGGTGAAGTTTCATCCAATTTGGGCTCCAAACTATGATCGCGATTGGTGTACCTTAGTCCCAGATTTGACCCACACATACACCTAGGTTATATAAGATACCAGGAGTTTTGAAAATTCAAAGAAGTGACCAAAATAGCCAAAAATAGCAGACAATCAGAAAACCACTGCAGTAGACCAAGATCTGGTGAAAACTTGACTTTTTCTTGTCCAAATTCAAAAAGATTTGGGGAGTAGACTGTACACATCATTGTCTACCATATCCACAAGTTTCACCTGAAAAGGAGCTGGTACTACGATCGCGATCGGTGTACCATAGTGACACTTTGAGTTGAGACTTGGTGAGTAGCTAGCTGATAACTAGACAAACAACTTTTTCAAAAGAACCAGGGTCAAAAAACCAAAAGACAGTTGTCAAATAGGGCAAAAACTGATCACTGATCCTTCAAACCAAAATTTTGAGAAAATTCAAGTTTTTGTGATCCAAATGCAAAGTGGGTTTGGGAATAGACTAACCATACCCATGTCTATCAACTCCTAAAATTTCATGCAAAAGGAGCTGAAACTACGATCACGATTGGTGTACCCCTAGTGACATTTTGGATTGAAAATTTATGAGTAGGTAGCTGACATCTAGTGCAACATATTTTCCAAAAGGAGCAAGGTCAAAAAAGCAAAAAAAAGTGGGCAAAAGTCCCAGTTACACAATCAGGCCAATAACCACAAAACCACTTGGGATTTTGGTTTTCATTAATTCAAAAATAAAAAGACACTTGGTATCAAGACATCAAGGGCTAGCTACTGTGCAAAAATCTTTCAAATCTGTGACATCGGGTCAACGATTGCGATTGGTGTACCTCTACATAGTGAGGGTATTTGACTTCATAAGTTTGTAGATCTACTTGAGTACATCCCAAATCTCAATTTTGAGTGAAAAATACCCTCTGGAAGCCAAGATACAAGCACAAAATCTCTTTGTGTCCTGGTCTTGAGACTCTTTTGAGTGCTGTTCCAAGTGCAGTTCACTAAAATTGCTCTAACTTTTTATAGACAACTCCAAATTGAGTTAGGTATAGCTAGGAAGAAAGCTTGTGGGCAATAGCACACACTTGTAGGGTACCCCAAGAGCTGAATTTTACTAGGTTTCCTAAATCCAAACTTTTAGGGTACCCCAAGACCAGTTTCCAAAGACCAAAAAGTCATAAATTCCTGACTTTTGAGAGACCTGACCAGGGGCAAAAAGAGATAAGTTCCACTAAGCCAAAGTGAGCTTGTCAAGGACTATCTTGAGAGATTTGAGTGATCCTTCATCATGATAAATTATTCACCACCAGGGTTCTCTACTCCACTCGGAGACATGAAAAACGCAAGAAACACTGCAATGTCTTCAACAGTGGGATTGGGAGAATACCTAGAGGAGAGGCATCGTCTAATCGACAAACCAAACGTGAGATTCATCAAAGCCAATGAATCCAAGAGAGTTATTACATATTACACTCATGAGGGCTTATATAGATTCACAAACGGGGATCCATACATCTTCCACAGGTGTGTAGAGCCCAATGCCAGGGAGTTGATCACCCATAAGAACCTCTATGCATTCACGTATACAGATGCCAATGGAGTGCAAGTTTCAATGGTAGATAAGTATGGAAGAGAGTACAAACTTGTCGATCCAATTGACTTAGAGAGATACATATACAAGGGTACTCCGATTCCTACTTACTTTCAACCGAAAACAATGCCAAAGCGCATATCAAAGGGGATTCCACCAGGATTTGCTCCAAGACGAGAAGAAGGAACGAGGGATATCTTTGTGAGAGATCCCAACATGCTAAGATACATGGTTGAACCATAACCAATGAGACCATATCAATTGGCCAAATGTGTCAAGAAGAAGTATGATGGATTAAGGGATCCATACGTACATGCATCCTTGTTCAAACAAGTGTTAAGAGCCAAACAAGTATTTTATTTTCATACACAGTATGAGGGATTTGGCTTAACCTTGGAAGAGATAGCATTGAATTTGTTCCAGTCATTGGACAAAAATGCCTTCTCAAACGTTGAACAATTGTTGCAAGAATTTGTTGTGGAGTTATCTAGAAGGGTAATCAAGCATAACACAGTGTCCCAAATCTATGCATTCAAGCAAAAAGAAGATGAGAGAGTGAAGGAAGCATCGCCACGCTTCAAACAATATATAGAGAGATGTCCGGAACGCGAGTTACCACAGGATGAAAGATTATCAATTCTCTTCATAGAGGGTTTGAAAAATGAAACTCTCAAGAAAGATTTGCACTTAAAAGGATGTACTTCCTTTGAACAAGTCACAAGAGAAGCGTTATACCTAGTTGACAATTGTAAAGCCTATGGCGAGAAAATTGGTGATACAAAGATCACTATGGATAATGCTCCTTTAGCATCTAGTGAAACCAACACAAAGCAAGTGGTTAGGTGTCAATTAATGACCAACCTAGATGAGCTAACGGCGCAAGTAGCACAATGAATAAAATGGTGTGCCATTGAGCAAAAATGGACCAATCATGAGATGAATGAGTGCTACTATAATCAAACCTACACGAGGGGGATACTATTTGGACAACAAATATAAAAAAAAATTCCATTACCAAATCATCCATTAATCCAAAATAGGGTTGTATCAAGGGCTTTACAAAGAGCTGAGGTATCACAACCTACGCTATGGCAAGAACCTATGAGAAAACTCTATTCATTTAATGAGGACACTCTGATGTTCATAGCCAATCAAGAGCGTATACCAAAGACCATTCTGGCTAAGCAAGAACAACCATCAAATGTGCCACCAGTGACTCAACAAGATGGACCATGCTACAAGTGTGGAGGTAATCATTGGGCCAAGAATTGTTCTCATGTAGAGATAATTGGATATTGTTTGGAGTGTGCCATTACACACGTTGTTCCTAATTGTCCAAAACACCCAAACAAACAGGGGAAAACAACAATGAATGTTGTAGGAGTGTTACCTTCTCCAAGTTGATCAGAGGCAGAACCCAAAATTCCTGTGAAGGTAGTGACTAGAGCCCAAACAAAAGAAAATGTTGAGGACCAAGCTAACGACGAGAAAGATCAACAACCCAAACAAGGGGAAACAGCAAGTGTGTCATTGAGGACTGGGAGAAAATCCTAGAAAGCCAAAAGAGAAAGAATTAAAGCAAAAACAATTACAAATCAAACTGCACTACAACAGAATTACAAGAGACAAAGGAGCAGTTAAAACAAGAACAGGAAAACAAAACTATGGTAAGTGATAAGAAACCAAGGAAGGCATCTTCCGGAGGATCTATGTTGGTAGACAAAGTCCTAGAGACATTAGATGATGCACTGGATTTTTTATTCCAAGGAAACCATGGAGATTGAAATGACCATTAGAAAATAAAAAAACAAGGAGGAATATAATGAGCCACAATGGACACAACCCATGGAACATAGGAAGAAGATCGGAACTTAACCAAACCCTATAGCTCAGGGGATCGAGCGAGTCAAGCAATTGGGGAGTTTCATAGACGAGACCCAAAGGGAGCAAGAATCAACACCTAGGAAGATCAAAATTATAGACACAAGGTTTCCTACACAAAATCAATCTCACAAAGACCATAGACCACTAGCCATACCTAGTTTCGACCCAGAAGAAAGTGACTTTCAGTCGGTGGGAAGTGAGCGAACTGTAAGAAAATAAGACGTAGCTAAATAGATTTTTGAGTAGATTACTTAATGGAGAGAGATAGATTTCACACACAAGAGATTATAGAGTAGAGAGAGAGAGAGAGTACACACGATATACGTGGTTCACCCAATTTGGGATACGTCCACGGGAAAGCAGCCACTCAATGTCTTTAGCACTTCAAAAGAAGAAGTAGTTTACAAAGGGATTAAACCCTTGATAGAGCTCCCGCCTTGCTTCACTCTCACCACCTCACACTCACCTTGTTGCATCAACTTCACACTATGAAATGTGTGTAGAAATGGCCTCCTTTTATAGGCCAAAAGGGCTGCCCTCTCTTATGAGAGACAACCATGTGTAGCCGCCCTTGTGTGAATAAGTCCAAATCGGACCCTCCAATCCGCCCATGTGTAGCCGCCCTTGAGAAAACAAGTCCGCTTTTGAATTCTGCCACCGGCCACTGGCCATTGACTTCCGACCACCGGCCACCGGCCATTGACTTCCAACCACCGGCCATCGGCCATTGACTACCGGCCACCGGCCAACCGACCGGTTGTTTTCCGACCACTTTCCGGCCGCCGTCCGGCCATAATATTCCGGCGAAAAAAAAGGTCTCGGGGGCGGAGCTCTAATGTAATAAGACTAGTTTTTAAAGTTCTTAAAGTCGAAAAGAATGTAGCAGGGCATATCTTTCGTTAGTACGATTTGAAAGATTGTTGAATAGTCTATTAAATAGAGCTTATACGAATGAGTTGAGATATTAAGAGAGAACATATATTCTTTAAAAAAAAAAAAAAAATACACTAAAGATGGATTTGATAAAGATTAATGAATAACAGATAGTCTGTTTATGAAGAGTAAAATTGAGATTTTTATTAATATCAATGTTTTATATTTATGTGTTTTAGCTTAAAATGCATGGGTAGGCTTAAAATAAGTTGTAAAAGTAGTGGAAATCCAAAAATAGAGGTTTTATGAGTCGCGACCTAAAAGTTGCGTTTTTAGCCAAACAAAAACGTTTTTCGCAATTCTGTCCGCGTTGCCTTGTAGACCAAACCTATTCCCGTCGTTTTGAGTACCTGGATTGCTTTGTTCTGAGTTCGTTTGCAAAAGTTATGATGAAAACAAACAGAAGGCAGCAGCAGTGTAATGTACACAGGGACAGACAGACCTATAACATCATACAGTTCTCCCTGCTATCAACCAAGAAGTGGATTGTTTCTTCACGGTAGAGTATGGCAATTGAGATTATGAAGGTATACTTGGTACGAAAATCGTGCAGGCTTTCCGAGGAAAAGAAGGATAAAAGCACGACGGGTGGTGCGTTTGGGGATCATTCACCGATCTCTTCTTCTGCGAGTGCGAGTGCGAGTGCGAGTGCGAGTGAGAGTGAGAGTGAGAGTGCGAGTGCGAGTGAGACGCTGCATGCAAGCGAACTGAAGCTCGGGGGTGGTCGGGAGGTTCGAGCTCCGTACAACGGAGTGCGCCCATATATTTTGCTCCTCTGTTGTATCAAAACTCTACAAAGATTCATCAATACAAAGATCTCTTTCTCTATCTTTTGCTATCGATCTCTATTATTCGGTTCCCGTGACAATTGGTATCAGAGCAAGCGGTTGATTCTGGACATGGAAGGATACGAGAGGAGGATGAAGGAGAAAGAAGACCTGATTCAGCGACTATGAGAAGATATGAAAATTGCAAATCGGGAGCGTGTTGAGGCTCTGCGGGGCAAAGCAGCACGAGAGCTTGATATCTATGTAGACCTTGATGGCCAACATGAAGGTGAAAACCATGCTAATCCACCTGGAAACAATAATCATCGTGGCGGCGCTGGGGTACCGCCAAAAGAAACGATGACGATATGGGAGAAGCGACAACCAAATCATTCTTAACGAAGGCTCAGCTTAAAGAGTTTGATGGAATAAGAAAGATATGCGAAGATTTAGAAGCGTGGATTGAAGAACTCATAGATTTGGATTATACTTTCAATATCGAGAATACGACCACGAGACTTTCGAATGCTCGAGCAAGGTGACCGATAAGACAATACGTACCAAGATGGCTCAATTGGAGACTTTTGGCGATGCGTACGATAAAGGTAAGTCATCTACCCCTTCTTTGTGATGTTTTATGTCTTTGATACGTCCTTTGAAAGCTTCTGTGAGATCGAATTTATGCGTAGAAGTTGAGATTAAAATTTGAATTTCTTAATTGATTTGAATAGTATTCATTGCTTCTTATCGTATAAATTGATTGAGAAATTAAACTTGAAATTAAATCGAGAAGTTAAAAGACTTGTGGACTTAACTAGTGGTAATAATAGTTTCACGAAAGAGTTAGTAGAAAATTTGTTTTTTTTTCTTTGAAGAGTCGAAATCATAAAGATGATTTCTATAACATAAACATTGATATGCATGACGTTATCATTGGTATCAATTAGATCATTGAAAATCATGTTTTGATTGATTGTTAAGAAAAGAATATATATCTTTAATCATTTGATGATGATAAGTCACACTCTTTGTGGAAAGAAAGAGATTCTAAATCTAGTTTTGGCAATGGAATTGATAAGGTGACTTAGATAAGAGTGTGAGACGTTGCTTGTGTTTGCTTGTGTGAGACGTTGCTTGTGTTTGCTAATGAGATTAAAGAAGAATCTGGGGATAAACATAAAGAGACAAATCGAGAATTTATAGAGGATCTCTTACATGAAGTTAAGGATGTGTTCCGGACGATCTTCCTGGTATACCTCCGCCTAGAGCGGTAGACCATGCCATAGATCTATATCCAGGAGCGACACCTTATTCCAGATCTCCATACAGGTTCAATATTGATGAGTTTAAAGAGCTCAAGATACAACTTGATGATCTTTTGAAAAAGGGTTTCATTAAACCTAGTGTATCTCCTTGGGGTAGTCCTGTGTTATTCCAAAAGAAAAAGGATGGTACATATAGGTTATGCATCGACTATAGGGGATTAAACAAAAAGAACATTAAGAACAAATATCCTCTTCCTCACATAGATGAATTGATTAGTCATTTGAGTGGTGCCACAATATTTTCAAAAGTTGATCTTCGTTCTGGCTACCATTAAATCCGCATTAAGGTCGAGGACATTCCAAAGATTTCTTTTCGTACACGTTATGAACATTATGAATGTAGAGTTCTTGCTTTTGGTTTGACTAATGCACCAACAACTTTCATGTGCTTAATGAATAATATTTTTCACCCGTATCTTGATGACTTCATTCTGGTATTCTTGGATAATATTTTTGTGTATTCTACGAATAAAGAAGATAATGCATTGCACTTAAAGAAAACATTTGAGGTTTTGCGTGAACATAAATTGTATGCCAAAGCAAGTAAGTATTCTTTTGCAAAGGATCAGATTGTGTATTTGGGAAGAGTGATTTCTAAAGAGGGGATTCACATTGATCTTGATAAAGTTAAGACTATGTTAGTAAGAGATGTAAGAAGCTTTATGGGTCTAGCACAATATGAGAGAGCACACATTAAAGATTTCTCTAAGATAGCAAGTCTTTTGACCGAATTGACCAAGAAAGACAAGGGTTTTGTGTGGACTTCTAGCTGTGAGACTGCTTTTGAGACCTTGAAGGCTAAAATAGCGGAAAATTATGTTTTAAAAGTTCCTGAGATGGGCAAACCATTTGTTGTGTCCTGTGACTCTAGTGGTTAACAATTAGGTTGTGTTTTGACACAAGAAGGAAGAGTGGTTGCATATGAGTTTAGGAAATTAAGACGACATAAATTGAACCATGCAACACATGATCTAGAATTACTTGCTGTTGTTCATGCATTGAAGCATTGGCGTCATCTCTTGCTTGGTGTAAAATTTGAATTACGTACTGATCATCAAAACTTGAAGTATATTTTCACTCAGCCATTGTTAAATAACAGACAAAGAAGATGGATTGAATTGCTGGCTGAGTATGACTTTGATTTGAAGTATTTGTGTGAAAAAGAAAATAAAGTTGCAGATGCATTGAGTCGTACGTCCATGGGTAATTTGTTGACTGTTGTGCGATCCAATTTGATTGATGATATGCATGCTGAAGTTGAAAATGATTCTTTTTATATGCCTATTTTGAAATTCTTGCGTGAGAATATTGGTGAGAGGTATGAGAACAGATATCACTTGTATAAGGAAAATCTGTATTATTATGACCGCTTGTGTATTCCTACAAATTCTGCTTTCAAGAGTCAAATTTTGCATGAGTGTCATAATTCAACTTTTTCTGGTCATCCTGGATTGAATAAGGCACATGAAAAGATTAAAAGTTCATTCTTTTTCCGCGTATGAAATTGGATGTTAAGAATTATGTGTGTGAATCCTTTCAATGTCAACAAGTTAAGATTGAACATAAGAGGATACTTGGTGATCTTCAACCCTTAGACATTCCTTTACAGAAGTGGGAGTGTATATCCATGGACTTTATCATTAGACTTCCTACTACTCGTGGAGGGTATGATTCGATCTTTCTAGTGGTAGATAGACTCACAACACAAGCTCACTTCTTTCCTGTAAAAATAACTTATACTGCATTGACCATTGCATACTTGTTTATGAAAGAGATATTTTGTTTGCATGGCATGCCCAAGAGCATAGTGTCTAACAGAGATTCTAAGTTCACTTCTCATTTCTGGAGAGCCACTTTTGACTCTATAGGTACCCAGTTACACATGTCTACTGCTTTTCATCCTCAAACAGATGGGGAAACAGAGAGAATGAATCGTATTTTAGAAGATATGTTACAAATGTCTGTCAATGAAAACCAATCTAATTGGAATGAATATCTGCCTTTGGTGGTTGAATTTGCATATAACAATTCATATCATTCATCTATTAGGATGACTCCGTTTGAGGCAATGTATGGCTATAACTATCCTACACCTATTCATTTTCTTAATTCGAGGAATAAGGTAGAACTCTCACGTGAGATGCTTGAGAAAATGGATAGCGAGTCGGCCAAAATCAGGGGGAATATTAGAGAATCTCAAAAGAGACATAAACCGTATTATGACAAGAAACATCGTGTTGTGGAGTATGAAACTGGTGATATGGTTTTTTAAAGGTTATTCCTGAGAAGTCTCATTTGATTCTTGGAAATGATAGAAGATTGTCTCCACGATTTGTTGGTCCATTTAAAATTTTGAAGCGCATTGGTTCATTAGCTTACAAATTGGAATTGCCTTCTCATGTTAAAGTGCATCATGTATTCTATGTGAGTTTATTGAAAAAGTATGTTCCTAATGTGCATCATGTTTTAGAGGACAACTCTAAGTTGAAAGATGACGGACCATTGACTGTAGAATCAGACTTAGTACTAGATAGGCGTTTTAAACATATGAGAAATAGAGACATTGTGGAAGTTTTGGTTAAGTGGTAGAACTATCCAGTAGAGGATGCATCATGGGTTGATCTTAGTGTTTTGCAAAGAGAATTTTTCTCTCTTTAGACCAACTCTGAGGACAGAGTTAATTTTGATAAGGGGAGAATGTAATAGGACTAGTTTTTAAAGTTCTTAAAGTCGAAAAGAATGTAGCAGGGCATATCTTTCGTTAGTACGATTTGAAAGATTGTTGAATAGTCTATTAAATAGAGCTTATACGAATGAGTTGAGATATTAAGAGAGAACATATATTCTTTAAAAAAAAAAAAAAAATACACTAAAGATGGATTTGATAAAGATTAATGAATAACAGATAGTCTGTTTATGAAGAGTAAAATTGAGATTTTTATTAATATCAATGTTTTATATTTATGTGTTTTAGCTTAAAATGCATGGGTAGGCTTAAAATAAGTTGTAAAAGTAGTGGAAATCCAAAAATAGAGGTTTTATGAGTCGCGACCTAAAAGTTGCGTTTTTAGCCAAACAAAAACGTTTTTCGCAATTCTGTCCGCGTTGCCTTGTAGACCAAACCTATTCCCGTCGTTTTGAGTACCTGAATTGCTCTGTTCTGAGTTCGTTTGCAAAAGTTATGATGAAAACAAACAGAAGGCAGCAGCAGTGTAATGTACACAGGGACAGACAGACCTACAACATCATACAGTTCTCCCTGCTATCAACCAAGAAGTGGATTGTTTCTTCACGGTAGAGTATGGCAATTGAGATTATGAAGGTATACTTGGTACGAAAATCGTGCAGGCTTTCCGAGGAAAAGAAGGATAAAAGCACGACGGGTGGTGCGTTTGGGGATCATTCACCGATCTCTTCTTCTGCGAGTGCGAGTGCGAGTGCGAGTGCGAGTGAGAGTGAGAGTGAGAGTGCGAGTGCGAGTGAGACGCTGCATGCAAGCGAACTGAAGCTCGGGGGTGGTCGGGAGGTTCGAGCTCCGTACAACGGAGTGCGCCCATATATTTTGCTCCTCTGTTGTATCAAAACTCTACAAAGATTCATCAATACAAAGATCTCTTTCTCTATCTTTTGCTATCGATCTCTATTATTCGGTTCCCGTGACATCTAAAGTTGCCCCTGATTCTTGTCCGTGAAAATTTTGGTTTCCGGTGAGTGATTTTCCTTCACGCACGATGGCTTCTCCTCATAATGGGGGCCTTACAAATGTGCGCTTTTACCACAGAAAATTACAAGGGTAAATCAGGCTCCATACTTAACACGAACTCCCTTATTGTTGGAGAGGATGTTTATTGAGGGATTACCTAGCCCTATTGAAGAAATGGAAATTTCATCTTTCCATGTCAAGGAGTTGAAACCATAAAATTTTCGTTAAATATTTCCAAATTGATGGATTTCATGGCTTCAGAAGCTAGAACCACCATCATGTCTAAACTATATGGAGACCCCTAGCTATTCCTATCTCTTTGAGCTTTCCTCAATGGAGCACTGAAAGTTCGGTTACCACAGTTTGCACCAATAAATAGGTCTATTGAGGTGCTAGTAGAGGAGGAACCCTTAGATCCACACCCCAACTTGGATGAGAACTCTATTGTTGAAATACATGTCATCAATTTTGGATAGTACTTTGAAGGCAATGAATCCAATGAAGCCCTACTAACCACTACCAAAGGATTAATTGTGAAGGGAATCCTTGATGGTGGCATTGGGGTTAGCATTGTAACTAAATTTGTTGGGAATCTATGGGGAGACCTTGCCTTAGGACTACAAACATAGTGGTAAAGATGGCCAATGGGACCATCAATAAACCTATCGGGATGCTAGAAGATCTCAAGATCAAGGTTCTTGGACACAAGGTAGGGTACACCTCCATTATTATGGATTTTTCCAAAGCACACTATGTCATCTGAGATGATCTTAGGACGCTTTTTCATGAGAGAAGCAAAGATGAGGCATGACTGGTCTAAAAACCATGTCTACTTACAATTTCCAAGACTTTGTCATTCAAGTTGATAATGTGATTGGTTGAGCACATTCTCTAGGAAATAGATTTATAATTAACCATTGATCTGACACCATATTTCACTCACCCCCATTGCAATACTATTACACGTGTAAAAATGACACTGATGTTCGGGATGATTCCTCTTATATGGATGTTCTACCTGGAATGGCAAGGTCTGACAACGTAGACCTGGGTGCACCTAGCAAAAACCATAGACACTTGGAGAAATAAAGGGATGACTTGGGTAACACCTGAGGGGGATGAAGTGCCACAACTTGTATCTTTAAGTATCATAGGAGTAGTACATATAGCTCCCGATGACCTACAAGATAAAGGTTTGACTAATAGTGGAACCAATAGCGTTTCATAAGACTATAGCCCACATGATTTGGAGTTGGATTCATTGTTTGAAGTTGACTCTGGAGATGAAGAATTTGAGCTAAATATTGGTGCAAATGTGGGGACAAAGCATTCAAGGCTCAATGCTACCCTAGATGGCAATCCATCATGGAGACGAGAAGACATGAGTAGCAATTCATCTAGCGACTTTGCACTAGAGACCGGCCATAATTGAAATGCTATCTGTCATTCATCAAAAAAGGGCAGCCAAGGCACAAGAAACATTGAAAAAGATACAAGCTCAAGTTGAGGCTCAGGAGCGATAACAATGTATTAGGCGCCAACGAGAGGCAAAACTTGGGATTACACATGCATTTCAAGTTGAGTCACAGGATGATTTGGTAGATTATGATCCACCTCTACAATATCCCATCGAATTAAATAGCCCCTATAGGAAAGTGCTATATAACGCTTTAATGGACACATGAGCTAAACATAATCTGTTTCCTATGGAGTGTGGTGTTAATAGTTAGGAAAGTCGTTCTTATCCAAGATTACCATCCAAGTCAAGGGTATTACCAAGAAGGAAACTACTATCTTTGGAATATTTCACACTTCTATCAGTTATGAAAATGGGGCATGGCTCAAAGCTGTTTGGTCATGCCTACAGGTACTATGGAGGCCAACATAAAACTAGGATGTAAGTGGATGTCTACAACCAAGTGTACTATCAATTGGGGAACAAGGAGTATCACCAAACAAAAACAAACTCTCATCCCTGCCACTCAAGTGATAGTCCCCGAGTTATTGTCTCCTAAGGGAACACAAAATAGAACATTACATACCCAAGAGGTTGAAACATCTGTCCCTATAGCACAACACTCTAGAGCTTCAACTCCTTGGCTAAAACAAAGAATGAATCACCCAAGACTCAGCATGAAATGTCAAGGGCAACATAAAAATGGGTCCCTAAAGCTTCATTAACAACCATTTTCAATGCTCAATCTAGCTCAAAAGAGAAACCTCATAAGAGATTCCCCACTCTCCCCAAGAAATGTAAGATAATGCTATGTTGGATTCCTAAACAACTATTAGAAGCCCAAGGATACTATGATGGGAATGATCAAATCTGGGTGCCTAAATGTAAATTGTGTTCTTTTCTAACACCTATAAATCCATGTGAGTTGGATGTTGTAACTATCAAGCCGATTGAAGACCGCGGGAAGGAAAAGATCATGGAATGCTATACACCTCTTCTAGAGCTATTTTGGGTACTGAAGCAAGAACAATTTGTATCAATTAGCTCGAGAATAGGGGGGTCAAATGAAGCTTCATGTAGTTCACCCATAGAAATACAAACTTCTACACAGCCTCCACCTACTACTGTAAATTTCCAAAAAAACAAGAACGAATAAGCATGTCCCATTGTAAGCTCCTCACATAAGGTACCATTACAAGTAAGATCATGGGAGAGTACCTTACCACCCTTGCAACTTGATGAAGCACTTAGGGTAGTGGAAAAATATTGGTCAAAGTCTTCACCCATTACAGTGGACTAGTTGGGAAAGAGGACCCAAATAAAGAATTTTTTGATATTCTTATGGTGGTTGGTTCATGGGGGGGTTTTGAGGGCCAAGTGATAAGCTAGTGCCATGTGGCATACTCCGAATCCCACGTGTAAAACGGGAAAGTCCAATCTTGGGGTATATGCCCTATAATGGGTGCACCCTATTGACAATGAGTTGAGGAGAGAGATCTCCTTGGGAGATCTCTAGCACTGGCATCCATGGATGACCTTGCATTGGTGCTACCTGCGTGCAAGGTCCAATGGTTGGTGACATTTTTGGCGCCCTTCAGACAACGTTGTTTTGCAAAATAGATGATGATGGGGGACTCCAGCAAGGTGGGGTTCCCATGGGCCCAATGGGTTTCCATTCATTTATTGAGAAAGGATTATACCCAAGAAGGGTTATCACAGTGTTGTTACAGCCAAAATAGGCTCAAATAAGGAACTTTCAAGTGTGTGTGTGTGTGTGTGTGTGTGTGTGTGTGTGTGTGTGAGAGAGAGAGAGAGAGAGAGAGAGAGAGAGAGAGAGAGAGAGAGAGAGAGAGAGAGAGAGAGAGAGAGAGAGAGAGAGAGAGAGAGAAGTGCAAAGGTGTTGATAACCCATCAAATATGCTAAATGGGTGTACCCCTAGGTGGATCAAATGAGTGTCCATTTTTAAAAAAAGGCCCCTTGAGGTAAACGGGGAAGAAGAACCCACCTTTTGTTTTTTTGGTAAGTGAAGCCTCCCTATAAGAGGGTTTTTGAAGGCATTATAGGGGGGATTTTTACCAAGAGTGTTTGGGAGAAAATTAGAGGATGTTTGCTTTGTGTAAGCCATTGAACCTTTGTAACATCTTGCAAGGAGAAGCTAGCCTTTCCCCCTCTTCTTAGTGTTGATTCCCTGCTTCCCCTCCCTTCTTCTACTTGTATGCTTTTCTTGTGTTGTCGGTTGTGGTGTGGTTGAGTGAACCCCAAATTGAGGTGGACGTATGCAAAGTAAGAGAGAGAGAGAGAGAGAGAGAGAGAGAGAGAGAGAGAGAGAGAGAGAGATTTGTGTGTCTATGGTGTGTGACTTTTTTTGTCGCAAACGATCTTAGTCTTTTTACCATCTTTAGGAAAAAGGTTGGTGATTCTCCATAAATACTTTTTGGCAAAGTGTTTGTGATTCTCATCACGGACTCTGACAGCCATAGGTTTTGCACCGTCCCAGATAAACCGCACATATTTCGACAATAATACTAAATTCATTATTTCATCTTGCTTGATGTTTCTTTATTTTGCTAGTTTGTATGTTATATCTCCTATCAATTTTATGGATTTTTCCGAATAGATAATTCTTAGTGAAGGATACTTGCTCCTTTCCAGATGATTGAAGACATTCTTACAAAAGGCCTCAAAGAGTCACGTTTCATCCTCTTGCGCTTGGAGCTTGGAGTTGCTTCGGACTCACTCTTTCTAGATTAGCTTCTCTGCTATTGTGATAGCTTTGTACATAAGACATTGTAATCCTATAGGTACCATGCACTATGCACACTTCACATTTGTACATTGTGATCTCTGAGTCACTTGTATATTTGTACATAGATACACAATTCACTTTCACATCATCAATGCTGGTTCAAAATTTCACATTGTATAGGGGCTTGGGTTTTCCCCTTGAACTCCCCGAGGGTTTTTTCATCCAAAGCTAGAGACCTTTGTTTGGGTGGGGGTGTTGGAGCTATATATGGCTCACTCTACTCAACTTGGTCTCACCTATATATTTGTATCTTGTCCTTAATATGAATCAGTGTTTGGGAGTGTACATGGTGTGTCTCTTGTCTCGCCTCTCTCTCTTTCTCTCTACATCTCAACAGCAATACACCCCTATATAACGTGCATTCGTGGGGTATTAAAAAACCCTCTTTTGACATGTTTGAATGAATAAAATATCCCTTGATTTTAGGATTTGTTTTCAAAATTGAATATCAAAACCCCTTATTCTAATGTATCTCCGTTAAATTGCCTAAAATTGTCGCATTTTAAAACCCTCCTTTTGAACTCATGTTATACATTAACATGATTACATAGTGCAACCCCCCCCCCCCCCCCCCAAGTTAGAAAGGATCATTATTCACATCCTATCAAACTTAATCAATCAACTCACTACGGACCTCAAAAATCAGATTACACATAGGTCTTCGACTCAAGGCATTGATGATCTTATTCTCTTTTATAACCAAATATTTAAGATCAAATCATACTCACATAATGGTTGAAGCCATCAAATTCTACTTATTATTGAACAATGACTAAGTGAAAATATATTTTTAACTAATTCTAAATCATGCACAAGATAGTTGAACTCTCAACTTCCTAAATTCATATGTCACAACTCTTTTTTTCTAATATAAAACATATCCCATTTGTTCCTTGCTTGCATCATTTGTAACCAAAAAAAGTTTTCCTAATACTGGAATCTTCACAATTATCAATCTCTCTTCTTCCTCTAGAAAATAATAGGGCTATCCTAAGGAGATACACTTCGTGTGATTAACCATTTCTTCAACAAGTCAATTAGTTGGAATTTTAGTTCCTTAAGTTTATCTATGTTGATTTTGTAAGGAGATCAAGACTATGATTTGGATTCTGGATACGGATCTATTCCATGGTCTAGTGATCTAGGAAAAGGCATACACAACACATCATCAAGAAAAACATCCTTGTCATATAGAAGCTTTTTTACATGCAATAATTTTCCCCCCCCTTTTTTTTATAATTAGGTTCATCTTTTAACTCTGTTAACTGAGCCGACGTCAGTTAACAGAAGATGCTAAAGATTGAAGCCTTATGAATGCACATCGAAGATGCATATGAAGAAGCAGTGAATATTGGAGTTACACACTTTTCACATTTTTAAAAAATGGCCATGTATTGTTATTTCCTGATTTATTTAGCCATTGTGATAATTGTAACGTGTTACGGGCTCAATAAGAGTTCCAAGATGTGAAGCATAGGCCAATTAATGTATCTAAGTTATAGACACAATAAGTGTGGAGCTTCAAAGGTCTTGGACACCGAACATTACACATTTTAGACCTTGGCTAAGGTATAAAAGCCAAAATTGTAAAGGTTATATTAAGTTTTGGATAATAAAATACACAGCGTGAGCTAATGGCACTCACTTCTCTCCTTCTCACAGTTCCTACTCCCTCCTCGGTTATCACATTGCAGTCGCGTATGTTGCATTGCAACCGCAGGTAAGAGCTCTACGCATTGGCGTAAGCACTTCACAGTATTTCGTAGCTTTTGGCATTGCCGACCCACAACCTAATTTCATCATAAGTAGGAATTTAAGCTTCTAAATCAAAAACTAAGTATAGGTGGGGCATTGGGACATCTGATGAGACCGATTGGCTTTTGGTGATTTCAGTCACTTGAGTGTAGCTTGAGTTAGATGCGAGTTGTTTAATGTTTTCCAAGAGCTTGATAACCTCTTGTAGCCTCTATGCATTAGTCGAGTCAGCTTCGTCCCATGGATTGACAATTTATTCGTGGTTCTCGCTACATCTGCAATAAGATAAGAGTGAGGCTCGACACCCGTCCCACATTTGACGCCGCTGTCAGGGAAGAATGGACCTAAACTGGGGAAAACATGAGCTTCTTGTGTAGTTGTCCATTAAATTCCTCTAGGTTCACCTGGAGTTAAACTTTCTCTTAAAAATGGCATAGCTTAAGAGTGTCATCTTTTGTTGTGTAGAGGTAGCTTGGGAGTAGACTGTACTTGCTAAGTATCTTATAGGATTGTAGGATTGTTGGATTGTAGGATTAGGTTATGATTTTGAGAATGGTTGATGGACAAGACAAGTCTTAAGATCAATGCTCAAGAAACCATAAAAAACAAGAAAACAAGTATTTGTGGACACTTTCCACAACCCAGTGCAGTAGAACCTAGGAGTAGGGTAAGTAGAATCCGAGGTGAGATCTCAAATCATTGCTCACTCCAAAGGAATCATCTATGAGTTGTTTATGTGAAGTTGCAGAGTTTTAGGTCTACGACTTGAAACAGCACCAAAAGACTACCAATCATTGAACCGGCTGGAGATTATGCTCATAAAAGTTGTATGAACCAATGGGTAAGCTTAAGGATGCATTTGAGGTAAATTTTCCAAAGTTTACAAAAACTCATATTATTTATTTTTTCTTGAGATTTTAGGCCAAATTAAGTTTTCACCTGACTTAGAGGCTTAAAATAGATCATAGAGAGACTGTCCACTGAAAAAGTTGAAGAAAGTTTTCATTTTGGGCCAAAAGTAAATAATCGCATTTTTTTCATTTGGCTCTAAATGGATCAAGGTTTAGTTGAGAAATCTATCTCACATTTGACCCAATTTGTGATACCCATATCAACGATTTGGCCGAATCAATCATCATAATTGGTAAAAAATACCAATTATTCATTCAAGCACCGGATTGCACATGCCATTGAGTAGGCACACACGCCCAAATTTAGGCCAAAATTTTATGAAACAATTACATCAATTCCACATTGGAATGCACAAATTTCAAACTCAATGAAGCATAAATGAATGCATGCATGCTTAATTTCTCAAAAATTAACACTATTTCGATCCAATCAAGCAATGCACACACTCAAAAATTAAGAACAAAAGTTCAAATTTGGCTCAATTGCCAATGCATTTAGGCTTACACCTAATGATTGCACACACTTTTCATGAACATTTCATAATCAGAAACCGTTTTGGTGTCCCAATTGACCATCAATCATTGAAAATCAAGTGGTCATGGATAGGCACCACACTCAATTTTTGCCCAATTTTTTGGCAATTAGGCTTATCCAATGATTGAATTAGCCTAGCATACACATCATTTACATGATTTCATACTTATGTATCATCAATTCCATCAATTTTTATGTATGCACACATTCGAGATTAGGTGCACATACACTTGAAATTTTTGATAGTTTTTTCCCTCTTTGGTGTGTGCACACACACAATGATTTTTATGCACACACAAGAATTCTTGATGAGAATTAAGCATTATCTTGATACAATCATCATTCATTAGTCAAAATTGACCATCAATTTCATCCCAAAACAATCAAATTAAGTGCAAAGTGTAGGTCAATTGATTTACACACCTAATTTTAGCAATGAATTAGCAATACATTGGAATCAAATTAACCACTCAAAAATCGAATGGAGTAGATCAATGCACTTACAATCGATTGTATCCAAGCTAATCCTTTCTCCACGCAACAATTCCATCATGCACACACATCTGTGTCTCTTCCAAATTAGCCCAAAAAATTGACCATTTGTAGGTCAAAAATCAACACTTAAATCATCAAATCAGGCATGGATTAGCACAATTAACTTGATTAAAGTGATGATTCCACCTCTTACAAGGGGATTTCACATACTTTACACTTCAAATGTTAGTAGTTAGGTTAGCAAGGTTAGTCAAAATTAGTAGAAATTAGTATGGAAAGAAGCGAAATTAGCAAGGGTTAGCATGAAATTAGTGAAATTGGGGGTTTGGGGTATTCATAACTCAACAATAACATCAGTTTCTTGCACAACATCATCAAATTAAACCAAAAAATGAGTTACACACACTCAAAAAAGTAACAAAATTAGTAATGAAATTACTCTATTCTACACATCCTAAACTCACTATCTTAGGTTATCGATCCTCGACAGTGGCGCCAAATGTAGGAAGGCGTTGTAGCAGGACCTACTCGTAACCCACAAAATTGTCAAATTGTGGATCAGCAATCCGGCTAGGACATGGAAGCACGAGCCTAAGATGTATAGACATAGAGGATTCAAGGGATCCTTATACTCATCATAGAGAGAAGCCATGGAAAGGGCTTCCTCTAATCAACGATACATTCCTTCTTACTAATCACTTGCACACAATCACGTGGTTGAAATTAACCACTCACATCAATCACTCTTATTCACAACTCTTAATCACAACTACACAAGCATGCAATTAACATACCTACTCCACATTAGTGTGTCCATTCTGGCACAACCCCTCAATGCGACTACGTATGCACACACACAAACCGCACCTTGTAGAGAGAGATGAAGAGAAGAAAGGCACAGCCCTCAAACACCATGGCCAATGGTGTGGATAGAATAGATTAACTCAAAAAAGGGATTAGGAGATCTACCATCACACTAATACAATCTCACTCCACATAATCAAATAAAGAAGATTAAGAAGAAAGAAAGTGTAATTGATTATTAAAAACCAAGAGCTACATGGGCATGGAAAGCCCATGAACCTCATGACCATCCACTCTACAAAGAGGAGTCCTCACCCAAGAATGACTTATCATTAAGCATAGGGCTCTTTTATAGATTTGGGCCTCAAACCCTTCAACTATGCGATAAAGTTGAGCTCTCTAGCCTAAACTCATACAAATTTGGAACTCCTACATGAGCCCAAGCCCTATACAATGAAAAGGAAATATTGTGCACTATAGCACATCTACAGCTTGGTGTATAATTGGTGTAGCATGTGTTAGCCACTGCTAACAACTTGGTTGCATGATATGCCTAACATGAATGTGGCAAGCAAGATTGAACCCTTGAAAAACTTTTCTATTCTTGCAAGCACATCGAGGGGTGCACCTTTAAGAAACTATTCATATAACATGAGTTCAAAGACTATTAAAAAAACCCTTTATTTACATACTTAAAGTAGTAAAATGACCCCTCTTTCTTCATTAAAAAAACTTACGGGTTTTTCCCCAAAATCAATTAAAAAACCCCTTCTATCAGTATCCTCCTGCTAAATTTTTCTAATATTGGCAATTAAAAAAACCATTCATTTGAACTCACGTGGTAATTTACATGTCTAAGAGGTGAACCCCCCAAGGCAAGCATAAGAGTAAAGGGCATCAACCACAAGAACTTGATATGTTTAATGATCATGGACCATGCCTGCTTTGTGGAGCTTGTGGGCTTTGTGATCAAAAGCTAGGACCAATGCATGGTGTACATGAGACAAGATATATAAAAAAAGGGGTCATGACATAGAGGATGAATATAAAAGAGATTGTAGCCAAAAGGATGCTGATTGAAGGACTCACAAACATCATGAATATGAAAATGATAAACACAGAGACCGAAGTAGGAAGGATCAAGATGATTAAAACCCTATCTCTTCAAAAGAGCATCGACCACAAGAACTTGAGATGTTCAACCATGAGAACTTGAGCTATTCTATGATCATGAATTGTGCTTGCTTTGTGTAGCCTACAAACTTCATGATCAAAAACTAGGTTGGTGTATGATCAGAAATGATGATGAAGATTGTGGTGCGACATGAGAGAAGGTATGACAAATGAGACCCATGACACTAAGGATGAACAAAGAGGAGATCGAGCGAGAGGGATGAGCATGATGAGATGATGAATGCAGATACTAGATCAATGTATAAATTCTAAAAACTTTTAAGGTAATGGATTGTTTTTCATGTATTGTAAGTGCCAGAAATAAAAAGTGACCATCCAACACTGGAGGAGAAGCATATTGTGACCCTCCAACATTGGAGGAGATAACAAGTATAGAGGAAGGTCATGTTCCCTACAATTTATAAGAATTGGGTGAGGACTGTTCCATTTCCCCACCATACACACTTATGGTTCTTTCCTTTTTTTAATGGACATGATATACGGGCATGTGATGCATTGATCATGACATTTTTTAAATCTATGTCTGTAAAAAAATTTCTTTATTGCTGAAATATGTTAAGTCTCATTTTCCCTAACCTTATGAGGTTTGGATATTGAACAAACTATAACAAAGAATTATGATAAACTCAAGTAAGATCAGTAGCACGATAGCCAAAGTGAAAACGACAACTGACATGATGAAAAAAGTCGCAAAAGAGATGATGATCAATGCGATGATGGTAGACACAATGGTAGAGATTATGATAGCCATGATTGACATGAGAGAAGGTATGAAAGACGAAGAGACCATGACTAAGAGGATGAATATAGAAGGGATCATAGCCACAGGGATGGTGATCGATTGACTCACTGAGAGCATGATGATCACAGATATAAATACAACGAGTATGTTGGCAATGATTAAAAAATAAAGCTTCTACTAAACATAAAGAGGTCACCTATGTATGTAGCTTTTTAAATAAAAAACATGGTCCAATTATTTTGAATCCCTCTATTGCCTTTTCCACGTCCATGTAAAGTAAGTCATTGTGCAATGTTTAGAACCATCAAGAAGCGAGTCCAACTAGTAGACCCGAATAAGAAAAACATTCATTTAGCAACATCAAACCCGAGCAAGAGAAGGAGCATGTTAACCAAAGTGAATGTGATGTTTGACACAATGGCATAACTCGTAGAAGAGATGATGATCAACATGATGATCATCACAATGATGATTGACACAATGATTGAGATTGCAGTAGACATGATTGACATGAGAGAAGGTTTCCAAGACAAAGAGATCATCATAGAGAGGAAGAATACATAGGAGGTCATTTCCATAGGGATGGTGATAGAAAAACACGCAGAGCATGATGATCACAATGATAGGTACAATAGGGATGGTGATAGAAGGACTCATAGAGAATGTCGTGTCATAGTGGACTTGTTGTGTGCTGCGTGTGAGCCACTAAGACTGCAAACATGCAACCCATGTGTAGGTAAGCTCAGGAATGCAACGGTGTAGGAATCTTGTGCCACCATGAAGAGGGAGCCCGTTGTCGCCACTGCTCAACCGCCTAGCCGTTGCTATAAGGTTTCTTGCTCACCCTTGCTTGCACACACACGCTCTCAAACACTCACACACAACTGGAGTCTATGTTGTAGATAAAGAGAGCAAGCAAACCATACATTCAAGAATGAGATAAGAGTTAGGGTTAAAAGCCCTTATGTGAGTCGTCCCAACCACACTTGGGCGCCCACACTTGGCCGACAATTTGTATGCTCTCTCTCTCTCTCTCTCTCTCTCTCTCTCTCTCTCTCTCTCTCTCTCTCTCCCCCCCCCCCTAAATGTGGTGTGAGCCTATCATCGACGATCACCCATGAATACATGTGTGGATCCAACAAGCCCGCCGGCCCACAACTCAATAATAATAACTAGGGTGACCAAAGTTAACATGCCCCCCTTCTTGATGTAAATTCTGACCTCGGAATTTACGAAGGTGTGTTCAAAAGTAGGAACTTGGTGGGTCCACACGGATTGGTCTCATATTAGTTAAACATCTTGATGAGAGTAGTGGCCCATGGAAGTCTCTCAATCAAGAAGTTTAATATGACAAGAGGTTCCATTGGTCCTCTATAACAGCTCGACTCTTTGTCTTCACTCGAATACTGCAAAATCAACCAAAAATGGCACAATAACTACATTCTCATAAGAACATGGATAATTAAAAATTATATGCAGTGATCAAGCACATAAAATGATTGGTAGCAAAATATTAAGCAATTTTTTGAGCATATTAAAATGCAATAGAATCAAACACATAAGTCGTGTAAAGGTCAACAAATCAAAAGGTCTAGGGTCACTGGTTTAACTGTCAATAGGCACTAAAGGTCAACTAATAACACCATGGAAAAGCATCTCGATTCTCTAAGGTCATTTTAAGCTGTTTAATCGTGAGAGCGGAGTGTTTCATGTCCCCGGGCTGACAAGAGGCTATACCTAGAAGATCGTCTAGTTAAGATACGATAAAGGAAATTGCACATGAAATCATCGCCTGAATGGCTCCCTTTGTTTGACCCCCCAAGGTGTTTATGATAGATGTTTTGTTTCCACGTAGAGTCTTAATTGTTTTCTTTGGGCTCTCTTTGGTTCACATTGATTCAAAGTCATTTGATGTGTGTGCTTATTTGTATGCCTTGGGATTTTTGCTTCTCAAGGAAAAGCACCCACACTAGGAACCTCTAGGGCTCTAGTACCATAGGCAATACATGTGAGTGAAGTACCAAATCAAACTGAGATTTCAGGTTTTACATTGTTGGCACTTTTGCTTTTTGTTTTTTGGTTGTTTTTCTTTCATTGCATTTTCATTTTGTAACTTTGGGGGGTCATTGTGACATTCTTACCCTTCCTAGGATCATCACAATAGTCAAACTCCTAATATAATACTTAAGCTAAAGGTCATGAGAAATTAAGCCCACTAGAAATCATTGACACACTAATTGCCATGCTTCATTATATCGGATTAAGAGCCTAAGGTAGCCATTGAAAATAACGAAGGCATCTTCTATGGTATTAAGAGAAGATCTCCAACATCCTACCTTGGTCAAACTAAGTTAGCCAGAGTGCTTGATTAATAAATCTAGACAAGGTACTATGACATAAAATTTTATTGAATGTAATGTCTAATACTAAGCAAATGTGTTGAACATTTTGGTACTAATCGCGATCAAAGAAAACAACATGGATGTTAAAAAACACAATGAGCAATGATAATGGACAAGAAACACCTGCTTGTAATGGCCATTGTGCTCGATTTGATGAGTGGGATGGAAAAAGATTTCCTGATATTTGAAAGCCCAGCTATTGTAATACGTTCCTATACACACTAGAAAACACTAGGAAATACCTCTAGGGACACATCAGTGGGAAGAGGTACCAACCCTTATTGAGAAAAATAAAAACAATATAAAGATCCCTAGATTATCTATCTACACCTCCCTATAGGGTCAAGGAAATAGGATATTGTATAGATGGGTTGAAAGTCCTAAGTCTAAACCTCTATCCTCATCATCGTCAAGATAAATAAATTTATTCACAGTGAAACCATGTGTCCCATCCGTGAAATCATGTAAATATTCATCATCATCAAATGCACAAAGGTTCACTAAGAAGGCCACTAGACATGGATATTTATCTTTCTTAAAAGGATAAGCTTGTGCAATCGGAGAGACATTCTCTACTGAATAGGGATTAGTCGTAGTCAAGAGATGTATCAGCCATTCTAATTTTGCAAAATTTTTCTCATCCGCTAGTGTATCTACCAAATCCCATCCAGAAGTAATCACAGGGTAGACCATGTGAAACACTTGAGAAAAATAAAGAGGGTACCTCTCACCCTAGTAAGGAGTGGATGACTCTAGCATACTAGCCATATATGTACATACAAATAGAATTTTGTCAGTTTGCAAATATCATAAGGGCTACGTCATTGTGCATGAAATTTCATTAAGAGTTTTCGATTCTGGACCAGATTTTGTTGTTTGCAAGCTCCTTGTTTGGTAGCTCTTTCTCTTTTACTCTATTTTTTTTTCTTTCTTTGTTTAGTTTTACTATAGGGATATATATATATATATATATTCCCTAAGATTAGGAGGTTAAGAGGTCAGGGAGGAAGGTTAAGGGAGAATCAAGCGAATGATGTCATCAACATCCCCCCCCCCCCCCCCCCCCTTTCCTTGGGTAGATCATACCCTTTGGAAAGAAGTCCTTACCCTTTGAAACCAATCATTCCAAGTTGTAATGAGTGAAGTCTTTGACCAATAGTTTTCCACCACCCTAGGTGCTTCATCAAGTTTCAAGGGTGGTAAGGTACTCTCCCATGATCTTACTTGCACGTTGTTGTAGGTGGTGAACTTAAAATGGGAGGTGCAAATTCTTTCTTTTTTGTATGGATACTTACAATGGTAGTGGAGGTTGTGTCGAAGCTTGTATTTTTGTATATGAACTACATGAAGAGGTGGAAGCTTCATTTGACTTCCCTGTTTCTGAGCTAGGTGGAACAAATCGTTCTTTCTTTGGTATCCAAACTAGCTCTGGAACGGTGTGCAACATTCTGTGATTTTTTCCTTTCTGTGGTCTTCAAATAGTTTTGAAGTTATAGCATTTGGCCTACATGGATCTTTCGTAGGTGACAGGAGAGAACACAAGGTATGTTTAGGCACCCAAATTTGATTATTTCAATCATAGTAGCCTTGGGCTTCTAATAGTTGCTTAGGAATCCATCGTAACATTTCTTTACATTTCTTGGGGTGAGTGGGGTGTCTCTTACGAGGCTTTTGTTTTGAACCAGATTGAGCATCAAAAGTGGTTGTTAAAGAAGCTTTAGGGACTCATTTGTATGTTGCCCTTGACAAATCACGATGAGTCTTGGGTGCCTCATTCTTTGTTCCAGCCACAAAAGTTGAAGCTCTAGAGGGTGGTGCTATAGGGACATATGTTTCAACCTTGGATATGCAATGTTCTATTCTGTGTTTCCTGAGGCGGCGATAACTCAAGGAGGACTGTTGTTTGAGTGATAGGACTGATAGTTTTTTTCCATGTCGTGATACTCCCAATTCCCCAATTGATAGTACACTTGGTTGCAGACATACACTTCCATCCCAGGTTTATGTTGCCCTCCATAGCACCCATAGGCATGAACAAAAATCTTTGAGCCATGGCCTCGTTGTCATAAATGACAAGAGTATGCAAGATTCCAAGGAAAGTAGTTTTCTTCTTGCTAATACCCTTGACTTGGATGGTACTCTTGGATAAAGACGGCTTTCCAAACTGACACCACACTCCATAGGATAACATATTATGTTTAGCTCCTGTGTCCAATAAAGCGTTATATAGCACTTTCCCATAGGTGCAATTTAACTCGATTGGATATCGTAGAGGTGGGTCAGAATCTACCAAATTGTCCTCTGATTCAACTTGAAATGCAGGTGTAACTCCCAAGTTGGCCTCTCAGTGGCGCCTAATATGTTGTTCGCTCATGAGCCTCGGCTTGAGCTTGTATCTTTTTCAATTTTTCTTGTGCCTTGACTGTCTTCTTCTGATGAATGGCACGTTGCTCCGCTTGGCCTAAAGGATCATACTATCTTTTAAATTTACTCCCATTGAGGAATCCAATGGTTTCCACTCCATCAAGAGTTTCCACACAAATGGTACCTTGTGGGGTGATTTCGCATACTCTATATGGTTCTTTTCCCGCATATTTCAACTTTTTCTTCTTGTTACGCACTCCATAACATAATAACTTTATCCCCAACCTTGATATCCTTGTTCTTTAAATGACGATCAAACCATTTCTTTTGCCTATCCTTATCCACAAGTGCATTTTGCACAGCCAATTGCCTCTCTTCATTTAACCGCTCAAGGATATATAAACGTTCAACTAAAGGGTTACCATCCCAACCTTCATGTGAAGCTACTCAAAGACCAGGAATGACAAACTCCCAGAGCATAACTGCTTCATGTGAAGCTACACAAAGACCAGGAATGACAAACTCCCAGGGCATAACTGCTTCTTGGCCATATACCATCTTGAATGGTGTACAATTCATAGCCACTTTATACGCAGTATGATAAGCCCATAGATCTAATGTTAGCTTCAAATCCCAATATGTGCAATGAGCATCTACCATCTTGGTCAAGATAGAAATCAAAGTCTTGTTAGTACTCTTAGCTTGGCCATGTGCTTGTGGATAATAAGGTGTCGACTTATGGTGGGATATCATGAAGCTTGTCGTGAGTTCCCTTATCACTTCATTTATAAAATGAGTGCCATTATCACTCAAAATTTCAAAGGGAAAACCAAATCGTGTGATAATGTTCTCAAAGAGAACTTAGTGGTTGACCTTGCATCAGCATTGCATGGTGCCTTAGCTTCTACCCACTTTGTCACATAGTCATCGCAACAATAATATATTAGGATTGGGTGTTACGAGTTGTTGGACTAATTGGGCCTACAAAGTCTAAACCCCATTTTTAAAATGGTTGGGTCACTTCAATAGGATGTAAAGTCATCCTATCCTTCCGTTATGTGGTCTTGTAACGTTGTCATTCATCACATCCCTTTGAAAAAAGTGATGGATCCTTGAATAAGGTGGGCCACCAATAGCCTGATTGCAACACCTTCTTAGTAGTTAATTGTCCTAAAAATGTCCTTCGGCTATGTCCATGTGTGCTTCTTGAAGTATGTACAAACACTCATCCTTAGGAGCACATCGTCTAAGAATATCTTCCTTCCCTAGCTTGTAGAGAGTAGCTGCAATTAGAGAATAGGGTTCACATTCCTTGCACAAGTTACTACTTGTGCAAGGTGGCAGGGGCACTGAATACCGATGCCCCGTAGAGTTCCCAAGAGGAGCGAGGCTCCATATACTTACTTGGTCATCGATTTTTCTTAACAAGTATCCCTTTGATTTATCCTCTTCCTACTCTCAAGGAGAGGGGGGACTCAAGGCTTCAAGCTGCTAGAGCACGACTCATAGGCTGGTTGTCTGTCATTAATGCAATCAGACAATGACATGATCCACCCATTGTCAGCCAGTGTGATTCAAAAAGTGCTAAGACATCACAGGAGCAAGGCTCTGTCTACAACTCTTCAAGATAATAGTAATCAGGCCCAACAAGTACGAGGTACATCTCTTGCCCGTATTTTTCTATTTTTCAATACAGTATACAATTCAACATGGTCAATTATCTATGAATGCTTGACATAATCAAATTTATTTTGCTATGACAATTGTCTATGAGCAAGAGTATCTGTAGCCATGAGCACTGGTAGCATCCAACGTGGGTCTACTGAGAAATATTATGCAAAGAGAAGACTTCCATGTTTGGAATATGCTAGGAGCATCCAAACTTAAGGAAACTTGTCGAGATGTCTGCAGTTTCTTACATCACAAGAGGGTGTATATGATACATACGCTTACTCATTCGAGCCGATTCGAGTACACTACCAGAAACCTAGCCACAAGTGGGCAACAAGCAATGTGCTTGGGTAGGGTTTATAAGAAGCCACTCTATACAGCAAATCACTTTGCTTGTCTTCATGTGAAGCACTGCTTCTCTTCTGTGCCAAGGTATTCTCGATTGACTTCAGCTCGATGCTAATGGCACACATCTTTATCACTATATGGATATAAGCTCATAATTCATGCAACGGTGCATTGTGATGTATCCATGCTAGTGTAATCGTGAACGGCATGTATACCAACGGCTCACAAGGTTGAGACTGTCCTTGAAGACAAGGGCTTATTATTCTATTTTTTGCTATGCATGCACGGCATACTAGTCCGCTGGACATATGACATTCCATCATTGTATACGCTTTGGCTATAACACCAAATATTCTGTCAAGGACAAGGTAAGTAACTGTTATCTTAACATATTTTTTATGTTATTCACAGGTTAAGTGTCGTATTTAAAGTAACCTTGATACAGTCACGATCACATACAAGGTTAGTGGGTCAATATGTGACTTATGGTACCTCTTACTACGAGGGCGTGGTCCAAGTACATAGTTGTACGCTTATAGGATATGCTCAAACACAGACATGGTCTGCATGGGATCATATGCAAGGGGCGTACAATACATTCGCATAAGGATTTTCCTTAGCCCAGCATTCTCTCTCTGTCTCTCTGTCTCTCTCTCTCTCTCTCTCTCTCTCTCTTCCCACATCCATGCAAAAAAGGTGAAACTAGACATGATTTTATTGAAATCTATCTATGATAATATGGTAACAGGAAGGGCTACAAACGAGCCAAAAAGAAGGGCTAAGAGCCCTCTATTACCACCTATTTGGGCATGGCTAAGAGCCATCTGCTTGTAAATGGACAAGCAAGAGTCTTGCCATTAGTGATTTTTTGGACATTATATTCACACTACACACTTTATGTGTGTCAATTAAGTTGCATTTTTGAACGTCTTAAACTAATCAGGGCTTATCGCTACCAAGGTGTATGGATGAAGCCAACATTTTGACTGAGTATAGTTTTGGGGTGATACCTAGTCGTGATTACTAAATCACTTAGTAAGGGTTGATGGTCAATTCTTGGAACCTTCACATGTGCATTTTCAAAGAAAGAAGTCCATAGACTGCCAAGGGGTAGTGGAAATTTTTCAAATTCCAAAGCAATGTCATGCCCCGAGAAAACCCACGGGGGGTCACGGACATAGGCCAAGGGTCGTCGGCTGCTAGTTCAGCAGTTTTCTTGCAAAGTTTAACCAAGGGGTTTGACGATGTTGATTTTAACCAAGGGGTCTAGATTGCAAAGACACAACCAAGGTTACATGTGCAATATTACTTGCATTTCACTAATTTTCGATAAGTGTTCCTAGACTTTTGCAGGCGAGAAATTTAGGCAGGTGCCTCTTCATTGCGGATTAGTGAACATTCGTTCAACCTTCAAGTACGCATTTGATTTGGTTTTGTTTCTTTTTTGTTTTCTTTTTCCATGTCGGATGCACAAACTATGTTATCATCCATTTTTGCTCTTAAGATAAATGACAAGGTCATGTACGCGCCACGCCGTTTGGGCTGTACTGTCCAAAATAAGTTTTTGCATTATGTAGTTATAGACCCACTTGTAGGGTTTGTTTGGCACATATTGTCACATGGGATGCAAAATGGTCTAGGAACTCAAGGATTTTGGTTTAGCCAGTGTGGAGCAAGGCTAATGAGGGTCCCTCTCACTCCTTTCATAGAGTGTTTGCAATTACCTCCACGCACAAGTACATCTTGTACTTGAAGGATGTTCTTTTTTTAGACATCCTTACATGAGACATATTCCACATGTGGAGAATATGAGTCTCTGGGATTGATACTCACACCCACTATTTCAAGTATGTGTCACGACAAAGTCCCTAGGTGATGGTCAAGTCTGTTCTGTACACCATTTTTAGCACGACATATCAGGAGCAATTTCAGTGACCAAAAATTGTCAAATAATTAGAATGACTTGTTACGGTACAAGTGCAGGAAAACAACATTACAGATGGTTTTTTTGGCATATATCAAGACTATGAGTTGTTAATGAAAAGGTTTCATTGTTTGTACCTAGAAGTGATTAATGTTTCACCTTCTACTATGGTTCAAACATTTCAGCACTGCTTGCAACTACTTGCAGTAGAAAGTATTTAGTTTCTTTTCAAAATTATTTACATTGTTCTTTAGTGTGTGCTAGGAGCATCACATTCACCATACGTCTTGGCAACAGGATGCTCATGGATATATAGGTTTGGATCTTTTTTTGCTAAATGCATGCACACTAGGTGTTATGGGTCCTAGTGTTTCGCAAAGCCTGATTTTGAGCGGCATGCATATTCATCATAGTAGTTGCTTATGAATAATTTTTCACTCCATGTACAGTATCTCTATGAGATTACTTTTGGGTCTACCAATCACCAATAGAGGTCATGGCTCGGTTTGGGTGTTTGTGGATCTTTCAAGTTAACCACGATGGTTATTCAGGACATTGTTGATTCCTCAATCATGTTGTACAATATTGTGATCCCCATTTACCAATCCTCTAGGATGACTGTCTGTAAACCGTGGGAAAAAACACATCTCAATAGTGTCAAAATCCAAAGAGGATAGGCAGATTACAAGTTACAAGTGTACTCTTGTGCTAAAGCATATGCAAAGCGTGTACGTTAGCGCCAAGTGATCCAATTAGAAAGAATGTATCACTCTAGTTCGTGTTGCTTACAATAAGGTAAAGCATGTTTGTGACTCAGTTTAGTCCCTTCATGTTTAAGTCTGGTTCTCAACCTTGAGCACTAGTTATGGTGGGGTTGTTTACTGATGAAATTTAAGAACAAGTCACAGACTTAAACTTGGGTGATGAGTTGTGTCAGCAAGTTCCTTTCATGGAAAGTGGTACTCTTTTGGGTACATCTTGTGGTGATAACTTGTTTAGCATGCTCATGTGCGTTTTATATGGAGTCTACACACTATAATTAGATAGGAACCGCTAACACAAGATGGTGGCAAATGGACAACAATGTGGAAAATCAAGATGGTATTCTTGGTTTCATTGACCCTCCTACTGAACCGTGTTCTGATCAAGCAAACAATTGGATCCATGAAGGATGCCATTGTGGAAAACATTAGTGTATCATCACTCTTGTTTTCGAGGACAAAAATGATTCTCCAAGGGGGGAGTAATGTCATGCCAAGGGTAGGACCGGGCAAGGCCAAGGCTAGGACGGACATGCATTAAGGGGGTTCCTATATTTAGTAGGCCAAGGGCCTATATAGGACATGGTTGTTGGGAGGAGAATCACACGTTCCTGTCCCTTATGCCTTTCAACTAGCCCCAACGCCCCCATCGAGGATTCCCTTCACCGTTAATCCTTTGGTAGTGATTGGTAGGGTCACATTGGATTCATCACCTTCAAAGTACTATTCCAACTTGTTAATTGGTATTTCAACAACAGAGTTCTCATCCAAGTTGGGTTGTGGATCTAAGTTTTCCTCCTCTACTAGTACTTCATTAAACCTATCTACCGGTGCAAATTGTGGTAACCTGGCCTTCATTTCTCCATCAAGGAAATCTTAAAGAGCTAGGAATAGCTTTTGGGGTCCCCATATAGTTTAGACATGATGGTGGTTCGAAATTTTGAAGCCATGAAATCCATTAATTTAGCAATATTTAACAGAATTTTTTTCCCTTCAGTCCCTTGACATGGGAAAGATGGGATCCCCATTTCTTCAATAGGGTCAAGTAATCCCTTTGTAAACATTCTCTCCAACAAGAAGGGAGTACGCCCACTTCCCAATGACTTAAAGTCACTTTCTTCGTGGATAACACTAGGTATGGCTAGTGGTCTATGGTCTTTGTGAGGTTGATTCTATGTAGGAAACATTGTGTCTGTAATTTGGATCTTCTTAGATGTTGGTTCTAGCTCCCTTTGTGTCTCATCTACCAAACTCCTTAATTGCTTGACTCGCTTGATCTCCTCTATAGGGTTTGGATAACTTTCGAGCTTCTTCCTATGTTCCATGGGTTGTGTCCATTGTTGCTCATCATGATCCTCCTTGTTCTTTTCTTTTCTAATGGTCATTTTAGTCTCCATGGTCTCACCTGAATCAGAATCATTTTCAATTCCCTTCATATACACAAGGTTGTCGTCATTCCTTAAGTCTTTGAACTGGGGTTTGACTTCGTTACATTTTGTGATCTCTTTCTTCATGTTTTCTTCTTCTTCTTGGATTGGGCAATGAGGTCATGTCTCTTTCTTCAAGAATATAGTTTTGGTTTTGGAGCATCAATCATGTGAGTACATTTATTGGTACCAATAGCAGTTTTTTGGATCTCCGTAATTACCATAGTGAGTTACCTCACCCTACCAAAATCACCTAAACACTGTGGCTATTCTTACCTTTTCATTGTACATAGGCGTGTGTGAGTTAGGAGACTTTTCTCATATCTTCTTAAAACCCTCAGCTAGCTACTCACTGGGCTAGTTGAGCCAAAAAATAAAATAAAATCAAAAAATAAAATATATTATGGCCCATTTGTGTGTGTATATTTCATTGTACATAGGGCCTAAATATACAGAATTTTCATAATTATTTTGGTATTTATTTAAATATATCTACCTAGGTGTGCGGTATTTTCCTATGTATGCTCTATACATTGACTCGCCATTACCATAATCTTTCTTACCTATGTATTCTATAAAAAATCATTTCATGCAAGCTTGTCTTATTTTTGGGCGAGAATCCACTCCAAGGAAAAACCTCAAAAATACCTTTCACCATCAGTCATTGCCTTTCACTAAATTCCTATTTCCTAGAGGTATTTTTTCTTATCTCTTGTCTATAAATATACTTCAATAAAAACAAATGAGGGTGCCCTCATTTGCTTCCTTATATTTTCATATATCTCTTTTTTTCATTTTATATTTATATATAGCTGACACTATTGTAGAGTCCATAAGTTGTTTATATATACTAGCCTATTTTTTCCCATCATATCCATGTATTATATTTATGCATAATCCAAAACCTTGCATATTTTCAAACCCCCAAGAATCAATTAGGTCATGCTCTCATGCAAGGAGGGGCTCACCTTTGGAGCCATATGAAAATTCAACAAATGGGGGCCACTGAAGACTTCTTTGTGAATAAAACCAGGTATTTTGGTGGGATTTGTTATATCCATCTCCACTCCCAATTTGGAGCGGTGGTCAAAAGAGAAAATGTGTACCAAGAGCTAAATAAGCACCTCAAATATTTTGGTGATTTTTGGAGAAACCACCGGTGAGCTAGAATTTTTTGAGTGGACCCCAGTATGCCCACTTTTCTCACCAGTATTCCATAGTCTTCTCTCACCTCTTTCCACACTTCTACACACACACACACACACACACACACACACACACACACACACACACACACACACACACACACACACACACACACACACACACACACACACACACACATGTACACATACACTCATTCCTCTCAATCCCTCACTCAAATCTGCACTTTTCATGGTTTCTCTCACCTTCTTCAACATTAACCTCCCCTCTTACTTCCATAGCTCTCATATGAGCTCTCCATGTACATACACCATCTCTATGCCTCTCTCTATTACTTCCAAAGTACAATTCCATCTTACCCCTTATCTATATACATAAAATTCAGCATGTAAACCATGATTCACCTCTGCAAATTAAGAGATCTCATCAACCGAATTGTCATTTTTATCACGATAATCAACCTTGGCGGCAGTGGCGTAAAGAAGAGAAGACGAAGAAGAAGATTGATAGTCATTTTGAGAACCTACACAAGTAAGTCAAAAACTTCTTCAAGCTTCACCATCACAAGGATTTCCTCACTTCATTCAACCATCCACCCTATTCTACCCATTGTAAATATATCATTAACCTTCTAGTGATTACTAACATTAACCACTACCATACTAACACAAAATAGCCATTGACCTAACCATAAAAGACACCTCACCTCAAGACATGCGCATAGCAACCCTCTCTCTCTCTCGCTCTCTCTCTCTCTCTCTCTCCTTACTTAAGACTTTACTTTTGCCTTATCTACCATCAATAATGCTCTCTTTTGAGCCCACATCCATGACTCAAGCAGACAAAGAAGGCCCGCAATGTTTTGATATTCAAAAAAATCATAATCTTGATTTGTTAGCTTGTAAATTAGGATTTCCAATAATCTTAATGAGGGGTCTCCAACCTATAAATAGTCCCTCTCCTTCTTGTAAAACACCCTCCAATATCTCACGTAGCACCCCAACACTCTATGCGTGAGGAGAGACTTAGGCGTAGCAACCATTTTGTGAGCTTCACTTTTGGTGTAAGAGAAGTTTTCAAGCTACACATTGCAAGTGAGAGGGCGTGAGTTCAAAAATCTCAAAACCACTATTGTATATGTTCCTCAATCATCAATGAATTGAGGTTTGGTGAATCAAAAGCGTGATTTGACGTTCAAATCTTCGTCTTTCCACTTGTGCAATACGGTCTGGTGAATTCAAGGTGACTTGTGTATTTTGAGTTTTTATCGTTTGATCCTTGTTTTAAAAAGTGTTTCAGTGTGTTTCCATTGCCAATTTTGTGTCCATTGTAAGAGGGTATTGTGGTGAGAGGTCTCCCACACCCTAAGACAGTGTGTGTGTGTGTATTGGCAATGTTTAGTATTCACTAATCATTGAGCTAGTTTTGTACAAGCTCTATGATAGCATCAATAACAAACTATCCCATTTGCAAGTCACAAATAAGATATTATGCAAGATCCATTCCTCTCTCTCTTTTCCCTTTTCTCTAGCTCTCTCTGGTCCAATTTATGTGTGTGATGGTGTGAGGTTGATTGTGTGTGTTTTGTGGCGTATCTTCTTGTTGTTGTGTTGTGCTTGTGGTTGCCCCAGCCCGAATTGAGTAGCACGGGAGCCCTAAGGGGTGTTTAGAGGTCGCCTCTTTTGTTGCCCGCCCCGGACCGCCTCAATTTTGGTGCCCCCACTAAGGAGGGCTTGTGTATGTTTTGTGTAGGCTCAACCTTTAGCATAATCAAGTAGCTTGCATGAATCACGAGAATTTGTATGATCCTTTTATTCCTATTGAAAGGCAAAAGGTGCACATAATTGTTAGTACTAAGTTGCAATTTCAACGAGTAATTCGTATAATTTTGGGCCCTCTTAGGCTGGCTGAGATAAACTCTTCAGTAAATCCTTTTATTTTGCCTCTCATTAGGTACGACCTTAGTTTGGACGTCTATATTTTTGTTTTGTTTTAAGAATTAGGTCATGCATAGACCATGGATAATGGCCCAGGAATAGAGTTTTTCCCCTTCCATTTCACTCTACACATTAGAATAGACATTGCAATTAGTAAAAAAATCCATTTTTAACAACATATGGTGTTCATGTTTGGTGCCCAAAGAGTAGGAGAAATTCTCCCGTCACCAAACCCTGTCATCCTACCTCTTATTGATTATTATAGGCCATTTGATGTGAATATTTTTATTTTGTTGTAGAATAGATTGCAATTTAGAAAATATTATTGTGTAAATCTTTTAAAGAAAGAAAAAACAAAAACGTGTTCTCACTTTGAAATTGATTCAATGGAGGCCCAACGCCAAATTTTCGGATATTCTCTTTTCTTTGGAGAGCCTGGAGAGGATGCATAATCATTTTTAGCAAATTTCAAGATGTCTTGCTGTATCAAGAGGATAGTAACTGATCAAGAACGTGTAGAAATGTTTGAGGTGTTCCTTAGGAAATATGGTAGCACTTGGTTTGACTCTTTGCCTGAGGAAGTTAAAGGGAATTACACGGAAGTTGTGAATCATTTCAAGAGATACTTCTTTGATCCCCAAAACACTCAAAAGCTATGGCAAGACATTGTTTCTCACAAACAAAAAGACTTAGATGACTACTACATGTATAAACAAGAGTTTCTACATCTTTGGGCTGTATGGGTGAGAAATGTTGCTAACCCTGGTAATGGTGCAGAGTTCCTAAAAAAGGAGAGGTTCATAGCCTGTCTCTTTTCCACACTCAAGATAAAAGTTGAGGCGGGTGCACCTGCTACCTTTGATGCAGGTGAAACTAGGGCTATTGAGAAGTATAGAAAACTCAAGTGCCTAAGGGGAGAGGTTCAAATAGAGGGTCCTAGACCTAAGGGAAAATTTCAAGCATCAACATCTAGAGAGATTCCTGAGGTAGCAACGAAGGTAATTGCAACTTGTCAATCCACATTGCACAAGTTGTAGGTCCAAAGGGACAAGTAAAGAAGTCTAAAGAGCGAGATCCACGACCTAGGAGAGTCTTGCAATGTTGGAATTGCATAGAGTCTGGACATGGGATGTATAATTTTCCTTGGCCCCGTGGGGAGCCAGGGAGACCTAACTTGAATTACCCAATGGTGCATGCAGGTGAAGGAACTAGTCAAAAACCACGGCTTCTACAATGGCCAAATGGAGCAAGACCACCTCCGCGAGGAGTGGAAGGAGTTCCACCTTTGCCAAATCCAAATGTGCATGTGGTAGAGGTGACAAATTCCAATGAGGTGGACATGGAAGCAAATGGCATTAAGCGTGGCCGTGGAAAAGGTAAGGAGAAAGAAGGAGTCATGTCACAAAGTGATCATGGATGAGAAAAGAAGGCAAAGGAGACCAAGGAAACCAAGAGGACTCGACGTCGTATAAACCTCCAAGACTTCCCTCTTGGACATGGTATGGCTCCATACAACTTGTTGGAAGACATGAGAGGTAAGGGTCCTGATATCTCATGGCCTCAATTTCTTGCATTATGTCCACAAGCTAGGAGGGATTTAACAAGGGTAGTTAGCACTAGGAGAAAGGTAAAAGAGAGTGTGCCTGTTGTAAAAATTGCACAAGCTGAAATGAATGAGGATATTACACCTGTGATATATTGTTACATCAAAGGGAGACTGGTTAGGAAAGGTTTAGTGGATGGGGGTGCACAAATTTGCATCATGACAGAGGGACTCATGCAAAGACTAGGCATGCACATCCATGAGACACCTGAAATCAAAGTCAAGATGGCAAACAATAGCAAGGCTAGGTGTGTAGATATTTATAAAAATGTTTTTGTGGATGCCTTTGGCATTAAGAAGGTGGTGGATTTTTATGTTATGTTGACCAAGGGAAGTGGCTATCCATTTATCCTTGGAAGACCGTGGCTAATGAAAATGCGAGCTTTGCAAAATTGGGAGAGTGGGAAGTTAATTTGTAGGAATGAAAATCATAAGAAGGTTGTCTTTGACATGAAGGAGCAACGCCAAGAGGAGCTCCTGGAAGAATCATCTCAAAGTGAGATGAAAAAAGATTGAATCGATAACACTTCAGAAGAAGAAAGTAGTGGCAGCATTAGTGAAGAGGAGTCTTCCATCGAAGTCATGGGGGTAAGGTTAAAGCGAGCCAACCAAGAGACCTCTTGTTAAGGTTTGGAGGAGGTAGGTTCCCAAGAGAACCAATATGTGGAAGATGAAGGAATGTTAGAAGGTATGTTGTCTACAACACTTAAAAATGATAAAAGAGAGGAGTTCAAAGGTGTGTTAAGAAAATTTCCTAATCTTTTTTCTAAAGACTACACGCGACGTGGGTGGAGTAGATGATATTCAACACAAGATCGAGCTAAAGCCAAAGGCCAAACCTAAAGCTCAAAAGCTACGAATGCTAGGAGTCATCAAGGAGCAGGCTTTACTTAAGGAGGTAAGAAAGCTTCTAGCAGCAGGTTTTATTTATCTAGTGGAGAATTCGGAGTGGATCTCTCCCGTTGTTGTCACTCCCAAGAAAAATGGAAATTGGAGGGTGTGTGTGGATTACCATCCACTAAATGAGGCAACAAAAAGAGATCACTTTCCCCTCCCATTTCAGGATGAGATACTAAATGAAGTAGCTGGTCACGAGAAGTACACAGTGTGTGATGGCTACTCTAGTTACTTTCAAATAGGGATTGCATTGGAGGATCAATTGAAAACAACCTTCATCACTCCTTGGGGTTGTTATGCTTTCATAGTCATGCCATTTGGCCTGATGAATGCTCCTGCAACTTTCCAACGTTTCATGAATATGGTGTTTCAAGCATTCTTTGGAAATTCAATTAGGGTGTTCATTGATGACTTCTGCATTTATAGTTCAAAATCATTACATCTACAAAGGGTAGAAGAAGCTCTATGACATGGGAGGTCAACTCAACCCCGACAAGTGCCACATAGGTGAGGATGAAGTAATCTTGCTTGGTCACAAAGTTTCTTACAAAGGCATCGAGGTGGATTCTTCAATGTCAAAGGCTCTTATTGAGTTACTGTCACCGAAGAGTCTTAAGGAGGTCATCTCATTCAATCAAAAGGTGAAGTATATGTCACACTTCATTCACTTAGCCTCTGAGTTACTTCACCCTTTGCAAAAGTTGACACAACAAGTTGAGCTTGTTTGGTCTGATGGGCTTGAATAATATTTTTGTAACATCAAAGTCATTCTGTCAGAGCTACCAATACTCATGTCTCCTTTTGGGAGTACACATTCTTTGTTAGCTCTAGTGTTGGGAAAGAAACAATTGGTGTTGTTTTGCTACAACAAGATCCCCATAATACCAGGATGACACCCATCTACTTTGCTAGTAGGGTCATGAATGCTTTAGAGAGAGGCTACACGGAGGCAGAACTCATGATGCTTTCTCTCATGTTTGCGGTGAGAAAGTTTAGATCCTACTTGCTACCAAAACCTTTTGTAATTCTCACTGTAGAAAATTTGTTCCCTTGGGTGTCATCTCAAATGAATCTTAGTACTAGGATCTCTAAGTGGATTATGGAGTTGCAAGAGTTCCAATACTCTTTCAAGGTAGAAGATAGTGTGCGTGCACAACTGGCAAGGATTCTCACTTATAGGGTACATGAGAAGGAGATTAAGGTGCCTGAAGTAAAAACCCTACCATTTCCACCACCTAAAAGTATTCCTAATGCTTTTACCTTATTCTTTGATGGATCTTTTCGACGAGTCACAGGAAAAGCAGGGGGAGGGATAGTGTTGTTCAACTCAAGTGGAGAGGTGGTCATGAAAGAGAAGGTCAATCTACCAATTTCAACTAGCAACAATGAAGCACAATACGACACACTACTTCATGGTTTGAAGATGTGCATTGTCCAAGGTATACAATGCCGCATGGTAAAGGGGTATGCACTTCTCATTGTGAAACAGATTTTAGGCATTTGGGCATGCAAGAATGAAAGCCTCAGGACAAAGGTTCATGCCATTCATAGGTTGTTTAATCAGTTTGAAGAAGTGCGACTATATCATATTCCTAGGAAACAAAATGAAGATGCCGATTTACTTGCACAAGAAGCAGTTACATGTGTTGAGAAAGAAGTGCAGGTCATCATGGTGGCAGCATTTGTCAACCAAACGAGATACCAGGGATTGGAGTCATTGGCTACATTTTGGAGGGTGAGTTTCCACAAGACTTCACAAAAGCTCAAAAGAGGAGACTCGTGAAGAAGGCAAGTTTCTATCTCTTCCTAGAAGGCTCCCTCTATCAAAGAGGGAAGGATCAAGTGTGCAGAAGAATACCAACTATCGAGGAAATTCCAGCCATTCTAAAAGGTTTGCATGAAGAGGCATCTAGCAGTTATTTTGCCCAAGAATTAACCGTGAAGAGGATTTTGCTTGCGGGATATGTTTGGCCAAGCTTGCATGTGGATGTCCAACATTGGTGTAAAAGTTGTCACAACTGTCAGATAAATGGAAATAAAATGCTGGTGCATGGTCCGAGGCAAATAGTACTTGCAAATGGACCCTTTGAAAAGTGGGGCATTGATGCTATGGGTCCTCTGCCTAGAACAAAGAATGGTAAACTCTACATTCTAGTGGTTGTAGACTACATGACTAGGTGGGTAGAGGCTCAAAGTGTGCCAAGGGTAAATGGGGAAACAGTGAGCAGGTTTGTCTACACTAATCTTTGTTGTAGATTTGGCACACCTCTAGAAATTTTTTGTGATAATGGCCCGGGATTCAAGAAGGGTTTACTCACAGAAGTTTGTGAAGAGCTTCATATTCTACATCGTCATAGCACACTCTACTACCCACAGTCAAATGGTTTGGTGGAGAAGGCTAATGGTGTCATTGCAGGCATCATTAGAAAGATGGTGCAAAACAAAACAAAGTTATGGGATGACTTCTTGGATGGTGACTTGTGGGCATATCGAACCACATATAGGGAGGCAACAGAGTTCACTCCATTTCACTTGGTGTATGGTCAAGAGGCTTTGCAGCCTATCAAGCTCAACATCCCAACAATACGACTTCATGGCAGAGGTGCACAAGATGATCAAGAGGTATGGATGGATCGACTTCTTACACTAGTGGAGCTTGAGTGAAAAAGAGAAGCAGCTTACGAGTGCTACAAAAGAAAAGCTACACAAGCAAAGGAGAAGCTTGACAAGAAACTCAAGGAAAAAGGCATCAAGGAAGGAGAGATTCTGCTAAGGTATGACAATCGCCTTGACAATCATTTTGATTCCAAGTTTGAAACTAGATGGCAAGGGGCATACATAGTCAAGAAGGCTTTCAATTCAAGATACTATCAGCTTATGGACTTGAATGGTAAAGAGCACTCCAGGAAGGTAAACAGGTATCACCTGAAGCCCTATTTAAGTCGCATTCTACCAAAGGATCTACCGAACAACTGTCAAAGAGGAACTTTCTCATGTACCTTTTGTTACAGCTCTTTGGAGCTGTAGCTTTGTGCTTACTATAATGTATATGTTTTGTGTAGCGATTGGGATTAGTTGTGAGTACAAATCCTCTTGATTCATAATAAAATAACCACATTCACATCAAAAGAGAAGTCATAGTCAATAATAGGTAGTATGATGGGATCTGGTGAGAGAAGTACTTCGTTGAGCCTTTCAGGACCAAATAGAAACACTATGCGTTGCTAAAAGTGAATCTTTCGACTAATCCAAATGTTGACCCTAATAGATTTCACTGAACGGAATTGAAAGAAATTACCTCTATGTGGATTATGGTTATTCATCAATGATATACTTAGTATGTTCAAAGATAAAGGTGTGAAAGAAGTGAAAGGAGAAGAAGAAGAGAGTTTCTCTCCCAAGCCCTATTGTTGCCCTTAGGCAATAAGGATACTACGGGGAGAGAAGTACCTGTAGCAAGGAGATTCTAGAGTTTGTGGAAGAGAATGAGAACCTTAAGAGAGAGAGATGCTTGTGGAAGATGAAGAAATGGTTACTAACCTTGTGCACATAATTGTTTCCCGCAAGAAGGTTGTACCCATTACATTGACAAGGTTGCTGCTTGATTACCTTCCAATGAAACAATTAGGACACAACAAGAGAGATCAAAGGAGTAGTAAAGATAGAATTAGAGATAGATCTAAGTGTGGTGGTGGTATTAAAGATAGATAATGAGAGATAGAGATAGAGTTAGAGACAAGTAGTGGACTAGATATGCAAATGAAAGTAAAACTAGCAACATATATCTTACATGAGAGCAATGGCCACCACCTTAATGGAGAGAGATGATGAGGCAAGACTTCAGCCTTTCTTCAAGAGAAAGTGTGGCACTAAGATGAGTGTGTCACTATGGAATTGAGCTATTCCCACTCACTCATAACTTGCCCCCAATGAAGAGAAGGTTGCCCTTTTTATAGGTGAGGGAGCCATGTTTTACATAATCACTTGATTAGGCTAAAGAGTTAGCCCAAATCAAATGTTCTTTGGATATTTCTTAAAATGAAAAATATTAGGACTCAAAATATCATGAAATTCAGCATTTTTGGTCATTGAGGCTCCATGTGGGTGCATGATGTATGTGGGCCCCACCTAGGCATCTTCTGTGTGGCTCCAACAGGGGGTCCCAACTTGTGTGTCTTGTCCTTCAAGGCATCTTTGAGGTGTCACATTCACATGCTTGTGTCTTTTATCCTCCAAATATCTTATTTTATGGAAAAAGACCTAGATTATCTCTTTTCACTTGATTCACCTGTTTACCATCTCTTCTTGCAGTGTAGTTGTGAGAGGGTTTTTCACTGGTTTCCCTGTAACTTTTGACTTGTAACTCGGATTGACATGCTTCCAAAGGAAAAATTGGCCTACTAAAAGATCTTGACTTGGTTTTTTCCTTTTCTCCATGCCCTTAGGTCGGAATTTTCAAATTGGGATGGTCCAAGAATCTTTGGATCTTCCTTTTCATAAAGTCTTCTAGTAGGCCCTTCTCTCTTGTATGTATCCAAGAAGGTATGCATTTATATTATTAAATAAATGTGAAAAGAAGAAAATAATTTATATATGGTAGGGTATAGCTGAGATATTAGAAGAAATATACAAATGCTTTTCCCCCAGACAAAAAGAGGCACAATCATTGATACTTCTCTTGCAGTACTTTCTAATAGTAATGTATATTTATATTACTTCAAAGGTAATACTAAGGTATGGTAGAAAGATTTTATTTATGCATATGAGTATTATATGAAGTATACTTATGCGTCAAAAAGTCACAAGATAAATCGTTTAATGCCCGTTCTCACTATATACGTGCCACAGCACGACATCCACCCCCTCTAAACCTGCACATCCTCCGGTATATGCCACATTGTCTCTTTGTAAGATCAGACCTCTTGTACATCTTCCTTGATTTCTTCTTCACTGGATGATTCCAGAGCTTCATGTTCACTTTGATCTTCACTTGTGTTTTGCTCTTTTTCCTCATCAACATCTTCTAGATCATTGTCTCCTCTTCTCTTAAACATTTTGATCCTTTTTCTTGCAATGGAAATCTTTACTTCTGTACCATCTAGTTCAGACAAACTGTAAGTAGCATTTTCATGCACATGATTTACAACATACGGTCCAAACCATCTTTTTGAGAACTTACGCATGACTGTGTGATGGTTATCAAGGCTACTATCATATACTAAAACCCAGTCACCTTTGTCAATTTCTTTGCTCTTGAGTTGATGTCGCTTATCAAAGTAGTCCTTGTTTTTCAACCTTGCATTTTTGAGTCGTTCTTTTGCAGCTTCAATGTCTCTAGGTCTTCTCTCTAGTTGCCTTATACGCAGTGCAAGGAGATCTTCCCTGCTAAGCCCCTCTTGCCAAGGTAGTACATTCCATGTGGGAATTGTATCTTTAATCGGCATCACTGGCTTTTGACCATACATTAGCTCCGCAGGCATGTAGCCAATTATTGAGCTATGTGTTGTATGATCAGCCCATAAAGCATATGGTAACAGTTTTGGCCACTCACCAACTCTTCCTTCACAAGCCTTGGCCAAAGCTTTGATGATAGGAGGATGCCCTCTTTCACTCTTTCCATTGCCTTCAGGGTTGTAAGCTGTAGTAAGAGAAAGCTTGATTCCTAATCTAGAAAAGAACTCCCTTGCTTCTTCGGCATCCAGTTCACCTCTATCCACAGTGATTTTTCCCACACAACCATAACGACAAATCACCTCTTCAAGAAGGAATTTGCACACAGCTTCTGTGTTTTTAGCTCTTAATGCTCTTCCTTCAACCTGATTAGTTAGGTCTTCTCGTGCAAGAACCAAGTATCTCATCTGCCAGAGTCCTAAAGGAATTGTGACTAGATCCACAACCCATTTATAGTGCATGGCTAGTGGATATGTAGGGTGCAATCCATCACGATGTCGGACATTTGATTTGACAAGTTACACATGACTCTACAAATTGAGATACATCTTTATACATACCCTTCCACCAATATTTTTCTTTCAACTTGGAGAAGGTTGCCCACACAGCCCTGTGTCCAGCCCATAGACTCTCATGAAACTCTTGCATGAGCTTTACTTGAGTCTCTTTTTTACATATAACCCGTTGTGGTGTAGCACCCTTTTGTTTAAGATGCTTCCACAAGTAACCATCCCTCAAAAAGTACCCATATGCTTTCCTGCGTATCCTCTTGAATTCTTGTTCAAACCAATCATCCTGTTTTGTTAGAGTACTCAAGTAGCTTCCAATAAGAAGCCAATCACCTTCATAAAGCTCTTTCAAGAATGATTCAAGTAGATTAGTCATGCAGACATTGTTACCTTTGACATGAGAGATAGAATAGAACTTTGTGCCTACATCATCTCCCTCGTTAATCATTTGTGACTCATCTTCATACCTTGCCCTTGATAGCATATCTGCCACTGTATTTTCTTTACCTGCAATGTGCTTAAACTCAGGATTTAAGGACTTAATGTAGGCAATCCATCCCAACATAGCAATGTTTGGCGTTGAGAAGCTTGTAATCATCCCAAGAAGTGGTAGACAATCTGTTTCTACAACCACACATGCACCAATTAGGCACTCTTTCCCACTTTTCAAGGCTATAACCATACCCCATAACTCTCTCTTTATCTGTGGATAGTTTCTTTGGCAAACACTTAGTACCTTTGCTCTAAATCTTACCACATACCTGTGTCCTTCTTTGTCATCTTGCCCTATTGCCCATCCAATCCCTGTAGAACTGGTGTCTACTGTCACCATTACTGGCCTTTGACACTCGTAGTCTACCTTTCTCATAGTTGTTGATGACTGGAGCAACTCCTTTAGCTTTTTCATGGATTTTACATGTGCTTCTGTCCATTTAAACTTCTGATTCTTTCTAAGCAGCTGATAAAGAGGATCAGCTACATGTGCATAATGTGGAATCCAAATAACATAGAAGACACATGCTCCCAGAAACCTTCTAACCTCAGTGATGCTAGTGCACGTTGCTTTCATTCTTTGGATGGCATCTACCTTTGTTGGACAAGGTTTCCTACCATATGGCCCGCACATGTGCCCCACAATGAGCACTTCATTGACACCAAACATAGACTTTTTCCCTGACAATGTAAGATTCACTTCTTCCAACCTATACAAAATTTTATCACAATCATTTATGTGATCTACCACAAACCTGCGACATCCCTTGAGATCCAAAGCTTCATCTTTGTCACTTTCTTTACATCCTTTGATAGGAAAATCATCAATGAAAGGCATTGTGATTTGAGGAATAAAGTCATGTAAGACCTTATTCATCCCATTCATCATATGTGCAACCGAGTTGGTTGCTCCCTGTGGTTCATCTTTGTCACTTTCTTCACATCCTTTGATAGGAAAATCATCAATGAAAGGCATTGTGATTTGAGGAATAAAGTCACGTAAGACCTTATTCATCCCATTCATCATATGTGCAACCGAGTTGGTTGCTCCCTGTGGCAAGGTACACATCCTTACCAAACCCAAAGGTGTCCTCATGGTTGTCAAGTCTCTGCTTTCGATTGCAAGCTGAAATTGATCATACCCTGAGTAGAGATCCCCCATTGAGTAGATTGCCCTCCCTGCAAACGCCTTTGCAAACTCATCCACAATTGGACCTGTACCTACATTTCTAATTGTCACCTTGTTTACTGGTTGCATATCTTGGATGAAGCGTAGAGAAGCATTCTTCTTTGGAACTGTGAACCACCTGTTTGAGTATGGAGCACAAGAATTCTCATTTTGATTTTCTCATTCAGTAGCTCTACTAACTTTGGCAAATGAGCCTTTGGAACTGGAATAGGTCGCAGATTCCAAGGCACATGAGCTATTGTGAAAATTACCATAGGAGCTACAATAGAAGGATCAACACATCCTATCCCATGTGGCTCAAATGCAAAAGCCTTACCATGCTTTGAAAGCATTTCTTTGAAGCACTTTGTCTCCTCCTGTTTTAGAAACTCCTCGCAACCAATCTGCAACTCTTGAAAAGACTCCTTTGTGAAGGTATGCCCGATCTTTTTAGGATTCCTCAAACTTGGTTGTAAAGAAGCCTGCTCAATCTTTTTCCTGTTGTTGGGTGGTAACGGTGAAGCTACTGGTTTCACCGTCTTTACTACACTCTTGTATTTAGTTTCAACATGGACTTCTGGGCCAACTGTTTGGCTTTCTTTAAAGGATTCTATTACTTGATACATTTCCATAGAGTAAACTTCCACAACTTCATTTTCAAGATGCAAACTAGACCTCATTATAGCATCAAGCTCACCCATAGTATCTACAAAAGAAACTTGTTCACACAAAACCAAAACATTTTCCGTAGGCTTTAGCAACCCACTCTTTTTCATGCCTATTTGTACATTATGTACATATTGCCTCTCACATCTCTTCAAATCTTCAAGTTTTGTAAAACATACTGATCCATTCCTTGTTACTAAGGAGCTCATTGAGAAAGTTTCACCTATTTTTGGATCAGGCGAGACTCTTTTTCTTTCTGTACCACTGCAATCCCGCTTTAAAATGGTACTTGGCCAAAACCCATCATTTCTCTATGATCATGAAACTCTTTGCTTACCTTTGGTAGAGGATGTTCTCTCAGGTTGTCACAATTTCTTTCATGGTTTACAGAAACTGTGAGAAACTGGACAGCTCGTTTACCATCTTTGCTACGTATCCTAGCATATGCTGAACCATCGTCCATTACCTTTGTTTCCATTCGAACTCCCACAATGTAGGGATGTCCAAGGATGAGATGATATGAAGATGTATCCTGTACAAAGAAGTTTTGGTCAATCTTTACATCACCTATTGTCACCTTCACACCTGGACATGCTGCATACAATTCACCGGATGAATTGTTTGCCACTTTCACCATCCAACCATGATTCGTGTCCATCGGCCATTTGCACTTGTTGTAGAGACTCTTTGACATTATGTTTATTTCTGAACCATGGTCAATCAAGGCAACAAATGGCTCTTCAAGATCACCTACCTTGACCAAAGTTTCTGTAGTAGCCCTTGCCCAGTGACTTCGTGAATAGTAGCTCCTAGGAATATCTTCAACTTCTTCATCATCATTTGAGAAATGCACTTGCTTCACTCTCCCACTAGATTGGTAGCATCCTACCACAGCTCCATTATCCTCCTTATTTTGCAGTTGCATTCCTTGTGTCTTCGAGGTTTCCCCTTCAACCTATGGACGAGAAACTTCAGCAAGGGTTTGCCTCTTCCTCTTGATGATGTCAATGATCTCCTCGTGGAATTCATGCTTTGCAATGCCAAGAACTTCTCCCAGAGTAAACTCAATCTTGCTATCCAAGATCCTTTCCTCCAAGACTTTCTTTAAATCTGTAGCAACTTCAATATTAGATTGTAGTTTATAAGTTGGGCCTTTTGTCTTACCTTTGTTGTCTCTTTCTTCTTTCCTATTGTAGACTCCTCCATGAGTACTTCAGTGGAGATGCTCCTTTTGTTGAGGGTGTTTGAGAAGCCATTGAGTCTCTTCTTCCCCCACTTCTAGAAGCTCTTTTTGATGGTCCTTCATCAACATTTTCACGTCTGCGCTTCTCTTCTACAATTGCCTCATTTTGTTGACATTTTGTAATGTAGGCATGCATTGACAATGAGTCCACGAGTGTTACCATTCACCGAGCGAGGTTTTTTGAGCCAGTCAAAAAACAGAGCAAGAATTTCACGAGAGAGAGAGAGAGAGAGAGAGAGAGAGAGAGAGAGAGAGAGAGAGAGAGAGAGAGAGTAACTCAATAACAAAACTAACAATCTAGCTCCAAAGGATGAAAATAACCCAAAAACTAGGACGCATTGAATCGATGCCAAGATAGGTGCGTTTATAATCCATGAGATGAGAGTAGTCCTTGAGCATGTGAGACTCTTAATAATCGTTAGTCACTTACCAGTCTAGAGTAAAATATTTTGGGTGTGTTGATGTTGGTTGAAGAGAGTTCGCTTAAGAGGGCTCCCCCATAAATCTCCTTAATGTTGATTTGGAAGGCCCTCAACCTGCAATAGAGGTGCTCCATACACTCCCAAGCATTTCATTGAGACCCAATCAATTTGCCTTAGATGTTCCCGTAAATCTAGAAAATTGAAGCCAAATGTAATCTCGCATCACCATCATCAGGTCTACCATTGTCTTCTCAGTGCAGATCTCTGCCCTTTTTCGTCTTTGCCCTACCTGCACCATAGCGCATTCCCTTTGGTCCTACATGTGACATGCCTTGCATGTCTCGCATGAGAGAGCAACTTCAACCGCAGGTCAACGGCCATCTCACGATGGCATTGTGACAAACCAAGCACAACTGCCATATTCTATCGACCAAGCATAGACCGGCAGCCCATAAGCCGTAGAGCATCAATGAAATGGAAAGAGAGAGTCGACGTAGACCATGAAAAAAATTTACATCTCTTTGTCTCTCGCCTCACCGTCACAGATGAAATCTCTCTGTCTCTCTCTCCCCTCCACGTGCCACCTTCTAGGGCTTTCCCTTGGGAAAGTTGTGAGCATCTTTATAGATTCTTACTAATGGAAGCACCTCAAGTAGTAGGGGAGGACCAATTTTTTTAAAAGAGGAATCTCACAAGATACTCGAAAGTCCTTTGGTCTTTGCAGTGAGGAATGCGGGTGTGCATCGAACTGCTAAACCGCTGTATCTGAACTAATGGTCAAACCAACAACCCCGTCGCTATTGGCTACTCGCTTTGCTATAATTTTTCCATTAGTTTGTGCGTCTCGGCAGTGTGAATAACCCCAACATGGAAAAGGCATGACGACGATGGCTTGTGTGTGCAGTCTGAATGCACCCTAAGAGAAAAAAATGTGTTTCTCTATCTTTCCCTTTCTATGTGTGCAAAGATATCGGGCCTTAATTTACATCTCTCTCTCATTGTTATCTGGTTGTATGCACCATAGGAATCTCTCTCTCTCTCTCTCTCTCTCTCTCTCTCTCAACGTTGGGGAAAAATCCATTTCACATACATACAAAATTTCCTTTAAAATAAATCCAAATAGGAAAATTTACAAAATGATCGATATCTTTTGCAATAAAACTCTACTTTCTTAAGTTTTCTTATCAGACCTTCTTCCCTTCCCTTTAACCAGTTGTTTTGATTTTTGCATCGGCTCAAGGCTAAGTCTTTTCAGCAACACTACTTGCAGGTTTGCAAACGGCAGAAGAGGCGGGAGCTTGAAAGATCATCTCAATCAATGACAGTGATGATCCAGGCGAGGAGGAGCAGCAGGGCTTGTTGTGCGACCTCAGCTGGAGGTGAATTGTTTTGCATGTCATCTCGATGACGAGAGCAGTGTGCATTCCGTGAGGGGTGCAAGGTCAGCAGCATGCGCTAACACTCTCTCTCTCTCTCTCTCTCTCTCTCTCTCTCTCTCTTTGTGTCCAGGCGCAGAAAGGCGGGAGCTTGAAAGATCATCTCAAAGACAGTGATGATCCAGGCGAGGAGGAGCAGCAGGGCTTGTTGTGCGACCTCAGCTGGAGGTGAATTTTTTTGCATGTCATCTCGATGACGAGAGCAGTGTGCATTCCGTGAGGGGTGCAAGGTCAACAGCATGCGATTACTCTCTCTCTCTCTCTGCGTGTGTCCAGGCGCACAATGTCTTTGCAGTTTGTCGCTCAGAGAGTAGCAATGGGAGGGGGTTAGGAGCACGTGGTGATCAGCTTTCAGCAGCTTTGCCAGGCGCAGCTATAGAGGAAAGCACGGGGCCAGGAGCATGCATGCGCAATGGGATTTGCTGATTAGCGTTGTGAGCAACTGAGCAAATGGTTGTGCTTGTGCATCGAAACAGGTACAAAAAATAGCGCCTTGACATTTCGTCAAGGGGAGGGAATCTCAAGACTGGATCACTAAAAAAGTTTAGTATTTCGCTTCAAAGGCAGGATCTAAAACCCCCTCAAATCAATCCGTGTCGCCGCGGACTGATTTGAGAGGGTTTTGGTTGATTTAATGGAAACGTTTAGTATTTTTGGGATCTAAAAAACCTGCAGAGTCCGAATCAATCCAGGCCAACACCGATTGATTTGAGAGGGTTTTCACCAGATTAATGACAAAGTTTAGTATTTTGCTTCAATATGTGGGATCTGAAAAAATCCCCAAATCAATCCGCGTCGCCGCGGACTGAGTTGAGAGGGTTTTGGATTCTCAAAAAATTATATGTTGAGTTGGAACCAATGAGGAATTCTTGCACTTTCACTCGCCACACAGAGCCGATGGTCATCAACTGCCTATCTAAGTTGGTTGTCAAGTTGCGTCCAACCAAAAAGAGAACGTGTCTCACCCCCCAGCTCACCCAAGCTCCACCTTTAGTAGATTTCGCCAATCATGTTCTTCACCAGCACTCTCGCAGAGCCAATTTATGTACGAAAGATGTGCATTGTGTGACAGGAGTGCACCCAGATGCAAAACTTCGACAAATAGATGCCTGATCCACCACAACTGCTTCATGTGATAGAGGCCTAAGTACTCTTCTAACATTTTTTTTCTAGTGGACCTTGCACATGAGCGAGAGAAATAGAGAGAGGCAACATGCATGAAGAATCAAGCGGAGTCCTAGAGGCGATCAAGGTGCATTATGAAATGCTACCATTTACTCCTAGCAAAGCAAGCAAGAGGTCTTGCAACACTCTTGCTCATTACCATTTACATTAGCACTGATGAGCACATTATAGAATGTTAAGAGTTGTGACGCATGTACATCATGCTTACCTAGTGGGTGTCAGTGCTTTCCCTCCTCCCCCCGGCAGCTATCACCTCCTCCTCCTCCATGCCTACTGGCTGAAGCTAAATGTCTCCAATGATTTGTTGTCAAATGCCCTACATGAATGTTGAAAACGTCCTTCAGGTCCTCAAATGCTTTGCACATGCCATCCCTTGATCCTTCCCCCACTTTCTCTTGGTGCTTCCGTCTTGCCTCCCATAGTTGTTTGTGGGTGCAAGTTTGATACTTTAAGAAGCCGAAAGGCTATTATCATCCATGTGCCTTACAAGCTCCACATAACTTTTAAAATAATTCCATTTGGGAGTTGGAAAGGATGTTATTACAATTGTTACTAGACATATTTTTTAGTCCTCCAAAGAAAGGGCTCTCACTGAAGCAATTGTTGATGAGCATGTTCTCAAGCATTTGGTGTATTGAAGTGGAGATTCCATGTTAGCTTTCATCTCGATGGTTCAAGAATCATGTGGATGTTTTTAGATCCAGAGGAAATGAAAACACTAAGTACAAGTTTGAGTGCCCGTTGAGTGCAAGAGTCTGCTTGAGAATGCATTGAAGGGGTTGTCTTGGGGTGTGATTTAAAATCCACCCAATTGAAGTGTACTAGAGGCTTCACGAAGAGGCAAAAAATTTTCTAGACCACACAACACCATTCCTAGAGAGAGAGAGAGATAGGGAGAGAGAGAAAAGAAGAAGAAGAAGAGAAATTTCTAAGGACAGAGCGAGTCTTCTCCTTGAGAGAGACTCTGTGTGTGTGTGTGTGTGTGTGTGTGTGTGTGTGAGAGAGAGAGAGAGAGAGAGAGAGAGAGAGAGAGAGAGAGAGAGAGAGAGAGAGAGATGAATAAGAAGAAGATAATTTTCTAAGCTCAGAGCAAATCTACTTCTTGTGTGTGTGTGTGTGTGTGTGTGTGTGTGTGTGTGAGAGAGAGAGAGAGAGAGAGAGAGAGAGAGAGAGGACCACCATTTTGCAACAACTTACACTCTAGTTCAATTGAATTTCCCCCATTAATTCCTTGTCCATGTGAGTATCGATGGTTGAAAATCATGCATTTCTAGTTAGTTGTGAGCCAAAACCTTACAATAGTTCCTGCTATGCAATATATGGGTCTCTTTTTTTTGTGAACATTACACCACGCTCAATTTAGTACTCAATTGAAAAACAACGTTCAAAAAATCATAAGGGGTGATAGCCCTTAAAAAATACTTTAAGTTGAGATTTAAAAAAATTATATCATGGCCATTTTTACATTTATTGCCATGTTCTATCACTACCTTGTACACATTAACTTCAACGTGCATTTAAGTAATTTACTAAAATATATAATAGCTGTACACAAAAAGATGCGTTCTACTTTATTGATTTTCTCAATATTAAAACCATGCTATAAGGGAGATATTTGTGAATATGTTTGTGTGTGTGCACGTGCTTGTGTGTGAATGTGTGTGTGTGTGTGTGTGTGTGTGTGTGAGAGAGAGAGAGAGAGAGAGAGAGAGAGAGAGAAGAAGAAGAAGAAGAAGATTATTTCATAGGGAACTATCCCAAGAGACCTCAAAGATCTATCCGGAGAGACGGAGAGACGGAGAGAGAGAGAGAGAGAGAGAGAGAGAGAGAGAGAGAGAGAGAGAGAGAGAGAGAGAGAGAGATTCCTTCATCGTTCTCAAAGGTCAAATACAACCTATAGCACCAAAAGAATCATATCATGAGAGAGTGCAGAAGTGACTCTCAAGCCTTGTGTGTGTGTGTGTGTGTGTGTGTGTGTGTGTGTGTGTGTGAGAGAGAGAGAGAGAGAGAGAGAGAGAGAGAGAGATGGAATCTGCCCACTATAAGAAAAATTGGTTTTTCTTGCATATGTGCAGATGGATTTAGATGTAGATAAATATAATGAGAAAATTCTATAGCGTTTGCTAACTTTATGAAATCTCACATGAAATTAAATATACCAAGAGCTGACAATGTTATGTAGCCTATCCTCTTTGACTGACTAGTTTTGCTCGATCTTTTATTCGCTCGACAAATCTTGCTCGGTCTTTGGAATTCCTATGAGTCCACTGGATCATTCCATCCTGTTTCTAGACATATGCAATCACTTGCTTCATGTAGAATCTCTTTTGTAAGCTTTTCCTTTTTAGCTAATTGCATGACATTTGGCCAAATTTGACCATGATGGTCACTCACCTCCTCATCACAAAAATTTTCAATTTTTACTCCATAAGTAGCTGCCTCAACTGAAGAGGTGGCATGCTTAATTGCCATATCTTCAACTAAGGTTTGCATTCCCCCCTTCCCAAAGTTAGTTCTCAAGGGTAGACCTGTCTCTCTTAAGTGGATTTTACCATCCTTAAAAAAGACAACATCTTTTGACAAAGCATCACCAAAATCATCACAATCCCTTATTACATGGTCTGTACTATCACATCAAATACATCTATTAACAAACCCTTCCTTGGGCTGTTGTCTTTGCCTAAGAAGTGACCCTGATGGTGTGCCTTTTTCTTAAAGCTTTGCAAGTTTCACCTTCAAGTCACGCATTCCCTTCACAATTTCATCTAGCATAGACTCATCAAACTTAGGAGCTATATAAGTAGGCTTTACCATTTTGTCAGAAGTTGAGGTTGAAGGACTTGTAGTGTTTACTACCATCTTGTCCCTTCTTCTTTTTCATTTAGCAAGCAACAAGACAGCACCTTCAAATTCATTCCAGTCGGTCTTTAGTCCTTGCTTAGCATCTTTATCTTCAAGGAGAAGCTCCAAATTTTCTTGAAACTCTTTACCTGCGGATTGTAAGAAAAGATCTGTCTTCTCTGCATCTAGTGTGGCCCTTTCTGTCCTGGTGAGTTGTGCATAGCGCTGCTGAAATTCCCTAAGTAGCTCTGTTATTGATAGTCCTTGCTTTGGCTTGACTACCCATTCTAAGAATGTCCTTTTGGTCACTCTCTCCGAGTCCTCCATGAAATATTCCTCCTTTAAAGCTACTTTGAGTTCTTCCCAATTTCTCCCATGCCCATCTTTAATTGCCTTAACATGCTCCCTAATTTCTGGAGCAACAACTAGCTCAAAGCTTTGAATCATCTCACCTTGCGATGCAGCTCCATCTCTTTCACATACTCACGTAAGTACTTGGTTACATCTTTGCCATTGAACTGATCCATTTTGTTGACGACCGCTTGTATGGCCTTCGTTGCTGAAATCTCCCTTCTTTCAAAAGCATGTTGTTGTTGCATGAACATTGAAAATGCTTGAAACATTTGCATTGTTGCTGGGTCAAAATGCATACCCTGTTGCTCAACACGATCACCCATGGTTACGCACAAACTCTCACCCTGGTAGTTTCGCGTCGGGTTCACAAAAAATATGTCAAGAAGTAGGCGGTCTTGCCAGGAAGGCACCGGGCCTCTTGCTGTGAGAGTTTGTGAGGAAGCTCAAGGGTTATGAGAAGGAGCTAAGATGTAGATAACATAGCTTCTAGAGCTAAAGAAGAAATGTAGCCAAAGAATCCACTCACTTTCCCTTACAAACACATACGTGATGGAGAGAACTCATGAAAGATAGTCAGAACAAAACAAAAATGAAAACATTGAGATTACGATCATATCATATCATGGGTAGGATAAAAGGGTTAATGGATGAGTTAATGATATTTGATATTTTTTGTCCAAATAAGCTACGGATTGCTCTTTGGAACTGTAGCTTTGTGCTTACTATAATGTATATGTTTTGTCTAGCGATTGGGATTAGTTGTGAGTACAAATCCTCTTGATTCATAATAAAATAACCACATTCACATCAAAAGAGAAGTCATAGTCAATAATAGGTAGTATGATGGGATCTGGTGAGAGAAGTACTTCGTTGAGCCTTTCAGGACCAAATAGAAACACTATGCGTTGCTGAAAGTGAATCTTTCGACTAATCCAAATGTTGACCCTAATAGATTTCACTGAACGGAATTGAAAGAAATTACCTCTATGTGGATTATGGTTATTCATCAATGATATACTTAGTATGTTCAAAGATAAAGGTGTGAAAGAAGTGAAAGGAGAAGAAGAAGAGAGTTTCTCTCCCAAGCCCTATTGTTGCCCTTAGGCAATAAGGATACTGCGGGGAGAGAAGTACCTGTAGCAAGGAGATTCTAGAGTTTGTGGAAGAGAATGAGAACCTTAAGAGAGAGAGATGCTTGTGGAAGATGAAGAAATGGTTACTAACCTTGTGCACATAATTGTTTCCCGCAAGAAGGTTGTACCCATTACATTGACAAGGTTGCTGCTTGATTATCTTCCAATGAAACAATTAGGACACAACAAGAGAGATCAAAGGAGTAGTAAAGATAGAATTAGAGATAGATCTAAGTGTGGTGGTGGTATTAAAGATAGATAATGAGAGATAGAGATAGAGTTAGAGACAAGTATTGGACTAGATATGCAAATGAAAGTAAAACTAGCAACATATATCTTACATGAGAGCAATCGCCACCACCTTAATGGAGAGAGATGATGAGGCAAGACTTCAGACTTTCTTCAAGAGAAAGTGTGGCACTAAGATGAGTGTGTCACTACGGAATTGAGCTATTCCCACTCACTCATAACTTCCCCCCCAATGAAGAGAAGGTTGCCCTTTTTATAGGTGAGGGAGCCATGTTTCACATAAACACTTGATTAGGCTAAAGAGTTAGCCCAAATCAAATGTTCTTTGGATATTTCTTAAAATGGGTAATATTAGGACTCAGAATATCATGAAATTCAGCATTTTTGGTCGTTGAGGCTCCATGTGGGTGCATGATGTATGTGGGCCCCACCTAGGCATCTTCTGTGTGGCTCCAGCAGGGGGTCCCAACTTGTGTGTCTTGTTCAAGGCATCTTTGAGGTGTCACATTCACATGATTGTGTCTTTTATCCTCCAAATATCTTATTTTATGGAAAAAGACCAAGATTACCTCTTTTCACTTGATTCACCTGTTTAGCATCTCTTCTTGCAGTGTAGTTGTGAGAGGGTTTTTCACTGGTTTCCCTGTAACTTTGACCTGTTTCCCTATAACTTTTGACCTGTAACTCGGATTGACATGCTTCAAAAGGCAAAATTGGCCTACTAAAAGAGCTTGACTTGGCTTTGGACTTTTCTCCACGTCCTTAGGTTGGGATTTTCAAATTGGGATGGTCCAAGAAGCTTTGGATCCTCCTTTTCATAAAGTCTTCTAGTAGGCCCTTCCCTTTTGTATGTATCCAAGAAGGTATGCATTTATATTATTAAATAAATGTGAAAAGAAGAAAATAATTTATATATGGTAGGGTATAGCTGAGATATTAGAAGAAATATACAAATGCTTTTCCCCCAGACAAAAAGAGGCACAATCATTGATACTTCTCTTGCAGTACTTTCTAATAGTAATGTACATTTATATTACTTCAAAGGTAATACTAAGGTATGGTACGGTATAGCTGAGATATTAGAAGAAATATACGAATGATTTTCCCCCAGACAAAAAGAGGCACAATCATTGATACTTCTCTTGCAGTACTTTCTAATAGTAATGTACATTTATATTACTTCAAAGGTAATACTAAGGTATGGTAGAAAGCTTTTATTTATGCATATGAGTATTATATGAAGTATACTTATGCGTCAAAAAGTCACAAGATAAATCGTTTAATTTCCGTTCCCACTATATACGTGCCACAACACGACAGCATACAAGTTGATCTTTTTTAGCACTTCATCTACGAGCTGGTCCTGGTTTACCGCTATTTATCCTTTCGGTATTTTCTTAGAAGACTTGCTTCCACTTTGCTGTGAAGATGAATCGTCAGCAAGGTCCTTGAACTCCCCTTCTTTGTAGACCGCACAATTTTCCACAAGGTACAGAGCCTCCTTGGTCAACTCATTCAACGTCGTACTCCTCTTCATATGTAAGTCTTTCTGGAGATCTGCATTCCTTAGTCCTTGGATGAATATCAGCATTAGTTGATAGTTCTTCAACAGGACAGAACTTAACATATCTTTTTAGTCTTAGGGATGCATTCCATACAGATTCTCCATCTTTTTGTTTGAATTTTTGGATTTGTGAGACGGTATTATGAGCTATTCCTCTTTGAGAGAATTCCTCAATAAACTCGTCAAACACTTCCTCCATCGACTCAAAGTCTCTACGCTCTACAAAGTCAAACCAAGTGGCTGCATCATCCTCTAGGGTTAGTGCAAACCCTACAAATTGGGTGGGAAAATCTAACACCTTTTCGGCTCTAATTACACGCACAAAGGTTGCTACATGATCTCTTGGGTCTCTGTTTCCTGTGTATTTCTTGTTTACCCATTTTTGCACGTGAGAAGGTCTAATTCTTCGATGGTCTACAAATCTCATCAATGGATCACGTCGTCCCAATCGATACACCTCCTCAGGACTTCTGTAATAGGCTGGTTCTTCTGGTTCTCTAGGCTCTATCGACCCTTGTGTCTTTGGCTTACTCTCTGCTTGATACCTTGAATAGTGTGGTGGTTCCTGCAAATCCCTGAGCCCTCGTGCGGCTTCATAACCATCTCGGTTTCGGTATGGTTCCATTGTTGCACTCTGTCGAAGCCATGCCTGCAACGATGGCTGGTTTTCTGGTTGGTCTTGGTTGTTGAACACTTGCGGTCGGGTGGAATGTGAGGTAGTGTCATACTCATCTGAAAATGGATTCGTTGACTTGCTTGGGGTGTGGGCGGTTCTCGGCACTTCCTCAGGGGCATATGCTGATGCTCCTGAACCTGTTGCTCTATCTACTTCCTCTGGGAGAATACGTTGATATTCTCACCCGTATCTATCAACAAAAACTATGCCCTTCCGCGTAGCAGCTTCATAAGAGAATAAGTAAAGAACCTTGTCTTTGCTTAGTTCGTTTACGTATGGTTCTTTGCTGTGAAAGTAAGAGACAATACCTTCGCTCTCATGTTTGTAGATTCCCACATTCTCGTTATAAGTTGGAACCCTGGTTGTTTTCTTATCATACATAAAAATAGCTCCGGGCCGATCAATGTTTGGTGGCGGCTCTTGAGTTTCTGAAACCATTTTCCCTTTCGCCACGTTATCTCCATATCTGTTCTAATCTTCAGGGTTACTAACTATTAAATAGTGGTTCCCCTTTTCGTCTCGAAATCTATCTCCATCATCATACACTCGGATTATCTCCAATCTTTGAGCTGGCCTCTCTTCGATACAAATGCACTTGCGGCCTCGATAGTCAGAATAGACTAGGGCTCCTCTCGAGTTTGTTCCCTCTAAGAAGATCACCGTGAGCTTGGAATCATTCAAAGGATTTTGGGAGGTGCTTCCTCCTCGCATAGGTCCATCATAGGTGAAAGCTCCTGGCTGTTGACTACCCATCATGAAGAAAGATTTGTCTGAAGAAGTGTCAGTATCACTACCTTCTTCAATAATCGGTGGTAGCGAATCTAGCCTTGCCTGAGTTACACTCTCTTCTGTGGACACCAAGCTACCTTGGTCACCTGCCACCTTCTGGTCTCTAACAATGTATCTTCGTGATCTTAAATTCATCAAAATTATCAATGCAATTTATCACAAATTCAACCACTCACCTGGTAATGGGTCAGTTTCTGCACAACTTCTTGCTTTGTTGCTGAATATTCTTGTACACAAGAGTTTTAATTTGGACAATTGAATCAAAGCATTTATCTGCTAGAGGTTATCTTAGTAATGATTGGTATAACTGGAGAGTTAATCTCAACCACTACTGTATTTATACACTACTGATGTTCTGGATTAGGGTTGCTAATCTGAAACAATACTTCCCTCTTGATGTTGGTCAATTTACGCGAAAAAGTCTGAATTCAGTCTTTGTTTCGTCAAATGGGTAAACAAGGTCCAAATTCACTTCTGAAAGAAGTTATTGAACCCTTAAGCCAAATGGAATCTCATTGTTTATGCCAGGTCAAATTTCCCTTGCAGTATGTCCCAATAGATATCCTACGCGTAGAATGTCTCCTGCTGTGTTTTGCCTGGATTTTGCACTGTTATTTCCCCTTGTTGTGCTAAGCTTACAACTGCTTTTACTTTTTGATTTGGACACCTATTAGCTGGTCAATGAGTCAGAAATCTTTTCCGACGGCCTGTTGATGGTATTGATCAGTCTAATCAACTCCAAATTGGACCAAAATTGATTAGGAGGCTTGCCTTAGGCTATATAACACCTTACTATGCTCAAAGTCAAAGTCTGGCTTCATTTTCTTGCATTAGACATCCTACGCGTAGGATGTCTTTTTCGTCAGAATGGCTTAAAACTCAAAGCCCAAGCTCTCCTTGAGTTGCTGATCACTTTGGTCTACTCACAATTCATTTTGGAGTCCCAAATCACTCAGAAGACATCCTACGCGTAGGATGTCTTTTTGGCCTGTTTGACCCCAGATTTGTCCCACAGCTTCCCCTTGATGTCAGTAACCCAGTGGTATGCTTAGATTTTGGTTTGGATATCAAAAGTCCCAAATTTCAGTTGTTTTTGCTTTTTCAATGAAAAGTGCTAAAGTCCGCTTTGAACCCAATTTTCTTACCCAAATGAGGTGAAACCCCTTTCAGTCACTCAATATATCATGCAAGACATACTCATGCAGCCATCTTATGGTTTTGGTCTCAAATTAATGTTTTGGCACTATTTGGGTAGGATGTCTAGCAATTTCAATCTATCTGGCCTTATCCTGTCAAGATATGGCCAAATTTCCACTTTCCAGTTCAAATTAGGGTAAACCCTACCTTCTGAACACACTGGTCAACTCAAAATCCCCAAATTCCTCCCAGATTGGCATGTAGACATCCTACGCATAGGATGTCTCTTGGCTTAAAATTAAAGTTTTTTCTGACAGGAATGTTCCTGATACTCTGTAGATCTATCAGAAACACTCACAGTAACTTTTGGACTTCAATTAGGCTTTCAAACACACTTTTGCGTCTTTTTGCATCTTTTTTCTTCTTTTACAAACTTGTAATGATTCTACCAAACAAGTGTACATGCATGAGATGCTCTAGATCCTGAATCATGATGTCCTACTTACTCTACTCCTACCTATCATGAAGAAATGGTGATAATGGTGTTTTTGGTTGGTTTTTGGCCTCTCTGGACTCTCAAGCTCTCCTCTCACCGCTTCTACCACTCCAACTCCTACTCTAGAACTCAACTACCACCTAATACTACCTAAGTCTACCTCCTCTACCTAAGTCGAAGGATCTAGACCAGACACACGCTTCCTAGACTCCCTCTAAGACCTAGAGAGTCCTCCACCCTCTGATCCTATCTAAATGTAAAGCGAGACTCTTGGCAAGCCAAAAATCCCAATCCTCAAGGATTAGTCTTGGTAACCTACCTAAGGTTTTCGTCCTCGGCAGCGGCACCAATGTAGGACGGATACGCCGCGACGGACGTCAGCACAGCGAGAACTCACCTAACATGTAATTTTAGCTAAGGACGAAGCTCGACCTGCAGGCGCGTGGAATCAAGAATAAGGTGTCAACCTACACTCGACCGACTCTTAACTAATTCCTACAGAGGTCTCTACCAATTGTCTAAGTCACAGCCTTCAAGAGTGCAAGACAGGAAACTTCCTACAACGCTTTCTAGAGCCGAACACCCATCAAACAATCTCGAAACACCATAGAACTTAAAGGAGACCCTACTAATACCAATAGGCCGCTCTCCCTAAAGTCTATGAACCAAAATCACGACCCAAAACACCCGGTACAGAAACATGTAGGATGTCTGGCCGAAATATGCAGGTCTTCGTTTCTAAAATCTAAAGTGCCTAATGGGTAGTTCTACTCAATGTGAACGCGTGGATATGCTGCAATGCAAAATCGGATAACGTATGCTCACCCAAACAACCGATGAAGCTCGTAGAAGGAGCTCCCAAAGCTGGACCGTACGCGCACAATGTTGGTATCGACGTGTAGCTCTAGGCGGGGGCAACACGCTGCACTTCTCCGCACTCGATTCCGACCATCGTAGCACACGTAGCGTCAAGATGAAGCTCACACTCTCTCTCTCGTACACAGTACGCTCACTCACAGACTTCAAAACTTGTTTTTAAAATGATAAAAGGTTTTTTCATTAAGGTCAAAAAGTGGTATATATACCTTACAACTTCTCAAACCCTAAAGTTCCAAAATCAACCATCTACTCAATCTAACTATCAAAACTGGGATACAATCTGGAAACTTCTGTAAGTCCCAATATTTACAAGGTGAAAAATCGAATTTTCCTCATTGAATGAATAATTAAAAAAATAATAGTCCTCCGAGTAGTTAGATGCCGTGGGGTGTGTCCAGCTTATAAAAATCGCCTTCTTCTCCCTCTTCTCACACGCACGCAGCCTCCATCTCCTCGCCGGTGTTGTTCTTGCAATGCCAAAATTTTCACAAACATGCAGAACTACGTTCTTACAACCCCAACACCTCCAACACACATCTACACCAACACCGCCACCCCTTCTTCTTCTTATTTCACTTTTTGGTGCAGCAATCAGTTGTCCTTGCATCTCTTCATTGATTGCATAGGATCGCCTTCCTTGTATCCACCTTTTTCTACAAAAATCTATCGACTGTCCTAGATTTTACCCTAATTTTTCATGCTTCACTGAGCTTCACCAAGCTCAACCATTCAAGAATCCAGTTTAGGGTTTCTCATAGGTAGCATTTGTAGCATGTTTTTCTCTAATTATGTTCTCCTTACATTCTAATCCATTTAAAGTCTCTCAAAAGCCTAAAATAAAAAACCCTAATTATTGTCTAACTATATTTTAAACAATTTAACCTCTCTTGAAAGCCCACAATAGAAAAAAAAAGTTCTAACTAGGTCCTAATCCATTCCACTTCTCTCTAAACCTCAAAACAAAAAACAAAAAAAAACTCTAAAACAAAAAGAAAAAAAGAAAAACAATCTTTTTTTTTATGGAATACATGTAATGGGTAAAGGGCGATGATGTAGGAGTACGACTAGAGGATGATGTTGTAGGATGTTGGGTAGAGGGCGATTGTGACATGACAGGGGTGAGAAAAATACACCGATAATGAAAAATACAGAGTGCACAGAATAAATAGATGAAATGAAGAATCTGTATGGATGTAAGATAGTCATTACAAGAGGAGCATAGCTCGTTTCATAACCTCCCGACCACCCCTAAGCTATCCCAATCACACTCTCATACTTAATCACAATCTCAATCTCAATCTCAATCTTGTTTATAAAAAATATGTCTTTAGTGTATTATTTAAAAAGAAGAGAACATATTTATATCTTAGTATCTTAAACTCGTTTACATAAGACTAATACTCTCTATCTAATAAACTATTCATTCAACAATCTTTCAAATCATGCTGAACGAAAGATATGGCCTATTATGTTCTTTTCAACTTTAATAATTTTTATAAATAAGTCCTATTACAACGATGTTGCAAGAGGATGAGTACGGTGTGATATAATAGTGTGGGAAAGGGAGGACAAGTATGTGGTGTTGAAAGGAGAATAAAAGAGTGGGATAGGGAGAGAAGTAATCCCTTACTTACCTTGAACTTGTAAATTGGCACCGTACGGCCCGAGGGCCATAGAAGCTCATTATAATATAAGCCAATCTATGGCCCTTGAGCTTGTACATTGGCAACCTATGTCTCAAAGACCAACTAATATCATTACAATAGAGGACAGCCGCTGATGGCCTTAGGGCCATATGATATCTCATTAGACTAGAGGGAAACATATGGCCCTCGGGCCATAGGATCTCTATTTGGAATAGATGACAACTTATGGCCCTTGAGATTCTATATTGTCACCCTATGGCCCTTAAGATTCTGTATTGGCACCCTATGTCCCTAAGACCATAGGATCTCTCATTAGATTAGAGGGTAACCTATGACCCCATGACCATAGGGTGACCTAGGTGTCAATGTAAACAATAACAAACACCATGTAGGCTATTCAAGGGAACCTACATGTACAGAATGGCATCCCTATGGCACTAGGACATATTATCTCTAATTGGAATAGAGGGAAACATGTGGCCCTAGGGCCATTGGATTTCAAAATAAATTAGAGGGCAAGATATGGCTCTAGGCTCAAATGGTAGCCTTTTGATGTCAATATATAAGCCCTCCAATAGAATTTATACCATTCAAGATCGCCCAAATGGGCACATGTAAGCCCTACTGGCCAAGGGCCATATGATCTTTCATTACAATAGAGGGCAACCTATGGACTTTGAACCTATAAATTGGTACCCTATGGCCCAAGGGCCATGTGATTTCTCATTGGAATAGAAGGCAACATATGGCCCTAGGGCCAACGGTGGCCTTAGGATGTCAATGCATAAACTTTTCCACAAGAGCATTTATACCATTCAAGGTCACCCACATGGGCAACATGGCAATCTATAGAGGAAAATATTTGGCCCTTGAAATTATATATTGGCACTCTATGTCCCTAGGGCCATAAGATCTCTCACTTGAGCTTATACATTGACACCTTATGGCCCTATGTCCATTGGATCTAGCATCATACTAAAGGTCAATAGGGTGGACTATGTGTCAATGTAGAAGCTCTCAAAGAGTCTCTGGGACCTCAACCTTATATATTGGTACCCTATGGAGCTCACATCAAAATAGAGAGTAACCTATGGCCTTAAGGCTAGAAGATGGGCTAGGGGTCAATGTAGAAGCTCTCAAAGAGCATTTGTGCCATTCAAGGGCACAAAAATATGCAATATAGTAGCCCTATAGACCTAGTACCATAGGATCTGCAATAGAGAGCAACATATGGCCCTTGATCTTATGCATTGACACCCTATGGCCCTAGGACCATACGATCTCTATTTTCAATAGAGAGAAACATATGTCCCTTGAGCTTATTCATTGGCACCCTCTGGCCCTAGGTCCATAGAATCTCTCATTGGAATAGAGGGACACAACCTATGGCTCTAATTCCATAGGATCTCACATCATATAAAGGGATCTATATGGACCTAGGGCCAATGGGTGGACTAGGTGTCAATGTAGAAGCTCACAAAGAGCCTTTGGGCCCATTGGTACTCTATGGCCCTAGTTCCATAGGGTCTCACATCACACTAGAGAGGAACTTATGGCCTTAAGGGTAGAGGATGGCCTAGGTATCCATGTAGAAGCTCTCAAAGAGAATTTGGGCCATTCAAGGGCACCAACATATGCACTACAATAGCCCTATGGCCCTAGGACCAAAATATCTCTATTTGCAATAGAGAGAAACCTATGGTCTGTGAGCTTATGCACTAGCACCCAGTTGCCCTATGTCCATGGCATCTCTCATTAGAATAGAGAGAAATAACCTATTTCCCTTTACCCTATACATTGACACCTTGTGGCCCTAAGTTCATAGGATCTAACATCATACTAAAGGACCATGGGTGGACTATGTTTCAATGTAGAATCTCTCAAAGGGTATTTGGGACCATAAGCTTATACATTGGTACCCTATGGAGCTCATATCATAATAGATAGGAACCTATGGCGTTAAGGCTAGAAGATGGCCTAGGGATCAATGTAGAAGATCTCAAAGATCATTGGGCCATTCAAGGGCACAAAAATATGCACTATGGTAGCAACATAAGGCCCTTGAGCTTATGAATTGGCACCATGTAGCCCTAGGATCATAGGATATCTATTTGCAATAGAGAGAAACATATGGCCCTTGAGCTTACCCATTGGCATCCTGTGGCCCTAGGTTCATAGGATCTCTCACTGGAATAGAGGGACACAACCTATGGCCCTAATTCCACTCAATCTCACATCATACTAAAGGGCTCTCTATGGCCTCAATAGGGTGGACTAGGTGTCAATGTAGAAGCTCACATTAGAAAATTTCGGAGGTCATTTGGAGGGCCTTGTAAGAAATTGTATTTCTCTCTCTAGAAACTTTTTTTAAAATGCACTTGCACCTTGTGAGTACGTCCAAAAGGAGAACCAGACACTCTGAAAAGTAAGATTTATATTCCCAATCGTCCTTGAAAACGGTCACTTTTTTATTTAATGCGAGCGTCTTTTTCAGGAGGTAGGTGCGGCGCATTCAATGCAGCTTACGTCATCACTGAAAGTTGAAAAGTCACAAACTGTAAAATAGTGATAGATTTTGAGGATTTTGACACCACCAATGCATCCGGAACGCCAAAATACCTTAAAAACGAATGTCTACTTGTCTCATTCCGACATCCGGAGAGGCAAAAAATATCAAAAAACCCCCAAAAATGGGCTTTTTACTAAAGACGCGCGAGGAGGCATTCTAAAATTTTAGAATGCCCCTCTGCGCGCCGTTAGTACAAAGCCCATTTTTGGGGGATTTTGGACACTTATCTTTCCAAAAAGCCCCTTTTTAGAGGTTTTTGGACATTTTCCTCTCAAAAAGCTCCCTAAAAAAAAGAAAAAAGGGCCTTTTTACTAATGGCGCGCGAGGAGGCATTCCAAAATTTTGGAATGCCCCCTCGCGTGCCGTTAGTACAAAGCTTCTTTTAGTGATTTTTGGACACTTATCTTTCCAAAAAGCCCCTTTTTAGAGGTTTTTGGACATTTTCCTCTCAAAAAGATCCCTAAAAAGAGGAAAAAGGGGCCTTTTTACTAACGGCGCGCGAGGAGGCATTCCAAAATTTTGGAATGCCCCCTCGCGCGCCGTTAGTACAAAGCTCTTTTTAGTGATTTTTGGACACTTATCTTTCCAAAAAGGCCCTTTTTAGAGGTTTTTGGACATTTTCCTCTAAAAAAGCTCCCTAAAAAGAGGAAAAATGGCCTTTTTACTAACGGCGCGCGAGGAGGCATTCCAAAATTTTGAAATGCCCCCGCGCGCGCCGTTAGTAAAATGTTCTTTTAGGGGTGTTTGACATTTTTGGCCTCTTTGGATGTCTAAGCGAGGCAATTGGACATTCATTTCTAGGAGATATGTGTGTTCCGGACGCATTGGCAGTATCAAAAGTTTCAAAATCTTCCACCACTTGATAGTTTTGTGACTTTTTGAGTTCTAGTGATGACGTATCCCGTATCAAATGCACCGCATCTACCTTCTGAAAAAGGTGCTCGTATTAAATAAAAGAGAGTGCTCGTCTTCAAGGACCACTAGATTATTAAATGAGGAGAGGGACACCTTTTATATTTTTGTTAATATCAATCTATTTTTCTACGTAACGTAGGCTCTTCTCTCATTGGAGGAGCTTATTTTCCTCTCTCTACCAAAAGGCCCTCCAAAAGACCTCCGAAATCTCCTAATGCAAAGAGCCTTTGGGTTCTTTAGCTTATACATTAGTACCCTATAGCCCTAAGGACATAGGGTCTCATATCATAATAGGGAGGAACCTACGGCCTTAAGGATAGAGGATGGCCTAGGTGTCAATGTAGAAGTTCTCAATGGGCCATTCAAGGCTACCAACATATGCACTATGGTATCCCTATGGCCCGAGGACGATAGAATCTCTATTTTTATTAAAGAGAAACCTATCACCCTTGAGCTTATGCATTGGCACCTTCTGTCCCTAAGTCCATATGATCTCTCACCATACTAGAAGGACACAACCTATGACCCTAATTCCATAGTATCTCACATCATACTAGGGCACTCTTTGACCCTAGGGCCTTAAGGTGGATTAGGTGTCAATGTAGAAGCTCACAAAGAGTCTTTGGGACCTTAACCTTATACATTAGTACCCTATGTCCCTAAGTCCATAGGGTCTCCCATTATACGAGAGAGGAACCTAGGGCCATAAGGGTACAGAATGGCCTAGGGGTCAATGTAAAATCCCTCAAGCATTTGGGCCATTCAAGGGCACCAACATATGCACTATGGTAGCCCTATGGTCCTAGGACCATATAGTCTCTATTTGGAATAGAGAGAAACCTATGGTCCTTTAGCTTATACATTGGCACCATGTGGCCCTAGCTCCATAGGATCTCACTCTAGAATAGAGGGAAACAACCTACAGCCCTTGACCTATAAATTGACACCTTATGGCCCTAAGTCCATAAGATCTCACATCATATTAAAGGACACTCTATGGCCCAAGGGCCATTGGGTGGGCTCTGTATCAATGTAGAAACTCTCAAAGATCCGTTGGGCCCTTGATCTTATACATTGGTACCCTATGGCCCTGAGGCCATATGATCTAACATTAGAAGAGACAAGATCATATGGTCTTAAGGCTAGAGGATGGCATGGGGATCAATGTAGAATATTTCAATGGGCCATTCAAGGGCACCAACATATGCACTATGGTATCCCCATGTGAGCCCTATGGCCCAAGGACCATAGGATCTCTATTTGCTTATGCATTGACACTCACTATCCCTAGGTCCATAAGATCTCTCACTAGAATAGAGGGACAAAAACTATGTCCCTAAGTCCATAGAATCTCACATCATACTAAAAGTCACATGTGTCAATGTAGAAGCTCTCAAATATGACATGGTCCCTTGAGATTATAAACGGGTACCTATGGTCTTAGGGCCATAGGATCTCACATCATACTAGAGAGTAACCCATGGCCTTGAGGGTAGAGGATGGACTAGGGGTCAATGTAGAATCTCTCAAAGAGCATTTGGGCCATTCCACAGTATCCCTATGGCCCTAGGACCATAGGGTCTCTATTTGCAATAAAGAGAAACCTATGTTCATTGAGCTTATGCATGGGCACCCTCTGGCCCTAGGTCCATAGGATCTCTCACTAGAATAGAGGGAAATAACCTATGGCCCTTGACCTTATACATTGGCACCTTATGGCCCTAAGTCCATAGGATCTCACATCCTACTAAAGATGAACCTATTGTGCACCATGGAAGCCCTATGACCCCAGGTCCATAGGATCTCTCTTTACAATAGAGGGAAACCTATGATATATTTCTAGTATGTGTAATACTATATAAGCAAGCTAGTATCCATCTAGAAAAAATATATGTTGTTAATTTTACAGAAAATGGCACCCATGAGTATGTCAAAGTAAATTGATGCAACAGGGACAACACCAAGTTTTTGGTATCTAGAGTTTTACGTACCAAATGATGGAAGTGATGGGAGGGTCCATTTATTCTTTCAAGCTAAAGAGAAATCACCCTTCAAAGATTTTTGGGTTGCTAGGGAGATAAAGAAAGATTTTTCAGATCTTGATATGTCTCCATGTCCTTGAGTAAAGATATTGAATGGTGATTCCAAACTATTGGAGTCTGTGGCCTTTGCTCAAGGCTTGGTGAAGCTTACAGTGATGGACTGTCAATGTCAAAAGCAAGGTGGGTAGATCTTACAAAAGAAACTCCAATTGAGAACTTCATAGACATATATACTGAGGGCTTTAAGAAAGTCACTCAATATTTGGGTAAATTGAGTAACACAAAGAAGAATGAGAAGCAAAATAACGACGATATAGGTAAAGTAAGTCAAGCTACGACTCTCAAGGAGAGTGATAATCCCTCACTTGGAGAAAACAGTATAGATGTGTCCCAAGAAGATCTTTCAATTATACGCTTAGAGACTCAACAAGCAGGACATGCCAGTATACTTGTAGCCCCCACAATTGAAAACCCCTCTGTGGCAGTGGTCGTGGACTCAACCTCCTTAGATGTGTTGAACTCTATTGTCCAACCGAAAGAGATAGATCTTGATAAAGAAGGTGCAAAAACTTATAAGAATGGGATAGATGGATATGTTGGAATTGGCCACTATTTTAAATTTGGAGTGCAATTTACCCAATTAATCCAATTTAATGATTTAATCTTGCACTAGAAGCCTACAAAATATAGACCCTTATCAGGTATGTATGTAAGATACCTATTGAAGCAGTTTGCAGGGCACTCTAGACTAGTCTCCACTCCAGTAGACCTAATGTCATATAATATCCAATTACAAAAATGCCTCTCTAAACAACTGAATTGCATGGAGACAAGCTAGCCAACATTCCATCATAGCAGCTAGAGCTTTTATGCTCAGCAATAGCACTAAGTATGCTTCCAGGTAAGACTTATACAAGTTAAGGTCTGCAAGGATAGTGATAGATGCTCCCAAAGAGGTAGTTGTTTGAATATCCAAAATGGATAACATGGAGAGAATAACAACATTGAAGCAACAACCTTGTGTAGAGGTCTTAAAGCATGGTTGTAGTGAGTGAATTGCCTACTCTAATCAACAAAACCCAAGGCAGGAGTTCATGTCGGTCATGTGATGCAAGCACCTTGGGATGTAAGTTTCACGTCCCTATGCTCATTTTATTTACAGATATGTGTTGAAATAGATATATTTTATTTTTTGTTTCTTTTGAAGGCCTTTGTAGATGCGGATTAAATCATGTTCAACCATAAATAATTTGCCAATAAAGAAGGACACATCGTCATGTATGATGATGAAATCTACAACCAATGGGTAAACATATTGGAGAAGTATCAGACATCAGGTGCTCGTAGGAAACAACCATGCATAAAAACGTTTAGATGCCTAAAAGGTTTAGAAGATAGTGATGTCAAGTTACTACAACAAGAGATGATAGAAGAGAAGATATGCTTACTGAGGCAACCACATAAAGCATACATGTTCAACCTCTCTGCATGTGCAATGAACTTAAAGACGACCAAGATTTTTATGGCTCAAATGTTAGTGGTGTTTAAAGAGCTAGATCCGTCTGTAGCAGCTACCTCGTGGGAAGAATGTAAGTCTCATTATAACATTACAAATGAGATCTACAAATCTCTCTTCACAAGTTGTACTCAATGGCTTAATTTGAGCTACAAAAAGAAAATGAGAAACAGCCACTTCCAAAAATCACCAAGGGATATGTGCAAGGGATCCTTGCACAAAAGAATAGAACTTTAAGTTCACTTTACCATGGACAATCAAGTGCATTGGGAAGAATTTGAAAGCCATTGAGTTTCTTTGCAGTGGGATTAGCTCTACAATTTGTGTTGGTGTATGTATCATAGATATAACACACAATATCTTATATCTAGTGGTTGGAGTGCTATCCAATTTGCTAAAGTAATTGATGGAGTATGTGGTGTGTCACATCAACCATCAGAGTTTGTAATCATTGGCTTAGTCAAGTATTAGCATGATGCCTCCTTAAAGAAGGCAATTTCTGAAAGATATAGATGGCATGAAATGCATGTTCTACCTTTGAGCTCCTTAATAGCATCAGAAACCATCCAAACATGTGCTCTTTGTGAAGTACTTTTTGGGGTTTGGGCATTCTTTAGTCAAGGAGAGAAATATACCAACTATTCCAGTGTTAAAGAGTCATTTTTGGAGCCAATGCATTCTCTCTACATCAACAAGAACGAGTATGATGTTGTGACCACGACCAAAGCCTTTTTTTTGCATCGTGCAATCAGATGCATCTGTCTCAAAGAATATGATCAAGTAACATACATCTTCTCATTAGGCTATGGGATTAAAGAGGCACTACAACAACAAATAGAGGTGATATCAATTGCCTGTATCAATGATCAAATGATGCAATTGGAAGCTCTTTGTCATTCCACAATGGATGAAGACCCTGATCTTCGAAGGTGGGCAAGTGTAGATACCACATAGATTGTCAATTCCAAAGAGTAAGAGGAAGAAATTGAAGAACTATTGGATGCAAGTGCTCATGCCATTCTAGAAAGTCTATAGGAAACAGGTTAAGCTAGCCACCCATGATATTACATCATTGATTATTAAATTATTACTTTATATTATTTTTTCCATTTCAAATCCACCCATTTTGTTCAAAACATTGATAATTAGTTTGTTCTTTTTCTCAATTTATTTTAGAAATGTCAACTTGTGAGTGAGTTTTTCCCTCAGTACATGTATTGAGGCAAATAGCACCCTACATATATATGGTCATAAGATATATTATGTAATACTTTAAGGATAATTGAACATAAGATGTTTATTATAATCCATTTATGGCTAAAAGCACGCTTTGGTGGTACAAAAAGAACTGTCCTTGATAGCACCTTTGACAAATCTCCGAGCTACAATTTCTACATGTCACATGAAAAACTACCTATTAGGAGAATCTAAAAACACAAGGTCCAAAAAATTCTGACCTAAACTACAAAATTTTTACCAATCTCCACTTTTTCATTGGTAGAAGTAAAATAGGTCCTTTTTTTGTACCACCAAACTACGCTTTCACCCTTATAGTGTGTCGGATAAAGCTATGGGTTTGGTTAGAGTACCCTATGACATGAGGATCATAGAGTTCTATGAAGAAATGTCCCCTTATGGACTTAGGGCAATAAGATCCCCAAAAGCATTTGGACTATCGTACAACCTTAAAGACATAGGGTGATGAAATAAAATCTCTAGAAAGACACATGACCATTTGGGATACCCTATGACCTTAGGGCCATAGGGTGCTTCGCTTGGATCTCTATGGAGACACCTTATAACATATAGCATGACATCCTATGGCCTTCAGGTCATAGGGTGGTTATTCTAGCTCACCTAAAAACTATTTCAAAGTCTCAAAAAAAAATTCCTTTGGCCTAACAATCTTGTTAAAAATCTTAGGTTCATAGTATGTTGACTCTAGACTAGACTTATGGAAGAAGATACATCAACTTATTGCCTTGGACTCATAGGGATTATATAAAATAGGGGCATAGATTCCCTAGCTTGTAATTAAGGTTATATTATTCTTGTGAGAATAAAATGAGATAAAAAATCCATAAAGGTTTTTGGGCTGCAAAACTACTGAATGAGAGTGTGAATAGCTAATTTATAATCATCTTATTTCATATTTTAGGTTGAGTGTAATTTATTTTATTGTGAATTAATGGTGTAAGCATTTCAAATAATTATCTTTGTATTGCAAATAGCTAGATTAAATGTATATTCAACATTTGTTAGATATGTCAAATATTTGGCTAGATAATAAACATCAAGTATCAAAGCACACATGGTTTATAAAACATTTCTTTGTTGGTTTATGTGAAGATCAAATTCTTCAATTGCAACAGGGTTTTATTCAAAGAAAGAAAGTGTGAGTATCTTGGTGAGAACTATGGATTTGTTTTTCTTCTCGATAATGTATAGAGTTAAAATGGATATCTTGAATTTATTTTAATAGAGGAAGTTAGGACTAGTATAGTTTTTAGCTTGTATTGCACCAATTAGAACATTGTATCAACGTGTATTACAAAGCAATGGTTGTATAATGTATGAGAATTATTTAAGTTTGTAAAATTGGATTGTATTTTTAGTGGTTAAATTTAAACCTATCAATGAATTTTGTGGATATGTTTGTACTTTTAAAAAAGTTCCTTTATAATTTTGTGACCTTGATTAGTTTCTTGAGGATACTTTTATAGCATATTTAAGACGTGCCACACTTTCAATTCTTTTAAAACTTCTAGCATGCAATACTTTTGAGGATTCTATCAGACAACCAAATTCACATAAGTGTTTATTGAGACCACTGAGAAAAGTAAATGTGTTATCCAATTTAATAATAATATACAAAAAAGAATTTTGTGATCATGTGACTTTAAATTCAATAAAAACATGAAGATGAAGACTTGGAAATCTATCTATTGTTTAAAACGAGCACCTACAAAGTTATTGTTGATTCTCTTTGCAATGCTCCCCTTTGCACTTAAAAAACTATTGTTACTATCATTTTTACCCTTCCCTTTTCATAAGTATATAGGTCATTGTTCAAATTCAAATTCCTTTTATAGTGTACACTTACAAAGGAACCTATGGTTTTGAGACCACAAGGGTAGCATAGTTTAGCTCTTTTTGCAGTCTTCAAGATGTGTATTAGTAGCATCACATGTTTTTAGCTTCTCTGGGTGTCTTGTGTGATGGTCCAAGTGACACCTAAGAAGGAAAGAGAAACAGGATCTATATAACACTACGGCTACTATGTTCAAAGATTACCATGTTATGGTCATAAAACCATACAATGGGTACCCTATTGCCCTCGACCATAGAGTCCCAATATAGATTGTCTACAAGTATAGTTTGGTCACCAATGGCCTTGGGGACATTGAGTATTCTTCGTAGTAAATTAGTATGTTAAAGGGCACCTTTATCACCCTATGTCCATAAGTCCATAGGGTTGTCTAACTATGATCTATGTTATTAAGAACCCTTATGGCCCTTGGTACTTAGGGTTCTAATATACCAATACATAAAAATAAAGCTACAATACATTAGGCTCGAAACAAAGCATGTTATGGTCATAAAAATCATATAGAGGGTACCCATTATGGTACTTAGGGTTCTAATATACCAATACATAAAAATAAAGCTACAATACATTAGGCTCAAAACAAAGCATGTTATGGTCATAAAAATCATATAGAGGGTACCCATTATGGTTCCACAACCAAAGGGTGTCAACATGGATTGTCTAGAAGAACACTCAGTCCACTATTATCCTTGGGGCCATTGGATACTTTTCATATGTATAATATTATTCTCTTGATGGGCACATTGACTATCCTATCGTCTTAGGGATTTAGGTTGCAGCAAACATAGAAGGCACCCTTTGTCATTAGGATCTATATAATACTAAGTAAATAGGCAAAGGAGTTATTTCACTAAACTATATCATATGGTCCAAAGGCTATATATTAGTTCTTTTCATGTATGAAGTAATCCATAAATGCTATGTGGCCTTAGTGCCATATAGCGATACATACAAAAACCACCCTATGGCCCTAAGTCCATAGGGTGCTACATGCAAAAAGTACCCTACAATGTTGAGGTTATAGAGTTGTCTCTTGTTTATGCATGCAAAAGTTACCCTACAATCCTGAGGTTTTACAGTACTCCTTATATTTCCCATGGCCTTAGGACCATAGGGTGACACATTCCAAAAGTACCCTACTACAATCCCAAGGTTATAGAGTTCTCTCTATATTATATATTAAAAAAATCCTATCCCTATAGCCCTAAAGACAAAGATTGATATATTTTAGGCTCTTATAGATTCTTTAAGATACCAACACAAATCCATAGGATGAAATATGGTTTTCTTAAAGAAACTTATTATCAATACTTTTTGCTCTAGACTTCCTATGGCCCTTGGGCCACATGCTGCAAATATAGAGGTGCATCCTATAGGCCTAAGGCTATAAAGTTTTTTCCATTTTATACCTATATAAAATCTTATCCATATAGCCCTAAGACCATGAAAAGGTGTATTCTACGCTCTTGTAAAGTCTTCAAGACAAATAAAGAGAGTACCTATGTAGTTTTCTTCAAGAAACGTACGATCAATTGTATGTGTCTCAAAACAACATAGTGTCAATGTAAAATCTCTACAAGAGTATTTAGGCCATTCAAGGGCACCTATATGGGCACCATGGTAGCCCTATGGTCCTAGGGCCATAAGAACTCTCAACCTATGATACTTGAGATTATACATTGGTACACTTTCGCCCTAAGACCATTTTCGGATCTCTCTTTTGATCAGAGGGAAACCTAAGGCTCTTGAGTACTATGGCTCTTGGTCCATAGGATCTCTCATTACAATGGCCTATAATCTATGATCCGTGAGATTATGCATTAGCACCCTATGGCCCTAGGTCCATATGATCTCTCATTAGAGTAGAGGAAAACGTACATTCCTAGGATCACAGAGCAACCTAGATGTCAATGTTATAGAATTGATATGTTATTATTTATTGCAGCTAACAGGTGGAAAAGACTAGACCGAGCTAGGCCTATGTGAATGGAAATATACATATATTGTACATTCTATTATTCAAGTGCTCTTTATGAGCTTTGGCCATTTATGACTGGCCCGCCAGTTTGTAATCACTTTGACCATTCAAAAAATCTATAAATGAAATACGTGCAAGAGGGAAATGGTCACTCTTGCACGGAGGGAGATTACACCCAGTGTCGGTCTCATTCTTCTCTTCTCTCTCGTCGTGCCAGGCATAGCACTCCACTCTAGGAGGTGCATCTGCACATGTTCTCTTCCTTTCTCTCGCTCGAGTTATCTCTCTTTGTAGCATACATCGTAGATTATGTGCTATGTGAGGCGTCAGGTATGCTGATTTGTTTATTTATAATTAGTAGCGTGTTGTTTAGGGTATTTTGCAGGGCAGCCACGCATTCCGTTTGTAGGAGTGGTATCAGAGTTGTGGCTATGCTCTTGGACTTGCAACGATGATAACTATGGAGATTATGGTGAACAAAGATAAGTCATGCTTACTAACACTTATTTTTTTTTCTTCTTGTTTAAATTAGAGGTATGTGATAATTAGGAACCTCCTCGCATCATAAGCATTTCAAATTGTTTAAAGATATTGATTTTTTTTTATTTTTTATTTTTGTGTGTGTGCTTAATTGCATATCTATATAGGTAAGGATAATTGGTTGTACGATAACTACACTCTAGAGCATATTATGCGTTAATATGATGCATGCCAATTTTTTTCTTTCATTTTTCTCATTCGTGTGTCATAGAATCAACTTCACGAGAGCATATATATTGGAAGATGATGAGAAAGAGAATATATGGGGACTATCAAAGCTTTGATGGCTTACAACAAGGAGGTTTAAGAAGAAGATTAGTCGGATAAAATCACATCATGTAGGAACAATCCCTTAGACTATAGAATTTTTGCTTCTAGTTGCTTGCTTGCAGCAATCAAACAAACGTCTCTGTCCACCAAACCATCAAAACGGCCCACACTATCCATCCATTGCAGATGCTACCCAAACTTCGGCAGTGGCAGCGTCTACCATCTGGCAAACCACCATCGATTCTGTTTTTTCTTTCTATCTCTCTCTCTCTCAACTGCCATTCTCTATCTCTCCACTCCAGTCTCCACCCACTGGCAACACCTACCATCTGGCAAGCCACCATCAATTAAAATTTTTCTTTCTATCTCTCTCTCTCTCTCTCAACTCCCATTCTCTCTCTCTCCACTCCAATCGCCACCCGCTGACCATGAGATGTCATCTCTCTCTATCTCTCTATCTCTCTCTCTCATCTCTTGATGCATCTGTCGCACTAGAACTCCTAGATGATAGAGCCATCTTAAGGCCAAGCATTGCACTCCATTCAGCTTTGCTTCAACCACTTGATATGATGAGTATAGAGTTCAGCGATCGATGCAACTTCCAGTCTGAACCGAGTAATAAACGCACTGGCTGCAATTGTTCCATTCTTGCATGGCTGTACCGTCAAGCAACTAGCTTCCATACACACAGAATTGCTAGTTCATTGCAAGAGTAACACCCGTGTAGATCTCTCTCTCTCTCTCTCTCACCCTCTAGACGCCATGCAAATTCTTTAAAGAAACAATAAATAAATAAAAGGGGGCGGCCCATCTGCAGTGTCATCTGCGTGCCTCCTCACTAATTGACACCTCCATTTGGAGGTGGGATCAATGGCTCATGATCACCGGTTGATCGTGACCGTTGGACTGCATACGGAATGCAAAAGATTCCCACTTTCTCGGATTCGGGAATTGAACCACTACCCTCTCCCGCACGAGATTGACTCTAACCATTAGGCTAACGTGTGCTCGTTGAAAGGTGTGTGTGGGATAAGTTTATAGATCATGGCATCGCAGACAGGTTTACACCTAGTTCACACCGAGTTCGCACTGAGTTCACACCAAATTTGGTGTGGTGTGCAGGCCCTCCCTAGTTCACACCGTGTTCACATCAAGTTCACACCAAATTTGGTGTGGTGCACATATCTCCGAGTTCACGCTTAGTGCACACCTAGTTTAAATGTCGATCACACAGCTCGGATTGCACTTGCCTTGCAATGACTACTGTGGGCCATTGATCCCACCTCCCTGGGGAGGTGTCATTTAGTGACGAGGATCTGCGTGCCCACCCTTTGTCCTCATGCACCCACCCTGACTGCCAAAATCCAGCTGTTGTTTTCTCTTTGAAGTTTGACCTACTGGCAGACACACACATATTTATTGCCCCTTTGTGTGCTTTATGGGTGCACACACACCTCCACTTCCAACCCACCATGCACGTTCTCTCTCTCCCCCCAACACTGTTGCCCAATACTCTATCTCTCCCTCACATGCAATCGAGTCTCGCTCACTAATTTTAGTGGTATGCAAGGCGTTGGCCCACCACAACCACACACAACTACAGACGGCTAGGCATACAGACCAGTGCTTTCAATCTCTTCTTTAACTCATCCTCAATAAGAGAATGCCGGCTGTGTTCCTCCTCTAACACTCCTTTTAAGAAATCCCTTTCCCTGGATGCTTTGTGCAAGTCTAATTGAAGATTTCTCAATCTTTGCTTCATAGTATCAAGTTTACTCTCCAGGTGGTTGATTCTCTCAAGGGAAAGAGTATTGTCGGAAACGGGCAAGGCCGATCTTGCAATTGATGGAGCACCATCTTCCATTGAGAGCTTTAGAAAAGAGCTCAAATTTTTCATCCTGCTCGTTATTCGCTCCTGCATCTACTGAAAATTCTCACTTTCAAGCCGTGCTGCCTATTATCATAGAGGTAGGGGTTTTTGGGAAAATCAAGCAAGGCTTCTTGTTAGCGGGTTGCCGCCACGACGAACGTCTATAGCATAGCTATTGGGCACTAACATAATATCAATACTTAGGGAAGTGACTTGGATGGGGCAGAGAAACTCTTTGAGATCTTCAATCTCAATAAGTGAACCTTAACGAGTAAACACAACAACTCTACAAGAAAACAAACAGGTTTGGTTGCAATCCAACAAGGTACCAAAATCACAATACATCATGAAAATGGTCCTAAAAATTGTAGTAGAACATACTAGAAATGTCGCCCTATGGTCTAGGAACACTCTCCTATGGTTAAAACGACTAAAAACAATGATCTAAGCACTCAAATATTCAATTATAGTTTGTAGACACATAGTCGCAAACCAGAGAAAATCTGACAATGCTTACAGTTTAATTAAAGATCAAAGAGAGAGGAACAGAATGCAAGTTTCAAAATTGAAAACTGATAACCCAGCCGTTAGAAAAGTTGATTACAAGTTAGAGCATCTTTGTAGCTTGAGCGTACGTACAACAGAGCTCTTTCTTCTCTGAAGATAAGCCTCCTTTCACATTAAGGTTATTGACATTTATACATAGGGAATTCTAAATGGCCAGTGGCCAGTTCACATGGACCTTTACAAATATCATGATAGCATTACAACTCAAGGAATTGACCTACTACTTTGGAGTCAACTTTTACACAGAGTATCATTACACTACCGTGGAAAACTAATAGAGTACAAATATGGTGTCTGGCTACGGGTTCGGCAATGTGGGTGCCCTTTTGATCTATCTCTTTACCCATTTGATCTGTCTCTTAACATTCCCCCCTTCCTGAATCTTGTCGTCCCTTGACACAACCTTATGTAGTCTTGTCATAGGGTTGTCTTCAGCTTTGTTTTCAGGGTTGGTCTTCATCTTGGGAAGTGCATCGTTGTTGATGATGCTCCCACCTTCCTTGAGTGCTTCATATCTACCATGTTGTTGATACATGACTTGATCTTTGATTATCGAGGTAAATTTTCTTATGGTTGTGCATTCACCTCTTTGTTGCCAGTCTTAGCCGCTGTAAAGATAAATGTTGATGTGTCTGAGCTTGTACAACTGATCCTCTTTGTGGCGTGGACTTTATGATGGGTTTGCTTTCAAGGTCCACTGAAATTTGAGTTGTTTGCAGCAGTAGGTAGCCAATGTTGAAGCATTATGTGAGCTACATATGATTATTTTTGATAGCTTACTTGCTAGATTTTTCATTGCTTGTCTTTGTAGGCCAGTTTTTGACTTGCCATTGTTTGATGGATCTTTGTTCTTGACCTTGGAGATAAAAGATTCTCTTGATAAGCATATGGAGACCTGCAGTTTTTGCTCCAAGTTATTGTCGATTGATTTGGATAGCCATTTCCTTATTGTTGATGTAGAAGGAATATATACAAGAAGTCAATGATGAGGGTTTCTAGATTAGGGTCTAAAACCTGGATGACCAAAGGGAAAAAAAAGCAGTGGGAAAAAAGTACCTTTGGTATACGCTCTTATTGGAGTTGATCATTTCCACTTGAAGTACCTATCATGCAAGGTGAGTGTTGGGGAGAAATAAAGGAAGAGTGCCTAATGCAAGTGCCAATTATGGGACACTCTACATGCTTATGAGAAATTTTCAAACAAAAGCATGCAGTGTAAGAGATGGAGTTGATGGGTGCTTCAAGGAACAAATGTAGCATGTGACATCAAAGGACATCCCAATAGCTTCCACGTTTCCAAAAAGGGTTTTTGATGTAGGAGCTTCTCCGCTCATACCTCACTGTGCTAAGTGTGCAAGTGTCTTTTGGATTTCCTCCACTTACCACTATACTACAATTACTTTGACTCTTATGCTCACCTATACACCAGCATGAGCGACACGACTTAATTATGGTTAACTCTTCCAGCTTGAGCAGTACCTATAAAAGCTAAGTTGCTTAGACCACAAAGAATGTTACATGAAGGTTTGGGACTAGCACCTTGCTCATTTAGTGGCTTAGCTGCCCAGATCTGACTTTTATGCCATGTATTTTTAATGGCGACTTGGACTTACATGTTCAAGGCCAGAAACCCAATTCCATAAGTTTTGGAAATTTAGGCCTCTTCCATTGTGTTGGTCATTGGATGCCACCATTTTGTCGAGTAGGTTGGCATACTTTGTCTCCTCTTGACTTGCTTGTCTAGTGATTGATGTATCCTTTGCTTTATCTAGCATGAGGAGGGGTTGAATCTGTGTGTGGGTTCTTTGTGTTTGAGTTTCCACGAGCAATTTTGGAACCCATCTTGTTTTTGGTCCTTGTGTGACCGTATTTGGCATTTTATCTTCTTATATAATTTGATGGACATTATGCTTCAGTATCCACAATAGATGATTTCCATTGTAGAAGCCTTGATTTTGGAGTTGATGATGAGGTATCCATCTAGAGATTGGAGCAGCCTTTGTTGCAATTGGATTTTGTTGGTTGTTGGTTGTCATTGCTTAACTTTGGATATAAGTTTGTGCTGCATGAATTCTCTTGGTTCTTCGAGATTGAGCTACAATGTTTGGTAACAATATTTGAGTGTTACCTTCATAAAACCCTTGTGCTTCAAGTAGCTTCACTCAAATCATCCGTTTTTGCATCCGTCTGGGTTGGGTAGCTCGGTTGAAGTTTGACTTTGGTACCCATACTACGTGTTATGTTGCTTTCTTGGAAGATCTTTTCTTTTGCCTTTTTTTGTTGTTTTTTAAGAGACAGACCGAATAGGTGCCCAACTGGTTGTACACGTAGCTCGACACCACATCTGTACTCTATTAGTTTTTTGAGCTAGTGTAGTAATACTTTGTGTAAATCTTGATTCCATAGTGGTGGATCAATTCCCTGGCTGTCATGATATCGTAAAGGTCCATGTGAGCTGGCCACTAGTCATTTAGAAAGACCTAGGTATAGATGTCAATAACTTTAATGTGACAAGGAGGCTTATCTTTAGAGAAGAAAGAGCTCAGCTATACATATGCTCAAGCGACTACAAAATTCCAACTTGTAATCATCGCAGCTAATGAATGGGTAATCAAATTTTAGTTGTAAAAATTGCATTGTGTTCCTCTTTCTTTTCTCTTTCATTCAAGTGTAAGCATTTTTAGTTTTGATATGGTTCATGACTATACGCCTGTGAGCTTTAATTCCAGATTTGAGTGCTTAAATCAATGTTTTTAGTCGTTTTAACCATCGGAGAGTGTTCCTAGATCATAGGGAGATATTTTTGGATAGTTCTATTGAAGTTTTCTAGACCTTTTTCATGATTGATCGTGATTTTGGTAACTTGTTGGATTGTGACTAGACTTGGTAGGATAGTTTTCCTAGGTGTCCTAGACCTCCCCCTAGAGTTTTGTTGCATTTTGAGTCCGTTCAAGTGCCGATATTGTGTGATGGTCTGGAGCTGTGAGAAAGGACATAAAGAGATTTCCCTAATCATTGAGTGTTTTTTTCTTGTAGAGTTGTTGTGTTTGTTTGTTAAGGTTCATTTCTTGAGATCGACGATCTCAAAGACTCTCTATGTCCCATCCGAGTCACTTCCCTAAGTATTGACATTATGCTAGTGTCAAATCACTATGCTAGAGACGTCCATCAGGATGGACGTCTATAGAATAGCTATTGAGCACTAACATAATGTCAATCCTCAAGGAAGTGACTAGGATGGGGCACAGAGACTCTTTGAGATCGTCAATCTCAAGAAGTAAACCTCAGTAAGCAAGCACACTAACTTGACAAGAAAACCAACACTCAATGATCACGGAAATATGTCTATGTCCTTTCTCATAGCTCTAGTTAATCACGCCATTTTGGCACAGGAACGTATTCAAAATGCAACAAAACTTTAGGAGGAGGTCTAGGACACCTAGGGACACTAACATACCAAGTTTGGTCACAACCCGACAAGGTACAAAAATCACAATCCATCATGAAAAAGGTCCTCAAAACTGCAACAGAACTATCCATAAAGGTCGCCCTACTGTCTAAGAATAGTCTCATATGGTCAAAATGATAAAATTGGTGATTTAAGCACTTAAATTTGCAATTACAGCCCACAAACGTGTAGTCGCAAACCACATCAAAACTAACAATGCTTACACTTGAAGTAAAGATCAAAAAGAGAGAAACACAATGCAAGTTTCAAAACTAAAAACGGATAATTACCCAATCATTACCTGCGATGATTACAAGATGCAGCTTCGTAGTCGATTGAATGTACGTATAGTAGAGCTATTTATTCTCTAAAGATAAGCCTCCTTTTCACATTAAAGTTATTGAACTTTATACTTAGGGATTTTTAAATGGCCACTGGCCAGTTCATGGACAACATTACAACTTAGGGAATTGATCCACTACTCTAGAATCAAGATTTACACACAAAATATTACTACACTAGCTTCGAAAACTAATAGAGTACAAATGTGGTGCTCGGCTATATGTATGACCAATTAGGCCCCCTTTCGACCTATCTCTTAACATTGTTCTTCTCTTGCTTGAGTTTTTTACCTTGTGTTGATAGTGTGTCTTGTTCTTTGTAGAACTTGCTGGTTGAGGTGGGTGGGTCTAGGCTATTAGTGCTAGGTATGTCAAGCCCGCAGGCACATCCTATAGCAGGCAATTCACTTTGCATGGTCTTTGCATGGCAAGTTCACCCTTTATATATGTAAAGAGGCTTTTAATCAATACAGAAGGAGTTTTTATTTTTGTATCTCTCTCTCTCTCTCTCTCTCTCTCTCTCTCTCTCTCTCTCTCTCTCTCTCTCTCTCTCTCTCTCTCTCTCTCTCTCTCTCTCTCTCTCTCTCTCTCTCTCTCTCTCTCTCTCTCTCTCTCTCTCTCTCTCTCTCTCTCTCGTGCGCGCGTTTCTCTTCACGCTCAGATCCTCGCCATGGTAGTTTTTTGCCATCATCCACCCTAGCTCCGATCCTAACATCTGGTATCAGAGCCGAGGCGGGCAAGCTTGATGAAAGCGCTGTAGGTCGGTGTTCTCTGCTGCATCTCAAGATGTTGGAAATTTTGGCAGGCCCCAGGCGCTATCGTGGTTGTTCCTAGGCGGGTGAAAGCGTGGTTTGGTGGTACAAAAAAAGGACCTATTTTACTTCTACCAATGAAAAAGTGGGGACTAGTAAAATTTTTGTAGTTTAGGTCCAACTTTTTGGACCTTTCGTTTTTAGATTCTCCTTTTGAAGATCTATCCACTGATATATAGTATGATAAGTAGTTTTTCATGTGACATGTATAAATTGTAGCTCAAAGATTTGTCAAAGGTGCTGTCAAGGACAGTCCTTTTTGTACCACCAAAGCGTGCTTTTAGCTAGGCAGGCAGAAGCTATAGGCTTAGATGGCGCATTTCAAAATGTTGGTGCACAAGCTTGGTGTCTGCAGGTGGCCATTGGCAGGTTCTAGTTGCAGGTGGAGCATTTTGGCACATTGCTGTAAACCGGCAGTCCTCCATGCGGTGGTATTGCTTCATAGCATTATGAAACACCGCCTGTTGTAGAAATAGGAGGTTGCAACCAAACATAGTTGGCATAGCAAGGCTAGCATATTGAGATGCTCAAAGGCCTACTCATTGAATTGCAACAACATATGAAAATGCCCACAATAACAAAGGGTAACTATTTATCGATACAAACTTTTTAAAACACTTGCCAATAGTTTTAATGGAGTCTTTTTGCAAGCATTTTGATGCACATTGGGCTGCAAAGGTTATGGTGATACTTGCACAAAGCACAAAGCCTCAGGCCACACCTAAGGCTCAGAAGCTACAAAGGCTAGGAGTCATCAAGGAGCAGGCTTTACTCAAGGAGGTAAGAAAGCTTCTAGCAGCAGGTTTCATTTATCCAGTGGAGAATTCAGAGTGGGTCTCTCCTGTTGTTGTCACTCCTAAGAAAAATGGCAAGTGGAGGGTGTGTGTGGATTACCATCCACTCAATGAGGCAACAAAAAGAGATCACTTTCCCCTCCCATTTCAGGATGAGATACTAAATGAAGTAGCTGGTCATGAGAAGTACACTATGTGTGATGGCTACTCAAGTTACTTTCAAATAGGTATCGCATTGGAGGATCAATTGAAAACAACCTTTATCACTCCTTGGGGTTGTTATGCTTTTAGAGTCATGCCATTTGGCCTGACAAATGCTCCTGCAACTTTCCAATGCTTCATGAACATGGTGTTTCAAGCATTCTTTTGAAAGTCCATTAGGGTTTTTATTGATGATTTTTGCATTTATAGCTCAAAATCATTGCATCTACAAAGGGTAGAAGAAGGTTTAAAGAAGCTCTATGACATGGGAGGTCAACTCAACCCCGACAAGTGTCACATAGCTGAGGATGAAGTGATCTTGCTTGGTCACAAGGTTTCCTGTAAAGGCATTGAGGTGGATCCTTCAAAGGCAAAGGCTCTTATTGAGCTCCCCTCACCCAAGAATCTCAAAGAGGTCATATCATTCATTCAAAAAGTGAAGTATATGTCACGCTTTATTCACTTAGCTTCGGAGTTGCTTCATCCTTTGCAAAAGTTGACACAACAAGTAGAATTTGCATGGTCTGATGAGCTTGAAGAGTATTTTTGTAACATTAAAGTCATTTTGCAGAACTACCAACACTCATGCCTCCTTGTTGGGAGTACACATTCTTTGTTAGCTCTAGTGTTGGAAGGGAAACAATTGGTGCTGTGTTGCTACAACAAGATCCCCACAGTACAAGGATGCGACCCATCTACTTTGCTAGTAGGGTCATGAATGCTTTGGAGAGAGACTACACAGAAGCAGAACTCATGATGCTTTCTCTCATGTTTGCAGTGAGAAAGTTTAGATCCTACCTGCTCCCAAAACCTTTTGTAATCCTCACCGTAGAGAATTTGTTCCCTTGGGTGTCATCTCAAATGAATCTTAGTACTAGGATCTCAAAGTGGATTATGGAGTTGCAAGAGTTTCAATACTCTTTCAAGGTAGAAGATAGTGTGCGTGCACAATTGGCAGGGATTCTCACTTATAGGGTGCATGAAAAGGAGATTAAGGTGCCTGAAGTAAAGACCCTACCATTACCACCACCAAAAAGTATTCCTAATGCTTTTACCTTGTTCTTTGATGGAGATTTTCTTCGAGCCACAGGAAAAGCGGGGGGAGGGCTAGTGTTGCTCAACCCAAGTGTAGAGGTGGTCATGAAAGAGAAGTTCAATCTACCAAGTTCAGCTAGCAACAATGAAGCAGAATACGACACACTAATTCATGGTTTGAAGATGTGCATTGGCCAAGGGATACAACGCCTCATGGTAAAGGGAGATGCACTTCTCATTGTTAAACAGATTTTAGGAATTTGGGCATGCAAGAATGAAAGCTTACGGACAAAAGTTCATGCCATTCGTAGATTGTTTAATCAATTTGAAGAAGTGCAACTATATCATATTCCTAGGAAACAGAATGAAGATGCCGATTTACTTGCACAGCAAGTAGTTACATGTGTAGAGAAAGAAGTGCAGGTCATCATGGTGGCAGCAACTGTCAAGCAACCGAGATACCAAGGATTGGAGTCATTGACTCCCATTATTAGCTACATTTTGGAGGGCGAGTTTCCAAAAGACTTCACGAAGGCTCAGAAGAGGAGACTCATGAAGAAGGCAAGCGCATATCTCTTCCTAGAAGGCTCCCTCTATCAAAGAGGGAGGGATCAAGTATGCAGAAGAGTACCAACTATTGAGGAAATTCCAGCCATTCTGAAAGGTTTGCATGAAGAGGCATGTGGTGGTCATTTTGCCCAAGAATTAACTGTGAAGAATATTTTGCTTGCGGGGTATGTTTGGCCAAGTTTGCATGTGGATGTTCAACATTGGTGTAAAAGCTGTCACACTTGTCAGATAAATGGAAATAGAAGGTTGGTGCATGGCCCGAGGCAAATAGTGCTTGCAAATGGACCCTTTGAAAAGTGGGGCATTGATGCTATGGGTCCTCTGCCTAGGACAAAAAATGGTAAACTCTACATTCTAGTGGCTGTAGACTATATGACTAGGTGGGAGGAAGCACAAAGTGTGGCAAAGGTAAATGAGAGGATAGTGAGAAAATTCGTCTACACTCACATTTGTTGTAGATTTGGCACACCTTTGGAGATTGTTTCCGATAATGGTCCAGGGTTTAGAAAGGGATTGCTCACAGAAGTCTGTGAAGAACTTCACATTCTACATCGTCACAGTACACCCTACTATCCCCAATCAAATGGTTTGGTAGAAAAAGCTAATGGTGTCATTGCAGGCATCATTAGAAAGATGGTGAAAAACAAGACAAAGTTGTGGGATGACTTCTTGGATGGTGCCTTGTGGGCGTATCGAACCACATATAGGGAAGCCACGGAGTTCACACCATTTCACTTGGTCTATGGTCAAGAGGCTTTACAGCCAATTGAGCTAAACATTCCAACAATGCGACTTCATGGCAAATCAGCACAAGATGATCAAGAATCATGGATGGATCGACTTCTTACCTTAGCTGAGCTTGAGTGGAAAAGAGAAGCAGCATACGAGTGCTATAAGAGGAAAGCCACACAGACAAAGGAGAAGCGTGACAAGAAACTGAAGGACAAAGGCATCAATGAAGGAGATCTTGTGCTAAGGTATGACAATCGACTCGATAATCGTTTTGATACCAAATTTGAAATTAGATGGCAAGGGCCATACATAGTCAAGAAGGCTTTCAATTCTAGTTACTATCAGCTTATGGACTTGAATGGTAAAGAGCACTCTAGCAAGGTAAACGGGTATCGCTTGAAGCCCTATTTGAGTCGCCTTCTACCAAAGGATCTACCAAAGATCTGTCAAAAGGCCACTGTCTCATGTAAGTATTGTTACATGAAGCATGAGTGTAACTCTAGCCAAAATTCTGAGGGGTCAAACAATAAAGATCTCGTCAAGGACTCTGAAGCACTCTCTTTGGAAAAGATGCTCTATGATGGTACATGAATATACCATCATCAAGGGGGAGGGCTAATGATAGCCGTTTTTCGGCTCTTTGTAATTGCCACAGTGAGTTACCTCACCCTACCAAAATCACCCAAACACTGTGGCTATCCCTACCATTTCACTGTACATAGGCGTGCGTGAGTCACAGGACTTTCCCATATCTTCTTAAAAAACCCTCAATTAGCTAGTCATTGGGCTAGTTGAGCCAAAAAAATAAAAATAAAAATAAAAAAATAAGTATATTATGGCCCATGCGTATGTAAATATTTCTTTGTATATAGGGCCTAAATAAAAGATTTTTTCATAATTATTTTGATATTTATTTAAATATTTCTACCTAGGTGTGTGTTATTTATGCTCTGTACATTGCCTCACCATTACCACAATTCTTCTTACCATTTTTCATACTCTTTATTCCATATAGAAATATTTTCATGTAAGCTTCTCTTATATTTGGTGTAACTCCACCCCAACAAAAATCCAAAAAAACTAGTTTTATTTATGTGTATATTTTTTCACTATTGTGATTTTTCCCTTTCTACATCTATTTTGTTTTTTTTCTAAAAAATTAGAACACCAAAAATATTTATCTTTTTATGGTAGCCTCATAATGAGAGAGATTTCTTTTGACCCCTTTATATTTTTTCCACGTATATTATTTATATTTGACATGTACATATTTTTTAGACCCCTCAATATTTGATTTTCTTAGTTGTACTATTCACTTATATCATGATCTCAACAATATCTTCAATTATAGACCTACCAAATAAGGTCAAGGGTAGGTGGCATGCATACATGCACTATGGAGGGCTCACTCTTGGAGGTATTCAAAAGAATCATCCAAAGAAGGACCCCACAAGGACCTTGTGCAGTGGAAAAAAACGGTCGGTTTTGCTAAATTTTTAAAGTTCACTTGCTCTCCGAATCTGAAAAGGTGATACAAACAAAAGTTGTAGCTCGTGGGCTGAAATTTTGTCTCAAATTTTTTCATATTTTTTTGAGCTACGAGCTGTGAGCTATGATTTTATTAGTGGACCCCAGTTTTCCCATGCTATGCAGCCACACTCTCTCTTCCACTTTATCATTTTCCTCTTTCACACACACTTCTCCACTCATCATCCCCACCTCTGTCACCACTCCTCTCTGCACCTTACTCACCTTCTCCTCAACCTTGAAGAATAAGAGAAACCATAGTGAACTCATACCTCCCACACACAATTCCATTCCAAAATTGACCACCTAGTCTCATTTTTCCTCCTCCAATTTACCCATATCTATCAAAAAAACCACAAAATTCAGCCTCTTCTCTTAAAAGACAGCATCATGGTGGTTGATTACTCAGCTTCAATTACCTTGTCTCTCAAGGAAGGTCAAGAGTGGAGAAAAAATGTACCGTCAAAGCTAGTGGACCGTCAACAGGCATCAAAATCGGCCCTACTCAAGACACTTGGAGCATCAACCTTGTAAGAAAGCCACCTTTTCTTACCTCTTAAGAGTTTTTCTTCCTTATTTGTATCCTACATGGATACTCCCATTGTAAATATCCAATTCCATTTGTAAATTAATACTAACTCTACTAACACTAACCCACTATGAAAAGTCCTATCACCTCCATTTCTCTCCTCTCTCTTTCCCCACCAACTTCTTGATAATTCCAAGCAAAAGAAATTAGATAAATTGCTGAAAATCTAACCCAACCATGGTTAGAGGAGTAACCCTAGCCGTCAAAATTTCTATAAAAGGAGGGTGTAGCTAGCAAAAAATGGGGAGCCATAAGCAAGAGCACTATGCTATAGCTTGAGAAGCCAAGCTCAACCTCTCTAGAAAGAGCTCTTGAGTGGAAGCTCATTGTCTTATGCATGTGCATGTGTTGTAATAGGAGATTAGCAAGGGAACTCTATGCCATTGTAAGAGAGAGAGTGATAATTCAATTGAGAGTAGGAAATCTATCATTTCTCCTACTAGTGTAAGCCCAACATTTGCTAAATCAAGGAGGGTGGATTTGGACTAAGCTTGGATACTTTGTCTCCCTTCCAACGTGAAGTAATGGACAACAATGATGCGTAAGTGTCTTGGTGTTTTTTTGTTAAGTTCTTGATAGCTTGTCTCTGGTGTTGTCATCAATCTAGCCATAAATCCCACATACTGTAAGAGGGCGACAGGGTGGAGGAGACTCTCCTGGCCTTAAGACAGTGATTGGGGTGGCTTTTCTTGTGATGTGTTGTGGTGAAATTTACGCAAGCTATGTTGAAAAAATACTAATCTCACTTTGATTTGTCATGACAGATTTGTAAGAAGGTATTAATGCAACAAGCACCCCCTCCCCCTTTCTCTCTCTTTCTTAAATATATAGTTGTGTTTGCTTGATCATTGCCGATACGTTTCAAAGCAGCCCGAGCACTCTCTCTCTCTCTCTCTCTCTCTCTCTCTCTCTCTCTCTCTCCCTCTCTCTCTCCCTCTCTCTCTCTCTCTACGCGTCCTAGTTCGCATCCAAAACTAGGTGGTGCCCCAAATTTGTGTAGGGTTAGGTTGCGAGTTTGTGTGTGTGTTTGTTGTTTTTTCCAACCCCAACCCAATTGAGCAGCATGGGAGCCTTGAAGGGTGTCTAGAGGTTGCTCTTCTTGTTGCCCGCCCCGGACCGCCTCACTATCTACAAAAGTAGAGCTCAACAAGTGGTCCAATTTTTGATGGTGGTCATAAACTAGAGAAACTTCTCAAAAAGTTATCTATCATGGAAGAGATTTGCATGCATGCAGAGCAAGCTCTAACACTAAGGCAGCTTCTGCATAGCATGAAGATTTTCTTCAAGAATATGGTAAAAAAATTGATAAACTATTTTACTATCATATATTTGTCATCTTTTGTCTATTGTCAAAACAATCATATGCGTTTCAGTCAAAGCCTTCATTTAGCTTATAAATTGTCAGCTTATTTCCATGTAGTCAAACATTTGTACGGGCTATAAACACTGCCACAAATGAGTGGTAAGACCTCCCAAGTTCTTAGTTTTTTGTTCTCAAGTCCTATTTTGTTATCGCTTCTTGTGAGGTTACTAGGTACACCTTAAACCCAAGGTTTGGCAGTGAACCAAAAACTCCATTTTTGGTAGCTAAATATTTGGCCTACACCCTATCTATTCAAGGGGGGGTTACTGACATAGCATCAGGTTATGGATACATAAAAAATCCTTGGTTGTGCAAGAACCTAAAACTCACGGCTAACAAGTACACCAAAAACTCGAGGCATCATGAGTTGCTTGTCTAGTTCGGGCTTGAGCGGGGGGTTGTTAGGTATGTCAAGCTAGTGGACACAGCCTATAGCAGGCAGTTCACTTTGCATGGCCTATGCCTGGCAAATTCACCCTTTATATATGTAAAGAGTATTTAATCAATACACAAGGAGTTTTTATTTTTGGCTCTCTCTCTCTCTCTCATTTCTCTGCACGCTCAGCTCCTCGCCATGGCAGTCCTTTGCCATCATCCACCCTAGCTCCGATCCTAACAATTACTTTAGACTTTCTGGCCCCAACATTAGAATTTCCTTGGAAGTATCCCTAAGCAGTGATTGACTCATTCATTTGATGCTACCCACCCAATGACCTTTGGTTGTTGATGTTGAGCTTGAGCTTGAGCTTGAGCTTCATGTATCCAAACTAGTTCTTTAACTTTAATGTGCTCTTTGGATACCAATACTTGGTTGAGATTCTTCGTCTTTTGGATGCTTTTTTGTGATGGAAACTTTGGTTCCTAGAATTTTTGCTTTTGTGTCCATTGCATTGTTGATGGTGTGGCTCTTGATGTAGAGGCTTTGTGGGAAGCTTGATGAAAGCTCTTTGAGGGTAAAGTTGTCTTCCGAGGTTGATATACTTCAAATTTTACCTTAGATTTACCTTTTTCTTCTATGCTTGGTTGCTCCTTTTCTACATTGACTTGAGGTGCTTTTGGGGCTTTTGATGGTGTTGTTGTTGAATATATTCCTTTTTGTTGAAAGAAGATGCTCCTCCAACTTTCTATTAGGATCAGACTCTCTTTGAAATTATGGGAGTTGATTATGTGGAAAGTATCTTTATATTCCTTGATACTCAATTTGAGTATGGCTTCTACCACTCTGAAGCTAGGAATTGCCATTTTAGAACTTGTGTACACTATCTCCTCTTTCTTGGTGACTTGTGGCTTTCCCATCATGATCCATGTTCCATAAGTCATTAGGTTCTTTTTCGTTTATGTATCTATTACAACTGAACATCTGATATTGAGTCCTATTTCTCCACATATGCTGAATTTGATCATCATAGGAGACAGTCGATCTTCTTCCTTGTCCGTGTTCTTCTTTTCATATTTTGATTGTTGAATATTTGATGAACTTGAAAACTTTGCTTCTTTATCTGGTTTCATTTGCACTCTTTCTGTAGTCGGCTTCTTTGAAACATATTTTCTTGATTCTTGAGGTATGTCAATGATGACACGTTCTCGTTGTTTCTTTGCTTCCTTCATTTGCACTTTGGGCATCATGCTCCATGACGTAGCTATTTGTTTCACCTTTTTTGCTTTCACACTCACAAAACTCATTAACTTCCTTCAACACCTTTATCGTAAATAAGGGAATTATATCATAGCCATCTTCATCACAAAATTTGGTGTTGGTCACTAAAACTCCAGTGTTCGTCTTTGACTCTTTAGGTCATTTGCACTTTTTCTTGATTCCCTGCTTATGTTTAAGGCATTGTTTTCTTTTATGTAGCTTAGTTTCTAAAGATGTTTTCTCATGCAACCTCTTCGCTTTCATTTTATCTCGTTACGCTTTCCATGATTTTCTTCCTACTCTCACCGTTATGTTTTTTATTTCTGTTTAAATAGGCAATGTGGATTCCTCCTCAACAATTGCATTTCGGGTAGCTTCTTGAGCTTGAGCTTGAGCTTGAGCTTGAGTCATTACATTTAAAGGAATGGAGGGTTCTACCTTGGATTCGCTTGAAGAAGGCATCACACCTACAATATTCATTGTCTCTTTCCCTTTGTAGTCTGGATTCTTAGCACAATGTTGGCGTAGATGGTCTCTTCAACAACATTCACAGAATACAAAGAATTCTATTTGTGGACCCTTGTTTGGACAACTTTGTGCCCAATGATCACCTCCACACTCATAGCATGGACCTTCTTGTTTCAAAGCTGGTGATCCAACCAATGGTTGTTCTTGCCTACTAGGAATATTCTTTGACCCATACTCATGATTGGATATGAACATGAGCATATTCGAATTCGCATCCATGGAGTACTAGTTTTTCACGGGTTGCGGCACATGTGTGAGTTAAGTGTAGTTGAATACTACTCTACCATCTTTCTGAAGAGGTAGTTGTTTCCCTAGCATTTGTTGCATCTTTGGTTGAGTGTTACACCATGGAGTGGTATGATCACCTCCACAAGTATTACATCTCCTCACTTGAGCTTGTCGTACATTCATGTTTTTTTTGTACCTTTGGTTTCTTATTCTAATCACCCCCTCCATCACTTGATCAATGATTGGTTCCCAAGGAGTTTGAACATCTCTCTTTGTTGTTGATTCTCTCTTTGGAGATGATGCACTACTAGTCGTGTTGTCTGTATCTTCACTCTCCATAGGCCTTACAATTGTCAACAAGATATAGTGCTTCTCTAGTGACTTGTTCAAACGTTCTGCATCCCTTCAAATGGAGGTCCTTTTTTAGAGTTTCATTCCTCAATCCCTCTATGAAGATAATTGATAGTCTCTCATCTTGTGGTAGCTCTCTCACGGGACATCTCTCAATGTATTGTTTGAAGCGAAGCACAATTTCCTTCACTCTTTCATCCTTTTTCTGTTTGAAAGTGTAGATCTGTGACACTATGTTGTGTTTGATTCCCCTTTTTGAGAACTCCTCTACAAACTCTTATAAGAGTTGCGCTATGTTTGAAAAATCATCTGTATTTAGTGGTTGGAACCACGTAAAAGCCATTCCTTCTAATGTCAACCCAAATCCCTCATATTGTGTATAGAAATGTGCAATCTGTTTAGCACTCAATACTTGTTTAAAGAGTGAGACATGATCATCTAGATCCCTTGACCCATTGTATTTTGTTTTAACACATTGAGCCACTTGATATGGTCTTAATTGTTGTGGTCCAGCGACAAATCTAACCAATTTGTGGTCTCTCGCAAAGTCGGATCTTGTCCTCTCCTCTAGTCTTGGAAAAAATCCCGGTGGAATCCTCTTTGATGTGTACTCTGGCATCATTTTTTTTTGAAAGTAAATAGAGATTGGAGTACCCTTGTATGTGTATCTCTCTAGGTCAGTTGGATCAACAAGTTTGTCCTCACGTCCATACTTATCTACCATCAAAACTTGCTCTCCGTTGGCATCTATATACGTAAATGCATAGAGGTTCTTGTGGGTGGTCAACTCTCTAGAATAGGGTTCTACACACATGTAGAAGATATATTGATCCCCATTTGTAAATCTATATAAGACCTCATAAGTGTAACCCATAAGAACTTGCACGGATTCATTGGTTATAATGAATCTCACGTTTGGTTTGTTGATCAGAGGATGCCTCTCCTCTATGTATTCTCCCAATCCCCTTGTTGTAAGCATTGCAACATTTTTCATGTCTCTGAGTGGAGTAGAAAACCGTGGTGGTGGATGATTTGTCATGGTCAAGGCTCACTCAAAACTCTCAAGGTACTCTCTTACAAGACCACTTTGGCTTAGTGCAACTTATCTCTTGTTGTCCCTGGTTAGGTCTCCCAAAAATCAAGAATCTGTGACTTTTTGGTCTCTAAAAATCAGTCGTGGGGTACCCTAAAAGTTTGAATTCAGGAAAACTTGGAAAATTCAGCTTTCATCTTGGATTTACCTAACTCAGTTTGGAGTTGTGTATCAAAAGTTAGAGCACTTTTGGTGAACTGCACTTGAAACAACACTCAAAATAGTTCCAGGACCAGAACACAAGAACTTTGGCTTGTATCTTGGTCTCTAGAAGATATTTTTAGCTCAAACTTGAGATTTGGGATGTTCTCAAGTATGTCTACAAGATCACCAAGTCAGATACCCTCACTATGTTGAAGTACATGGATTGCGATCCATGTTCCCCTGTCAAAAAAAATTCTCCAAATTTTGATTGTAGGTAGACAAGGTCATATGTAGGCTCTATACCAATTTTCATCAAATTTTGAGGTTGAGCTACATGGATCATGATCCATGTTCAACCACACTTGGACTTGATATCTTGTCAGCTTGTTGCATTTTATATCCACCACATACTAAATCTCAAATGTTTTTGGATTTGTACTTGGTTTGATAGGTCAAATTCCCAACACAAGGTATGCACTGCGTTTTTTATTCTGTCACCTATTTTGCTTCCTTTTGACCCAAATTTGTGTTTTTCCAAAATTGGACTTGGGGACATGTTTGTATACACTATTGATCTGGAAAGTTTTAGGTCAACTTATTACTATGGGTACGTGGATCACGATCCATGTTTGGAGCCCAAATTGACTTCTTTTGGTACCATCGGATTCAAAGTGATTAGTAGGCTCTATGGTATCATTTTTTTTGAAAATGGACTTCCAGATTGAAAATTACGTTAGTTATGGCTATTTGTCAGAGTACTTGGCAGTTTAGGGCTTTTGATTTGGTTTTGATATCCAAATTCATTTTTTAAATGACCACTAGACTCCTTGTGATGTCATCTAGCTATGGTGAAAATATGGTATCAGTCTGTGACAAAGGAAAGGAACGTCGACTGCGATCCATGTACCTATGTGTCAGATAGTAATGAGACTTGACACACAGCTTTCCCTTGGTCTCATAATCCCTGCTATATGGTTTTTGTGTGATTTGGACTTGTTTAGGTCAGGCAAAAGTCAATTCACAGGTCTGTTGTAGGTTTTCACCTTGAATTGTTTTTGACACTTTTGATGAGTTTTTTGGTCTTTTTTGACAAAACATCTCTGGAGACTTTTGTTCACAATGGTCTATGATTGAGGCTTGAAAAGTTTTTGTTCAAAAATTTCTCAGGGATACATGGATCGCGATCCATGTTCCACCACTTTTGGACTTAATTTTTGGTGTGCTGATAGCTTGTGATGTTTGTACCTTTCTCCACAAAGAATTTCTGGATTTGGATAAATTTTGCTCAACCAAAACTAGCTAAACTACAGTTTGTTGTGAGATTTTTCACAATGTTCTGTTTTTGTCTCTTTTGACCACTTTTTGCATTTTTTTGGCATATAGCTCATTTGGGAAAGTTTTTCCAAATGGTACCAGATACCTACTACTGAAATCTCAGTCAAATTGTTTTCATGAGGTAAATGGATCCGATCCATCTTTGACCTCATTTTTGTTATTGCCTCTCATTCCAACTTCTGAGAGAGACAATAAGAAACCTCTTACACAAGATTCATTCACAAAACCCCTTAACAAACAGTGTTCAATACATACACAGGAATTAGGAATCTATCAGGTGATTGAATCCGAACTAAAAACTGAATACGCAAGAAAATAGGAATTTGACATTACACAGGGCTTCAATCCTCTTCTTCTTCTTCGTTTCATACATCCAAAATGTTACAACCATCAGGGAATAACCCGTTTTCTAATTTGAAGAGGTTTTGTCCCTTTCACATTACATATCCTGACTACTTTTTGAAAAAACTACAAACACTGAACTAGAATTATAAAACTACACCCATTTTGGGTTTAACACGTGGCACAACCCGATGGTAGATTTTTTTTCCAGTAGAAACATTTGACTCGTTTCCCACAAATCCCCTGCTAAAAAAAACTCAGTGTTTATAACTACATAGAGTGCAAAGTGAAGTACCTAGAACTTACTCCAAGATTCACAATCTACACACCACATAATCGCTAAACGGAACCCATTTTCCCAATTTGTGCACCACCTCAACATCAAGAGTGATTTACTAATGCACCATTTAGTGGCAACATGCAAATGTTGGGAACCCATCAAGTAAACCATCATCCATGAGAGCTCATACAAAACAAACTTGTAGAACCAAAGTTCTATGATCAAGTTTTTACGCCAGGAACATTCAGCAAAAATAGCCAAATTCCTACAAACTGCATCTCTTTACAAATCTGAAAATCATCAAACATATCCTCAAAATATCTTCTCAAGAAGACAATTTGATTTCAAGAACCATAGAAAAACTGACTTAAATACTCCACAAACATATCATCTTCAATATCCATCATGCTCGGCAAATCAAACTCAAAACAGTCCCCTCTTTGCAACTCAACCATTTCATTCATCGAAGTCTACAACTTTTGCAAGAAAAACATCCAAAATATCAAATCCCTTTGAACTCCACAAGCAATTTGCAAAATCAAGCTCAAAACCTTCATCTCCTGATTATTGTTTTGCAAAATCATATCCAAGCAATATGAGACTAATAATATTGGATCAACAAAATCAACATCGCCCATCTGCAAAATATGATTTGCATGCTCAAAATTCAAGAAATCTAAAAAATTCATGTAAGGTTGAGCTTCGTCCACTTTAGACACTTCACAAATCTGGAGCATCTACAACTTTGAGCTTGGTACTATCATTGCATAATTCAAAAACATCTCCACACCCAATTTTAACCCACCAATTTTCCACAAATAGTCTTTTAGATAAATCAAGATTTAGCTCAAAATGAGATATGAATCGTTTGATATAAAAAAACACCTTGCAAACCATCAAACATTTCTTCTTCAACAACTTCAACACTTGTGGAAAAAGATTAGAATCAACTCTGGACTCTGCATCATCCAAAACAAGCTTTCTCTAATCTTCGTCAATCGGGTCATTCAAAAAATATCCAACTTGATCTTTGCTTCCTGCATTCCGCTTCAAATCCCTTTTACAAAGTAGTAAACTCTCCTCTTCATCGAGTAATTTCAGGTCTTCAATTCCATTTTCAAATTCAGGTACACATTCAAAAACAAATTCAGTTTTCTTTTCATGTTCAGGTTCATATTCATAATCAAGTTCATGTTCAGGTTCAGGTTCATATTCCTAAAAAAGACTGAAGAAATATAGCTTGAAAAACTTTAGGTTCTGAAAAATTGTTGGTAACTAAAAACTGACAACTTGAGGATGTTTTATGTTGGAAACAATAACAAGTTGTTGAAAACACCATTGAGAATCATCATCACTAAGGTAATCATCAAACTCATCCTCCTCTGAAATACATTCACACGCTTCTTGCAACCTTGATATCTGCTTAACTAAGGTAATCATCAAACTCATCTTCATACTCTTCTGAAATACATTCACATGCTTCTTGCAACCTTGATATTTGCTTAAAAATTGAGCATGACTTTCTCTTTGTATCGACATGACTATTATTCCACTTGTGTGCATCATAAGAACATCAGAGAACCAATCTAGATCCTCTTGAGCATCTCACATGTCCTGATGACGTGATGCATCCTGAAAACATTGCAAAATTCGATACAGCTCCCTCGACAGCTTTGACATGCAGTACTTCACACATACCTCTTCCTTCTGATGAAGCGTACACATATAAAGACATTTCTTGATGGAATGGCCATGCTTTTGACAAATACAACATTGCTTCTTATTCTTCTTCTTGGCCATTAAGTAGACATTAAGAAATAGAGACAAATAATATCACCATAATCCAAGAATCAGTATGACAATGCATTAAACTGAAATTTTTTACAAACTGTCAGGAAACTGCTAGAATCTGCTTGAATTTCTTACAAACTGTCAAGAAATTACCTGATTCCACATGAAAACTGCCCAAATTTCCTGCAAATTGTCAGAAAACACCCTGCATTGCTTAAAAATGCCATCAGGTTGCAAAAACTACCTTGAAAATAGTACGGTGACACCCTAATTGTTGATAAATTCTTGATTTTTGAAAACATCCTGAAAATAAAAAAGGCCGTGAATAGAACTAGGATTTCCACTCCTTAATTTGCCACTCCTAACAAAAACCAGCAAAGGATCACTAAGTGTTATTGCCTCTTATTCCAAATCCCAAGAGAGACAATAAGAAACCTCTTACACAAGATTCATTCACAAAATCCCGTAACAAACGGCATTCAATACATACACTGGAATCAAGAATCTCTCAGGTGACTGAATCCAAACTGAAAACTGAATACACAAGAAAATAGGAATTTGACATTGCACAGGGCTTCAATCCTCTTCTTCTTCTTTGTTCCATACGCCCAAAACATTACAACCATTAGAAAATAACCCGTTTTCTGATTTGAAAAGGTTTTGTCCCTTTCACACTACAAATGCTCACTACTTCTTGAAAAAACTACAACTACTGAAATGGAATTATAAAACTACACCCATTTTTTGTTTAGAAATTTTGATATGAAACTTGGTCATCTTATATTCCATGTGATGGTGATACTCTTCCCCAAATCTTTTTGAATTTGGATAACTTTTTCCTCGTCAGAAGTGAGTTTTTCTGTCTGCCCTGTGATTTTTGACTAGTTTCTGTATTTGGCTATTTTGACCAACTTTTTTCAGTTTTTTGACATGGTCCCTTTTGGAAAAGTTGTTCTACTACTTATCCGGGATATACTTGTCAGATATCAGCTCCAAATATCAAAAGGTACATGGATCGCGATCCATGTTTGACAACATTTTTTTCATGAATTTTGTTCTACTGGTTATGTATTCCATATAGAAGCCAAATCTCACCCTTTTTTGAATTTGGATCCCAAAAAGTTGAGAAATCCCAAATTTTGTGTTTGCAATGTTTGTTTTGTTATTTTTTCCCTAACAGCCAATTCTGATGTGATTTTTGAGTTTTTCTTTCAAGAAAACTTGATCATAGAAATAATCATCTGATGCTGACTATAATTGGTCACTTTCCTACAAAATTGGTCTCTGCGGTACATGGATCGCGATCCATGTTCCTCCACAGAATCTGGTCAAACTATCCAGATTGCTCCTAGAGAGTATGCCAATGCCCTTGATCCACAAATTTTTGAATTTGGATCACTTTTGAGGTCTCTACCACCAAATTTTCAAAATTTCATAGTTATGGTCATTTTTGCCAAAATAGGGTTTTCACCCTTTTTTCCATGAATCTTTTCACCCAAATTTGATGGTGGTAGTGTCTACTTAACGTGGTCCTAAGTATTAAAACGAAACATGAAACAAAAACAAGCAAAACGGTACAAAGTAAAGTCAAAATGGAAAATGAAACAACACTCTGAAAGCATAGAGAAAATCGAAGAATTGAATTCTTTTGGCTATCTCACTCACAACACTCTTTACCTCTTGAGAATAGATCTAGCAAGTCCTCAACTTTTAGACTCTTTCTCAAGCACTCAACCCCATGTTTATCTGCTTTACTGCTAAGGTTTAAATGGAATGGAGAGAACGAATCTTCAAAAAAGAATGCTTTAAATACGGATCAGGTCAGTCACCATCTAATGATCATATTCCCAACAACGGTGCCAATGTTAGCGCGTCGTGGCAACAGAGATCTATAGCATATCTATCGGGCACTAACACAATGTCAATACTTAGGAAAGTGACTCGGATGGGGCATGGAGACTCTTTGAGATTGTCAATCTTAAGAAGTGAACCTTAACAAGTAAACACAACAACTCTACAAGAAAACTAGCACTCAACGATCAAAGAAATCTGCCTATGTTCTTTGTCACAGCTCTAGGTCATCACGCCATTTCGGCACTCAACTGAAAAGTAGTTATCACAATTGAGAATTGAGAAGAAATTACTACAATTGGAATGCAGTAAGCTGTAATTTTATTTGAGATTGTGTGCTTATCTGTGTGTAGATGAGAGATTGCAGTGAACTTTGGTTGTTCAATGTGGTTGTTTTAGAGGAGTGGGGTGTTGTGATTCCACTTGAACTATAGAGAGGTGTGTGTGTATTTTTGGGCGTTCTTGTTCTTTCCCCTTTCCATATTTTGGTGTCTCCACTGAGGAGCACATATATTGCTCCTTGGTTGAAGATGCTAGATAGTCAGATTTTGAAGAGTAGGTATCACTAAAGAGATGTAGTCAGTGTTTCCAATTCTCACTAGGGTTGAAGATTTGGAAACATGGCTACAGGATTATGGACTCTTCTTGTTAGAGAGTTAATTATCAAGAGAAGCATGTATGGCTCAAGTTTTTCCTCTCATGGTTCATGGTAAAGCAAATATATGGTAGGATGGGTTGCACGATGAAGAGAAGGTGAATTGGAAAAGTTTAGAAGCAGCTTTTTGATGCAAATTTGTAGTTGAAAGATATAGAAGTTGGGAATTCTGAAGCAAAACTTGGATGAAAATTTTTGAGCATGTGAGTGGGAGTTTGAAGCCCCTTGCATGCATCTTAACAAGGTAATTTTTCTAAAGTTAAGTTTATGGACCGTCTACATGGAGAGATTTTTGACAAATTCAAAGTAGAAGAACCTATGATGTATGAAAAAGTGGTGAATTTTTCAAGAGTCAAGACAAAGAAATTTCTGAAAAAGGTTCACATGAAGTATGGGTTGTCATATGCGATGGTGTCGATGCCACTTGCTATTGTAGAAAGATAGATCAAGCGGATGAGAGAGAGTTTGCCTGTATGAGATGATCTGAGGGTTCTTTGGTTACAAAAAGATAGGGTTTTACAAATGGCTATGCTCTTAGCTAAAGAGATTCCAACAATTGAAGAGATTGAAGTGGATCCAAAAAAGTCAAAGGATATATTGTCAATCCTAGATATGATTTCGTGCCGCTTCGCTTCCATGTGGGAAAAAGAGCAAAGAAATGTAAGCTAAGCTTCTTTGAAGCCTACACATTTACTGAGTAGTGATGAGGGCTTGTTAATAGGAGGCCAAGTTAAATGCTTAATGTATGCCAAATGCAGCTTTAAGGGGGCATAACTTATGTTTTCTATGCTAAAAGTGGGTATGTTCGAGGCAACTAAGAATGTAAGTTTATGCGCTAGAACTATAGTGCTCAAGGTTATCTACAACCTTGTCTTTACGGTGTTAGGAGTTTTTTGGAAGAAGTGATCAAACATATGTACATACACATGCATGGTGCATCGAGTAAAGTATTGCCCATTTTCCAGAGCCAGGTGGTTACGTGGGACCCACATGTGTACAGGTAGGACAATATGTACATAGTACATCGATTTTCATTATCACCAGTACCAGTGTGTTTTTTCTACAATAATTAGGAGTTGGTGGAGCGTAAACTTCTCAAGGAAGCTATCCGTGGGCCGATGACATGAGGTAAGGAGGTGCGTCAAGTGGCATCCAGTGGTGTCAGGAGGTCGAATGGGGTCAATACTTGCACGTGGTGAGCGAGAACACAACAGGGATGTTTTCTTGTGAGATGAATTATGTAAAAAATCTCATCATAAGAACTGTATTTGGTAGCCACTTCACGTGATTGAGGGATGCATTATTGGGGAAAGTTGAGTGCCATGTGCACGGATGGATGTAGAAGGGTGACAAAAATGCACTATGTGGCCAATTTTTGGCCTGTTCAGGGTCCGTTTGAAGTCAATCATAAGGCCAAACGTGCCCAAGGGATAAAGTGAAGTGTGGAAACTTGAAAACCTGAGAGAAACCAGAAAAACCATGGAGAGAAGAGGAAGAAAAGTCCCAACTGAGTTTTTACTGTTTTTGGAGCTTGTTTTGGCCATAAACTTCTCATTTGAGTTCGGATTTGAGCACTTTGATATTGTAGATTGGCATTTTTGGCCGCTCCAAATGCAATGGTGCTATTGATTTTGCCAAGTTCCTCACTTTTTCCTTCTATTTTGGCTGTGTAAGTTTCTCCTATGAGCGAAGCCTCTGCTTAAATTTGTGATTGTATCTGACATATTTCATCTATATTGTGTAAGCTATTTGCCCCATTGGTGTTGGCCCAAGCTCAATTATATCTAAACATCAAACATATTCTTTTTTTGGGTGTGTGTTAGAAGCTGGACACACCCTACGAAAACTGACTACTCGGTAGATTATCATTTATCATTTTTTGTAATTATTCATTTATTGGGGCTTACAGATTGTATCCCAGTTTTGATAGTTAGATTGAGTAGATGGTTGATTTGGAACTTCAGGGTTTGAGAAATGTAACGTATTTATACCACTTTTTGACCTTAATGAAAAACCTTTTGTCATTTTAAAAAGTTTTAAAGTCTGTGAGTGAGCGTACTGTGTACGAGAGAGAGTGTGAGCTTCATCTTGACGCTACGTGTGCACCAGTGGTCGGAATTGAGTGCGGAGAAGTGCAGCGTGTTGCCCCCGACAAGAGCTACACGCCAATACCTACATTGCACGCGTACGGTCCGGTTTTGCAAGCTCCATCTACGAGCTTCATCTGGTGATTTGGTGAGCATATGTTGTCTGATTTTGCATTGCAGCATATCTACGCGTTCACATTGAGTATAGCTACGCATTAAGCACTTTAGATTTCGGAAACGAAGACCTGCAAATTTCGGCCAAACATCCTACGTGATTTTGCACCGGGTGTTTTAGGCTGGGGTTTTGGTTCATAGACCTTAGGGAGAGAAACCTATTGGAATTAGTAGAGTCCCCTGCAAGTTCTGTGGTGTTTTGATATTGTTTGATGGGTGTTCGGCTCTAGAAAGCGTTGTAGGAAGTTTCCTCTTATGCACTCTTGAAGACTGTGACTTAGACATTGGGTAGAGACCTCTGAAGGAATTAGTTAGGAGTTGGTCGAGTGTAGGTTGACACCTTATGCTTGCTTCCACGCACCTGCGGGTCGAGCTTCGTCCTTAGCTGACAAATCTTGTTAGGTGAGTTCTCGCTATGCTGACGTCCGTCGCGATGTATCCGTCCAACATTGGTGCCGCTGTCGGGGATGATAACCTTAGGTAGGTGACCGAGACTAGTCCTTGAGGATACGGATTTTTGGCTTTCCAAGAGTCTTGTTTTACATTTAGATAGGATCAGAGGGTGGAGGACTCTCTAGGTCTAAGAGGGAGTCTAGGAAGCGTGTCTCTGGCCTAAATCCTTCGACTTAGGTAGACCGAGATAGTTTTAGGTATTAGTTGAGTTCTTGAGTAGGAATTGGAGTGGTAGAAGCGGTGAGAGGAGAGCTTGAGAGTCCGGAGAGGCCAAAAAGCAACCAAAACACCATGATCACCATTTCACAGGATGAGTAGGAGTAGAGTAAGTAGGACATCATGATTCAAGATCTAGAGCACTTCATGCATGTATACTTGCTTGGTAAGTTCATCACAAGGTTGTAAAAGACGCAAAAAGACGCAAAAGTGTGTTTGAAAGCTGAAGTGAAGTCCAAAAGTTATTGTGAGTGTTTCTGATAGAGCTGCAGAGCATTAGGAGCATTTTTGTCAGAAAAAAAAATATTTTTAAGCCAGGAGACATCCTCCGCGTAGGATGTCTACATGCTAATCTAGTGGGAATTTTGGGATTTTGAGTTGACCAGTGTGTTCAAAAGGTGGGGTTTACCCTATTTTCAACTGGAAAGTGGAAATTTGACCATATCTTGACATGATAAGGCCAGATAGACTAAAATTGGCAGACATCCTACCCAAATTGTGCCAAAGCATTATTTTAAGACCAAAACCATAGGATGGCTGCATGAGCATGATCTGCATGATATATTGAGTGACTAAGAGGGGTTTCATCTCATTTGGGTGAGGAAATTGGGTTCAAAGCAGACTTTAGCACTTTTGGCTGAAAAACGACAAGAACAACTAAAATTGGGGACTTTTGAAATCCAAACCAAAATCTAAGCATAACACTCGGTTGCTGACATCAAGGGGAAGCTGTGGGTCAAGTCTGGTGTCAAACATGCCAAAAAAACATCCTACGCGTAGGATGTCTTCTATGTGATTTTGCACTCCAAACCTAATTTTGAGCATACCAAAGTGATCAGCAACTCAAGGGGAGCCTGTGTTTTGAATTTGAAGCCTTTTTTATGAAAAAGACATCCTACGCGTAGGATGTCTAAAGCAAGAAATTGAAGCGAGATACTGACTGTGGGCATAGCAAGGTGTTGTATAGCCTGAGGCAAGCCTCCTAGTCAATTTTGGTCCAAATTGGAGTTGATTAGACTGATCAAGACCAACAACAGGCTGTCGGAACAGATTTCTGATCCATTGACCAGCTTATAGGTGTCCAAATCAAAAAGTAAAAACAGCTGTGGACTCAGCACGTCAAGGGGAATCCATAGTGAAAAAATCCAGGCAAAATAAAGCAGGAGACATCCTACGTGTAGGATGTCTATCGGGGCTTACTAAAGAGAAAATTTGACTGGGCTTAGACAGTAAGGTTCCATTTTGCTTAAGGGTTCCAGAACTTCTTTCAGAAGTGAATTTGGACCTTGTTTGTCCATTTAACGGAGCAAAGATTGAATTCATACTTTTGCACGTAAATTGGCCAACACTCAAGGGAAGTACAGTTCTAGGTTAGCAGACCTAATCCAAAGCATCAGCAGTGTATAAAATACAGTAGTGGTTGAGATTAACTCTCCAGTTATACCAATCATTACTAAGATAACCTCTAGCAGTTAAATGCTTTGATTCAATTGCCGAAATTAAACGCTTGTGTATAGGTATATTCAGCAGCAAAGCAAGAAGTTGAGTGGAGACTGATCCTTTGCCAGGTGAGTGGTTAGATTTTTTATAAATTGCATTGATAATTTTGATGAATTTAAGATCAGGAAGATACATTTTTAGAGACCAGAAGGTGGCAGGTAACCAAGGTAGCTTAGTGTCCACCGAGGAGAGTGTAACTCAGGCAAGACTAGATCCACTAGCACCGATTATTGAGGAAGGTAGTGATACTGACACGTCGTCAGACCAATCTTTCTTCATGATGGGTAGTCAACAGCCAGGAGGTTTCACCTATGACGGACCAATGCCAAGAGGAAGCACCTCCATAAATCCTTTGAATGATTCCAAGCTCACTGTGATCCTTTTAGAAGGAACAAACTCGAGGGAGCCCCTAGTCTATTTTGACTATCAAGGATGCAAGTGGATCTGTATTGAAGAAAGGTCGGCCCAGAGATTGGAGATAATTCGAGTCTATGATGATGGAGATAGATTCCGAGATGAAAAGGGGAACCACTATCTGATAGTTAGTAACCCTCAAGATTACAACAGATATGGAGATAACGTGGATAAAGGAAAAATGTTTTCAGAAGCTCAAGAACCGCCACCAAACATTGATCGACCTGGAGCAATTTTTATGTATGATAAGAAAACAACCAGGGTTTCAACTTATAATGAGAACGTGGGAATATACAAGCATGAGAGTGAGGGAATAGTCGCTTACTTTTGCTGCAAAGAACCATACTTAAATGAATTAAGCAAAGACAAGGCTCTTTACTTATTCTCTTACAAAACTGCTATGGGGAAGGATATCGTTTTTTTTTATAGGTACGGGCAAGAATACCAAAGTATTCTCCTAAAGGAGGTAGAAAAGGCAACAGATCCAAGAGCATCAACATATGCCCCAGACGAAGTGCCAAGAGCCACCTACACCCCTAGCAAGTCGACAAATCCCTTTTCAGAGGAGTATGACGCTACCTCACATTCTACCCGACCGTAGACATGCAACAATCAAAACCAACCAGCAACTCATCCATCATTGTAGGCATGGCTTCGACAGAGTGCAACATTGGAACAAGACCGAAACCGAGATGGTTATCAAGCCGCACGAGGGCTAAGGGACTTGCAAGAACCACCACTCTATTCAAGGTATTAAGGAGAGAGTAGGCCAAAGACTCAAGGGTCAACAGAGCTTGGAAGACCACCCATAGAACGAGTTCGAAGAGATGAACCATCTCTGGTAAGAACTATTAGAAATTATGGCTTCGGAGCACCACTAGAAGAGAAACCAGCCTACTACAGAAGACTAGAGGAGGTATATCGATTAGGACGTGGAGATCCAATGATGAGGTTTGTAGACCATCCTAGAATTAGACCTTCTCAAGTGCAAAAATGGGTAAACAAGAAATACACAAGAAACAGAGATCCAAGAGATCATGAGCAGCCTTTGTGCGCGTAATTAGAGTTGAAGAGGTGTTAGACTTCCCTACCCAATTTGCAGGGTTTGGACTAACCCTAGAGGATGACGCTGCTACTTGGTTTGACTCTGTCGAGCGTAGAGACTTTGAGTCTATGGAGGAAGTGTTTGACGAGTTTATCGAGGAATTCTCACAGAGGGGGATAGCTCATAATACCGTCTCACAAATCCATAAATTCAAACAGAAAGATGGGGAATTTGTACGAAAGGCAACCCTAAGACTAAAAAGATATGTTAAGTTATGTCCTGTGGAAGAACTGTGAACTCAATCCAGACTTATGCTTATATTCATCCAAGGACTAAGGAATGAAGATCTCCAGAAGGACTTACATATGAAGAGGAGCACGACATTGAATGAGTTGACCAAGGAGGCTCTTTACCTTGGAGAAAATTGTGCGGTCTACAAAGAGGGGGAGTTCAAGGACCTTGACGATGATTCATCTTCATAACAAAGTGGAAGAAAGTCTTCTAAGACAGCACCAAAAGGAGAAGTAGCTGTAAATCAAGAGCAGCTTGTAGAGGAAGTGCTAAAAAAGATTAACTTGTATGCCAAACCCCAGGCTAAACAGCCCAAGTGGTGTGCTATTGAACAAAAATGGACAAACCATGGAACAGAGGAATGTTATTATAACAAGGGATATGTGAGAGAGAGACCTTACGCTCCCCAAGCTCAGGTAGCTTCTCCTCAAGTTCCACCAATGCCTAGGTCTCAAGCAGGCAACCTACGAGGACTTGTAGGTGTAGAAAGACCACAACCAGTGTTGGGGCAACAACCACCCCTACCAAGATAACGATCAGTCGGTATAAGATACACACCAACCGTAACCGAATAAGAGGAGAAGGCGTTGGTGCGTATGCATGCATATTATGAAGATCCCAATAGATATGCGGAAAACTCTCTCTATTATCCATCGAAAGAACCCTCTACACCAGAACCATGGAGCATGATAGGAAGTACAAGACCACCAACAGTTGCATAGGCAGCAGGAGAAGGAAGATATAGCTTAGATGAACGAACATTGTTGTTCATAGCCAACGGAGGCATGGGCGGACAGAGACATGCATACCAACAAAGAGGAGCTCAAGGAGCACCTCAACAACCCAAGGGACCCTGCTACAAGTGTGGTGGAGACCATTGGGTAAGAGACTGCCCTCATGATGAAATCACTATAGTCAACGCATATTGCACCGAGTGTGGAGTTACTCATTTGATTCTTGATTGCCCTAAAAACCTGAGCAAAGGAGCAGAAACTACCTTGAACATGCTAGAAACGGTACCTTCCAGTGGAGGGTCAGAAACTGAAACAATCATACTTATTCAGGCGATGACACGAGCCCAAGCTCAAAGAATGATGAACGAACCCATAATTGAAGAGCCAAAAACCGATGCCCCAAGTTTAGAAAAGAAAATTCAGAGAAGCACTTGGAAAGCTAGAAAGGCGCGTATGAAAGCCAGGAAAGAACGAGAGCAAACATCTCTATGCGAGGAGTTAAAACATACAAAGGATAGATTAGACCGGTTAGAGGATATAGCTAGCTTAAGCTCACACACCAAGGCAACCAGAGCACCCAAGGAAATAGAAGAGCCCAAAAGTGCAGGATCAGGAGGATCAGTACTGGCAGACAAGGTAAATAAGCAGTTGGATGCACTTCTAAAAGCTTATGAAGCCAGACTTAAAAAGAACCAAACCCAGGAGCAAACATGGATGACTTATCCATATGCTGAAATAGAAAAACAAAGGTTGGAAATGTGTAGAAAGATGATTGAAACAACTCAATCATTGATGGAAGACCCGCTTGGTAAACCTGCAAATTGGCATAAAGTACCAGCTCCAACCCCTATCCAACCAACTTTAGAGGAACAAGTAGAAATGAAGGAAAGACTCACGAATGCCTATGAGTCCAGAGGAGAGCCTATCATAGTGCCAAATACAACTGATGAGGCAAGTAACGGGTTCCAGCCTAAAACATTGACAGAAATGGGTAAGGACGTAACGGTCTAGATGATCTGTGGAAGAAAATCCGTGAGGCCAACGAGGCTAACAGGGTGAGTAACCACATGAATAGCACGAGAAAAGAGAAGAATGATATCTTACCTCCTATTGAAGAATTTGAGGCAAGGTCACCAATGAACTTTGATATACATTTACAAGGGGGAGACCAGGGATCAATTAGTTCGGGGCACAGCCAACCAGACTCGCTGAAAACTTTACCCTCTTACCTAGGAGAGTATGAAGCCAAGTCTGAAGTGAGAGCAATCTCATCTGAAAGAATCTCTTCTGACAAAGTGATGGATTCACTAGGATTGATTGAGTTATTGTCCACCCCGGTGGCATGCACAATCACATTAGCCGAATTCCTAAGGTTACGACCAAACATGTGGACCACAGTAGGAAAATGCCTAGAAAAATTTGGAGTGAAATACCCCACCTCGACGCTTCAGGAAGGGATCAGAGAATTGGAGAGGCCTCAACTAACACTAGGCCAGTACCATTAAACAAGGTTGGAGAGTATTGCGAGGGAGAAGATGGAAACACCACGCTACCAGTAGAATTCCAAGGAGTAGTTTCCAAAGCTATTCTTGATAGTGGAGCGGGAGTTGCTATCGCCACCAAGGAAGTCTGGAAAAAATGGGAAAACCAACTTTAAGAGCTACCATAATGAAATTGCAATTGGCAGATGGGTTCATGGAGAAGCCTCTAGGACTCTTAGAAAAAGTGATTGTCACTTCGTGCGGAATCGAGTATGAGCATACATTTGTAATAGTCGATTTCGACAAAAAGAACAATTATGAGATCATCTTGGAAAGAGCATTCATGCGACAATTGAAGATGGTCCAAGATATGGCGAGACAACAACAAAAATTCACCTAAACGACCATAGTTACAAGGATGTGAACCAAACACCTGTGGAAGAGTTTGATTCAGCTACAATAGCAGGATCGGAGCTCCTAGCATGGTTAGGGCAACAAAAAGAGCTATGGATGTGCGGAGCTTCACATTGTGGAAGCTTAAGAAGAGAGGAATGCGTCTTCGAAAGAGCGATTGAGGACAAGGAGTATATTTCATAACCTTTCCCTGAAGATTCCTTGGAACCTCTAGAATGGGAACACATAGTAGCAACATTGGATGTTTGTACCATTACAAATAGTCCAACAAAAAAAATTTGCGATAAGGATGGCTATGATGTGCTACCCTACTACATGGTAAGCATTATACCAGGAGGAGATGAGATGATAGAACCACCAGAACAAGAAGAGTTTTATAACACCTCTGAACATCTAGAAGTAAATAATGATGCAGATAATGAGTGTTCAGACAACTCAAGTGAGCATGGGGGGAAAACAAAGAATATCAAGTTTTATGATTTTGCTAATCAACACCCTAGACGCCAGGAATGCTATAGGAGGAAACGAGCAGGGAACAAGGCGAGAGAGAACCTGATGCCCAGGATAAAAAGTAAAACTCACTATTTGATGCTTGTAAAAGCAGAGGATTGTGTAAAAGATCAAATATCAAGAAGATTCTCAAAAGTTTGAAGGGAAAGAACGCAAGAGGAAATAAAACTAGTACGCAAAAGCTAAAACAGAAACAAAATCACAAAAATCTCAAAAATAAAAAAAAGAAACAAAAAAAGACCAAGAGTGGACCAAACTGGAGCATAAACAGAAATAACAAGAACTGAATTGGTCTTTACGTGAGATATGGACTACTGAAGAAGATAGTGATGGTAAAGGGGAGTCAGAGAAGGAAAACATGAATGTACCATCACACTATCCGAAATTTACCATCCAGGACAGAAAAATCATCATGACACCACCAGTTAGGGAAAAAACCAACCAAGAATCTTACGATGGGCCAGAAAATGCAAAAAGGATAGACCTCGCGGAACCAAGTGAAAAGCCTCAGCCGGTCTATATAGCAACCGATTTAGAGTCTGAAGAAGAAGAATGGCTAACACAAACTCTCAAGAAGTATAAAGATGTGTTTGCATGGTCCTACAAAGACGCTCAAGGGAGTTGATCCATCGATATGCCAACATACAATTCCTTTGACATCGGATGCAAAACCTAGTAAATAGCGTCCTTATACATATAATGACACATTTGCTAAATGAATCAAAGAGGAGATTGACAAGCTGATGGAAGCTATATTCATCTATGAAATCAAACATACAGATTGGGTGTCACCCATTGTGGTAGTCCCCAAAAAGAATAAAAAATTGCGAGTGTGTGTAAACCTCAAAAAGGTAAATGCAGCCACCATAAGGGATAATTATCCCTTGCCAATCACAGAACATGTACTTGAGAGGGTGGCCGGAAAACGGGCTTATTCCTTTCTGGATGGGTTTTTAGGATACAACCAACTGGCAATTGCAATGGAGGATGAACACAAAACAACGTTTGCCACTGAATGGAGAATTTATTCGTGTTGAGTTATGCTGTTTGGCTTAACAAATGCCCCAACCACCTTCCAAAGGTTATGACTCACGCGTTCAAAGAATACTTGAGAATACTCTTAGAAATATACATGGATGATCTTTGTGTACACTCTCTTTTATGAGAGGAACATATTGACCATTTGCAAAAGGTATTTGAAAAATACAAGACATATCGAATCTGTCTTAACCCGGAACAATGTATTTTTATGGTTAGGCAAGGCCGCATCTTAGGACACATTGTCTCAAGAAATGGCATAACCACTGACCTAGACAAAGTCAAAGTCATAGTAGACCTACCCAGACCTACTAATGCGAAATAAGTGCAATCCTTCATGGGACACTGCGGATATTATCGAAGATTCATCTATATGTATGCAGTCATTGCACAACCTCTGTATCGTTTGCTAGTCAATTTCGATTGGACTGAGGAGTGTGAAACTTCATTCCAAAAGCTGAAGGAAAACCTTGTATCAGCACCTATACTTAAAGAACATATCTGGAAAAGATATTCCATGTTCACATTGATGCTTCTGCATATGCAATCAGGAGTATTTTGGCTCAACCTGGAGACAGAACAATGGATTTTCCAGTTTGTTATGCAAGCCGACAATTAAACAGTGTGGAAAAGAACTACACAACCACCGAAAGAGAGGGGCTAGGAATGATTTATGCTGTAAAGAAATCTCGGCATTATTTGCTCGCAAAAAAATTTGTGTTCTTCACAGATAATCAAGATTTTTTGTAACTGGTAAATAAACCATGCAATACAATAAGAATTATACGTTGGTTTATTATATTTCTAGAGTTTGATTTCACAGTGGTGGTCAAAAAGGGTAAAACCCATCTACAAGCGGATCATCTGTCAAGGATACACAACGGGGAAGCTCCTGAAGGAGTAGATGATGACATACCAAATGCTTATCTTTTCAATATTGAAATGATACCCAAATGGTCTCAATAAATTGTTAGCATTCTTTCCTTTGGAGGTAGGCTTGATAGCATGGAAGACAGATCCAAACAACAAACAATTTGACAAAAAAAAAACTTCCAGTTGATTGCAGGACGGCTGTATAATCTAGGATCGGACCAAATTCTACGATTATGTATAAATCCGGAGGAATTCGAGTGTTACCTTGAAGAAGCACATGTCCAGGATTGTGTATTTCATTGTTCAATAGTGAAAACACACCAGAGACTGAAACAGTTAGGGGTTTATTGGCCAACTGTGTATACGGACACACATTCTTATGTTACCAATTGTACTATATGTAGTGCAAAATGACCACTCGATCACACGACATTGTTTGAGGTAAACATTGCACCTGCATGGAGGCAATATATTATTGATTTATTAACCACAAGGATGTTTCCTGAAAACATAACAAGAGCATGGAAAAGGGCTATAGAGCTGGAGGCTTGCGACTTTCAGTTAATTGGGAACCGACTCTATAAGCAAAGAAAGGACAATCAAATTATAATCTGTGCAAGTGAAAGTGAATACCTGCTGATTCTAGAACATGCACATAGTGGAATAAGTGGAGGCCTTTTTTGGTCAATAAGACAGTAAAAATTGTCTTAACCCTAGGAATATGGTGGCCTACATTGCACATGGATGCTAAAGAGTTTGTAAAGCGTTGTGACGCATATCAGCACTCCAAGGTGCCAATAAAGAGAGATGAGATTCCACTACGGCCAATGATGTGAGCAAGTGTAAGGTCTCTGACCCCGATAAAAGAACACCATTGTACCATGAAATGAATATAATGAAAAAAGTTACTATTTTTAGGAGTTTTCCAAATTCTGTCAGTGCCATGATGTTTAGAATGTTTTAAAGCTTCGAAATGTGAATTAAAATAATTTTTATTAAAAGATTCCAAAAATAGTAAGTTTTTGGTCACCCGACCCGTCCAGTTTTGATCGTCTCGACCCGTACCCCAAATTTGAAAAAACATTTTCGGACCACGGGTGTTGCTAAATATGGCAGGTACTCGGGCCAGTACGCCTTAGTTAGAGCTTGCTATAGCAATTTACAGCATCAAAATCGGACTCGTATGACCCGTTTTAGCCTAAAATCAATTTTTCCAGAAATTGAGTGGGGAGGCACCGGGGGCCCAGGGCTGTGTGGGAACAGGTTCCAGGTCACTCTAGACCAGCTTTAGCAGCCAGGGGGCTCCCTCTTGCCTTGTGGGAGTCTTTGGGAAGTTTCCAAGCTTGCAACTAAGTGTGAGAACCATTTAACTAAACCAACTAGACACTTGGTGGGTAGGCAACTAGACTTGCCATGCAAGGACTGAGTGCTCCTGCAAATGCATTTAGCAAGGCTTGTCAATTTTCAGCCTCTAGGAGCCTACTTAAAGGCCTACTCCCACACACACACACTCACATATGCTCACACACACACAGTGCACACACACACACACACCTTTACACACTGGGAAGGTGCTGCCGGTACACACACCTTTTCAAGGACAAGCAAGGAGGGAGGTGCTGTTAAATTCTCGCCTCAAGAAGCTCGATTAGATCAGAGAATCGAGAAGATTATCAGCCCTTAATCACGGTAACCACAATTTAATTAATGCCTTCTGTAAATTCTTTTCATTACCATCTAAATTCCTTGTCTATTATGCTTATTTCTAGTCGTAATTCTCTATAATTTCTCTTTAATTTCTCCTTAACCATATTCTGTTATGTAATCATCATCCCATAGCTGAATTACCAGCCATTCATCACTCTTGATTAATGATTAGTGCATGATTATTAGAATTTTCTCTCTCTAGGTAGCATAGTAATTAATCGGTAAGCTGGTAATTGTGTAGATTGATGAGAATCACTCTTTCAATCATGCATTAATATTGTAGCTGAATTAGATTCATTTCTCTTATGCATTAAGATATAATTAAGGTAATATTAATCTATCATTAAGTCTCTAAGAGGTGGTTTTTCTTACACCTATGCATGCGGTGATTCTGCACCCTCTAATTGCTAGGAAAGAGATTAATCGTGCTTAATTCGTCTCTCTGGTAATCCCATTAGTGAAATCCTATTATTCTTAATCATGTAAGCCGAGTAATTATCTTTAGAGCCGGTTCCCATAGGATTATGTGTCATCCATAATGATTGCTATATGAACAATCTAGACCTCTCATATAGGAGGGATTAATTGATGTTACCAATCTATCTATTGGGTTGTTGTGACGCTTGCGAACCTTAGCTTTTTCTCCAAGCTAACTATTTAAAGTAGTGAGTAAAATGGCCCCGGTTAAGAGAACTCGTTTCGGTGGTGCCCATGACTGCGATCCAGGAACAAGCAATGTCAATGGAAAGGGAAAAGCTCCCATGGAGGAACAAATACCGGCCATCTCACGGGCCATTGGCGAAGAAATGGAAGAGGTAGGTCATAATTTTATTCAAGTCGTTTGAATTAACATTGCACACGTTTAGTTAGGAATGAACATATCCCCAAACATGTTGGAGCAATCCGACGGAAACCTCGGCATTGAACTCATTGTACATTAAGTTCTAAAGTAGGAAGGAAATGATTGATGGGTATGCTGTTTGCAAGAGGAGAGAATGTCTGCTAGGGAAAATTTTAGCTCGACATGTTCAATTTACTTCCAATGTTGAATCAGTCCTGACCCCCCTACTGATCACAGGGGGCAGAGTTCCTCGTTAAGGGCTCTTGAAGCCACGACTTGCTTTTTATGCGGTGGATATCCATGACTTGCTCTCTATGCGGTGGGAACCCACGTCTTGCTTTCTATGCGGTGGGAGTGTCCATGACGTGCTTTCTATGCGGTGGACATACCTAGTTGTATGGGCAGCTAGGCGACAACGGGAGGAGTGAACTCTCGTTGGAGGGGGGATGTTGTACCTCCAGAACATTGGAATTTTTATGAATAAGTTTGAGTAGAATTTTTACTAGAATTCTGTCTTGGTGTTGTTTGCAATATTGGTTGAAGGGCTGTTTTAACGAACAATGTGATTCAGAATTAAACAAGGAATGTTTATGTTGAACAACCTTTGTGGTAGTAATTAGGTCACACAAGGAAGTGTGAGTGTGGGGGTGGAAAGTGGGGGCTTGGCTCAGGTTGCCAATGCCTACGAGATGGGTGGTCCCGATTGGTCGGGAACTCTCTGTCCCCATAGTGCTTACTTTGATATTAGTAATACTCATTGCCCCTAGAGCGGTGAAATCTTGAGAGTACGTGCCTCTGAAACATGGGGAAAAAGGCACTCAGGGTTTCTCTCCTCTTGGAAGGTGGGTCTTAGGATTGCTAGATAGTTTAAGTACTCTTCCCCTGCGAGGTGGAGCTAGATCTCCTTGCTAGTAGGCTCGAACTCGACTCACCTTGTGATGAGAGATCGTCCGCTAGTCAAACCCTGAAACATTTTTTTTGCTTCCGCAATAGATCTAGTGGCCACCAGGTTCACCATCAATTCCGCTGGTTGATACGGCAGGGTGGGGACCTCACAACAAGGGCATTTGCAAAATGGGGCATTGATTTTGTGGGACCTATTTCACCCCCTGCATATCGCACCCATACCCAATATATCATTGTGGCTACGGACTATCTCACAAAATGGGAGGAAGCCAAGGCAATGCAAAAAGCAGATGCACGGACCACTGCACAATTTTTGTATGAGAATGTTTTTGTACGATATGGTTTACCAATAGAAATTATCAGTGATCGTGGAACACATTTTCTTAATGAAGTCATTGAATATCTGCTAGAGGAATTCATGGTCATACATAGGAAATCTGCTCCATACCATCCACAGACAAATGGACAAGCTGAGGCCACAAATAAAACACTATGCACAGTTCTCACTAAAATTGTGTCAGAGATAAGAACAGATTGGGGTCAGCAGCTACACTCAACACTATGGGCATACAGGGTAGCTTACAAAACATTGATAGGAACAACACCGTACAACATGGTGTTTCGCCTAAATGCTATATTACCCATAGAGTTTTTAATTCCAACTCTACGATTAGCAAAACGCTTAGAATGGACAGGGCATGAGCTCTCTTCAAGAATAGATGATCTTAAAAAGCTAGATGAACTCCACTTGAGAGCTGTAGCTTCAATCTATGCTAAAAAGAGAAGACAAAAAGAGTTTTTTGACAAGCATGTGCGAACAAAAGAGTTCAAAACAGGTGATTATGTACTTGTTTATTCTTTGAAGCAACATGCCAAGAAACTTAAAAATCAAGGTATGTGACCCTTTGTGATTAGTGATCTATCGCAAAGCGGAGCTGTCAAGCTTGCTACATTAGCAGGTGAAGAGTGTCCAATTGGATTAGTGGATGTCGATTGAATAAATATCATTTACCACTAACATAGGATATGCTTCAACAAATCCATCAAGGAAAACAACGAATGAAGGAGAAACAGAGAGTACGAGAAGAAGCTCAAGCAGAAGCAAAAGAACGCATTGCAAAATGAAGACTTCTGCGACAACAACAACAAAGTGGAGCACCATTGCGAATCAATGCCATTCGACTAACGAAGTTGGATGAAGACACAGTGGAGCCAATAATTGCAGTCAAATTGGGTAGCAATCAAGTTGAATCGACGGCATTGCTTGATTTTGGAGCTCAAGCAAATTTGATCTCTTACATATTATACCAACAACTCAAGTCCACAAGTCAACTTCATCCTACTCCTCAAGTGCTGGAAAGTAGTACATCACACTCGTTGAAAACATTGGGTTGGACTATATTGCATGTACAAGTACATCAATATATTTACCCACACAAATTTTATGTAGTCGAGGATGAAAGCACACAACACCAAATGTTGTTGGGACAACCTTGGCAAAAAAATCACAATCTCCAGATAGATTGGAATGCGAATGCAGTCAAAATTTAGCATGCACAAGAACAACAGGTAATAGCCTTTGCTCAGCAATACAAGAATAATCAGCTGCCAACAATGCAGTCACTGGAAAAAGAGCCAAAAGCAAGAGTGCCACCAAAGAACAACATGATACCCAAGTCTAACAAACAGGTGAAAGACAACCATGCTAACTACATACATACAAAGTCACCGACCGCAGTGCAAAGATCTAGGTTACCAAAACCAGGAAAACAAGTATGGATGCGGTACACTCTTTGAGTATCTACTCCTGATGGTCTGGAAGTGAAAAAATTATGGAGATCTTCCCTTTCCAGGTATGTGCCTATCTCCTATGTTATGTTGTAGTCCACCAGTTCTTGGGGAATCATTGGGATATCCACTGTTTGTCACCGTGGGTCTCTGAAAGTACCTTGGTATATCTTTATCCCCTGTTCTTCTAACACTGCTTCTTCTACCCAAGTCTTTGTGGGCTTGAGGGTCTCTGAGGGAATTGAAAATGGCTTGGTTTTTGCTATTTCTTCCTTGAGTGTCGGTCTCGTTCTCTTTGCTGACGACTTCCCCGAATCCATGGATCCTGTAACTCCAATTTCAGAAGCGTCTTTTTTAGTATTGAAAGACGAAATTAAGCTTTTAACTATCCAAATGACTTAAAATTTGAAACATAAGCTATTCAGGGCCTAAGGATGCAATGCATGTGAAAAAATGTGCAATTTGGGTGCAAAATCATGCTAGAGACATCATACGCGTATGATGTCTTTTGTGTCAGAATGGCTTGATATTGGTTGTGCTTGTAGCTAATAGTGCATACATCCATTCTGTATGCCTGGATTTGAATTTGGGTCCCATTTGGTCAAGTTATGGCCATTTTAGTCCTGGTCAGGCTCTTTGCAAGATATTGAGAAGGAATTGGATTTTGTGATCCAAATTGGATAAAACTTGGTGGTTTGCTCTCAAATGGCATGTAGATCACTTCTGTGTGGTAGTTGCAACTCTGAAATGCAAAAATCAAGTAGGGAGACATCATACGCGTATGATGTCTTTTTGGGTAAGATTGAACCATTTTGCATTGTAAGCTTGGATTTGGCTGTATATAGGCTTAGACAATGATTTTATGAAATTTGGGTATAGTTTGGACCAAAATTGGCTGTGGAGACATCATACGCGTATGATGTCTTTTGTGTCATTTTTGCATGGGATTGATTCTATGGGCTCCTCATATGATAGTAAAGGACTGTGTGTACTCAAATCTTGACTTGAAGTTGAGAATGATGAATTTTGGCAAGATTTGTCTTTAAATAGAGGATTTTTTGCTAATTGGGCTAATGGAGTGATCCCCTTATATGAAGTTTGACATGTATTTGATATATATAATGGATATATGATGAGAAATGATCAATTTTGGCTCTGTATGTGCAAAATGACATCATACGCGTATGATGTCTTTTTGGCCAAAATGGTACTTTTTGGTTCCAGATAGCTTGTGCATGTGTTGAAAAACAATCCTACAAAGTTTCATTGAGTTTGGATCTATTTTGACAAATTTAAGGCCATAAGTCGGTTTTATGCCCTACTTTGCGTCTTTTTGGTTTCCGAGTGGTTTTTCAACTCCAAATCTCATGATACTTTGTACATTTGATGTTGTTAGCGTATAGAAAGATGCTATTCATTCATGTGTTCAAGATGATGTGAAAATCATGCTATGAGACATCATATGCGTATAATGTCTATTCTTGATAAAAAGTGTTTTTTTTGCAAAGCATGGTTTGTGCTAGTGCCCTAAGCCTTGCTAACTAGTTTTCAACCTTAAAAATCATCAGTTTAGTTAAAAGCCCCCTTTGTAGGCATTTCAGTCTCCGAAGTTGTCTTTTGGTGTTGGAGTTGATTTTCCTCGATCTTTCTCCTTGAGAGTTGCATCCCAATCTCATTTGAGGTGTTGGGAAGTCATCTATGTGGTTGGACTCGACTTTGGTTCCTTCTTTTCCACCTTTAGCCATTTGATTGCCCGAAAGCGTCTTTTTCACCATTGGTAAGTGAAACGGCTTTCTCTTGGGTTTTGCTTGTACACATGTGTCATTGATGGCTATTTGAAGCTGCTTGTGAAGTTTCATGGCAATCGGTCGTCCATTTTGGCGGTTATGCCAAAATGACGCTTTGTGTGTCTGTCGTCGAATCGATTTTTTTGGCCCACTTTCAGTGGTCCAAACCTGGAGATACTCCATGGTTGCATTGTCCTCGATGTTGTTAAGCTTCTTGTGAAGTTTTGTGTCGTTTCGACAACTTTTTCCTGTTTGCCGCTTGCAAGCTCTATTGACCTAGGGTTTTTCCAGTTGGTCTTTCTTGAGCTTTGAGAGTTAGGAACTCATCTTCTACACTAGGGTAAGCCACCTATTGGTTCTTGCATGGTTTGGTTAGGCGGTTGTGCCTCTACCTAGCATTCTACCCATTTCCTCGTCTGCTCTTGTTTCTTTGTTTTGGTTAGCTTTCGTGACAAAAGTTAGTGGTAAGCATCAAAAGCTTATGGCAACGAGTCTACCTCTCATATCTGGAGTCCTTTGAGCTCTCGTAGCAGTTGTAGAAGGTTGCAGAAGGTCGGATGCTCCTGTGTGCTCTTTGCTCTCTCCAAGTGGGTAATAGTGCAAACGAGCTTGTAAGTGAAGTAAAAAATACTTAACTTTGGACTTCCCGGCTCACTTGTTACCAAATTTGATATCTTCTCCTATCTCGTTGTGAAATGCACTTTAGGATTTGAAATTTCTCAATTCGGACTCCGTTTGACCTGTTTCTGAGAAATCTGTCCACTTTGCCAAAATTCTGCCATTTCGGGCTTTCCGCAACTTCTCCCGAATTGTACGCAATTTTTACCATGGGTTGTCCTTGTCATTAGGATCATCACCATCTATTCTTTTCTTTTTTCTGATATCGTTTTACCTGCTTCTTTATTTTTCTTTTACTTTTATTAAGAAAATCCTAAAAAATAAAGGAAAATAGCAAATTGAAGCCAAAATTTTCCAAACACACACAATAATTAGTTGGTAGCCTTGTGTATATGTATATACACTTATTTGTGGTTCTCGGCTTGGATTACCACTTTTTTCCAATTTTTGGCTCCAAAAACACGCATATTTAGTCGTATTTACAAACTTAGAGACTCAATTTCATCATTTGATCTCTTATTATTGCAAAACAAAGTATATAAGGGCATAAATATTATCAATATCCGTAATCAAACATAAAAAATTCAAAATCATGTAAGACACTGCCCTTGTAATATCATTTTCTTTGTCCTTATTGCTTGTAGTTCCTGTATACCTGTATACCTCCCCCCCGTCTAGTCTGAGTCCTCCTGAACGACTATGAAGTGTCTGAGGGTGAAGAATTGTAGTTTTTGTCATCATGCCTGGTTAATTCAATTATAGATTGATGAAATAGCAATATTTCCAATAATGCCGCTCTTTGTTTGATTGTCAGGTTTTTGGGAAATATTTGGGTTGTCTGTAGCACTTTTGGAGTAGAATCAGTATCTGGATTCTTCTTTACATTGTTATCCTTTTTGATAATCCAAATCTGCTTCCGATTTGCTTGTGCTTGCCACAAACTCTTTGCTACCCAAATCTGCTTGACTTTAGGTTGTGATGTCTCTGTCCTTGAGTACTTAGGATTCTCTGTTGATTGTACTGAAGGGAGTTTCTGCTTTTTGATTTGCGGAATCCAAATTTCCTTGCTATGGCTTTGTGCTGTCATCAACTTCTTTGGAATCCAAATTTGTTTCGCTGAATTTGACTGTCCGAAATCACTTTGTTGTGTAGTGAAGACTTTGTTTGCCACCTTTGTTCTCTCTGGCACAACCTTCTTTGGCCTCCATACCAACTTTGAGTCTGTCATTATCCACGGTTGAGTTGTGCTTGTATTTTTTGTCTTCTTTACCCATGTCTGAGATTGCTTCTTTGAGGAGCATTCCGGTTGTGTAGAAGTGGCTTTTGGTTGCCATTGCTCCTTCTTTACGGCCTCTTTAGGTCGTTTACCCTTGTCATTGAATTCTTCGGCTTGTACCTGTACGGTTGCTTTGGAGAACGGAATTGATTGACTTTCCTCCTCATATTTGATGTTAACTAAATTAGAGCTCCAATTAAACATCGCATTGTACTGCTTTTTCCATGGTTGTCCTAGCAACAACGGATGTTGCATAGCTATGTCTTCAACCACATAAAACATATGTGTATACACATATTGATTTATCTGTACATGCAGTACTATGCATCCGATTGATCTTATTGAGTGTTCTGAATAACTCTTCAAGTCCTGTTTGGCAACTTGCAGCTTAGTGTCATGTTTCAATTGCTTGTACAAACTGATTGAAAGCAGGTTAGCTTGTGCTCTTGAATCCAATAGTGATCTGGCTTTAACCTGGTTTGTGCCCACTTTGACCTTGATGATGGGTTCTACTTTGTCTTCACCCATTTCAGAAACACTGACTGCGTTTATTCGTAAGGCTCCTTCATTGCGTTGTCTTTGACACAGTAGTCTTCTTTTCTCCATTATTTCTTTCGCTTCCGCTTGCGCTTCCTCAACAATCTTTTTCTTTTTCTGAAGTCGCAGCTTATCTTGATGTATTTTGAGAAGCATCTCTTGGGTTAGTGGAAAATGATACTTCTTCAATCTGCATCCACTAATCCAGTTTGGCATTTCTTCTCTGTCTAATGCCCGGGGGATTCACCATGGAAAACTTATTGCACCATGTAAGTGCAAGGGAGGGTTTTTTTTTTACAAGTTACATAAGTGTATAAGTTAGGGGTAGGCCCCTAATAATTTATCTCCCAAGCTTAAAAATAAGGGAGGGGGTATCGTATTTTGGGGGGGGAGGGGGGGGGGGACGAGACCCGGGTTGATTACTTGTGCGAGTGGTCATTGGTGTGCACTAGAACTCGGATGAATTTTGGGGAATTTTTTATTAGGTCACACATCAAATTTGCATCAAGCTTGTCATAGATAAGGGCTGATTTGGAGCAGATCAAGGGTTGATTTGCACCAGCTTTGGATGGGTCAAAATTGGGTGAGTAGCCAGAGGACACGCTCATCAAGCACATAGTTTGAAAGTCAAATTAAGACACATTGAGGGTACATCTAGTTATCAATAGAAGTGGTTCCTTAGTACGTTGCCAGTCACTATGCTACACACTCTTTGACTACTTCTAATCAGCTAGATCATGTGAGACCTAAATTTTATATGTAAGATAGGGGTATGATAATTTTCTTTGTTGATTGTCGTATAAGCGTAGAAAGGGGGGTCATATTACCTAATATGAGTCGTATATAGGGGTTTTATCAAAGTTGTCTGCTTGCAGGTGGCGTCCCATTTTGTATATAGAGTGAATCCCTCGGGGTCTAATGTATCAAGCCTGACCGTCCTAGTTGGTGATAGATCTTTAATCACAAGAGGTCGCATCCCTCGCTTTTTAAGTTTTTTTACATGCTGTTTTAGAGTGTATACTAGGACAAAGTCCCCAATCTTAAACTCTTTAGTTCGCACATGCTTATCAAAGAACCTTTTTGTCACCTTTTCTGAGCGTAGATTGAATCCACGGCTTTTAAGCAAAGCTCATCTAGCTTTTCAAGGTCTTCTATTCTATTTGAAAGCTCATGTCCTGTCCACTCTAATTTCTTAGCTACTCTCAGCGTTGGAATTAAAAATTCTATTAGTAAAATAGCATGCAAACCGAAAACCATGTTATATGGGGTCATTCCTATGGATGTTTTATATGATACCCTATACGCCCATAATGTCGAATGCAATTTCTGGTCCCAATCAGTTCTCGACTTAGATACAATCTTTGTAAGGACCATGCATATGGTTTTGTTCGTCGCTTCAGCTTGTCCATTGGCTTGTGGATGATATGGAGCTGATTTGCAATGTATTACCATGAATTCGTCTAGAAGGATCTCTATCACTTCATTTATGAAGTGTGTGTCTCGATCACTCACAATTTCTATCGGTAATCCATATCGTACAAAGACATATTCATGCAAAAATTGTGCCGTGGTACTGGCATCTTCTTTTTGAGTTGCTTTTGCCTCAACCCACTTTGTTAGATAGTCCGTCGCCACAATGATGTATTGTGCATGAGTCCTGTGTGCAGGAGGTGAGATAGGTCCAACATAATCAATCACCCATTTTGCAAAGGCTCTTGCTTCCATCATTGGTTTAAGCGGCATATCATCTCTTTTCAGTGGTACTTTTGTCCGCTGACAGTCATCACATCATTTTACGTATTCCTCAACGTCCATATGTAATGTCAACCACCATATTCCTGCAACTAAGACAATTTTTTATGTCTTATCACCTGAGAAATGGCCTCCACCTACTCCTCCATGATCTTTCTCTAGGATTATCACATACTCTGACTCTGATGCGCATATCCTAAGCTGATTGTCCTTTCCTCTCTTATAGAGTTGATTTCCTATTAAAGCGTAATCTCGCACTTCTGTCTGTATAGCTCTCTTATGCACTTTTGAGGTTCCCTCTGGAAAATTTCTATTTGTGAGATATTCAACAATATAATGACTCCATTCAGGAGTGATCATTATCTGATACAATGTTGAATACTCAGCTGGCGGTTTTGACGAACATGTAATACATACTGTGACATATTCATGTACACTCTCTTTCATTCTTGGCCAGTAGACTCCCAGTTGTAACAGATTCCTGTACGTGCTCCTTCTTGAACAATCAAGTGCACATTCCTGAACATGTGCTCCTCGCAGATATATGTTATATTCTTCAAGATTGATGCATAACCTTAAAATGTTATCGGTTCCTAAGTGATACAACCTTCCTGCAATCAACTGAAGATTTTTGGATTGCTAAATAGTAACTTGTTTCTGGTTGTATTCTTTTCTATCAAACTCTCCTCCATAGGTTAATAGACTAACAACATCCTGAGACCACTTTGGTATCATTTCTATGTTGAATAAGTATGCATCTGGCGGGTCGTCATCTACACCTATAAGGTCTTCTCCATTCGTCAACCTTGAAAGGTGATCCGCTCTAAGATGTGTCTTTCTTTTCTTTACTACTACCGTGAAGTCGAATTCTAATAAGATGATGAACCATCTCACTATCCGTCCTGTATTGCATGGTTTGTTCACTAGGTAGAGCAAGGCTTGATGATCTACGAAAAACACGAACTTATTGGCTAGAAGATAATGCTGAAATTTCTTTACAGCATAAATCATTCTAAATCCCTCTCGCTCTATTGTTGTGTAATTCCTTTCAGCATTGTTGAGTTGTCGACTAGCATAGCAGATTGGAAAATCCATGTTTCCTTCTTCTGGCTAAGCCAGGATACATCCTATTGCATATGCCAAAGCATCTATATGCACATGGAATATCTTCTCCCAATCTGGTGATTTCAAGACTAGAGCAGTAATGAGTGCCTCTTTCAGTTTCTTGAAGGATTCCTCGCACTCCTCTGTTCATTCAAAATTCACTATTAGCCTGTAAAGTGGTTGGCCTATTAAATCGTACATGTAAATGAATCGTCTATAATATCCACAATGTCCCATAAAGCTCTGCACTTATTTCGCGTTGGTTGGTCTAGGCATATCCACTATTACTATTATTTTTTACATATCCGTGAATATTCCGTTATGTGAGACAATACGTCCCAGAATTCTGCCTTGTCAGACCATAAACACACACTTCTCAGGATTGAGACAAATGCGATATGTCCTACATTTCTCGAATACCTTTCTAAGGTGTTCTAGATGCTCATCTCTCAGAAGAGAGTGTACACACAAATCATCCATGTATATTTCTAGAAACAACCTCAAGTACTCTTTGAATGCATGCGTCATCAGCCTTTGGAATGTTGGGGGAGCATTAGTTAAACCAAACGGCATAACTCAATACACATAAATTCCCCACTCCGTTGCAAAATTTGTTTTGTGTTGATCCTCTGGCGCAATGGCAAGCTGATTATATCCTGAAAATCCATCTAGAAAAGAATATTCTCTTTTCCCCGATACACGTTCTAGAACATGATCAATTATCGGCAAGGGATAATTGTCCCTGATTGTAGCAGCATTTACTTTCTTCAAATTGACACACACTCGGAGTTTCCCGTTTTTCTTAGGCACTACCACAATCGGAGATACCCAGTCCGTGTGTTCAATCTCATATATGAATTCAACTTCCATTAGCTTGTATATTTCTTCTTTGATTCTCTTAGCAAACGTGTCATTATACATGTACGGTCTCTGTCTGCTAGGCTTAGTGTCTTGTTTCAATGGAATAGTGTGTTGGCATATTGATGGATTGACTCCTTTCAAGTCCTTGTACGACCATGCAAACATGTCCCTGTATTCTCTGAGAAGACTCAAAAGTATCTCTTCTTCTTTCGAAGAAAAATCTGTATCTATGTATACTGGTCTCGGTTCCTCTCCTGGAGCTGCTAAATCAACCTTTTTAGCGTCCTCCGGTCCATCATAGGATCCGTTCTCCTTTCTTTCTCTGATAGGCTAGGCTAATATCACCTTCCTATCCTCTATCGTAAATTTCCTGTAGTGAGAGGGAACATCCATGTTTCCCTTAATGTTGGCGTTTACGTCCTCACCACTCTCGGTTTCAGTCGTCCAAACTTCTTTCAAAGTTTTCTTTAACTCTCTGTACTTGTTTCGGCGTTCTAATTTGGACTAGCACCATATCAAGGAATTTGGGAATTTCGCAATTCCCACTTTCAAAATGAATTTAAGATTTGACCACATGGCCAAATCTTAGCCAAAGTTTTGACAGCATGGCTTGAAAGACATTTTCAAGTACTACCTTGTGGAAGGAGTTGGACTTTGAAAATAGTTTGAGATTTTTCCATGTGGAAAAATCTTGAAGCCATTGGTGATTCCCAAATTGTCTCTAAAGTCTCAAACTCTCTGATATGCTGTTGACTCTTTGTTTTTCTTGTTTCTCATGTTCTTTTCCGCTTTATCTGTTTCGGTTTTTGTTTCACTAGGTTGAACTCTATTTCTTGAGCTTCGTTTGTCTTTTCGTGAGCTTTCCACATTTCCTGTCATTCTTCCAGAAATCTTGTCCTTGACACAATCTTCCGCCTTTACTAGCATTAGGAATTGGTTTTTCCCTCTTATTTTAGGCATGGATTGTTTCTAACCCCTTTAGTTTTTCTCTTTTCTCTGTAGCATTTTTGGCGTTTTTCAGTCCGATTTGGGAGGTCATAGAATCTGATATTCTTTATGGTTTCCTTGTTCTTGCTTGATTTGTTGGTGGACTCATTGTCAGCTTCATTTCCCCATTCTAGATGATCGAGAATGTCGTGAAACATATCCTCTTCATCTTCCTTGTCTGGTGTATCAATCTTTTCAGTCTCCCTTTTTAGTACAACGCTCATCATGAAGTACGAAACCACATCATATCCATCTTTATCACAGAAATTCGTTGTGGGACCATCTTGAATTGCACAAACATCTCGGTTGCTAGAATGTGTGTCCATTCTAATGGTTCAAGTGCATCCTCTGGAAAGGGTTCACCTATATAAGTTTCGTCTTCAATTGCCCTTTCTAAAACACATTCTTCGCGCTTCAGACTTCCACAGTTCGAAGCTCCACACATCCATAACTTTGTGGGTTTGCCTAACCAAGCTGGAAACTCTAATCCTGCCAAAGTAGCTGAATCAAACTCTTCAAATGGTGTTCGGTTCACATCCTTGTAGCTATGGTCTTTTAGGTTCACATGAATAGTGGTTTCCATATGTCTCAAGTATATGTGGTCGTAACCCCAATCCTGGACCATTTTCAATTGTCTCATGAACGGTCTTCCAAGTATAATATCATAGTTATTCTCCTTGCCAAAGTCAGCAATAGCAAAAGTATGCTCGTACTCAATTCCTCAAGAAGTCACTACGACTTTCTCTAATAGTCCCAAATGTCTCTCCATATGTCCGTTCTCTAGTTGGAGTCTCAACCTCGTTTTTCTTATCGCCGGTTTTGCCCATTTTTTCCAGATTTCTTTCGTAGCAATGGCTACCCCAGACCCAATGTCAAGTATTGTCATCGTGTTAACTCCCTGGAATGCAGCTGGTAAGGTTTTATTCCCCTCTTCGCCTTCGCAATACTCTCCGACCTTGTTCAAAGGTACAAGCTTAGCGTTTTTTTGTGGCTTACTCAGCTCTCGTATGCCCTCTTGCAGTTTTGCAGTTGTGTCTTTTATCCCAAATTTCTCTAAGCATTTTCCTACAGTTGCCCACATGTTTGGTCGTAGTCTCAAAAGCTCAGCGAGGGTGATAGTGCATGTCATTGGTGTTGACAAAATCTCTATCAATCCTTGCGAGTCCATAACTTTTTCTGAAGAGATTCCTCGTGAGGGAAGCGCTCTAATCTCAGATTTTGCTTCATATTCTCCTAAGTATGAAGGTAAGGTATTTAGCGAATGAGGTTTATTCTCTACTGTTCTAACAGAGCCTCCATCTCCCCCATAAGAATGCAAATCTAAGTCCACTGGAGATCCTGCCTCAAATTCCTCTATGGGAGGATTCTTGATGCCCTTTTCCCCATTAGTCTGTTTAGCTTGACAACTTAGTTCGTTTTCAAAATTTTCCTCTCTCACTTGTTTCCGTAAGAGCTCTGTATCATAGGATGAAAACTCTCTATTTCTTGATCTGTTGTGTTCATCATTATACGTTCATCCCCGTGCATTTTTTCAGGCTTTTGTGCACTATTAGGCTTTTCAACTACCCATGAGAGGATAGTCTCTTGATGAATTGGGTTTTCTGCTCCACAATTCATTGGTTCTCTAGGTGGTTCTAACAAGGCTTGTGCAGTCTTGATCATTCTCTAACACATTTCGAGTCTCTACTTTTTCAATTCCACGTCTGGATAAGTCAACCACCATTGTTCTTGTGTTTGATTGCTCTTTAATCTCACTTCGTAAGCTCTCATCGTTTCATCCAATGGTTCGTGTACTTTGTCGACTAACATTGATCCCCCTGAGCTCACGCTCGTTGTCTCTTTGACGCTCTTCAGTTTCGACTTTTCAGAGCCCATTTCCCGTATTCCGTTTTGACTCTCAAGTTTCTCTAATCTGTCTTTTGTTTGTTTTAATTCCTCAGCTAGAATCGCGTCTTGCTGTTCTTTTTTCAGTTTCATGCATGCTTTCCTAGCTTTCCATGTGTTCCTCTCGCTTCGTCGTCCTTGACTAGCCAATTCAGTCTCTGACTTTCTATTCTCTGGTTCTCTAGTGGTTTTCTTCGCTTGAGCTCTAGTAACAACTTGTGTTGGTATCAGAGTTTCATTTTCAAACCCACTGCTAGTAGGAATCGACTCTAGCATGTTCAATGTCGTCTTTTGCACTTTGTTGGGATTCTTTGAACAATCCTCAATGAAGTGAGTGACACCACACTCTGTGCAATATGCATTTATTCTAATGATATCTGTGTGTGGACAAACATTCATCAAATGGTCACCTCCACACTTATACAGGGTCCTAATGCAGGTCTTTGTGTCCCTTGATTTGCCCTTTGTGGATAAGATGGTCTTTGGCCTGACAACCCTCCATGAGCTTTGAACATAAGTGTTCTTGCGTCCAAGCTATACCTCTCTTCATCTGAGGCGTGTGCGGCTGTTGCTGGTCCAACATTTCCCATCATGCTCCAAGGTTCTAGTTGTTTTGGTTCTTTGGGTGGGTAATACACAGTAGGAGCCATGAGTGCACTGGAATCTTTCTAATAAGTCTGAACAGGCACTAAAGCTTGTTCTTCTTGATTTTCTAGGGTGGGTGCATATCTAATGCCCACTAGTCTCGCTCCTAGTAAAGGTGGTTGTTGCCCCAATACGGGCTGTGGTCTTTCTATCCCCATAGGTCCTAGTACGTTTCCCGTTGGGTATCGAGGTACTCGATGTACCTGAGGTGGTTCTATTTGAGATGGAGGCGCATACTGACGCTCCTTCACATAACCCTTGTTGTAATAGCACTCCTCTCTTGAGTGATTCGTCCATTTTTGTTCAAGTTTTGGCATTGGTTTAGGGTATGGTGATAATCTCCTTATAGCATCCTCTATCATTTGTTCCATGTTCGGTACTGTTGTTGTTGGAACATTCTTCTTAGTGGTGGTCTCGCTAGCTACGGATGATGAGCTACTGGATGCGACATCCGTATCCATTGTCACCTCTCCATAAACCGCATAGTTATCCACTAAGTACAATGCTTCTCTGGTCACTTGCTCAAAACTTGTACAAGATTTCAGGTGCAAGTCTTTCTTGAGAGTGTCATGTCTCAGCCCTTCTATAAAGCTGACAGATAGTCTATCATCTTGCGGTCGTTCCCGTACTGGACATCTCTCTAGGTATTGTTTGAAGCGAAGCGAAGCTTCCTTCACCTTTTCTTGCTCCTTCTGTTTGAAAGCATATATTTGGGATACCGTGTTGTGTTTGATCCCTCTTTTTGAAAATTCCTTGGAAAACTCTCTCAGCAAATGGTCAATGTCATGGAAACCTCCGCCATTTAGTGGTTGAAACCATGTCAATGCTGTCCCTTCTAAAGTAAGACCAAATCCTTTGTATTGTGTGTGAAAATCTATTATCCGCTCAGCTCTTAAGACTTGCTTAAAGAGTGAGACATGTGCATACGGATCTCCTGAGCCACTATACTTCTTGGGCATACACTTGGCCACTTGAGATGGTCTCATGCGTCTATTGTCTGCCACCAATCTCATTGCTCCTGTATCTCGACTAAAACTTTCTCTTGCGTCATGGATGTCATGGGCTGCTCGAGTTGGCTCCCTTGCCAAAAATCTACTACTAGGAGGCAAATGTGATGGTGCTGCTGCAAACATCGGACCTACTACGGTATGTGTAGACAATGGAACTGCACTACCTCGATTCGTAGCCATTGATTCTCTGGAATGTAATGTTCCCATGGGTCTTGGCATAAAATAATGAGGTCGACTGAAAGATTCAGTTACATGAGTCCCCTCTCCACCTATTGCCATCTGGTCTGGCATGACAGTTGTAGGTGCTGATCTCAATGGGCTTGGAGTGACATAATAATAGTGGAGTGGTCCACCAAAGTACGTATATGCTTCCAACTCCTTTTTATCGATTGCTACGTATCGTCTTCCATACTTGTCGTATGCGACAATTTTCGTTTCTAATCCCTCTGTGTAGGTGAAGACATAAAGTCTTTTCCGCTCTGTCAACTCATCGACGTAGGGTTCCTCGCATCTATAATAGAGATCTTCCTCTCCATTATTATACTTGTATAACCCCACGTAGACGTTGTCTGTGTTGACTCTCAAAGTTTTGTTTTCACGCCTTAGCCTCGCATTAGGGAAGCTCATTGTTGGTGCTTTCTCTTTGGATTCTTCATCTACTTTGGCTTTTGTGCCCATCAATCCCCACTAGTCCACAATGTTAGGATTTAGGACTACCAAGTACATGATACCTTTGTCATCTAGGTACCTATCTCCGCTATAGCTGACAGGCACTAAGTCCTTGAACTCACTCGGTCTATCTTCTATCTTTACACAATAGTGGTCCATACCATCTCTGTAGATCTTGGCACCTTGCTCATTGTCATATTGATACTTGATGAACAATAGATTCATTGTGGCTGAAGTGTTTGATGGTCTTGTTACCATGTTTTCTCTTTCGTTTAAGTTCAAGTATCCTAAGTGTTCAGTGAAAATCTCATAAGATCTCTCTGAAGAAGTATCGAAAATACTTCCTTCAAGGATCGGCTCTAACGGTCGCACTACACTTTGGTTTACACTCTCCTCGGTTGATATAACACTCGCTTGTTCTCTTTGTCTCGGTTGGTTATTCTGGAGATATCTACCGGATCTCAAATTCATCAATCCCCCTAGAGGAATCTAACTTTTCAGTCTCGACAGTTTGTTTATCCCAATTCTCTGTGATCAAAAGTGATCCAAACTGAATGATACTTGGTCAAATGATTTGTTTTGTCAGTAGAAAGACTTCTGTTACCTCAAGTGAAATTTTTGTATCAAAACTGCTCAAAACGCGTATGATGTCTTTTTTCACAGATTTTGGATATTTTTGCTTTGCTCACTCCCAGTAGCACCCTTATACTCTGTCCACTCACAAAATTCAATTTGAACTCTGTCTATGCAAGTTATAGCTAGATTACACTTTTCTTGGAAATTTCCCGATTTTTGACTTACTTGAGGTCATATGTGATCCAAATGACATGAAACTTGAAATACAAGCTCTAGACAACTAGTACAAAGGATCTGTGTTCTGTACAGTTAGCAAAATATCAAAATATGCCCAGAATTAGGTTAGAGACATCATATGCGTATGATATCTTTTTGCTCAATTTTGGTCAAGATTCAATATTTAAGCTTTTCACAGTGTTTGTAACAATGTTGTCAAGTCAAATTTGAAAAATCACTTCAGCAAGTGCCAAAAGACATTATATGCGTATGATGTCTTTTTTCACAGATTTTGGATATTTTTGCTTTGCTCACTCCTATTAGCACCCTTATACTTTGTCCACTCACAAAATTCAATTTGAACTCTGTTTGTGCAAGTTATGGCCAGATTAGTCTTCTCTTGGCAATTTTCCGATTTTTGACTTGAGGTCAGATGTGATCCAAATGACATGAAACTTGAAATACAAGCTCTAGAAAACTAGTACAAAGGATCTGTGTTAGCAAAATATCAAAATATGCCTAGAATTAGGTTAGAGACATCATATGCGTATGATGTCTTTTTGCTGAATTTTGGTCAAGATTCAATATTTAAGCTTTTCACAGTGTTTGTAACAATGTTGTCAAGTCAAATTTTAAAAATTACTTCAGCAAGTGCCAAAAGACATTATATGTGTATGATGTCTTTTGTCCCAAATTTTGCCAGTTTTCAATTTTAAGCTTTCTCATGTGTTTATCTTTGAGTTTCAAGTGTTTTTATCAAGTCTGAATGCAAAAATGAGCTCTGAATCAATTTTCCCTATTCTTTGCGTTTTTTGCACTCTCACTTGGTATTTTGAGTTTCTAGAAGTGTTAAAGCCCTTGTTTTATGTTGATCTTAGGGTATAACCCCCCTTCTGAACACTCTCGTAATGTCAAATTTTCTGTTTTGGTGTCTGTTTAGCCCCTAAGACATCATACGCGTATGATGTCTAAAGTTGCAGAATTCCAGTTTTTCAACACAGAACTCTTCCAAGAGCTCTCCTAAGTGCTTAGTAACACTCAGTCTCACAGAAAATTTCTCTGAACTTTGTTTATGCAAGTTTCACTACCAAATCAACGGTTTAGTAATCTAACCTACTAACAAACACATCAAGAAAATAAATCACTGATTAATAGCTCTAGATCAGGATCAAATCAAGTCCTACCTAAGCTACTTCTAATCATAAAATGGGTTTTTGCAATTGTGAGTATAAAGAGATTCACTGCCACACACGGACTAGTAAATACCTCAATCTTAACAACCACTCAACACCAACAAAAATCAATCTAATCTAAACTAAAAAACTTCAAACACGAAAGACCCAGGATTACCACAAGTTTCCTAGTACCTCTCAAAGATCCTCGGAGTCCACCACTCCTAGACCTTTCTAACTAAAATATACAAAGTAACAAAACAAATCACCTCGTAGGATTAGTCTAAGGTCACCTACTTAGGGCTCTTGTCCCGACAACGGCGTCAAATGTTGTGGCGCTTACGCCGCTAGCGGTGGCTATGATAGCGAGAACTCAACCGACAAACAAGAATGTTAGACAAGGACGGAGCTTGACCCACAGGCACATGGAAACAAATAGATGAGTGTCAAATCACCTACTCGACCTTCTAACGACAATCACTACCAAGGAAATCAAATCTAAGTTCTCAAATATGCAAGTGACTGAAATCCGTACTACGAACAAATGCTATGCGAAACATGATCTAGAGTCATCGAATCATCTCAACCAGTAACCACTCCGTGCAGTAAACGCGTATGAAGACAGGCCAAAAATATAGGTGACCGAATCTCGACTCCGATGGTACTAATGTGTAGCTCTACTCTCTGTGGTTCTATAGACATATGGAACGCTCAATTCCGACACATAGGTAGGGAGAAAACTCACAAAGAAGCTCGTGGGAGCTCACTTTGCGTAGAAACCGAATGCGCGCACACTTGGTATCGGTGCGTAGCTCTCGCCGTTGCTAACACAATGGCGGTGTCGCTTCTCCAATGGCATCTCCGTAGCTCGCGTAGCAAGAGTATAGACTCTCTCTCTCTCTCTCTCTCTCTCTCTCTCTCTCTCTCTCTCTCTCTCTCTCTCTCTCTCTCTCTCTCAGACACAGTCATGGCTCTCCAAAAACTCACCTTGATTAATGATTCAAAATTGTTCTCTTAGGTTTACAAAAATTGGCTCTTATACCTCAGCCTTGGAGGTGTGAAAACATCTCTAATCTAATTACATAAGCAGGTGAAACTACTTGGGGAATACAAGCTGGAAACTCAATTGAGTCCCGCTAATTACAATGAATCAGCTCCATGAAGAAAATGAAATGTCGGAAATACATTTATTACAATAAGTGTTTACAAAAACATGAGTGTGAGTAAAAATGTATATGTGTGGTCCTCCGCTCAACATTGTCAAGCATTTGGGAAGAGAGTGTTGAAGCCAGAGCGACGAAAAACCATTATGGCGTTTGATGTGTGTGAAAAGTGGGGGATTGATGAAATAGGCCCATTACCTATCACAAGTAGGGGCAAAAGCTATATTTTGACTGCAATGGACTATCTTTGTAGATGGGCAGAGGCTATAGTAGTGGAAAAAATCACTCCAAAGGATGTGGCAAAATTTTTGTACTATGAAATATGTTGCAAGTTTCGGGTGCCACTAGAGCTACTTTCGAACAAGAGGCCAGGATTTAGAGCTAAGCTATTAGACTTTTTATGCATGAAGATGAAGATTTAGGCACCAACATACAAATCCTTATTATCCACAGCGTAATGGCTTGAATGAAAGATTCAATGGTGAGTTGGTACAAATTCTTTCAAAAGTGATAGAGCGCCAAGGAAAGAATTGGGATTTGGAATTGCCTAGTGCATTATGGGCTTACCGTACTTCGATAAAGACAGGTACAGGGTTTAGTCCATTTCATTTTGTACGTGGAAAGGAAGCACTATTGCCTGTGGAAGTAGAGTTTCCTGCGGTCAAGATGTTAGAGAAGTTGCTTGGGCAGTCCAGTGATGCATTCAAAGAGAGGCTCTTACAATTACAAGAGGTTCAGCTGGATAGGATGAGGCATTGGAACATTATGGGCACATGCAAGATAAAGCTTTAGCAAAGATAAATGAAAAATCCAAAAGTAAGGGTATCAAGAAACATGACTTGGTTTTGTGCTACAACAGTAAGCTGGACAAGACATTCCAAAAGAAGTTTCAAATTAAGTGGGAAGGACCTTTTAAGGTAGTGGAGTGTTTTTTGACTGGTACATATCAGCTGGCTAACTTGGATGGGATTCTACATAAGTCAAGGGTAAATGGATCACATCTTAAATTATATCATGCTCGATTAATGATGGTGGAGCAAGATGAGCTGTCTACAGAACAAGTAATGTCTATGAGGGATGAGGAGACCTGTGACGCGCAAAGTCTCATATCTCTTTTTGATGCTGCTGATCATGAATGATCTAGCAGGCTAGGGGATGGACAAATTATGTTAGGAGTTTTTTGGAAGAAGTGACTGCACGTATGTACATACACATGCATGGTGCATCAAATAAAGAATTGCCCATTTTCCAGAGCCAGGTGGTTACGTGGTAGAACAACGTGTACATAGTACATCAATTTTCATTATCACCAGTACCAGTGTGTTTTTTCTACAATAATAAGGAGTTGGTGGAGAGAAAACTTATTGAGGAAGCTATCTATGGGCCGATGCAATGAGGTAATCAGGTCCGTCAAGTCGAATCCACTAGTGTCAGGGGAGGTCGAATGGGATCAATACTTGCACGTAGTAAGCGAGGACACAATGGGGGTGTTTTCTTGTGATGAATTATGCAAAAAGATCATCAAAGAACTGTATTTGGGATCTACTTCACGTGATTGTGGGATGCATTATTAGGAAAAGTTGAGTGCCAGGTGTGCGGATGGATGTAGAAGGGTGACAAAAATGCACTGCGTGGAAAATTTTTGGCATGTGCGGGGCGTGTTCAGGGTCCGTTTGAGGTCAATCAGAAGGCCAAAGGTGCCTAAGAAATAAAGTGAAGCGTGGACACATAAAAACTTGAGAGAAACCAGAAAAAACATTGAGAGAAGAGGAAGAATAGCTGCAACTGAGTTTTTGCTGTTTTTGGAGCCTGTTTTGGGCATAAACAACTCATTAAAGGCCGGATTTGAGCACTTTGATATTGTAGACAGGGGTTTTCGGCTGCTCCAAATGCAATGGTGCTATTTATTTTGCCAAATTCCTTACTTTTTCCTTTTGTTTTGGCTGTGTATGTTTCTATTGTGAGCGAAGCCTCTGCTCCAATTTGTGATTGTAATTGGCTTATTTCATCTATGTTGTGTGAGCCATTTTCCCCATTGGTGTTGGCCCAAGCTCAATTGTATCTAAACTCAAAAATCTTCCTCTTTTGAGCTGAGTTTTTTGGGTGTGTGTGTGTGTTTATGTGTGTATATGTGTCTTTGTGTTGAGTGGGCAAATGGATAGTCTCTCTCCTCTCACTCCATCGATGTGTTTCCTGTCTCGTCCAGGTGGGTTGTGTAAGCCGAGTGGTGCCCCATAGTGTGTGTGTGTGTGTGTATCATCCCAAGAGTGTGTGTCAGGTGATTATAGAGGCATTGTGTGTGTTCCCAATCCGCTCACAATCGCTTGTTAATTGGAGCTACAGTGAAGAACTTATGGCAGTTTGAAGTTTGAGTCAATTGCAGATCCATATCGGATTGGGCAATTGTAGCTGAGGGAACAAAAATGAAGTGAATGCATGGACTCAAAGTGCTCACTTTGTGGAGGGCGTCGATATTTTCAGATTGGAAATCAGAGCTCTAATTGCCAAGATATTAGCAATTTATGTTCCACCAGGGGCCAGTTCCGTACCACTTTGGTCGCCTCGATCATTGTTTGATCTGGGAGTTTTGAGCTTCAGCCATGGTTTTGAATGCAATAGAATAAGTGTTGAAGGAGAATCTTGTCAAGATTGTCATTACTTGTAGTGCATTGGTGGTTGGGTGTGCTTGGTAGGCAAAAATATAGCTGGGCACTGCTTTGGTCCACAATTATGGAGTCTCGATAAGGTTTTTGCCGCTACATATACCAAATGTGGTGTCGTTACTAAAGCACATAAAATTCTTGATGAGATTTCAATTCAAAGCGCCATCTATTGGAACTCGTTGATTAGTGGATATGCCCATTATGGTTGTGACAAGGAAGCTTTGGCTTTGTTAACCGAATGCTCATGACGCCCAGTGTTTTGTGCACTTTGGTACATTTTTATGGACTACATTGGCAAACCATTAGCATTTTGCCTACAACCATTCATAAAATTGATCTTTCCATTGTAAAATGTGATGTAAATTGGCTTGGCATATTTAGCGGGTCCGCAAAATGTAAAATGTCATGTCCAATATGTCAGGTATATCTCAAAGATTAAAGGGATTTAGGAGTTCTTTTTCAGGTGAAAAATGAAAGGTCAAAGACCTTAGCCAATATTGTACTCATTTGAAAATTTAAATATCAAGAAAGAAATGGGAAAGGAGAGGAGCCGTGTGAAGGGTGGTTGAGGAAGTTGGAGCCTCCCTCTTCCTTTATCAACCTCTCTCATGGATCTTTCAAACTCTCTTGCATATATTGGCACAACTCTTGCTTCTCTCTTCTTTGTGTGTTTTCTTGCCATATTCATGGAAGGTGAGGGAGAGAGTGAGGATGATGGGGATGATGAGTTTTTGTGTGCCATAGCCATTGCTTGATACCTTGTGTGTGTGAGAGTGAGTTTCTTGGTTATGGGAGTCTTTTCTTGCAGCTTTCATGGTGAGTGGCTAAGCCTCAAGCATAAATTTTGTTGCTTGTAACCCAGGTTGTGTGCATTGAGAGCATGGGTGAGAGCAGTGTTCATTCTGGTTCCATTTGCCGAGAAAAGCTAGCCATGGAAGCTGCATTATGTTGGCTATTTTGAATTCTCCAATGAGTGTAAGTTCTAAATATTGATAAAGTTTGCGACATGGAAGTCACCAACTTGGTCTACTGGCTACCCTGGTTTGATATTCTTGAGCCTCAATGGAGGAGGTGGATGGGGTTCTTTAGGCATGGCTCCATGGGAACTTACTTCTGTGGAGAGTAATTAGAGCACTCACCAGAAGAGGCACCAAGGGTGTAGAAGCTGATGTGGGTAATCGAGAACAGTTTGACAAAGATATGAGAAGAGAGCAGAAGGGTGATTAGATGGGAAGCACATAAGGCTATATGCAAAGCTAGAAGGCGGTGAAGTAGTGAAGATGGGTTGACGACACATGATAGGATGAAGTACAGAACAAGGGGCATCATGTGCAGGAGCAACATAACAAAAGAAGCGGTGATGAAGGTGGAAAGCATGTTTGTGTAACAGGGTCCGATGATTGAAGACCAACTTGCAGGTTAAAGGCAAAGGAAGAAGGGGTTTGGTGGACAGAGTGGGGAAGAACAAGGAGAAGTAGAAGAAGGGTTTCGTGGGCAGAACGTTGCAAAGGAGTGGATGCAAGACATTGTTTGCAAAGCCATCACATTCAAGATGGAGGAGAGAAGCAGCATGAGCCAAAATTTGGAGGCTATCATTTCTCCCACACTTGGATTGTGAGCTTCCACGAGCAAAAACTTGATAAGAATCCCCATGTTCAACATACTTAATAAATTACTTCACTTCTCACGAACCACTTCTCCAAACTTCTTAAAACCAAACAAAACCCCACAAAACTCCATCACACTTCTCCAAAACATTCCCCAAATACAAACAACCACACTTCAAACTCCTTCTTTTGCTCCTACTTTTACACTAACTTCATCTCTCTTAACATAAGATAAGGGGCTGAAAGCAAACGATGTTGGTACAAAAAAAGGGCCAAATTTTTTTCCACCTGTTTGGTCCTTTGGAGGGAAAGTTTTGAGGCCCAAAAGTTTTGGAATTTGTATTTTTTAGCTATAATTGTATCTCAAAAATACAAGTCATGCAGTTTCACAATGGGCCAACCCGTGTGAGAGTAGTGGTGTAATTAGTAAATTTAGTGGTCTGAACTGCATCTGTTTGAATTGAGTGCTTTCTACCAGCACTTGGGCTCTCTCTCCCCCCCCTCAGACTCATAGCAGAACTGCTCTCTCTCTCTCTCTCAGCATTGTAGCAGAGCTGCTATCGTGTGAGTTCTCCCACCATGAGGACCCCAAAGGCCAAGGGAGCCGCTGCCAGCAGAGTGTCACCTTCAACATGCAAAAATAAAGGGAAGTCCAAGGAGGGAATGCCCACCATGGGAGAAGCAACAACAAAGGTTCTTCCACCCCCGCCTCTCAACAAACAGAGCTAGAGAAAAAAAGCAGTCCCAACACAAGGGCTAGTGCAAAACAGTTCAAGGCTTCTGAAATCGACTCCGAACGGACCTCACACAGTGTCAATGAGGATGAATCAAAATTTGCCAACAAGTAAGGACGTGGTAAGCTATTCATTGGAATCAGGCTTGTGTTAATTAGATGGTGTAAAATTTTGAATTTAAATGTTCACTGTAAAATTTGATACCTTGGAGCATCGCATTTGTAATCCATATGCATATGAGAGCAAAATTAGAAAATTGACTTGGACCATGCTAATTATCTAGCTTGCTCTATAGTATTAAGTGTATTTTTCTAGGATATTCTAGAAAAGTGGTTGTGGAGCTTCAATGTTTGTGGATAGAAACGTTTAGCTGAGACAATGTACATGATTCTATAGTTTCCCTACTTTATGTTAGAGCTTTGTATATCATATGCTAAGGATTAAAACTAAAGTTATTACGGACTATTGTTGAAGTTTTGTGGAAAAAGAGTATGGATAAATCATATTGTAAACACATTAGTTATTAGTTATTAAATGTACAGTAACAAATGTGGTACTTTGGATTTGTTTCACAATAGTTTCTGATTTGTTTAACATTTCAGGTAAGAATAAAATGGAGGGGTACCCTCAACAAACCAAGTTCTGTTATACAGCAAAGGACTTGCATGAGGAGTATGGCCTTAGTCTAAGGCAAACTCCCTAAGGACCTCACTGATGAGGACTTGCCATCCGAGCAGTGGTTACCTGTTTTCAAGTACAATTTCCAAAAGAACAACAAATTTATTTAAATCATTTGCAGCCACATCTGGTGGATGACTGCAGATTTCTATTCTCCAAAGTTTATCAGGGACCCCCTTCATGCGGTGAACTAACCACCAAATTTGCTAAGGGTTATGCGTTCGAGAAATGTGATGTAGCGAGAAAAGACCCAACAAGGCATAGAATAGCATGGGCCCGGTTTGGGGAAGGAGTGTTGTAGATGATATCATGTAGGATTGGCGGTCTTGACCGTAAAGTTGAGACATGGAGAAAGCAAAATGCTTCCTTGCTTGGAAATGTCCCGCAGTCAGTTAAGAAGGCCCGCATGACTCAAAGTGGCAGCAACATCTGCACAGAACGAGAGCAAGGTGTTAGAAGGGCAGTGGCTAACTACCTACTTGACTTAGAGGCATTGCTCCAAAGACTCCAAAAGCAGGTGTCACATCCAGGTTCATCAAAACTAACAGACCTGAAGGCCTCTATTCAAGCAAACAAGGACCAGCTAACTGGTATATGAGGGTAAAGAGGGCGTGGCGAAAAGTTTGATGGAGGATATTGATACCCTGGAGGCGCCCATCGGTGTGTTGCGGCAACAAATACCTATCCCTGATGAAGAGATCAGAGAGGTGGAGGCTGAGTTGGGAGCAAGTCGGTGCTTGTTACGATGGCATCGGGTTTCCAAAAATATCAAGAAGCTCTAAGCTGAGGTTGAACAACCGGAGGGATTGTATTTCTATCTTATTGCATTGTGTACGACTATTGAAAGTTTTTATTCTGCACAAGGTTTGGTGATTTGGCATGTTTCACTTCTTGATTGGTTTATTTGCTGACATTTTTATGGGTTTTAGTACTATCTTGGACTGGTTTGGTACTCTCTCTAACTGTTTTGGTACTTTTATTTAACACTAAGGGCAGTGCTGGAACTTTCCTTAGTACTTTATGCTGCTGCTTCATTTCATTTGGTACTCATTTGAACTACTTGGTACTATATTGGTACTTCCTTGTTTCTAATTTTTGAGTCTTACACTGTACTATTTGTTTTGTTTTGGATTCTATAATGGCACAATCCATGGAACTTTTTGTGCTTTTATGATCATTTGGTCTTTTTCAATTCTATTTTGGGACTGCTATGGTACATGCTGCTTAGTACTTTGGTATCTTCTTTAAATGTCTTGGTACTTTCCAGTTTTTTTTTGAAAGTGGTTTGCTTATTTTTGGACTGCTTTGGTACTTTTTAAACTAATTTGGGTATTTAATCAAACACTAACTGCTATGTTCGTACTTCCCTTGTAACCTTTTGGTGCTTAGTTATTTTAATTAGTTATCTCTTCGATCATTCTGGTATTGGCTTGAGAATTTTTGGTACTCATATAGTTTACATATATTGTTTTGGGTGCTATGTGGCACAATATTTGGTACTCTGGGTGCTTTTCTATTCATTGGGTACTCTTATTACTTATTTTGGAACTTTCTAGTTACAGTCTTATACTGTAATGTTGAGTTTGACTTGGGTACTTTTGGTGCTTGATACTGCTTTGGTACTCTTGAAACATTTGGTACTTCAACCTATTTTGGTACTTTTGGTACTTCCCTTGTAACCTTTTGTGCTTCTTTATTTTATTTGGTTCTCTCTTTGACCATTTTGGTACTGCCTTGAGAATTTGTGGTACTCATATAGTCTACAGATTTGCCTTGGGTGCTATGTGGCACAATCTTTGGTACTCTAGGTGCTTATTTGCTCATTGGGTAGTCTGATTACTTATTTTGGTACTTTCTAGTTACAGTCTTATATTGTAATGGTGAGTATGACTTGGGTACTTTTGGTGCTTGATACTGATTTGGTACTGTTGAAACATTTGGTACTTCAACCTATTTTGGTACTTTTGGTACTTTCCTTGTAACCTTTTGTGCTTATTTATTTTATTCGGTTCTCTCTTTGACCATTTTGGCACTGCCTTGAGAATTTTGGTACTCATATAGTTTATAGATTTTCCTTGGGTGCTATGTGGCACAATCCTTGGTACTCTGGGTATTTATCTGCTCTTTGGGTAGTCTAATTACTTATTTTGGTACTTTCTAGTTACTGTCTTATACTGTAATGTTGAGTATGACTTGGGTACTTTTGGTACTTGAAACTGCTCTGGTACTATTGAAACTTTTGGTACTTTTGGTACTTTTGGTACTTCTAGTATTTCTAGTACCTTGATACTACATTGGTATTTCTTCTAATAATTTTTTCTTTGCTAATTGATTTGGTACTATCTTGGTTCTATTTTGTAACTGTTGCAATAATATTTTGGTACTGCATGTGTTATTCCATGCTAGCAGTCAATTTTGGTACTGTTTTGGTTCCAGTTGGGTACTGTTTTGTTCTATTTTGGTGATCTTTCAATAATTTTTTTCTATTTCATGTGTTCTTCCATGCATCTTGGTTGTTTTGGTAAGTAAATTACGAGAGCATTCTGTTTTGCAGAGAGAGTATGCCAGGCTCTACAACGAGTCCCTGGAAACCCAAGACCAGTAAGAATTTGTAAGCAAGCTCTCTGCTGATGTGAAGAGAGGGATGACTCACACGTTGACTCCAAGGCCTCATGTTGTGGAACCTGAAAACACAACACATGTGTTTGGTTCTTGCGTTGCCTATGGGGAGGCTTTGGAGGCTTCTTACGTGGTTGGTACCTTCATGATTCCCTGCAGGCATCAATACCATCCACTGTGTTTTGCAGGTGTATTGAGAATGGAAGATACGTGCATGAAGGCACTTTGCAACACTTCAATCCCTTCAGAGGCAAAGGCCTAGATTTTAGGGAGGTCATTATTGAAGAGTAAGTGGGGTGTTTGTGTTGGACACTACATGATTATAATATCATTTGAATTTATGATCTAATCTTCTCTTTCATCTTTGTGTATATGTAGGGAGAGGATCTTTCGGTGTGGACACCCATGACAACACCAACACCCCTGTGGAACGGAAGGATCTTCTAAATACGACAAGTCAGATGCGAGTCACATATTCCAAGAAGATCCTTATAAGTCAGTGCATGAAGTACTGCATGACATTGGTGCCAACACGATGGAAGGCAAAAAGGGTGAGCCTGCTCTAGACTCCAGTTTGGAGGAAGATAACACTAAAGCTGAAGCGCAGGAAAGCCAGCAAGGCCCTAATGCCAGCACAGTAGAAGGGAAAGGGTCTGAGGCTGGTGTGGGCTCTGGTATGGCAGAAGCTAAACTGAAAACTAAAGTGCAGGAGAAGGATAAACAGGAAAGCGAACCGATTGAGGAAGTTGATGACATAGAGATAGAGCTAGCCAAGAAGAACAACGCAGAAATTCATGTTGATGACGAGGTGGCAGTGGAAGTTCCCTCGGTGGCTGAGTGTTTGGATGCAACTCCAAAGTATGTAGAGGAGAAGGAAGGCAGAAAGACGAGGCAACAGACAAAGAGTGAGGCGGAACTTGCTGACAGTACAAAGGAGGCGGAACCTGCCAAGGGTGCAAAGGATGGTGCGAAGGATTCTGCGAAAGAGTATGGCATGGAGGAGGCAGCTTATTTTGTGGAGGAGACAAAAGCCATGGAGGAGGCCGAAGGTGCAGGGCAGGCGAAAACCTTAGAAACAGGTTATAGCAAAGACTGTGCCATACTCTCCGAACTCTTCCTTATGAAATGTAAAAAGCTAACCAAAGGTCGTGGTCTCAAGCCGCGAACCTCCAAGAATTAGCTATTTAACAGCATTTTGTACTTGATTTTGGCTTATCATGAAATACGATCCCATTTTGCGTTTGTTAATGTTTCGTGTCATGCCAGTCAGATGTTAATGTGTCCGTTCCTTGTTATGTCATGCTGTCAACAATTGGTAACCTTTAATGGTGCTAAATGTCCACACTTTCTATTGCCAAAAGGCTGGGTGTTCCTTTACTCATTTTGCTTCGTGGTACTTCAGTGAGGGACAGGTGGTGGCTGAATGAAAAATGACTCGATACATCAATGCCGCTGGACATAAAGGTGAGCACTAAGCGCCTTGTCATTCTGCATGTGAATGGAGTTCTGTTGAAGGATTGTCATGAAGAACCCGAAGATTTGTGGAAAATCCCATTTCCAGAAGGATGTAGGCCCCGATGCGTGCAGGTCTCCCGGCACAAATACTGCGTGCTCAGACCTGATGCGAAGGATTTCATCCTTAGCCTGAGGAAGTGATGCTACGTGATGCTTTGGTCCTGCAGCCAAAGACACAATCTGATGACTATACTGCATGCTTGCTTCCCTAAGTTGATGAAGATGCAAAGTCTCTTTTTAGGTATGAATCCCTTAACTTCCAAACTGGTTTGGTTGATTTTGGTACTGTATCTACCTTTCCTACTGATTTGTACATATTCTGGTACTATTGGTTCTTTTTGTACTATTTGGTACTACCGTGTATAGCATTTGGTACTGTTTGCACAAATTGATACTATCCACACAATTTTGGTAATGTTAGCACAATTTGGTACTGTTTGCACAATTGGTACTATTTGTTTCTTTTGGTTCTTTTTGGTTATTTTTATTCATTTTGGTCCTTTGGTACATTTGGTACTATTTGCAGAACTTGATACTGCCCATACAACCTGGTACTATTTGCACATCTTACTTTGGTACTGTTATGTACAGAACTTGTTTTCTTTCAGACTGTGGTGATTTAAGTCCTTTGTTACTTTGGTACTTTGGTACTTTGGTACTTTGGTATTGATATGTATAGAACTTGCTGTTTTTCTTTTTTTGGTGATTTAAGTCCTTTGGTACTTTGGTACTGTTATGTACAGAACTTGCATCAGCCGCACACTTCATGGGCCATCCATGGGGTTTTAGCTCCTCATGTGTCAAGGTTCTCTTGATAACAGCACATGCACCATCATGCTCTCCATTTCCATGTCCAGAAGCGGAGAAGTTGCGCATCATATGCAATCCTGTCAACAACTGATAATACTTGGCTACAAAATAGTATGGTCGTCATGCCTTGAACTGTGAAGCGGCACCATCTAACCAAACCCAATGATAATGGAAACATTGTCCTTGTTGTTTCATCCAACTGTCATGCAAGAGAAAACAATGCTGAGCAAAGAGCGTGTCATGGAGCTTATCGTCTGATATGTAAAAATGCAAAGTCTTCTCAATGGCTCCTACTAAATTTCTAATATAAGAGATGTGCACCAGTATTGTGACCTGTGTTGACCGCCAATGCATGGAATGAATCTCATTCTGCACTTTAAAGCTGTAATTCTCTGCAAAATCAACAATAAAAACCACGTCGCTTAGAAACTTTAGCAAACTTTAGTTAGCAAGATCTCTGTGCATGATATTCATGATCCTTAGGGCGAGGGCACAATATGAAATCCAGCAAGATACTTATGTGCTGAAAAACTACCTGGTTTGCAGAACACTCACGTACTTCACACTGTGTACCACAAATGGAGCATGTACATGAATGTTCCTTTGCGTGATGCCCAAACTTGTTCTGGTGCATTTGATTGAAAGCATCCCTGAAGTATACCATCTGGATATGGTAAATACAACGGCAAGTATAGCGCTCCTTTAATTTTCGGACAAAGAATGGCTTGAGTGTCTCAAACAACCTAAGTGACAACTCCACCGCAAGATACGTGCTTTTGAATCTTCTTTAGAGCTCCACCTATATACAAAATTTGATCCACATTAGAGCTCAGAATATTACTATAAAACAGCAAATCACCAAAGTAGTTTACAGTACCGAAATTAACAATGTAAACCACCAAATCATTCTAAAATACCAAATTTGGCAATGTATTGCCAGATTTCAGGCTATAGTACCAAATTAAGTGCAGAAAAGCACCAAACTGGATTGATAGTACCAAACTGGATTCATACTACCAAAGTGGGTACATTTCTGTACATTGCATAGAACCAGCCTGTATTCATAGGACCAAGCAGGGTCCATAGTACCAAATTTTGTACATTGCATAGTACCAACCGAATCCATAGTACAAAACAAGGTCCCTACTACCAAATTTTGTACATTGCATGGTACCAGCCTGAATTCAGAGTACCAAACAGGATCCCTAGTACCAAGTTTTGTACATTTCATGGTACTAGCTTGAGTTCATAGTACCAAGCAGGATCTCTAGTACCAAATTATGTACGTTGCATGGTACTAGCCTGAATTCGTAGTACCAAACCTAGTACCAAACAGAATCCCTAATACCAAATTCTGTACATTGCATGGTATCAGCCTGAGTTCATAGTACCAAACATGATCCCCAGTACCAAAGTCTCTGCATTGCATGGTACCAGCCTAAATTCATAGTACCCAAAAGGATCATTAGTACCAAATACTGTACATTGCATAGTTCTAGCTTGAATTCATAGTACCAAAAAGGATCCCTAGGACCAAATCCTGTACATTGCATAGTACAGCTTGAATTCATAGTACCAAAAAGGATCCCTAGTACCAAATCCTGTACATTGCATAGTACTAGCTTGAATTCATAGTACCAAAAAGGATCCCTAGTACCAAATCCTATACATTGCATAGTACCAGCCTTAATTCATAGTATCAAATAGTATCCCTAGTACCAAATTATGTACATTGCATAGTACCAGCCTAAATTCACAGTATCAAACAGGATCACTAGTGCCAAAGTGGGTACATGTCTGTACCCTGCATAGTACCAATTTGGAAACCTAGTACCAATTTGGGTACTTTTCTGTATACTGCAAAGCTACAAAATGGATCCATAGTTCCAAAATAACAAATTTTGGAAAGTACCTAATTGGCACTGTGCATCTTTACTTTGGAGCATTTCTACCAAACAATGGTACTATGCATCTGTTTGGTACTATTCAGAATCTAGAGAAGCTTCAAATTGGGTACTACTAAGGTAGGAATTGGTACCAGAATGATACCAAGTTTGGCATGCTGGGAATTGGTCAAATTTTGGCATGCTAGAAATGGTACTATGGAGCTAAGTATTCGTACAATGATTGTTGGCTAGCAAGTTGTGGTATTTTGTGTCAATCCAAGAGTAAAAAGGTGAGCAAGGATTACAGTGTGGGCAACACATATTACCTGAGAATCATCTAGAAGATGTATGGGATGTTTGATGACACATTTTTCCTCGATCCTGTGCTTACAGATATCCTTTTTGTTAGGAGAAACTCTTGTCTCGGATTTCCAAAAAGCGGCCACCAATTCTCTAGTTTCGATTGTGATACTTGTATGCAGAGGCAACTTTCTGTGACAAGCACTAAGTGGCAACACTTCATCCTCATCTTTCATTCCCAGTCGACTGCTTGCTGCCGCTATATTACGTCGATGAACACCCCAAGGCAGTAGCAATTTTGGACTGGTTCACAGTGGTTGTGCTCTGATCACCATTGTTCAGTATCATCGTCAAAGAGGTTCTCTTCACAAAAAGCTCAGTTGAAGAGTGGGGCACTTTCAGCCCGGGGCGGTCACTTTTTAGAATGTGTATGATATCACGTGAGTTAATCGGAGAGGATTATTAAAAGACCAAAATGTATAAAAATGTATACATACAGAGGGCGGTGGGGGTTTTTTAAATAGGCTCATAGTGTAAGTATAGTATGTATATTGGGGTATTATTAATTACCTCTTGAATGCAGGTGATATAGGGGTCTTTTGATAAGTGACTGCCCCGAGACTTTGAGGTGAGTCAATGTGTTGCGAACGCCTAAAAGAACACTCGATTGCACATCCAAACTCCTCAACTTGGAAAATGGCGGATGATGCATGAGTTGCTCTAGAATTTCTTGTTGTTCTAGTGTTGTTAGTCCTTGGGTCTGCCGATGCCGACATCTAGCCATGGCTTTGCATATATTGTTCCTTGATCTGGTTGTAGCAAGTTCAGCTCTCTTAGCAGGGTTGCGCTCCTTGTGTCATTGCTCATGCTTCTTTTGTGGCCAATAGTCCCGCAAAAATACTTGGTTGTTTTTGCTGATATGTTCATGAATGCTCGTGGTTTCCATCATAGCACCCTCTGTAGATACAGGTACCCCTGACTCGAGATAGGTGAAGGAATGTAGCAAGCTAAAGGAATCTTGCATCAAGGCAGTTTCACATGAGGACCATAACGAAGAGGTAAGTTTGACTGAAGGTTTGGAGTTGGATATTGCTCCAGAGGCTTGGCAGCCGAGCAAGACTTTATTGTGTAGTGTTATAGACTTAGAGATGGGTAATGCCTCTAGTCTACTGAAGGGTGTTATAAACTTGGAGATGGGTAATGCCTCCAGTATATGTGAGGATGTTCATAGTAAGTTTGATGATCAATATGTTGCCAACCTTTTAAGGATGTTCCAAACTCCTCCACAACACAACATTGTGTTTGCATGGGATGCATCAGACCTATGGCTATGGCTAGCCTCTATAACATATACAGAGAAGATCAGCATGGAGATAAGAGCAAAGGAGCCATGGATAGACAAAAGGCTGATAGAATGCAAGAATGAAGACCTCATTCCCAATTTGGTACATTTTTTTACAAAGAGTGCATCCTCTCTTTGGAGAAAGGTAAGTGGTTTACCATTGTATTTAAGCCGCAAGGTAGGTGGCTTGCTATTAGCAGCAGTAAAGGAAGCTGACATGTTTAAGCACACCCAAAAGAAGCATGATATGCTTGCAGTTTTTTCTAGTCATGGCAGTAAGCAAGATTCTGAAGACAACTTGAGCTCACCACACCAACAAGGCGGCCATACATGGTGGATTCTTGGCACACTCTTTGGAATCTTAATTTTCAGTTTTGTCCTTGCAGGAGCCAAGATGCTCATTTCCCCTCTCGCTACTGATGGTTACAAATTTGGTCCAATTTGGCATGCAAATTTTATTGTCAGGACACTGCAGACAATGATCCTATTTTTCACTTGGGATCCAGGAGGACACTGGCACAAAGTTCTGGAAGCCATGGGCTTCCCATTTAATCAACCGACACTATTCCAAGGAACAGGCTATCACCCGGACCTATTGCAATTTCATGAATATCCCAGAAATCTCACCAATGGCCAAATAGAATGGCTAGTTCAGAAGGCAACTCGATATCGGATCCTATAGCTAAGCGGAAGAAGAAACAGATCTAGAGACATGAATGCCTCTAGCCAAAAGGGGAGGGCTAATGATGGGGGCTTTTCACAAGCCAAGCTCCCATACCCCTCTTCTCTCGTCCCCACCCCATGGAAACCTCCTCTTAGGGAGGGAGTGATAAAAAGCATTGGAAAAGTAAGAAAAAAAAATAAAGTATGATTATGTAAATATATGAGAAAGGTAAAATAGGCCACCTCATGCCTGCGGGGCAGCCCATCCCCACCTTGCCTCTTTTTTCTTCACTGATGCCCCGCCGTGTGTCCCTTTTCCTCTCCTCCACTCAAAAGGTCAACCCCCTCTCTCTTCCCCTTTTCCTTTCTCCTTTCTCTCTCCCCTCAAGCTACCCCACCTCTCACCAATAATGCACCCTAACTCACATGCAACTTATCATATCTTCCAAAATAGTATACCCCACCCCCCCTTTCTCTCTCCTATCATATCCCATGACCCAAATACCCCCCTCTCTCTCTAAAGGGCCCCATGTCTCTTGTCTTGTAGCTAAATAACCTCCCCCACGCTCACACACACTCAGTTTCACTGAAAAAGGTGCCCACAGACCCATCCCCACCCGGTGGTTACCTGATTTTTCTTGTGTTCACACACATCTGCACACAGATTCACCTTTGAACACACTCCCCTCTCTCCCCTCTTGTAATTACTTTATTCTCCATGTCACCTCTCACTTTTTTTCATCAGCCCATCTCTCTCTCTTAGTCTCTCTCTCATGAGACTGCTGTTTTGGCACATATACACACAGCCAGACAAGTGGGGCCCACAGTCACATGGCCTATGTAGATAATGATTTCTTCATTTATAAATTCTAGAATTTCTCCCCCCTCCTCCCCTATATAAAGAGGGGTCACCATCACACTAAACACACACACACCATCACCAAAGAGTACACTATGCACTGTGTGTGCCTAGTGCACACACACACACCCACACCATCACCATCACCGCAATCACCATGCTCGTCTTGAGCATGACCTCTACACCCTTGGGCTATTGACGATGAAGGGAAACTAAATGAAGGATGATGGCCGTAACCCTCGCGCGAGTCTTCGCCATCAACTCCCACCTATCCGCCATGTGCTCTACCACTCTCTCCCTTCTCATTCCCCTACCCTATGCTCCCCATTTCATCGCCATCCTTTTGTGGTGCCTAAGTACTAAGCTGCTATAACCCCTCCCTCACTCTCTCTCTCTCTCTCTCTCTCTCTCTCTCTCTCTCTCTCACTTGATCTCATTCCCTTTCCTCTTCATCATTACTCCCAAGCATCCATCTCTCTTGGATGAAAATTTTGTTATAGTGTTGTGTTGTTTGCGTCCTAGCCGCTCAAGCTAGGTGGTGTCCCCTGTTTGCTTTACCATGACAGGCTCGAGGCGCCCCATTCGGTCCCCAGTGTTTTAGAGGCCGTCGGGGGTTCGGGGTTCGCTTTGCTCCTGTCAACACTCACACACACACTCTCTCAATTCAGCTCAAAGGAGGAAAATTGCTGTTTTTTAGACTCAATGAATCTCAGCCCAACACCAATGGGGCAAATAGTTTACACAGTATTGAGGAAATATACCAGATACAACCACAAAGTTAAGCAGAGGCTTCACTCACCGGAGAAGATTACAGAGAAAAATAGCAGAAAATATGAGAGGAATTTTGCAAAATGGAAAGATCCATTGCGTCCGGAACGCCTAAAAACCCCAGTCTTCAATGTCAAAGTGCTCAAATCCGACCTCGGATGAGCAGTTTAGGGCTAAAAAATGCTCCAAAAACAGCAAAACCACACATGAGGCTGTTCCTTCTCTCTTATCCACGTTTTTTCTGGTCTTCTCTCAGTTTTTTCAGTTCCCACACTTAGCTTTATTAGTTGGGCACCCGTGGCCTTTTAGATGACCTCAAACGGACCCCGAACAGGCCAAAAACTAACCTCACAGTGCATAGTTGTCACCTTTTTGCATCATCCGCACACCTGGCACTCAGTTTTTCCAAATAATGCATCCCGCAACCACGTGAAGTGGCCCCAAAAAGTGGTCCTCATGATGACATTTCTGCATAAGTATCACAAGAAAACACCCACCTCGTGTCCATACTTCTCCGCGTGCAAGTATTGACCCCGTTCGACCTCTTGACGCCACTCGATGCCATCTGACGCACCTGCTTACCTCATGTCGTCGGCCTGCGGATAGCTTCCTCGAGAAGTTTTACCTGCTACCAACTCCTCCTTATTGTAGAAAAAACACAGTGGTACTGGTAAGAGTGAAGATCGATGCACTATGTACACCCTGTCCTACCTGTACACATGTGGGCCCCACATAACCACCTGGCTCTGAAAAATCGGCAATTCTTTATTTGATGCACCATGCATGTATATGTACATATGCGCAATCCCTTGCTTCAAAAACTCCTGACAACGTCTGTAAGTAGTCAGTGTAAATTTGTCTCTTACATTGACCTACACGATCAAATCAAATCTCGTTCCTACCTTTTATGTTTCTTTGTGACTCTAGTTGATCTATGCTATTAAGTTCAAATTGTAGAATATCTCTTTCCGCTAAGTTGTTTCATACTCCCTTGCTCCAAAAAACTCCTGAAATAATTTTCCCATCCCCTAGCCTGCTAGATCATTCATGATCAGCAGCAGCAAAGAGAGATATGAGACTCGCCGCATCACAGGTCTCCTCATGATATAGACGGAAGCGTGGCTGCCCTGCAAAATACATAGAATAACATGCTACAGACCATAAATCAATAGATCTCCATACCTGTGCCATCGTGTACGCGTAAACAACATAGCAAATCTCACATGAGAGAGGCAGAGAGCGAGACAGAGTAAGCGAGCACGTGTAGGCGCACCTCCTAGAGCGGAGTGCTACGCCGGCACGGTGAGAGAGAAGAGAAGGAGATGAGAAGAACAATGCAGACACTGGGTGAAATCTCCCCCCGTGCAAGAGTGACCATTCCCCTCTTGCAGGTATTTAATTTAAAGATTCTTGAATGGTCAAAGTGAGTACAAACTGGCCGGCCGGTCATAAATGGCCAAAGCTCATAAAGAGCACTTGAATAATAAAATGTACATGAAATATGATATCCTTTTGCAATAGCTTAGCTCGTTCAAGCCTTTTCCACCTGTCACAGCTGCAATAAATAATAAGGTATCAATTCCATAACATACCTCTCCGTTGGAAAGCAACTGTCCTCAGTTGCGAAGATAAAAATCTGCAAACAATACTTGTTAAAAACAATGATTAGAAATATGTATCAAATAGTAAAAGAAAAAATACATTAAATTAGACAATATTTCTTATGCCTGCCGTCATCCACATACTACCTATTCTAGTGTCCCATACCACTAGAATAAGCGGTATATGTCATACCCTGATGAATCAGGATATCATTGGTCACACTCATCATCAACCTCATAATGTCAAGTCTCATCAGATAAACATTATCGTAATAATCACCAGATACCAAATCCGAATCCAATTCCAATTACACAATATAAGTCCAAATCCAAATCACTGTCATTATGTACCTGGGTGACAAAATCATACCAGATGCAGTGGTGGCCAACCACTGCAGCATGATTTTGTGATTGGTGTTGCCTAAATCGGCGAATCTACACCAATAAGACGTGCTGCCTAAATCGGCGAATCTGCACTAATGCTGCCTAAATCGGCATATCTGCATTTGATATTGCTTAAAAATCATGAATTTGTTATTTATCAATGTACTGCCTAAATCGTCGAATCTATATTTGATATAAGTTCAAAAAAGTGTGAATCTGTAGTTTGTTGTTGTGCTGCCTAAATCGGCGAATCTGCACTGGATGAGCATTGACACACTGCCTAAATCGGCGGATCTGTGTGCTTGTGACCAATGGAGTAGACAATGCATAAAGGAGAAAATAAAAATAGTTACTATGTTGATATCGCAGTGCAGTATATCAAGGCACCTACAAATTTTGTACACTATCCCAAAACACCGTGGCTCACATGAGTAGCTGGAGGGCTTATTGACAAATCATCAAAAAGTACTTGTAGTACAATTAGAGTCCATGATCGAAGCATTTGATGGAGTATTCAGTGAGCAGATAATGTAGTGAAATGAAATTTAAAAATAAAAGTGATGTATCTGAGATTCCATTTTATAAGTATTAGCGATGACATAAGAGATGTTGGGTTGCCATTGTCGGTAAAGCAATTATGAAAAGGGGAGTGAGGTTAATGTACATACCTTGAGGGTACACTGCATCAAAATTATATGATCCAGTGTGTTTGTGGAGAGAGATATGACCGTAACTTGCATCTGAGGCGTGTCAAACAGATTTGTAGAAGCTAAGGAGAACTGCGACTATCAAACTTGCACCATAGTATAATTAACAATTCCAAAATATGTTAATTTTGTGTTAGTAATTTGAAATAAAATAAAAGACTATGTTGTCTGTTGAGAATTCGATTCAAAATTAGTGTGCGATCATATATTTACACAGACAATGTTAGCACTTTGATTCAACAATCGCAAAATAAATTAAATGAAGCTGGAACACAAATTAAAAGTTAGCCATAGCCCTGCGAAAATGGAAATGTGAGAAAATGTTGTAGTCCTAAGGAAATAGCATAGGTAGACAAAAAACATGAACAAGGCAGAAAAAAATGTAAATTAGGAGATCTAATTGGATTTTATAGTGCAATGTGGGAGACAAAATTACATTGAGGACTGACAGACGTCTATGAATATGAATCGTGACTGATTGGACAAACAACCCAAAAGTAATTTGATCTTGAACTGCCTTTGCCTAGAAGGCTTTATTATGACAAATTATGTGTTAAGTAGAGCTAGAACTAGGGATGAGAATATAGATTTTTGGTTCTCTTTGGCGGTCGGAGAAGAGATGATGATTTTATGTTGAGCAGGGGACGTTGTGATGAAAATTGCAGTTTTATGTCGGGGGTAGTGTAGGCATAGACTAGAAAATCTAGAAAAATAACAAGTAAGGAATAAATAAAGAAATTAGAGGGGTTTTTTATCACCAAAGATACGGTGAACTTCTGCTTCCCAGTTGTATCCTAGAGCAATTGGGGTCATTTCTTTCCAGTCAGAGCGGTTGTGTTGTGGTTCTTGAGACTGCCACGGGCCATATTTGAGGCGAGAAAAATAAGTTTTATGGTCATCGTACCAAACATCGGGAAGGGTAAGATTGGTAGCGGGAATGTGTTCACGTGTGTGGATTTCGGCTCTGTGTTCTGATAGATGGTCAGAAAGATAGGGTGAATGAACATCCCATTGATTACCAATGCAAACATTGCGAAAATCCGCAGACATACGTGGTTTTTGATAAGTATCATACATGATGAGGATATTGTGGGGTTATTACATAGAATTTTACCAAAGACATTGTGGAAGTGGTCGGGTGGTACACAATGAAAAGACTGATAGACATTATGCTTGACAGACTTGTCCCAAACTTTAAACATAACAATAGGAAAACATCCCCACTGTTGATTGAGGATGAGTGCTTTACGAGCCCGAGTGGTCTCCACCATCGACGAGTGCAGTAAGTCAAAGGCGTTAATGTAAAGAATTTTATTGGTGACACGGATTTCTCCTGTGCAAAGTTTTGCCTTAGCCCACTCGATGTTTTCGGGGCGAGGTGTGCCGAGGTCTGGAAGGCCATGAAATTCTGGTTGCCCTTCAACATATTCATGCCAAGCGCGGAAAGTGTTGGGTACCAAATAATATGTAATTGAGCGACCAGTGAGAAAGTAGCGACAGACTTCGATACCCCAGCAGATGTCATTGCCGACTGCGTAATCCTGCAGAATAGAAATCCGAATGTCGTGGAGAGCCATGAAAATAATGATTCGACACACGTAATCGAAGCACTTGTGAAGCAGTCGGCGTGTGGAACACCACGTGATAATCGGAGAGGTGAGCACGAAAAGATCTTCGTCAATGTCCGATAGTGAGTGAAAACCCGCTGCAAGAACTTCCACAAGTTGTACCGTGTGCTGAAGAGCGTGCTCAATCAACAAGGCAAGTGGTTTCCATAATGTTCTCAAATGGTGCCTTGTCTCCACAAGATGTAGCGATACTAGAACAAGAGGAGCGGTTGTGTCTGCAAAAGGAGGAGAGAAAGAGGGAGGGATTGGCGGGTGGTTGTGGACGACATGCAGTCGAGGGAGATTTGTGGAGCTTGGTGGCTTCTTCAAGGATCTCTTTACTTTCTGCACCCATACCATGCTTTTGCTAGAGCACGGTTACCCCTCCACCTTACTCTCCTCCTCTGAGCCATCGTCTTTGTGGATAGAGCACTCTACATGTGTTGTCCTTTCTTTTGTGTCCGGCTCACGATATAAGGTCCACAAGAGAGAGCGTGCATTGCAGGATGACAGCAGGAGAGATATAAACACCTGTGGCTATTGGTAGTAGGGCTCTCTGTGAGGAACCCACATGCAAGCAGCACAGGTAATAGTGGCAGCAAGCTGTGTGAACGTGAGGTGAGGGTGAACTTGAGGTGAGAATAAAATTAAAATGAAATATCATGAGTGGTTGGCAACTGTGTGGGGAAGTGCTCGTTAGGACGCCACGCTATAGACCAGTTTTGTGATTGCGGTTGTTGAGAAGGGTAGTGAGCAGAGGAGGGCGAGCCACCATGCACTAAACTTGCATGATGTCGTTAACTGGAGTTTGGAAAAGGTCTCGGGGTTGCAAACCGTAAACCATAGGAGAAGCGGGTACTGGATGTGATCGCCATGCAGAGTGGAGTGGGTTGTTCTTGGGGAAGAAAAAAGAAATGGCGGTTGTGAATGCGTAAGTGTTGTCAACTACTGACGAGGGAGAGAGAGAGGGATACGATCTAGGTGTGTGGTTGGTTGCTAGGTGTGTGAGCGTGTGGCCACCAGCCGCAAAGGAGAGAGAGAGAGAGAGAGAGAGAGAGAGAGAGAGAGAGAGAGAGAGAGAGAGAGAGAGAGAGAGAGAGTACTACGGCTGCAGTCCCGAGCTCATGATACAGACCTGAGACGCCTAAGGCCTGTGGCGTGCTGGGGTGCTAGCACTGAGAGAGAGAAGGAAATAGATTAGCACCTCAGAGTAGTGGGTGGTAGCCAATGGATAGGGTATGGCAGAGAAGGAGAAGGAGAAGGAGAACCCTATGGTAGTGATGACGAGAGAGAAAGAGAAATAGCGTGCCCATGCAGTAGTATAAGCTGCAAGTGAGGTTGGTTGGCGGCTCGCAGGGCTGAATGCATGAGCAATTTGCTGTATGCGCTGGTTAGCTGCAGGGTATGCGAGGGTAGCCATACCCACCCCCTCAATAGTATGGATCTCCTTCACGCTTTTTGGGTTTGAACTGCGAGCTCTATTTCAGTTCTCCACATCCAGTACAGTGTCCCCTTCTTCTTACGATTGTGCTACATGTCCTGTAGCACGCCATGAGTTTGAATCTATTCATTCACCTTAAGTGGTCCTTATGCCCTAAGTAGGTCCCCTCTTAGATGGTATGCTCACAGTCTGATGGGTGTGCCTATGCCACCTAAAGTTTTCCTCAAGCGTGGTTTGTCTCTGTGATTATTGGTACTATGGTCATAGGGTTTGTTCTCTTGCCTTCATTGTCATCGTGTGCATGCTCCTCTTTCACTTGAATATATGCAAAGACTTCCATAGCACAGCTGGTAGTGCACCTGTCTCATACAGGGGGACATGGGTTTGAATCCCATTGGAGGTACAAATTTAGTAGTCTTTTTTTATATTTAATTATATATATATATAGAAGCACAGGATAATGTAAGGTGGTTAAGCAATTCTCTACCTAGTTAACCATAATTAGACAAAAATTAAACAAGAAACTTGTTAATTAAGATTCCAAATCGTCACTTAGCTTCCCATGCGCATTATCCCTCATGTTGAAGTGTGTCCTCTCTCACATGTATCTGATTCTCTCCTTTGTGTGTAGTGTGTATGTTGCATTTGGCGTCGCATGCATGAGGCATGCGGTCTACGATTATGATTGACTATTCTACATGTTGCATATCTCCTTCTCGTCATGCACAATGGGGCTTCTTGTCTCCATGCCGATCACAACGTTCCTGATTTTCAGTTATCATTATCATAATTACGGGTCATTTAACCACAATTACTTGTTAATGAACCACTATTAAAGATGCTAATTATAAATGATCGCGATGCATAAAACACTTATCTTTGGGTAAGTAATCTTCTCCATGTCGGATTGATTGGAGCGTTGCCACAGCTCTTATACCACTGCTATCGACGGAAGCGTGGCTGCCTTGCAAAATACATAAAATAACATGCTACAGACCATAAATCAATAGATCTCCATACCTATGCCATCGTGTACGCGTAAACGACATAGCAAATCTCACATGAGAGAGGTAGAGAGCGAGACAGAGTAAGCGAGCATGTGTAGGCGCACCTCCTAGAGCGGAGTGCTACGCCGGCACGGCGAGAGAGAAGAGAAGGAGATGAGAAGAACAATGCAGACACTCGGTGCAATCTCCCCCCGTGCAAGAGTGACCATTTCCCTCTTGCACTTATTTAATTTATAGATTCTTGAATGGTCAAAGTGAGTACAAACTGGCCGGCCGATCATAAATGGCCAAAGCTCATAAAGAGCACTTGAATAATAAAATGTACATGAAATATGATATCCTTTTGCAATAGCTTAGCTCAGTCAAGCCTTTTCCACCTGTCACAGCTGCAATAAATAATAAGGTATCAATTCCATAACACCTCATCCCTCACCAACACTGCTTGATCCACAGACAACTCATCTTGCTCCACCATCATCAATCTAGCATGATACAATTTAAGACGCAATCCATTTACCCTTGACTTATGTAGAACACCATATAGGTTAGCCAGCTGATATGTGCCATTTGGAAAACACTCCACTACCTTGAAAGGGCCTTCCCACTTAATTTGAAACTTCTTTAGGAAGGTGCTGTCCAGCTTATTGTTGTAGCGCAAAACCTTTTCATTTATCTTTGCCAAAGCCTTATCCTGCATCTGCCCATAATGCTCCAATGTGCTCATCCTATCCAACTGGACCTCTTGTAACTGCAAGAGCCTCTCTTTGAATGCATCACTAGGCGGCCCAAGAAACTTCTCTAACATCTTGACCGCAGGCAACTCTACCTCCACATGCAATAGTGCTTCCTTTCCATACACCAAATGAAATGGAGTAAACCCTGTACCTGTCTTCACCGAAGTACGCTAAGCCCATAATGCACTAGGCAATTACAAATCCCAATTCTTTCCTTGGTGCTCTGTCACTTTAGAAAGAATTTGTACCAACTCACCATTGAATCTTTCATTTAAGCCATTACACTGTGGGTAATAAGGAGTGGTATGCTGGTACCTAATATTCATCTTTGTGCATAAGAAGTCTAGCAGTTTAGCTCTAAATCCTGGCCCCTTATCTGAAAGTAGCTCTAATGGCACCCCAAACTTGCAACATATTTCATCATACACAAATTTTGCCACATCCTTTGCAGTGATCTGTTTTACTGCTATAGCCTCTGCCCATCTAGAGAGATAGTCCACTGCTGTCAAGATATAGCTTTTGCCCCTGCTTGTGATAGGTAACAGGCCTATTGCATCAATCCCCCACTTTTCAAACACATCAAACGCCATAATGGTTTTTCGTAGCTCTGGCTTCAACACTCTCTTCCCAAATGCTTGACACCTGCAAGACCTACACCAATGGTGAACATCCTTGTGCAAACTAGGCCATACATACCCCTCTTGCAATATCTTATGCAAGGTGATCTTTAGAGCAAAATGGCCACCACATGCGCCTTCATTATTCTCTTCCAACACTCTGTAAATCTCCTCCCCCAAGGTACACGTCTCAACACGAGATCAGCCCCTTTCATGTATAAGACATCACCAATCAATTTGTACCTGTATGCTCTACGCACAAAGACATACTTCTTAGACTTCTGAATCTCCTTTGGAATGATTCCTATTAGCAAAAACTCCTCTTCTTGAGCCAAACTTTCCCGGCCATGATAAAGAGGTAACGTGTTCCTCAACACAAATAGCTCCCCAATCATGCCTTGAGCTGCTTCATGTGCCTCTCCATTTAGAGCACGTTCAATGTGTCTGATGATCCATGCTTCGAACTTTTTTAATAGGCCTTTAATTCTGAAGCACATTTCCTTCAATGAGGTGTTTTTGCTCTTCCACACACCCAGCACTTGCTTCACCACTAACAAGGCATCACCTTTTATGCTCAACCTTCGAACCCCATGCTTCAAACAAATGTGTAATCCGGATTCCAGAGTAGCATATTCAGCCTCATTGTTACTATGAGCATCCAATTTGAACCCTCTCTTGCATACTAGCTTCCCCTCTGGATCATAAAGTGCTATACCCCCTGAAGTTGCATCATGGCTCTTTCTGTATGAACCATCAAAGAACAACACATGTGCATTGCTGATCTATGGCACTTGTTCAACTACCTTTCTCACCACCTCTTCCTTAACAATAAGGGGATTCTCCTTGTAGGTCAACAAATCAACTAGGGTAGCCCTTGTACTATCTTCCACTAGAAAAGAGAACTCAAACTCTTGCAGCTCAATTACCCATTTCTTCACCACATTTGACATGTTAGTAACATTAATTAATTGTGGCAAAAAGGCATAACTCGTCAAGAAAACAAAAGACCGTGGTAGCAAGTAATGACGAAATTATCGACAAGCAAATATTACACTGGCCATCACTAGCTCTACTTCCGAGAACTTTCTCTTCGCTACCAACTTCACTCGGCTTGCACAATACACTGGCCTCATACGATGGCTGCCCTTCCCCTTTTGCAATAGCATGGCTCCAATGGCATCATCCCCTACTGATGGATTTACATAAAAAACTTTCTCCCAATCAGGAGCCTGCATGGCTAACAACCCCCCTAACACCTCTTTCACCTCTTGAAACACTTCTTCACACTTGTCATCCCATTGCAATGGATCATGCTTTGCCACTTGCTGTAATGGATAAAGAAGCTGCGAAGACAATGGAATAAACCATGCCATGTACTTCACTTTGTGTATAAAAGTTGCCAATTGCTTCGTACTCGTAGGTGATGGAAGAAGAATAATAGACTTAACCTTATATGGATCAGCCTCAATTCCATTTTCTGACACCATATGGCCCAATAACTTCACCCTTGGCTGTGCTAGATGACATTTCTTTGGATTTAGTTGTCCTCCACATTCATCATATCGAGCCAATACCATCTGCAGCTTCTCATGGTGTTCAGCCCTACTGCTATAAACACAGAAGTCATCCATAAAAGCTTTAAGACAACTACCAATGAATGGTTCCAACACCCAATTTGCTCTCTCTTGATAGAAGGAAGGTCCATTTGACAACCCAAATGGCAATACTATGTAGCAATAGCAGCCCCATGGCGTAATAAAAGTGGTCTTTGTGCGGTCTTTAAGAGCAATCTTCAATTGAAAATAGCCTGAAAAACCATCACACACACTGTACCTCTCATAACCTGCCACTGAATCCAAGATCTGATCGATGAATGGAAGAGGATATGGGTTCTTCTTAGTTGCTGCGTTTAAGGGTTTAAAATCTACACAAATTTACCACTTCCCATCCTTCTTTGGACTGACTACAACTGGACTCACCCATTCTGTGGTCTCCACAGGGACTATGAACCCTGCCTTCAACAACTTATCCACCTCTTCTCGCAAGGCTTCCATTTACTCTTGACCCATCCTTCTTAGCCTTTGCCGCATTGGCTTAGCACCTTCTTTCAGCTCTATATGAATCTCTTCGCCCTTGAACCCTCTGATCTCTTCATATGAAGTAATGAACAAATCAGGAAAACTAGCCAGCATGTGCAAATATATATCCTTCTCCATAGCTGAGAGGTCTCCACTGATCATTTGTGTCATCAATTCCTGCTTCTTTGACAACTCAACCTTGGTTTGGTAAAGAATGAGGATGCAAGAGAGCTACACAAGACAAGCACAAAGCACACAGAGATGGAAAGCCTCTTCTTCTTCTTTATAGAAAAGAGAGTACAAAATGACTAAGTGCTAAAGCTGAAAAGTAGCACATATGTACATGCGGTCACTAAGTGTGAACTCGCTAGAAGCGTACTAGGCTGGCACTTTAAGTGTAGTCCAGCTGTAGAATCACTGGCAGAGATCCTCCGTGTATGTCACCTAACGCGCCAGTGAGTAAATGCCGTAAGCGGCCAAGACCCGTAGTGGATGCCAGCTCAAGGTGTAGAGCTCGACATCTCAACACTCCCCCTCGAGCTCTGCATGTCGCAGAGTCCAAGCATAGTCCGGAAACGTCGAAGCTTCTCAGCTCCAAGGGCCTTGGTAAAGATATCCGCTATCTGCTCCTCTGTGCTGACGTAGACCAAGTCGATGTCGCCCGCCAACACTCGCTCTCGAACGTAGTGGTAATGGACCTCTATGTGTTTGGTCTTGGCATGGAACACTGGGTTCCTAGCCAACTGCATGCTGCTGAGGTGGTCACAATGGATGAAAATCTGCTGGTCCACCTGCACTCCCAAGTCCTCAAGTAATGTGCGTAGCCAAGCTACCTCGCACGCCGCAACTGCTGCACCTCTGTACTCGGCCTCTGTGCTCGATAAAGCAATCGTAGGCTTCTTTTTGCTGCTCCAAGTAACAGCAGCACTCCCAAAAGAGAACATGAAGCCACTTGTAGATCTCCTATCAACAATGCTACCTGCCCAATCTGCATCTGTATACCCATACAATGCTAATGGTGCATCTGCTGCATAGAACAATGCGTAGTCAAGAGTACCTTGCACATACCTAAGTGTGCGTCGTACTCCATCCAAATGTGGCTTCCTCGGAAGTTGCATGAACTGACTCTCCAAGCCTACTGTGTAGCTCAAGTCTGGCCTCATGATAGTCAAGTAGATTAGACTACCCACAATCTTCCTGTACATGTTGACATCCTCAACAACATCACCCTTCTCTGCACTCAGCTTTGCATTCACATCCAAGGGAATAGAAATTGGCTTACAATCAGCCATACCATACTTTCACAACATGTCCAAAGCATATTGTCTCTGTGATAGCCATACACCCTCTGGAGTCCTGATCACTTCAATGCCAAGAAAGTAGCGCAACTCGCCTAAATCTTTCATTTTAAACTCCTGTTTGAGAAGACCCTTCACATGGTCAATCTCCATAGCATTGTCACCAACAATAATAAGGTCATCTACATATATGGTAATGACCACAATCCCCACATCACTCTCATGTACATAGAGTGAATGATCAGGATGAGCTCTCCTAAAACCAATACTGACAAGATACTTGGCAATCCTGTCATACCATGCTCTAGAGCCCTGCTTCAAACCATACAAAGCTTTGAGAAGTCTGCATACATAATCTGGGTAACCTGGATCGACATAACCAGGTGGTTGATCCATATACACTTCCTCTTGCAACTCACCATTCAAGAAGGCATTCTTTACATCCATTTGATGCATAATCCATCCTCTAGATGCAGCCACTGCTATGACAGCTCTCACTGTCGTCATCTTTGCCACTGGAGCAAAGGTCTCCTCATAGTCTATGCCATACGTCTGTGCATAACCCTTTGCGACCAGCCTTGCCTTGTGACGCTCAATGTTACCATCAGCCTTATGCTTGGTTTTATACACCCATTTACAGCCAATAGCTTTCTTGCCACTTGGCAATGGCACCAACTCCCATGTGTCATTTGCTTCCAATGCAGCCATCTCTTCATTCATTGCATCATCCCAATGCACATTTCCAACTGCATCCTCAAAACATGTGGGATCCACATCCTGTATCACCTTAGCCATGTAGGCTTGGTGATGCGCTAGATACCCATCATAAGTCAATTTCTGAACTGGATTTTTGACTCTATTAGATCTTCGCGGTCCTGGGTCACTCCTTTGCCCTCTAGCATCTTCTTGTACTTTCCTTACACCAGGTGTCCTGACAGCCGGAATTCCAAATTCCTCATAAGGACTTTGTTCAGAACCATCTGAATCCATGTCTACATGTGAAAAACCTGATGATGCATCAACCATAAAGGGAGGTTCATCAACCTTTTCCTTTCCTTTTCGTGATACATTCCCTGTACCTGTTGGTGGAGTAACCTACGTACGTAGTCTACCATTCCATGGTTTCTCAACAGAGCCACGAGAAGAGGACTCTTGTGGTCCACTCAAAACCTGTGACTGTGGCCTCACATTTTGTACAACCACATCATCTTTTACATCAGCCCCAATAGTGCCATGTGCATTACTGTACCAGCTGCTCATCTCATCAAAGACTACATCTCTGCTCACTCGTAATTCTCGTGTAGTAGGATTGTAGCACCTGTACCCCTTTTGTTCAAGGGAATATCCCACAAGAATACATTTCTCTACTTTAGGATCCAATTTCCTACGCAACTCATCTGGTACATGCACGTAAGCTATGCAGCCAAACACTTTCAAGTGTGCCAAATCAGGCTTTGTACCTGTAAACTTTTCCTCAGGTGTTACATCATGCACCGCAGCTGTAGGTGTCCTGTTCATAATGTACACAGCTGTATTTACAGCTTCAGCCCAGAAATGATGAGGCATGCTCTTCTCATTCATCAATGCACGTGCAACCTCTGCAATGTGCCTGTTTTTCCTTTCTGCGACCCCATTCTGCTGTGGAGTATATCTGCATGTAAACTGCCTGTGTATACCATGCATTCGCAGAAAATCTGAAAAATCATTGGAGAAGTACTCTCCCCCTCCATCTGACCTCAATGTCTTGATTTGCATATCTGTCTCCTTCTCAATCATGACTTTGAAGTCTTGAAAGTGACCAAACACTTCACTTTTGCTACGCATGAAGTAGACCCATACTTTCCTTGTATGGTCATCAATGAAAGAGACATAATACCTGCAACCATGTATACTTGCAGTATCGGTTGGACCCCAAACATCTGTGTGCACCACCTCAAGTGGCTTTTTACATACATTGCGCTCATGTGGAAATGAGCCCTTTGACTGTTTTCCAAACTGGCATGCTGCACACACTTTATGCATACCATCCACCTTGAATTTGGGCAAACCTTTTACAATCTGTTTTGATTGCATGCTGTGCAATCTCTGCTCATTGACATGGCCAATGCGTTTGTGCCAAATGTCAACATCAGCCACAACACCTGTGCCCTGTGCAAATAATGCAGCTTTTACCTCAGGCATGTCTACATTCAGCGTAAACATTCTGCCCACACATTTGCCCTCTGTGATCAGCTTACAGCCATTCTGGAAATCTTCTACATAACAGCCATTTGGATTGAAGCGAACCTGCAAACCCTGGTCAACCATTTGTCCAACAGAAACAAGATTCTTTGTAATGTTTGGGACATAAAGTACATCTGCTAAGTACTTTGATTTCCCACTCTTCGTATTTAGAGGTATGTCCCCTACATGAGCAATGGGGTGAGCTGTGTCATCTCCTCTCTGCACATAGCCTGACACATCTGGTTTGCGCATATCTCTAAACCACTCTCCACGAGACGTCATGTGATTAGAGGCACCTGAATCCACATACCAAACATCATCTTGGGTGGAATTCTCTGCAGTCATTGTATTCATTACATGTTGCATAACAAACATGCGCTCGTTTTTGCTGTCATCTGCATCTTTGCTAGTAGATGCATAGTTGCCCTGTTCTCTCTTTCTACTTGCTTTTCCCTTTGGACAGTCACGTGACATGTGACCTCTTTCACCACAAGTCCAACATTCTCTACTATCTGGAGTATGTTGCTGCCTGCTTGATCCTGCACCACGACCTCTTTGACTCCCCCTGCCTTGAGACTGGTTTCCCCTGCCACCTGTATTGTTTTGATTTGATTGACCTTCCAGAAATTGGCCCCTGCAACCCCTTGGGCCTCGACCACGACCTCTACCTCTACCTCTGTTGGAGTTAGAATAGAAGGCCTATTCAGAATTATTTCTGCCATGAGAAGAAGATGTGTCAAGGTTCTTCTCCTCAAGAATAAGCATAGAAATCAAATCTTGGAGCACGGGGATGTCGTCTCTTGTATTCATGGAAGACCTAAAATGTACATACTCATCTCCTAGACCATCCAAGCATGCACGGACAATGTCATCGTCTTCCACTGAGACTTTAATATATCCAAGAGCCTCAATGATACTCTTGATCTTCAAAGCATAATCATTGATGGAGAGGTTTTTCCTCTTAACCTGATTTAGCTCTGACTTTAGTTGAAGCTTCCTGGCCTTGGTGTTCACCTCGAACACTCTGCCTAAGTTTTTCTATGCAATGGCGGGGGTTTCAGCATCCTGTAGATAGCCCATCATGCCATCTGTGATGCTCATAGAAAGCCAATACATCACTTTGCTTTGGCCTTGTTGCCAGTCCCTCAAAGCTTTTCTTTGTTCTGCTGTAGCATTTGCATCGGGAATCTCTGGTTCCTTTTCATTGTCTCCTTCTACATAGTCCCAATAACCTTTTCCTTTTAGAAAATTTGTTATTCTGAACTTCCATGCAGGGTAGTTATTTTTCTCAAGCTTCTCAGTAACAATATGACTAAAACCGTCAGACATCTTGAAGCACTAAGACAAAATAGCTGCAATCTGCAAAAACCTGCAAATCTGTTGAACCTACTATCGTGGTTCTTGTAACGCTTTCTACACTCAACGAGTGTCCACAATCAAGCGTACATACAACCACTATACTTGTACAGTAAATATCTGTATACTGCACTTTGGAGACCTGTTCAGAAACTTGTGCGAAAAACCCCTAAAATTTTTTTCGCTGCGCGAGGCGCCTTTGGCATCTGGTCGTGGATTGCGAACGAAGGGATTGTGATGCTCTTGCTCTCTTAGCCTCTCTTGCCTGCACCAGGCTCTGATACCATGTAAAGAATGAGGATGCAAGAGAGCTACACAAGACAAGCACAAAGCACACAGAGATGGAAAGCTTCTTCTTCTTCTTTACATAAAAGAGAGTACAAAATGACTAAGTGCTAAAGCTGAAAAGTAGCACATATGTACATGCGGTCACTAAGTGTGAACTCGCTAGAAGCGTACTAGGCTGGCACTATAAGTGTAGTCCAGCTGTAGAATCACTGGCAGAGATCCTCCGTGTCGGTCACCTAACGCGCCAGTGAGTAAATGCCGTAAGCGGCCAAGACCCGTAGTGGATGCCAGCTCAAGGTGTAGAGCTCGACATCTCAACAGGTTTGCATCAGCCCTTCAATCACTTCATAAGGCCCTTCACTTTCATCTTCAACCTCATTCGCAAATGCAACTAAACCAAACTCTTGGATTTCTTTGTCCATCAAAAGAAATACAACATCAGCATCCTCATCACTACTGGTAGTGCTATCACTTTCCTCATCTGTCACCGTGGAAGAGTCTTCATCACTAGACTCATCCTCATCTTCATAAAGCTCCTCTAATCGTTTCCTTGTGTCCATATTATAAAGCTTCTTGGTACCTGTCTTTCCATAGAGGCTAATCGTACCATGTCGCCAATCTTGAACAGCTCCCACTGCACATAACCATGGTTTGCCCAGTATAATACGATATGCTCCCAACCCTGTTGGCATCACATGAAAATAAACCACTGCCTTTGCATCATATGCCTCCACTTCTAAGCTCTTTACAACACCCAAGCATTTTACTTTTTGATGGTTTGCCAATCTGATCCGAAAACCTGACACCCCAGCCACTGTGAGACCCATCTTCTCAACGCATGAGTGTGTTATGACGCATATTTGGGCTCCACCATCCACATAACCTTGTACCAAATTTTTCCTTTTATGCCACACATCTACTATTGGACAAATGTCTGGTAGCTCATCCATTGCCAACACCTTTACTGAACCTCTCTCTGGCTCTTTCTCCATTGGGTTAACCATCCTCTTCCACTGTCGCTTTAGCTTAGGCACCATCTCTACAAGCTGCCCAAAAGTAACATCTGCCTTCCTGCTCGTCAGATCCTCCTTCAAGTCATAGCTTAATTGCCCATCCCCTAGTGGAAAATCTGAAACATGAAACTTTCGACGAGATCTCCTTTTCCTCTTGGCCTTGACATCCTCGTCTTCATGGCTCTTTCCTTTCTTCTTACTAGGACCTGGGGCACTTCATCCTTCCTTATCCTCTTTGGTCCTCTTCCCAATAGGCATCACTAATGTATCCTCTAGCTTTGATGCCTTCTCCAAGGTGACTACACTTAGCACTTTTGTCTTTCCCTTTTCCTCCTGGGTCAGTCCACTGGTTCCTTCGTCTCCCTTAATTTCGATGCCATAATCATTTGACCTAGTTAGCACCTGTCTTGGCAATGGATACATGTATCCCCCCATCCTTGGTGGCTTATCACATTGCGGGCTGATGTGACCCAACTCTCCACAATTATAACATGTGGGCGTCTGCCTCCAAAACCTACCATTGCTTTGTTCAACACCATTCCTAGGCCTTTCTTCACCTCCTTGCTGATTTGCAAACCTCCCTCGACCTCGATTATTTCCCACTTGACCTAGCATGTTTAAGCTGAGATTCTTCATCAAATCTACCACTTGCCTCATGTCTTGCCTTAGCCCATCATCTTGCACCGATGTAGTGAACACTGCTGGCATAACCTGAGTAGTAACAGGAACCACTGGTTCATGATGAACCCCTGACATGCGACCTTGTAAAGACTCTATAGGTTGAAATTCAGACCTCATGGGCAAAGACTCCACCCCTAACTGGCTCATTTTCCTCAACTTCCACTCTTTGTTCCTTGCTACCTCTAGTGCATCTTCATATGTCCTAGGCTTCTTTAGCTCCACTCTCCAACGTATATTCTCCCAAAGACCAACCAAGAACCTGTCCTTCTTCATCATGTCAGGCGGGGGTACCTGTGGTGCTAAGGCCTTGCACATCCGCTCCCATGCCAATGAGAACTTACATATGTACGCATCTACTGGCTCACCTTCCTTTTGCACCAAACCTTGTACTTCTTGCCACACTTTGTCAGGATCTTCTATCTTCACAAACTCCACTGCCAACCCATGCCTTAGATTGTCCCAACACAATTTTACAGCTGGATCCGCTGCACGCAACTCCTCTTCAAATGTTTTGGACCAGACTCGTGCATCACTCTTCAAACAAATTTGGAGAAGACGTAACATCTGTGCAGGGTCATGAATCTGGTTTCTAATGCAGGGAACCTCCATCTTTTCCAAAAAATCTTCCACATCTTCATCACTTCTTCCATGAAACTCCGGATAAGAGAAATCCATGGCTACCCAAGTTACAATGCTTTGAGAACCCCTTTGAACACACGTGCAAGAACCCAAAACTTTTGACTACCTAATCCCCAGAAACTTCAATGGAGCTCAACTTTAGATAAGGAAAAACACATGCACATCAAATGAGTTTTCATAGTTGATCATCGGAATTACAACAGGCAAAAGACATTCCAAGATCTCTCGTAATCTTCTTGGCCCGAACATAAAGACTATGCACTGCTGGAAAAAAATCTTCCTGGATACATGAACATTTATCTGGATTCTTTGAGTTAAATGAAATGGAGTGAATTGAGGGCCATTTTGATCATCCATTAAAGCCAACCATGAAGCTCCCAAGAAGGCACACCTGACTTAACCTCTGATTTTGCCAAAGTTTCAGCAGCATAACAACATAAATGGCTCAAAAGACCAAAAAACCAGCCATCATAACTTGGAAAGATTTTGGCAGAGTTTCCCCATAAATAGAGCAGTAGGAACCCAAAATATAGACTGTATATGTATGCATAAACTGTCAACAATAGAACCCGAGCATCAAGTAGGACTCACTAGTACATAGCCTATGGAGAGGTCACAAAAAGGGTGCTCCAGCTACCTGTATCACCGAAAGGATCTCCACATTTGAGAATCCCCCAGCTCAATAAAAACCTCACGCTATCGACCCTCACACGAAGGCTAATGCAAATCGCATATAGTCAAGTCTCAGAAATGACTATCTTCCAGATCAAGTCTCAGAAATGGTTGGGACTGCCAAATACAACCAAGTATGGCTCCACAAATGCATACAATGGCATTTTCCACAAGTAACGTACAATCCAGCAGACAATGCGCTCAAATAGGCGCCAAGTGATGCATACCCACAACAACTGCAAGTGACATCACTGCTAGTATATCACTGTACTCCAGCTACCTGTACCTCTGTGAATCACCTGTACCTGTACCTGTACCTGTACTTGTACCTGTAACCTGTAACCTGTAACCTGTAGACCTGAATCTCGAAGCTTGAAGCTCGAAGCAGAAGGTACTCGAAGAAGATCCTCCGTGGGGGCGCCAAAAGAATGTGAGCGGGATGGAAACACACACAACGCCTCTATAATGACCCGACACACACTCTTGGGATGATACACACACACATTATGGGGCACCACTCGGCTTACACAACCTGCCTGGCCGAGACAGGAAACACACAGACGGAGTGAGAAGAGAGAGATTTCCCACTTTCCCACTCAACACTCACACATACACACTCACACACACTCTCTCAATTCAGCTCAAAGGAGGCAAATTGCTGTTGTTTAGACTCAATGAAGCTCAGACCAACACCAATGGGGCAAATAGTTTACACAGTATTGAGGAAATATACCAGATACAACCACAAAGTTAAGCAGAGGCTTCACTCACCGGAGAAGATTACAGAGAAAAATAGCAAAAAATATGAGAGGAAGTTTGCAAAATGGACAGATCCATTGCGGCCGGAACGCCCAAAAACCCCAGTCTACAATGCCAAAGTGCTCAAATCCGACCTCGGATGAGCAGTTTAGGGCCAAAAAATGCTCCAAAAACAGCAAAAACACACTTGAGGCTGTTCCTTCTCTCTTATCCACGTTTTTTCTGGTCTTCTCTCATTTTTTTCAGTTCCCACACTTAGATTTATTAGTTGGGCACCCGTGGCCTTTTAGATGACCTCAAACGGACCCCGAACAGGCCAAAAACTGACCTCGCAGTGCATAGTTGTCACCTTTTTGCATCATCCGCACACCTGGCACTCAGTTTTTCCAAATAATGCATCCCGCAACCACGTGAAGTGTCCCCAAAAAGTGGTCCTCATGATGACCTTTCTGCATAAGTATCACAAGAAAACACCCACGTCGTGTCCATACTTCTCCACGTGCAAGTATTGACCCCGTTCGACCTCCTGACGCCACTCGATGCCATCTGACGCACCTGCTTACCTCATTTCTTCGGCCCGCGGATAGATTCCTCGAGAAGTTTTACGCGCTACCAACTCCTCCTTATTGTAGAAAAAACACAGTGGTACTGGTAATAGTGAAAATCGATGCACTATGTACACCCTGTCCTACCTGTACACATGTGGGCCCCACGTAACCACCTGGCTCTGAAAAATGGGCAATTCTTTATTTGATGCACCATGCATGTATATGTACATATGCGCAATCCCTTGGTCCAAAAAACTCCTGACAACGTTTGTAAGTAGCCAGTGTAAATTTGTCTCTTACATTGACCTACACGATCAAATCAAATCTCGTTCCTACCTTTTTGTTTCTTTATGACTCTAGTTGATCTATGCTATTAAGTTCAAACTGTAGAATATCTCTTTCCGCTAAGTTGTTTCATACTCAATAAGGTTATGGATAACTTTTGTGTGTGTTCCAATTTAATTTATTTTTAACATTGCCATTGTTGAGTCAAGGTGCCAAGACTGTACATTCTAAATGTGCAATCAAACATTTATATCAAATCAGATTTTTGATAGGTGGAATATTCTTTTATTTCATGGCCAATTATTAGCACAAAATTGAGACATTCTAAATTTGTAAACTATAGCTTGGTGCAAGATTGATAGTTGCAGCTCTCTCCTATTTGTACCCATCTCCACACACACACATTGGTGTATACCTTTTCAATTACAATATATCATCCACGTATGTACACCCAATGCCTCCCTCCTCTTTTCATGTTATCTTTTGAGCAATGAACCCAACCATATCTCATATTATAGCTTGAGATTTGAACTAAATGGAGTTTTTTTTATTGAGAACATTTCACGTTAAGCTATGTAGATACTCCCATGAGCTGAGGTGCCTTGAGTTGATGAACCACAGTTTGTAAGTACTTTGCTACTCAACCTTACTTCAAAATGGTGTCAAGGTAGTTAAACATTTTTCATTCTTTTTTATGTCTCATCTAGTCCATTGGTCACTTGCACAGATTCATCGATTTAGGTAGTGTGTAAATGCTCATCGTGATGTAGATTCATTGATTTAGGAAACATCAGTTGTACGTGCAGATCCGTCAGTTTAGGTAGCATGAGTGTAGATTTGCCGATTTGGCCAACACACCAACAAACAACATATTCAAAAGTTTAAATAATATTAGTGAAAATTTGCCGGTTTAGACAACATGACTCATTGGTGTCGATTCACCGATTTAGGCAACATCGATCACAAAATCATGATGCAATGGCTAGTTACCAATGTCCCTAGCATGCTTTTGTTAGCCCGGGTATATAATGAAAGTGGTTCCAATTCGGAATTATATTTCAAATTGGATCTTGATTTGGTATATGATGAATTCCTATCACGGTAGTATTTATGAGATTGGAATTGGGATTTGAAAATTGATTTTGATGAGTGTGACCAATGATATCCAGATTCATCATGGTAAGACATATACTACCTATTCTAGTGGTATGGGACACTCGAATACGGAGTATGTGGATGACGACATGCATTAGCAATGTTGTTTAATTTTTTTAAATTTTGCATTCAGTATGTGATATTTTTGATGCCGAATACTAATCATTGTTTTTGACAAGTATGGTTTTCAGATTTTTAACTTTGCAATTGAGGATAATTGCTTTCCAACGGAGAGGTATGTAATGGAAATGATAAATTGTATTTATTGCTTATTGTAGCTGACAAGTGGCAAAGGTATAGATGCTCTATGGTATGTACAAAGGATATAAGATTATTATCATTGTGTTATTAAAGTTCTCTTTGTGAGCTATGGCGAATTAATGTCCAACCAAACAATGTGTATGCATTTTGAGCATTCACAAATATATGAAGTAAATATGTGCAAGAGGAAAATGATCACTCTTTCGTGGGGGGAGATCTCACCGAGTGTCTGTGTTGTTCTTTTCTCCTCTCCTCTCTTGTCTCTTGCCATGTCAGAATATCACTCTTCTCTTGGAGTTGCATCTGCACGTGATTCCTCTCTTTCTCTCGCACTCTACCTATCTTGTATTAGAATTGCTATGTATTCTATGCATATTTGATCATCCATGTACGTGGATTTGTGGATTATTCTTTTATTGTGTGCTACGTGCATATTTTGCATGGACACCATGCTCCCGTTTGTAGAAAATGTAATTGAAATGATAAGCTGTATTTACTGCGTATTGAAGCTGACAAGCGGCAAAGGCATGCAAGCTTTATGGAGTGTACAAAGCATACCAGATTATTATCATTGTATACTAAAGCTCTCTTTATGAGTTATGGCCAATTAACGTTCGACCAAACAGTGTGTATTCATTTTGAACGTTAAAAAATCTATAAAATAAATATGTGCAAGAGGAAAATGCTCACTCTTTCATGGGAGGAGATTGCACCCACCTACGTTGTTCTTTTCTCCTCTCCTCTCTTCTCTCTTGCCATGTCGGTGTAGCACTCCACTCTAGGAGGTGTGGTTGTAGGTGCTTTATCTATTTCTTTTGCACTCTACCTCTCTTGTATTAGACTTTCTATCAATTCTATGCATATTTGATTATCGAGGTACGTGGATTTGCGGATTATATCATCAATTGTGTGCCATTTGTATATTTTGCAGGGACATCATGTTCTTGTTTGTGGAAAAGTCACCTCTTTGGAACTATCTAACCTTGATCCTACTGTCATGCCAATTAATCCTTCTCTGTTGCACCACTTTAGCCATTTGTTTTATTTTATCTATTTGTAGTAGATCATCCAACCATTGCTTTAGGTTCTTATTAAAATCCATCCCATATTCAACTTCCAGTTGTAAAGTTATAATTACAAACTCCATGAGTACTATTGCTTCTGTTCCATGACCAGTTTAAATGGAGTCATTCTTGTAATGACTTTGTAAGCTATTTGGTAGGACCATAATGTTGTCTAAAGTTTGGTGTCCCGCTGTTGTGGCTCCTTCTGAACAATCTTCGTAAGGATGGACTTGACCATTACATTGAATTCTTGTGTTTGATTGAAAACATTTCCATGAGAATTCCCATTTTATCATTAATGGAACGAGTGCCTTGGTTGGACACTATCTCAATATGATAGCCATAGCTACACATGATATTCTCATAAATAAATGAAGTAGTAGACCTAGCAGTATTCTATAGAAGATCTTTTGCCTCTACCCATTTGCAGACATAGCATGTGTCCATAATGATGTACTTGTTCTTTGTGGGATTTAACTTCTTGAATGGTTCCCTGAAGTTAAGTCCCCATTTCATTAAAAACTCCCAGTGGCAAAATTAGAGTCAGTGGTGTGATGTCAGTTGTTGTAGGTCTACCCATCCTTTGGCATATATTATAGGTTCTACAAAAAGTTTTGACATATTCCATCATTGATTGCCACCATAATCTAGCTTGAAATATTTTCTTATATGTGATGTCAGTTGAAAAATGACCGCTTGCATCACCATTATGTGCCTTAGAGATAACCTGCATTAGTCCTTTTAATGGCACACATTACCAAAGTAAACCATCAGTACCCAGTCATGAATCTACCTAATTCTTCCCCATGCCAATATTTCCAGCCTCCACCAAATCTACTCTCGCTTTACTTGTTTCTTCTACTAGGCTCTGCACTGCAACAATCATAGACTCGTCTAGTCTATCAGTTGCCTTCTCCTATCTTAGTTCTAAAGATTGTGTTGGTGTTTTGTGAATGGTCTGAGATTTTGAACTTTATGGTTCTTTTGGAAGCCTCCTTGACAAGCTCTTTGTGATTGTTTAAGCAAGCTCCCTATGTTTGTCCCGTTCATCTACAATATTTTCTTTACCTTCTTTGATCTACATTGGTTGCTTTGGTCTCCATTGCCAGTGGTTTGGGATCTTGGGGTTTGTTCTTTGATTTTCACTTTGGAATCCACTTATACCTAGGTTGCCTATATATTTTGTTTGCTGTTTGGGATGCCACTGACGAGTGCAAAGAGTGACACGAATCCCAATGGCCTTGTAAATGCCAGGAGTGGATGCATGCCATGATCCGGTCACGATAAAGTGAACAGGGGGGATCACCTAGCTTTGAGGGGCTAGAGAGAGAGAGAGAGAGAGAGAGAGAGAGAGAGAGAGAGAGAGAGAGAGAGAGAGAGAGAGAAGAGAGAGAGAGAGAGAGAGAGAGAGAGAGAGAGAGAGAGAGAGAGAGAGAGAGAGAGAGAGAGAGAGAGAGAGAGAGAGAGAGAGAGAGAGAGAGAGAGAGAATAGATAGGTGATGGAAACCCTCGGGGGTGTGAGGAAGAATTATTCTCTTTCCATATTTACAGCAACCTTCCTTATAGTGAGGTGGAAAACCATGATGCTGTAGAGATAGAGAGAGGGATATAGAGCCTACTTGGTCCGTTCTCTAGAGATGACTCATTGATGTGAAAACTGGATAACAAGTGTGTGTGTGCATCGACCGTTGGATTCAAGATGTAGACATAACTCCCTTTACATAATACAATTCCTGAAGCAAAGCACTATACTAAGCCCCCTCTCTTGTGAAGCAAATGTTGCCAATTCCTCCCACCAAAGTACTACCAAGTGCTGACCTCTCATGAACTTGCCCCCCCACGATAGTGACCTCTCAGTGCCTTTTAATAGGTGTTGGCTGCTTTACATTAGGGTAATCTGGCTTGATTAGGGTAATCTAATTAGGGGAGACAAAGCAAGGCCGTGGGCCCTTGGTGGTTGACCCTTGCTTTGTCTTGGGAGTTATTATAAAGAAAACCTCTAGGTGGGCCTTTGTGATTATCACCTAGAGAGATGAGAATTTACAAGTTTTGGGGTTTTTTACAAGATTTTGGTTGAAACGGGGAAAAATGATAATAACCTACTATTTTATTGCAGAGGGTGTCGTGGTCGCGTTGCTGGTGAATGGCAGCTTTGCTGGTGTGTCGGTCTAGTGCGTTCGTCTCCTTCGGGGTCGGCCGGGGCATGCCTTTGGCACCTTTGTTTGTTTCGGTGTCCGTGTCGCAAGATTTTGGCTGCCTCCTTTCTTTTGTCGATGTCGATGGAGTTTAGTTTCTTCTTCTTCTTTGTGTTTTGAGAGTGCCTACATACGTGCGTGTATATGTGTATGGGTGAGTGTGGGTAGGCGTGTGTGTATATATATGTGAGTGTGGATGTATGTATGTGCGTATTACCGTGTGTATGAACAGGGGGTTATATGGATTATGTATATATATAAAAATAAATTTTTTTTTTTCTTTTTTTGGCGGTTTACTGCTGGCGACACAGAGGCATGAGTGAGAGAGGGAGAGTATGTTAAGGGTGTATGTGTGTGTGTGTGTGTGTGTGTATTTACCATGCGCGCTCGCACGAGCTTGCTCAAGGTAAGAGGGCGATAGAGAAGGGGAAGATTTGGATGGACCAGCATGCACCAGGGGTTGAGCGGTTGAGGGTGGGGTGTGTGTGTGAGCGCAATGTGAATGAAGTGGTGTGTGTGTGTGTGGAGAGCCTCCGGTTGTTCTGATGCACCTGCATGGGCTGCGTGATACAGGTGAGAGAGCGCGAGGGGGTGGGAGGGTGATGGTGAGGATAAGAGGTGGGGAGAGATGTCGTGGCATTTTTTCAATGCGCCCATTTTGGGCCGGGTCCAGGATCGAGAGAGAGAGAGAGCATGGCTCGACTGAGGGTGCATCCGACAGAGAGTGCAAAAAGGGGGTGTTTTAGTCAATGGAATAGGGGGGGTTTAGGAGTTATAGAGAGAGAGAGAGAGAGAGAGAGAGAGAGAGAGAGAGAGAGTATTGTCTTTAAGGCGGGTTCCCACTATGGGGGGGGGGGGGGGGGGGGGGGACAAAGTGAGAGAGAGTGTGTGAGTGGAGGGGAATAGGGGGAACGGTGTGGATAAGAAGTTATTGAGGGGAGTGAACTGAGAGAGAGAATATAAGATTACATGCCTGCGGGGCCGCTCCCTCAAAGGGAGAGAGTGAGAGCTAATGGGAGGGGGAGCGAGATAGGGCGGGGGGGGGGGGGGTTATAGGCTGGTGGTCTGCTAGAGTTCGGGAAGAAAACAAGGGAGGGTATAAGGCCGAAGGGGTGTCGACCAGAGGAGAGATGGGGGTATAATATGGCGGTCCACCATAGTTGGAATATGGACGAGCAAAGAGAGAGAGAGAGAGAGAGAGAGAGAGAGAGAGAGAGAGAGAGAGAGAGAGAGAGAGAGAGAGAGAGAGAGAGAGAATATTTGAAAGAGAGAGAGAGAGAATATACAATATCTGTGGCGGCCCGCCAGAGGGTGTGACAGAGGTATCTCATCTTATGCGCCCACTGGGCCAGTGATGCATTGGCAGAGTAAGTGAGAGAGAGAAATTGGCGGAGATGAGCAGTAGGAGAGAGAGAGGCTCTGTCTTCTGGCGAGAATGGAGAGGTGTGGCCAAATTGGTGGCGCCCCTCTAGTGGTTAAGCCTAAACGGTGGTGAATGGTAAAGAACTTTCCTTTTTATTTTTTTGTGTTTTTTCTTCTTGGTAATATGCTCTCCCCTTCTTGGGGTATGGTTCTCGCCGCCACGGTTTCAAAAACCGGCTGTCATTAGCCCTCCCATCTGGCTAGAGGCATTCATGCTTCTAGCCCTTCCTCTCAGTCTTTAGCTGTGGAGTTGGAGGGTTCTCCCTCCTCTGGAATATCTAGCATGAACTCTGGATCAAACCTAAGGAAATACCTCTTTAGCCTCCATCCATTGACTCTAGTCTTGTGAATTCTCCCATCTGCTTCCATCAGCTTATAGCTGCCGTTGTCATAGCACCTTTTGACAGTGAATGGTCCCTCCCATTGAGGTTGAAATTTCTTGTCTTTCCTGTCGTATCTTAACAATAACATGTCCTTTTCCAGGCCCTTTTCTTTAAGCCCTTGATTGAAGGCGAGCCGGCATCGCTCTGCCTGTGCTTCATAGTGATTGATTTCTTATTCCCTATCTAGTTGGAGCCTTTCCAGATCCAGAATGTGGTTGCGAAGATTTACAATTGGGTGCTATATTTGGCTAGCCATGACTCGTAAGCTGGCTATATGTACCTCAATGGGTAGAATTGCCTCCTTTCCATAAACTATATGGAAAGGGGTGAAACCTAATGATGTTCGCCTCTGAAACATTGTCCCCTATCTGATATTATCTCTAGAGGAGTGCCAAAACAGTAGCTGATGTTCTCAAATATGAATTTTGCTACCTCTTGGTCAGTGATGGGGGTGGTGGCTGTTGCTTCCGCCCATCGGGTCATGTAGTCTACACCAACTATAATGTACAGTTTACTTGATTGGGCCCTTGGTAGAGGACCGATTGCATCTATTCCCCATTTATCAAACGGACCGTATGAGATGATAGGAGTCTATGTCTCACAGGTTAGCGTGCAATCACTGTCCACTTGACAAGCCTTGCATGTTTTACACCAATGATGTACATCCGTGTTCAGACTAGGCCAATAGTATCCTGCCTATGGAATCTTCCTATTGGTGATATCTAAAGCAAAATGATCTCCGCAGACGTCATCATGGCAACTTGAAATTACCTCTGTGATCTCACTAGAGGTTGGCACTCGCCTGAGAATCTGATCCTTGCCCTTACAATATAAGCGGTCATTTACAAGGTGGTATCTGGTAGTCTTCCTTATCATCCACTATTTCTGGCCTTTAGTGTACCCTTTTGGACATTCTCGTGTATCTAGAAAGCTGATGATATCAGGCATAGCATCACTACCTTGAAAGAGGGGTAGTTTCAGATTGATTGCTTTCCCTGGCTAGAGTATATGCCTCCTGATTTTCTATTCTGGGGACATGAAATAATTTCAATGCTTCAAACTTTCTTAAAAGATCCTTAACTTGGCGTAGTTGACCAAGTAAAACTTGATTTTTTCAAACCCAGGTGCCGTTTATCTGCCGTATCAAAAGAAAAGCATCGCCAAGCACATTTAGGCAATGAATTCCTTGTGAAATACACTGTTCTAACCCAAGAATTAAAGCTGCATAGTCTACTTTGTTGTTGGAGTGGGAGTGTAGTAGCTGTCCGATGGAGAACACCCTTTCCTGTTGCTCATTGAAAATGACTATGCCATCTAGACTGGTCCACGGTTCTCTTGTATGCTCCATCAAAGAAAAGAGAGTGAGCTCTTTCTAGCTTAGGAATCTCTACCATTGGTGCCTCCTCTCTTGCTTCCGTGTTGACCTTCAGCTTCTTCTCATAGTGGCAGTGAGTAAGAATACCCGCTACACTAGCCCAGGTGGAGTTTTCTACTTGCATGGTGTAGTCGAACTCTTGTAACCTAACTAGCCATTTAGAGATCCTAGATGAGACATCCATGTGTCGCATTACATATGTAAAGACCTCCTCCATTGTCAAAATTACAAAGGGTCTAGGCAGAAGATAGAAGCAGAACTTTGTGGTAGCAAACATTAGTGCGAGAACCATGTGTTCTACTACTGTGAATCCCTTTTCTGATGGGGTCATGACATAACTAGAGAAGTAAATAGGATGCATGAAGGAATTTTGGGGGTCCTTTTGCATTAATACGGCTCCGAGTGTATCACTTCCTACATTGGGATCACTTAGAATGTCTCGTCCCATTTGGGGGGTGAAATGGTGGAAAGCATAGCTAGGATTTTCTTCACCTCGGTAAATTGTTGCTCATTTTCTTCACTCCATGAGAAGACATCCCTCTGGTTGACTTGTTGTAGAGGGACGACCACTTGAGATAGCAAGTGAATGAACCTGCTTAAGTATCATACCTTTTGAAGGAAGGAAACCAACTTCTTAGCTGTGGTGGGTGACGATAAATATACCAGAGCTTGGATTTTGATAGGGTCAGTCTCAATTTCTTTTGCTGAAATTACATGGCCAAGGAGAGTGACTTTGCTCTAACCAATGTGACACTTATCTATGTTGAGCTGGCCACCCAAGGTTTATAGCCTGGTTAAGCCATCATAGACTTTGCTTAGATGGAGGGAGCGTGAACTATAGATGCAAAAATCATCTATGAAGACCCGTATTGACATTCCAAAGTAGGGTTGGAAGACAAAGGTCACATAGCGTTGAAATGTGGCCGGAGTGTTGGTGAGGCCAAAAGGCATCACTCTGTAATCAAAGCATCCCTTAGGTGTGATGAAGGTTGTCTTCTTCTTGTCCTCTTCCGTAATGCTAATTTGGAAGTATCCTGAGTAGCCATCACACACTGTGTAGCGCTCGTGACCCACCACTTCATTGAGAATTTTGTCTTGGAATGGGAGAGGAAATCGATCCCTCTTTGTGACTGCATTGAGAGGTTTATAGTCCACACAGACTCTCCACTTGCCATTCTTCTTTGGTGTGTGACTAATACTGGGGAGACCCCTTCTAAGTCTTCAACGGGGTAGATGAAACCTGCTTGTAGCAAACTCCTCACATATTTAAGTAGTGCCTCTTGTTGGATTACCCGAAGTCTTCTGAGCTTCTGCACCTAGGGTTTACTGCCTTCCTTGAGTTTTATGTGGTGTTTTACTAATGTGATTCCTGTGATCTTATCATAGCCATCAATGAACAGCGTAGTGAAGTTACCTAGCATGGAGACATACTCCTTCCTCTCTTCATCGGTTAACTCATTTGAGAGCATCCAATGTAACCTACTTGCATCCTCTAAGGATTGCGTACCTGATGGTTCCTCTCGGTGTTGGGGGATATGTGTTCGAAACTTGAGCTAGGTCAGCACCGGGCTGCTGGCTGTGGAAAAATCGAGTGAAAAATTATCGCACTGCACAATACAGCAGCAATTAATTACTCGATAATACTGTTGATGCACAAAATTTTCTTGAAAATTGGTAACACCGATGAAACTGATACGGAATCGAGAAGAAGTGTCGTTAACGACACCATTAAATAATGCTACTGACACTTAAGGAGCTTAAAATCCCATTACAGATCACTCCGGGCCGTTAACGGCTCCGCAATCCATCAAAAAGAGATAATTAGACTAATTTGCTTTCGTTGACGAGGAAAATCCTATTGTGTCGATTCTATCTGTTGTTGAATTTGTCTTCAATCAATGTCTATGCCAAAAGTGTTTCTTCTCCTATGACTGCTTACAAGCCTTGGTGATAGGAATAGTCTCCTTGGTGTCTTGGTTGCAAAGCCTTTGCTTGAGCCTTGCCGAGGTCGATAGAGATAGAGCTCGCCTTTGCTTGGGTTGGAGGTTAAGAGAGAGAGCTCACCCAATCCTTGGCTTGGTTTCGATTGTTGAGAGAGAGCTTGCCCTTGGCGGTTTGGATTGAGAGAGAGAGCTCCCCTTTGGCTTGGATTCTATTGAAGGTAAAGAGAGAAAAAACCTTGCTTAGCTTACCCTCTTGCTTAGCTTCTATGGCAATCAAGGAGAAGCTCTTGGCCCTTGCTTGGATGGAGTTTAAGGAGAAGCTCTTGCCCCTTGGTTTGATGGAGTTCAAGGAGAAGCTCTTGCCCTTGTTGGCCTTTTTTCTCTTCGTTAACTTCCTCTTAATCTCATGCAAAAAAAAACCCTCTATAATTAGCGTGTCCCCTCCCATCAATAGCGTCGCCGCTACTGACGTGGCACGGGAAGGGGTGCTAAGACGTGGAAGTGGAATCCGGCAAGCTCCGCGAAAATTGGCGAGCCGCGTACCGAATAGGAGCGCCATTGCATGCTGAGTCTTTCTCGTCACAGGGCCGCGCCCGTCTGAGTAGTCCCCTAGCTGTCGCGAGCAAATCCTCCCTTGCGCAGCTTCTTCCTCGCTGCCCTGTCTACGCCATGCCTTCTTGTTTCTTGGATTCACACTTTCAAAAAATACCCCTTAAGGGTTTTGGGCCACCATGCCTTTGGGCGGCCTTTAGGGGTTGAGTGGGCGGGCGGCTTTTGCTTTAGCTTGGGTGGGTGGCCCTTAAAGGGCACCCCATTTAGCATACATATCGACTAAGGCATTGCCAAGCACAGCCCAGCATCCTCGTCCAACAATCTCATCATGGAATCTCTCACCTTGAGGTAAATCCCGCAACGAATGCATTCCAAGAGACCACATTCCAAACACGAAGCTCTTCAAGCACTTTTTGTGCTTTCGTAATGGCACCATATTAGGCATACACATCATGCTTTCGTAAAGGCGCCATAGTTGGTATACGCAGCGGCCAATTCATTGTTCAGAGTGACATACCAACCAAGGCAACCCTTGACTGACAATAACATCCGGATTCCAAAATTCATCCTGCTTAGTTGTGCCGGCAGCTGACAGCGGCCTCAAGCCATATTATCTCATGATCGTGAACTCAATCTGACGAGACGTTAATTCCTTTAGACTTCTCAAACTGTATAGAGCACATACAAACCCTGTTGAGGAGGCCAAAATTCCCAGATGGAACACCGATTGAGTGGACCGAACCGGTACGGAGCCGACCCCCGGTGAATCTTTAACGGCTAATATCTTGGCAACCGGAACTCCGATCGCTATTGTCTCATGATCCTGAACTCAATCTGACGAGCCGTTAATTCCTTTAGACTTCTCAAACTGCATAGAGCGCATACAAACCCTGTTGAGGAGGCCAAAATTCCCAGATGGCACACCGATTGAGCGGACCGAACCAATGCGGAGCCGGCCCCCAGTGAATCTTTAACGGATAATATCTTGGCAACCGAAACTCCGATCGTCGCTGATTTGAAAGAGTGATGCGCTCCACAAAGTGAGCACTTCAGGCCCCGGCATTCATTTCAATTTTGTCACCTCAGCTGCAGTTGCCCAATCCGGTACGGATTTGCAATCGACTCAAACTTTAATATGCCATAACTTCTTCACCGTAGCTCCTATCGACGAGCCGTAAAGACAGGCCAATAGAGAACTTCAAGCACTGCATTTTTAGATCATAATATCCCATCTGTGATCACTTCAAGCATACTCACTTTTGGCATCATTGAGGCATCTGTTGACCCTTTTAAGCCGCATCTGGAATACACTAATCATTAAACTTGGCCTATTAACAAGCCCTATAATTTCTCAATAATCATGTAAGCTTCAAATAACCTTGATGTACATTTTTCTAGCATATTTTTTAGCATGGAAGCGGAGCTTCACGACATCCACCCCCTCTGAACCTGCACAGCCTCCGGTCTGTGCCAACTGCACTTCAATCTACATCTGTTAAAGTTACCTTAAGTTCTTTCCATCAACAGACTCACATTACTGGTAAACCTATGAAAAACAAAATAAGGCTTATACCCTATCATCAATGTTTTAGCTTAATCATTAGGTAGCTGTCCATCAAAAAATCTCTGAACTGTATCTGCTGTATCTTCAAAGCATTCAATCATGGATAACTTGCTTAGTGAACCCCGCCAGACTCAAGTGCTCCAGTTGATGATGCACACGGCTTGACCATTAAGTTCTCTCTTAAGGAACCCTGTCAAGCTCAAGTATGCCTTACTCTATCTGCACACGGAATGGCCGTCAATTTCTTTACTTCAAGTTCTGTTAGCAGAACCAATCTCAAAAAAAAAATGTGAAGATACTTCATCAATTGTCCAAAGAAGTCAGCTGGAAGCCAGCCATGTAAGCTTATTGACCGCATAACAAAATCTCTTTTGACTTAGCATAAATCTAGAGCATCATCAAACTCGTCGTCTGATGCATACATAACTGCCTTCAGAAGGTTGATCTTTGTTGAAGTCTCCAATATTAATCTCACCATCTCGTTGCTTAAACAAATTAACTCCTTTCCCTGCAATACGCACCTTGAGCTCAGTGCCATCAAGCTCACATAACTTGTAGGTCGCATTATCATAAACATGAAGTACAACATATGGTCCAAACCATCGTTTAACCATTTTCCACATAGCAGTGTACTGGTTCTCCAGGCTACTATCATATACAAGGACCCAATCCCCATCTTTAATAGCACGAGGTCGTAGTCTGTGCTTATCATCAAACGCTGCCTTGTTCTTGAACCTTGCTTCCTTAAGCATTACCTTATCCTGCTCAATATCTTCTTGACGTCTCTCAAGTTGGTGTATGTGCAATGCAAGCAAATATTCTGTAGACATACCTTCTTCCCATGGCATCATGGTCCAAGAGAAAACCGCTTCCTCTGTAGGCATAATGGGTTTTTTCCCGTACATTAGCTCAAATGGCATAAAACCTCTAACAGAACTATGTGTAGTTCGATTAGCCCATAAAGCAAATGGTAGGAGTTTAGGCTAATCACCAATATGTCCCTAGCATGCCTTTGCTAAAGCTTTAACAATAGGTGGATGCCCTCTTTCACTTTTACCATTACCCTCTGGATTATATGCTGTAGTGAGAGCCAATTTAATGCCCAAGCGAGCAAAGAAATCCCGAGCTTCATCTGCATCCAGCTCTCCTCTATCAGCAGTAATTCTACCAACACATCCATACATGGAAATAACATACTCAAGCAAGAACTTGCATACAGAATTGGTAGATTTGGTACACAAAGCTCTACCTTCCACCTGATTAGTAAGATACTCTCTTGCAAGAACAATATACGGCATCTGCGAGACACCTACAGGCATGGTAATCAGGTCCACCACCCACTTGTAGTGCATAGCTAGTGGATAGGTGGGATGCAATCCATCTCGATGTCGCACATTAGAATATTGTTGGCATATCTCCACAAACTGAGCCACATCTTTATACATACCTTTCCACCAGTAACTAGTAACCACTAACCTTATCGTAAAAATGCACCCTCTACTATCTATTAGAGTAGGCACCCTTCCACACACCTACTCACTCTTACACACTCCTCCCTCTCCTTCCCACTCCCAAACCTGCAACTCCCATGTCCTAATTCACCCTCTTCACCATTGCCACTTCTCTCACACCTCCATAGCCTTCATCCTCCATTTCTACACCCTATGTGCCCCCCCTTTGTCCATATTACCATATCCTCTTCAACTTTCTAAAGAACTCCAAAAGAATCAGCAAAAATCCAAGGTTAACCTTTGCAAATGAAGTCTTTTATCATGAATTATCCAGTTTTTTGAGATAACATAGCTTCATCGACACGTGAAACTTCGCCATGCTGACCGCTTCTTCTTTCGGTGCTGTAAAGAGGTGAATGTCAACTTCTCCAAAGCTTCAACCTCTCTAACTTTTCTCATCATATATCTCACCATTTGGTGAATGATTTTGTAAATGTTTTGTAGTGATTATTACTAACCACTAACCACTAACCTTATCTTAAAAATGCATCCTCTACTATCTATTACAGTAGGCACTCCCAAATTATTCACTCAATCCTCTCTCCTTTGACCCTCAATAATTCTCTTCCCTTGAGCCCACATCCATGTGACTCAAAGGACAAGAGAGACCCACCCTCATTTAAAAAAATAAAAATATGCACAATCTTTTATTTCTTCAAATAAACTTGATTAGGTCTAATTCTAATCGGGGCTTCTAAAACCTATAAATAGATCCCTTCTCTCCCTTGTAAATCAACACATGATCACACTACACCACACCATTTTCCACACATAACACACCACTCTTCAAGTATAGTTGTGTAGAGTGTGTGCATTGTGAGCTCTCTATTCCATCACCACACATAGGTGCATGTAGAAGCTTGAAGTTAGTTATGCCATCTAGAGGAGTGGAGTTATGCTATACTCTTCATCACACTTGTATCCTACTCTTGTGCATAAATAAGATTTATAGTTTTGGGTGCAATTGTATGTTGTAACTATGACTCTTCTCTCCAAATTGACTTGATAAGTTGGCTCATCAGGTGGTTGAAGGTATATTGTCCTTGAAGTCTGTTGTGTCATTTGATGCTTGGTGGTTTGAGGGCTTGTTGAATTGTTTGCCTAAAAGGTCAATTGTAAGAGGGTTCTTGATGAGATGGCTCCTGTGACCCTAAGACAATTTGTGTATTGGCAACAAGGTCAAGTTTTGTGTTGTCTCTCTGTCCAATCATTAGGTACGACCTTAGTTTGGACGTGTATATTTTTGTTTTGTTTTAAGAATTAGGGCATGCATAGACCATGGACAATGGCCCAAGAATAGAGGTTTTCCCCTTCCATTTCACTCCGCACATTAGAGTAAACATCACAATTAGTAGAAAAATCCATTTTCAACAACGTATGGTGTTCATGTTTGGTGCCCAAAGAGTAGGAGAAATTCTTGCGTCACCAAACCCTGTCATCCTACCTCTTATTGATTATCATAGGTCATTTGATGTGAATATTTTTATTTTCTTGTAGAATAGATTGCAATTTAGAAAATATTAGTGTGTAAATCTTTTAAAGAAAGAAAAAAACAAAAACGTGCGTCACTTTGAAATCAATTCAATGGAGAGCCAACGCCAAATTTTTGGATATCCTCTTTTCTTTGGAGAGCCTGGAGAGGATGCAGAATTATTTTTAGCGAATTTCAAGATGTCTTGTCGTATCAAGAGGAAAGTAACAAATCAAGAACGTGTAGAAATTTTTGAGGTGGTACTTAGGAAAGATGCTAGCACTTGGTTTGACTCTTTGCCAGAGGAAGTTAAGGGGAATTACACAGAAGTTTTGAATCGTTTCAAGAAATACTTCTTTGATCCCCAAAACACTCAAAAACTATGACCAGACATTGTTTCTCATAAGAGAAAAGACTTAGATGACTACTACTTGTACAAGCAAGAGTTTCTACGTCTTTGGGCTCTATGGATACTAAATGTTGCTAACCCTGGTGATGGTGCAGAATTTCTAAAGAAGGAGAGGTTCATAGATGGACTCTTTCCTGACCTTAAGGTAAAAATTGAGGCGGGTGCACCTGCTACCTTTGATGCAGCTGAAACTAGGGCTGTTGAGAAATATAGGAAACTCAAGTACTTAAGGGGGGAGGTTCCAATAGAAGTTCTTAGACCCAAAGGTAAGTCACAAGCATCAACATCTAGGGAGCTTCCTGAGGTAACCGCGGAAGTGATTGAGAAGTTAAATGAATCCTTAAGCAGCCTGTCAATTCACCTTGCACAAGTTGTAGGTCCAAAGGGAGAAGCAAAGTCGTCTGAAGAGAGAGATCCACGACCTAGGAGAGTCTTGCAATGTTGGAATTGCGAAGAGTCTGGACATGGGATGTATAATTGTCCTTGGCCCCGTGGGGAGCCAGGGAGACCTAACTTGAATTACCCAGTGATGATGATTGCAGGTGAAGGAACTGGTCAACAACCAAGGCTTCTACAAAGACCAAATTGACCAAGACTACCTCCACAAGGGGTAGAAGGAGTTCCACCTTTGCCAGATCCAAATGTGCATGTGGTAGAGGTGAGAAACTCAAATGAGGTTGACATGGAAGCAAATGGCATTAAGCATGGCCGAGGAAAAGGTAAAGAGAAAGAAGGTGTCACATCACAGAGTGACCATGGACGAGGCAAGAAGGCAAAGGAGACCAAGGAAGCTAAGAGGACTCGACGTCGTATCAATCTCCAAGACTTCCCTCTTGGACATGGTATGGCTCCATACAACCTGTTGGAAGACATGCGAGGTAAGGGTCCTGATATCTCATGGCCTCAGTTTCTTGCATTATGCCCACAAGTTAGGAGGGATTTAACAAAGGCAGTTAGCACTAGGAGAAAGGTAAAAGAGAGTGTTCCTGTTGTAAAAATTACACATGTTGAAATGAACGAGGATATTACACCTGTGCTAGATTGTTACATCAAAGGAAGATTGGTTAGGAAAGGTCTAGTGGATGGGGGTGCACAAATTTGCATCATGACATAGGGGCTCATGCAAAGACTAGGCATGCACATCCATGAGACACCTGAAATTAAAGTGAAGATGGAAAACAATAGCAAGGCATTTGTAAAATGTTTTTGTGGAGGCCTTTGACATTAAGAAGGTAGTGGATTTCTATGTCATGTCCACCAAAGGAAATGGTTACCCATTTATCCTAGGAAGACCATGGCTAATGAAAATGAGAGCTTTGCAGGATTGGGAGAGTGGAAAGCTAATTTGCAGGAATGACAATCATAAGAAGGTTGTCTTTGACATGAAGGAGCAACGCCAAAAGGAGCTCCATGAAGAATCATCTCAAAGTGAGATGGAAGAATATTGGACCGATAACACTTCAAAAGAAGAACGTAGCGGCATCATTACTGAAGAGGAGTCTTCCATCGAAGTCATGGGGGTAAGGTTTAAGCCAAACAACCAGGAGACCTCTTCTCGAGGATTGGAAGAGGTAGGTAATCAAGAGAACCAAAATGTGCAAGATGAAGGAATGTTAGAAGGTATGTTGTCTACAACACTTACAAAGGATGAAAGAGAGGAGCTCCAATGTGTGCTAAGGAAATTTTCGAGGCTTTTTTCTAAAGACTACACCGATGTGCATGGAGTAGATGTTGTTCAGCACAAGATTGAGTTGAAGCCAGAGGCCACACCTAAGGCTCAAAAGCTACGAAGGCTAGGAGTCCTTAAGGAGCAGGCTCTACTCAAGGAGGTAAGAAAGCTTCTAGCAGCAGGTTTCATTTATCCAATGGAGAATTTAGAGTGGGTCTCTCCCGTTGTTGTCACTCCTAAGAAAAACGGCAAGTGGAGGGTGTGTGTGGATTATCGTCCACTCAATGAGGCAACAAAAAGAGGTCACTTTTCCCTCCCATTTCAGGATGAGATACTAAATGAGGTAGCTGGTCATGAGAAGTACACTGTGTGTGATGTCTACTTAGGCTACTTTCAAATAGGGATTGCTTTGGAGGACCAATTGAAAACAACCTTCATCACTCCTTGGGGTTGTTATGCTTTTAGAGTTATGCCTTTTGGCCTGACAAATGCTCCTACAACTTTCCAACGTTTCATGAACAGGGTGTTTCAAGAATTCTTTGGAAAGTCAATCAGGGTGTTCATTGATGATTTCTGCATTTATAGCTCAAAATCATTGCATCTACAAAAGGTAGAAGAAGGTTTAAAAAAACTTTACGACATGGGAGGTCAACTCAACCCCGACAAGTGCCACATAGGTGGGGATGAAGTGATCTTGCTTGGTCACAAAGGTTCTTACAAAGGAATCGAGGTGGATCCTTCAAAGGCAAAGGCTCTTATTGAGCTCCCATCACCCAAGAATATCAAAGAGGTCATCTCATTCATTCAAAAGGTGAAGTATATGTCATGCTTCATTCACTTAGCTTCGGAGTTACTTCACCCTTTGCAAAAGTTGACACAACAAGTAGAATTTGCATGGTCTGATGATCTTGAAGAGTATTTTTGTAATATTAAAGTCATTGTGTCAAAGCTACCAACGCTCGTGCCTCCTTGTTGGGAGTACACATTCTTTGTTAGCTCTAGTGTTGGGAAAGAAACAATTGGTGTTGTTTTGCTACAGCAAGATCCCCACAGCACCAAGATGCGACCCATCTACTTTGCTAGTAGGGTCATGAATGCTTTAGAGAGAGGCTACACGGAGGCAGAACTCATGATGCTTTCTCTCATGTTTCCAGTGAGAAATTTTAGATCCTACTTGCTACCAAAACCTTTTGTAATTCTCACTGCAAAAAATTTGTTCCCTTGGGTGTCATCTCAAATGAATCTTAGTACTAGGATCTCAAAGTGGATAATGGAGTTGCAAGAGTTTCAATACTCTTTCAAGGTAGAAGATAGTGTGCGTGCACAATTGGCAGGGATTCTCACTTATAAGGTACATGAGAAGGAAATAAAGGTTCCTGAAGTAAAGACCCTACCATTGCCACCACCTAAAAGTATTCCTAATGCTTTTACCTTGTTCTTTGATGGAGCTTTTCGTCGAGCCACAGGAAAAGCAGGGGGAGGGCTAGTATTGCTCAACCCAAGTGGAGAGGTGGTCATGAAAGAGAAGGTCAATCTACCAGGTTCAACTAGCAACAATGAAGTAGAATATGACACACTAATTCATAGTTTAACACTAGGTTGGTAATGGGACACTTTTATGTCCCGTTAAGTGACCATTTTCCATGAATTATGTCAAGAGTTTCAAAATGGATTTTGAGGTGCTATCTATCTAGAAAGTTGTCTCATGAGCTGAAAAAAACTCGACATTTTTTTGGAATATGAATTCCATCTTTACCCTTGTCCTTGCACAACATTTCACAACCTAAACTGTCTGAAAAAACGGGTCCTGTTTTTGGCTTTTTTCAACTTTTTGCAACTATACCACTCTAGAATTCATGTTTGTGAGGTCTATAATGCTAGAGAACTATCTTTAGTAGTCCTCAACATGTCTTGATGCTTATAGGGAGAAATAAATGTTAAAGTTGTAAGTTATGACCAAATTACAAAAATTGTCAAATCCTGTTTTTTAGTCAATTTTAGCTCTTCTATGATTTTTTTGGTGGCTTTCATGATATCCAAATGCAGTTTTGATTTTCTATGTCCCATATTGTAACATAAAGCTAATATTTATTGAGTTTTGGGGCACCTAATACCCTATTTTGCACGTAGACAACGATGGTTGATTTTTTCAATTATAGAAGAAAATGAAACATTCTAGTATATCAAGTATAGCTTTTTCAATATTGTTAGTTTCTTGTGACAACTACATGCATTTTGTAGGTAGTAACCATATCTAGTCATAAGGATCAAATTTGGCTAGATATTGAATAGTTTCTATGGGATTCTACAACTCATAATGTTGAACCCAGTTTTTTCATGTTTGCTGTATTTAGCACTTCATCTTTGTCCCCAAGATTCCCCTTGGTAAGAGATGTATTATTCTTTTGATATGGTCCATGGCTCCTTATGAACCTAAAGGACAATAGGAAACTAAGAAAACATGCATATATTATTTGTATTGAGTGTGGCTATAGAAACTTTGATAAAAGGTTTGCAAAATGGTAAAAATTCAACTTTTTTGTACCTATTTCTTTTGGAAAAACAAAAAATAGTGAGTGAGAAGCAATCATATGTTCCGATCACCAACCCATTGAAGTTAACAAGGGAATTTATCTCAAGTCCTGCAAAAATCCCTAATCTTATTTTTATGCAACAAAACGTAAGAAATGACTGTTTTTATGAAAATGTACTGGTCCATCAACTTTGGAGGCTTGGTGTGACCAAAAGATGAGAAATTTTACAAGTTTCTTATTTTTTCCATGTGTAGTAGGCCTTGAACTATAACCTCGTGAAAGGATTTTACAAAATGAGTGGATATACTATGGTTTTGGAGGTTTTTTTAAAAACCCTGAAAGGACACTTTTATGTCCTGTTAGGTTACCAACCTAGTGTTAAAGATGTGCATTGGCCAAGGTATACGCCGTCTCATGGTAAAGGGAGATGCACTTATCATTGTGAAGCAGATTTTAGGCATTTGGGCATGCAAGAATGAAAACCTAAGGACAAAAGTTCATGCCATTCGTAGGTTGTTTAATAAATTTGAAGAAGTGCAACTATATCATATCCCTAGGAAAAAAAATGAAGATGCAGATTTACTTGCACAAAAAGTAGTTGCATGTGTTGAGAGTGAAGTGTAGGTCATCATGGCAACAACAGTGATAAAGAAACCAAGGTACCAGGGGATGGAGTCATTGGCTCCCATTGTGAGCTACATTTTAGAGGTCCAGTTTCCAGAGGGCTTCACAAAGGCTCAAAAGCGGAGGCTCATTAAGAAGGCGAGTTCATATTTATTTTTGGAAGGTGCCCTCTACCAAAGGGGAAAAGATCAAGTTTGTAGGAGAATACTGACAACCACGGAAATTCCAGCCATTCTTGAAGGTTTGCATGAGGAAGCGTGTGGTGGTCATTTTACACAGGAACTCATTGCAAAAAAGATTTTGCTTGCCGGATATGTTTGGCCAAGCTTGAACATTGATGTTTAACATTGGTGTAAAAGTTGCCACAATTGTCAGATTAATGGAAACAAGCATCTGTTACATGGTCCACGTCAGTTAGTCCTTCCAAATGGTCCGTTTGAAAAATGGGGCACTGATGCTATGGGTCCATTGCCCAGGACTAAAATGGAAAATTGTATATCTTGGTGGCCATAGACTACATGACTAGGTGGGTAGAAGCTCAAAGTGTGGCAAGAGTGAATGAGAGGATAGTTAGCAAGTTTGTGTCCACTCACATTTGTTGCATATTTGGCACACCTTTGGAGATTGTTTCTGATAATGGTCCAGGATTTAGGAAGGGCTTGCTCACAGAAGTTTGTGATGAGCTTCACATTCTACATCGGCATAGCACACCCTACTATCCTCAATGAAATGGTTTGGTAGAGAAGGCTAATGGAATCATTGCAGGAATCATCCGAAAGATGGTAAAGAACAAGACAAAGCTATGGGATGACTTCTTGGATGGAGCATTGTGGGACTACCAAACTACCTACAAGGAAGCGACAGAGTCCCTTCCACCTAGTCTATGGTCAAGAAGCTTTGCAACCCATCGAGCTCAACACTCCCACGATGCGACTTCATGGAAAGGTGACACAAGGCAAAGAAGCAGCATGGGAAGATCGACTTCTCACCCTCGCAGAACTAGAATGGAAACGGGAGGCGGCTTATGAGTGCTATAAAAGAAAGGCTACGCAAATAAAGGACAAGCTCGACAAAAAGGTGAAAGCCAAAGATATCGACGAAGGAGATTTGGTGCTAAGGTACGATAATTGCCTTGACAATCGCTTTGATGTGAAGTTCAATACCAGATGGCAGGGACTATACATTGTCAAGAAGACCTTCAACTCTAGCTACTATCAACTCATGGATTTGGATGGCAAGGAGCACCCCAAGAAGTTGAATGGGTATCGATTAAAGCCTTACTTAAGTCGAGTTCTATGAGAGGATCTTCAAGAGCATGGAACAACTACAATACCATGTAAATCTTTGAGATTGGTACTACAAGATGAAGATTCAATTAAGGCACCAAATATCATGAAGGATCGAAAAACACTCTCATTGGAAGATATGCCTTCTGATGGTACATGAATGTACCATCACCTAGGGGGAGGGTTAAATGATAGCCATTTTTTCGGCTCTCATAAAATCTTTTAAGAAGCCACTTCACCCTAAAAAACACCTTAGCACAATGACTAGGCTCGCTATTTCATTGTAAATAGCGTGTGTTTAGGGTTTTTATCACATTTTTTTATTAAATCATTGAGTGAGTCATTGGGCTAGGAGACAAAAAAAAATAAAAAATATTATGGTCCTCTTTATATGTAAATATTTTCTATCAAATAAAGGACCTAAGTATAAAGGTTTTTTTTTTCAAATTTTTTGTATTTATATAAATATATATTCTGAGGTGTGCGTTATCAGGCCTAAGTATGCTAGCTTCCATCGCGTGTCATTTCTTATACATATTTTACTATCATTCTATCCCTTAAGCTCAACTCACACAAGCCTTGAAAAAACTTGATGTGACTTCATTGTAAAAATTCACCAATAACCTTATCGGCTCCGTCATATTTTTTCCCATCCCTCCCAGTTAAATATTCACAAGTAGATAGATTTTATCTTCAAATAAATTCCATGAATTACTCAAAGTAGAGAATAACTGAGGGTCCCTTCCCTCATGATTTTCCTCCTTTTATTTTATATATTTTTTGCCACCATGCATACTAGGTGTCCATTTTTCATGACTAGCTAGCCTATCTTCTTACCCCACAAGTATATATTATATTTGATACTTATCCTATACCATACATGTGTGCAAGCTCCTTGGAAATATTAGGTCATGGTTGATGTATGGGGGGCTCAATTGGAAGACTACAAAGGAAAAAAATCAAATAGTGGCCCACTTCAAGATTTATTAGGTGCTGCAGGGACAGCTTTTTTGCTTGAATTTTGGCACCTTCTTATGATCCCAGTTTGAGGATACTTCCAAAAAACAAAACGTAGCTCGTGAGCTGAAGTATTTTCCAATAGTTTTTCAGAAATTTTGAATTCAAGGGCGATTTTACATGAAATTTATGGCCGACTTCAAAACTGCCACCTCATACACCCAAAAAATCTTCCTATTTCTCTCACCCTTCCACACACCTACTCACTCTTACACACTCCTCCCTCTCCTTCCCACTCCCAAACCTGCAACTCCCATGTCCTAACTCACCCTCTTCACCATTGCCACTTCTCTCACACCTCCATAGCCTTCATCCTCCATTTCTACACCCTATGTGCCCCCCCTTTGTCCATATTACCATATCCTCTTCAACTTTCTAAAGAACTCCAAAAGAATCACCAAAAATCCAAGGTTAACCTTTGCAAATGAAGGCTTTTATCATGAATTATCCAATTTTTTGAGATAACATAGCTTCATCGACACGTGAAACTTCGCCATGCTGACCGCTTCTTCTTTCGGTGCTGTAAAGAGGTGAATGTCAACTTCTCCAAAGCTTCAACCTCTCTAACTTTTCTCATCATATATCTCACCATTTGGTGAATGATTTTGTAAATGTTTTGTAGTGATTATTACTAACCACTAACCACTAACCTTATCTTAAAAATGCATCCTCTACTATCTATTACAGTAGGCACTCCCAAATTATTCACTCAATCCTCTCTCCTTTCACCCTCAATAATTCTCTTCCCTTGAGCCCACATCCATGTGACTCAAAGGACAAGAGAGACCCACCCTCATTTAAAAAAATAAAAATATGCACAATCTTTTAGTTTTTCAAATAAACTTGATTAGGTCTAATCCTAATCGGGGCTTCGAAAACCTATAAATAGATCCCTTCTCTCCATTGTAAATCAACACATGATCACACTACACCACACCATTTTCCACACATAACACACCACTCTTCAAGTATAGTTGTGTAGAGTGTGTGCATTGTGAGCTCTCTATTCCATCACCACACATAGGTGCATGTAGAAGCTTGAAGTTAGTTATGCCATCTAGAGGAGTGGAGTTATGATATACTCTTCATCACACTTGTATCCTGCTCTTGTGCATAAATAAGATTTATAGTTTTGGGTGCAATTGTATGCTGTAACTATGACTCTTCTCTCCAAATTGACTTGATAAGTTGGCTCATCAGGTGGTTGAAGGTATATTGTCCTTGAAGTCTGTTGTGCCATTTCATGCTTGGTGGTTTGAGGGCTTGTTGAATTGTTTGCCTAAAAGGTCAATTGTAAGAGGGTTCTTGATGAGATGGCTCCTGTGACCCTAAGACAATTTGTGTATTGGCAACAAGGTCAAGTTTTGTGTTGTCTCTCTGTTTCTCAACAAGCTTTGTGTGCCTCTAGTCTTTAAGGCTAAGAGTGAGTTGCTCAAAGGTGATTTGTGCTCTTTACCTCACTTTGGTGTGGTGAATGTTTGTGTTTGGTGTGTGGCTATCTTGCATTCCCCTCTCTTTGTGCGTTTGAGTACAAAGAGATATCACGTGCGTCCTAGTTCGCATCTACAACTAGGTGGTGCCCTTTTTCTTGATTGGTTCTTGGTTGTGGGTTGTTGTTGTCTCTTATTGTGCTTGCCCCAGCCCCAGCCCCAATTGAGCAGCACAAGAGCCTCGAAGGGTGTTTAGAGGCCACTCTTCTTGTTGCCCGCACCGGACCGCACGAGTAGGAGAAAAGTAGTTCAAAAAAATCCTCTTTAACAAGAAAGGAAGAGGAAGAGGACATGGTATAGGTCATGGAGGTGGTTGAGGAAGATGCAAAAACCCAGCATAGTAGTAGAGGAATGGAGGTGGTTGAGGAAAATGCAAAAACCCAGCATAGTAGTAGAAGAATGGCCAAAAATTTAAAAAAAAGTGGTCAACGAAATTTTCAAGGCAAGGAGACTCCAAGAGGATGTGGTAATGTGCAGTGTAGAAATACAAGTCAACATGGGAATGCTGTATGTTGGGGTTGTGGGAGACATAGTCACTTTTAATGTGTATCTACATTGGAGGCAAAAAAATAATTATGCAACTACTAGTAGGGATGTAGATGAGCGTACAAGACTATTTGTGGTGAAACACATATTACATACTATGTTTACAAATGTGCCAATATCTGGTGATAATGTCTAGTATGTGGATTTGAGTGCATCAAATCATATTACCAATCATGGTGAGTGATTCAAGGAAATGAAAACTTTGTACAATTCTAGCTATGTAGAGAGCGGCAAAGATATTTCACATCTTATTATGAATATAGGAAATTTGCGATTGTCTATGATAGATGGTATGTACCTAATATCGCAAATAATTTTTTTTTGTTGGTTTGACTAGGGTTTGCATGTCACATTTAACTTCCATGGTATCTTTTTCATAGAGCATAAGAAGAATGAAAAGTTGATTGCACAAGGAAAGGAAGTGGACAAAATGTTTACCTTGAATGTAAATGTACTTGATGTGAATGCTACAATGTTTTCACAAGGTGCAAGATTTGTAAACTTGCAAAGACTAAAATGATGCAAACTAAAGTGACTGATATAGGTTTTAAAACCTTTAAAGATTCTAAAATTGCTTTTTTTTTAAGGCTAGTTAGTTTGGAAAAATCAAGCACAGGCATCCGTTTCCCATGACAAGCATGTGAGAAAAAAAGATTTGGATCTAGAATATATAGATGTATGGGGCTTGACATTGCCAATGGTACATCATATTGAATATTTGATATCCATAACTTTTGCTCAACCATTTCAATATAGATTGGTGCCCGTTTGAATTCCATGCCAAGTGAAATTCTCTTCCCTTTGGATAAAATTATCATGCTTAGTTGTTTCTCCACATGAAAGGTCAAAACATATGGTCCAATGGTCTCATTAGCCAAGTGTAGAACTCTTTATGTGATACATGACGGCATTGAAGATTAGCATATAGTCAATCACACTAACCCCTTTGTGTTTTCTACATGTCTACCCCTCAATTCCTCTCCACAAAGATACACCATTGGCAATGAGCATACTCGTGCTATTGCACATTTGTTCAAGAAACTTCTTATAGTGATCCCTCTCTTTCTCATCCATTGAAGTATGATCATACAAGTGAACTTCCTCCAACTCCCTTGAAATGTATTCCATATCAGATTGTTGAGTATCATATTGCAATGTTTTTGTGTAATCATTCATATCCCCAAATACAATAACATCACCTTTGCCTTTAAAATAAGCCATGTAATCCTTTAAATAAAAAATTGGTTGATCTCTATCCATGGAAGCATGGAAGGGGGGAGGGTATAAGACCTAGGGTAACTGAACATAGGATCCTCCTCCCTGCCGCCCCTTATATAGTCCTAGCTCCTATCACTTTCCCTAAGTGGATCCCCAGTCCGCACTGGTCCAGTCCAGGCCCTTGGCCTAGGTCCCTGACCCCCTAGGTTGGGCCTTGCCCCGTAGGACCCTTGTCCTGACATTACTCCCCCCTTAAGGAAGAGTTTTCGTCCTCGAAAACACAAGTAGTAATATCTTCTTAAGAATACTGATGTTTTTTTTATTGATGTCCCATAAGTGAGCCAGTTGTCTATATGAACGATAATTGGTGCAGTGAGGAGGTTCAATGAAACCAAGAGCAACATCTTGATTTTCAACATTGTTGTCCATTTGCAACCACTTGGGTCTAAATGGTAACTCCATTTATAACTCACTTGAGTACTGTAAAGGAGTAACCACAACTAAGAGTCACTTGGTTCTAAATGATAACTCCATTTATAACTCACTTGAGTACTGTAAAGGAGTAACCACAACTAAGAGTTGTCCAAAGGCATAACTAGTTTTCAGATCTTCTAAAGGTACTGGAATAATGCAAGGAAACCTTGGCGTAACTTTCCATGCACTTGTGAGCCAGATTTCCTACTGAGTATCTTGAAAAGTTCATAGATAGGGAGTGTCCTCTTGTTAGAATTCTGAATAGTTTGGAACACAAAGAACTACATGTTCATCCCTAATGAAGGTTACTTGCCAACATACTTTGTCAGCACACTTGGTAAGTCCTTGACGTACGAAACTATTGAAACAATCTCCAACCCCACCACAAGAGGTGTTCAAAGTCGAAAATCGTTCTTAAGAAAATTCTAGAATAGGGAGAAAATCATCTATTCAGAAATGCATTGTGCTAACGTATGCTCGTAGCAGATCCTTTAGCACAAGATTACTCTTTGTAATCTGCCTATCCCCTTGGATAACTGACAATACTGAGGTGTGTTTTCCTCACGGTTTACAAACAGTTGTCCCAGGTGACTGGTAAACGGGGAATCATAGTAGTGTATAACATTGGTGAGGAATCATCAATGTCCGAAATAACCATCGTGGTAACTTGAAAAAATCTAGAAACGCCAAAACTGAGCCATGACCTCTATTGGTGATTAGTAGACCCAAAAGTAAGCTCATAGAGATAGTGCACATAGAGTGCAAATGCTTCATAAGCAACAACCTGAGGAATATGCATGCCATTCCAAATCAGCCTTTGCTAAACACTAGGGCCCATAACACCTAGTGTGCATGCATTTAGCAAAAGCTAACTCGAACGTGTAGATCCCTAATGAACGTTGCCAATACTTATGGAAAATGTGATGCGCCTAGCACACATTAAAAGGAATGTAATGAGTTTTGAAAAGAAACTAAATACTTTTAGTTGCAATCTTTTGCAAGCCTTGCTGAAACGTCTGAATCACAATAGAAGGTGAAACATTGATCACTTCTAGGTACAGACAATGAAACTTTTTCATTAACAACTTATAGCCTTTCTATATGTATAAACAACCATCTGTAATGTTGTTTAGCAATACTTACACCTGAACAAGTCATTCTAAGTATCCGACAATTTATGGCCACGAAATTGCTCCTGATACGTCGTGCTAAAAATTGTCTAGAAAACAGATGTGACCAGCACCTAGGGACTTTTTCGTGACACATAATTGAAATAATGGCGCTAGTGTTAGTCCATAGACTCATATTCTCCACATGTGGAATATGTCTCATGTAAGGATGTGTAAAAAAGACCATCCTTCAAGTACAAGATGTACTTGTGTGTGGAGGTAACTACAAACACTCTACGACGGGAGTGAGAGGGACCCTCATTAGCCTTGCTCCACATTGGCTAAACCGAACTCCTTGAGTTCCTAGACCATGTTGTATCGCATGTGACAACATGTGCCAAACTGAACCCTACAAGGGAGGTTCGTAACAGCATAACACAAAAAGATAGATTGGACACTTGGCCCAGAATACTTTGTGCTGACATGCCTTTGGCATGGCTCTGTAACATTCAAGCGTACTTAGACGTCTTGAAAAACCAAGCAAAGCATATTAAAAATGGAATAACACAAAATCAATAGATGCGTACCTGGAGATTTGAACGTAATGTACACTTACCTCTATTCAAATGGAGAGGAGCACCTCCCCTACCTGAAAAACAAACATCATTGCACTGGAAACCCTGGGTGTTGCCTTTGCAATCCCAGCCCTTGGATTTGGAATCTACGTAATCAAACCCCTTGGTAAGACGCCTTGTAGAAACTGCTCAACTAGTAGATAACGGTAACCAACATAGTCAACCATGTACAGAATGATTGGAATCAACCTGAAAAGTGTGTTCGGTCCCTACTGCATGGTAGATTGTAGAAGTCTTTCCTTGAAAGTATAATTGGGAGAGATGAACTGTGCAGATCAAATGGTCATCCTAAATGCCTTTTGGGTGATGCAGCAATCACCCACCGGGTCTTATCTCAAAAGGGTATGTCCATAGACACTCCGTAGTGCTATAGAGAGAGTAGGAGACCCAGACAAGTGAACCACCAAGTTCTTATGGACAGCCATGCTATCACAACTGATTGTTGCGTCTATACTCCGTGGTGGAGATCAGCTGGTGTGAGTTTAAGATTATAAAAAACTCTCTTGAGTGTCACACTAAAAACATGTAGTGCAAAAATGACACCCTAAACATCCTAATGACAAGACGCTTGCTTGTCAATTAACGTCAATGGGTACTCTACTAGGTAGGGCTTCTCGATCTTGAGAGCAACCATCGAAGGAATACCAACAAGTGGATCGTACCCTAGATTTAACAATGGATCTTAGCCAACGTGTGTGGCTCATAGCCCTCACGGAAATTAGTGTTCAATCGTTGAACCGATTGAAGACTAATATGGATGGCATCTTGCCCAATTACTAGCTGAGAGTTAGAGCCTCTTGGCTTAGGAGGACTCACTAGTGAAACATGTAGCAAAAGCTTCTTGGAAAGTATGCAGTATTCTGCGAGATAAATATGAAAGAGAGATAAGAAGAGCATGCTAGGCTGAGAAATTTACTTAAATTTCTAGAGTGTGTGCCCAGAATGTATGCTTGTAGGCATCTTATGCCTGATGTGTAGCTTATCCTATAAGCATACAACAATTTGACTGTATGATGCTCGCATCGAGAGGTAACACCAGTCACATCTTGACCATCTATTGTGTATGGGTCGTGACTGTATGGGAATGACTTGAATAGGGCCCCTTGCCAGTGAATCTAGTCAAAATTTTAGATTCGTTGTAGTGTTGGTGTGTGTTGATAGCAACCAACCATCATTTTAAACAATCCAACCTTAGTCTGTCCTTAGCAGAGTGTCTTGTGTGATAGCGGAAGCATAATCTCTGATTGCCCTATTTTTCCAATTTGTTTAAGTATAGTGTAAACAGGAACAAACAGGAAAACTTAAACCTGGCTAACCTGGTTGGTGTTTCTACAACCAGTTGTCATGAAAGTTGGGAGAAAACTCATTCCAAAATAGTTGATAGCCATATTTGCGCAAACGTCCTCGTATGTTCTATACACCCATCTGGTACATAAAGCCATAACCTGCAAAATTGAATCCACCTACAAACACTTTTTCTATTCCTTCCCCCTTGTGTATGCTCATAGCATATGCCAAACGTGGCCAACTTCAATGAAAGATGTAGAAATTGAAGCCTTGCTTCATAGAACTCTGTCTGGCCTCGTTGCCGACAAATGCTATTAACGACAGATGTCATAGCAAAGAGAGGCGACCTTGTCGTTCATGCACAAAAAATCGACCGTGTCAAATTGTAAATGTAAGTGAAAATTAGTAGAACACGCACAAGTTATGCATCTTAGACCTGCTTGGTTCTATGAATGATAGCCGTGATCATACATTCCATTGCATATGAGATTTTATCAAGCACATTCTCAATACCTACTCTAGTTCATGCTATCAAGGGCCTTGCCAAAAGACATGATATTGAGAATCGTAACGTTGCTTGATGTTGATCTACCGCTGAGCTATCAAATGTCAGCTATTATGAAATACTGCTTGATCAAAGCAACAAGTTAGCATACCTATTGGACGGATCATGCCCCCGATACATATAGAGATAGTGGCGGACAAGGCCGTGCTCGTTGGATAAAACATGATTGATGTATTCCTATTAGAATCGACCTTGTTGACATGGCTTAGTTTACTTGTAGTCTTAGGCAACCTTTCCTTGTTGGAGCCCATAACATTCCTGGTATGGGGTAGTGTTGTTAGAGACCTGCTCTGTAGTCCGAATTGTGGTAGCGACCAACTAAATCGGACGGAATGAACTTACCATGGTAGTCACTTAGGCACCATGGCCAAGATAATTAGAGGCTCCCGCAATACCATCATATACACAAAGCTATGAAAAGACAAGAAGGTAAAACTCGAACCTCGTAATCCATCTGTATGCGGATGCACCGTGAAGTATCTCCCAAATACAAACATCCTTCGACATGTACCGATTTCCGGCCAAAATTCCTTGAAGCCACGAACTTAATTCCCACGTCTTTTATCCGCCATGGAAACCCATGGATGAGCAGCAATTGTGCTCCCGCAACTTGGTTTCGAGCCCACCATGGAAAAACTTTGCACCTCGGATGGCTTGCAGAGCCTGTGACGGTGGCCATTTGTGACATGCAACAAGAGGTGCATGCATCCCTTAGCAAGAGTGGGTGCCCAAAATAGGGCAAATTAAAAAAAACAAAACATGAACTTTCTGGCTATGGAGGATTCGATTGCGCACAGGAGATAACGCCATGCCCGCGGCCTACGTTTCTCGACACAGCGCGCTCATGAAGCAAGCTTTGCTCCCCAGCCCGGCGCGCTCCCGTCAGGCCAAACAGAACGCGATTCCAAGCAGGTCGATGGCTTCCCAAATTTGATGCAAGGTCGGCTTCCCATGTGGACTCCTCGGCTCTGGAGGGACTGCATCCCATAGCCATGCTTGTTGTCAAGCCTTGACGGCTTTTCCGCCATGCAACTTGATGCACGACCTTACCCTCCTTTGCATGGCTTTTCATGAGACCTGAACTTCACCAGGGCTGCGAGAGAGAGAGAGAGAGAGAGAGAGAGAGAGAGAGAGAGAGAGAGAGAGAGAGAGAGAGAGAGAGAGAGAGAGAGAGAGAGAGAGAGAGAGAGAGAGAGAGAGAGAGAGAGAGAGAGAGAGAGAGAGAGAGAGAGAGAGAGAGAGAGAGAGAGAGAGAGAGAGAGAGAGAGAGAGAGAGAGAGAGAGAGAGAGAGAGAGAGAGAGAGAGAGAGATGAATCCGTGCAAGGCTTCCTCCTCCTCCATAGCTCCTCCCTTCCCCCTGAGCTCTGATACCAATATAAGACCTAGGGTAACTGAACATAGGATCCTCCTCCCTACCGCCCCTTATATAGGCCTAGCTCCTAGCACTTACCCTAAGTAGATCCCCAGTCCGCACTGGTCCACTCCAGGCCCTTGGCCTAGTTCCCTGACCCCCTAGGTTGGGCCTTGCCCCGTAGGACCCTTGTCCTGACAGAGGGGGGAGAGAGAGAGAGAGAGAGAGAGAGAGAGAGAGAGAGAGAGAGAGAGAGAGAGAGAGAGAGAGAGAGAGAGAGAGAGAGAGAGAGAGAGATAGAGAGAGAGAGAGAGAGAGAAGGAAAGAGAGAGTCATGAACATTGGCAATGAATAACTAATGTACAATACAATGGGGGCTAAGGGTTGTTTATATAGGAACCTTAGTAAAGTTCCCTACCCAGACTTTGACAAATAAGTAAAATAAATACCTAAAAGCCAAAATAAATAATGAGATCACATTAGGTAGTTCACTTGAGATGCCATAACTCTAACACCCTCTCTGCACCTCATAAGGGACATAAATAGTGAGACCAAGTTGATGAAGAGGTTAGCATGGACACCCCAATAGAGGATCATTTTCATTGGATCACCCCAATTATGCTACCCTTAACACTAGTCCTGCAAAAAATTAGCCACTTTTGTGGCTTTTTGAGACCTTTGTCAAAAAATCTCCAACACTATGTTAGTTATATAAATAGAAAATGGTTTCATGGAATTATGACCAACACTCAATATGAGTTGATAAAAAATAGTATAGAGCTAAATGAAGGTATAAAGGTGTCTTTCCACAGCCATCTTCTATGAGTAATTTGTGCAAATGGATAATTTTTTTCTATTTTCTTTTGAAAGTAAATCAAATCATTGTTAAGCATGCCCAAAATTCTTTGAAAAATCCCCCATCCCTCAATAGGTATGTGACAGATGTACCAAGCTTTTTTAACCCATTTACAAAAACTGCCAACATTTCTACTCCTCCAAGTTTAGTGAAGTGCGGTTTTATGTACAATTAGCTAAATTTTTTATTTTTTATCTTTTAGTGTAATTTCTGTATGTAGAAACTTTTTTCATATCTTGAACCCATAATTAAGAAGTTTCATGTAATTTTGATATCATATACAAAAGTCATATTTCATTTACTAGAATCCTAATGTGAGCCATTTTTGTGGATCATTACAAGTCTAGAGTTAACTTTGTGCCTTAGAATAATGCCATCTTGAGCATCGATTTCCTTTTAGAAAAAATGAACTATATACCACACTACATTAGAGAATCCTGATTTGTAAACCTCAACACATCACGTCAAAAACTAATACTCCAAGATAATGAATTGTGGAACACATCATGTCCATGGTCTGACCAACAACAATAGATTGATGCACTCATCCACAAAGCTTTAAATACATTTGATTGATTCCTTGTCAGATGCTTGTGCATTTAACTTTGACCCATGGTGAAGAGGGGGAATAGAGAACACACCAAGCACACACAGAAAACTCCTCTCTATAGATCAAGGCATTCACTATGCCCCTATCCTATTGGAAAACACCTCCAAGAGTCACAACACACATTGGTACAAGAAAAGTTTGTCCGAGCTAGAAGTGGTTCCAAGTTAGGCTATGGGTGCATGTAGATGTGGGACCAAGTGTTAAAACTGGTATGTAGGGCATGGGTAGAAAAAGGCTATTAGAAATGCATGAAAAATGTGTTTTTTTGGGCCAAGAAATCTCCAAGAAAGTCTGATTGAGAATGTAGGTCCAAGTGTCCAAATTGTTGTTCTAGTGCCCAAGAATGTAATGTTCAAAGTTCCTGAAAAGCTGGTGTAAAAGTCTCCTCAAACTGAGCCACGATGTGAAAGATATTAAAGTTCATAGTTGGAAGGCTTTGTAGATCCTTGAATTAGCAAGGCATATGTGGACATATGGACAAAGCTCATGACAAAAAATAGAATTAAAGAGCTTGAGTTGTGGAGCATGCTGGTCTTCTTGGATTATCAATCAGAGCTCTAATGAGCAAGTTATGGCTAGTTGAATGTTTGTTGGGGGCTAGTTATGGGCCAAATTAATCTCGCTTGAAAGTGTGCCAACTGGGAGATTTTGGGTCTTGACCAAGTTCTCAAATGCCATGTGCTCTATATGGGAGTAGCCATAACTAACGGTTTGTCAAAAGGAATCATGAGGGCCGAGATATTGCAATCGAAAGTTTGTGCCAAGAGATGATGGGGAGATACTAGGTGTTTTTTGCCAATTTTTGTGGCCTTGGTTGGGGGTCATGCGAATATCAAAATGTGGTGAGGATGGTGTGGATGGTAGTTAGGGAGTGAATCTACCAGTAATGCTTAGCAACTCAACGACTTGATCATTATGTAGCAAGTGGACTGGTTGGGAACAAGGACCAAAATAAAGAATTTTTGGATATTCTTGTGATGGTTCATAGTGGAGTTTTGAGGGCTAAGAGATAAGGCAGTGCCACAGGGAACACCCATAATCCCACATGTCTATGAAGCAAATGATGACATGGTAGTCAAGCAATGCAGGGTTCCTATGGGCCCAACGGGCACCCATTCTTCTATTGAGGAATGCTTGTACCCAAGAAGGCTTGTGACGGCACCTTGACAACCAAAATGGGCTCAAATAAGGAACTCTCAAATGAGTGTGAGAAAGAGAAGTACTGACGTGTCAACAACCCGTCAAATGTGCTAAAAGGGTGTATCCCCAAGTGGATCAGATGAGCCTCTATTATAAAAAAAGGACCCCTTGAGTTAATTAGGGAAGAACAACCCACCTTTTTTTTGTTTTTTGTAAATGAAGCCTCCCTATAAGAGGGTTTTTGAAAGCTTTTAAAGGGCCCTTTTTTGACAAGAGAGTTTGGGATCAAGTGAGAGGAGCTTTGCTTTGTGTAATCCATTGAACCTTTGTCAACTCTTGGAAGGAGAAGTGTGCCTTTTCCCCCTTTCTTGGTGTTGATTCCTTGCTCCACCTCCCTTCTTCTACTTGTATGCTTTGCTTGTGTTTTTGGTTGCAGAGTGGTTGAGTGTAAACCGGAACCGAGGTCTGTGTTTGAAGAGAGAGAGAGAGAGAGAGAGTGTGTGTGTGTGTGTGTGTGTGTGAGTGTGTGTGTGTGTGTGTGAGAGAGAGAGAGAGAGAGAGGTTTGTGTGAGTTTGTAGTGTGGAACAGAGGTTGTGTAGGTGTGGAAAAGTGTTTGTGTGAGTTTATACACCAAGACAAGTGTGTGCAGGTGAGCTTGTGTGGATTTTGAAGGTTAATCCTATTGGTTTAGGTTGTATTTACCCTGGGCTATAGAGATGTGCACATAGTGTGTTCTCGGTGAGTACTCCCTTCCCCCTTTCCATCTTCTGGTCCCCCCACTAAGGAGCATGCTAATTGCTCCTTATTTGGTGAAGAAAAATAGGTTTTCTTTCATTTGTAAAGATGGAATCTCAAATTTATGGTTCAATTTTCACAAGTGAAGAGAGTCTAGATGAATGGCTTGTGGATTTTGAGTTGTATATGTTGTCATTGTGTATATTAAATGAGCATAGCAAGATGCAAATGTCTCCATTGGTGAAGTATGGTAAAGAAAAACTGTGGTATGAAGCATTAGAAGGTGAGTCAAGTCTTGCTTGTCCATCTCTACGGGCACGTTTCCTACAGACTTTTGTAAAGAAGCATCATCAATCGAGATGGATGCCAAACTAAAGGCACTAAACAGGATGTAAGCGAATAATTTAGTTTCGTTTTTTATTGTTCAAATCTTGTTGGGAAGAATTAGCGACAACCATACAATTGGATAATGGAGACTACCTCAAGCTAGAAAAATTCATAGTGTTCCTACATCCTAAAGTGAGGGAAAAGGTAGACTTTGAAATCTTGGAGAACTATAATGGTGCAGTGACAATTGTGAAGTAAAAGAGCAGGAAAATCAAAATGAAAATTGAGGAAGGAGTGTTGGGCTATAAAGTGGTGGTTCCTAGTCAACCATAGGGTCCAAGGGATGCTATTCACGAGGAGAACCAGGGTCATCGAGGTGTGTTAGTTGTGTTGTAGTACTGGGTGAAAACTGTACAAGATTTTTTGATCAAATTCAAGAATTGCGGTTGGGTGTGATGGATAGAGGAAAACTAAGAGGAGCAAGGGGCAGGGCAAGGTCGTTGCCTGGAAGGTTCTATAAATGTGGATAAGAAGGGAACTATGCACTAGATTGCCCTCAACTGCCAAAGAAAGAGGTGGTATCTACCCGTTGTTTGGTAGAGGGAGAGGTCAAGTACAATTTAAAGGCTACTAGAAAGAGTAGATAGTCAAGAATCCAATTCATACACCTCCTCCAAATGGCAGTGAAGTCCCTAGGGTGAACATATTCGGAGTGGATAAGCAGAGTTTCAAAGTTTTGGTCAATAATAGGGCAAGAGCTGAAAGGGAAACAGAAATCAAGCGAGAGGCTAGATCCTGTAAAGGCAAAGAGAAAGTGTACAAGGGTAGAGAGTAGAAAAAAACTAGCAAGAAGATAAGTCACCATAAGATCAAGCAAGAAAAGTTTTAGATACGGTGTGGCTATCCCAAATATGATATGGTTAGTAATGTGCAAAGCCAAAAGGATAACATAACTTTTGGTCAGTTGTTGTCTTTGAGCACTAAATTTAGGAGACAATGGTCTAGAAGCATAAGTCTGAGGCTATCAAAAGCTAAGGGCAATGTGCATGTAGTGCAAAACATGGAGTTAAGGATGGGTACCCCAATTGTTGTTTTCTCCTTTGGTGGATGTTGTCATTGAGAAGAGGATGCAAGTTCAAGCCTATATAGATGGTGCAACCCAAGTTTATGTTATGATAGAAATGTGATGAGAAAATAGGTGTTAAAGTAGTGGCCAAGTCAAATGTGTGTATGAGGATGGCTAGCCATACTATAGTTAGGTGTTTGGGAATAGCTCAATATGTAAGAGTAAAGGTGATGGGCATTGAGTACCTAATCCATTTCTATCCTAATTTTCTCACTGTGGATGCATAATGTCATGACAATGTGAGTATGAGGATGTATAACCATGATAAATGTAGGTGTTTGGACATAGCTCAAGATGTAAGAGTAAAGATGATGGGCATTGAGTGCCTAACCAATTTCTTTGTGATAAAAGACAGCTCAGTTAATATCCACAAAAGCCATATCACATTGTTTTGGGTCAAGGGACAGACTTGTCAATCTTATAGGTTCTTGGGTGATCTCCAATGAGAGGTGCACCACATATCTCATTTGATAGTATTTTTTCTTTAATTGGCTAGAGTGGATGCCTAGTTTTTAATGGGCCAAACTCATATAGAAGGGCCATTGTAACCTAAATCCCTGATTCTGAAGGGTGCATGCTAAAGAAGACGTCTCTTGCCTTATCTCCTTCTCCTTCTACATTGTATCCTCACGAGTGTGTGTGTGTGTGTGTGTGTGTGCTTGAGAGAGAGAGAGAGAGAGAGAGAGAGAGAAATTAAGCATTACAGAGGCATCAACAATGGCAAGTCAGTTGATCATGGTGGCAACGGCTCCCTCTTCCTGGTTGCGAGGAATCCTTCACGAGGGGCGAGTGTAGAGCGGTGAGTGACACACCCTTGCTCTCTTTGAGCTTGCTAGGTTAGCTTGGTTGAGTGCTTGCAGCCATTTGTGACTTGTACATGGTTCTCAGCAAGTCCCTAGCTCTAACATATGTGCCAGACGCACACATTTTTGGCACCATTGATGGGGAATTTCCTTGCACCAAGCTCAAGAAGCATTGTGTGCTACCTCGTGAAGTCATTCAGTGTTTGTAGGAAAGGTAGAGAAAGGTTTGTGTGTGTATTTTTGGTGTAGGTTTATCGGGAATGGTAGGAAAGTTCTGTTTTCTCCTGTTCAATCAAGCTCTATTGTAGTTTTGCTAGTTTTTTGCAATGTGTTAGTTATGTCTTACACATTTTACTCTGGTTCTAAAAGGTCCATGCACCTTTCTCTGTGTGTCCGTCTATAGTCACACACAGCTCGCACCAGTGCGGCCCTTATCTTTAGATTTATAAAAAATTTATTAAGAAAAAAGGAAAAAAAGGCAAGCGCATAGCACATATTAAAAGAAGGACCAGGATTGGGATCATTCCCCAAGCCCAAGCCCAAGCCCAAGCCCAAGCCTCCATCCTCATACCTATCATATAGTATAGACCCAAGACTATATATATAGTCTACCCCCACAAGATGGAGTGAGGGCATGTGGGACAAGTCCTCCACCCTCACCTTCGCACTAGCACCCTTCCCCTTCACACGAGCACCCTCGGACTTTTGATTTCAAGCCTAGTTTCTAGCTAGGAATAGACCGTCTTGAGTATTTTGAGGGCGTAAAGTAACCAAATATGGGGTTGTAAAGAACACCGTGACCCTCTGATTGAGACGCTATTTTTGAGCTATCACACGCTATATTCCATAGCTTGGTCATAAGAAAAGACCAAAGAAATAAAAAATCTGAGAGTAAAACTAGGTGAGCGTTCATCACGGGCACTCACCAACACTTATAGGGTGTCAAGGTCACATGCACCTACACTCTGGTCGTGTGCTAGATCACAAGCATATAGAATTTCTACCTAGTGGTGTGGTACCTACCACTGAGCCTCAACTATATGTGCCTATAGCCACCTATACACACGTGGTTCCTACCCTTCCGATTTTACCAATAATGTATGCTCCACGAGTGCCACTCTTGAGCCCTTATTGGAGTGGGCCTATTCCTGGTCATATTACATAACCTACATTGGTTACATATATGCCAGGGCCAGTAACCACCCCTGTCCCACATATGATTCCAGCAAGAGTGCCTCCACCGACCATACCTCCTCATATAGGTGATTTGGAAGCATTTTCTAAAATGATAGGTCAATCTATTGGGGAGAATATGTTCCATGTGCTTGAAAGAGAACCTAGGAGTAAAGCGATATAGATTGTGAAGCTTATACAAAAATTGAATGGGGACGAAGATGCTCAAAGGCACGGCAAAATATTTGAACAAGTATGCAATTCCTTGGGAGAACACAATGACCTAGATAAGTGCAATGCTTTAAGCCTTACTTTGAGTGTGAAGGCGGGGGATTGGTATAGGACCTTAAGGATAGAGGAGAAAATAATTTACCCTACTCTTTGGAGATTGTTTCAAAATGAGTATATATGAGAAGGTATGATTTGGGGTGTAGCATCTTAGCTACAAAAGGCCAAACATGAGGAAGGCAAGTCAGTGAGAGACTTTATCAACATCCAAAGCACTTAAACTTTTGTTTTCCTATAAATGAGCATTTCAACAATGACCAACTGCTTGATAGATTCCTTTGAGGATTGCAACATGAAAATTTTGATAATGACCTAGTCATTAGAGGTATTACCACCTGGGAGACAGTCACTACCAATGCAATTCAATTGGAAGACAATTTAATGATTGCACGTGAAAGAGTGTCCTTTGTGCCAAAGTCTAGTAGCTTGCAAGTATTAGGGCATGAACCAATGACCATAAAACCTATTGCTAAAGAGAAAGATATTTGAGATGACTTTGGTAGATCTCACCAAGGCCATTCAATAAATTCTTAGAGACAATTATGCTTCCCAAAATAGTCATATGTATCCAAGAATGGAACAACAATGGTGCTAAATGTGCTTTGGTCCACATAGCACTAGTGAATGCCCTACAATTAGAGTAAAATTCAACGGGAATTGCAATGCATGTGGTAGGTACGATCACCAAGCTAAGGATTGTATAATGTTCAAGAGTGTGATGGTGGAAAATACAACACCTTTGGCCTGGGCGGATTCACCTCAAGTATCTACATTGATGCTTTCCCCACTTGGTAAACAGCTATCACAACACATGGTTCATAGAGTCCGGAATGTTGTTCAAGCTACACTGCTACCACCTCTAGTACTAGGAATGCAACTCCCACATCCAAGAGTCACCCCTGTGAATCATATGGGTTGCAAGACATCTAGTGCTTGTTTGGATGGCCGTGAGGACGAAATAGACACTAGTATCACCTATGGGGAGGATGCTCTTGAAGTGTGTCCTATACACTACATGTATGGAAAGATTGTTGGCAAACATGTTTATCAAGTAGTTCCTCTTATAGCAAGAGACCAGAATATCAATCTCACTACAAAGAGACCACCTCTTCAATGCTACCAGTGTGGGGGTCCACATCATGTATCTCAGTATCCTATTAGACTACAAAAAAATGCCACACTAGTGCATATTAATCAAGGGAGCACATCTACAATGCAAATACTCATATGTAGTCAACGTGGCATAGGTCATTTTATTGCCCAATGTTTGAATAGTTTGTATGCACCAAGGATCATGCCATTAAGCCTAATTGAGATTATTGAGGCACCATCACAAAGTACACCAATGATACCAGTACATGTATTCACATGATTAATGCTCCAAAACCAAAATTATATTCTTGAATAAAGAGATGTGGCATCAATTTCCCAATCCAAGATAAAGAAGAAAACACAATGGAAGAGATCACAAAAGGTAGAGAAGTCAGACCCTAGTTCAGAGGCTAACACAGGGACTGGTGACAAACCTGTGTATATGAAGGACACTGAAAATGGAAGCATATGAGGCTAGATTGAAACCTAGCCAAACCCTAGAGCAATGAGGGATGAAATATCCTCATGCTGAGGTAGAGACTGAGAGGTTGAAAATGTGTAAGGAATTGGTAAAAACTGCAGAGGCAATGATGGAGCCTGAAGCACCAATTCCACCTCCAGAAACAAAACCAAAGAGTGTTGGATTTGAAATTCCTAAGGCAAAGGTTGTTGAAACATTAACTCAAAGAAACATTGAGCTAGAATCACAAAAGGATGTGCAAGCAAAGACTGCAACACAAGAAACCAACAACCTAGAAATTCGACTAGATGATCAAGTAGTGGCCAACACCGCTAATGATGCAAGGTCAAGATCACAATTTATGGCACCTGTCCCAAAGATAGATGAGCCATGGCCAAATGAATTGTGGGAAGCAATTAGAAGTGCAAAAGATGGACGTGTGAATTTCCAATTTGCACCCATAATTGAGGTCAATATAGGGCATGAAGTCTATTAGGGAGACATTCAATCTCTAAATGGATATGCAGGGATGGAAGTTTCAATTGAATGAAAACCAAAGTCCTTGAAGACCTTACCCTCATACATAGGAGAACATGAGGCAGACTCAGAGACTAGAGTGGTGCCAGCTCAGAGGAAAGCCATATCCAAGATGATGGATACAAAGAGTATGCAAGAGTTGATGTCAGCTCCAATACAATGCACCATGTATGGATGAAGTAGGCAACAATTTGGGGAAGATGGGATTAAAGATACCTCTTCAAGATCTACCCTCAAATGAATAATCAAACAAAACTCAACAAGAAAGTGCAAACGCTGAACCTGTGCCAATAAACAAGGTGGGAGAATATTGCGAAGCTGGATAAGAATGAAACACCACCTTACCTGTGGAATACAAACGAGTTAAAACATTGGCTAAACTTGATAGTGGGGCTGCAGTAGCCATAGCCACAAAAGACATTTGGGAAAAATGGGGTAGACTAGCGCTTAGGAAAACTAGAATGAAGCTGCAACTTGCAGATGGATACACGGAAAAACCTCTGGGTATCCTAGAGAAAATTATTGTGACTTCTTGTGGAATTGAATATGAACATACATTTGCAATAGTAGATTTTGCAAAAGGGAACAATTTTGATATCATTTAAGGAAGACCTTTCATGCGTCAACTTAAGATGGTTCAAGATTGGGGCTATAGACTATATCTACTTGAGACATAAAAACATCACCACAAAAATAAGCATAAAAGACCATAGCTATAGAGATGTGAATAGAACTTCTTTAGAAGAAATTGACTCTACTATAGTCAATGGGAAAGAGATACCTGTGTGGCTACAAACCAAACAAGAACTTTGCATGTGTGGTGCTTCGAAGTGTGGAAGCTCAGTGAAGGAGGATTGCATCCTAGAAAGATCAATGGACAATGAAGCTTACATACCGGAACCATTTCTAGAGGAGTTATTTGAACCCTTTGGATGGGATCAAATACTGGAGACTCTTGATGTGTGTGTGAATGAGGCGACCCTGACTAAATTTTGTGATGAGGAAGGCTATGATATAACTCCCTTATTTACAATAAGGGTGTTGAAGGAAGCTAATGAAGTTTGTGAGTGTGAAAGTAGAAAAAGTGAAACAGATAGATACATCCTAGAGCATGAGGCAAAATTGAAAATGAAGGAAGCAGAGAAACCACAAGAATCTGTCATTATTGACACACCTAAAGAAACAACAATAGCTGTTTCAAAGAAGTCGACTCTAGAAAAAGTGCAAATGAAAGTAGATGAAGGAGAAAAGCTTCCAAGTTCAACAGAAAATCTTCAACAAATGCAAGATCAAAAGAAGAACAGGGACAAGGAAGAAGATGGACTATTTCCTACGATGATCAAATTTAGCATATGAGGAAAAACAGGACTCAAAATAACATGTTCAACTATGATAGATCCACAAGAAACAAAGAATCTAATGACTTATGGAACGTGGATCATGATGGGAAAGCCACCAATCAATGAGCTAGAAGAAATAGTTTACACAAGTTAAAAAATGCTGATTCCTAGCTTTGGAGTGGCAGACTCCTGTACTCAAATTGAGTACTGGGGGGTATAAAGATACTTTCCACATAATCAACTCCCATCATATCAAAGAGATTCTGGTCCTGACAGAAAGCTGGAGGAACATCTTCTTTCGACGACAACCAAAAGCTTCAACAACAACAACGGTAAGACTCCATGAAGCTTCTCAAATCCATGCTGAGAAGAAATTTCCAACCATCGCCGAAAAAGGTAAAGCAAAGGTAAACATTGAAGTATATCAACCTCGCCAGACGACTTTACCTTCAACGAGCTTCCATCAAATTTCCCACGAAGCCTCTACATCAAGAGCCACACCATCACAAAAAAGCATCCAAAAGAAGCCAAAGAATGTCAACCAAGTGTTGGTATCCAAAGAGCACATCCAAGTCAAAGACCTAATTTGGATACATGAAACACGGGTTCAACCACAACAACAAAAGGTGACAGGGTGGATAGCATCAAATGAGACAATCACTGCTCAAGGCTACTTCCAAGGAAACACTAATGTTTGAGCCAAAACGCCTAAAGTAACAGCCTGGACCTACCCACCTCAACCAACGAGTTCTACAAGGAACAAGACGTGCTATCAACGGAATACAAAATACTCAGGCAAGGGAAAGAACACCAACAAAAGGCAAACAAAAAGACCTTCCAAGCGGGAAACGTGAAAAGTTTGGGTACTGAAATCAAAGGAATCCAAATCTCGAGCGAGATTTTCCGAGCAATCCCTAAACCGAGCAAGACTGGCCATGGCACACTATACAAAGCAAAAACCAAACAAGATTTTTTAGGTAACTTCAAGCACAAAAAAATTAATTTAAAACAAGATTACACCTAATTTTAATGGTAAAACAATCACATATTTATGACAAAAAAAACCCTTTGAACAAGGGTTTGGTAGAATGTTTCCTTTGATGGGCTAGAGCAATTGGAACCCATACAATGGCATGTTGATATTCCTCTTCTTGGAACTAGTGGCCCTCACATATTGTAAGTTCATTTATACCACCATTGATCCTTGTTGGGAATAGTGTCACCATGATTCCAATGGATATAAATCTCCTATTCCTACCTCCCTACATGTAGGACCACGAGAGTTACACTAAAAAAGTAAGGTGAGGAAACAAACAACCTTGTGTACGTTCAGTCAACTGTGTCAGCTAGGAAAGGTAAATCTCAGGGTCCTTAATCATTGACAAATTTGGTTTTGAAGAAGTTGGGCAAGTAAACTCACAATAAATGAGGCAAGAAGGTCCTCAAGTTCAACCGTCATCATTTTCAATAGTTATATAGTATAAACAAAACCTTTCAAAAAATCCCTTTGATAGAGACGCGGACTCTTTCACGTACGGGCAGGGACCAGTGCTCGAAAAAAACTTTGTTCTGAAAACTTGGCAAACCTATCTAGGAGAATTTTAGTGGTACACTGACTAATTTGAAGGTTTTTTCACCAAATGATGCTAAATCTCTCTAGATTTTGTAGGTTTTCTCACTTTCAAATTTAAAATTTAGAGGTAAATCTCAAAATTTGTAGGTGTGATTACACCAAACGTAGGTTATTTTTTCAACCCTTCCCTGTCTCTTTCTCTCTCCTCACTCTCTCTCAATCTCTTCTAAAAAACAGTCTTTGAAAGAGCCCGCACTGGTGTGGAATTGTTTTCAGACAGATTGAGAGAGATGGAGGAGAAAGACAGAGGAAGAGGAGGGGATCGTATATGGGTGAGGGAAGTTAGAAGGGAAGCGGCTGAGGAGGCGTGAAGGAGTACGAGCGGAAGTGCGACGCGAGAGAGAGTGCGAGAAGAAGAGCACGACGATATGGTGAACTCGCTCTACTGTAATGTGTAGAGCATAGTGAGTTCTTATTAGGTTTTTACAAAAGAATATGTGTACATACCTGGCAGCCCGCCCACTTACCTGGGTGACCACATTGGGCTTTATACCCCAACAACCGCCCACTTAAAGTCAAATGTGCTACTTTAAGTGTGAGAGAAGCTACTATACAAGCTAATATACAAGAGATGTAGAGAAGTGATGTACTACCCTACACCTAACTGCTTGCAAAAATGCACAAAGCTCTCTGAGGGAAGTCCTTTTGTAAGTAGATCAGCAGGATTTTCGGTGGTGTGAACTTTGACAAGCTGAAGTTATCCTCGAGCATTTCCCTGATGAAATGATACTTCACATCCACATGCTTTGTCTTTGAGTGATAAACTGGATTGCGAGCCAATTGTATAGCACTTTGACTATCACAATATAACACAGGCATCTCTTCTTTGATTCCCAAATCTGTTACTAGTCGATTAAGCCAAATTGATTCTTTGCATGCCTCTGATGCTGCAACATATTCAGCCTCTGTAGTAGAGTGAGTAACACAATCTTAAAATCTAGAACGCCATGATACTGCTCCACCTGCCAATGTAAAGATATACCCTGATGTAGACCTTCGGTTGTCTAAGTCACCTGCACAATCTGAGTCTGTAAAACCCTTTACACTTAGCTCCTAACTCCCATAGCATATACGCATACTCTTTGTAGCTTTCAGGTATCTCAATATTCCTTTCACTGCCTCCCAATGTTTCTTGCCTGGGTTTGACATGTATCGACTTACTACTCCCACTGCAAATGCAATGTCTGGGCGAGTAGCAATCATTGCATACATCAAACTACCCACTGCAGACGCATATGGAATCTTATCCATTTCAGCCTATTCTTCCTCACACATAGGACAATCTTGTTTGCTAAGTTTCACATATGGTGGCAATGGAACACTCAGTGTGTTTCCCTTCTCCATATTGAAACGTTGCAAAACCTTGTCAATATACTCTGTTTGAGATAACCAAATCAAATTCTTTGATCTGTCTCTCTCAATGCGCATACCAAGTATATGACTTGCCTCACCCATGTCTTTCATGTCAAACGATTTTGCCATCTTTGACTTCAAAGCTGAAATTTCTTCCAAGTGCTTGCCAGCAATCAACATGTGATCCACATACAAAATAAGGATCAGCCAACTACCATCCTTAGCCTTCTTTTTATATAGACAGTGATCGAACTCACTACGTTTGTAGCCTTGAGAAAGCATAAACTTGTGGAATTTATGGTACCATGCCCTCGGTGATTGTTTTAAGCCATAAAGACTCTTCAACAACTGGCATACCCAATCTTCCTTGCCTTTCTCAACAAACCCTTCTGGCTGCTGCATGTAAATTTCCGCATCTAAATCACCATGCAAGAACGCTGTCTTGACATCCATTTTGTGCAACACCAAATCTAATATGGCAACCAATGCAAGAAAGCATCTCAATGTAGTCATCTTGACCACCGGAGAGAAGACATCATCAAAGTCAATGCCTTGTTCTTGCTTAAAGCCCTTGGCAACAAGCCTTGCTTTGTACTTTGGCTGACTATCATGAGCGGTGATCTTATACCTATAAACCCATTTACAAGGTAGAGCCTTTTTGCCCTGTGGTAATTTAACTAGCTTCCATGTCTTGTTTTTATGCAGAGCTGTCATCTTTGACTGCATGGACAATTGCCAATTCCCAGAGTCCTTCATTTGAACTGCTTCCTTGTAACATGAAGGCTCATTGCAATCAGTCAACATGACATAGTTCATATATGGATGAAACCTATCAGAAGGTCGCGTGACACGTCCAGATCTACGCACAATAGGTGGCTCAGGCTCAGCCACAACCTGTGGTTCCACTCTATCCCGTCCTTGCTCCTCTTGAGCCCTAACATTTTGTCTTGCACGTGCAGGTCCATCTTCTTGGAAGACAACTCTTCTAATCTCCTCAACCCTCTCTGGTTTAGAATGATATTTGGATTCATTAAAGTGAACATCATTGCTGCGGACAACCTTTCTGGATTCGGGATCCCAAAGTCTGTACCCCATCTCGCCAGAATTACCATAGCCTAGAAAGATGCACTTTCTACTCTTTGGCTCAAGTTTGTTCCTAAATTCCTTTGGAACGTGAGTATATGCCTCACAGCCAAAGACTCTGAGATGCTTGTATGAGGGCATTTTCCCTGACCATACCATCTCTGGCACTGAATCCTTCTGCAAAACCTTGCTAAGAGATCTTTTTACAAGATGAACAGCTGTTGATACAGCTTCAGTCCAAAACCCATTTGGCAGTTGTGCATTAGACAACATACTTCTGACCTTCTCTTGTATGGTCCTATTCATCCTCTCAGCAACACCATTTTGAGGAGGATTGTAAGGAGCAGTAAGTTCATGTTGTATACCTTTTGACTCACAAAATTCTTGAAAGGCCTTTGAAACATACTCTCTACCATTGTCAGTGCGTAAGCATTTAAGCTTCTTGCCACTCTGATTCTCCACAAGTGTCACAAACGTTTTGAAAACACCAAAAGCTTTATCCTTGTGCTTGAGAAAGTAAACCCATACTTTCCTCGAGTAATCATCTATAAATGTCATAAAGTAAGAAGCTCCCCCTAGAGATAGGTTAGGCATAGGTCCACACAAATCACTATGAACAAGTGCCAACTGTGTATCTCTTCTACTGCTTCTATGCTTATGTGGCTGATGTGTTTGCTTACCATACAGACAATGTTCATAGAATTCAAAATCATTAAATGAAAAGCCAGGCAAATAACCAGAACGAGACAAGATTTCCATTCCCTTCTTGGACATATGTCCTAACCGGCTATGCCACAAAAAAACGTTCGGCTGATCAGTTACATTGATTACATTTTTAGAGACATTTGATACATAAACCATGTAAAGACCTCTAGACTTTACTCCATGTGCTACTGTCATAGAACCCTTGGATATCTTCCACATGTTCTGTCCAAAAGTGGTGACGTAGCCAGCATCATCAAATAAACCTGTGATGATCAAGCTCTTTGTAATTGCGGGAACATGTCTCACATTCTTCAGCGTGAAAGAAGAGCCATTCTGAAACTTCAATTGAACATCTCCAACACCTAAGATCTCACATGTCTGCCCATTGCCTAGCCGAACATGATCTTTAGTGGTCATATAAGAGGTAAACCACTCCTTGTTTGGAGACACATGAAGTGATGCCCCTGAGTCTATAATCCAGTCACTTAGTGCATTTCCATCAGATGATGTAAGAAGAGATGAGTCCATTTTATTCTTCAAGAAGTAGATGTCTCCTTACACTAGACTGTCATCCTCTGCAATAGTGTTTGTCACATTTATTTCTTGAATCTTCACTGAGGACTTGTTCTTCTCACCATGGTCTTCAGCTTTCTCTTTTCCTTTTTCTGCTTCCCATTCTCTGCAGTCTCTTTTCATGTGACTCTTCTTGCCACAATGGTAGCATTCTATGTCACTCTTGCCTTTAGCACTGCGGGACTTGCTACGAGACTGATTCCTCTTTCCACCTTTGTACTTTTCTTTGGTCCTTCCCCTGACAACTAAGGCTGTTCCTTTGCCTTTGTCTATTGTCTATCTATTGGTTTCTTCAGTCAGCAGACTTCCTTCTACACCTGTTATGTTCAAACCATCTGGAGGTGCAGAATTACTCAAACCTGTGCGAAAAGTGTCCCAACTTTCCGGCAATGTGATCAACAGGAACATAGCTCTAACAGGTTCATCAAACTTGACACCTTGAGCTGACAACTGACTGTAGATTGTGTTGAATTCATTCAGATGATTGGACATAGGTGTCCCTTCTTTCATCTTCAAGTCAACAAGCTTCTTAAGCCAATATACCTGTGAAGTTGCACTCTTCTTCTCATAAAGATCACTCAGCTTTAACCATGCTTGATAAGCCGACATCTCGTCTGCTACATTGAAGTAAACGCTTTCTGTCAAAGTCAGCATAATGGTAGAAAGTGCCATCTCATCCATTTCGCTCCATTCATCTTTGTCCATATCTTCTGGTTTTATCCCCTTGAGCTTTATAGGTTTTATCTGCTTCTTTTGTACCAACACGTGCCAAATCTGCTTCTTCCACAATGGGAAATTGGTTCCATCCAGCTTCTTGATATTGTAAAGAGCAATGTCCTGTGATCCAGCCATAGCTACGCTTCACAGTGGTTTACTTTGCTAGGAAAAATTCGGCAGAGTTTCCCCTGTAAACTGACCTCTGAACCAATATCAACCTGTCAAATGAACCAAGAAAGCTTCAGATTCTGCATAAATTTCGGCAGAGTCTCCTTTGTAAAATGGCCCTGGTGTACTAAAAAAACAGACCAAAAAACAGCTCAAAAAACACTGTCTCTCTGACACTGTAAGCTGTGGGTAAACCTGTCCTGCACCTGTACTATCTCTGACTGTCCTGTCAGTGTCCTGTAAGCATAGACTACGACAATGCCTCAATGGCAGTAAAGCAAAGATGCAATCCCAACTGTCTAACTCACAGTCAATACATCCTAGCTGCCTATCTAAGGGTGCTCGAGGGATCGCTCCAAGACCCGTATCACCGAAAGGATCTCAACATTCGAGAATCCCCCAGCTCAATAAAACCTCACTCGACCCTCAACAAAGGCTGCTGTAAATCTGACAGTACATAGACTTCCCACAAAGTTATACATCCACAAATTTTCCACTGTATGCTGTAACCGCTGCGGCGGTTGTTTGGTGCGTGACTCACAGCTAGCAAACCCTCAACAGACATACATCATCTTTGACAATACATCCCATGTGGAAGTACCTGCAATGTCAGGATGAAATCTGGAATATCAAGCAGCAAACACAAGCTACCTGATGAACTAGTGGATGTCGCCTACAGTCTGTATGTAGATGCGCCCGTGTCGTATGTGACACGCCTCCAAGAACTCTGAGCCGTCCTTCGATGTGTAGACAGCCACAAATCAACACTCTAGGAGTGTCGATATCCTCAGCACTTGCAGTCGTAGGCTCTGAACCCCATCATAATCAATGTGCAAGGTTGAGAACCTGAACTATACTTGAAGCTTCAACTAGAGCAATAAATGCTTACTAATTGAATTGCTTGGTGCTAATATATGCACTTTGTATATCCTTTAGCACCAAATTACACTTTGTAATCTACCTAATCTGCCTATCCCCTTGGATACTGATAGTACTGAGGTGTGTTTCCCCACGGCTTACAGACAGTCTTACAAAATGATTGGGAAATAGGGACCATCGTTCCTTACAACATTGCTAAGAAATTAACAATGTTATGAAGAACCATCTTGGTTAACTTGAAAGATCCACAAGCATCCAAATCGAGCCATGACTTCTATTGGTGATTGGTAGATCAAAAAGTAATCTCATAGAGATATTTCATATAGAGTGAAAAATGCTTCATAAGCAACTAATGTGATGAATATGCATGCTGCTCCAAATCAGTCTTTGCCAAAACTAGGGCCCATAACACCTAGCATGCATGCACTTAGCAAAAATAGATCCAAACCTACATATCCATGATCATACTTTCCAAGACGTATTGGAGAATGTAATGCTCCTAGCACACATTATAGAGGAGTGTAAATAGTCTTGAAAAGAAACTAAATACTTGCTACTGTAATCATTTGCAAGCCTTGCTGAAATGTTTGAACCATAATAGAAGGTGAAACGTTAAGCACTTCTAGGTACAAACAATGAAACCTTTTCATTAACAACTCATAGCCTTTCTATATGCATAAACAACCATCCGTTAATTTTGCTTAGTCACAATTGTAACCTTAACAAGTCTTTCTACATATCCAAAATTTTTGGGCACTGAAATTGTTCCTAATACTACGTGCTAAAAAATGGTCTAGAAAATGGATTTGCCCAGCACCGAGGGACATCGTTGCGACACATAATTGAAGTAGCGGCACCAGTGTAAGCCCCAGAGACTCATATTCTCCACATGTGGAACATGTCTCAGGTAAGGATGTCTAAAAAGAACATCCTTCAAGTATGAGATGTACTTGGGTGTGGAGGTAACTATAAACACGCATGTGACATGTGTGAGAGAGACCCTCATTATCCATGTTCCACACTGGCTAAACCGATCTCCTTGAGTTCCTAGACCATGTTGGTTCCCATGTGACAACATGTACCAAATCAAACCCTACAAATGGGTCTATAACTACGTAATGCAGAAACTTATTCCGAACACTACAACCCAAATTTCTTGGCTCTTACATGATCTTGTCATTTCTCGTAAGAGGAAAAATGGATGACAACATAGTTTATGCATCCTACGTGGAAAAGCAAACAAAAAGAAACAAAACCAAATGAGATGTGTACCTAGAGGTTGAACATAGTGTTCACTTATCCGTAGTGCAAGGCACCTCCCCAAATTTCCCACCTGCAAAGGCCTGGGAGCACTAATTTGAAAATTAGTAAAATGCAAGTAATATTGCACATGTAACCTTGGGTTTTTCTGTTGCAATCCAAACCTTCGGATAAAATCCACATTGTCAAACCCCTTGGTAAGAATTTTGTATGGAAACTGCTCAACTAGCAGCCAACAATATATGAATTCAACTTTGGAAGTTGAAATTATCCACTAGCCCTTGGCAGCTTATGGACTTGTTTCCTTGAAAGTGCAAGTGTGAAGGTTCTAAGAATTGACCATCACACCTAATACGTGATTTAGTAATCATGAGCTGGGTCTTACCCCCAAACTGTAAGCATATAGACACTCTTAGTGCTATAGATGGAAGTAGGAGATCCATTAAAAGTGAAAACATATTCACCAACCACTAGGTCTTTTTCAAACCCTAAAAATTAGTAATCTTGGGTTTTTATGAACAGCCGTGCTGTTTGGAATGATGGCTATATCTATACACCTTGGTAGAGATAAGCCGTTACAAGTTTAAGACATTCAAAAACTCTACTTGATCCTCAAACCTTAGGCACGTGGTGCTATTGAGGCGCTCCGGGGCATGTAGCAAGAAGAGAAACCTCTAGACACCCTTCAAGGCTCCTGTGGTGCTCAATGGGGCTGGGGCACAACACAACACAAGAAAGACACCAAACCCACAAACAAAACCCAACTACACAAGGGACACCACCTAGTTTCAAAGCGAACTAGGATGCAAGAAAGGAGAATTATGGAGCAAACCCACAATCGAGCAAGAGATATACACTTGCCCTTACACCAATGCAACACACTCACACACTAAAAACACAAAAGAGATAGAGCAGGGGGGGGGGGGGGGAGTGAAGGAGTACGAGCGGAAGTGCGACGTGAGAGAGAGTACGAGAAGAAGAGCATGAGGATATGGTGAACTCGCTCTATTGTAATGTGTAGAGCATAGTGAGTTCTTATTAGGTTTTAACAAAAGAATATGTGTACATACCTGGCGGCCCGCCCACTTACCTGGGCGACCACATTGGGCTTTATACCCCAACAACCTCCCACTTAATGTCCAATGTGGTACTTTAAGTGTGAGAGAAGCTACTATAAAAGCTAATATACAAGAAATGTAGAGAAGTGATGTACTACCCTACACCTAACTGCTTGAGAAAATGCGCAAAGCTCTCTGAGGGAAGTCCTTTTGTAAGTAGATCAGCAGGATTTTCTGTGGTGTGAACTTTGACAAGCTGAAGTTGCTTATCCTCGAGCATTTCCCTGATGAAATGATACTTCACATCCACATGCTTTGTCTTTGAGTGATAAATTGGATTGCGAGCCAATTGTATAGCACTTTGACTATCACAATATAACACAGGCATCTCTTCTTTGATTCCCAAATCTGTTACTAGTCGATTAAGCCAAATTGATTCTTTGCATGCCTCTGATGCTGCAACATATTCAGCCTCTGTAGTAGACTGAGTAACACAATCTTGTAATCTAGAACGCCATGATACTGCTCCACCAGCCAATGTAAAGACATATATACCCCGACGTAGACCTTCGGTTGTCTAAGTCACCTGCATAATCTGAGTCTGTAAAACCCTTTACACTTAGCTCCTGACTCCCATAGCATATACGCATACTCTTTGTAGCTTTGAGGTATTTCAATATTCCTTTCACTGCCTCCCAATGTTTCTTGCCTGGGTTTGACATGTATCGACTTACTACTGCCACTACAAATGCAATGTCTGGGCGAGTAGCAATCATTGCATACATCAAACTACCCACTGCACATGCATATGGAATCTTATCCATTTCAGCCTGTTCTTCCTCAGACACAGGACAATCTTGTTTGCTAAGTTTCACATATGGTGGCAATGGAACACTCAGTGTGTTTCCCTTCTCCATATTGAAACGTTGCAAAACCTTGTCAATATACTCTTTTTGAGATAACCAAATCAACTTCTTTGATCTGTCTCTCTCAATGCGCATACCAAGTATATGACTTGCCTCACCCATGTCTTTCATGTCAAACGATTTTTCCATCTTTGACTTCAAAGCTGAAATTTCTTCCAAGTGCTTGCCAGCAATCAACATGTCATCCACATACAAAATAAGGATCAGCCAACTACCATCCTTAGCCTTCTTTGTATATAGACAGTGATCGAACTCACTACGTTTGTAGCCTTGAGAAAGCATAAACTTGTGGAATTTATGGTACCATGCCCTCGGTGATTGTTTTAAGCCATAAACACTCTTTAACAACTGGCATACCCAATCTTCCTTGCCTTTCTCAACAAACCCTTCTGGCTGCTGCATGTAAATTTCCACATCTAAATCACCATGCAAGAACGCTGTCTTGACATCCATTTGGTGCAACACCAAATCTAATATGGCAACCAATGCAAGAAAGCATCTCAATGTAGTTATCTTGACCACTGGAGAGAAGACTTCATGAAAGTCAATGCCTTGTTCTTGCTTAAAGCCCTTGGCAACAAGCCTTGCTTTGTACTTTGGCTGACTATCATGAGCGGTGATCTTATACCTGTAAACCCATTTACAAGGTAGAGCCTTTTTGCCCTGTGGTAATTTAACTAGCTTCCATGTCTTGTTTTTATGCAGAGCTGTCATCTTTGACTGCATGGCCAATTGCCAATTCCCGGAGTCCTTCATTTGCACTGCTTCCTTGTAACATGAAGGCTCATTGCAATCAGTCAACATGACATAGTTCATAGATGGATGAAACCTATCAGGAGGTCGCGTGACACGTCCAGATCTACGCACAATAGGTGGCTCAGGCCCAACCACAACCTGTGGTTCCACTCTATCCTGTCGTTGCTCCTCTTGAGCCCTGACATTTTGTCTTGCACAAGCAGGTCCATCTTCTTGGAAGACAACTCTTCTAATCTCCTCAACCCTCTCTGGTTTAGAATGATATTTGGATTTATTAAAGTGAACATCATTGCTGTGGACAACCTTTCTGGATTCGGGATCCCAAAGTCTGTACCCCATCTCGCCAGAATTACCATAGCCTAGAAAGATGCACTTTCTACTCTTTGGCTCAAGTTTGTTCCTAAATTCCTTTGGAACGTGAGTATATGCCTCACAGCCAAAGACTCTGAGATGCTTGTATGAGGGAATTTTGCCTGACCATACCATCTCTCGCACTGAATCCTTTTGCAAAACCTTGCTAGGAGATCTATTTACAAGATGAACAACTGTTGATACAGCTTCAGCCCACAGCTTCAGCCCAAAACCCATTTGGCAGTTGTGCATACTTCTGACCTTCTCTTGTATGGTCCTATTCATCCTTTCAGCAACACCATTTTGAGGAGGATTGTAAAAAGTAGTAAGTTCTTATTTTATACCTTTTGACTCACAAAAGTCCTGAAAGGCCTTTGAAACATACTCTCCACCATTGTCAGTGCGTAAGTATTTAAGCTTCTTGCCACTCTGATTCTCCACAAGTGTCACAAACGTTTTGAAAACACTAAACGCTTCATCCTTGTGCTTGAGAAAGTAAACCCATACTTTCCTCGAGTAATCATCTATAAATGTCATAAAGTAAGAAGCTCCCCCTAGAGATAGGTTAGGCATTGGTCCACACAAATCACTATGAACAAGTGCCAACTGTGTATCTCTTCTACTGCTTCTATGCTTATGTGGCTGCTGTGTTTGCTTACCATACAGACAATGTTCACAGAATTCAAAATCATTAAATGAAAAGCCAGGCAAATAACCAGAACGAGACAAGATTTCCATTCCCTTCTTGGACATATGTCCTAACCGGCTATGCCACAAAGAAATGTTCGGCTGCTCGGTTACATTGATTACATTTTTAGAAACATTTGATACATAAATCATGTAAAGTCCTCTAGCCTTTACTCCATGTGCTACTGTCATAGAACCCTTGGATATCTTCCACATGTTCTGTCCAAAAGTGGTGACGTAGCCAGCATCATCAAGTAAACCTGTGCTGATCAAGCTCTTTGTAATTGCGGGAACATGTCTCACATTCTTCAGCGTGAAAGAAGAGCCATTCTGAAACTTCAATTGAATATCTCCAACACCTAAGATCTCACATGTCTGCCCATTGCCTAGCCGAACATGATCTTTAGTGGTCACATAAGAAGTAAACCACTCCTTGTTTGGAGACACATGAAGTGATGCCCCTGAGTCTATAATCCAGTCACTCAGTGCATTTCCATCAGATGCTGTAAGAAGAGCTGAGTCCATTGTATTCTTCAAGAAGTAGATGTCTCCTTACACTAGACTGTCATCCTCTGCAACAGTGTTTGTCATATTTATTTCTTGAATCTTCACTGAGGACTTGTTCTTCGCACCATGGTCTTCAGCTTTCTCTTTGCCTTTTTCTGCTTTCCATTATCTGCCGTCTCTTTTCATGTGACCCTTCTTGCCACAATGGTAGCATTCTATGTCACTCTTGCCTTTAGCACTGCGGGACTTGCTACGAGACTGATTCCTCTTTCCACCTTTGTACTTTTCTTTGGTCCTTCCCCTGACAACTAAGGCTGTTCCTTTGCCTTTGTCCATTGTCTTTCTATTGGTTTCTTCAGTAAGAAGAGTTCCTTCTACACCTGCTATGTTCAAACCATCTAGAGGTGCAGAATTACTCAAAGCTGTGCGAAAAATGTCCCAACTTTCCGGCAATGTGATCAACAGGAACATAGCTCTAAAAGGTTCATCAAACTTGACACCTTGAGCTGACAACTGACTGTAGATTGTGTTGAATTCATTCAGATGATTGGACATAGGTGTCCCTTCTTTCATCTTCAAGTCAACAAGCTTCTTAAGCCAGTATACCTGTGAAGCTGCACTCTGCTTCTCATAAAGATCACTCAGCTTTAACCATGCTTGATAAGCCGACATCTCGTCTGCTACATTGAAGTAAACGCTTTCTGCCAAAGTCAGCATAATGGTAGAAAGTGCCAATTCATCCATTTCGCTCCATTCATCTTCGTCCATATCTTTTGGTTTTATCCCCTTGAGCTTTATAGGTTTTATCTGCTTCTTTTGTACCAACACGTGCCAAATCTGCTGCTTCCACAATGGGAAATTGGTTCCATCCAGCTTCTTGATATTGTAAAGAGTAGTGTCCTGTGATCCAGCCATAGCTACGCTTCGTAGTAGTTTACTTTCCTGGGAAAAATTCGCCAGAGTTTCCCCTGTAAACTGACCTCTGAACCAATATCAACCTGTCAAATGAACCAAGAAAGCTTCAGATTCTGCATAAATTTCGGCAGAGTCTCCTTTGTAAAATGGCCCTGGTGTACTAAAAAACAGACCAAAAAACAGCTCAAAAAACACCGTCTCTCTAACACTGTAAGCTGTGGGTAAACCTGTCCTGCACCTGTACTGTCTCTGACTGTCCTGTCACTGTCCTGTAAGCATAGACTGCGACAATGCCTCAATGGCACTAAAGAAAAGATGCAATCCCAACTGTCTAACTCACAGTCAATACATCCTAGCTGCCTATCTAAGGGTGCTCGAGGGATCGCTCCAAGACCTGTATCACCGAAAGGATCTCAACATTCGAGAATCCCCGAGCTCAATAAAATCTCACTCGACCCTCAACAAAGGCTGCAGTAAATTTGACAGTACATAGACTTCCCACAAAGTCATACATCCACAAATTTCCCACTGTATGTTGTAACCGCTACGGCGGTTGTTTGCTGCGTGACTCACAGCCAGCAAACCCTCAACAGACATACATCATCTCTGACAATACATCCCATGTGGAAGTACCTGCAATGTCAGGATGAAATCTGGAATATCAAGCAGCAAAAAAAAGCTACCTGATGAACTAGAGGATGTCGCCTACAGTATGTGTGTAGATGCGCCCGTGTCGTATATGACACGCCTCCAAGAACTGTGAGCCGTCCTTTGATGCGTAGACAACCACAAATCAATACTCTAGGAGTGTCGATATCCTCAGCACCTGCAGTCGTAGGCCGAAAACCCCAAATTTGCAGAGTCGGATCTGCACCTGTCAAGACCACGTAGTCGAAAATGGCCTGCGCAGACCTTTGTCGAAGCCGAACGGTGGTCGAGATGACCTCAGAATGAAATTCTGACAACACCAAGCCCTTCGGGCCATCCCATGAGATTTGGGGCCGTGTCTTCGCCTGTCGAATTTCACTCCAATTTGAGCTGGTGATTCTAGCCTCATGCAGTGCTGCCCTGAGTCTCGATCTGAGCTTTGATACGAGTTGAAGGAGTACGAGCGGAAGTGCAACGCGAGATAGAGTGCGAGAAGAAGAGCACGAAGATATGGTGAACTCGCTCTACTGTAATGTGTAGAGCATAGTGAGTTCTTATTAGGTTTTTACAAAAGAATATGTGTACATACCTGGCGGCCCGCCCACTTACCTGGGCGACCACATTGGGCTTTATACCCCAACAAGGCAGAGATGGTGCATGTAGTAGGATCAACATATCTGTACTGATGTGAATCACACGACCTTGTACTCTGTCACAAGGAGAGCTTATGCATGTTGATGCAGCCCAACCTAATCTCTTGTTGCACCATCCTTTTTGGTGTTGCGGCTTGCCATGTGAAGAATCGTGTTGGTTGTTGGACTGACCAAGGCAGGGGAGGGAGAGAGCTCCCCCAGACTTATCATTTAAACTTCCCTTCTTTAAAAAATTAGAGACTCTTACAAATCATTACTACGGCCGATGTGCTTTCAAATCGTTTGTCCATTTACAATCTCTTCTACATTATTGCTATTGCAGGCTGCAGATTCACTTAATGTGATATTTCGAATTTGACTCCAAGAAGGTCCTTCATCACCTCCTATGTCACAAATGCCAAAGCAATAGAAGGAACAACATTGATAGAATTGGGAATTGGGCCTTTGTACAAGGCTCCAAAGCCTTCATTTTGAATAGTCTTCAAAAAAGCATCAATCATCCCAGTGTACTGAACCGGTGCCTTCATCTGACCATCCGCAATGATGACAGAGGAGGCATCCTTCCATCCCACCATCTGCATCCTCCTCCGTACAACATCAAATGGATATGCTACCATCTGGCCCACTGTACCTGCTGCTGCTCCACATCCCAAGTTTTGTAAGGACGCTCAAATCAACATTCTCTTCTGGCTTGCTTGCTATGTTCCTCTTCACCAGCCAAACTTTGTGACTGATTCATATACCGCAAAATGAATATCGTTGACGCTGCATGGAACATTTCTCGATAGCACATTGGTGAAACCTTTGTCTACACTGTAAGCCTACCCCGAACCATGTCCATAGGATACATGGTAGATATTACAATAATTCCAGCACATGCAACAGCTCCAAGTCTTAGTAATGGTGTAAGCTTAGCATCCTCTCACCCAGTCTCCCTCCTGTACAATCACAAAATTTCACTTGAAGCTTGTTCATAACCGTAAAACTTCACAGCAGAGTTAGGAATTATTCAAGCACAGTTTGTTCCATTCCCTTTGAAAAATCCAGCTAAGCCTTCATTGACCAAATGTACTTCAAGCCTTGCACCATGCCATTATATTTAGGCTTCAATGGATTTTGAACTTGAAGAAGAATCTTTGAACGTTCAAGTGGAGCCACAGCACTACGTGAAACTCCACCAGCCAAATCTCCAGCAATGAGAGACTTGCAAATGGCCAGTGCTTTATCTCCTAGAGCCTTGACTTCAACAGTTGCAAGTGTGGAGGCAGCCAATTCTTCCCCAAAATCATAAAGAGGAGATCTCTGGCAAAAGGCAACGCTCCCATGAGAGGCAATCTCCTCTTTCGCGCTGCTATGACACCATCCATGGTCCTTCTATATCCTGGAATTTGTGGCCTCTCTCTGAGAAACCATGGAAAACTAGGGCAAAGCAATAGTCCAGAAAGCTAATGGAGGCAAGTCGAGTCATGAAAGGGAAGGAGAGGAAGAGCCACTTGGGTGGGGCGAGCGAGCTGAGAAAAAGGACAAAGGTGCCTTTAGCTAGAAGCCACTGCCACACCTGCTGCTGCAATGAGCGGCATGTAGGCAGCATGATGGATGGTGGTTGTTGGTGATTTAGGGCACAAAAAATCTATCTCCCTATCTCTCTCTCTCTCTCTCTCTCTCTCTCTCTCTCTTTTACCCTTAAAATAAGCTTCTCATTAATAAGTTTCTCTCAAGGCAAGTCCACACAATACAAGTACATTCATAAGTGTTCAAATGACACATGGATCTTACAAAATTTGAAAATAGTAAAAGCCACACTTCCACTCACAAGACCGCATCAAATTTGTTTTAGTAAATCAGCTAACTTTGCATGTGACCTAAGACTAAAGTATGTATTCCATCACACTACGCAGTTTGTGTTGCTTGCTATAACCCAGCTTAATCACCCATCAATCATGAAGATGATTTCCCCTCCAATGCGCTAAATATGTTCGTCCTAGTGACAATAACAACAACTTGTCTTGAATGATTGACAAATATAGGCATTTGATGTATCTTGTGCTTCAACATCAAGATTGCAGCATCTAACACCGTCTTGTCTGCAGGCAAGGTATGGGAGGGCTACTCATGACCTCTTGAACTTTTGAATTCAACCCATCGTTCGCTTTGGATTTGTCTTTCTAATTAGATAAGACTTCAATACACTCTAAATTCTCATTTATCATCGACAATCTTGAGATATGAATAAAATGGTGATCAATCTCCTCCAGGCGTTGACTTGGTCCAGTTGTGTAAATAGTGGTAGGCGTTGACCTGGTTTCCCTGTGTAAATAGTGTTTGACATAACATCTTAAAGAAATGTTGATGGCTCTACCTCTTCTTTGAATAGAACAGACTCATAGTGCTTAGATAGATCGTCGAAAGTAAGAATGGAAACATTCTCAAACCACTTGCCAGATGGGAGGACGGTGAGGGATCCGGTGCTTTCATTGCCATCCCCGGTTTCTCTCCTTAGAAGAAAGTTCCACGGGAAGCCCCGAAGCATGCAGAAATGGCCACTAACACTTGCTCGGGTTTGTCTTTGCTCGGAAAAACTCGCTCGGTGCGTGGTAAGACTCCCCAAATCAGACTTCAACAAAGATACCCAACACAAACAGGTGAATCAGCGGATGATTACAGTGAAGCTACTTGAAGAACAAGGAGTTTATGAAGGTAACACTCCAACATGGTTACCAGAAATTGTAGCTCAATCGGGAACAACGAAGAGAAATCAAGCAGCACAAGCTTCTACCCCAAAGCAAGCAATGACAACCAAAAGCCAATAGAATCCAATTACAACCAAGGCTGCTGGAATCGACAAATGGATACCTTGTCATCAATTACAAAAGCAAGGCTTTTACAACGAAAATCATTAGGTTTGGATACCAAAGCCTAGTGTCCATCAAATTATAGAAGAAGATAAAATGCCAAAGACGGTCACACAAGGACCAAAACAAGATGGCTTCAAAAATTGCCATACATCTCGACAATCACTTCTCATGGAAATTAATGCAAAGGCTACATCAAGCCCTATCAGATCTGAAGGACTTGTTCTACAAAAAAGTATCAACATACAACAAGAAAGTCAAGAGGAGCCAAAATATGCCAACCTAATCGACAAAATGGTGGCATCCAAAGACCAAAGCAATGATAGAGGCCTTAATCTCAAGAACTTATGGCATTGGGTTTGAGGCCATGAACATGTAAGTCCAAGTCGCCATTAAAAAAACATGGCCTAAAAGTCAAGAGTCGGGCAGCTGAGCCACTAAATGAGCAAGGCATTAGTCCCAAAGCTTCAAGTAATATTCTCTGTGGTCTAAGAGTCCTAGCTATTGTCGGTACTGCTCAAGGTGAAAGAGTTGAGCATATTTATGTTGTGTCACTCATGTTCGTATAGGTGAGCATAAGAGTCCAAGTCTATGTATTTTAAGTTTGGTAAAGTGAAGAAGAGAGTCCAAAAGACACTCACGCACAATGCATATTGAGTAATGAGTGGAGAAGCTTCAACATCAAAAACCCTTCTTGGAAATGTGGAAGCTATTGAGGTGTCCTTGGATATCACATGTGCTACATTTGTTCCTTGAAGCACCCAACAACTCATTTTTCACACCGCATGATTTTCTTGAAAGACCTCTTGTGTGCATATAGAGTGTCCCATAATTGGCACTTGCATTACGCACTCCTACTTTATTTCTCCCAAGCACTCACCTTGCATGAACAAGTACTCAACTTCCAAGTGTTCAACCCCAATAAGAGCGTATACCAAAGGCATTTTTTCCCACTAGGTTTTTCCCTTTGGTCATTCAGGTTGTAGACCCTAATTTAGAAACACCCATCACTATTCTATTGTATATATTCCTTCCATCAAATGAAACCAATAAAGAATTTTTTACACGATCTTCAAAGAGATAAAGTGGGGCCACATTGTTCTCAACTACCCTTTGACAAGAGCAGCTCTTATCTTCAAAGATACCAACAAAGCTCTATTGGCAAAGTGGCAAAGAAAATCAAATTGGAGGTGCTAGTGCACACATGTCAAAGTCTCAAACATTTTGAGATACGAGCTCCAATGAAAAGTCAACTGCACCAGGAGGCAAAGTACCCAAAGAAGTAGGTATCATCGACCAACTACACAAATGGAAAGGTAAAGCAGGATGTGCAACAACATGCACAAATGCGTCGCCCACAACATCCAAATCACAAAGAACACATGTTCATCAATCAAAGGCAAATGGGCACCCCATTTAAACAAGAAAAACATGCCAGATATAACTCAATCAAGGAAGGGGGGAGTCTCATCAACAAGAAGACCAGACTACAAATGGTCGTGTCAAGGGACGACACGAGCTAGGAAGGGGGGAGTGTTTGGAGGTGATAACAACATACAAGTGCCCACCTAGCCAAGGTGCCCGTTGGGTCAGCCGGCCAAAGTTTTGATGTGGTCACACTATTTTTCCAATGTTTAATACATCAAACCCTGTAAAAGCCTAATGACAATCGTCTTACTCTGCTCTTTCATTCAAGTGTAAGCATTGTGTTCCTCTTACTCTGCTCTTTCATTCAAGTGTAAGCATTCAAGATTCATTGAAGGTTTCAAACGCATCTGTTTAGGCCTTAAATCGCTGTTTTGAGTGTTTACATGTGTATTTTATGTTGTTTTGACCCTAGGAGAGCCTTTAGAGACCCAAAAACGACCCTTTAGGGTCATCCGTTTACTGTTTTTGCGTACTTTGGGACGAATGATCGTGATCCATGTACCTCCCTAGAATCCTGTGACAGTGATAGGATATGTTCTTGATAGTCCCCTGTAGCTTCCCTTCAAGTTTCGTGCAATTACGATATGATTTGCATGGTGAACGGGCGTGATGACTGTAGAGCTCTGTAGAAGGACATGGGAAGATTACTTGGATTTAGTGCGATTGATTTGCTTGTAGAGTTAGTAGTTGCATCTCTTCGAGTTCACTTCATTACGGTTGACATCCTAGTGATTTTCCATGCCTCATCCGAGTCGCTTCCCCTGTATCAATAATTTTATGTTGATGCTTGAGAGCTACGGTATAGACGTCCGTCATGGCGATCCGCAAACAAAGTTTAAGCCATTTATAGTAATTCGTAGCTTTTGGCTTTCATCATAACTAGGAATTTACAAATTCAAATGAAAACCTAAGCATAGGCGGGATATTGGGGCATCATTGCTAAGCATTTAGATGCATTATGAGTGAAAAATGACTAGGTCAAAAATCCATTGCTATTAATAATCGTGATTTTGGAACTTGACCTAAAGTGGGGTTTGAGGCCATAGACATGTGTGCGTAGGTCTTCTAAACTTGTCCTAGAAGTTTCATTACGTTTAGATGTTGTTGTAACGGATGTGAATTGTTTGCCGATGAGCGATTGGCTTCTAGTGATTTCAGTCACTTAAGTGTAGCTTGAGTTAGATGCGAGTTGTTAATTGTTTTCCAAGAGATTCACACCCACTTGTAACCTCTATGCACTAGTTGAATTAGCTTAGTCCCATGGTTTGACAAATTAATCGTGATTCTCACTAATACTGCAATAAGATAGGATGGTGAGGTTAGACATGTGCCCCACAAGCTTGTAGCTTGAGCGTACGTACAGCAGAGCTCCCTTCTTTTTCTAAAGATAAGCCTCCTTTCACATTAAGGTTATTGACCTTTATACCTAGGGAATTATAAATGATTAGTGGCCGACTCACACGGACCTTCACAATTATCATGACATCATTGCAACTCAAGGAATTGCCTGCTACTCTAGAATTAGGATTTACACAGAGTATCACTAAACTAGTTCTCGAACAATTAATAGAGTACAAATGTGGTGTCTGACTACGTGCCCAGCGAGTTGGCACGCATTTGATCTATCCTCGAACATTCCCCCCTTCCTAATTTGTGTTGTCCCTTGACACGATCTTGTGCAAGCCTGTCATAGGGTTGTCTTCCACTTTGTCTTCAAGGTTGGTCTTCAGGTTGGGAAGTGCTTTGTCGGTGATGACGCTCCCTCCTTTCTTGAGTGATTCATATGTGCCATGTTGTTGATATGTTATTTGATCTTTGATTTTTGAGGCAACTGCTCTTCTTGTTGTGAAGTCTTCTTTTTGTTGCCAGTCTTGGCCGTCGTGAAGAGGGATTTTTGTAGAACCGATCCTTTTTGTGGTGTGGACTTTATGTTTGGTTTTCTTTCCATGTCCACTGCAATTTGAGTTGTATATAATAGGTCACCAATGTTGAAGCACTATGTGAGCTACGTATGGTTGTTGTGGATAGCTCGTTGGCTGAATTTTTCATTGCTTGTCATTGTAGGCCATTCTTTGACTTGCCATTGTTTGATGGAGCTTTGTTGTCGACCTTGGAGGAGATAAAAGATTCTCTTGATAAGCATATGGAGACATACAGTTTTTGCTCCAAGTCGATATCGATTGATTTGGGTAGAAATTTCTTTATTGTTGATGTAGAGGGAATATATACAAGAAGTCGATGATGAGGATTACTAGATTAGGGGCTTCAAACTTGGATGACCAAAGGAAAAAAACCTGATGGGGAAAAATGTACCTTTGTTATAGGCTCTTATTGGAGTTGAGCATTTGGACTTGAAGTACTTGTCATGCAAGGTGAGTGCTTGGGAGAAACAAAGGAAGAGTGTCTAATGCAAGTGCCAATTATGGGACACTTTATATGCATATAAAAATTTGGCAAACAAAAGCATGTAGTGTAAGAGATGGAGTTTATGGGTGCTTCAAGGAACAAGTGTAGCACATGTGACATCAAAGGACGTCTCAATAGCTTCCATGTTTCCAAGATGGGTTTTTGATGTAGAAGCTTCTCGACTCATACCTCACTGTGATGAGTGGATGAGTGATTTTTGGACTTCCTCCTTCACTTACCGCTATACTACAATGACTTCAACTCTTATGCTCACCTATACTAGCATGAGAGACACAACGTAATTATGCTCAACTCTTCCAGCTTTAGTAGTACCTAGAATAGCTAAGACGCTTACACCACAAAGAGTATTACATGAAGCTTTGGGACTAGCACCTTGCTCATTTAGTGGCTTAGTTGCCCGACTCTAACTTTTATGCCATGTATTGTTAATGGGGACTTGGACTTACTTGTTCAAGGCTAGAAACCCAATTCCATAAGCTATTGGTCATTGGATGCCACCATTTTGGCGAGTAGGTTGGCATATTTTTGCTCCTCTTGACTTTCTTGTTGTTTGTTCACACTTGTTTATGAAACAAGTGATCCTTCATCTCTGGTAGGGTTTGATGTAGCCTTTGTGTTAATTTCCATGAGAAGCAATTTTCAATATGTGTGGGTTCTGTGAGATTGAGTTTCCATGACCGATTTTGGAACCCATCTTGTTTTTGGTCCTTCTTGTATAATTTGATGGACACTAGGCTTCGGTATCGAAATTGAAACCTAACCAAACCCTAGAGCAATGAGGGATGAAATATCCTCGTGCTGAGGTAGAGACTGAGAGGTTGAAAATGTGTAAGGAATTGGTAAAAACTGCAAAGGCAATGATGGATCCTGAAGCACCAATTCCACCTCCAGAAACAAAACCAAAAAGTGTTGGATTTGAAATGCCTAAGGCAAAGGTTGTTGAAACATGAACTCAAAGAAACATTGAGCTAGAATCACAAAAGGATTTGCAAGCAAAGACTGCAACACAAGAAACCAACAACCTAGAAATTCGACTAGATGACCAAGTAGTGGCCAACACCACTAATGATGCAAGGTCAAGATCACAATTCATGGCACCTATCCCAGAGATAGATGAGCCATGGCCAAATGAATTGTGGGAAGCAATTAGAAGTGCAAAAGATGGACGTGCAAATTTCCAATCTGCACCCATAACTGAGGTCAATATAGGGCATGAAGTCTATTAGGGAGACATTCAATCTCTGAATGGAGATGCAGGGATGGAAGTTTCAATTGAATGAAAACCATAGCCCTTGAAGACCTTACCCTCATACATAGGAGAACATGAGGCAGACTCAGAGACTAGAGTGGTGCCAGGTCAGAGGAAAGCCATATCCAAGATGATGGATACAAAGAGTATGCAAGAGTTGATGTCAGCTCCAATACAATGCACCATGTATGGATGAAGTAGGCAACAATTTGGGGAAGATGGGATTAAAGGTACCTCTTCAAGATCTACCCTCAAATGAATAATCAAACAAAACTCAACAAGAAAGTACAAACGCTAAACCTCTGCCAATAAACAAGGTGGGAGAATATTGCGAAGGATAAGAAGGAAACACCACCTTACCTGTGGAATACAAACGAGTTAAAATATTGGCTAAACTTGATAGTGGGGCTGCAGTAGCCATAGCCACAAAAGACATTTGGGAAAAATGGGGTAGACTAGCGCTTAGGATAACTAGAATGAAGCTGCAACTTGCAGATGGATACACGGAAAAACCTCTGGGTATCCTAGAGAAAATTGACTTCTTTAGAAGAAATTGACTCTACTATAGTCAATGGGAAAGAGATACCTGCGTGGCTACAAACCAAACAAGAACTTTGCATGTGTGGTGCTTTGAAGTGTGGAAGCTCAGTGAAGGAGGATTGCATCCTAGAAAGATCAATCGACGATGAAGCTTACATACCGGAACCATTTCTAGAGGAGTTATTTGAACCCTTTGGATGGGATCAAATACTGGCGACTCTTGATGTGTGTGTGAATGAGGCGACCCTGACTAAATTTTGTGATGAGGAAGGCTATGATATAACTCCCTTATTTACAATAAGGGTGTTGAAGGAAGCTAATGAAGTTTGTGAGTGTGAAAGCAGAAAAAGTGAGACAGATAGATACATCCTAGAGCATGAGGCAAAATTGAAAATGAAGGAAGCAGAGAAACCACAAGAATATGTCATTATTGACACACCTGAAGAAACAACAATAGATGTTTCAAAGAAGCCGACTCCAGAAAAAGTGCAAATGAAAGTAGATGAAGGAGAAAAGCTTCCAAGTTCAACAGAAAATCTTCAACAAATGCAAGATCAAAAGAAGAACAGGGACAAGGAAGAAGATGGACTATCTCCTACGATGATCAGATTCAGCATATGAGGAAAAACAGGACTCAAAATAACATGTTCAACTATGATAGATCCACAAGAAACAAAGAATCTAATGACTTATGGAACGTGGATCATGATGGGAAAGCCACCAATCAATGAGCTAGAAGAAATAGTTTACACAAGTTAAAAAATGCTGATTCCTAGCTTTGGAGTGGCAGACTCCTGTACTCAAATTGAGTACTAGGGAGTATAAAGATACTTTCCACATAATCAACTCCCATCATATCAAAGAGAGTCTGGTCCTGACAGAAAGCTGGAGGAACATCTTCTTTCGACAACAACCAAAATCTTCAACAACAACAACGGTAAGACTCCATGAAGCTTCTCAAATCCATGCTGAGAAGAAATTTCCAACCATCGCCGAAAAAGGTAAAGCAAAGGTAAACATTGAAAAGAAACTAAATACTTGCTACTGTAATCATTTGCAAGCCTTGCTGAAATGCTTGAACCATAATAGAAGGTGAAACGTTAAGCACTTCTAGGTACAAACAATGAAACCTTTTCATTAACAACTCATAGCCTTTCTATATGCATAAACAACCATCCGTTAATGTTGTTTAGTCACAATTGTAACCTTAACAAGTCTTTCTACATATCCAAAATTTTTGGGCACTGAAATTGTTCCTAATACTACGTGCTAAAAAATGGTCTAGAAAATGGATTTGCCCAGCACCGAGGGACATCGTTGTGACACATAATTGAAGTAGCGGCACCAGTGTAAGGCCCAGAGACTCATATTCTCCACATGTGGAATATGTCTCAGGTAAGGATGTCTAAAAAGAACATCCTTCAAGTATGAGATGTACTTGGGTGTGGAGGTAACTATAAACACGCATGTGACATGTGTGAGAGAGACCCTCATTATCCATGTTCCACACTGGCTAAACCGATCTCCTTGAGTTCCTAGACCATGTTGGTTCCCATGTGACAACATGTACCAAATCAAACCCTACAAATGGGTCTATAACTACGTAATGCAGAAACTTATTTCGAACACTACAACCCAAATTTCTTGGCTCTTACATGACCTTGTCATTTCTCGTAAGAGAAAAAATGGATGACAACATAGTTTATGCATCCTACGTGGAAAAGCAAACAAAAAGAAACAAAGCCAAATGAGATGTGTACCTAGAGGTTGAACATAGTGTTCACTTATCCATAGTCCAAGGCACCTCCCCAAATTTCCCACCTGCAAAGGCCTGGGAGCACTAATTTGAAAATTAGTAAAATGCAAGTAATATTGCACATGTAACCTTGGGTTTTGCCGTTGCAATCCAAACCTTCGGATAAAATCCACATTGTCAAACCCCTTGGTAAGAATTTTGTATGGAAACTGCTCAACTAGCAGCCAACAATATATGAATTCAACTTTGGAAGTTGAAATTATCCACTAGCCCTTGGCAGCTTATGGACTTGTTTCCTTGAAAGTGCAAGTGTGAAGGTTCTAAGAATTGACCATCACACCTAATAAGTGATTTAGTAATCATGAGCTGGGTCTTACCCCCAAACTGTAAGCATATAGACACTCTTAGTGCTACAGATGGAAGTAGGAGATCCATTAAAAGTGAAAACATATTCACCAACCACTAGGTCTTTTTCAAACCCTAAAAATTAGTAATCTTGGGTTTTTATGAATAGCCGTGCTGTTTGAAATGATGGCTATATCTATACACCTTGGTAAAGATAAGCCCTTACATGTTTAAGACACTCAAAAACTCTACTTGATCCTCAAACTTAAGGCATGTGGTGCTATTGAGGCGCTCCGGGGCATGTAGCAAGAAGAGAAACCTCTAGACACCCTTCAAGGCTCCTGTGGTGCTCAATGGGGCTGGGGCACAACACAACACAAGCAAGACACCAAACCCACAAACAAAACCCAACTACACAAGGGACACCACCTAGTTTCAAAGCGAACTAGGATGCAAGAAAGGAGAATTATGGAGCAAACCCACAATCGAGCAAGAGATATACACTTGCCCTTACACCAATGCAACACACTCACACACTAAAAACACAAAAGATATAGAGCAGGGGGGGGGGGGGGGGGGGGGGGGGGGGGGGGAGTGAAGGAGTACGAGCGGAAGTGCGACACGAGAGAGAGTGCAAGAAGAAGAGCATGAGGATATGGTGAACTCGCTCTACTGTAATGTGTAGAGCATAGTGACTTCTAACAAAAGAATATGTGTACATACCTGGCGGCCCGCCCACTTACCTGGGCGACCACATTGGGCTTTATACCCCAACAACCTCCCACTTAAAGTCCAATGTGGTACTTTTAGTGTGAGAGAAGCTACTATACAAGCTAATATACAAGAGATGTAGAGAAGTGATGTACTACCCTACACCTAACTGCTTGCGAAAATGCGCAAAGCTCTCTGAGGGAAGTCCTTTTGTAAGTAGATCAGCAGGATTTTCTGTGGTGTGAACTTTGACAAGCTGAAGTTGCTTATCCTCGAGCATTTCCCTGATGAAATGATACTTCACATCCACATGCTTTGTCTTTGAGTGATAAACTGGATTGCGAGCCAATGGTATAGCACTTTGACTATCACAATATAACACAGGCATCTCTTCTTTGATTCCCAAATCTGTTACTAGTCGATTAAGCCAAATTGATTCTTTGCATGCCTCTGATGCTGCAACATATTCAGCCTCTGTATTAGACTGAGTAACACAATCTTGTAATCTAGAACGCCATGATACTGCTCCACCAGCCAATGTAAAGACATATATACCCTGACGTAGACCTTCGGTTGTCTAAGTCACCTGCATAATCTGAGTCTGTAAAACCCTTTACACTTAGCTCCTGACTCCCATAGCATATACGCATACTCTTTGTAGCTTTGAGGTATTTCAATATTCCTTTCACTGCCTCCCAATGTTTCTTGCCTGGGTTTGACATGTATCGACTTACTACTGCCACTGCAAATGCAATGTCTGGGCGAGTAGCAATCGTTGCATACATCAAACTACCCACTGCAGATGCATATGGAATCTTATCCATTTCAGCCTGTTCTTCCTCATACACAGGACAATCTTGTTTGCTAAGTTTCACATATGGTGGCAATGGAACACTCAGTGTGTTTCCCTTCTCCATATTGAAACGTTGCAAAACCTTGTCAATATACTCTTTTTGAGATAACCAAATCAGCTTCTTTGATCTGTCTCTCTCAATGTGCATACCAAGTATATGACTTGCCTCACCCATGTCTTTCATGTCAAACGATTTTGCCATCTTTGACTTCAAAGCTGAAATTTCTTCCAAGTGCTTGCCAGCAATCAACATGTCATCCACATACAAAATAAGGATCAGCCAACTACCATCCTTAGCCTTCTTTGTATATAGACAGTGATCGAACTCACTACGTTTGTAGCCTTGAGAAAGCATAAACTTGTGGAATTTATGGTACCATGCCCTCGGTGATTGTTTTAAGCCATAAAGACTCTTTAACAACTGGCATACCCAATCTTCCTTGCCTTTCTCAACAAACCCTTCTGGCTGCTGCATGTAAATTTCCACATCTAAATCACCATGCAAGAACGCTGTCTTGACATCCATTTGGTGCAACACCAAATCTAATATGGCAACCAATGCAAGAAAGCATCTCAATGTAGTCATCTTGACCACCGGAGAGAAGACTTCATCAAAGTCAATGCCTTGTTCTTGATTAAAGCCCTTGGCAACAAGCCTTGCTTTGTACTTTGGCTGACTATCATGAGCGGTGATCTTATACCTGTAAACCCATTTACAAGGTAGAGCCTTTTTGCCCTGTGGTAATTTAACTAGCTTCCATGTCTTGTTTTTATGCAGAGCTGCCATCTCTGACTGCATGGCCAATTGCCAATTCCCGGAGGAGTCCTTCATTTGCACTGCTTCCTTGTAACATGAAGGCTCATTGCAATCAGTCAACATGACATAGTTCATAGATGTAACAAACCTATCAGGAGGTCGCATGACACGTCCAGATCTATGCACAATAGGTGGCTCAGGACCAACCACAACCTGTGGTTCCACTCTATCCTGTCGTTGCTCCTCTTGAGCCCTGACATTTTGTCTTGCACATGCAGGTCCATCTTCTTGGAAGACAACTCTTCTAATCTCCTCAACCCTCTCTGGTTTAGAATGATATTTGGATTCATTAAAGTGAACATCATTGCTGTGGACAACCTTTCTGGATTTGGGATCCCAAAGTCTGTACCCCATCTCGCCAGAATTACCATAGCCTAGAAAGATGCACTTTCTACTCTTTGGCTCAAGTTTGTTCCTAAATTCCTTTGGAACGTGAGTATATGCCTCACAGCCAAAGACTCTGAGATGCTTATATGAGGGCATTTTGCCTGACCATACCATCTCTGGCACTGAATCCTTCTACAAAACCTTGCTAGGAGATCCATTTACAAGATGAACAGCTGTTGATACAGCTTCAGCCCAAAACCCATTTGCCAGCTGTGCATACTTCTGACCTTCTCTTGTATGGTCCTATTCATCCTCTCAGCAACACCATTTTGAGGAGGATTGTAAGGAGCAGTAAGTTCACTTTTAATACCTTTTGACTCACAAAAGTCCTGAAAGGCCTTTGAAACATACTCTCCACCATTGTCAGTGCGTAAGTATTTAAGCTTCTTGCCACTCTGATTCTCCACAACTTGAGTGATTCATATGTGCCATTTTGTTGATATGTTATTTGATCTTTGATTTTTTAGGCAACTGCTCTTCTCGTTGTGAAGTCTTCTTTTTGCTGCCAGTCATGGCCGTCGTGAAGAGGGATTTTTGTAGAACCGCTCCTTTTTGTGGTGTGGACTTTATGTTTGGTTTGCTTTGCATGTCCACTGCAATTTGAGTTGTATATAATAGGTCACCAATCTTGAAGCACTATGTGAGCTACGCATGGTTGTTGTGGATAGCTCGCTGGCTCAATTTTTCATTGCTTGTCATTGTAGGCCATTCTTTGACTTGCCATTGTTTGATGGAGCTTTGTTGTCGACCTTGGAGGATATAAAAGATTCTCTTGATAAGCATATGGAGAGATGCAGTTTTTGCTCCAAGTCGATATCGATTGATTTGGGTAGAAATTTCTTTATTCTTGATGTAGAGGGAATATATACAAGAAGTCGATGATGAGGATTTCTAGTTTAGGGGCTTCAAACTTGAATGACCAAAGGAAAAAAACCTGATGGGGAAAAAAGTACCTTTGTTATACGCTTTTATTGGAGTTGAGCATTTGGACTTGAAGTACTTGTCATGCAAGGTGAGTGCTTGGGAGAAACAAAGGAAGAGTGTCTAATGCAAGTGCCAATTATGGGACACTTTATATGCATATAGAAATCTGGCAAACAAAAGCATGTAGTGTAAGAGATGGAGTTTATGGGTGCTTCAAGGAACAAGTGTAGCACATGTGACATCAAAGGACGTCTCAATAGCCTCCATGTTTCCAAGATGGGTTTTTGATGTAGAAGCTTCTCGACTCATACCTCATTGTGATGAGTGGATGAGTGATTTTTGGACTTCCTCCTTCACTTACCGCTATACTACAATGACTTCAACTCTTATGCTCACCTATACTAGCATGAGCGACACAACATAATTATGCTCAACTCTTCCAGCTTTAGTAGTACCTAGAATAGCTAAGACGCTTACACCACAAAGAGTATTACATGAAGCTTTGGGACTAGCACCTTGCTCATTTAGTGGCTTAGTTGCCCGACTCTAACTTTTATGCCATGTATTGTTAATGGCAACTTGGACTTACTTGTTCAAGGCCAGAAACCCAATTCCATAAGCTCTTGGTCATTGGATGCCACCATTTTGGCGAGTAGGTTGGCATATTTTTGGTCCTCTTGACTTGCTTGTTGTTTGTTCACACTTATTTATGAAACAAGTGATCCTTCAGCTCTTGTAGGGTTTGATGTATCCTTTGTGTTAATTTCCATGAGAAGCGATTGTCAATATGTATGGGTTCTGTGAGATTGAGTTTCCATGAGTGATTTTGGAACCCATCTTGTTTTTGGTCCTTGTGTGACGGGCATTTTACCTTCTTGTATAATTTGATGGACACTAGGATTCGGTATCCAAATTTGATGATTTCCTTTGTAGAGGCCTTGATTTTGGAGTTGATGATGAGGTATCCATCTAGAGATTGTAGCAGCCGTTGTTGCAATTGGCTTCTATTGGTTCTTCATTCTCATTGCATGCCTTTAATTAGAAGCTTGTGTTGCATGATTAATCTTGGTTGTTCCAGATTGAGCTATAATCTTTGGTAACCATATTGTGTGTTACCTTCATAAAATCCTTGTGCTTCAAGTAGCTTGAATGGAATCATCCACTGCTTTACCTGTCTTTCTTGGGAGTAATTTGACTAGCGATTGACTTTGGTACCCAAACTTGTCACATTGTTTGCTTCTTCGATCTTCTCTTTTGATGCCTTCTACCATTGTTCTTTGTCCTGTTTGAGTTTTTTTCCTTGTGTTCATTGTGCGTTTTGTTCTTTGTAGAACTTCTTCTTGAGATGAGTACATCCAGGTTGTTACTTTAGGCTTTTTGGCCCAAACATTAATGTTTCCTTGAAAATAGTCTTGAGCAGTGATTGACTCATTTGATGCTACCCACCCTGTCACCTTTTGTTGTTGTGGTTGAGCTTGTGCTTCAGGTATACAAACTGGGTCTTTGAATTGGATGTGCTCTTTGGATACTAGCACTTGGTTGATTTTCTTTGGCTTCTTCTTGATGCTTTTTTGTGATGGAAACTTTGGTTGGTAGACTTTTTGTTTTGGTTTCTATTGCATTGTTGATGGTTTGGCTCTTGATGTACAAGCTTCATTGAAAGTTTGATGTAAGCTCGTTGAAGGTAAAGTCGCCTCGCGAGGTTGTTATACTTCAGTGTTTACCTTTGTTTTAACTTTATCCATGATGATTGGTTGCTCCTTCTGTGCATTGACTTGAGGTGCTTTCGGGGTTTTTGATTTTGTTGTTGTTGAAGCTTTTGGTTGTTGTTGAAAGAAGATGTTCCTCCAGCTTTCTATCAGAATCAAACTCTCTTTGATGTGATGGGAGTCGATTATGTGGAAAGTATCCTTATACTCCCTGGTACTCAACTTGAGTACAACTTCTGGCACTCCGAAGCTAGGAATCGACATTTTTGAACTTATGTATACGTTCTCCTCTAGCTTCTTGATTGGCTGATTTCCCATCATGATCCAAGTTCCATATTTCATTAGATTCTTTGTTGCTTCTGGATCTATCACAGCTGAACATGTGATTTTGAGTCCTGTTTCTCCGCATATGCTGAATTTGATTGTCATAAGAGACAGTCGATCTTCTTCCTTATTCTTGTTCGTGTCTTGATCTTGCATTTGTTGAAGACTTGTCGTCAAACTTGGAAACTTTTCTCCTTCATCTGCTTTCATTTGCACTTTTTTTGGAGTGGTCTTTTTTGAAACATCTTTTGGTGATTCTTCAGGTATGTCAACGATGACATATTCTCACGGTTTCTCTACCTCCTTCATTTGCACTTTTGTCTCATGCTCCAAGTTGTAGCCATCTGTCTCATCATTTTTTCTTTCACACTCACAAACTTCTTTAGTTTCCTTCAACACCTTTATCATAAATAAGGGAGCTATATCATACCCATCTTCATCGCAAAATTTAATCGGGGTCACCTCATTTACAAAGACATTAATAGTCTCCACGGTTCAAACAACTCCTCTGGTATGCCTCGTTGTGTACTGACCTATCATGAATACAATCCTCTTTTTTCAAGATGCCATCCTCAGAAGCTTCACACCTCCAATTGTGAGCTTTGTTTTGTAGGCAAGCAGGTATCTCTCCTTCTTGGTCAGTTGTTGTTGAGTGTAATTCTTCCCCCGGGGTTCTCTCTACATCTCTATAACTATGATCCGTGACACTAATCTTTGTAGTGACATCCTTGTGTCTCAAGTAGATATAGACATAGCTGCAGTCTTGTACCATTTTGAGATGATGCATGAATGGTCTGCCCAATATGATATCAAAGTTACTGCTCTTGTCAAAATTCATTACGGCAAAGGTGAGATCATTCTCTATGCCACACGAGGATACAATGATTTGTTCTAATATTCCAATCGGTTTCTCCGTGTATCCATACACTAATTATAGTTTCATTCAAGTTTTTGTAAGAGCAGGCTTCCCCCATTTTTTCCATATTGCTTTGGTTGCAATGGAAATTCCTACCCCACTATCTAATATAACAACCATCTTTACGCCTTTGTACTCGAGTGGTAAGGTGGTGTTTCCTTCTTCTCCTTCACAGTAGTCATCCACATTATTAACCGGATACTGGCTTTGCCTGTCGCTTCTTTGACGATGTGTCATCTCTGTTTTTATATGCAAGTTGGTCAAGTGAAGGGATTTTCAACCCCATCCTTTGCAGGGTTTTGCCCATTTGGCCCCATAGATACGGTTTAGTTTTTAGTAGATCTAAAAGATAAAGTGTGCATTGTATAGGAGAAGACATCAATTCATGCAAGCTCTTGGTATCCATCATTTTTGGTGTGGCTTTCCACTGAGAAGGTGCCATTTTAACCTCCAATTTTGTTTCAAGTTCTCCTATGGAAGATGGAAAAGTCTATAGAGAGCATGGTTTGGCCTCTTCAGATGCGATATACCCAACATCCTCGTATAGAGATCGTACATCCCCTGGGAAGAATTTGTGATCCATGTTTATCTCAGGGATAAGTGCTGACTGCAAAGTAGCACTACCATCTTTTTGGTTTTTGATCGATTACCATAAAGATTGTGGCCACGGTTCTTCTACCTCCGAAATTGGCAATACTGCTTGTGAACCCACCCCATTTGTGCTATTTTCTACTTCCTTTGTATCTAGAGGTGTCTCAAATTCTGGCTCTTCCTCTTTGTTTACAATATCATGGCTTCCCAATTCTTGGATTTTTTTGCGGGCTAGGACCTCCGTTTTGGGAGCATCTGGAACTGGTTCCATAAGAGCTTGGGCCTTTTGGATGAGCTCCTTGCACATTTTCAACCTCTCTTTTTCATACCTTGGTTGAGGATACGTCAGCCATCTATCCTCTTGGGTTTGGTTGTTCTTTAACCTAGTATCATAAGCTTTCAAGATCGCATCCAAAGGTTTAAACACTTTTTCCACTAAGACTGAACCTCCTGAGTTAGTCTTTGACTCTTTAGGTCCCTTTGCGTTTTTGTTCCTCTATCGCTCTTGTCTGAGCTGCTCTATTGTTTGATTCAATTTAGTTCCAAAGAAGCGTTCTCCTTCAGTCTCTTCACTCTCATTTTGTCTCGTTTGGCTTTCCATGATCTTTTTTTTAAGGTTATCACCAATATGGTCTCAAATTCAGTTTGAACAGGAAATGTGGCTGGTTTTTTTGGATAGCTTCTTGAGCTTGAGCTTGAGTCATCACGTTTAAAGGAATGGTGGGCTCTACCTTGGATCCGTTTGAAGAAGGCATTATGCCTACAACGTTCATTGTTGCTTTTACTTTGTAGTCTATATCCTTAGCACAGTGTTGGCGTAGATGGTCTATCCCACAACGTTCACAAAATACAAATAATTCTATTTGTGGGCCTTTTTTAGGACTTCGTACCCAATGATCACCTCCTTACTCATAGCATGGACATTGTTTCATAGTTGGTAATCTAGCCAATGGTTGTTCTGTCCTGGTAAGAATATTCTTTGAACCATACTCTTGATAATTGGCTATGAACATGAGCATATTTGCATCCATGGAGTATTGGTTTCGCATGGGTTGTGGCACATGCATTGGTTGAGCATACTTCACTATCACTCTCCCATTGTTCAGAAGATGTGGTTTTTGCCCTAGCATTTGTTGTGGCTTTGATTGAGTGTTACACCATGAAGTGGTATGATCCCCTCCACAAGTATTACATATCCTCAATTGAGTTGGTTGTACTATTGGGTTCTGTATATAGCCTTCGTTTATTCTTCTAATCATCCCCTTGACCACTTGATCAATGATTGGTTCTCACAAAGTTTGAACATCTCGCTTTGTGGTTGATTCACTCTTCAAAGATGAGATGCTATTATTTGTGTTGTTTGTATCTTCAGTCACCTCTCCATAGGCTTTGAAATTTTCAACTAGATATAGAGCTCCTCTCGTGACTTGCTCAAATGCCATGCATCCTTTCAAATGTAGGTCCTTTTTGAGAGTTTCATTTCTCAAGCCTCTATGAAGAGAACTAATAGCCTCTCATCTTGCGGTAGCTCTCATGTAGGCCATCTCTCGATGTATTGATGAAGCGAAGCAGAGATTCCTTTACTCTTTTGTTCACTTTTTGTTTGAAAGTGTAGATTTGAGACACTGTGTTCTATTTGATTCCCTTTTTTGAGAACTCCTCCATGAATTCTTGCAAGAGTTGTGCTATGTTTGGGAAATCATCCCTATTTAATGGTTGGAACCAAGCCAAGGTTGTTCCTGCCAATGTTAACCCAAATCCCTCATATTGAGTATGGAAATTTGCAATCTGTTCAGCTCTCAACACTTTTTTGAAGAGTGAGACATGAGCATATGCATCCTTCAACCCATCGTATTTTGTCTTGACACATTGAGCCACTTGATATGGCCTGATACATTGTGGTTTAGTCACTAATCTAACCAATTTTTGGACTTGTGGAAATACATCTCTCGTTCTCTTCTCTCCTCTTGGAGAAAATCCCGGTGGAATCCTTTCTGATGTGTACTCTGGCATTGTTTCAGTATGAAAGTAAGAAGAGATCGGCGTACCCTTGTATGTGTATTGTTCTAAGTCAATTGGATTTACAAGTTTGTACTCTCTTCCATACTTATCTACCATTAGAACTTGCACTCCATTGGCATCTGTATATGTGAATGCATACAGGTTCTTATGGGTGGTCAACTCCCTGGCATTGGGTTCTACACACTTGTAGAAGATGTATGGCTCCCTGTTTCTGAAATTGTATAAGCCATCATCAGCATAATCCATTAGACTTTGCATGGCTTCACTGGTTCTAATGAATCTCACATTTGGTTTGTTGATCAAGGGATGCCCCTCCTCTATGTATTCTCTCAATCCCTTTGTTGAAGGCATTGCAGCATTTCTTGTGTTTTTTATGTCTTTGAGTGGAGTAGAGAACTGTGGTGGTGGACGATTTATCATGGTTAAGGCTCACTCAAAAATCTCAAGATAGTCCTTGACAAACTTACTTTGGCTTAGTGTAAATTATCCCTTTTTGCCCCTGGTCAGGTCTCTCAAAAGTCAAGAATTTGTGACTTTTTTGGTTTTTGGAAATTGGTCTTGGAATACCCTAAAACTTTGGATTTAGGAAACCTAGAAAATCTCAGCTCTAAAACCAAAACCCGCAAGCTTTCTTCCTAGCTATACCTGACTCAATTTGGAGTTGTGTATCAAAAGCTAGAGCACTTTTAGTAAACTGCACTAGAAACAGCACTCAAAACGGTCTTAGCACGAGAAAACAGGAACTTTGGCTTGTATCTTGGCCTCTCCAAGGTATTTTTAGCTCAAACGTGAGATTTGGGATGTACTTAAGTATTAACTACAAGATCACCAAGTTAGATACCCCCATTATGCTGAGAGGTACATGGATCACGATCCATGTTCCCTATCAGATTTTTTTCTCCAAATTTTTATTGTGTGTAGACAAGGTCATAAGCAGGCTATATACCAATTTTCAGCAAATTTGGAGGTTGAGGTACATAGATCGCAATCCATGTTCAACCACAGTTGGACTTGTCCTCGTAGGAGTTTGTTCCTCACAGGCTAAATCTCAAATCTTTTTGGATTTGGACTTGGTTTGATAGGTCAAATGGCCAATACAAGGTCTGCGCTACGGTTTTCAGTATGTCACCTATTTTGCTCCCTTTTGACCAAAATTGACTTCTCTTTGTACCATCAGACTCAACATGCTTAGGAGATCCTATGGTATCAATTGTTTTTGAAAATGGACCTCTGGATTGAAAGTTAGGTCAATTCTGACACTTTCTCAGAGTACTTGGTAGTTTTGGGCTTTTGGATAGGTTTTTGATATCCAAATTCACTTTTGAAAAGACCATTAGATTCCTTGTGATGTCCTCTAGCTATGGTGCAAATATGGTATCAATCTCTGACAAGGAACATGGATAGCGATCCGTGTACCTTTGTGTCAAATGATAATAAAACTTAGTCTCCTGATCCCTGCTATATGGTTTCTATGTGATTTGGACTTGTTTAGATCAGGCCAAAGTCAATCCCTAGGTCTATTTTAGGGTTTTCCTCTTTGCACTATTTTTGGCACTTTTGATCATTTTTTGGACTTTTTTGATAAATTTGGGGACTTCTGTTCACAATGGTCTCTACTACAGTCTTGAAAAGTTCATTTCCAAAACATTCTCATTGTTACATGGATTAGGATCCATGTTCCATCATTTTTGGATCTAAATTTTTCGTGTGCTGATAGCTTATGATGTTTGTAGACTGCTCACAATTTCTTTTGGAATTTGGATCAGTTTTGCCCTACCAAATCCGACTTCTATATCTGTTGTGACAGTTTTGACAATGAAGTGTTTCTGGCTCTTTTGACTGTTTTTGAAATTTTTTTGCATATGGTTCTTTTAGGAAGGTTTTTCCAAATGATACCAGCTACCTAATGCTCAAATCTCAGCCCAAAAAATAAATAAAATTTACAATTGTTTCATGAGGTACATAGATCGCGATCCATGTTTGGAAGCCAAATTGACTTTTCTTGGTACCATTAGAAAACATGTTTACTAGATGCTATGGTATCAAAAGTTTTGGATTTGGACCACTTTTTGTCATTCAAAAGCAAGCTTTTCTATTTGCCATGCGGTTTTTGACTAGTTTCTGTATTTGACTATTTTAACCAACTTTTTTAAATTTTTTGACATGGTGCCTTTTGGGAAAGTTGTTTGTCTATGTCTCAGCTATCTACTACTCAAATCTCAGCCAAAACAAATTCAAGATTTTTTCATGAGGTACATGGATCGCGATCCATGTTTGGAAGCCAAACTGACTTTTCTTGGTACCATAAGAATCAACATGTTTAGTAGATGCTATGGTATCAAAAGTTTTGGATTTGGACTACTTTTTGACATTCAAAAGCAAGTTTTTATGTGTGTCTTGCGGTTTTTGACTAGTTTCTGTATTTGGCTATTATGACCAAATTTTTTCAATTTTTTGACATTGTTCCTTTTGGCAAAGTTGTTCCAAATGATACCAAGGATGTACTTGTCAAATATCAACCCCAAATGTCAAAAAGGTACATGGATTGCAATCCATGTTTGACAGCATTTTTTCATGAACTTTGTTCTGTTGGTTCTTTATGCCTTGTAGAAGCCAAATCTCAACCCTTTTTTAATTTGGATCCCAAAAAGTTAAAAAAACCCAACTTTTGTGTTTGCAATCCCTGTTTTACTGTTTTTTCCCTAGCATTCAATTCTGATATGATTTTGAGTTTTTCTTTCAAGCAAACTTGATCAGAGCAATATCCGACTTATGCTCAATGTCACTTATCACTTTTTTCCAAAGATGGTCTTTGGGGTACATGGATCGCAATCCATGTTCCTCCACAGAATCTGGGCCAACTTCTCAGATTGCTTATAGAGAGTGTGTTGATGCCCTTCATCCACAAATTTTTGAATTTGGACCACTTTTGAGGTCTCTACCATCAAATTTTAAAAATTTCAGAGCTATAGTCATTTTTGCCAAAATATGGTTTTCACTCTTGTTTCTCTTAATCTTTTAGCCCAAATTTGATGGTGGTAGTTTCTAATTACCCTAGTCCTAAGTGTACTGAAATGAAACATCAAACAAAAAGAAACACAATGGTACAACACTCTAAAAGCATAGAGAAAATCAGAGAATGAAATGCTTTTGGCTATCTAACTCACAACCCTCTTTACTTCTCAAGGATAGATCTAGCAAGTCCTCGACTTATATACTCTATCAAGTACTAAACCCCATGTCTAGCTGCTTCACTGCTAAGGTGTAAATGGAATGGAAAGACAAATCTTTAAAAAAGAACATGCTAAATATGCACTAGGTCACTTGCCATCTAAGGATAATATCCTTGGCAACGGCGCCAATGTTAGCGGGTCACCGTGACGGACATCTGCAGCATAGCTTTCTGGCACTAACATCATGTCAATACTCAAGGAAAGTGACTCGGATGGGGCACAGAGACTCTATGAGATTGTCAATCTCATGAAGTGAACCTAAACAGGCAAACACAACAACTCTACAATCAAATCCACACTCAATGATCAAGGAAATCTACCTATGTCCTTTCTCACAACTCTAGGTCATCACGCCATTTCGGTACTCGAACGAACTCGAAATGCAACAAAACTTTAGGAGGAGGTCAAGGAAACCTAGGGGAACTATCCTGGAAAGTGTGGTCGCAATCTGAAAAGGTACCAAAATCACGATCCATCATGAAAAAGGTCCTAAAAACCACAACAAAACATGCCAAAAATGTCATCCTATGGTCTAAGATCACTCTTCTATGGTCAAAACGACTATAAACAATGATTTAAGCTTTGAAATCTGCATTTACGGCTTACAAAACATGTAGTCATGAACCTCAATAAAACTAAAAATGCTTACACTTGATTTAAAGAGAAAAGAGAGAGGAACACAATGCAAGTTTCAGAATTGAAAATTGATTACCCATTCATTAGTAGCATCGATTACACGGTGGAGGAGCTCCTAGCTTGAGCGTACATACAACAGAGGTCCCTTCTTCTTATAAAGATAAGCCTCCGTTCACATTAAGGTTATTGACATTTATACCTAGGGCATTCTAAATGGCCATTGGCCGACTCACACGAACCTTTACAATTATCATGACAGCATTACAACTTAGGGGATTGACTACTACTCTGGAATTAGGATTTACACAGAGTATCACTACACTAGTTCTTGGACAATTAATAGAGTACAAATCTGGTGTCCGACTACGTGTCCGGTAAGTTGGGTGCCCGTTTGGTCTGTTCTCAAACACAAATCTTTAATCTCTTGGTTTAAGGAGGCATATCTTGCAGTCACCATTGAGGAAGAGGGGGTCTCTTGTATGGCAAGGAGCTAAGTCAGAGTCCTACTAACCACAGCGTATGAGCCTTGCAGCTTCTCATTTTTTTCTCTTTCTTTAGCTAGCTCCTCCTCGCGGCGTTGGTGCTTGACTTGCAATGCGGAGTTTACCTCGTTAAACTGTTGCACCTCCTTGTAATAGTAGCCTGCATTTTCTTGTTCCCTTTGCAGCTCCAATTGGTCTTGGAGCTGTGCTATGTCTAATGCCTCTATTCTTTTCTTTAGCTACAGGGAATATTTTGTTGCCTTAGATGCATCTTTTTTTGTATCTTCCAACTCCAGCTGGTGCAGGTTGTAAAGAGCCCTTCGACATTGAAACTGGAGCTTGATCCGCTCTAAGTGAGCATCAATTTCAAATGATTTGACAATTTCTTCTCCTTTCTCCATTGCAGCTTGTGATCAAGGCAATCTTGGCCTCTACTGGCTTTTCTAACACTCATCTAATTTTTTAGCCTCATCAATTTTCTTTTCTTTTTGTTTCGGATCTTCTAGAGCTGTCAAAGTTGTGGTGGGCTTTGGTTGTGTTGCCTCCATTTCTTGATCTATGTTTAGTTCTGACTGCCTCCTCTCTGCTCCTTGCTCTAGCAAGTCTTCAACTTTTTCTTTCTCTTTTACTGTAGTCTCTGGAGGTGCCCCAATGTCCTTGGGAGAATCAAACTCCTCGTTGTGCTAGTCCTACGTGTCTTATTGTTCCTCTCCTTGTGAGTTATCTTTGTTTTTCTACTTCGAATAGATTCATTAGATGATTTGAGATCATCGATGCGTGGTTTCTTTGATTGTTCTTTCTCCCTTTGCTCCATGTTTTGCTTGAGCTCGTTATGGATTCGTTGCTGCATGGTGCTGGCAATCTCTTATTTTTCTTCGAATAGATTCATTAGATGATTTGAGATCATCGATGCGTGGTTTCTTTGATTCTTCTTTCTCCCGTTGCTCCATGTTTTGCTTGAGCTCGTTATGGATTCGTTGCCGGATGGTGCTGGCAATCTCTTATTTTTCCTCAGCTTCCTGTCTTTTTTGTTGCTTGATCCTTTCTAAAGCAGTTGTCTGCCTACGTAGTAGTGGAATGTTTTCTTCTTCTTCCTCCTCTTTTGCATCATCAGCCTTTGTTCCTTGGGTTATTATTTCTTTGTGCTTCTATTGGCACAACCTCTCCCTCAATGCTTGTGCTTCTTCCATTGTCCTCCTGGCATGAGTAATTGGAATAGCTTCTGCCACATGTGCTGTTTTTTTCCTCAATCGTGTTTATCCTAGAGGGTATTGGTTGTTGTGCTCCTCCTCTAAAGACTAGTATTCCAAAGGAGTGTCTCTTTGTTGGGACCCAGTTTCTTGGCTACTCTTTAGCATCTGACTTTGTCTTTTCACTGTCAAAATCTCTTAAGGTTGAGCTTTGCCTCATCTGCTTAACTTCTGGTTTCAGCCTGGTGGAAGGTTCGGCCACAAGTATTACTACTCTTTTAGACCTGTGAATCAGATCTATCTGTGCTTTGGCGGGTGGTAGATCATCAATCATCCCAGTGCTTGATAGGAAATCCGTGTCAGCATTGGTCCCATATTCATGTAGGCCTTGATTCTTTGGCTTCCCTTTAGGTTTTCTTCGACAATGTTGTCGAGGAGGTAATTTCCAAAATCACAGTTGACCACTCTTCTCTCTGCCAAGCCCATTGCCATTACTACTGTCATGTGCAATAATGGTTCTATATATCTGGGTGGATTCTGCACTTTGAAATGTTGCGATATAAGGGGCAATGGAAATTCAGTTTTTGAGTATATCAACTTCTGATATGTTAGCTTGTGGCCTCTTTGTTTTGAGAAAGCTTTATCATTATCTATTGCCTTTGTCTTTTTTAATAGATTATGCATCCCTTGTCAAAGGTGGAGGGCTTCATTGATTATGTTTGTTGTGATCTTTACCTCAACTACTGTCCCATCCTTGTCGGTTAGAGCTGCTTTCCCATTATACTGAATTGCACTTATGAGCTCATGAGCTCGTCTGAAGCTCGTTCCCCAAGGAGGTAATCGTAGGAAGCTGTCTAACTATAGGCATCTTCCCCTTGCTTGCACTTTTGGCTTTTGGTGCAATATCCACATTTCTCGTGGAAAGATAGTGGCCTTTACTATTTCTCGCCATCTGCGGCTTGAAACCTTTCGATGAAGATTTCAGCCGGTATTGCTTCGAGTACCTGTTCTGTAATATGAGCTTTCTTATTTAAGGAGATATCTGTTATCTCATAATGTGCAGCATTCCACTCCCTTTGTTAAACAACTCTTACACTTTTGTAAAGAAAAATAGAATATCAACCAGGTTAAGAAATCTTTACCTCAATTTCTTCATCCATATATTCAAGATTTTTCCTTGTAAGATCGATGCTAGAGCGATCATCTCCACCCATAGCAATCGATGGTTTGTGTGGATGGAAGCGCTTTCTGGGATGCTTTTGTTATTTAATGAGGCACATGATTTTATTTCCACAAGTGTACTTGCCACCATTTGCACCAAATTTTGTTCATTTTCATTGGGGAGGAAAGAGAGGCTTACCGAGATATCTTGGTCTTCAAATTCAATTTGAAAATTGACTTTATATTCCTTTGCACTGGGATCCTTCATGCCTGCATAGATAGAAGGCATTGAGAGCGACTCATCTTCTTTGAGTCCTAGTGTTTTGGCATTGTCCTTGGTAGCCATTTTTTGGCTATCCAAATTGCCATAGTGAGCTACCTCACCCTACCAAAATCACCCAAACACTGTGGCTATCCCTACCATTTCAGTGTACATAGGTGTGTGTGAGTTAGAGGACTTTCTCCATATTTTCTTAAAAACCTTCAATTAGCTAGTCACTGGGCTAGCTGAGCCAAAAAAAATAAAAAATAATTTAAAAAAATTTATATTATGGTCTCTTTGTGTGTAAATATTTTATTGTATATAGGGCCTAAATATAAGGATTTTTCATAATTATTTTGATATTTATTTAAATATTTATACCTAGGTGTGTGTTATTTATGCTATCTACATTGACTCCCCATTACCACAAATTTTCTTACCATTTTGCATACTCTTTATTCCATATAGAAATAATTTCATGCAAGCTTCTCTTCTTTTTGGTGTAACTCCACCCAACAAAAATCCAAAAAACTAGTTTTATTTATGTGTATATTTTTTAACTATTGTGATTTTTTCCTTCCTACATCTATTCTCTATTACTCTCATAAATTAGAACACCAAAAATATTCATCTTTTTATGGTAGACTTATAATGAGAGAGATTTATTTTGACCCCTTTATATTTTTTCCACCTATATTATTTATATTTGACATGTACATATTTTTTTAGACCCCTCAATAGTTGATTTCCTTAGTTGTACTATTCATTTATATCATGATCTCAACAATATCTTTAATTATAGACCTACCAAATAAGGTCAAGGGTATGTGGCATGCATGCATGCACTATGGAGGGCTCACTCTTGGAGGAATTCAAAAGAATCATCCAAAGAAGGACCCCACAAGGACTTAGTGCAGTGGGAAACGATAATTGGTTTTGCTGAATTTTTCAAGATCACTTGCTCTCCAAATTTGAAAAGGTTATACAAACAAAAGCTGTAGCTCGTGGGCTTCACTTTTGCCTCAAATTGTTTCCTATTTTTTTGAGCTACGGGCTGGGAGCTATGATTTTATTGGTGGACCCTAGTTTGCCCATGCTATGCAGCCACACTCCCTCTTCCACTTTATCATTTTTCTCTTTCACACACACTTCTCCACTCATCATCCCCACCTCTTCCACCAATCCTCTCTGCACCCTACTCACCTTCTTCTCAACCTTGAAGAATAAGAGAAACCATGGTGAACTCATGTCTCCTACACACACTTCCATTCCAAAATTGACCACCTAGTCTCATTTTTCCTCCTCCATATTACCCATATCTATAAAAAAAACCACAAAATTTAGTCTCTTCTCTTGAAAGACAGCATCATGGTGATTGATTAGTCGTATTCAATTACCTTGGCTCCCAAGGAATGTCAAGAGTGGAGAAAAAACGTACCGTCAAAGCTAGTGGACCGTCAACAAGCGTCAAAATTGACCATACTCAAGACACTTGGAGCATTAACATTGTAAGAAATCCATATTTTCTTACCTATTAAGAGTTTTTTCTTCCTTATTTGTATCCTACATGGATACTCCCATTGTAAATATCCAATTCCATTCGTAAATCAATAAAAATAATAACTCTACAAATTTACTAACACTAACCTACTATGAAAAGTCCTATCACCTCCACTTCTCTCCTCTCTCTTTTCTTCATCTATCCCCACCAACTTATTGATAATTCCAAGCAAAATAAATTAGATAAGTGCTGAAAATCTAACCCAACCATGGTTAGAGGAGTAACCCTAGCCCTCAAAATTGCTATAAAAGGTGGGTTGCTAGCACAAAAGGAAAAATCCATAAGCAAGAGCACTATGCTATAGCTTCAAAAGCCAAGCTACCTCTTGAGAAGGAGCTCTTGAGTGTAATATCATTGGCTTATGCATATATATGTGTTGTATTAGGGGAGATTAGCAAGGGAGCTCTATGTCATTGTAAGAGAGAGTGATAATTCAATTGAGAGTATGAAATCTATCATTTGTCCTACTAGTGTAAGCTCAACATTTGTTGAATCAAGGAGGGTGGATTCGGACTAATCATGGATACTTTGTCTCTCTTCCAACGTGAAGTCATGGACAACAATGATGTGTAAGTGTCTTGGTGTTTTATTTAAATTCTTGATAGCTTGTCTCTGGGCGTTGTTATCAATTTAGCCATAAATCCCACATACTATAAGAGGGTGACAGGGTGGAGAGGACTCCCCTGGCCTTAAGACAGTGATTGGGGTGGCTTTTCTTTTGATGTGTTACGATGTAATTTACTCAAGCTATGTTAAACAAACACTAATCTCACTTTCATTGGTCATGACAGATTTGTAAGAAGGTATTAGTGCAACGAGCACCCCTTCCCCCTTCTCTTTCTTTCTTACATATATATTTTTGTTTTCTTGATCACTGCCGATACATTTCAAAGCATCCCTCTCTCTCTCTCTCTCTCTCTCTCTCTCTCTCTCTCTCTCTCTCTCTCTTTACGCGTCCTAGTTCGCATCCAAAACTAGGTGGTGCCCCAAATTTGTGTAGGGTTAGGTTGTGGGTTTGTGTGTGTGTTTTTTGTTTTTTCCAACCCCAACCCAATTGAGCAACACGGGAGCCTAGAAGGGTTCTTACAGGCCACTCTTCTTGTTGCCCACCCCGGACTGCCTCATCGTCAAGGAACAAAAAGTGATAATCATCCACCAACACTACATGAAATGTGAGAATTTGGGTATGGGACTTCCTCCAACACTTCATCTCTCTCTATCATCAGATATTCCTCCTCAATGGAGATGGGCTCTTGCAAGAGGACGAGTGCCATAGATGCTTTGGTGTGCTAATCAACCTCTTTGATAACATCGTTTAATTAATTCACAATGGTCACATGAGTTCTTTGGATGGACTTTCCCTTATCCATGCCCTCAAGCACAAGTAAGGACAGAATCATGTCCAAGAAATGAATTGGGTGCCTATGCACCCCATGCCCAAGTCTATGAGATCATCACCATCATGTGTTTTGTAGTCCCGTTCCATGATCCCTTTATTAAACCTTGACAATTGAAAGCAAAAGTTTTTGTCGGCTGCGTAGAGATGTTTGAGGAAATCCACTAGCAGCAATGCTGTGTCAAATCCCTCAAAGATATTCTTCAATGTCCTGCACCGTGTAGTCAAGAAAGTTTTCAAATTCCTCTGCATGAAGGTTGGTAGTGGCGTGCATGTCAATTTTCCCCTCAAACACACTGACTAGTTTATGTGCTTGATCCGCAAGTCCTACCTTTTCTAATTGTGTGAGAAGTGCATCAGAAGACGTTGCCATGGGTTTTTTTGTGAAGAAGATGCAAAGAGAGCTTAGAGTTAGAGTTTTGTGAATGTGACAAATGAAGTTTAAAACCTCGAAATTCACTTATATAGCCAAAGTCACTTTTTAAATTGCACTTAAAATCAACAACAAAATAACTTAAAACTATAATTTTAAACAAAATCATGCAACAAAGCATTGAAAGACACCAACATTGAAAACATTTGCACTCCAAATCAAAGAAATTGCACATGTCAATCAAAAACATGAACAAGTTGAGAATAAATAAGTATGCACATAGACAAAATTCAAAACACCGTATGTATTAATGGGAGTGAGATATGTATCAGCTACAAAATTTTACAGAAATACATCACGGAAATGGAATGTTCTCACACAGAAATCTCTTCACTTTTCTAGAGCAAACAACCTTTTCATTGATTACAAAGAGATATTATTGCTTGGGCAAGGTATATTTGAGACTAAGATACTCGTGAAGGTGACTTAGGTGCCAGTATTTATTCATTGCAATGTCATGGATTGCATCATCATGTGGGCATATTTTCAAGTCAATTGATTCTCTAGTAGACCATTGACAATCTTTGCTTTGTAATATGGTATCCGCAAACCACATTCTCAGCAACTACAAAGCACTTGATTCTATCTCCCTGGTGGTTGACCAACTTAGTCTCCGATCCAGGTGCAAGAAATTTGTTCATCGTGCTTTTCCCTTTGCAAGTCCACATTGTTGGTGTACTATGAATACTCTAAAGTCATAAGATAAACACAAACACATGAAGATACATAAATGATGTTATCGTGGATTTGTGGGAACCATAGGTGTATTTGCAAGGTTGGCAAGTGAACCGAAGAAAGATTAACATGCCCATTTTGTCTAGGCGTGATATAAGTATGGTTTAAAAAAAAATGTCCCATGAGCAAATTTCAGAGGATGGACAGTGAGCATGGAGCAACTTGCCAAGGTTAATGTGGATGGCCTCAACGGTTCATATGAAGGACTCTATTGGCTCCCAGTCTACAAAAATGTATGGAAAAACATCTACAAGCATGAACAAGCAATGAAATCTACAGTCATCCAAAGCAGCATACATGGTAGAAATACAAAATAGACAATTTAGAAACTTGATAGAGGAGGAAAATTACAGTTTGTAGGAAACCTTGATGGAGCCACTACCGTCTCTAGCTTTAGTTGTGAAGCAACATCCACACGTTGCACCTTCGCAAGACTCTTGCCATCTTGTGTTTGCTTGAACTCCATGATTCTTCGCTTCCAATGGTGTGATCAAGAAGCCATGTGTCTCGTTGAGACCTTGTGTGCACCTCTTGAGCTAGGCTACATTGTAACGCACATCATTCATTTGAACTCCATTGTCACCCAACATCCATTGTCTACTTATACATTGCTAAATGAAATGTAATCAATGAAACTCCCAAGTCATCAAGATGCCACTTACTTCTATACTGCTCCACCTCCTTCTTGGTTTAATAGGGAAGATAATGTTGCAAAACTTGAAAGGGAAGAAGATCTTGTCTATAGAGCTTCATGGAGAAGGAGCAGGAAACCTATTGAGGAAAGAAAGAGGGATGATCTGGCAAAAGGATATGCTACAAATCTTTAGCTTTAGGTAGAGGTGTTTAGTGAGACTCATGGAGAAATGAAGAACTTCATCTTGAGGAGAATGCAGTAAGATCTAGGAGGGAAAGGAGATTCAAACCTATAATGTAGAGCTTTTGGGAGGGAAAAGTGAAAGGAAGAAAACAAAATCAACTTGCAAGACCAAGTGAAGAGAAGTGAGAGATGGTACCAGAGAGACACACGGATGGAATGATCAACACAATTTTGGAGGGAACCCCTTTTAGGAGAGAGCGGGGAGAAACTGGCAGCCACTAGAGAGAGAAAGGAATGGTTTTCACCCAGCAATTTAGAAAAAAAGTTAGTTTTTTGAATTTATAAGAGATTTTTGCTGTATATTTTATAAAGGAGTACAAGTTTGACCACTTATGTTTAGGCTCTGTCATACCCACCATTTCAGTCCACATGGAATCCACGCTTTTGTCCCTTCCATAATCTCCTTTTTAATCCTACGGCACATAAAGAGGCCCCGTTAGACCCCATTCCCTTCCTAATGCCATAACGAGCTTTATCCAACAAACAACATGTTCCAATATATGATGTTTTAAACTAAAACCTCATCAAGAACCTTGTGTGCTTTTGGAAGGGCACCGCATTTAACATCCATATCGACCAAAAAAATTCTTAAGTACAATATTTTTCCCCTATAGTTCCGCTTTCCCTTGCCCTATTTGGCATAATCTCACACTCGATAGCTTCTAAAGTAGTTGATGCACTCTTAAGTGCACATTATTTGGCATGCAAATCAAGTAACGCATTTCCCAATGCACCATATTGTGTCCAAACATCGACCAAACTAGTGTCGAGCTCAATTATTGCCAACCATGGATCACCAAATTACCTGATTAGGAATATATCTTGACTATAGTAGTGTTGAGTACAAGTTTTCCATTATACCCCGCTTTGAATGCACTGCATGAGATATTCCACACAAGATTGTCCTCAACCACTCATTTCCCTCTATAGTACACCATATTTGGCATGAATACTTTGCATATGAAATACATATCAACCATGGTAGTCCATTAATGACTGCCAACAATCTATCTAAAAGTTGATAACACCTAGGAGGGAGTATCTTCTATGAGTTTCCCCCTTTGGATGCACAAAATTGCAACAACGTCAACTTAAAATGGTGAAATATTGGGGCTATGGCCACCTCTACTTGCTGAATAAGGATGCTACAAATGAACATCAACATCAAGCACTATAGTTATAGGGATGTATGTCAAACTCTTGTTGAGGAATTTGACTCAACTATGATCCATGGGGAGAAAACACGTGCATGGTTGTACAAAAATCTTATATTTGGATGTGTGGAGTGTCTAAACGTGGGATCTTGATTCAAGCAGATTGAATTCTAGAGAGATCAGTGGAACATAAGAACTAGCTTTGAGAGCCATATCCAAAAGATTTGTTCGACAATTTTGGACGGAATCAAATATTGACTACTCTAGATGAACGAGACAACCCCAACAAAACTATGTGACAAAGAGGGTTTTGACATAATACCCTCGAAATGGTGATTGTTATCTTAGAGTCAAGGTTGGAAACCAAGGACACAAGAATTCTAAAAATGGATGAGTGCAAATAAATAAGTGATGAGATTTCTATTCAGGATGTGAGCGATGAGAGTGATAAAGCACTCTAAGATTCACAAGACATTGAAGCTGAGGGTGAGCTATCAAGTAGCTTTGAATACAAAATGAAAACGAATCAAAATGACGTATCCTTCTATGAGTTACTCAACTAGAAATATGGAAGACAAAAGAGGTATTGAGAAAAATAAGTGAGGAAATAGAAAAACATGCAAGGAAAATCTATGTCTCTTTTGAAGAAAAAAACACAATATCTGATGCTCATAGGAGAAAATGGTTGTGTCAAGGAGAAAATCACACAAAAATAGGTGAAACAAACTTTGACAAAGACTATTTTGAAAAAAAAAGGGAAAATCCAAAGGCATAGCCAAAACAACATTAAAAATGACCAAAATAGAGCAGAAACGTGAATAGCAAAAGCTAAAAGCAAATTTTGAAAGAGATTCGGAAAACAGGAATGGAAAGTGAAGAGGGATTGGACAACAAAAAATTTGATGTGTCTTCTCACTACAAGAAATAGACGATAGAAGATTGAAAGTTCATAGTTCAACAACCAATGAGAAAACTTAAGGAACTAGGGAAGTCCTATGATAGAACTAAAAATGCCAAGTGCGTTGACCTAGCTAAACCAGGAGGAAGAACCAAATCCGGCATATATTTCCACATACCTTAGTAAGGAGGAAGAGAATCTATTGATAGCTACTCTCAAAGAGTATAGAGATGTGTTTGCATGGTTATACAAGGACATTAAGTGAGTGGATCCAAGCATTTTCTAGCACACCATACCCCTTAAGAGTGATGCCAAACAAATCTGACAATGTTCCGAAACATACATTGAAACATTTGCCAAAAAAGATTAAAGAGGAGATAGACAAGCTTAAGGACGTAGAGTTTATGTGTGAAATTGAACACATAGACTGTGTGTCACCCATTGTGATAGTTTCCACAAAGAACGGCAATTTGTGAGTTTGTGTAAATCTCAAATAGATAAAATATTTCACCATCAAAGATAACTATCCCCTCTTGATTACTAAACATGTAATTGAGAGAGTTGTGGGCAAGGAAGCGTACAAATTTCTTGATGGCTTTTTGAGTTACAACCAGATTTTTGTAAGATGGACTTTGTAATAGGTGGGGCATATTTTCTTATAGAGTGATGACATTTGGTTTTACCAATGTGCCTATCAAATTACAATGGTTGATAATCCTATGTTTAAAGAGTATCAATGAAAATTCTTTAAAATCTAATGAGACGGTCCGGGGCGGGCGACAAGAGAGGCGACCTCTAAACACCCCTCAGGGTTCCCGTGCTGCTCAATTGGGGTTGGGGAAACCACAAGCACAACACAACAACAAACCCACAACCAAATCCAAACAAGATAGGGGCACCACCTAGTTATGAGATGCAAACTAGGATGTAATAGATATTTTGTCACAACCAAGGAAATGCACCACAAAACACACAAGCAACCTCACAACAAAACACACACAAAATGGACCAGCGAGAGCTAGAGCAAAGGGAAAAGAGAGAGTGGAATGGATCTTGCATAATACCTTATTTGTGACTTGCAAATGGGATTGTTTGTTATGATGCTACCGTAGAGCTTGTACAAAACTAGCTCAATGCTTAGTGAATACTAAACATTCCCAATACACACACACAATGTCTTAGGGTGTGGGAGACCTCTCACCACAATACCCTCTTACAATGAACACAAAATAGGCAATGGAAACACACTCAAACACATTCTAAGACAAGGATCAAATGATAGAAACTCAAAATACACAAGTCACCTTGAATTCACTAGACAGTATTGCACAAGTGGAAGGACGAAGATTTGAACGTCGAATCACATCTTTGATGCACCAAACCTCAATTCATTGATAATGGAGGAACATATATAATAGTGGTTTTGAGATTTTTGAACTCACACTCTCTCACTTGCAATATGTAGCTTGAAAGCTTCTCTTACACCAAAAGTGAAGCTCACAAAGTGGTTGGTATGCTTAAGTCTCTCCTCATGCATAGAGTGTTGGGGTTCTATGTGAGATATTGGAGGGTGTTTTACAAAAAGGAGAGGGGACTATTTATAGGTTCGAGACTCCTCATTAAGATTATTGAAAATCCTAATTTACAAGCTAATAAATCAAGATTATGATTTTGTTGAATATCAAAAGATTGCGGGCCTTCTTTGTCTGCTTGAGTCATGGATGTGGGCTCAAAATAGAGCATTATTGATGGTAGATAAGGTGAAAGTAAAGTTTTAAGTAAGGGGGGGGAGAGAGAGAGAGAGAGAGAGTTACTATGCACATGTCTTGAGGTGAGGTGTCTTTTATGGTCAGGTCAATGGCTATTTTGTGTTAGGGGTTGGCTTAAGGTGAGTCATCCCAGCCGGGTTAGTGTCTTAGGGGTTTGAAAATATGCATTGTTGTGGATTATGCATAAATCCAATACATGGATATGATGGGAAAAAACAGGCTAGTATATATAAACAATTTATGGAATCTAAAATAGTGTCAGCTATATATAAATATAAAATAGAAAAAAGAGATATATGAAAATATAAGGAATCAAATGAGGGGACCCTCATTTGTTTTTATTGAAGTATATTTATTTACAAGAGATAAGAGAAAATACCTCTAGGAAATAGGAATTTAGTGAAAGGCAATGACTGATGGTGAAAGGTGTTTTTGAGGTTTTTTCTTGGAGTGGATTCTCTCCCAAGAATAAGAGAATCTTGCATGAAATGATTGTTTATAGAATACATAGGTAAGAAAGATTATGGTAATGGTGAGTCAATGTACATAGCATACATAGGAAAATAACGCACACCTAGGTAGATATATTTAAATAAATACCAAAATAATTATAGAAAGTTCCTATATTTAGGCCCTATGTACAATGAAATATATACACACAAATGGGTCATAATATATTTTATTTTTTTGATTTTTTTGATTTTTTTGGTTCAACTAGCCCAGTGACTAGCTAGTTGAGGGTTTTAAGAAGATATGGGAAAAGTCTCCTAACTCACACATGCCTATGTATAATGAAAAAGTAAGAATAGCCAAAGTGTTTAGGTGATTTTGGTAGGGTGAGGTAACTCACTATGGTAATTACAGAGAGCCAAAAAATGGCTATCATTAGCCCTCCCCCAGGATGATGGTATATTCATGTACCATCATAAAGCATCTTTTCCAAAGAGAGTGCTTCTGAGTCCTTGACAAGATTTTCATTGCTGGCCCCTTGTCATTTTGGCTCGAGTTACAATCACGCTTCATGCAAAAAAAGCTACATGAGAAAGTTTCTCTTTGACAGTTCTTTGGTAGATCCTTTGGTAGAAGGTGACTTAAATAGGGCTTCAGGCGATACCCGTTTACCTTCCTTGAGTGTTATTTATCGTTCAAGTCCATAAGCTGATAGTAACTTGAATTGAAAACCTTATTGACTATGTATGGCCCTTGCCATCTAGTTTAAAACTTGGCATCAAAATGATTGTCATGCCTTAGCACAAGCTCTCCCTCCTTGATGCCTTTGTCCTTGAGTTTCTTGTCAAGCTTCTCCTTTTCTTGTGTAGCTTTTCTTTTGTAGCACTCATAAGCTGCTTCTCTTCTCCACTCAAGCTCCACTAGTGTAAGAAGTCGATCCATCCATACCTCTTGATCATCTTGTGCACCTCTATCATGAAGCCGTATTGTTTGGATGTTGAGCTCGATAGGCTGCAAAGCCTCTTGACCATACACCAAGTGAAATGGCATGAACTCTGTTGCGTCCCTATATGTGGTTCGATATGCCCACAAGGCACCATCCAAGAAGTCATCCCATAACTTTGTTCTGTTTTGCACCATCTTTCTAATGATGCCTGCAATGACACCATTAGCCTTCTCCACCAAACCATTTGACTGTGGGTAGTAGGGTATGCTATGACGATGTAGCACTGTGTGAAGCTCTTCACAAACTTCTATGAGTAAATCCTTATTGAACCCCAGGCCATTAAAAAAAAAAATCTCTAGAGGTGTGCCAAATCTACAGACAAACCTACTCACTAATTTCCCATTTACCCTTGCCACGCTTTGAGCCTCTACCCACCTAGTCATGTAGTCCACAGCCACTAGAATGGAGAGTTTACCTTTCTTTGTTCTAGGTAGAGGACCCATAGCATCAATGCCCCACTTTTAAAAGGATCCATTTTAAGCACTATTTGCCTCGCACCATGCACTAGCCTTTTATTTTCATTTACCTGACAATTGTGAAAACTTCTACACCAATGTTGGACATCCACATGCAAGCTTGGCTAAACATATCCCGCAAGCAAAATCTTCTTCACGGTTAATTCTTGGGCAAAATGACCACCACTTGCCTCTTCATGCAAACCTTTTAGAATGGCTGAAATTTCCTTGATAGTTGGTATTATTTTGTACACTTGATCCTTCCCTCTTTGAAAGAGGGAGCCTTCTAGGAAGAGATAGAAACTTGCCTTCTTCATGAGTCTCCTCTTTTGAGCTTTTGTGAAGTATTTGGAAACTTGCCCTCTAAAATGTAGCTCACAATGGAAGCCAGTGACTCCATCCCCTGGTACCTTGGTTGCTTAATCACTGTTGCTGCCATGATGACCTACACTTCACCCTCAACACATGCAATTGCTTTTTGGGCAAGCAAATCAGCATCTTCATTTTGTTTCCTAGGAATATGATACAATTGTACTTCTTCAAATTGATTAAAGATTTTACGGATGGCATGAACCTTTTGCCTTCTCGTTTCATTCTTACAAGCCCAAATACCTAGAATTTGCTTCACAATGAGAAGTGCATCCCCTTTCACTACGAGACGACGTATCTTTTGAGCAACACACATCTGCAAACCATGTATTAGTATGTCGTACTCTGCTTCATTTTTGCTCGTGGAACTAGGAAAATTCACATGATCTATCATAACAACCTCACCATTTGAATCAAGCAACACAAGCCCTCCCCCTGCTTTTCCTGTAGTCTTCTTAAATGCTCCATCAAAGAACAAGGTGAATGCATTAGGTAAATGCCTTGGTGGTGGTTAGGGTAGGGTTTTTACTTCAGACACCTTGATGTACCTCTCATGCACTCTATAGGTGAGAATCCCTGCTAATTGTGCACGTACACTATCTTCTACTCTGAAAGAGTATTGAAACTTTTGCAATTCCATGATCCATTTTGAAATCCTGGACCTAGTGTCATTTAGATGACACCCAAGGAAACAAGTTTTCAGTAGTGATTATGATAAAGGATTTTGGTAGTAGGTAGGATCTAAACTTTCTCACTGCAAAGACAAGAGAAAGCATCATAGATTCTGCTTCTGTGTAATCCTTTTCAAGTGCATTCATGACCCAGCTAGCAAAGTATACAGGCCACATCTTAGTGTTATAAGGATGTTACTGCAACAATACTGCACCCAATGTCTCCTTACCCACGCTAGAGCTAAGGAAGAATGTAAACTCCCAACCTGGAGGCATGAGCATCGGTAGTTCTGCCAAACCATTTTTATACAAGAAAAGTACTCTTCAAGCTCATCAGACCATGCAAACTCTACATGTTGTGTCAACTTTTGGAGGGGGTGAAGTAACTTTGAGGCTAAGTGAATGAAGCGTGGCATATACTTCACCTTTTAAATGAGTGAGATGACCTCCTTAAGACTCTTTGGTGACGGTAACTCAATAAAAGCCTTTGACTTTGAAGGATCCACCTTGATGCCTTTGTAAGAAACTTTGTGACCAAGCAAGATCACTTCATCCTCACCTATGTGGCACTTGTCGAGGTTGAGTTGATGTCCCATGTCATAGAGCTTCTTCAAACCTTCTTCTATCCTTTGTAGATGTAATGATTTTGAACTATAAATGCAAAAGTCATCAATGAACACCCTAATTGACTTTCTAAAGAATGCTTGAAACACCATGTTCATGAAACGTTGAAAAGTTGCCGGAGCATTCGTTAGGTCCAAATGGCATGACTTTGAAAGCATAACAACCCCAAGGAGTGATGAAGGTTGTTTTAAATTGATCCTCCAATGCAATCCCTATTTGAAAGTAACCTGAGTAGCCATCTCACACGATGTACTTCTCATGACCAGCTACTTCATTTAGTATCTCATCTTGAAATGGGAGGGGAAAGTGATCTCTTTTTGTTGCCTCATTTAGCGGATGGTAATCCACACACACCCTCCCCTTTCCATTTTTCTAGGAGTGATAACAACGGGAGAGACCCACTCCAAATTTTTCACTGGATAAATAAAACCTACTGCTAGAAGCTTTCTTACCTCCTTAAGTAAAGCCTGCTCCTTGATGACTCCTAGCCTTCATAGCTTTTGAGATTTAGGTTTGGCCTCTGGCTTTAGCTTGATCTTGTGTTGAATATCATCTACTCCATGCACGTCAGTGTAGTCTTTAGCAAAAATCTTAGGAAATTTTCTTAACACACCTTTGAACTCCTCTCTTTCATCCTTTGTAAGTGTTGTAGACAACATACCTTCTAACATTCCTTCATCTTTCACATTTTGGTTCTCTTGGGAACCTACCTCCTCCAAACCTTAACAAGAGGTCTCTTGGCTTGTTGGCTTAAACCTTACCCCCATGAATTTGATAGAAGACTTCTCTTCAGTAATGCTGCCACTACTTTCCTCTTCTAAAGTGTTATCGGTCCAATATTCTTTCCTCTCACTTTGAGATGATTCTTCATGGAGCTCCTCTTGGCGTTGCTCCTTCATGTCAAAGACAAACTTCTTATGATTTTCATTCCTACAAAATAACTTCCCACTCTCCCAATCCTGCAAAGCTCGCATTTTCATTAGCATGGTCTTCCAAGGATAAATGGATAGCCACTTCCCTTGGTCGACATAACATAAAAGTCCACCGCCTTATTAATGCCGAAGGCCTCTACAAAAACATTTTTACAAATGTATACACACCTAGCCTTGCTATTGTTTTCCATCTTGACTTTGATTTTCGGTTTCTCATGGATGTGGATGCCTAGTCTTTGCATGAGTCCCTCTGTCATGATGCAAATTTGTGCACCCCCATCCACTAGACCTTTCCTAACAAATATCCCTTTGATATACAATCTAGCACAAGTGTAATATTCTCATTTATTTTAGCTTGTACAATTTTTACAATAGGCACACTCTCTTTTACCTTTCTCCTAGTGCTAGCCGCCCTTGTTAAATCCCTCCTAACTTGTGGACATAATGGAAGAAATTGAGGCCATGAGATATTAGGACCCTTACCTCTCATATTTTCCAACAAGTTGTATGGAGCCATACCATGTCCAAGAGGGAAGTCTCTAAGGTTGATATGACATCATGTCCTCTTGGTTTCCTTGGTCTCCTTTGCCTTCTTTTCTTCTCCATGATCACTTTGTGATGTGACTCCTTCTTTCTCCTTACCTTTTCCACGGCCACGCTTAATGCCATTTGCTTCCATGTCCACCTCACTGGAATTTGTCACCTCTACCACATGCACATTTGGTTCCGGCAAAGGTGGAACTCCTTCCACTCCTTGTGGAGGTGGTCTTGCTCCATTTGGCATTTGTAGAAGCCGTGGTTGTTGACTAGTTCCTCCACCTGCATGCACCACTGGGTAATTCAAGTTAGGTCTCCCTGGCTCCCCACGGGGCCAAGGACAATTATACATCCCATGTCCAGACTCTCCCCAATTCCAACATTGCAAGGCTCTCCTAAGTCGTGGATCTCGCTCTTCAGACAACTTTGCTTGTCCCTTTGGACCTACAGCTTGTGCAAGGTGGATTGACAAGTTTCTCAAGGATCCATTTAACTTTTCAATTACCTTCATTGTTACCTAAGGAATCCCTCTAGATTTTGATGTTTGCAATTTTCCCTTAGGTCTAGGACCCTCTATTGGAACCTCTCCCCTTAGGCACTTGAGTTTTCTATACTTCTCATCAGCCCTAGTTTCAGCTGCATCAAAGGTAGCAGGTGCACCCGCCTCGACTTTTATCTTGAGTGTGGGAAAGAGACCGGTGGAGAGGGGGAATAGGGAACACACCCAGCACACAAAATACTTGCCTCTCTATAGCCCAAGGATTTCACAGCACCCCTAACCTCTCAAAAAACACCTTCAAATTGGCTTATTTGCACTAACAACTCCACTTTAGCATACAAAGAAACTACCTCACACCTTGCAAAAAACACCCTCAACACAAATGCACCCACACTGCTCAACTCACCCTTTCCGACACACAAAAAACTCCTAATCTGCCCTCTTGGTAGAACCTTTTGAGCTACAGGCAAACCCTCTGCAAGCAATGGCCAATACACGAAGAGCAAGAGAAGAGGAGGGGGGTGGGGAGAAGCAACACACGAGATTGGGGCAAGTGAATGGTATTATTGCATAGAGAGTAGTACAGCCAATGTATGCAGCTTCAATGGCAAGCTTAGAAACACCAAAGCATCAAGCTTTCACTTACTCACATAGGCAAAAAAGCCCTCAAATTTTCACATTTACAACCTTTTATAGGGGTACCTCTAGGAGGCCCAAAAAAGAAAAATGGGGTGATCTTCCTTGTCATGCACTTCATTTGGAGCTTCTTTTAGAATTTGATTGCATTACCAACACTTGGCATATGTTATTTTTTGACATACTTGCATGGTGTACACCTTGGCCCTTTCCTTTTGGCCCGCTGGACTTCCTCCTGTCTTGGCCTTGGAGTGCCCTTAGCCTTCCACTTGTCGGAACCTCTTTCGGCAGTGGGACCCCTCCCCCGTTAAGGCAATAACGATGTCGTTATTGGAGAGGGGGGGGGGGTACAACCCCTTATCCTCAAAAAACTTTGGCCACTTACGGGCGCAGGTAACGGCCGTTATCTCCTTCCATGTCGTCACAAAATTCCACCACCATGCGGCCGCCCGCGGGCGTGCCACCTCGCCTGCTCTGCCCAAAATCGCCGTCGGACACCATAGCAGCGCCAACTGCTCGCGCGCCATAGCTAAGGGAGGGGAGCTCCCCTCACACCCCTTGGATACCATTGGAGAGGCCACGGCTCTGCCTATATACCATGGCCCTCAACGTTTTCATTGCGCATGTGGGATGAACCAAGCACCACGTGGCGGCTCCATATGCACCAAGCCTTTTGAACTTCAAAAAAGTCCCTTCATTGTTTTTAAGCATGATGGCGGGAAAAAGAACAGTGCAATCGGGTGGCCTCTGTACTCATGCACACTCCACAAACCACGCCTCATGCAAACAAGCAAAGAGAAAAACAAAGGGGGCACCACCCTAAATTAAGAGGTTTAGGGACCCCACACATAGTGCACATAGGCAAGTGAGACTTCTGGAATTATGATGGCATCAAAACATATGGCAAAACACATAGAAACGAATCTTAGGGACCTTATGTAGCATATATATACACAAGACATCAGCTTAACAATACAACGGCATCTGATCATACATAACAAGGATATAGAGAAGCAAGCCAAGGATGGCATAATCCCTTGTCAAAAACAATCAACCCAGCAAGTAGGTATGATCCTACTAGCAACACATCAATACCTTAGAGAGTGATGGCGAGGATGGTGGCCATGGAGCATGAGAGAAGGCTCCTTATTTAGGTTTTAGGGCTAGTAATGTAGCATACTAGAGGGAGAGAGAGAGAGAGAGAGAGAGAGAGAGAGCTTCATCCATAGCTCCTCGTTGTGAGCAATGTCGTCATAGCTTCGTTGCTTGGTGAAGTGGGTGAAGTGTTGGTTTTGAGTGAGAGAAGGCCTCCTTATATAGGTTTCTGAGAGGGTTTAGGATTAGGGATAAACATGCTTAAATCCGCTGATTGGGGTTACTTTTTGCTTAGGGTGGTCAACAGATTGAGGTCACCTGATATGTCACCATCAAGATATTCTCTAGAGTGATGTGAGAGGGGAGGGTAAATGCTGATTTTTCTGATTGTGACACATGGGGATAAGGCCTTGACCAGCATTTAAGATCAGGTAGGTGGCTGTTGAAACTAGAGGTTCTGCACATGTCAGGGGGGGGACCTGCGGGGGGAGGTGGCAGCTGGGTCCTCCTGAATATCAAATTCTCAAAAAATCCTCAACCATGGCTTCTTTTGACATGTGTTCTTTGAAAAAATCAGCATGTCTCTTTTCAACTCAAAAGTCTTTATCCCTGTTGACTCACCTTTACCATAAGATTTTTCCCTTTTCTCCTCCTGTAACTGCATTGTTGATGCCCAATCACTGCTTCTAGTAACAGTGAATTGTTACCTACCAAATACTTATGGTGCAGTAAAAAATATTTACCATGGGTAAAAAAAGTTACTGTAGGTAAAAAGTGATTTGTATTTACCATGTAGGTGAAAAATATTTACTATAGGTAAAAAATATTTACTGTGGTAAAAAATATTTAATGTCGATAAAAAAGTAAAACGGAGTATGCTGTGCTGTGAGTCCATGCGAACATCCTCGTGTAAATTTCACTAGAAATTCACACCTAGAATGGGCTATTCTGTAAGATATAGGTTGTAGGCATGCATAAGGGCTCGTTCCCACGTATCTTCTGTCCATGGCACTTTTTACTCTTTGGTGCTTGTGAAGTACATTTTTCTTCTCTTTCGAGATCCCTTGGACTAGAGTATCCGCATCTCCCCAACAACTGACTGTGCCTTTATTGCATCTTCAGAAGGGGTCCTAAAAACCATGCATCATATAGCCCTCCCCCTTAAGCTAGAGGTATTTGATGCCTCTAGCTGTAGGTTGTGCTACAATAGGGTTCTCTTGAATACTTACCCACCTGGTACCAATTGAATTTGCCATGTTACTGCTTTCTTGGCTGATGCACCCTATTTAGTCCTTTCTGATGAATAATTGTATCCATCCATGACTAACAACTAGTCTCCTAGACCCTTGAAAGCCATACCCCATCCATTGTCAATATCCGCTTTCACTGGTGGCATTCTCTTTTTTTCTTTTTTTCTTCTCTTTTTTTCCTTCTTTTTTCTTTTTTTTTTCTTTTGTCTTCTCTTTTTTTCCTTCTTTTTTTTTCTTTTTTTTTTGTCTTCTCTTTTTTTTTTTTTTTTTTCTGAAACGACTATGTACATGATTGTTACCTTAGTTGGAGCTCGAATACGATGAGCTCTCCTCTGAACCATCCTTAGCATTGATTTCACCAGCATATGGCTGTGAAAGACGGCATTGGTAGGCCTTCAATCGCCAACCATTTACCGGGGTCTGATGTACCTTACCATCTAGGTCACCTAGTTGGTAACTACCATTTGAGAACCTCTGTATCACTACAAAAGGGCCTTCCCACTTAAGCAAGAACTTACCATCCTTCCTGCGATCAAAGCGATTGTCGTATCTAAGCACTAAAGAACCTTCCTTGATACCTTTCTTGACAAGGTTGCGATTGAACTTCTTTCGTTTCTTCTCTGTCTGGGCTACATAGTACTTCACTGCTGACTCTCGATCTAGCCCTAACCTCTCCAAATCGATGATTCTTCCTTCCACCTGCTTCTCTTGACTATCCTCTTGATGTGCTTTTAGAACTCGGAGGCTCGCTAGCTCCACTTCTATAGGAAATAGTGCCTCTTGCCCGTAAACCAAGTGAAAAGGTGTATACCCCAAGGATGTTTTAAACGATGTTCTGTAGGCCCAAAGTGCTGCATCTAGGTGTTTGTCCCATGTCTTAGGATGTAAATGCACTTGCTTAGTGATGATTTTACATATAAGACCATTTACCTTTTCCACAAGACCATTGCACTGAGGGTAGTATGGTGTAGAGTGCCTGCGCTTGATTTTTAACCTGCTCATCAATTGCCCGACTAAATCAGCTTGAAATCCCGGTCCCCTATTCGAGAGAATCTCCAAAGGTGTGCCAAAACGGCAACAAAGGCATTCAAAAATGAAATCACTCACGTCCTTGGTTGTGATGCGCTTTGTGGGACGAGCTTCTGCCCATCTGGTCATGTACTCCACCCCCATAATGATGTATTCCTTCCCTGATTGAGTGCAAGGTAGTGGCCCTATTGCATCTATCCCCCATTTTTCAAATGGCCCATAGGTTTTGATTGGATGCTGATTTTCATGGGCAAGACGCCTTGGTCCAGCTTTTTGGCAAACCTCACATGTGCGGCACCAATGTTGTACATCTCGATGGAGGCTTGGCCACGTGAACCATGCTTGTAAAATCTTTCTGCTAGTAATCTCTTGTGCAAAGTGGCCACCACACACACCTTCATGACAACTAAACAAAATATCCTTTATCTCTTGGGATGCAGGAACTCTCCTTAAGACAGCATCTTTCCCTCTACAATACAAGTCCTCATTCACTAAGCTATAGCTGGTAGCCTTTTTTGCCAACCACTTGCGTTCACTTTTACTCATACCAGAGGGTGCTTCACAATGCTCAAGAAAGTAAAGTAAATCATGCAGCTCCTCCTTTCCCTGGTATAAAGGACTTTTCACAAGGATAGCACCTACTATGAGAGTTTGTAGTTCTTCACCTGCTAAGGCATCTGCTTCTCGATTTTGATCTCTAGGTACAAAGTGCACTCGAACTTCTTTAAAACCCTTCAACAAGGCCTTTGCTTCCCTCATCTTAACAGACAATTTGTCATTTTTACAGGCCCATACACCAACCATTTGCTTAACAATGAACATGGAGTCACCAAAAACATTTAGCTTTGTGATGCCCTGAGAAAGACAACATTGCAACCCCAAAACAAGGGCATGGTACTCAGCCTCATTGTTAGAATGAACCTCTTTTAGATGAAACCCTTTTGCAAAGATCTTCTCCTTCTCTGGACCTAATATTACTATGCCTGCTGATGCCTTGTCTTTGGTCCTCTTGTAAGCCCCATCAAAATATAGACTGTGTGCTCCCAGTAGAACTTCAGGCTCCGGGATAGGCGGCACCTTACTAGGTGCCTCTTTCTTGGCCTTCTCATAACACCTTTGTGTGAGGACATCTGCCAAACAAGCACGGGTGGAATCCTCTACTTGTAGTGTGTAGTCAAACTCTTGAAGCTGCACCACCCACTTTGCTATTCTTTGAGACAATTCCATGTGTTGTAGGGCATATGGAAAAACCTCCTTAGTTGTGATCACCACAAATTGTCTTGGAAGTAAGTAAGCCCGAAACTTCTCCACTGCAAACTTAAGAGATAGCACCAATTGATCAGTTGCGCTGAAACCCTTTTCAGCAGCTGTCATCACTCTACTAGAGAAGTAGATTGGTCTCATGAGAGATGTCTTTGGGTCTTTTTGCATCAAGACAGCTCCTAGAGCTTCTGGACCTACACTAGGATTTACATAGAATAATTCACCCCATGTGGGTTGTAGGACGACAGGCAATGAGCTCAAAATGGTTTTAACTTCTTGAAAGCACCTTTCACCCTCCTCACTCCATGTCAATGTAGTGTGTTTAGTGAGCTGCTGCAAAGGATAGATTGCCTGAGAAAGGAGATGTATGAATCATCCCATGTAGCGAACCTTTTGAATGAAGGAGACTAGTTGCTTCACGTTTGAAGGAGTAGGTAAAGCTAACAATGTCTTTACCTTTTCAGGGTCAGCTTCAATATCATCTTGAGACACAACATGGCCTAGTAGAGTGACCTTGCTCTCACCTATGTGGCACTTGTCTTTATTCAATTGCCCACCCAATTGGGCCAGACGGGTGAAACCTTCATCAACCTTGGACAGATGTACTTCCCTAGAGCTGTAAATGCAAAAATCATCAATGAAGACTCGTATGGACTTACCAACGTAAGGTTGAAACACCAAGTTCATAAACCTCTGGAAAGTAGTTGGGGCATTAGTTAAACCAAAAGGCATAACTCTATAAGCAAAACACCCCCAAGGTGTTATGAAGGTAGTCTTTCTTTGGTCTTCATCTGCAATTCTGATTTGGAAGTAGCCTGAGTACCCATCACACACTGTGTACCTTTCATGACCAGCCACTTCATTTAGTATTTCATCTTGAAAAGGCAAAGGAAAATGGTCCCTTTTTGTGGCTGCGTTTAGAGGCTTGTAATCCACACATACCCTCCACTTCCCATTTTTCTTTGGTGCTACCACAACTGGAGACACCCACTCAGAATCTTCCACTGGGTAGATAAATCCTGCCTTGAGTAATCTTTTTACTTCTTTTAAGAGTGCATCTTGTTGCACTAGCCCTAATCTACTTAGCCTTTGCACCACTGGTTTGGCACCTTCCTTTAATTGGATATGGTGTTGGGTTACCGTCACTCCTTTAATGTGCTCGTAATCAGTTATAAAGAGGCCAGCATGCTTGTTTAGTACCTGCAAATAGGGTTCTCTCTCTTCTTCTAGTAGGTCCTTAGCTAGCATCTCCTCTAAGCGTGTGGCTTCTTCCTTGTTTAGAGAGTCTTGACCAGCTTCTCCTTCTGGGTTTCGCAGTATTATACCCATGACTTCCAAAGAGCTAGCATCCTCCTCAGATGACTCATCCTCAGATGAAGAGCAGCTGCTTGTGCTCCATTCATCCATAGAAGTCTCCATCTCTAAGTCTTGTTGTCTACCCTGCTTCATGTCATACACAATTTTTTGTTGCTTGCCACCTACCTTATGATTTGGTGGCAACTCAATGGAACCTGTCTCCCAATCTTGCCTAGCTTTTCATAGCCATAAGCCAAGGTCTTCCAAGGATTAGCGGATAGCCCTCCCCCTTAGTTGGGATCACATAAGCATCAATTGAGATTGCCACACCAAAAGCTGAAACCTTCACTCCATTAACCTTTCCCACACAAGCCACCCTTACATTATTTGCCATCTTAGCTTGTAAGGAAGTTTGCTCGTTTACTTCCAAACCCAACCTGTGCATTAATTTCTCTGTCATAACACAAATCTCGGCTCCACCATCTACGTACACATTGGAGACTCGCTGACTCTTAATCTCTGCATCAATGACTGGCACGATATCCTTCATGCCTCTTGCACTAATAGACCCAACTGACTTCGCCTTAGCCCTCCTGGTGCTGACCATCTTAGACCAGGTTCTACGCATTTTTGGGGAAAGGTGGAGGAATTGCTGCCATGAAATCTTTGGTCCTTGCTTACTCACATCTGCTACCAGGTCGTAAGGTATGGATCCTACCCCAAGTGGAAAGTCTTCTACTCCTATGTGCCTCCTTGACCTGCTCTTCCTTTTCTTGTCTCCTATCACTTGGGAGGAACCCTCATTCCCTTTATCCGGCTCTCAAGCTTCCATTTCATCAGTTCTTTGTCTCCTAACTCTCTTTATTGGCATGGCAACAGCTTCCTCCATTTTTTATTTCCCTTTATCCTTACCATTGTCAAGACTTATGACAGAGACAGCCCTGTCCTCCCCTCCCGATGGTAGTGGAGGGATCTCTGCTGGTGCTTGTGGTGGTGGAGGAGGGGGTTTCAATATTTGGATTGGTGGAGCCACGTGTGCATTTTGTCCATTTAGTGGCCTAGCTTGAGGAGGAGTGACTTGCTGGCGAGGAGGCCGTCTTTGATTACCATTTCTTTGATAGCGTCGTGGATGGGGGCAATAATACATGCCGTGACCTACCTCTCCACAGTTGTAGCAAATGTACTCACGTGCTTGCCTTTGTCCTTCTTGTCTATTTCGTTCATTTCCTGACTGGGGAGCCCTTACACCTTGAACCAGATTGATGGACAGGCTCTCTAGTTGATTGGTGATTTGTTGAAGTAATTCTTGTTGAGAGGACTCTTGGTCTGTTGCTCATGTCCCTGCTACTACCCTTGCCGTAGGTTGAGCTAGCGGTGGAGGCTCCATTCCCCCTTGTAGTTGAGCTTGGAATTTTAACTTCCTATCCTTCTCCCTTGCATAAGTCATAGCTTTATCAAAGGTATCTGGGAATTTACCTTTTACCTTTTCTCGAAGGATGGGGTAAAGCCCTGCCAGGAAACAGTCCTTCTTTAGGCATTCTGGCGCCCTTTCTCCTTCACCTAGTGATGCACACCATTTCTCCCACAGGTTGGAAAACTTTCCTTCATAGCTTCTATAGTCATTGGGTGATGTTTGGCGTAGCTCTAAGAGCTGTCTCCATATCTCCTCTGGAGGCTCATGGCGGCGAAATTCTTCGATGAAGGCCATCTTTAAGGACTCCCAGTCTCTTCTTTCTTCAGGTGCCAAAGTTTGATACCATAATTTTGCACCTTCCCTCAAGACCAAAGGAAAGGCCCTTAACTTAGTAGCTTCGTCATCCCTTCACGATACCAGAAAAGCCATTTCCAAATTATCCAAAAAGTCTGGAGCAACCTCCCCAGGCTTACCATAAAAATTAGGGAAGGCCATAAGTGAGAGAGTAAACAATTACACAAACAGCTCCAATTTATTTTAAAATAGAGTATGGTAATTACAATTTGGAGCTTTAGCACAACTTAGCTCAAAATAGGATGAAGATCGACACATCAAAGGAATGGTAATAGTCTAGTAAGGGTAGAATGACAGGATGAGGAGAGCGCAAGATTTCCCCAAGTCTCTCGGCTCCAAACAACAGGGCTATTCTTTGCTGATAAAAGATTTTTCTATCAATACAAATATTCACACGGATATGACGCACAAAATGGAAAGGAAACATGCGGGGATCATCATTCTCATTATTGGCATCCATACTTACACACAAGAGCCTAGCTTAGTTGCACCACCTTGGGACCAATGAGCCTGATCAGCCACAGAAGGTCAGCACCTCGGATCACTTCGACTCTTCCTGATGCATCTGTGAAGATGTAAGGCGTGATGGAAACACTTTGTACAATGCTGAGCCTTTTAGCAAGCAACAATTGGATGCTATTACCATAATCAGCATGACGAATTAAAGTGACACCATTAATGTGCAGCACATCATCTACTAAGATAGTTTCCTTAGATTGAGATAACTTCTTGAAAATTAGCAGCAAAGGTAGGGCAGGGAGGCTTTTCACCCGGTGTCCAAAGCACTTTGGACAATATCCAAAGTGATCTTCACGCGGACAGAAGGTTGGCTTGGGATTGGTGGTGTCTAGATTCACAAAGTGCACTGGGAGCACTCGTAGACGGGCGGCAATCTTGTAGGCAAGCCTTCGCCTCTTTGCTTCAAGAGGATTTAGGGGTGAGAGTCGTGGTTGCAAGTTGGAGGTTGAAGTTGGTTGCTCACTAGCCTTTTTCTTGCCTATAGTGGTCATGTAATCCCTTATTAATGAGATTAAGCCAAATGTTACCTTACGCTTGAGCACGCGCTGCGGCCTTGGGCCACTTAGGTGTAGAGGTGATCTTCCTCCTCTTAGTCGGCTCCTCAGGAAAGAGAGGTCTGGTGATGCTTTCTCTTCCCTTAATGTGTGTCACAGTACCTTCGTGTATGTTGATGTAGAATATTTCAAGCTCGTGTGCGTTGGAGGTTTCTGGAGCACTCATAGGTTGAGAGGAGAGGTATATCAAGCTCTTCTTCTCACTCTCCTTCGTTGGCGACGATCACGAACAAGGCATGTAGAAGAACTTACTTCTTGAATTTCAATGACACTGCAACCTGGTAACAAGACCTCGATGAAAGCTTTTAAGGCCTCTAAAGCCTCCTCCTCTTCTGTTCTCCAATTTGTAAACTCCTCACGCCATTCGTCCATGTTGTAGATTGCACATCTTCATTGCTTGTAGACTGAAGGTCTGTGTAGCCCTCCTCCGTGGAGGCACCAAAATGATGGCGGGAAAAAGAGCAGTGCAATCGGGTGGCCTCTGTACTCATGCACACTCCACAAACCACGCCTCATGCAAACAAGCAAAGAGCAAAACAAAGGGGGCACCACCCTAAATTAAGAGGTTTAGGGACCTCACACATAGTGCACATAGTCAAGTGAGACTTCTGGCATTATGATGGCATCAAAACATATGGCAAAACACATAGAAACGAATCTTAGGGACCTTATGTAGCATATATATACACAAGACATCAGCTTAACAATACAACGGCATCTGATCATACATAACAAGGATATAGAGAAGCAAGCCAAGGATGGCATAATCCCTTGTCAAAAACAATCAACCCAGCAAGTAGGTATGATCCTACTAGCAACACATCAATACCTTAGAAAGTGATGGCAAGGATGGTGGCCATGGAGCATGAGAGAAGGCTCCTTATTTAGGTTTTAGGGCTAGTAATGTAGCATACTAGAGGGAGAGAGAGAGAGAGAGAGAGAGAGAGAGTAGAGCTTCATCCATAGCTCCTCGTTGTGAGCAATGTCGTCATAGCTTCGTTGCTTGGTGAAGTGGGTGAAGTGTTGGTTTTGAGTGAGAGAAGGCCTCCTTATATAGGTTTCTGAGAGGGTTTAGGATTAGGGATAGACATGCTTCAATCCACTGATTGGGGTTACTTTTTGCTTAGGGTGGTCAACAGATTGAGGTCACCTGATATGTCACCATCAAGATATTCTCTAGAGTGATGTGAGAGGGGAGGGTAAATGCTGATTTTTCTGATTGTGACACATGGGGATAAGGCCTTGACCAGCATTTAAGATCAGGTAGGTGGCTGTTGAAACTGGAGGTTCTGCACATGTCAGGGGGGGACCTGCGGGGGGGAGGTGGCAGCTGGGTCCTCCTGAATATCAAATTCTCAAAAAATCCTCAACCATTGCTTCTTTTGACATGTGTTCTTTGAAAAAATCAGCATGTCTCTTTTCAACTCAAAAGTCTTTATCCCTGTTGACTCACCTTTACCATAAGATTTTCCCCTTTTCTCCTCCTATAACTGCATTGTTGATGCCCAATCACTGCTTCTAGTAACAGTGAACTGTTACCTACCAAATACTTATGGTGCAGTAAAAAATATTTACCATGGGTAAAAAAAGTTACTGTAGGTAAAAAGTGATTTGTATTTACCATGTAGGTGAAAAATATTTACTGTCGGTAAAAAAGTGAAAACGGAGTATGCTGTGCTGTGAGTCCATGCGAACATCCTCGTGTAAATTTCACTAGAAATTCACACCTAGAATGGGCTATTCTGTAAGATATAGGTTGTAGGCATGCATAAGAGCTCGTTCCCACGTATCTTCTGTCCATGGCACTTTTTACTCTTTGGTGCTTGTGAAGTAGATTTTTCTTCTCTTTGGATATCCCTTGGACTAGAGTATCTCCATCTCCCCAACAACTGACTGTGCCTTTATTGCATCTTCAGAAGAGGTCCTAAAAACCATGCATCAAAGCACAAAAACCATTTGGCCTGCATTTGCCTGGCTCCCATTTTGTGCTCCCATCTCCTATTGCCAGGCTGTAAAGCCCTTTCGAGACTCCATCTGCCCGGCTACAATCACCCTCTCTGTATCTGCACTTCGACTCTTGACAGCCTCAAACCAAGGCTTTCAAAAAGTGGAAAAATCATCTGCAACCTGCTTTGGACAAAGACACCCAAACTTCCGACTGCCATATCTTCCCGCTCCGGACTCCGTTTGGCATGCATTCACTTCCTACTAGCTCCGTATGATGTACTTTCTTTTGTAGAACTTTGTCGAGGCTCAAGCAACACTAGATGGCACATTTTCCAATGCAGCCAAGTGGGCTCAGACCCGACCCCCGGAAAAACTTCCAATAACCATATCTTGCAAACTAGGGCTCTAATTCGCAATCCGAAAAGACGCGTAGGCTCCATGAATTGAGCTCTACACATCTATACCCCAAGTTCCACTTGGACCACCTATCCCTAGCTGCCCTGTCCGGTAAAAATCTGCAAACCACTAAAGCTTTGACCTTCAATAACTTGGGTTCCATAGCTCGGTTTGATGAGCGGTCTGGACCTGTTCCTTCAGCACTTCAAGCTCTTCATTTATGGACCCAAAGGCTGCACTTTGCATCTCCTTAACCTGCTACCCCAATTAGCCCCTTATGGAGCCTTCCCTGGCCTATAAGCCGCATCATGCATACACTTCCGCTGCTATCTGTCATCCCATGAACTTCCTAGCTGCTTCATCCCTTTGCGATGCTTCTGCTTGCCTATACACATCTGTCCATGCCACCTTCTAGAGTCGACACACTTTTGCTGCACCATCATTGCCCACCCCCTCCTTGAGAATTTATGCTCAGCCACAATATTATTCAGGTAAAATAAGTATGTATAGAGAGAATGATATAACATAGAGCTATAGATTGCATAAGAAAAATGATAGTGGCTATATAGATAGGATATATATAGAGAGAAAAGCATCTGCTATTGCATCACCCTCCAGGGTCAAATGGAAAGCTTACAGCTTCCCCAATCATAGTGTAGAGTCCGCCTGGATAAAAAACATAACAATGGCCATGGCCATCCACCTGTAAAGCATGTATCTTCAAGTCTTCCTTTACACCTGTAGGCCAATAGATAGGCCATCCTAACAACTCTTCATAACATGCATCTTTGTCCCCCTGTTTCCATAAGTCTCTCTGCCAACCATAAGCGTGCTTTTGATACCTCGAAGCACCTGTACCATAAATCGCTATTATGCCATCTGCTACAGAACCCTCCATGGTATAGTCCACTTCAAAAAAGCCTCGCCACTGGCACAAAGACACCTGTAAAGCAACCTCCAATAACATAGCTACCAATAACACCACATAAAAAAGAAAAACCCTACAATTTGCCTCCACCTGTTGCATAGCCAAGAAAAAATATTTGCCTTGAATACCTGTACCCCAACCTTCTCAACATGGCTCCAAAACCATCTCTTTATACTCAAGAACATGACCTGCTGGAGCAACAACCTGTTCTTCAAACACCTCATCACCTGCAAGGTTGGTAGCTTCCTTATTGCATGGAGCCTCACACTCATAGGCTGCACCTGTATTAGCTTCCATAGAGTCATCTGCCGAAGCGAACTCTCCATGACCACACACAAACTCTAAAACTTCACCGTGCACCTCGACATGTCCCTCAAGGCAAGGTTGCCCCACCCCCTACATAGACAAATCACTTCGACCTACCACAGCTTCTGCTTCCACCTCCTGCAAGTCATCCTCAAAAACCTGCTCTTCAGCGAGGTCTGATGCACAATCAAACCACATTTCTTCCTCCAATAGGGACTCACCATCACAAGAAATTTGACAGGGCTGCTCGACTGGCCTGTTCACACAAGACATTTCCACACCTCCACTATGCTTTTCTTCGATCTTTAGCTGGTTGGCAGGCAACTCACATACATCTTTCTCAGCTTCATCTACATGAAAGACATCATAAGTTTCATACCTAGAAGACATGGACTCCGTCTCCCACATGCTATCTATGTCCAAAGTACTGCTAGAGCTTTGAGAGCTTTCGGACTCCTCTTTTGAGCTTACCGGTTCTTTCACCTTTGCTGTTAGCCTCGTTGCTGGCTTTAGAGCTAGCACCTCTTCTTGAAAAACTTTTACGACCTTGCTCTCTTGAGGAAGCAAACTGGGTGGCACTCTGAATATGCTTCGCTATACCTTTTGAGCCCTGGTTGGCTTGGCATAGACTGGGTGTATGCTAGGGTTTTTTGTAAAGGTCCGAGGTTATCGATCAATATATAGAGAAAGGTGCACTGAAGGGTTAATGTGGAAACCACGATGATATGTTTTGTGATTGGGTGTGTGCAATCGAGGTTGGTCAAAATCGGGCTTGGACATTAGTTGTTTCTAGATTGTGTCATTGCCCACCCCCCTGTTGAGCATTTATGCTAAACCACAAAAAAGCTTTATTCCACTATAAACTGCAAAACCTGGCACACACTATGAGAAAAATAAAACCATATGTACACTGTTTTATTGCACCCTATTTCCAAACTTTCAAGTGGGTTGCCCCACCCCCTGCATAAGAATCTGATGTACTGCTAGCACTAACTCCCTTTCAAAGTAGAGCTTGAGACAAAGAACATTTATCCTGTGTTTAAGAAACCAACCATCCAACCTGACTAGTGCATATGTACCATTGGGGAAAACCTGATGAACCTTGTAAGGCCCCATCCACTTTTTCTTGAACTTCTTCTGAAAGGTGAAGTCAAGATAACTCTCGTACTTCATCACTAGATCACCCTTCTCAATATTCTTAGTTGGTTGAAATTTGCTACCCTCCTTTCTCGTTGCTTCGCATAAAAATCCACCGCTGCCTCATGATCCATCTTCAAAGTTTCGAGACTTGTAATCCTATCCTGCAAAATATCTTGATGAGTTTTATCAATTCGCCATAAACCTTTGAGAACCCCTAGTTGCACATGCATAGGCAGGACCGCTTCCTTGCCATATACCAACTCGTATGGAGTGAAGTTGGTTGCCACCTTATAAGAACTCCTGTAAGCCCACAAACATTTATCAAGGTTAGATTCACACTCTTCAACCTGCTGGTATATATACTTCATAAGAATCTTGACTATCTGCCCATTTGCACTCTCCACCAAACCATTGCATTGCGGGTGGTATGGAGATGAAAATCGATGTTGAATCCCCAATTTGTCCACCAGAGCACGCACCAACTTACTTCTGAATCCCTGTCCTCAATCTGATATAAGCACCCAAGGCACTCCAAAACGACAACATATGCAATCAAATACAAACTGAGCAACATTATGCGCATTTACCTCTTTGACTGCTTTAGCTTCGACCCACCGTGTAAGGCAGTCTATTGCCACTACCACATATTTCTTACCACTTGCTGACTTGGGAAATGGACCAATTGCATCCAAACCCCACTTTTCAAAGGCATCATGTGCGATGATAGCCCCTTGTTGCTCGGCTACTAGTCGTCTTTCACCCATCACTTGGCACTGATGGCACGTCTTGCACTAATAGTGCACATCTCGCACCACAGAAGGCCAACAGAACCCACTTCTTAAGATACAAAACAAAACTTGACTCGTACCCTAATGACCTCTTTCCTCATGGCATTGCTCCAAGACCATGCCAATCTCTTCTTTGTAAAGGACACGACGTAGCACCCCATCTCGACCGTGCATCATAAGATCTTCACCAACAAGAGTGAACCTCTTAGCCTTTTGAACAACTCTCCTCTTTTGTAGCTTGGAAATCCCGCCGGAGCATTGACCTATACTCAAGAAATCATCAATATCCTTCAAAGTCTCTCTACCTACATAAGTGGCCGGCCCCACATGCAAACTCAACACTTGAGTCTGAACACGACTGCTAGCAAAATGATCTGCTTCCTGGTTTTGTTCTCTTCTCACATGTTTGAACTGCACTGCTTCAAAAAACTTCAACAGCTTCTTTATGGAAAAAAACCAATTCTTGAGAGAGTCCCTCTTTACCTGCCATTTGCCCAAAAGTTGTTTGATAAATAATAGAGCATCACCTTTTACAACCAACCTCAAAATGCCAAAGTCAATGCACTGCTTGAGTCCCAGGTGTAAGGTAAGATATTCTGCTTCTTTGTTGGTATGCACCTCCTCCAAGTCGTAAGCTTTGGAAAAAATGATTGTGCCATGTGGATCCTGAATAACCACACCTCCACCTGCTTTCTGTGTTACTCATGTATAAGCACCATCAAACCACATTGTGAAGGCCTCTTCCAAATCAGGTTCTTCCTTATCCTCCTCTTGTACCACCCTTCGATAAATTGGCAACTCAACCTCCTTGTTGACCAGGATGTCCGCCGAGTGTGATCCACTTTGAACTCAAACTCAAACTCTTGAAGCTCGATCACCCACTTTATGATTCGCTTCCCTGGCTTCAAGTGTAGCACCACTTCAGAAATAAGATTGTTAGCAGTCAATACATAAAACTTCCGAACGACCAAATATACTTTAAACTTTCTACAAGCAAAAACCAAAGCCATAACCCACTGCTCTGCCTCCGTATATGTAGATTCACCTGGACTAATGACCCTGCTTTTGAAATAAATGGGCTTATAACTCCTGTCTACCTTTTGTGGCAATATTGCTCCAATAGCCACCGTTCCCACCGTCATAGCAATATAAAAATCATCCTCATGATAAGGAGGACACACTGTAGGTAATTGACATAGAATACCTTTCACTTTATCAAAGGCCTCTTGAGCTTCCTCATCCCAATGAAATCCATGCACCTGTTGGACCCTTTTCTGAAGAGGGTAGACATATTGAGATAACATCCAAAAATCGGGATAAATACTTTAACTTATGCACGAAAGAAGCCAATTTCGTTGCACTGGTTGGAGGCTCCATAAGAACCAATGCTTTCACCTTCTTTGGATCTGCTTCAATCCTATTCTATGATACCACATGGCCTAGCAACCGAACCCTTGGTTGTACTAGCTTGCTCTTCTTTGGATTCAACTGACCTCCTTCTTCATCTAGCCTTTGAAAACACAACCTTAACTTGGACAAATGCTCTGCCCTGGAAATATAGCTACCAATATCATCCATAAACACAGGCTGATGAACATACCCAGATCAGGCCCGAATACCTTGTTCATCTAATCTTGAAAAGTCGCATACGCATTCACTAGTCCAAAAGGCATCCTCCGGTAGGCAAAGCAACCCCATGGAGAAATGAAGGTAGTCTTCAACTGGTCCTCCAAAGCAATACCGATCTGAAAATACCCTGAAAACCCATCCATGATAGAATAGCGCTCATGTCCGGCAACCTGGTTTAAAATCTCCTCTTGAAAAGGCAAAGGGTAATGGTTCCGCTTGGTTGTAGCATTGAAAGGCTTATAATCTACACATACTTGCCATTTTCCATTTTTCTTCGGGGTAATGACAACAGGAGAAACCCACTCAGACTCCTTTACTGGATATATAATACCTGCCTCGAGCAACATGTGATCTCCTGCCATAGAGCTTCTTTTTGAATATCCCCCAACCTTTTGAGCTTTTGTACTTTTGGCCTGTATCCTTCTTTAAGCAGAATCCGATGCTCCACTCCTTTAGCTCCCCTCAAATATTTATACTCCGTTGCAAATAAGTCAGGGTAGGACACACATAGGTCCATGTAGCCTTCTTTCTCTTGCTTTGTTAAATCGGAACCTAGCATATCTTCCACCTCTTTAGCTTGCAAACTACAAACAGGAACTTGCATACCTCTCCTTGCAGTGGTAGAGTCTATTGTGACCCCGAAAAAATCTGTATCCAACTTTAATAAATCCTCATCACTCTCCTCCTCTTCAACACTGGTCAACCCTTCATCATAAGTAGACTCCATCTCGTACTCATAGCTGGTACCGAAATCTTGATTATCTCCACCTGCTGAGGGATGAAAATTACTTTCCCTAGTCTTTAGATCCAACACAATCTGTCCGCCATTTTCCTAATCTGGCAAGGTAAACACCCTGGTCCCCCAATCTTGTTTGGATCCAATTGCCAACAGCCATGGCCTCCCCAATATAATTGGATAAGCATTCTCACTTGCTTTCATGACAAAAAAATCAATTAAGCATTCAATTACCATAACCTTTACCTTCACATCCTGTGCCACTCCCAAACAATGAGCTTTGGCATGATTAGTCATCCTCATTCGCACATTGGATCTAACAACAGCTTTAATGCCAATATCCCTCATAGCCGACTCCATAATAACACAGACTTGGGCACCACCATCGATGTAGGCTTGAACCTATTTCTTCTTCTCGATCAAAACATCCACCACCAGAAGCACATCGGTCGGGCTCCCCACTTTTAAGGCTAGATTTTGTACTGTATGCACCTCTCCTCCCACTCATGGAAGCCTTGTGCTGACACTGGCTGACCATTGCCTTCTTAACTTAGGGTTCAATGCAAGCAGTTGCCCAAAAGTGATGTTAGCCTTATGGTTTTGAACATCCTTACCAAATCATACTCCGGATTGCCGCGTCCCAACTGAAAATCCTTTTGGGTAATTCTTTGTCTTCGCCCTCTTCTGCTTGGCTCTGGCTGCTCTCTTCGTTCATTTACCTTCTCTTTCACCTTCTTGGCTCTAATTTCACGCTCCGTCTCAGTCTCCCTCTCACGTCGTGCTCTTTTGTTGGCCATGATGTCAACTCCTGCCTATCAACACCAATAATGTTAACCCTGGGTATCTCATCATTACCTGATGGAGCCGCCTGTGCCTGGTTTTCAACCTCTTGCTGCCCTCTTTGGCCGTTAAATTGTGCTTGACCATGACCTCGACCAAACAGAGGATACATGCCGCCCCTTTTCTTTGGTGGATGAGGGCAATCTGGAGCATAGTGGCCCTCTTCTCCACAATTGTAGCATCTGCCAGGAAATTTCCTAGCTCTGCCTCTTCCAGTCCTTGTGACCTCTGTCCATAACACTTAAACGCGACTCTTGCATTTGCTCAGACAAGTCTTGAACTGTACGTACCCATTGTTGAGGAACGGTTGCTGCCCCTCGATTGGGCTGATTCTCCGCTTGAACTTCTTCTCTCGGGCTCGAAGCCAGATTGGGAACCATCGCCTCATATCCCAGTGCACCTTGCTCGATCTTCTTCTTGATTTTATGGATTTTAGACCGCACAATAGCAACTGCCCCGTTGTAATTCTCCGGGCCCTCGAAATCCACCTTTTCACGAACTTTGGGATGTAAACAAGACGTAAGCTTTTCCAATTTAAAGTACTCACCACCATTGACCAACTGCATGGCCATCGTAAAATCTCTCCAGCACTCTTCGAAGCGAGCGAGGAAGATGCTAAATTCCTCATTCACGTCCTGCTTCAAATTCTTCAACCTTGCATCCAAGTTGATAGGAGACACCTCTTTCCAAAAGTCTTGTAGAAAACGGGTCCGTAACGCCGGTCACATAATTCCTGGCTCTCCCTCCAACGCATAGAACCATGTCTTAGCTTTTCCCTACATCAAGAACGGGATCGTTTGCATCTTGCTAGCTTCAGCCCGCATATGCAGCGACAGCATATACAACTCAAAATCGGCCATCCATTCTTCTGGATCTCCTTCTCCATCAAAAATTGGTCCATAACTATGTGTTGCCATCTTTCCTTAATGGAAATAACCGTCTTTGATCAACAGCGATGAGCAATCAGTTGCTCCTCAGTGGGGGCACCACAAGATGGAGAGGGGGATCAGGGAACACACCCAGCACACAAAATACTTTCCTCTCTATAGCCCAGGGATTCCAAAGCACCCCTAACCTCTCAAAAAACACCTTCAAATTGGCTTATTTGCACTAACAACTCCGCTTTAGCATACAAAGCAACTACCTCACACCTTGCAAAAAACACCTCAACACAAATGCACCCACACTGCTCAACTCACCCTTTCCGACACACAAAAAACCCTTAATCTTCCCTCTTGGTAGCACCTTTCGAGCTTCAGGCAAACCCTCTGCAAGCAATGGCCAATACACGAAGAGTGAGAGAAGAGGAGGGGAATGGGGAGAAGCAACACACGAGATTGGGGCAAGTGAATGGTATTATTGCATAGAGAGTATTACAACTATTGTATGCAGCTTCAATGGCAAGCTTAGCAACACACAAGCTTCAAGCTTTCACTTACTCACACAGGAAAAAAATCCCTCAAATTTTTGCATTTACAACCTTTTATAGGGGTACCTCTAGGAGGCCCAAAAAAGAAAAATGGGGTGATCTTCCATCTCATGCACTTCATTTGGAGCTTCTTTTAGCATTTGATTGCATTACCAACACTTGGCATATGTTATTTTTGGACATACTTTCATGGTGTACACCTTGGCTCTTTCCGTTTGGCCGGCTGGAGTTCCTCCTCTCTTGGCCTTGGAGTGCCCTTAGCCTTCCACTTGTTGGCACCTCTTTCTGCAATGGGACCCCTCCCCCATCAAGGCAATAGCGATGTCGCTATTGAATGGGGGGGGGGGGGGGGGGTACAACCCCTTATCCTCAAAAAACTTTGGCCGCTTACGGGAGCGGGCAACGGCCCTTATCTCCTGCCATGTCCTCACAGAATTCCACCGCCATGCGTCAACCCGCAGGTGTGCCACCTCACTTGCTCTGCCCAAAATCGCCGCCGGACACCGTAGTACCGCCAACTGCTCATAGCTAAGGGAAGGGAGCTCCACTCACACCCCTTGGATACCATTGGAGAGGCCAGGGCCCTGCCTATATACCATGGCCCTCAACGTTTTCACTGCAGATTTGGATGAAACAAGTGCCACATGGCGGCTCCTTATGCACCAAGCCTTTTGAACTTCAAAAAAGTCCCTTCATTTTTTTAAAGCACAAAAACCTTTTGGCCTGCCTTTGCCTAGCTCCCATTTTGTGCTCATATCTTCTATTGCCAAGCTGTAAAGCCCTTTTGAAACTCCATCTACCTGGCTACAATCACCCTCTCTGTATCTGCACTTTGACTCCTTGGCATCCTCGAACCAAGGCTTTCAAAAAGTGGAAAAATCATCTGCAACCTGCTTTGGACAAAGACACCCAAACTTCCGACTGCCATATCTTTCCGCTCCGGACTCTGTTTGGCATGCAGTCACTTCTTGCTAGCTCCGTATGATGTACGTTCTGCTATGGAACTTCGTCGAGGCTCAAGAGACACCAGATGGCACATTTTCCAATGCAGTCAAGTGGGCTCAGACCCGGCCCCTGGAAAAACTTCCAATGACCATATCTTGCAAACCAGGGCTTTGATCTGCAATCTGAAAATACGGGTAGGCTCCATGAATTGAGCTCTACACATCTATACCCCAAGTTCCGCTTGGACCACCTGTCCCCAGTTGCCCTGTCTGGCAAAAATCTACAAACACACTAAAGCTTTGACCTTCAATAACTTGGGCTCCGTAGCTCCGTTTGATGAGTTGTCTGGACCTGTTCCTTCATCACTTCAAGCTCTTCATTTATAGACCCAAAGGCTTCACTATTCATCTTCTTCACATGCTATCCCAATTAGCCCCTTGTGGAGCCTTCCCTTGCCTATAAGCCGCATCATGCATACACTTCCGCTGCTATCTATCATTCCATGAACTTCCTAGCTGCTTCATCCCTTTGCCATGCTTCTGCTTGCCTGTACACATCTGTCCATGCCACCTTCTAGAGTCAACACACTATGGTTGCACCATCGGCTATGAACCTCTCCTTCTTTAGGAACTCTGCACCATCACCAGGGTTAGTACCATATCTCACCCATACAGCCCAAAGACGTAGAAACTCTTGTTTATACACGTAGTAGTCATCTAAGTCTTTTTGTTTGTGAGAAACAATGTCTTTCCATAGCTTTTGAGTGTTTTGGGGATCAAAGAAGTATCTCTTAAAATGATTCACAACTTCCATGTAATTCCCTTTAACTTCCTTAGGCAAAGAGTCAAACCAAGTGCTTGTTACCATATACATGTGGTAGTGATGTGTGTGAACACACTAGGACCACCAGGGCATTTTTTCCCTCTTTAGGAGGTTTTTTCCCCCGAGCATTGTATATACGCCCATCACTCTAGGGCTATCTATCTTTCCAATGCATACTAAGAAACACACTCTCTATTGTGTGCCTTGAGCTTACTTCGTCTTCTCCAAGCTGTGTGTGTTTCTCTGCAACCCTAATTCCAACAATTGGTATCAGAGCAGGTCACGTCCTCCCGGGCTTAGTCGCCAGCTACTCCAGCACATGCCTGCTCACTTTCTCCGATTGCAGTGAGCTTTGGCGAGCGTTCGCAGGTCGACAAAAATTTTGGGAGCGCTCGCAGAGCTTGGTATGCTCAGAATTTTGATTTGGGCTCATTTCGGCCTCCGTTTCCACTATAGGCAATACTGCACAGGCTATTTTGTCATTTTGTGCAGAATTTCTGTCAATGTCGTTTTCTGCATAACAGGTGCCTTATAGTCTTCTACGGTTTGTGCTATATAGCACAGGTTGTTTCCGCTCCGTTTCTCCTATTTTCAGGAAGTTTCCACATCAGGTGCAGCATTTACCATGGCTGACAACAACAACACAGATGTGTTCAAGATGTTTGCTGTTGAGGACAGGTTGGATGGGGACAACTACCCTATGTGGGCTTATATGATGCAACATGTTCTTGTGTCAAAGGGTGTCTGGAACATTGTGCAGGGCATTGATCTACGTCCTGGTTCTGAGGATGTAGGCGATGTTGAGGATGTTGCAGGTCTTGCTGCAAGGATTGCAGCTGTTAGAGTTGTTTTGCATTGATTGCGTTGTCTATGAAGTGCACCATTGTTCCTCACATCCGTTCAGCAAAATCTGCAAAACAGGCTTGGGATATTCTAGCAGGTCTTTATGCAAGCCGCAATGAGGCTAAAATTGCTTTGCTGCGTAAAGAGCTGGATTCGAAGATTATGCATGAGGAAGATGATATGGACACTTTCCTTGCTAGTGTCAAGGATATCAATGAGCAGCTTATTTCTGCAGGTGAAGTCATTTCAGACAGTTCCCTTGTGTAGACTATTCTTGATGCCTTACGAGATTCCTACCAGACTTTTGCTAGTACTTGGAGACTGGTGACCCAAGGAGATCCTGAAGTTGTCAAGTTTGATGCATTATGCACATTGCTGTTGCAAGAGTCACTTTCTAGAAAAAACAGGACTAGGCAGCGTGTAGTTGAACAGGCTTTTATTGCTTCTCAAAGAAAGGGTGGTAATAGTAATGCAACCACTTCTTATGGTTCTGCTGCGAGTGACAAAAATTCTGTTCCTAATGCTTCTGCTGGCAGTACTTCATCTGGTAATTCTAGTGATAAGGGCAAAAAGAAGATGCGTTGCCATTATTGTAAAGCCAATGATCACTTGATCAAGTCGTGTCCTAACTTGAAGGCCAAAGAGGCTAAGAAGAAAGAGGGTGGTTCCACTGCAAATGCTGGTTCCACTACAAATACAGCAATTGTTGAGTCTTCTGTGAAAGGAGACTGTGTTGCTGATGTTGATGCAGAATGGGCTTTTAGCGCAGAGTGCACTTACAATCCTGCTGTCCATGATGCATGCTTGTCAGTGCTGTAGATTCACATATGTGGTATTTGGACAGTGGTGCTACAAAGCACATTACCTCACATCGTGAATTGTTTACCTCTCTCGAGTCTGTCCCTCATGGGAATTCAGTCACTTGTGCCAACAACGCCTCTTATCCAGTTTAGGGAGTTGGAAAGATTGTGCTCACTGCTGCTAATGGCAGTTCCTTCACACTTGTTGATGCACTTTATGTACCTGGGATCAAGAAGAATCTCTTATCTGTATCCGCACTTGCTAGACTTGGACTTGTAGTCAAATTTGTGGATGACAGATGTACAGTTCATGATCTCAGTTTTGGTGATGAAATTGTTGCAACTGGGCTTTTGTTCCGTGGGCTGTATAAGCTCACTTTGCATGACAAGTGTGGACAAAATTTTGCAAATGCTATTGCAGATTCAAGGGCTATTTCAGATGAAAAACTTTGGCATGCACGTTTTGGTCATCTGAATTTTGCCAGTTTGCTGCGTTTGCAGAAATCTAATATGGTTGCTTCTTTGCCACCTCTTGAAGCACCTGTCAAACATGTTTGTGAAGGCTGTATTTTGGGTAAGATGTAGCGTTCTAAATTTCCAAAGGATGGTTCAGTTCGGGCCACATGCAGGTTGCAGCTTGTGCATAGTGATGTTTATGGATCCATGCAAACTCCGTCCTTGGGAAATTACCTGTACTTCGTGACTTTCATTGATGATTACTCGAGGCATGCATGGGTATTTCCGCTTAAAGCGAAGTCCAAAGTTTTTATGTGCTTCAAACAATTTCTGGCTATGGCTGAAAATGTCTCGAAATGTACTATGGGCACCCTCCGTTCCGATCGAGGGGGGGAGTATATGTCTCATGAATTTAATGCATTTCTAGCTAGTCGTGGGATAAAACACCAATGTACAGTGCCTTATACACCTCAACAAAATGGTGTTGCTGAGAGGAAAAACAGGTCACTGACGGAAATGGCACGATGTATGGTCAAAAGTCAAGCTTTACCGCATTCTTTTTGGCTTGAGGCCATCATGTGTGCCACTTATGTACTTAACAGGTGTCCTACAAAAGCTTTGCAGTCTATTACTCCATATGAAGCATGGCATGATAGAAAACCTTCTATTGAGCACATACGTGTTTTTGGCTGTTTGGCATATGCTTTGGTGCCACAAGTGCAGCGTAGAAAATTGGATGATAAAGCTGTCAAATGTATTTTTGTTGGTTATAGTGCTGAAAGCAGAGGTTACAGGTTGTATCATCCGCAAATAAAACGTATTCTGGTTTCTCGGGATGTAGTGTTTGTGGAAGATTATGTTCAGCCCTTGCTGTCATGTACTAGAGACAATAATGTAAGCTCACAGGACAATTATGACACTTTGTTGCCTCTTTTCAGTGGTGGAAATACGAATGTAAGTTCCAATGAGGCAAATGTACAGCCTATGGGGGTTTCTGAAAATGTTTTAGATCAGCCTATTACTGATGTAGATGTACATGATGTACTTGATGAGAAAAGGGCTGAAAATGAGCACGCTAGAGCTATGCCAAAATGGTTGGTGCACACTTTGCGTGACAGTAAATTGGATCCACCTTTGTCTAGTCGTACTCGTTCAGGCTCTCGCCATGCATCTTATGCATCAGATTGTTATGCTTTGGCTATGTCTAGCATACATGATGTTGAGGAGCCTCTGACTTTTGATGAAGCACAGAATTCAGAAAATTGGATGGCTGCCATGCAATTAGAATATGATGCACTTATAGAAAATGACACATGGACTTTATGTGTTTTGCCTCCTGGCAAAAAGGCCATTGGTACGAAGTGGGTTTACAAGTTGAAACGCAAGCCCGATGGTGAGATCGATTGCCATAAGGCTCGACTTGTTGCAAAGGGTTATGCACAACAAAAAGGCATAGATTATGAAGAGACTTTTGCTCCCACTTGTCGTATGACTACTATGCATTTTCTATGTGCATTGGCAGCTCATTTCGGTTGGGATGTACATCAATCAGACATTGTTACTACTTTCTTGAATGGTGACATATTTGAGGAAGTTTATGTAACACAGCCTCGCGGTTTTGTCATAAAAGGACAAGAGGACAAAGTGTGAAAATGTAACAAGGCTTTGTATGGGTTGAAGCAATCTCCTCGTGCTTGGTATGAGAAAGCTGACACTCATTTGGTCAAACAAGGCTTTAGTAACAGTCCAACAGAAAGCACATTGTATGTAAAGCGTGAGGGTGATGTATTTCTCATCGTGGTTCTTTATGTTGATGATTTGTTGATCACTGGACCAAATGAGAGACATATTGCTGAATTTAAGGCTGATTTCAATTCTACTTTCAAGATGAAAGATTTAGGGCTGTTGCATCATTACTTGGGTATACAGTTTAAGCAGTGTGATGGTGGTATTGCCTTGTGTCAGAAAAGTTACATAGAGATTGCTATGTAAGTTTGGACTTGAGGATTGAAAACCTATTGCCACTCCCATGGAAACAGGTTTGAAGTTGAGTCTACATGATGCTGGCGATCCTGCTGATGTCAGTCTTTACCAAACTGTTGTTGGCTGCCTCATTTATGTATGCAACACGAGGCCGGATATTCAGTTTACAGTCTCATAGGTCAGCAGATTTATGCATAGCCCAAGGTCTAAGCATTGGCAGGCTGTCAAGAGGATTTTCCGCTACCTTAGTGGCACTTTACATCTTGGCTTGTTTTATCCCAAGGGGGGATCATTGTCGCCAGACTTACATGCTTTTTTGGACTCAGATTGGGCTGGTTGTTTTGACATGCGAGTGTCCACAAGTGGTTTTTGTTTCATGCTTGGCAGTTCATGTATATCATGGTTGAGCAAGAAGTAACCTACTATGGACACTTCGAGTTGTGAGGCTGAGTACAGGGCAGTCTTCACAGCTACGGTTGAGTGTGTATGGCTCAGACGCCTTATGGCTGATTTGGGTGTTGGACAGGACACTGCCAACACTATCTACACTGACAGTCAGAGCGCATTGGCAGTTGCGAGGAACCCAGTTTTTCATGCTCGCACAAAGCACATTGAGGTGCATTACCACTATGTCAGGGAGAGGCTCTCAGCAGCAGAGATCAGCTTGGCTTATGTGCCAACACAGGACAACCTTGCAGATCTTTTCACAAAGGCATTGTCTCGTGAGAAGCTTGAAGCTTTCCGCAAAGCTTTGGGCTTACTCCCCTTTGTGGTCTGATCATGTCCTGAGGGCATGGCACTTCCCTTTACTCATGTGCCAGCTCTCGTTCACCGCATCACTCCAGGGGGGATTTGTTACCATATACATGTGGTAGTAATGTGTGCGAACACACTAGGACCGCCGAGGCATTTTTTCCCTCTTTAGGAGGTTTTTTTCCCCGAGCATTGTTTATACGCCCATCACTCTAGGGCTATCTATCTTTCCATTGCAGACTAAGGAACACACTCTCTATTGTGTGCCTTGAGCTTCCTTCGTCTTCTCCAAGCTGTGTGTGTTTCTCTGCAACCCTAATTCCAACAGTGCTGGCATGTTTCCTAAGGACCACCTCAAACATTTCTACACGTTCTTGATCAGTTACTATCCTCTTGATATGGCAAGCATCTTGAAATTTGCTAAAAATAATTTTGCATCCTCTCCAGGATCTCCAAAGAAAAGAGGATTATTATCCGGATAATTGGCGTTGGGCCTCCATTGAATCAGTTCAAAGTGAGAACACTTTTTTCTTTTTTCTTTCTTTAAAAGATTTACACAATATTATTTTCTAAATTGCAATATATTCTACAACAAAATAAAAATATTCACATCAAATGACCTATGATAATCAATAAGAGGTAGGATGAGAGGGTTTGGTGACTCTAGAATTTCTCCTACTCTTTGGACACCAAACATGAACACCATATGTTGTTGAAAATGGATTTTTCTACTAATTGCAATGTTTATTCTAATGTGTTGAGTGAAATGGAAGGGGAAAACCTTATTCCTAGAACATTATCCATGGTCTATGCATGACCTAATTCTTAAAACAAAACAAAAATATAGACGTCCAAACTAAGGTTGTACCTAATGAGAGGTAAAATAAAAGGATTTACTGAAGTGTTTATCTCAGCCAACCTAAGAGGGCCCAAAATTCTATGAATTACTCGTTGAAATTGCAACCTAGTACTAACAATTATGCGCACCTTTTGCCTTGCAATGGGAATTAAAGGATCATACAAATTCTCATGATTCATGCAAGCTACTTGCTTATGCTAAAGGTTGAGCCTACACAAAACATACACAAGCCCTCCTCAGTGGGGGCACCAAAATTGAGCCGGTTGGGGGTTGGCAACAAGAGAGGCGACCTCTAAACACCCCTCAGGGCTCCCATGCTGCTCAATTGGGGCTGGGGCAACCACAAGCACAACACAACAAAAAACCCACAACCAAACCCAAAAAGGATAGGGGCACTACCTAGTTATGGGATGCGAACTAGGATGCAAGAGAGATTTTGTCACAACCAAGAAGATGCGCCATAAAACACACACAAGAAACCTCACAACAACACACACATAAAATGGACTAGAGAGAGATAGAGCAAAGGGAAAAGATAGAGAGGAATGGATCTTGCGTAATACCTTATTTGTCACTTGCAAAAGATATGGTTTGTTATTGATGCTATTGTAGAGCTTGTACAAAACTAGCTCAATGCTTAGTGAATACTAAACATTGCCAATACATACACACACACTTTCTTATGGTGTGGCAGACCTCTGACCACAATACCCTCTTACAATGGACACAAAATTGGCAATGGAAACACATTGAAACACTTTCTAAAACAAGGATTAAACGATATAAACTCAAAATACACAAGTCACCTTGAATTCACCATACCGTATTGCACAAGTGGAAGGACGAATATTTGAACGTCGAATCACGCCTTTGATGCCCCAAACCGCAATTCATTGATGATGAAGGAACATATACAATAGTGGTTTTGAGATTTTTTAACTCACTCTCTCTCACTTGCAATGTGTAGCTTGAAGCTTCTCTTACACCAAAAGTGAAGCTCACAAAGTGGTTGCTACGCCTAAGTCTCTCCTCACGCATAGAGTGTTGGGGTGCTATGTGAGATATTGAAGGTTGTTTTACAAGAAGGAGAAGGGCCTATTTATAGGTTGGAGACCCCTCATTAAGATTATTGGAAATCCTAATTTACTATACTAACAAATCAAGATTATTATTATTTTGAATATCAAAAGATTGCGGGCCTTCTTTGTCTTCTTGAGTCATGGATGTGGGCTCAAAAGAGAACATTATTGATGGTAGATAAGGTGAAAGTAAATTTTTAAGTAAGGAGAGATAGAGAGAGAGTTATTATGCACATGTCTTGAAGGTGAGGTGTCCTTTATGGTTAGGTCAATGGCTATTTTGTGTTAGTATGTTATTGGTTAGTGTTAGTAATCACTAGAAGGTTAATGATATATTTACAATGGGTAGAATAGGGTGGATGGTTGAATGAAGTGAGGAGATCCTTGTGATGGTGAATATTGAAGAAGTTTTTGACTTACTTGTGTAAGTTCTCAAAATGACTATCGATCTTCTTCTTCGTCTTCTCTTCTTTACGCCACCGCCGCTAAGATTGATTATCGCGATGAAAATGGAAATTCGGTTGATGAGATATCTTAATTTGCAGAGTTTAAGCATGGTTTACATGCTGAATTTTATGTATATAGAGAAGGGGTAAGATGGACTTGTACTTTGTAAGTAATAGAGAGAGGCATAGAGATGGTGTATGTACATGGAGAGCTCATATGAGAGCTATGGAAGTAAGAGGGGAGGTTAATGGTGAAGAAGGTGAGAGAAACCATGAAAAGTTGAGGTTTGAGTGAGGGATTGAGAGGAATGAGTGTGTGTGTGTGTGTGTGTAGAAGTGTGGAAAGAGGTGAAATAAGACTATGGGCTACTTGTGACAAAAGTCGGCAGACTGGGGTCCACTCACAAAATCCTAGCTCAAAAATGGTTGCTCCAAAAATCACCAAAATGTTTGAGGTGGTTATTTAGCTCTTGATCCACATTTTCTCTTTTGACCACTGCTCCAAATTTGGAGTAGAGATGGATATAAAAAGTCCCACCAAAATACCTGTTTTTTTCACAAAAAAGACTTCAGTGGCCCCCCTTTTTGTTGAATTTTCATTTGACTCCAAAGGTGAGCCCCTTCTTGCATGAGAGAATGACCTAATTGATTCTTAGGGTTTTGAAAATATGCATGATTGTGGATTATGCATAAATATAATACATGGATATGATGGGAAAAAACGGGCTAGTATATATAGACAATTTATGGAATCTAGACTAGTGTCAGCTATATATAAATATAAAATGGAAAAAAGAGATATATGAAAATACAAGTAATCAAATGAGGGGACCCTCTTTTATATTTTTTATTGAAGTATATCTATGTACAAGAGATAAGAAAAAATGCCTTTAGGAAATAGGAATTTAGTGAAAGACAATGACTGACGGTGAAAGGTATTTTTGAGGTTTTTCCTTGGAGTGGATTCTCGCCCAAAAATAAGAGAAGCTTGCATGAAATGATGTTTTATAGAATACATAGGCAAGAAAGATTATGGTATGGTGAGTCAATGTACATAGAATACATAGGAAAATAACGCACACATAGGTAGATATATTTAAATAAATACCAAAATAATTATGAAAATTCCCTATATTTAGGCCCTATGTACAATGAAATATATACACAAAAATGGGCCATAGTATATTTTAGTTTTTTGATTTTATTTATTATTTTGTTTCAACTAGTCCAATGACTAGCTAGTTGAGGGTTTTAAGAAGATGTGGAAAAAGTGTCCTAACTCACACACACCTATGTACAATGAAAAGGTAAGAATAAACACAATGTTTACTATGGTAGGGTGAGGTAACTCACTATGGTAATTACGGAGAGCCGATAAACAACTATCACTACATGGACAACTTATGCATGCATTCTCTCTTGAAAAACAACCATATAGAGCATCTGAAGAATATCTTTGAGAAATGAGGGACTTAATGTATTTGCTAAAATCTGGAGGAATGTCTCATTGTGTTAAGAGAAGGGAAGATTTTGAGGCACTTTCTGGACTGCACATGTGCCCTACAATCAGAACCTCTTTGGCACCAAAAGTTGATTTTTTCCCTGAAAGTGTTAAGTTAACTTCTTCAAGCCTGGATAAAATAGCATCACAGTCAGCAATATGTTGAGCAACAAAATGTCGGCACCCCCTCTGATCTTTTACTTCATCTTTTGAGCCTTCCTCATAGCGGTAGATCATCAATGAAAGGCATAGTAACATGTGGGATAAAGTCCCTTAATACCTTATTCATGCCGTTCATCATATGAGCTACAGAATTAGTAGCACCATGTGGCAGAGTGCACATCCTTACCAATCCGAGAGGTGTACGCATCATAGTAAGATCCTTGCTCTCCAAAGCTAACTAAAATTGATCATATCCAGAATAAAGATCACCCATAGAGAAAATTGACCTACCTGCAGAAGCCTCAGCAAACTCATCCACAATTGGGCCGGTACCCACATTGCGGATTGTTACCTTATTAACAGGCTGCATATCCTATATGAACCTTAAAGTACCATTGTTCTTTGGAACAGTGAACCATAGATTAGAGTATGGTGCACATGATGGTTCCAAGATTCCCATTGAGGTAGTCCCTAGGAAAGATTCTAGCACTTGGTTTGACTCTTTGCCTGAGGAAGTTAAGGGGAATAACAGGGAAGTTTTGAATCATTTCAAGAAATACTTCTTTGATCCCCAAAACAATAAAAAATTATGGAAATACATTGCTTCTCATAAGCAAAAAAAGACTTAGATGACTACTACTTGTACAAGCAATATTTTCTATGTCTTTGAGCTCTATGGATATGAAATGTTTCGTATCCTGGTGGTGGTGCAGAATTTCTAAAGAAGGAGAGGTTCATAGCCGACCTTAAGGTAAAAGTTGAGGCGGGTGCACCTCCTACCTTTGATGCAGCGAAAACTAGGGCTGCTGAGAAGTATAGGAATCTCAAGTGCTTAAGATGAGATGTTCGAATAGAAGGTCTAAGACCCAAAGGTAAGTCACAATCATCAACATCTTGGGATCTTCCTAAGGTAACGGCTGAAGTGATTCAGAAGTTAAATGAATCTTTAAGCAGATTGTCAATTCACCTTGCACAAGCTGTAGGTCCAAAGGGACAAGCAAAGAAGTCAGAAGAGAGAGAGCCACAACCTAGAAGAGTCTTGCAATGTTGGAATTGCAGAGAGTCTGGACATGGGATGTATAATTTTCCTTGGCCTCGTGGGGAGCCAGGGAGACCTAACTTGAATTAACCAGTGATGAATGTAGGTGAAGGAGCTGTTCAACAACCCAGGATTCTACAAAGGCCAAATGGACCAAGGACACCTCCACAAGGGGTAGAAGGAGTTCCACCTTTGCCAGATCCAAATGTGCATGTGGTGGAGGTGACAATTTTAAATGAGGTTGACATGGAAGCAAATGGCATTAAGTGTGGACAAGGAAAAGGTAAAGAGAAAGAAGGTGTCACATCACAGAGTGACCATGGACGAGGCAAGAAGGCAAAGGAGACCAAGGAAGCTAAGAGGACTCGACGTTTTATCAATCTCCAAGACTTCCCTCTTGGACATGGTATGGCTCCATACAACCTGTTGGAAGACATGCGAGGTAAAGGTCATGATATCTCATGGATTTAATTCCTTGGATTATGTCCACAACTTAGGAGAGAGTTAATAAAGACAGTTAGCACTAGAAGAAGGACCAAAGAAAATGTTCATGCTGTTAAAATTGCACATGCCCAAATGATGAGGATATTACACCTGTGCTACATTGCTATATCAAGGGAAACTAGTTAGGAAGGGTCTAGTGGATGGTGGTGCACAAATTTGCATCATGACAAAGGACCTTATGCAAAGACTAGTCATGCATATTCATGAGATGCCTGAAATCAAAGTGACAATGGCAAATAATAGCAAGGCTACGTGTTTGGGAGTTTGTAAGAATGTTTCTGTGGAAGCTTTTGGCATTAAGAAGGCTATTGATTTCTATGTTATATCTACAAGGGGAAATGGCTATCCATTTATCCTAGGTAGACCATGGCTAATGAGAATGCGAGCTTTGCAGGATTGGGAAAGTGGAAAGTTGATTTGCAGGAATGAAATCACAATAAGGTTGTCTTTGACATGAAGGAGCTATGTCAAGAGGAGCTCCAGGAGGAATCTTCTCAAAGTGAAAGCGGGGATGATTGGACTGATGACACCTCGGAAGAAGAAAGCAGTGGTATCACTACGGAGGAGGAGTCATCCATTGAAGTCATGAGTGTAAGTTTTAGGCCAAATAATGAAGAGACATATTGCCAAGGTTTAGAAGAGGTAGGCCCCCAAGAGAACCAAAGTTTGCATGATGAAGAAATGCTAGATGGTATGTTGTCAAAGACTCTTACTTGGGATTGTCTCAATTATTGTCCAATGGGAGGGTATGTCTCAATTATTGTCCACTCAACGAGGCAACAAAAAGGGATTATTTTCCCCTCCCATTTCAAGATGAGACTCGTAGTGAGGTAGCAAGTAAGAAAAGTACACGGCATGTGATGGCTACTCTGGTTACTTTCAAATAGGTATTGCATTGGAGGATCAATTAAAAACAACCTTCATCACCCCTTGGGGTTGTTTTTCTTTAGAGTCATGTCGTTTGGTTTGACAAATGCTCAAGCAAAGTTTCAACGATTCATGAACATGGTGTTTCAAGCATTTTTTGGGAAGTCTATTAGAGTATTCATAGATAATTTTTGCACATATAGCTCTAAATTATTGCATCTACAAAAGATAGAAGAAGGCTTGAAGAAGCTATATGATATGGGAGGTCAACTCAATCCTGACAAGTGCCACATAGGTGAGGATGAAGTGATCTTGCTTGGTCACAAGGTTTCTTCCAAAGGCCTTGAGGTGGATCCAGCAACGTCAAAAGCTCTCATTGAGCTACCATCACCAAAGAGCCTTAAGGAGGTAATTTCATTTATTCAAAAGGTGAAGTACATGTCACGCTTCATTCACTTGGCATTGGAGTTACTTCACCCCCTCCAAACGTTTCCACAACATGTAGAGTTTTCATGGTCTGATGAGCTTGAAGAGTACTTTTCTTGTATAAAAATGATTTTGGCGGAACTACCGACGCTCATGCCTCCACGTTGGGAGTTTACATTCTTTGTTAGCTCAAGGGTGTGCAAGGAGACATTGGGTGGAGTATTGTTGCAGCAAGATCCTCATAGCACTAGGATGCGGCCTTTCTACTTTTCTAGACGGGTCATGAATGCACTTGAAAAGGATTACACAAAAGCAGAATCTATGATGCTTTCTCTTGTCTTTGCAGTGAGAAAGTTTAGATCCTACCTCCTACCAAAACCCTTGATCATATTCACTACTGAAAACTTGTTTCCTTGGTGTCATCTCAAATGACACTAAGTCCCAGGATTTCAAAATGGATCATGGAATTGCAAGAGTTCCAATACTCTTTCAGAGTAGAAGATAGTGTACGTGCACAATTAGCAGGGATATCACCTATAGAGTGCATGAAAGGGACATCAAGGTGCCTGAAGTGAAAACCCTACTACAAGAAAAGCGGGGGAGGGCTTGTGTTGCTTGATTCAAATGGTGAGGTTGTTATGAAAGAGCATGTGAATTTTCCCGGTTCCACGAGAAACAATGAAGTAGAGTACGACATACTAATCCATGCTTTGTAGATGTGTGTACGACGTCTCATGGTAAAAGGGGATGCACTTCTCATGTGAAGCAAATTCTAGGTATCTGGGATTGTAAGAATGAAAGGCTAAGGTAGAAGGTTCATGCCATCCGTAAACTCTTCAATAAATTTGAAGAAGTACAATTGTATCATATTCCTAGGAAACAAAATAAAGATGCCGATTTGCTTTCCCAAAAAGCAGTTGCATGTGTTGAGGGTGAAGTGTAGGTCATCATGGTAGCAACAGTGATAAAGCAACCAAGGTACCAGGGGATGGAGTCATTGGCTCCCATTGTGAGCTACATTTTAGAGGGCGAGTTTCCAGAAGGTTTCACAAAGGCTCAAAAGAGGAGGCTCACTAAGAAGGCAAGTTCGTATTTGTTTTTGGAAGGTGCCCTCTACCAAAGAGGAAAAGATCAAGTTTGCAGGAGAATACTGACAACCAAGGAGATTCCAGCCGTTCTTGAAGGTTTGCATGAGGAAACATGTGGTGTTCATTTTGCATATGAACTCATTGAGAAAAAGATTTTGCTTGCCGGGAATGTTTGGCCAACCTTGCACATTGATGTTCAACATTGGTGTAAAAGCTGCCACAATTGTTAGATTAATGGAAACAAGCACTTGTTGCATGGTCCAGGTCAGTTAGTCCTTGCAATGGTTCGTTTGAAAAATGGGGCATTGATGCTATGGGTCCATTGCCTAGGACTAAAAATGGAAAATTGTATATCTTGGTGGCCATAGACTACATGACTAGGTGGGTAGAAGCTCAAAGTGTGGCAAGAGTAAATGAGAGGACAGTTAGCAAGTTTGTGTACACTCACATTTGTTGCAGATCTGGCACACCTTTGGAGATCGTTTATGATAATGGTCCAGGATTTAGAAAGGGCTTGCTCATAGAAGTTTGTGATGAGCTTCACATTCTACATCGGCATAGCACACCCTACTATCCTCGGTCAAATGGTTTGGTAGAGAAGGCTAATGGCATCATTGCAGAAATCATCCGGAAGATGGTAAAGAACAAGACAAATATATGGGATGACTTCTTGGATGGAGCATTGTGAGCCTATTGGACTACCTACAAGGAAGCAAGAGAGTTCACACATTTCCACCTAGTTTATGGTCAAGAAGCTTTGCAACCTATCGAGCTCAACATTCCAACAATGCGTCTTCATGGAAAAGTGGCACAAGGAGAAGAATAAGCATGGGAAGATCGTCTTCTCACCCTAGTATAATTAGAATGGAAACGGGAGGCGGCTTATGAGTGCTATAAAAGAAAGGTTACGCAAGTAGAGGACAAGCTCGACAAAAAGGTGAAATACAAAGGGATCAAGGAAGGAGATTTTGTGCTAAGGTACGATAGTTGCCTTGACAATTGCTTTGATGTGAAGTTCAATACTAGATGGCAGGGTCCCTACATTGTGAAGAAGGACTACTATTCACGCTACTATCAACTCATGGATTTGGATGGCAAGGAGCACCCCAAGAAGGTGAATGGGTATCGGTTAAAGCCTTACTTGAGTTGAGTTCTACCAAAGGATCCACAAGAGCATCGAACAGCTACAATACCATGTAAGTCTTTGAGCTTGGTACTACAAGATGAATATTCGATTAAGGCACCAAATATCACGAAGGATCAAAAAACACTCTCATTGGAAGATATGCCTTTTGATGGTACATGAATGTACCATCATCTAGGGGAGGGCTAAATGATAGCCGTTTTTTTGGCTCTCATAAAATATTTGAAGAAGCCATTTCACCCCACAAAAACACCCTAGCACAATGACTAGGCTCGGGCTTTTAAAACCTATAAATAGAGCCCTTCTCTCCCTTGTAAATCATCACATGATCACACTACACCACACCATTCTCCATACATAACACACCACTCTTCAAGCCTAGTTGTGTAGAGTGTGTGCATTGTGAGCGCTCTATTCTATCACTACACATAGGTGCATGGAGAAGCTTGAAGCTAGTTATGCCATCTAGAGGAGTGAAGTAATTCCATACTCTTCATCACACTTGTAGCCTACTCTTGTGCATAAATAAGAATCATAGTTTTGGGTGCAATTGTATGCAAAAACTATGACTCTTCGCTCCAAATTTACTTGACAAGTTGGCTCATTGGGTAGTTGAAGGTATATTGTCCTTGAAGTATGTTGTGCCATTTCATGCTTGGCGGTTGGAGGGCTTGTTGAATTGTTTGCCTAAAATGTCAATTGTAAGAGGGTGCTCGGTGAGAGGGTTGCCGTGACCCTAAGACAATCTGTGTATTGGCAACAAGATCAAGTTTTGTGTTGTCTCTCTGTTTCTCACCAAGATTTTGTGCATCTAGTCTTTAAGGCTAAGACTGAGTTGCTCAAGGTGATTTGTGCTCTTTACCTCACTCTGGTGTGGTGAATGGTTGTGTTTTGTGTGTGTGGCTATCTTGCATTACCCTCTCTTTGTGTGTTTGAGTACAGAGAGATATCACGTGCGTCCTTGTTCGCATCTACAACTAGGTGGTGCCCCTTTCTTGTTTGGTTTTTGGTTGTGGGTTGTTGTTCTCTTTGATTGTGATTTCCCCATCCCCCAATTGAGGATCACAGGAGCCTCAAAGGGTGTTTAGAGGCCGCTCTTCTTGCCGCCCACCTCGGACCATCTCCATATGTTGCTAGATGATGAGTTAGCCAAAAAGACAATCCTTGGAGAACCTTGGACTCACACTTAAAACGTTGCAGATCATGCACTACATAAAATACTAGGTTGTCCCAATAACTTTTATGCATTAAAACCTCCGAATATTTTTGAAGTTTTCTAAGTGGTTGTATGGATCCCGTGACCCACTATGTTTCTTGACCCATTTTTGGAGATCTGCTAGTCTGACTCTACGGTTATTTGATTCCCATTTTCAACATGGTTGGTAGATTAGTTATTGATCCAAGAGGAATGGTAAGGAACTAAGTGAGCACTTTTCCTTCTAAGGTCATCCCAAACCCCTCAAATTGTGCGTGAAAGTTATTTATGCATTCAGATCCTATAATTTGTTTTAAGATCGCTTAGTGGTTGTACGGATCTCCTAACTCACTATATTTCTTGATTCATTTTTGGAAATATGACGTGTTGACTTTACAGTCGTGTTCTGATCTCGCTCTTGTGGATCGTGTTTCATCTATTAGGCCTTCAAACCAGCTTCTTGGTGTAACTCTAGTGGACCCTTCTTGTCCTAGTGTCACTCGTTTTTCTCCGATTAAAGGTTGTTTCTGCTTCTCTAGCCCGGCTTTCATCATTGAGGGGGTTTGGCCTTGGTGGTGCTTACTCTTTGATTGGACATGTTATCATAGGCTCCTTCATTTTTCCCCATATTCTATTCAGTTTAAAGAATTATCCTTGTATTGACTTCTCGGATTGAATGTCCCCGGTATGGGCTGCTCAACCTTTGTCATTATAACAAAATTATTGCTATAAAAATACCTAAAGAGGTGTGTGGGAAGCTCTACTAAAACCTTCTCTTTTATCTTGAAAATATACAAAATTTTCAAGGGTGTCAAATATCCAGTTTTGGCATGAGCAGTCCTAGCCAAATTGTAACATTGTTGTCTTCCCAGGTTGTGAGTGGGTAAATGCTTTAGAGCTTTAGTGTCTATCAAGTTGTATCCCTCTAACTCTAACATAGGCATTCCATCCTTTGTGATCATATTTGGAACTGTAGTGTCAACTTTCAACCCCTATCAGTCTATCAGATCAAGATCTTGTATTTTGAGGTATTGCACTCCATTTTGATCCATGTTTAAAGTATATACTTGTTCTCTCTAGACTCCTCCTCAACCTCAATTGTATGGTCATCTAACCTCGCAACAAGCTCTTCATTAGGATAGAAAAAAATCAATGCTTTGTACTTGTTAGTGTTAAAGAAGGTCATAATATGCTTGGACTTAAGTGAGGTCCCAACCCTTGATTCAGTCAAAAAGGAAGACATCTCAAAGTTTGAGTCGGAGTAAGTGTATAGCACTTGTTTTGATCTCCTTTTGCTATAAAGTCTAAAGGTTTTCATTGGTTTACACTATGTTCCATGAACATTCTGTAACTCCTATTTTCTCCCAACATGCCAAAATTTCTCAACACTCTACTAGATCATATATGGGAGTTATTTTGCGGAACTCCTCGAGAGGGTGTGGCAATGAGAGACAGTGAGAGAGCTCATATTTTGACTATGCTAAACAAGTTATCACAACTAAGATGTACCCAAAAGAGTACCTCTTTTCACTTTCCTTGAAACTAAATGGATGACATAACTCGTGAGCAAAGTATAATTTTATTTGACATGTTATCGTTTTCATTAGTAAACAAACCCGCCATAATTAGTGTTCAAGGTTGAGAACCTGACTTAAAACTAGCCGTGAACATGCTTTACCTTATGTTACAAAAACTCCAACTAGAGAAATACATGCTTTCTAATTGGATTGGTTCGTGCTAAAGTACACACTTTGAATATCCTTTAGCACAAGGTTACAATTGTACTTTGCCTATCCTCTTTGGATAAATGATAGTACCGAGGTGTGTTTCCACACCATTTAGAGATAGTTTTTCAAAATGACTGGTAAATAGGGATCATCATGCTTTACAACATTGCTGAGGAATAAAAAATGTAATACATAGCTTTTGTGGTTAATGTGAAAGATCTACAAGAACCTAAACCAAGCCATGAACTCTATTGGTTATTGCTAGATCTATGTCATGAATGTGCATGATGCTTCCAATCAGCCTTTGCTAAACACTAAGGCCCATAACACCTAGTCTGCATTTATTTAGCAAAAACACATCCAAACCTACATATCCATGACCGTTCTTGCCAATAATTATGGAGAACAATATGCTCATAGGTCACAGAGAAAGAACTAAATACTTTCCATGTGAAAGCCGTGAGAACATATTTGGACTATTATAGAATGTGAAATCAATCACATCTAGGTACCAAATGAAACATGTTCATTAATTGAACATAGCCTTGCTACATGTATAAACAAAAATCCATTAGAGTTGTGTAATAACAATTATACCTTAACAAGTATGACTAGGTATCTGCTGATAATTTATGACCAGGGAAATTGTTCCTAATACGACATGCTCAAAATGGTTTTATAAATGGATTTGACCAGCACCTAGAGACTTTGTCATGACACATAATTGAAATAGAGGGTGCTAGTGTCATTCCTAGAGACTCATATTCTCCACATGTGGAATATGTCTCAAATAAGGATGTGTGAAAAAAAAACATACTTCAAGTACAAGATGTACTTGTCTATGGAGGTACCTACAAACACTTTGCAGCTTGAGTGAGAGGGACCCTCATTAACTTTGCTCCACATTGGCTAAACCAAACTCCATGACTTCCTAGACCACGTTGTATCCCATATGACAATATGTGCCAAAGAAAACCCTATATATAGTTCCATAACTACTTAATGCAAAAATAAATTTGGAACATTGCGGCCCAAAATTCTCTCTCCTACATGATCTTGTCATGTATCTAAAGAGAAAAATGGATGAAAGCATTCATGCTTATTCAACCGGTTGAAAAAATTCAAGCAAAGCATATTCAAAATGTGAATAAAACAAGACGGCCTTGTTGGAATTAGGGTTGCAGAGAAATGCACATAGCTTGGAGAAGACAAAGGAAGCTCAATGTACACAATAGAGAGTGTATTACTTAGTGTGGAATGGAAAGATAGATAGCCCTAGAGTGATGGGCGTATATACAATGCACGGGGAAAAAACCCTCCTAAAGAGGAAAAAAATGCCCCGGGAGTCCTACTGTGTTCACACACATCACTACCACATGTATATGGTAACAAATCCCCCTGGAGTGATGCGGTGAACAAGAGCTGGCACATGAGTAAAGGGAACTGCACATAGCTTGGAGAATACAAAGGAAGCTCAATGTACACAATAGGGTTGCAGAGAAATGCACATAGCTTGGAGAAGACAAAGGAAGCTCAATGTACACAATAGGGTTGCAGAGAAATGCACATAGCTTGGAGAAGACAAAGGAAGCTCAATGTACACAATAGAGAGTGTATTACTTAGTGTGGAATGGAAAGATAGATAGCCCTAGAGTGATGGGCGTATATACAATGCACGGGGAAAAAACCCAGAGGAAAAAAATGCCCCGGGAGTCCTACTGTGTTCACACACATCACTACCACATGTATATGGTAACAAATCCCCCTGGAGTGATGCGGTGAACAAGAGCTGGCACATGAGTAAAGGGAACTGCCATGCCCTGAGGACATGATCAAACCACAAAGGGGAGTAAGCCCAAAGCTTTGTAAAAAGCTTCAAGCTTCTCACGATACAATGCCGTTGTGAAAAGATTTGCAAGGTTGTCCTATGTTGGCACATAAGCCAAGCTGATCTCTCCTGCTAAGAGCCTCTCCCTGACATAGTGGTAATGCACCTCAATGTGCTTTGTGCGAGCATGAAAAACTGGGTTCCTCGCAACTACCAATGCGCTCTGACTGTCAGTGTAGATAGTGTTGGCAGTGTCCTATCCAACACCCAAATCAGCCATAAGGCGTCTGAGCCATACACACTCAACCGTACCTGTGAAGACTGCCTTGTACTCAGCCTCACAACTCAAAGTGTCCATAGTAGGTTGCTTCTTGCTCAACCATGATATACATGAACTACCAAGCATGAAACAAAAACCACTTGTGGACACTCGCGTGTCAAAGCAACCAGCCCAATCTGAGTTTGGAAAAGCATGTAAGTCTGGTGGCAATGATCCCCCCTTGGGATAAAACAAGCCAAGATGTAAAGTGCCACTAAGGTAGAAAAAAATCCTCTTGACAGCCTGCCAATGCATAGACCCTGGGACATGCATAAATCTATTGACCTCTGAGACTGCAAACTGAATATCTGGCCTAGTGTTGCATACATAAATGAGGCAGTCAATAGCAGTTTGGTAAAGAGTGACATCATCAGGATCACCAGCATCATGTAGACTCAACTTCAAACCTGTTTCCATGGGAGTGGCAATAGGTTTGCAATCCTCAAGTCCAAACTTGGATAGCAATGTCTCTATGTAACTTTTCTGACACAAGGCAATACCACCATCACACTGCTTAAACTGTATACCCAAGTAATGATGCAACAGTCCCAAATCTTTCATCTTGAAAGTAGCATTAAAATCATCCTTAAATTCAACAATATGTCTCTCATTTGGTCTAGTGATCAGCACATTTTCAACCCTTTCCTCATCAAGTACATCATGTATATCTGCATCAGTAATAGGCTGATCTGTAACATTTTCAAAAACTCCCATAGGCTGTACATTTGCCTCATTGGAAATTACTTTCGTATTTCCACCACTGAAAAGAGGCAACAAAGTGTCATAAATGTCCAGTGAGCTTACATTACTGTCTCTAGTACATGACAGCAAGGGCTGAACAGAATCGTCCACAAACACTACATCCCGCGAAACCAGAATACGTTTTGTTTGCGGATGATACCACCTGTAACCTTTGCTTTCAACACTATAACCAACAAAAATACATTTGACAATTTTTTAATCCACTTTTTTGCGCTGTGTTTGTGGCACCAAAACATATGCCAAACAACCAAAACAACGCATGTGCTCAATAGAAGGCTTTCTATCATGCCAGGCTTCATATGGAGTAATAGACTGCAAAGCTTTTGTAGGACACCTGTTAAGTACATAAGTGGCACACATGATGGCCTCAAGACAAAAAGAATGCGGCAAAGCTTGAGTTTTGACCATACATCGTGCCATTTCCATAAGTGACCTGTTTTTCCTCTCAGCAACACCATTTTGCTGAGGTGTATAAGGCACTGTACATTAGTGTTTTATCCCACGACTAGCCAGAAATGCATTAAATTCATGAGACATATACCCCCCCCCCTCCATCGGAATGGAGGGTGCCCATAGTACATTTCGAGACATTTTCAGCCATAGCCAGAAATTGTTTGAAGCACATAAAAACTTTGGACTTCGCTTTAAGCGGAAATACCCATGCATGCCTGGAGTAATCATCAATGAAAGTCACGAAAAACAGGTAATTGCCCAAGGACGGAGTTTGCATGGGCCCACAAACATCACTATACACAAGCTGCAACCTGCATGTGGCCCGAACTAAACCATCCTTTGAAAACATAGAACACTGCATCTTACCCAAAATACAGCCTTCACAAACATGTTTGATAGATGCTTCAAGAGGCGGCAAAGAAGCAACCATACCAAATTTCTGCAAACGCATCAAACTGAAAAAATTCAGATGACCAAAACATGCATGCCAAAGTTTTGCATCTAAAATAGCCCTTGAATCTGCAACAGCATTTGAAAAATTTTGTCCACACTTGTCATACAAAGTGAGCTTATACAGCCCACGGCACAAAAGGCCAAATGCAACAATTTCATCACCAAAATTGAGATCATGAACTGTACATCTGTCATCCACAACTTTGACTACAAGTCCAAGTCTAGCAAGTGCCGATACAGACAAGAGATTCTTCTTGATCCCAGGTACATAAAGTGCATCAACAAGTGTGAAAGAACTGCCATTTGTAGTAGTAAGCACAATCTTTCCAACTCCCTGAACCGGATAAGAGGCATTGATGGCACAAGCGACTGAATTCCCACGAGGGAGAGACTCGAGAGAGGTAAACAATTCACGATGTGATGTAATGTGCTTTGTAGAACCACTGTCGAAATACCACACATGTGAATCTGCAGCAGCAACTAACAAGCATGCATCATGGACAGGAGGATTACAAGTGCACTCTGTGCTAAACGCCCATTCTACATCAACATCAGCATTACAGTCTCCTTTCAAAGAAGACTCAGCAATGGATGCATTTGTAGTGGAACCACCCTCTTTCTTCTTAGACTCTTTGGCCTTCAACTTAGGACACGACTTTATCAAGTGATCATTTGCTTTACAATAATGGCAACGCATCTTCCTTTTGCCCTTATCTCCAGAATTTCCAGACAAATTGCTACCAACAGAAGCATTAGGAACAGAAGTTTTTCCACTCGCAGCAGAACCATAAGAAGTGGTTGCATTGCTGTTACAACCCTTTCTTTGAGAATCAATAAAAGCCTGTTCAACTGCACGCTGTCTAGTCCTATTTTTTCTGGAAAGTGACTCTTGCAACAGCAATGTGCATAATGCATCAAACTTGACAACTTCTGGATTTCCTTGGGTCATAAGTCTCCAAGTACTAGCAAAAGTCTGGTAAGAATCTGGTACAGTCTGCACAAGGGAAATATCTGAAATGACTTGTCCTATAAAAATAAGTTGCTCATTGATATCCTTGACACTAGCAAGGAAAGTGTCCATATAATCTTCCTCATGCATAATCTTTGACTCCAGCTCTTTACGCAGCAAAGAAATTTTAGCCTCATTGCGGCTTGCATAAAGACCTGCTAGAATATCCCAAGCCTGTTTTGTAGATTTTGTTGAACGGATGTGAGGAACAATGGTGTGCTTCACAGACAACGCAATCAATGCATGAGCCTGCACATCCTTAAGATCCCAACGAGCTTGTTCTGCCATAGGCAAAATAACTCTAGCAGCTGCAATCCTTGCAACAAGACCTGCAACATCCTCAACATCGCCTACATCCTCAGAACCAGGAAGTACATCAATGCCCTGCACAATATTCCAGATGCCCTTTGACACAAGAATGTGTTGCATCATATAAGCCCACATAGGGTAATTGTCCCCATCCAACCTGTCCTCAGCAGGAAAACATCTTGAACACATCTGTGTTGTTTTTGTCAGCCATGTTAAATGTTGCATCTGATGTGAAAAATCCTCGAAAATAGGATAAATGGAGCGGGAACAACACGTGCTATATAGCACAAACCGCAGAAGACTGTAAGGCACCTGTTATGCAAAAAACGGCACTGACAGAAATTCTACAAAAAATGATGAAATAGCCTGTGCAATACTGCCTGTAGTGGAAACGGAGGCCGAAATGAGCCCAAATAAAAAATCTAAGTAGACCAAGATCTACGAGCTCTCCCAAAATATTTGTCAACCTGCGAACGCTTGCCAAATCTCGCTAAAATCGGAGAAAGTGAGCAGGCGTGTATTGGAGAAGCTGGTGACTAAGCCCTGGAGGACGCAACCTGCTATGATACCAATTGTTGGAATTAGGGTTGCAGAGAAACGTACACAGCTTGGAGAAGATGAAGGAAGCTCAAGGCACACAATAGAGAGTGTATTACTTAGTGTGCAATGGAAATATAGATAGCCCTAGAGTGATGGGCGTATATACAATGCACGGGGGGAAAAACCTCCTAAAGAGGGAAAAAATGCCCCGACCGTCCTAGTGTGTTCACATACATCACTACCACATGTATATGGTAACACACCTATAAGAAAGAATTATTCCCCATCCAAGAAAGCCTAAAAGATTGCAGGGTTAGCTACTGCAGCATCAATTCTCTCTCGCTCTCCATAAGGATCATCTCATGGAATCTTCAAGGATTAGGTGGGCCCCAATTTCAGTGCCAGAGGGGACGATTACATAAGGAGCTTCAGTGATGCCTTGTGGGAGGAGAAATTGATCTTCTTATGCTATAGGATCATCATCTATGTGAGAGCCACATTAGATGATATGGTCATCTTTTGCGTGGTAGATATGAGAATTTTTGGTGAGCTACATTTGGACTTGGTGGTATCCAAGGAGAGGTATATATGACTACTGTGGACTCTTGATAGCACACGATTGTGGAAATAGGTATTATTGTGCCTGGCAGGTGTAGAGTCTCTGCCGCATGTAGAGAAATGGTGCATTAGGGGAGACTTCAACATGCTGGAGGACCTCTTTCACAGGATTGGAGGTAGCCATGCTACTGTGCATGGCACCAAGTTGGCAACATTGAAAAGGCTATCTATAAATTTGAGGGTTTTAGATGTTTGGAAACACTCTCCTTTGATGAGGCCCCCAAACACCCTGGCCTTCTCTCTTTTGGACCACATAGTAGGAGGACTGAATCTATCTCAGATAGATTGCTTCTATGCTAGTGATCACTTTTGTGACTTAGGGACAATTTTCATTTTGGGTGGGAGATAATTTTTGGACCATGCACCTGTGATCCTCATAGTGACAGATACAAAGAGGATGGGGAGCACTTTGCTACACATCCCTAAGAAGATCTTGTTGGACTCTGAGCTAAGAGAGTGAGGGATGGATTTCGATAGAGAGCTTGGACACACAAGAATCTCCTGTCGTGAAAGAGTGGCCTTTGGAATTTCTCAGCTTAGTTTTTTCTTCAGGAGTCTACGGTCCACCTGACTCCAACGAGAGATGGGGAGCAGCATCTTTGACAGGGTGTTGCATCCTTGGAGAGAATACCGGAGCAGCACCCAAACAATCCTTGGGTTGAGGAGCAGCTGCAATAGGCTTGCAAAGATCTTGCAAAGAGATTGCTAGCACAGAGGAGAGACGCCATGAGTTTGATTTCCATTGAGAGGCATCTCAATGGACCCAGGTGGGTGAGAGAGTGACCAAGGTCTTCTTTGAGATAGTGGGAAACCGGTGAGGCGGTCCGGGGCGGGCAATAAGAAGAGTGGCCTCTAAGCACCCGTCTAGGCTCCCCTACTGCTCAATTGGGTTGGGGTTGGGAAAAACAACAAACACACACACAAACCCGCAACTAACCCTACAAAAAATTGGGGAACCACCTAGGTCTCGATGCGAACTAGGATGCATAGAGAGAGAGAGAGGGAGTGTGTGTGTGTGTGTGTGTGTGTGTGAGAGAGAGAGAGAGAGAGAGAGAGAGAGAGAGAGAGAGTGCTTAGGCTGCTTTGAAAGGTATCTGTAGTGATCAACCAAACACAAATATATATGTAAGAAAGAGAGAGAAGGGGGAAGGGGGTGCTTGTTGCACTAATACCTTCTTACAAATCTTTCATGACCAATCAAAGTGAGATTAGTATTTGTTCAACAGAGCTTGAGTAAATTAAACCGCAACACATCACAAGAAAAGCCACCCCAATCACTGTCTTAAGGCCAGGGGAGTCTTCTCCACCCTGTCACCCTCTTACAGTATGTGGGAATTATGGCTAAATTGATAACAACACCCGGAGACAAGCTATCAAAAACTTGACTAAAACACCAAGACAATTACACATCATTGTTGTCCATGACTTCACCTTGGAAGAGAGACAAAGTATCCATGCTTAGTCCAAATCCACCCTCCTTGATTCAACAAATGTTGGGCTTACACTAGTAGAAGAAATGATAGGTTTCCTACTCTCAAATTTAATGATCACTCTCTCTTACAATGGAATAGAGCTCCGTTGTTAAACACCCCTATTACAACACATACATATGCATAAGCCAATGAGACTCCACTCAAAAGCTCCTTCTCAAGAGGTTGAGCTTGGCTTCTCAAGCTATATCATCGTGCTCTTGCTTATGGATTCCCCCCTTTCGTGCTAGCTACACCCTCCTTTTATAAAAATTTTGAGGGCTAGGGTTACTCCTATAACCATGGTTGGGTTAGATTTTCAGCATTTTATCTATTTTTTCTTAGAAATATCAAGAAGTTGGTGGGGATGGATGAAGAAAAAAGAGAGGAGAGAAATGGAGGTGATAGGACTTTTCATAGTGGGTTAGTGTTAGTAGATTAGTAGAGTGAGTTTTTTTATTAGATTACAAATGGAATTGGATATTTACAATGGGAGTATCCATGTAGGATACAAATAAGGAATAAAAACTCTTAAGAGCCTAAGAAAAAATGGATTTCTTACAAGGTTGATGCTCCAAATGTCTTGAGTATGGCCAATTTTGATGCTTGTTGACGGTCCACTAGCTTTGACGGTGTGTTTTTTCTCCACTCTTGACCTTCCTTGGGAGCCAAGGTAATTGAAGATGAGCAATCAATCACCATGATGCTGTCTTTCAAGTGAAGAGGCTGAATTTTGTGGTTTTTTTAATAGATATGGGTAATTTGGATGAGGAAAAATGAGACTAGGTGGTCAATTTTGGAATGGAAGTGTGTGTAGGAGGCATGCGTTCACCATGGTTTCTCTTATTCTTCAAGGTTGAGGAGAAGGTCAGTAGGGTGCAGAGAGGAGGGGTGAGAGAGATGGGTATGATGAGTGGAGAAAAGTCTGTGTGAAAGAGAAAAATGATAAAGTGGAAGAGGGAGTGTGGCTGCATGTCATGGGCAAACTAGGGTCCACCAATAAAATCATAGCTCACAGCTCATAGCTCAAAAAAATATGAAAACATTTGAGGTAAAATCTCAACCCATGAGCTCCAACTTTTATTTGTATCACCTTTTCAAATTCAGAGAGCAAGTGACCTTTAAAAATTCAGAAAAACCAACTGTATTTTTCCACTGCACAAAGTCCTCGTGGGGTCCTTCTTTGGATGATTTTTTCGAATGCCTCCAAAAGTGAGCCCTCCATAGTGCATGCATGCATGCCACATATACTTGACCTTATTTTGTGGGTCTATAATTAAAGATATTGTTGAGATTATGATATAAGTGAATAGTACAACTAAGGAAATCAAATATTGAGGGGTCTAAAAAATATGTACATGTCAAAATAAATCTCTCTCATTATGAGGCTACCATAAAAAGATGAATATTTTTGGTGTTCTAATTTTTGAGAGTAAAAGAGAATAGATGTAGGAAGGAAAAAACCACAATAGTGAAAAAATATACACATAAATAAAACTAGTTTTTTTATATTTTTGTTGGGGTGGAGTTACACCAAAAATAAGAGAAGCTTGCATGAAATTATCTCTATATGAAATAATGAGTATGCAAAATGGTAAGAAAAATTATGGTAAAGGTGAGTCAATATACATAGCATAAATAATGCACACCTAGGTAGAAATATTTAAATAAATAGCATGACTCCCCATTTTTTCTTAGAGTACTGGGACTTGCTTAGCTAAGATCTTTGTAGCGCTTTTCAATACATCTTCCTCACATGAGAGATGCCGGACGACATGAGTGAGGGCTTGATCTACCTCATTCCCAAGGAGGGTGGCTCCCTGGACGAAATTTGATAGTGGTGGCCCATCACCATCCTCAACTCAGCTTATAAACTTCTTGACAAGGCTTTGAGTTTGAGGATTCAGCCACTTCTAAAGAGCATTATACATGGGATTGTTTCTTCAAGGAGCGTAGTATCCTTGACAACATCTTTACTTTCTGGGATTCCTTACACACCTTCATGGTGAGGATTTGGTGATTCTTCTTCTCGATTTTGAGAAGGTGTACAGAAGAGTTGGCTGGGACTATTTGGAGGGCACTCTACATAGGATGGGCTTCTCGTATGCTTGGATCAAAGGTGTGTTGTCTCTTCACAACCAAAGTTGGTCCGTGCTGGGAAGTGTGCAATGCAATGTTGTGTATGCTGGAAGGTGGACGATGAAGGGCTATGGTTGGTATAAAGGCCCTAGGCGAGGAGGTCATGGTGCAAAATGTATGCCTAATCTCATTTTTTAGGCAAGGGAGCTCTAGAGATAGCCAATTGGAATGGAATGTCAAAGTGTCTAAAGTGCTGGGAAAGTACCCTGAAATGTAGTGTTCAAGAGGCTCTAGAAACCCATCTAGACGGCTCGTCAAATGGAGGTTCGGTGTAAAAGATGTGCTAGTTCAAAGTTGGAGGATCTTGTAAATCCCCGACAAGAACGAAAGACGGGGACAGGTAGCCCATGTGGTATTTTGACAGTGGTGCTACAAAGCACATTACCTCACATCGTGATTTGTTTACCTCTCTTGAGTTTGTCCCTCATGGGAATTCAATTACTTGTGCCAACAATGCCTCTTATGTGGTTCATGAAGTTAGAAAAATTGTGCTTACTTATGCAAATGGCAGTTATTTCACACTTGTTTATACACTTTATGTACCTGGTTTCAAGAAGAATCTTTTGTCTGTGTTTGCATTTGTTAGAATTGGTCTTGTTGTGAAATTTGTGGATGATAGATGTACAATTCATGATCTCAGTTTTGGTGATGAGATTGTTGCATCAGGTATTTTATGTTGTGGACTGTATAGTCTTAATTTGTATGAAAAGTGTGGGTAGAATTTTGCAAATGCAGGTATAGATTCTAAGGCTATTTCACATGCAAAACTTTGGCATGCACGTTTTGGACATTTGAATTTTGCCAGTTTGCTACATTTGTAGAAATCGGATATGGTTGCTTCTTTTCAGCCTCTTGGAGCACATATCAAACATGTTTGTGAAGCCTATATTTTGAGGCAAATGCAGCGTGCTATGTTTCCAAAGGATGAGTTATTTCGTGCTACATGTAGATTGCAACTTGTGCATAGTAATGTTTTTGGGCCTATGCAAGCTCCATCACTTACAAAAATGGCACAATGTACAGTCAAGAGTCAAGCTTTTCCGCATTTGTTTTGGCCTAAGGCCATCATGTGTGCCACTTATGTAGGACTAAAGAGGTGTCATACAACATATTTGCAGTCTATTACTCCATATGAAGCATGTCATGATAGAAAGCCTTCTATTGAGCACATGCGTGTCTTTTGTTGTTTGGCATATGCTTTAGTGCCACAAACACACCATTGAAAAATGGATGATAAGGATGTCATATGTATTCTTGTTGGCTATAGTGAAAAAAGTAAAGGTTATAGGTTGTATCATCCACAAAAAAAAGCGTATCTTGGTCTCACGTGATGTTGTGTTTGAGGAAGATTCTATTTAGTCCTTGTTTTCATGTACTAGAGATAGTAATGTAAGCTCACAGAACATTTATGACACTTTGTTGTCTCTTTTCAGTGGTGCGAGCTCGAATCTAAATTCCAATGAGACAAATGTATAGACTATGGGGGTTTTTGAAAATGTTACAAATTGTGAGGTCCCCACCCCGCTGTATCAACTAGCGGATTTGATGGTGAACCTGGTGGCCACTAGATCTATTGCGGAAGCAAAAGAAATGGTTCAGGGTTCGACTAGCGGACGATCTCTCATCACAAAGTGAGTCGAGTTCGAGCCTACTAGCAAGGAGATCTAGCTCCACCTCGCAGGGGAAGCGTACTTAAACTATCTAGATATCCTAAGACCCACCTTCCAAGAGCAGAGAAACCCCGAGTGCCTTTTTCCCCATGTTTCAGAGGCACGTACTCTCGAGATTTCACCGCTCTAGGGGCAATGAGTATTACTAATATCGAAGTAATCACTATGGGGACAGAGAGTTCCCGACCAATCGGGACCACCCATCTCGTAGGGATTGGCAACCTGAGCCAAGCCCCCAATTTCCACCTCCACACTCACACTTCCTCGTGTGACCTAATTACTACCACAAAGGTTGTTCAACATAAACATTCCTTGTTTAATTCCGAATCACATTGTTGGTTAAAACAGCCCTTCAACCAGTATTGCAAACAACACCAAGACAGAATTCTAGTAAAAATTCTACTCAAACTTATTCATAAAAATTCCAATGTTCTGGACGTACAACATCCCCCCTCCAGCGAGAGTTCACTCCTCCCGTTGTCGCCTAGCTGCACATACAACTAGGTATGTCCACCGCATAGAAAGCACGTCATGGACACTCCCACCGCATAGAAAGCAAGATGTGGGTTCCCACCGCATAGAAAGCAAGTCATGGGTATCCACCGCATAAAAAGCAAGTCGTGGATTCAAGAGCCCTTAACGAGGAACTCTGCCCCCTGTGATCAGTAGGGGGGTCAGGACTGATTCAACATTGGAAGTAAAATGAACATGTCGAGCTAAATTTTTCCCTAACAGACATTCTTTCCTCTTGCAAACAACATACCCATCAATCATTTCCTTCCTACTTTAGAACTTAATGTACAATGAATTCAATGCCGAGGTTTCCGTCGGATTTCTCCAACATGTTTGGAGATATGTTCATTCCTAGCTAAACGTGTGCAATGTTAATTCAAACGACTTGAATAAAATTATGACCCCCTCTTCCATTTCTTCTTCAATGGCCCGTGAGATGGCCGGTATTTGTTCCTCCATGGGAGCTATTCCCTTTCCATTGACATTGCTTGTTCCTGCCTCGCGGTCGGGGGCACCACCGAAGTGAGTTCTCTTAACGGGGGCCATTTTACTCACTACTTTGAATAGTTAGCTTGGAGAAAAAGCTCAGGTTCGCAAGCGTCACAACAACCCAATAGATAGATTAGTAACATCAATTATTCCCTCATATATGAGAGGTCTAGATTGTTCATATAGCAATCATTATGGATGACACATAATCCTATGGGAACCGGTTCTAAAGATAATTACTCGGCTTACATGATTGAGAATAATAGGATTTCACTAATGGGATTACCAGAGAGACGAATTAAGCACGATTAATCTCTTTCCTAGCAATTAGAGGTTGCAGAATCACCGCATGCATAGGTGTGAGAAAAACCACCTCTTAGAGACTTAATGACAGATTAATCTTACCTTAATTATATCTTAATGCATAAGAGAAATGAATCTAATTCAGCTACAATATGAATGCGTGATAGAAAGAGTGATTCTCATCAATCTACACAATTACCAGCTTACCGATTAATTACTATGCTACCTAGAGAGAGAAAATTCTAATAATCATGCACTAATCATAATCAAGTGTGATGAATGACTGGTAATTCAGCTATGGGATGATGATTAAATAACAGAATATGGTTAAGGAGAAATTAGAGAGTAATTATAGAGAATTACGACTAGGAATAAGCATAATAGACGAGGAATTTAGATGGTAATGAAAATAATTTACAGAAGGCATTAATTAATTCGTGGTTACCGTGATAAAGGGCTGATAATCTTCTCGATTCTCTGATCTAATCGAGCTTCTTGAGGTGAGAATTCGACATCACCTCCCGCCTTGCTTCTCCTTCAAAAGGTGTGTTACAGGCAGCACCTTCCCAGTGTGTATAGGTGTGTGTGTGTGCACTGTGTGTGTGTGAGCATATGTGTGTGTGTGTGTGTGTGACTAGGCCTTTAAATAGGCTCCTACAGGCTGAAAATCGACCAGCCTTGCTAAATGCATCTGCGGGAGCACTCAGCCCTTGCATGGCAAGTCTAGTTGCCTACCCACCAAGTGTCCAGTTGGTTTAGTTAACTGGTTCTCACACTTAGTTGCAAGCTTGGAAACTTCCCAAAGACTCCCACAAGGCAAGAGGGCGCCTCCTAGCTGCTAAAGCTGGTCTGGAGTGGCCTGGAACCTATTCCCGCACAGCCCCAGGCCCCCGGTGCCTCCCCGCTCAATTTCTGGAAAATTGATTTTAGGCTAAAACGGGTCATACGAGTCGGATTTTGATGCTGTAAATTGCTATAGCAAACTCTAACTAAGGCGTACTGGCCCGAGTACCTGCCATATTTAGCAGCCCCCGTGGTCCAAAAATGTATCTTTCAAATTTGGGATACGGGTGCAGTTTTTCGAGACAATCAAAACTGGACGGGTCGGTGACCAAAAAACTTACTATTTTTGGAATTTTTTTACAAAAATTATTTTAATTCACATTTCGAAGCTTTAAAACATTCTAAATATCATGGCACTGATAGAATTTGGAGAACTGCTAAAAATAGTAACTTTTTCCATTATATTCATTTCAGGGTACAATGGTGTTCTTTTTGATCGGGGTCAGAGAACTTACAACCTCCCCAACGTGAAAAATTTGAGATGTCCTCATCTCAAGAATGTGTTTGGGTAATCTTTTATGAGCGTCGGTTCGTCCTCCCAAGTTGCATCTTCTTCAGGGTAATCCTTCCACTTCACCAGATGCTCCGTGATAGTTCTGTTGCATAACTTCCTTTCCCTTGTTTCCAGTACGTAGTCAGGTTGGAGCTCGAGAACTCCTTGTGCTGGCATGACTATCTGATCTGAGTCCAATAATTGATCAAGGTTAGGAATATAGGGTTTGAGTAAGCTGACGTGGAACACATCATGAATCTTCAAGTTTGTAGGTAACTTTAGCTTGTAAGCTTGGTCACTCACACCCTTAATGATCTCGAATGGCCCACAATACCTTGGGCTAAGCTTCTTATATTTGCCTAGTGATAAGTTGCTTTTCTTTGGTCAGGCTCGTAGAAAAACCTTATCCCCTTCTTTGAAAGTTCTTTCCGAACGGTTCTTATCTGCATAGTGCTTCTGTCTATCCTGAGCTGCCTGAATGTCTTGGCGGATAGCTCTAGTCTGTGCTTCCATATCTTCTAACATCTTCCTAGAGGCTTCTACCCTAATGGTTGGATCTGAGAATTTCAGTGGTGCTAAACAGTCTTGTCCATAAAGAGCTTTGAAAGGTGACATTCCAATGCTTCTATGTTCGGAAGAGTTATAAGCATACTCCACCAAAGGTAGATACTGTAACCACTTCTTTGGCTCTTGCGAGCAATAGGCTCTGAGAATGTCCTTGATGAATTGATTAACTCTTTCAGTTTTCCCATCTGTCTATGGATGATACGCCGTACTGAAATCTAATTGTGACCCAATATATTGGAAAAGAGAAGTCCAAAATTTTGATGTAAACTTGGCATCTCTATCACTGGCGATACGCTTGGGTAGACCATGTAGCCTAAAAATCTCCTTGATGAATACCCGGCTAACATCTGAAGCAGTAAAGGTTGTCTTTACGGGCATTAGATGAGCCACTTTTGTGAGCATATCAACAACCACGAAAACAGAATCATAACCTCCTGTAGAAGGTTATCCTGTAACAAAATCCATACTAATGCATTCCCATTTCATTTGGGGTATGTCAAGAGGTTGAAGTTGCCCAGGTAACTTGATTCTTTCGGCCTTTATCCGCTGACAAGAAAGACACTGCCTCACATAGCGAAGTATGTCTCCTTTCATTCCAATCCAAAAATAACTTCTCCTGACCGCATGAAGAGTCTTAGCACAGACTGGATGTCCGGATGTAGGGCTATCGTGTGCTTCATACAAAATAGCCTTCTTTAGAGCTGGGTCTCTGGGTACACAGAGTCTATGTCTGTAGTAAATGCATCCTCCCATAAGAGATTAATCTTTAGCTTCAGGCATCTTATTCTGCTGAACTACTGATACTATACGCTGGTAATCTGGATCTACTAAAGATGCTTCTTTGATTCTGTCCCAGGTAGGGTTATTTGGAATAGAGATAGCTCCGAGAAAGGATTTTTGGCTAAGACCATCTGCAACTGCATTTTCCTTTCCTGGTCTATACTTTATGTTGAGGTCATATTCCTGTAATAGCTCTATCCATCGTCGTTGTCGCATATTGAGAATAGGTTGAGTAAAAATCCATTTTAAGCTCTTGTGGTCTGTCACTAGCTGAAACTTGCGCCCAAGAAGATAATGTCTCCATAACTTCAGCGCATGAATAACTGCTAAAAGTTCCAAATCATGAGTAGGATAATTCTTCTCATGATCTCTCAACTTTCGTGAAGTATACGCCACTGGTCTTCCTTCTTGAGTAAGAACTCCGCCTAGAGCAAATTTGCTAGCATCGGTCGCTACTTCAAATTCCTTACTGAAGTCTGTAAGCTTTAAAATAGGAGTTGAGACCAAGAATTCTGTTAGATTAGCAAAGCTAGACTCGTGCTCGGTCTTCCATTCAATCCTCATTCCTTTCTTCAAGAGTTCTGTGAAAGGTGCAGCAATATGTACATAGTCCTTGACAAAAACCCTGTACCATCCTGTTATTCCAAGAAATCCTCTTACTTCGCTGACTATGGATGGTTGAGGCCAGTCAACGATATCCTTGACTTTGTCTGGGTCCACTGAAATCCCTTCAGCCGATATGACAAATCCGAGATAGTTGACCTTTGGTGAGCAAAAAGTGCACTTGCTCTCTTTAGCGTAAAGTTGGTGTTCTCAAAGAAGATCAAGTACTTTGCGAACATGTTCTTCGTGGTCTGCCTCATTCTTAGAATAAATCAGAATGTCATCAAAGAAAACCAAGACAAAATCATCGAGGTAAGGTCTGAAAATATCCTGCATAAGTCGATTGAAGCTTGCAGGAGAATTTGTTAAACCAAAAGACATTACTGTGAACTCGTAGTGCCCATACCTAGTATTGAAAGCTGTCTTTGGAATATCTGATTCCTTGATCCTGATTTGGTAATATCCTGACCTTAGATCAATCTTTGTAAATATTTTGGCGCCGTGGAGCCCGTCCAAGAGTTCGTCAATCCTTGGAATTGGATACTTGTTCTTGACAGTTACCTGGTTCAGTCTACGATAGTCTATGCATAGCCTTAAGGTTCCATCCTTCTTCTTCTGAAAAAGAACTGGAGCACCCCAAGGAGAAGTACTGGGTCGAATGAGCCTTGCTCAATGAGTTTTCTAAGCTGTTCCTTGAGTTCGATGGCCTCTGGAAGTGACATCTTATAAGGTCTTTTTGAGATAGGTTCACATCCAGGGATAGTCTCAATCTCATGATCTACCTCTCTGTGTGGTGGAAGATTCGTAAGGTCTTCTAGGAACACATCATCATATTCCCTCAACCAGTTTGGTCGAAGTGAGGTATCCGATCGGTCCACTTTGTTGAGCTTAACCGCATAAATTTGTTGACCCTTCCTTAGTCCCTTCAAAAGTCTGCTGGCCTTAACTAGAGTAGCCCTAGGTCTCCCATTTTCCCCCTGGATTAAGTCTTCATTACCCAAGTTATCTCTAAAGGTAAAATTCCCTTGTGCACAATGTATGTGGGCCCTATTTTTCTTTAGCCAGTCCATCCCTAGTATCCCATCAAAGAATCCTAAGGGTAGGGTTCGAAATTGGTAGAAGTTGGGTGTTCCCCTAAATCAAAGTCGATTTTTCCTGCAGAATGTTGAGATACTACTTCCTTGCCGTTTGCTAACTCCACAACCAGCTTGCTTGTTGGGTACTTATCTAGCTTTAGCTTCCTCATGCATCTGGGTGAAAGAAATGAAAGAGTACTACCACAATCTATAAGGAAGTTAACTTTTTCACCTCTGAGAGATCCTGGCGTATGAATGACTGCGTATTGCTCGCAACCATTGGGATTGTCAATTGCAGCATGTAGGGTTGCTCTCTCCACTGCTTCGTTGCCCACAGTTGGTTTTACCACTGCTGCATTCACTCTGGCGGTAGCTCCACACCCTCACCCTCTGTTTATCCTTCCTCATCCTCCTCTTTCATTAGCTTGGCCACGCCCACAGGTATTCAAGGGTATGGCATTGACGTTGGTTGCCTGAATGTTCATGGGGCAATTGGATCTGTAATGTCCATGCTTGCTGCAACCATAACATCGAACATCAGGGAACTCCATGGTTGTGGTGGTAGCCACAATATGGCGCTGGTCATATGCTTGGTTGGCTGGTCTGTTATTCCAAGCAATTGTCCTTGCCCTCTTTGACCAATGATTCCTCCTGTTCTGATTAACCTTTTGTACTTCAAGAGCTAGAGGTTTGGCCCTCAACAAGGCATCCTATAGTGTTGTCGGCCTGAGAGCTTCCAACCAAATATTCAAGGGATCGATTAGTCCTTGGCAGAACCTCGCCACCTGTTGTTCCAAGGTCATCTTAGGAGCATATCTCCGAAGAGTGACAAACTTTGCATAATATTCTTTGACAGATGAATTCAGCTGCGGAAGTGAAAAGAATTCATTCATCCGCAAGGTTCTATAGGCAGGCGGTAAATAATGCCCCATTATCGCAGCTTTGATGTCTTCCCAGGACTAGGAAGATCCCTTAATATCCATGTCTCTGCAATGTTGCTTCCACCATATCTTGGCATCGCCAGTCAAGCGAAACATCGCAAGCATGGTGTGATTTACGGGTTGGGTCCCCGCAGCTTCAACATAGTCGTCCATGGCTTCCATCCACACTTCCGCATCTCTCTCCACATTTGCCCCCTTGCCCTTAAATATCGGAGGTTGGGCTTGCTTAAGGAGGAGCTTCTTCTCTTGCGCTGCCGAGTACAGAGCAACACGCAGTGCCTACAAAGGTTATACAAAATTCTTGATACCATTACTTGGATTTCAAAATAGACACGAAACTTTAAATAAATTCAAAATACCACTTTATCAAGAGACAAAGATTCAGAGACAAAAAAAACTTTATTGATTAAAATTTATTACAATCTAAACCCTTCAAGGTTTAGGATAACTGATGATCAGCTTATTACATGGCTTTATGGATTACGTATGACATACGCCTAGGAGATGGTATTCACAAGATGCACTACTTCGTTCGTGAAATAGTTCCTGTACTCATTCTTGAGTGGATAATAAACTAAGATATCAAGCCGGAATTCCTCTTTTGGTACTCCAAAGGTTTTGACTCTGTTTGTTGGGATCACATTGGTGACCTTGTCCAAGAGCCAGTCGTTGAGGGTTTGATTGGTGTCGTCTGAGACAGTCTAGTCCAATCGTGTAGGCACCAAGTAGAATATCTCTACTACCCTCAACTCTTCTCCCCAACGTATCTTCTTCAAATCGGTAGCCAGGCATCCTAGCTTCCGAGAGTTGATGTAGTAAACCCCTCCTGGAAATGTCCAATCAAGTTCCCATCCTTTATCAATGCGAGTGGAGTGTGGCGTATGAGCCTTCATCAGTATCTCCATGACATCTCGCCTAAACTGATAAACTGGAGATCTTCGAGCTTGCTCATAAATAAGCTCAAACACTTGGAACTTCCGATATTTGAGCACGGGTTCTGCCTGCAACACCAATGCAAGGAATTCGGATCAACTACCTATATACTTTTAGTTATTTATTTAAATATTCAAACAATACGACCTTATTTCCCAGCCTAACCTAGGCTCTGATACCAGGTGTGAGGTCCCCACCCCGCAGTATCAACCAACGGATTTGATGGTGAACCTGGTGGCCACTAGATCTATTGCGGAAGCAAACAAAATGATTCAGGGTTTGACTAGCAGACGATCTCTCATCACAAGGTGAGTCGAGTTAGAGCCTACTAGCAAGGAGATCTAGCTCCACCTCGCAAGGGAAGCGTACTTAAACTATCTAGCGATCCTAAGACCCACCTTCCAAGAGGAGAGAAACCCCGTGTGCCTTTTTCCCCATGTTTCAAAGGCACGTACTCTCGAGATTTCACCGCTCTAGGGGCAATGAGTATTATTAATATCGAAGTAAGCACTATGGGGACAGAGAGTTTGCGACCAATCGGGACCACCCATCTGGTAGGCATTGGCAACCCAAGCCAAGTCCCCACTTTCCACCCCCACACTCACACTTCCTTGTGTGACCTAATTACTACCACAAAGGTTGTTCAACATAAACATTCCTTGTTTAATTCCGAATCACATTGTTCGTTAAAACAACCCTTCAACCAGTATTGCAAACAACACCAAGACAGAATTCTAGTAAAAATTCTACTCAAACTTATTCATAAAAATTCCAATGTTATGGAGGTACAACATCCCCCCTCCAGCGAGAGTTCACTCCTCCCGTTGTCGCCTAGCTGCCCATACAACTAGGTATGTCCACCGCATAGAAAGCACGTCATGGACACTCCCACCGCATAGAAAGCAAGACGTGGGTTCCCACCGCATAGAAAGCAAGTCATGGGTATCCACCGCATAAAAAGAAAGTCCTGGATTCAATAGCCCTTAACAAGGAACTCTGTCCCCTGTGATCAGTAGGGGGGTCAGGACTGATTCAACATTGGAAGTAAAATAAACATGTCGAGCTAAATTTTTCCCTAGCAGACATTCTTTCCTCTTGCAAACAGCATACCCATCAATCATTTCCTTCCTACTCTAGAACTTAATGTACAATGAATTCAATGCCGAGGTTTTCGTCGGATTTCTCCAACATAATTGGGAATATGTTCATTCCTAACTAAACGTGTGCAATGTTAATTCAAAAGACTTGAATAAAATTATGACCTACCTCTTCCATTTCTTCGTCAATGGCCAGTGAGATGGCCGGTATTTGTTCCTCCATGGGAGCTTTTCCCTTTCCATTGACATTGCTTGTTCCTGCCTCGCGGTCGTGGGCACCACTGAAGCGAGTTCTCTTAGCCGGGTCCATTTTACTCACTACTTTAAATACTTAGCGTGGAGAAAAAGCTAAGGTTTGCAAGCATCACAACAACCCAATAGATAGATTAGTAACATCAATTATTCCCTCCTATATGAGAGGTCTAGATTGTTCATATAGCAATCATTATGGATGACACATAATCCTATGGGAACCGGCTCTAAAGATAATTACTCGGCTTACATGATTAAGAATAATAGGATTTCACTAATGGGATTACCAGAGAGACGAATTAAGCACGATTAATCTCTTTCCTAGCAATTAGAGGGTGCAGAATCACCGCATGCATAGGTGTGAGAAAAACCACCTCTTAGAGACTTAATGATAGATTAATCTTACCTTAATTATATCTTAATGCATAAGAGAAATGAATCTAATTTAGCTACAATATTAATGCGTGATAGAAAGAGTGATTCTCATCAATCTACACAATTACCAGCTTACCGATTAATCACTATGCTACCTAGAGAGAGAAAATTCTAATAATCATGCACTAATCATTAATCAAGAGTGATGAATGGTTGGTAATTCAGCTATGGGATGATGATTACATAACAGAATATGGTTAAGGAGAAATTAGAGAGTAATTATAGAGAATTACGACTAGGAATAAGCATAATAGACAAGGAATTTAGATGGTAATGAAAAGAATTTACAGAAGGCATTAATTAATTCGTGGGATTCGAGAGCACCTCCCTCCTTGCTTCTCCTTCAAAAGGTGTGTGTGCCGGCAGCACCTTCCCAATGTGTATAGGTGTGTGTGTGTGTGCACTGTGTGTGTGTGTGTGAGTAGGCCTTTAAATAGGATCCTACAGGCTGAAAATCGACCAGCCTTGCTAAATGCATCTGCAGGAGCACTCAGCCCTTGCATGGCAAGTCTAGTTGCCTACCCACCAAGTGTCCAATTGGTTTAGTTAACTGGTTCTCACACTTAGTTGCAAGCTTGGAAACTTCCCAAAGACTCCCACAAGGCAAGAGGGCGCCCCCTAGCTGCTAAAGCTGGTCTAGAGTGGCCTGGAACATTTTCCCACACAGCCCCGGGCCCCCGGTGCCTCCCCGCTCAATTTCTAGAAAAATTGATTTTAGGCTAAAACAAGTCATACGAGTCGGATTTTGATGGTGTAAATTGCTATAGCAAGCTCTAACTAAGGCGTATTGGCCCGAGTACCTGCCATATTTAGCAGCCCCCGTGGTCCAAAAATGCATCTTTTCAAATTTGGGATACGGGTGCAGTTTTTCGAGACGATCAAAACTGGACGGGTCGGTGACCAAAAAACTTACTATTTTTGGAAATTTTTTTACAAAAATTATTTTAATTCACATTTCGAAGCTTTAAAACATTCTAAACATCATGGCACTGACAAAATTTGGAAAATTGCTAAAAATAGTAACTTTTTTCATTATATTAATTTCAGGGTACAATGGTGTTCTTTTTGATCGGGGTCAGAGACCTTACACAAATCATTATTGATGAAGATATACTTGATGAGGAAAGGACTCAGAATGAGCAAGCTAGAGGTATGCCTAAATGGCTGGTGCATACTTTGCGTGAAAGTAAATTGGATGCACATTTCTCTAGTCGTACTTGTTCAGATTCTTGCCATGCATCTTATGCATCAGATTGTTAAGCTTTGGCCATGTCTATCTTACATGATGTTCATGAACCTCTATCTTTTGATGAAGTAAAAAATTCAAAAAATTGGATGGCTGCCATGTAATCAGAATACGAGGCACTTCTAAAAAAACACATGGACTTTATGTGATTTGCCTCCTCAGAAAAATTCCATCAGTAGAAGTGGGTTTACAAGTTGAAACACAAGCCTGATGGTGAGATTGATCGCTATAAATCTCCACTTGTTGCAAAGGGTTATGCACAACAAAAAGGCATAGATTATGAAGAGACTTTTGCTCAATGACCCTTTAGATTTGATGGTCAAAGACGATCTCAAATTGAACCCCATACAAATAGTGTATCCATGTTTTCAAAGAAAACGTTATTTCATAGAATTCTCTTTCATAAGTAAAGCTATCTTGCTAAGTAGAGTCAAATTTCTTCCTTTCAAATGCAACCCGTAGACTAACTATCACTACCCTATTTTCACGTACCCCATTGCATGAACTCAAAAAATCTCCCAATCACCCAACTCAAGTTGTCATCCAAACTCACCCCTTCCATCACTACCATACCCAAACAGTAGCTACCAACCCCATCCACTACATGCCATGCATGGGTGCACTAGAAAATGTCTAGGGCTACCTGCATGGCACACATACCACCAATCAAAACCCACTCAACCTACCACTCCACTCTTCTTTCCCCCACCACTATAATTGTCACATGCATAGATACATCTTTTATGACATCCATGCAGCATCACATTGCACAACACCAACTCCTTGACTACATCATTTACCACCTCTCTTCTTAGACCACCTACTCTTCTATTATCTTAACCGTCACATGATACCCCCCCATTTTATTATTCCATAGTTAGCGAGATCTTTTGCTATCTTCCTCTCTCAACTTAGTCTCTGAGTACACAAACTCCACCAAGGGATGCCAACAACCTCCTCAAAACTCACCCTTTTCCCCCTCTTGCTCTTATATACCATCCATTGCCTTTCCACACACTCTCTCCTTATCTCTTTTTCTTTTTCCCTTGCACCCACTCACCATTAACTTCTCTCTCTCTCTCTCTCTCTCTCTCTCTCTCTCTCTCTTGTCTGGGTGGAGGCATCTATAGGTGGTACCACTTTTCACTTTCTAGTGGTACCCTTTTAAAAACATGGAGACTTGTAAAAATTTTGGAAAAAAATCAAAGCTTATTGGTCTTTATAGTTTTAGATTCTATATGAAAAAATTTATCCATTGATATATAACATGCTTGTTTATTCTACATGTAATACATGAATATGGGGCTTGTAAAGTGCTTCCAAAGGACTATCCAAGACACCCCTTTTTGGTACAACTAATGCATGCTTCCACCCGTATCTCCCAAAGATATACAAGAATACAAACAACAAATTTCAAAAAATTCACCGCTCATTTTCATTGAATTTTTAGTTTCTACATAGTGGTCCCAGAATTACACAAATTGTTGTAGTGTAGGCTCTCTTGACTCTCATTTTGCAATTGTGGATATTTGCAACAATCCATCCTTGCACATTCCACAAGAAAATTGTTTTTCTATTGATGATTACATGGTTCATAGAGAGCATGGCATGTTCAACACACTTGTAATTGCTAAAGAGTTCCCATAGCTTCCATATTGTAAACATCTATATGTTGAGGAATGGCCCCTCTAAGAGCCCTCTTGGATCTCTTGTGGAAGCTGGCACATGTCAAAACAATCCAAGCCAAGTGAAAAATTTATAGTAAGACTTTTAGCAACATGTCCTTGTCATGGGATCATAATTTCCTTGGCATTGACCTATCTTGAAGCTAGGTCACTCCACTCAATCACATTCTCAATAAGCCTATTGAAAAGCCTCTTCTACCTTTTTCTTTTCCCTCAAAGTTAAATCTATTGATAGTTCAAATTTTGTCGACATAAATGACTTATCATTTCTCTATATTTGGGATCAAGTTAGCATTGTGGAAACCACCAAAGCAATCAATCATTGCAACTGCAACACAAATCACCAATACCCACTTATTGTTGGCAGCAAGCTAGCTCGGATAACTCGAATAACATTTCTCAAAGATTTTCTTGTAAAAACACTTATTATTTTGATGAATCGGGAATGTTGTAACTCCTTCTTTCCAGATAAACAGTGTAATTGATGATCCGGGGCTACAAGCTTCTAGATTGTATCAACCTATCTTTAGTTCGAGCTCCCAGATTATTAATTTTGTCCACAAAAACCTTGGCTAAGGTATAAAAGACAATTTTTGTAAGTATTTTATAAGTTTTGGATAATAGAAACACAATGTAAGCTAACGCTGCTCACTTCTCTCCTTTCACGTTTCCTACTCCCTTCTTGATTGTCACATTGCGGGGTTGTTGTTGCGTTGCAACCGCAGGTAAGAGCTCTACGCATTGATGTGAGCATTTCATGGTAGTCCGTAGCTTTTGGCGTCGGCGACCAGTGGCCTAGTTTCATCATAACTAGTAGTTTAAACTTCAAAACTATAAAATAAGTATAGGCAGGATATTGGGGCATCATTGCTAAGCATTTAGATGCATTCTAGGTCAAAAACGACTAGGTCAAAAACTCACTGCTGTTAATAATCATGATTTTTTCACTTGACCTAAAGTGATATTTGATACCATAACCATGTGTTATTAGGTCTTATAAAAATGTCTTAGAAGTTTCAGAACATTTGGATGTTGTTTCATGTTGTAACGATTATGATTTGTTTGTCGATTAGCGACTAGCTTTTGGTGATTTCTGTCATTTGAGTGTATCCTGAGTTAGATGCGAGTTGTCTATTGTTTTCCAAGAGATTGACAACCTCTTGTAGAGTCTATGTACTAGTCGAGTCAGCTTTGTCCCATGGTATTGACAATTAAATTTGTGATTCTTTCTATGTCTACAATAAGATAGGAGTGAGGTTAGACACCCGTCCCACATTTGGACCCTGTCGGGGATCAAAGAGACCTAAACCAAGGAAAACATGAACTTCTTGTTTAGTTGCTATTTAAATTTCTCTAGGATCACCTGGAGTCAAAACTTGCTTTTTAAAACTGCATAGCTTAAGATTGTCATCTTTTTCTGTGTAGAGGTAGCTTAGAAGTAGGTTGTACTTGCTAAGTACCTTTCAAGAATGTAGAACTGTATGATTAGATTAGTATTTTGAGAATGATTGATGGACGAGACAAGTTTTAAGATAAAGACTTAGAAAACCATAAGAAACAAGTGTTTGAGGACACTTTCCACAATCCCATTGCAGTAGAACCTAGGAGCAGGGTAAGTAGAATCCGAGGTGGGATCTCAAAACATTGCTAACTCCAAAAGAATAAATTGTGAGTTGTTTATGTGAAGATGCAGAATTTCAGGTCTATGGCTAGTAATACCACCAAAAGGCTATCAACCACCGGCTAGAGATTATGCTTTAAAAGTTGTATGAACTAGTGGGTAAGCGTAAGGACGTATTTGAGGAAAAATTTCAAGAGTTTGCAAAAACTTAGGTTATTTACTTTTTATTGACATTTTGGGCCAAATTAAGTTTTGACTTGACTTAGAGGCTTAAAATATATTGCTCATAAGAAGAGTGTCCACTAAAAAAGTTGAAAAAGTATTCATTCTAGGCCAAAAGTAAATAATCATGATTTTTTACTTCAACTCAAAAGTGACCAAGGTTGATACCAGAGACTCTATGCATGTGTACAAACATCTTTGGTAAAGGCCCATAGAATTTGGATCACCAAATTGACCAAAACCGTGGTAAAAACTGAAATCTGTACTGAGTTGTCGAGAACTTGAGTGTGAATTTGGGAAACTATGTTCAAACTCGATGAAACTTGACTCATAGGCTTACATTAAAGTATTAAATAAGTGTACATGCTCAGGAATTGTCGAGAACTTGAGTGTGAATTGGGAAAACTATGTTCAAACTCGATGAAACTTGAGTCATAGGCTTACATTGAAGTATTAAATAAGTGTATATGCTCAGTTGACCAAAAAGATGCAAAAATTTGCGAGAAGTAAATAATCATGATTATTTACTTTTGCCCCATTTCTCAATAGTTTTGACCAACTCAGTATACTATTAGTTTTAGCATGTTATATTAAGCCCACATATCAAATTTGGTAAGATTTGGATCATTGGAGTGAAAATTGTGGCCAATTTAGCAAAGTCAATCTACAGACACAAAATTATTGACAAATTGAATAAAGATTATCCAAACTTAATGAAACTTGGCTGGAGAGCTTAAGTTGAGCTGCTTAACCATTTTGTCTCAACATTGTGGCAAGAAATTGTATAAAAAAACTAGGAGTAAATAATTGCAATTATTTACATCTACCACATAATTGGACATTTTTGCACATTTGAGTATATCACAAGGTCAAGCATATCAAGTACACCACACAAATCAAATTTGGTGAAATTTGGATCATAAAAGTGAGACTTAAGCCAAATTCTTGAAAACTAAGTATGCGAATATGAAACAGTTGATAGCTTGAACAAATTTTGTTCAAACTCAGTAAAACTTGTCAAAGACCTTAACAATTTGAATGCTTGGCAAATCAAGCCAAAAAGTGTCAAAAATTGAGCAAAGTAAATAATAATGATTACTTACTTCTGATACACAGATACACAATTTTGGACTTTTGAGCTTGTACAGTATTAGAACAACATAATACAAGGCTACCGCTCAATTATGGGTTCAATCGAATCCAAATTAGTCCATGTTCACTCAGTTTCTAGGTTGTAGACTAATCCTTTGGATTTTTGCAAAAGTAGAATCCGAAAGTCTCAATTGCTGACTTGCTTAGCTCAAATTGAAGTGATACAGATAGACTAGTCACAATAGTTAGCAAAAATCATACAGTCTTTGTGAAAGAATCGCTAACAAGAGTTGCAATCAAGTCAAGTGAAAGAAACTGATAACAAGTTAATCTGATGGTAAGTACTCTTTCCAGGGCTTCACAAGTCTATATGAACCTTAGATATGGTCATATACTAGCAAACCAAGGCATATTTGGAGAGTCCGCTAGTAGAGTATCCACAGAAGAAAGTGTGAATCAAGGCGATCACTTGGACACTATCTTTGAAGAAGTCTCAGACACTTTTTCATAGTCAATATCCTAAATGTCTTCCTATTCGCCTCATTCAGGAACCGGAATGACAGTGCAATATAAGCACATACTCACCTTTTATAGGACTAATGGCCATGGAGCCCAAGTTTACCTGGATCCTAATGAAGAGTATGCTATTTGCAATGATGACCATGACATAAAGTTTGAAGAGCAGGGAAAACAAACAAGGAAAAATATATATGGATAAAAACGGAACTCAATATTTACAAGTTGAAAACCCTAATGTGATAGAAAAACGGGGGTTAGAAGTAAATACCATAATTCCAGATATGGCAGCAAAAGAAGGACTATCAACTTTAGAATTTGAGGGATACAATCAAGCTGATTTGAAGCCTTTGAAACACCTTAGCATAGATAATCCTTGGATCGGAGTCTATTCTTGGGAGGATAGAAATGTCAAAGATCTTTTATGGACTTCTCATGCCAAATCAGGACAACTAACACCCATAAAGATCATCTATATCTGTAAAATCAAAGATAAGGGTTCAGCAGATCTAGTAACCTACCTATTTAGGGATTGCTATAGCAATAACTTTGTTATGATGAGTTGTGAGGAGGTGAAACAAACCAAATACCAAGGGTAATCCATAATATATTGGAAATTGGGCCAAGGACCAGAAACTATTCCAAGAGAGGAACTCCATGAGAGATCTTTCGGGAGCAATGTTAAAAAACCCAAAAGTACCTCATCACAAAGAAAATTCGGGTAACACTAAAGCTAGTTTAAGGCTACATGAGTAACTATTTCCAACATACTGGTTTGAAGGACTCTGGACATGACCAACTGCCAAGACATCGGGAGATGAACCAAATAGACGTGTCAGACCAACTGATTTTCTAAAATGGGTCAAAACATACAGTGGATCTAGGGATCCATATGACCACTTACCAAGATTTAAGCAAGTGCTAAGAGCAAAACACATATTTGATTTTCATACTCAATTCAAGGGATTTGGAATGACATTAGAAGGAAAATCACTAACATGGTTCCAAAACATTCCATCAAGGTCAATCATGGACTTAAACACATTAGCTCAAGGATTTGTTGTTGCATGTTCCAATATGGGGATCAAACACAATACCAGAGCTCAAATCTATATCTTAAAACAGAAACAAGGTGAGTCTGTTAGAGATTACTAGAATGAAGCAATACATTGCAATATGCCCAAAACTAGAAGAAAGATTAGTATCATTGTAGAAGAACTTCATGCTATATTGTATAGAAAGAAATATGACCCTAGAAGAGTGTGTGTTAGATTCTATTGACTTAGGAGACAATTGTGATATTTTCAATGAAGAAGATGTCCCTAAGGGTAATCGAAGTGTGAAAATAGCATCCACCAGACCAGCACAAGTGGGAACTGTTGTTGCAGCACTACTTACCACCATATAAGACACGCTCAAATGGATGAATGAAACAATGAATACATGCAAAATCCACCTATGAGGGGACTAGCACAAGGGATACCTCAACAGGGACAACCAATTAGGCTGTAGAAATTGTGTGGAATGGAAGATAAATGGACCGACCATGAGACCCATGAGTGCTATTACCGACCAAAGTATGATGGGGATGTTCAATATGTGCCTATGAGGCCTCAAGTACAACCCATGTATAGTTATCAGCTTAATATGGCCCCAGCTTAAAGACCACCGATGGGTATGGAAAGACCTCAACTCGTGCTGGGTCAACAACCTCCATATCTTGGACATAATGTAGTGCTTGTAAATTACATGCATTTAGAGGGAGTCATAGATGAACAAGCACTAGTGCCTGTTACACCATATGTTGATCCTAGTCCATCTACATTAATGGTAGAAGGAGATTGGTATAGTTCAGATCCACCACCAATGGAAGGACCTGTGACTTATACTACACCAGAACTTGCACCGATGTACTATGTAGCTAATCAAGGTGTTAGACCTCCGATGGCAAGACCCATGATTAAGCCAAGAACTAGGAACTGTCATAACTATGGTGCAAATGATCACTGAAAAAATGAATGCCCAGAGCCTTACAAGAAGATTAAGCCAGTTGAAGCTTTTTGTATACAATATTGCAAAAAGGGAGGACACTTCCCTGAATATTGTCCAAAAATCCTTTAAACAAGGGTAAAATAGTAGTGAACGTAGTCCAAGTGATACTTTGTAGCTCATCGGAGAGTGAACCTATGGTTCCAACCAAGGTAGTCACTAGAGCCCACGCTAAGAAAAAGAAACATAACTTCTCTAATGATGTGGAGAATACTAAAATGTCCTCTCAAAAGACCAAGGGAAGCAAAAGAAAAAGGTATGAGATGAGAAAACTAAATCAAAGGGCTGAAATCGAGGAGAAATCCAAGAAACTATTCCAGGTTAAAGTGAAAGAGAGTGGAAGTGAAATCAAGGAAACCACAGTGAAATCTGGAGGATCAATTTTGGTAGATTTGTTTTTTGAGCCAATCAATGCAGCCTTGGAATCTTACCAAGTGAGACTTAAAGCAGGCCACAACATGGAAAACAAATGGAAAAACTATCCTTCTCCATACATGGAAGCAGATAAGCTTGAAGCTTATCAAAATCTGGTAAGGAATACTCAAGAGATGCTGGAAAAACAAAAAACCCAAGCTTGAGAACATGGGAAAACCTAAGGAGCTTGTGGTAGGAGCCACTAAAGAGAAATCCAAAGTGGTGGAAAAACCCCACCTTGAAACTAAAGATCTAGAACTGATAGTGCCTGAAAGTGAAGATGCCTTAGATGGAATTCCATTTGTAGAAGAAGACTAGCCAGGACACTTGTGGGAAAAAGTTAGAGAGATTAATGATGGGAGCCTAACTCTGAACTCAACTCCTATAGGAGAATTTTGGTTAGACAATCTACCTCTTGATATGGACATGGATGTTTGATCCTTATATGGGGATTGCGGCTCTGAAGCTTCAGGAATGTCTAAACCAATGACTCTAAAAACACTACCCTCTTACTTGGGAGATAGCAAAGACGAATCCATAGTGTGTAAAACCACTCAGATAAAGAGAGTGAAACAAACCCTAGAGGTAGACAACATCCATTTTATCATGTCTACACCCATTCAATGCACTCTTACTTTAGGAGAACTGTTAAAAATCATACCATATCTATGGAATGATCTACAAAAAACTTTAGAGAAAGTGGGGATAAAAGGGCTAATCCTGAAAGTTTGAGAAAAATTGAAACATGAATTGGATAACAAAGAGATTAGATCCATTCCAATGAGCAAAGTTGGAGAATACTATGAAAGGGAAGAAGGAAACACAACCCTTCTAGTGAGATAAATGATATAGAAACCATGGCAATACTGGATAGTGGGGCAGGCATAGCGATAGCCACAAAAGCAGAATGGGAATCATGGGGAAAACCAGCCATTAAACAAACTCAAATGAAATTGCAATTGGTTGATCTACACATCAAAAGACCGTTAGGATTGCTTGAAAAAGTGATAGTTAATTCCTGTGGGATTGATTGTCAACACACTTTTGCAATAGTGGACTTTGGAAAGAAAATCAATTACAAAATCATCTTGGGAAGACCTTTCGTGCGACAAGTACAACTCATCCAGGATTGGGGAAAGAATTATCTGTACTTGAAGCAAGTGGGATTAATAACAAGGGTTAATCTAAAAGATCACACTTATAGAGATGTCATGAAAACACCGATACAAGAATTTGACTCAGTCTCTTTGACTGAAACTAAGCTTACATCTTGGTTGAAGAAAGACACACCTATTTGGATGTGCGGAGCCTCAAAAAAGGGGAGCTTCAAACAAGAAGAATGTATCTTGGAAAGGGATAGCACAGATGAAGCTTATGTATATGAACCCTTTCCAAAGCATTTGTTTGATCCATTTGAGTGGATTCAAATTTTAGCAACAATGGATGTGTGCGTAATTACATATATGCCTACTCAAATTTGCAATGAGTATGGCTATGACATAATTCCCATACAAAGGATCTCAACCCTTCACTCCGAAGACGAAATTCAAGAATCCAAGGACTTAATGAAATATCCACAAGTCTTTTTAGACATCTACTATGATGCAATAGATGAGTAAGAAGAACATTCAGCTACCTCACATGATTCAGGGTTGGACAAAGAATATATGAGAGCTAAACTACTCATAAAAGGAGTGGAGGAAGAGTTTTTTAACTTTCCAAACCACAAATAGAAAAGACAGAAATGGTATAAAAGAAAAAGAGGCACGAGAAACTTGAAACCTAGACCTATGCCATCAGTCTTCAGTAGAATAGAGTTTCTAATGAAAATAGATGCACACGATTGTGTCAAACACAAAATCATTGGTAGATATCCTTTAAACAAAAACTTTAAATATCAAAAATATTGAGAAAAATGAGAAAGGAAACTCAAGCAAAACCTAAATACCAGGACAAGGATTCAACCATGACACGATTTGACCGGAGAAAGAAGTATCAAGAGTTGAATAAATCTCTAAAGGAGATATATACAATTGAAATGGAAACCATCGTGGAGGAAGGTAAAGATGTATACAAGAAATATACTCTCCAAGACCAAAAGATCATAGTCGAACAACCTGTAAGGGACCTAAGAAAACAAGGTGATTCCTACGAAGGACCTAAAAACGCAAAAAGGATAGATCTAGTTGAACCAAGAGAAGAGCGTAGACCTGCCTACATTGCAAACGACCTGACAGAAGAAGAAGAAGAGATTTTGTTAATCTTACTGAAATAATATCGAGATATTTTTTCTTAGTGTTAGAAGGATCTCAAGGGTGTTGATCCAGAAATCTATCAGAATACCATACCTATGAGAGATGATGCAAAACCAAACAAACAAAGGCCATATACTTATAATGAAACATTTTCCAGAAAGATCAAAGAAGAGATAGAGCTGCTAAAAAAATCCGAATTCATTTACAACATTAAACACACAGAAGGGGTGTCTCCAATTGTGGTAGTACCCAAGAAAAATGAAACATTAAGGATGTGTGTCAATCTCAAGAAAGTGAATGCAACCACCATTAGAGACAACTTTCCTCTTCCAATCACTGAGCGTATTTTAGAGCGAGTTGCAAGAAAAGAAGCTTATATCTTTTTATATGGCTTTTTGGGATACAATCAACTTTTGGTTGACCCCAAAGACTAGCATAAAATTGCATTTGCAACTGAATGGGGTATTTTTGCCTATTGGGTTATGCCTTTTGGGTTAACTAATGCTTTTTCCACCTTTCAAAGATTGATTGAGCCATGCTTTCAAGGAATACCTTGAAATGTTTTGGAAGTATATATGGATGATCTATGTGTACATTCATTGATCCGAGCTGATCATTTTAAACACCTCAAAAAAGTTTTCAAGAAAAGTAGACTTTGTAGGATTTTCTTAAATCTTGAAAAGTGCACATTTATGGGCAGACAAGGAAAACTTCTTGGACATATAGTATCTAAAAAGGACATAGCTACTGATATGGATAAGTTCATGTTATTACAGAATTATCTCAATCAACAAAAATCAAAGGGGTTCAAGCTTTCAAGGGACATTGTGGATATTACAGACGATTCATTTACATGTACTCTATAATTGCAAAACCCATGTACAGCTTGATTACACTCTTTGAATGGACTCATGAGTGTAAAGAATCCTTCATGAAGCTTAAACAAGCTCTCACTTCAGCCCCAAAATTGAAAGCACCAGATTGGAATAAGAGATTCCACATACATGTAGATGCTACTAATTTTTCCGTTGGGTGTATACTAGCTAAATCAAGAGACAGGAAAATTGATTTTCCTATTTCTTTTGCTAGTAGAGAGTTGAATATGGTAGAGACAAACTATACAACTACTGAAATCTAGGAATAATCTAGGCCATAAAAAAGTATAGACATTACCTATTAGCTCTAACAAATTTGTGTTCTTTGTGGACCACCAAATTTTATTGTACTTGGTCAACAAGCCATGCAACACAAGAAGAATACTGAGGTGGTTCATTATTATTTTGGAATTTGATTTCATTGTAGGTGTGGAAAAGGGCACCACTCACCAACAAGAAGATAATTTATCAAGGGTTGTTTCAGGAGAACCACCAAAGGGAGTAGATGATGATCCACCAGATACATATCTGTTCTTCGTGGAAATGATACCTCGATGGTAAACAAATATGGTATCATTGATGACCATAGCTCAAGTGGATTTGCAAAGACCACTTCATATTACAATTAGATCAATTGAGCAATCAACTATATATCAATTACTAGCAGGAAAGCGATACAAAAGAAATCAAGATGGAATATTGCTTTTGTGTTTTAATCCTAAACAGAAAACCCAATACCTAAGTCAAGCACATATTACCATAGTGGGACTTCACTTTGCGGAAGACCAAACTATGCAACAGATCTTGAGACTTGGAGTATTTTGGCCAACTATGAAGAGTGATGTTCACTCATTTGTAAAACAATGTCCTCAATGCCCCAAACAAGTATCCATACCTCATGTGACATTGTTCCAAATATCACTCATTCCTAAGTGGAGTAACTATCTAGCTACCTACTTATCAAGCTGAACATTTCTTGAGGATATGAGTGAACATTTTCAAAGAGAAATTGAAACTAAAGCAAGAGACTATGCTCTGATTGGAAACCAATTGTATCAAAGAGGAAAGGATCAACATCTGCATCTTTGTGAAAATGAAGACGAATATATTCCCATTATAGAACAAGCACATGTTGGATTAGCTGGAGGTCACTTTTCTAGTGAAAACACCGCAAGAGAAATCTTAATGGCCGGCATATGGTGGCCAAAACTTTTTGCACATGCCAAAGAATATGTTCGAAGGTGTGATGCATGTCAACAAGAAAAAATTCCAATCCGTGTAGATAGCATGCCTTTAAGACCAATGATAGGAGCTAGAGCATTTGCAAAATTGGGTATAGATGTTGTTGGTCCAATACAACCACCTGCTTATAGAACCCAAGCTCAATATATCATTGTAGCTACGGACTATTTGACCAAGTTGGCAAAGGCTAAGGCAACCCAAAAAAATGATTCTTTAACCACAACTACATTCTTGTATCTTCTTAATGAATTTATGGTCATCCATAACAAGTCGGCTCCCTATCACCCATAAACAAATGGACAAGTTGAGCATACAAATAAAATTCTTAGCTCGGTATTGACTAAAGTGGTTAGTTCAAGATGAAATGATTGGGAAATGAATGAGAAATGAATCTTTATGCCGCTCTATGGTCTTATAAAGTTTCATTCAAGACAAATTTAAGTGCTACACCCTTTAACCTTGTTTATGGTCATGATGCCATACTGCCAAAAGAATTTCTATTGCCGACACTCAGGGTAGCTAAGGATCTTGAGTGGACTGAACATGAATTGTAAGAGAGGCTTGAAGATTTAGAAAATCTTGATGAGAAAAGGATAACTGCTATAGCTCACATCTATGCACAAAAGAAGAAATAGACACAGTTTTTTGATTCCCATCTAGTTACAAAAATCTTCAAAAAAGGGGACTTAGTTTTAGTCTATTCCCTTAAGCAACACATTCCTAAGTATAAGAAAAAGGAAAATGGATTGTTTATCATTGAAGACGTATCTCCAAGTGGATCAATTAAGCTTTCCACCCTAGATGGTGAACCAATGGCTAATTGGATTAGTGGATGTCGTTTAAAGAAGTCCAATTTTCCACTAACCAATGAATTGCTAGAAAAGATGCATGTAGCAAAGCAAAGGAAGATAAAATGACATCAGCTCATTGATGTAGCCCAAGACAAAGTTCAACTTCGAGTACTTAAAAGCAAAGCTGCTCTCAAAAATCAACAAATATCTATTCCTATCAGCACTCTAGAACTGGATGACCGATCGACTATGGGAATTACAGAAGGAAGCAGTGTTAACGGATGATGAATGGTTAGATGGAGTGGACCTTTGCATCAAAGTTCATATGAAGAATCATAACACAATTGTATTGGTTGATATAGGAGCTCAAGTAAATGCAGTCAGTTATTTCACGTACAAGGAAGCAACAAATTAGTCTTTGACTTGAGGATTATCGACTATTAAAGGATTCAACAAGAACCCTACACCGACACTGGGAGTAGTCAACTTAAATGTGATAGTGCATGGATGTTCATGCCGTCATCAATTTGTATGCTTATCAGATGAACACATGAATGAAAAAATGATTCTTGGAATCTCATGGATGTGGACATAGAAGGCAGTAAGTACCAGATTGGGATACCAATCATCTCAAGCTATCACCTAAAGGTGGACAAGTCATTGTTCCAATTGCACCAATCAAAGAGAAATGGAAAAGAGGTTACCTCTAGAAGAAACCATGAAGCAATCAATCTTCTTCATACAAGTAGCATTCAAGGAGGCACGCATATCTAGGTACCAAAAGCACAACTTAAGGACAAGCCATGTCAAATTTGGGTGCCCATAACATCATCTACTGTACCTAAGACGGTTTTGAGGTTCAAAACACAAAGAAGAGAATTTTCGAGCAGGGAACCTAAAACAAGATGGATTTGGAGGAAAAAGGAGCACTTATCTTCTCGGCAAATTGTAAAATTGATAAAATAGTGGAGAGTTAAATCTCAACAACCATCATTATTGATATAAACAGCTCAAGAAATCAGCATGCCAAAGCATCCTGATGGTACAGAAAAGCAAAGAGCACACAAGCTACAAGATTTACTCTTTGGGAAACAGCAAAAGAAAACCTCGACCTTAGAAATCCTTGAGCTAATTACTCAAGACCCAACTCTTGCACAACATAATGGTTTGAATTACATTGATCTTCGAAGCACGATAGAGCCAACCAAGGCTATGCATAGACACGATTGTTCAACCCATGCACATAGTCATCTCGGAGTACGCCATCTAGGAGGGGTGAAAGGGAACTAAGTAATTAAGGGCAATGTTTGAAGAGAAAGAAAAAATCTGGATGTTAACGTGTGATTTTTGTAAGATTACCCAATAATGCCCTTACAAAATCATCAACAGGGAAAATTTAACTGATAGCTTCTTCCCGATGAGTGTAAATAATGTATATACTATCAAAAAATTATCTTTTTTGGTTATTTTTGTCATTTTTCTTGATACAGGGACCTAAAAATGAAGAAAGACACCAAAAAATAATAAAGAAGGGTTTCTTGATGGATTTTCTTAATTATTGATTTTTCTCTTTGCTTTTTTAGTGCATTTTATTATTTTGTTTGATTTTCAATAAACAGGTCAAAAATTAATAATTGATAGCAAATGAGCTCAGATGGAGAAACTGAAGATACGCTGATGATCAAAAGAACATGGCAAAGAGGCACAAAAAATGTCAATTGAATCGACATATGGAAGCAGGAAGCCTAAATTAGGCTGCCAAAGCCTACTTTCACAAATTCTTGCAAAATGAGCTAACGGAATCCGATTGAAGAAATTTTTGAGTCTAACATAGAATTCACGGCCTAGTAGGACTAACAAGGGAATATGGGGAAAAATAGTTTGAGAAGTCCGAGTATACATATCCAAGGTAGCCCAAAATCACCTCATTTCCACTAGTCACTCTTGGAGGAGAGAGCTCTTTGCCTTCTTCGCGCGCAATTTTTGGACTCTACAATTGTCCATTTACAGTGCTATCTCACAGGAGACTTGAGGTGTAAGTTCTAAGCTTATCAATGGGCAATTCAATATGGCTAGGTAGCAAGTCTAGGATCAAGAAAAAACCCAAGAGTGTACAAAGTCCTACGATAAAAAATTAACCATAGCGGTCTGTCAGCTCAACGGAATTGGATAAGACTTGAAATGTAGCATGCCCCTATATATAATAGAACACTTCCATATCACCAGATGACCATTTGGTAGGGTGCGGGGGCGGGGGCGGGGGGGGATCCCAGGTAAATAATCTAGGTTTTTGCCATATGCCAGAATTGGATTATGAATCCACAGACAGCTTATAAACTGGGTCTATACACAATGTACCTAGATGGTTTCATAAACACAATTAAGGAAAGCTCTCAAATAGCACAAAAAAGCTCAAAGGCTACAAAGCATAAAATTTGACACATGAAGTCAAACTGACTCCAAATGGGCCAAAACTGGTTGGTAGCATCAAGACTATGTAGCGGACAAGTCCATAGATTCAAAAGTGACTAACCAACTCTACAGGCCATCTAGCTAGTCACAAAAATCTAGGATTTTAGAGTCGACAAGAGCAAGAAGTAATGCCAAAACGACCAAACTTTACCAAATTCATTTTAGGACTTTTTTTAGATGTATTAAATATGTTTAGGTCATCAAATTGTCAATTCTTGCAAAAAAAGTGACTACTCTAAATAATCATGATTATTTACTTTTGTGCTTGTTTGGCTTGAAATTGATCTTTTCACTTAACGTATGACTTGTACACATCTATTACATGCCACATGTCAAGTATGAGCCAAAATGATCAAGAAAAACTATAAATTTGTAAAAAAAAAGCACCAAAGTCTTTTCTATCCAATTTTTGAGTTATCTGTCATATTTTTTGATCCAAGTTATCCCATATCTCAAACGCAGATTCTATATCTTACCTAGAACCAAGTTGCAACAAAAAAATGTATATTTAGATGAAAAAATTAATAATCATGATTATTTACTTTTTTTGCCAAAATGGATGCAAATTGCAACTTTGACCTTATGGGACCAAAGAACATAATGTCCCAAGTCCACGGATCAAGTTTGAGCTAGTTTGGATCTCAAAAACTCAAAATCTCTTATATGTACTATTTTAGAATTTGAAAGCCTAAATCTGGCACCATTTCCACTAATATGAGTCCACACTTCATTCAGAGCACCTAAATTCCATATGTTTCAAGCCTATGATGTAAAAAAATACAAAAAGTTAGAAAAAATCCCCAGCTGTAAGTAATTGTGATTATCTACTTTTGTTGCAATTTTACTTGAACTGTATGATTTTGATCTCTACATGTTTTTATACATCTATGCATGCTCCAAAATTGATCTGAAGCATAATAGACATCATTTGTCCAGCAGTTCAGAATCATGGCATTTCAAAGCAAAATTCACAGAATTTTCTAACTTTGACATTGTATTCACTTAACATGAGCAATGCAAGTTGCCTAGAAGGCAAAGAAGAGGGTGTCCCAGAAAGAAAAATTGCAAGAGTTTCCACCATACCAATTAGATCCAAGCTCAGTGAAGACAACAAAGGCAACCTACTTATCTAAGAAAGATCTCAAAGAGAACAACACAACCATTTTTACCGGCAGATTCAAGAGCAAAGAAGGACACTAAGTAGAACTGCAAATGCTACCAAAGGAGATTTATGATATAGCTGCCAAGTCAGACACCAAGGAAGCCAATAAAAGGCTAGGGTTAAGAGATTTCTACGACCAAGAACCATGCGGTGTGGATTTCCAAAAGGCATATGGATTAATATCCACGATCAAAGAAGATGGGTCAGCCCAAATCATCGATTAACAAGGGAAAAAAGTAGAAGTGGTAATCACTTAAGAGATAGTGGCCAAGGCACTGAAGCTACCAACAAAAGGTATGCTGATGCTGGCTAGAGATAGAAAGACATCAGGTACTTTTACCAAAGATACTGTTGCTGCCACGTTTTTTGATCTCATTCAAAGGCAAGTGGAGCAACCAGCTCACCTCGAACATCAACATTTCCACTTCCTATCAAAGAGACCGCCATGGTACACAACTCCAAACCATGCGTTTGCGACTACCTTCACTTAAGTATTGAAGTCAACAACCAGGTAGGCAATTGATCATGCCTAGTATGTGCTTACAACATTGAAAGGCACAAATAAAGAAGGCAAGATCACATATATACGTGCTCTAGAGGGGATAACAAGAAAATCATATCATGCTATGAGAATGGTCGACAATTTTTTGCTAGCCCCACATCAAAATACCTGGATTGTGTCCGCTCAGCCTTCTCCAAGAACCACATGATCAACAAAGAGAGTGTACAAGTTAGATGAGAAATTTGCAAAAAGTTCCCATGAAGCCCATAGTAGTGAAAGCTTGGAAAACAAAGAAGGACGAGCAAGGATTGAAGAAATGAAAAAGAAAGCATTAGCAGCTCACCAAGAGGAACCGCAACAAAAGAATGTGAGATTTGAAAGAGAGAAGAAGAAATACGAAAGGAGCCGTCAAGATGTAGGTGAGGACCCTAAAAGATGGAGTCCAAGAGATATAAGGGGACCAAGAACCAAGAACCCTACAAGGAAAGGAATAGAGGATCCCAAAGATTTCCTTCAGTGGATGTATACAGAAGCTGAAGCTTAAAATATGAAGGAAGCTCAAGATGCTTACAGGAAAGCAAAGGAGGAAGTGGATGCGCAATAGAGTTAAGTGAAAGATGCTGAACAACGTGAGTCACACCGTGACCATGAAAATATGTCTCCAAGACCCACTTCAGCCACTACAAAGAAAGAAGACCACCCCATGCCAAGCCCAAGCCCTTCACCAACCGCTAAACACAATGAAGGCGAGGACGCAAAGGAAAAAGAGAAGCAACAAGAAGAGGCCAGTTTTGAATAACCAAAGGGAACAGGTAAGACTGAAGTTGGTCTTCTACAACAAAACAACCAGAATCAGCCGATGCATCCACGAAGCCTCAAGAAGCAGAAGCAGTCAAGACAACCACAAAGCCTCAAGGAGGAGAAGTAGAACCGCCTCCATGGACAAAAGCAAAAGCCACATCACCAGCCAAAGACCCACAAATTGAAACGGCCCAAACCTCTAAACAACCCCAGGTAGAGCTTGAATATTGGGAAACAAATGACAAAATCATCATGCAGGTGAATGAATACGCCAAGCAAATACAGCTGATGACAAATAAGATGTGAAACAGCACTTAGCCACAATGCTAAGGCTAAGGAGCTTGAACTAGTCATTGATGCTCTACTAGGAGATCTAGATGATATGATAAACATCATTGTAGATCTTCAAAGGTAGATCAAAGAGTTAAAAAATGAACCAAAACAACACCAGATTGCAAAGGAGAAGCATCATAAAGAGATGGAAGAGCTGGGAGAGATTCTGACTAAGTTATCCGATGCATGAAAAAGCAAAGATCAATAGATGATAGAAGTAAGCAATGAACTATTAAACACTACTCTATCACTACAAAAAATCCAAGTGGAGCTCGATGTAGCTAATGCTTCTTTGCAATAATCCGAGCAATGGTTCAATGATCAAGCAGCATTTTTAAGACAAATAAGAGAAAACCCTGTTGTCGCCTCAATCAAGGGAACATATGAAGTCTATAAGACTTTAGAAAAGCGGAAGAAGGACCTTCAGCTAGAGATGAAACTGGAACAATCACAAAGACAAGACCTTGCATTGATGTGGGTCCAAAGATAAGAGAAATTTCTCAAAAAGATAGCAGAATTAAAGAGAGTCAATCAGCCGCTAAGAGAAGGACAACCAGAAACTTAGGATGAAGCATAAACCTTTGAACAACCAACCATCAACATACCCTCAGTCTTCTTTGCTGATATGGAATCACAACTATTAGAAGCACTAACAAGAGATCGGATTTTCAAGTACCACTCACTAAAGCCGAGAAAGTGCCCATGCTCCAGCTTTCTAAAGCTAAGGAAGATGCACTAATAGAGACAATTGTCCAAGAAACAAATGCTAAATGAAAAGCAGCAATGAATTGGGAGTTGAGAGTTCTCCACGCAGTAAATGTAACTTAACTCACTCCCAACCAAATCAATGCTCAGTGGCATTAGCAATCACTACCATACCCATTGATCAAAGTAGAGCTACTACAGGTTGAGGAAAGATTGTACAAGGATATGTAGGTAGAAGGCTTAGAGGATATCCATCCCAAGTGGAGAAAGAACTGGTTGAACAAGAATTCTAGATATCTAATCCAGTTCACAAGAGCATGTGCAACCCTACATTCTGTCCTATACCAATAGTAAGGACATGGCAAGCATATGATGCACTAAAAAGGAAGAGTCTGACATGGATAAATTACCCATGATTACCAGCTCCAGAGCGGGGACCAACAACAGAAGATTACATGGTGAGAACCCTAATGGGCACCATTACCTTCTTCAAGAGCCTCCCTAACCTCTCATGTGCAATGTTGTGTAATATATACAGAATGTTGCTCACCTGCATTCAAAATTTTCATGAGCCTGAGCAAGCAAGAGCACCATGGATGTATTTTCTCGTAGGCAATAAAGGTCTCAGTGACTTAAGTGGATAACCTTCCGAAGAAGTCCTTTATGGCTTCTACGTCATATGCATGTTTCTGCCATCTAGCCATATGTTGGCATTTGAAGAGGCATTCTATATAGGTTTCTTCACATGGCGAATGAAAATATTTGGGCCAGTGATCAGTAACCTTACATCAAGATTTGTTGGATATTCAGCCATTGAACTTAAAAACAGAGTCACCATGTAGTTCTTGCAAGTTCTAGACAAAGAAGAAGAATTAGATATGAAAAAGCCCTACGTGCGCTTAAAGACCGCCTTGATAGCCATCAACCCGAACACTACTTCAGGCCATGTAGTTGTGTCAAGGGATGACACAGTCGAGGAGGGGGGAATGTTAGAAGCAAGCTAACTTGAATAACTTGGATAACATTTTTCAGAGCTTTTATTAAAAAAACACTTATTATTTTGATGAATCGATAATGTTATAACTCCTACTTTTCAGATAAACAGTGTAATCTTTAGTTAGAGCTCCCACATTATTAGTTTTGACCACAAAAACCTTGGCTAAGTTTTACAAGACAGGTTTTGTAAGTATTATATAAGTTTTGGATAATAGAAACATAGCGTGAGCTAATGGTGCTCACTTCTCTCCTTCTTGCGCTTCCTACCCCTTTATCGATTGTCACATTGCAGTGTTGTATGTTGTGTTGCAACCGCAGGTAAGAGCTCGACACATTGAAGTAAGCATTTCATGGTAATCCATAGCTTTTGGCGTCACCAACCCACGGCCTAATATCATCATAAGTAGGAATTGAAGCTTCAAAATTATAAAATAAGTGTAGGCAAGGTATTAGGGCATCATTGCTAAGCATTTAGATGCATTCTGGATTAAAAACGACTAGGTCAAAAACTCGCCTGCTATTAATAATCATGATTTTTTCACTTGAACTAAATTGAAACTTGAGACCATAAGCATGTGTGCTTAGGTCTTATAAACATGTTCTAGAAGTTTTGTAATGTTTGGATGTTGTTTGATGCCAATACGGATATCATTTGTTTGCCGATTAGCGACTAGCTATTGGTGATTTCTTCATTTGAGTGTAGCTTGAGTTAGATACGAGTTGTCTGTTTTTTTCCAAGAGATTGAAAACCTTTTGTAGCCTCTATGCACTAATTGAGTCAGCTTTGTCCCATGGATTGACAATTATATTTGTGGTTCTTGCTATATCTGCAATAAGATAGGAGTGAGGTTAGACACCCATCCCACACTTATGGAAAACTCTCACCTTGACTCTCACATAGATCTTTGCAAACCTTATATCTAATGAGGAATCCCAAAATCCGAGCCAATAAAAGCGAGCAAACCATAAACCGAGCAAAACTAACAATATTTTTTGATATCCTTGTGCAATATATTAGTTGCAATGCAAAATTACGCAAACCATAAAGTTTTCTTTGATATCTTTGCAATACAAATTTTTTGATATCCTTGCAATACAAAATTACGCGTGGGCAGACATGTTATGGTTGTAACTGCTTGATAGTAATATAAGGAGGTGCCGGATGAGAGAGAGGCACACTTGTTTTGGTCGTGAAGGCAGAGAAGACAACACACCACAGTATCTTGGATTTTTGTTGGTTAGAGATACTCCCTACCCAGTTTCTTAACCTATAAAAATAATTTTAAATTGTTCTATCTCTAACACATGCCAAAAACCTTCCATCAACATTGAAATCAACCAAAAAGGTGTATTGCATCTACATATCAAAATGGAGTGTGCAACAAAAAAATACTGCCGCACTGGAATATTTGGGGCAAAAGTTAATAGCCATAAGCACATATCGCCGAAAAAACTAATGTTATAAAACCACAGCAAGATCCACAAGCCTTTAAGTCTGCATCAGCACCCGTGACCCTCCAAGTGCTTGGACTAACTCCAATTTTGTTAAAGCCGCTTGATGCATGAACTCATGAGCATGAGGGTCAAGGCCAAGTACTTGCAGAAATATGAAGTAAATGTGCTTACATGGCATATACACAAGGAGCTTGCTTTCCCGGTTTTGAAAATCTTCGCAAGTACATCTAGGAAAATCTGACATTGTCACAGAGTACGTCACTCCTTTGCACTTGACCCCACAGTATTAACATAGAAAACATGTGTTTCATTGCAAACCACAATGACCTCTCGCACCAACTATGCTGCCATGGTTCTACCCACTTCAATCTTGCCATGAAACTCCTTTGTTAATCGTGATCTCCATTTCACAATCTTTCCATCTCTAAATTTGGGACGGATGCTGCTAGCAACTCTTTGGTTCAATGGAACTGCTTCATGCATTATTGATGCTGATGTAACTCCTGCTTGCAAAACAAAACCATTGGCTTGCAGTTGCGTTACCTCTTGAGGTTGCAAATTTGTGCCCTCTGCGACCACCCAAACACTGGGAGTTGGACCACGTGGGCCTTCGACTATGCTGTGAACCTTCCAGGTGTGCATGTTATTGGAATTACAAAACCAAATGAACCCTTTCACAAGGCCTCCCAATTGTGAACCAGATGGAGGATATTTCCTGCGACCCCAAAAACAAGGAGCTGGCACCCCTATTTTGGCATCCGTTGAACATGCATTAATGGACCGCCCACATCGGTCTCCATCTTTTGACACTACACCAAAACAAGTCATCTTTTGCCCAGGTTCTGTTCTCCTTATTGCCCAAACTGACTTTGCTACATTTACTTCGGGATATGGGACATCCTTTGAAGCTTTTTTTTTGTGTTGAAGCCCACCAATTGAAGTTGTCATTGTAACATACTCTGGCCTGTGGCTATCCTCCTCCAAGACAATATTTGCATCAGCAAAAATTGGCCTCTTTTTTCTAATGCTCTTCTCTTGGAGTATATTTCTTTTCATTTCTGGACTATTGACACCCATTTCATGCATTGATGAATGTGTGAGGTCAACTAGTTTCTTTCCAGCTACCGCGGAAGCAGATGAAGGTCGGTTCATGAAGTGATCTGCCAAATCTTTAATTCCGGGACCGGTGGAGCTCCCAACACCTTTCAAATAGGCATTATATTTCACACTTTAAAGCACAGCTAAAGCCATATCTGCACATGCTGCCTCATACAAACTTATGTGATCCTTGTAACCAATCGAGGCACGCATACTAGCATGTTTTGACTCAGACAAGTTTGTGTTGGGAACAAAGATACCTGCAGCATCTTGTGATACAAATCTTTCCCCCCAATGAGGCACTCGTACATCCCACCAAGCCAACCATGTCTCCAATGAAGAAATATCCCCTTCAATGTCCATTCCTGTTTTCCAAAATCTTCTAAGGTCTCCCTTACAATGGTCAGCCGCACTCTCTGTAGGTGCAGTTCTCCACTTGCGACACAAAATCTTGTGCTCCTCTTGAAATGCTGGACGGATGCACTTGACAGTATGTCGAACCATACTTTTCTCCCAATGAAACAAACATGATCTCTCTTTGTCTGGAGTAGACTTCTTTGCTCCCCCATAATAAACAGTACGCACAGCAATCCAATTGGCATTGGCTTCATCTGCCATAAATCCCCTAAACTCTGGCTTATCAAAACCCTGTTGCTTAACCACATTGTTCAGCATCTTCCAAAATTCAATCTGAGCATATTTATTTTCTACGCTAAACTCAGCAGTTGCAATGGTGAGCAGCTCTCGCACGTAAGGGTCGTAGACATGCGCTGACATAGTCGGCCATCCTTGAACACGATGAACATGATCAAAGTGCACCCACATTTGCTCCAAATTCCCTCCAGGATGCATGCGATTCACCAAATCAACTCCACTGCCCGGTCCCTTAATTGACATTTTAAATACATGAGGTTGTACTTTATCACCCAATTGGCCTCGGAAAAGGATACTATGGATAAAAGGATATCTACACTTGCTTTTCAAGTCAAGCACTGCCTCAAGACCTTTTGAAGTGATATTCTTTGATCTCTTTACAGACTCCAAACTTCGTTCGACCCTCCTTTTATTTGACAGGGGAGTCATACTGTCAAGGAATTCAACAAATTCCAAATCTTCAATCATAGCACTTGCAGTTGAACCTGCTCCAATAAGCTTTTCCATGATAAGATCATTAGTGGTGGCCCGCTCCAATTGTTTCGCAGTCACCAAAGGGTCCCGACTTGCTCACTCAAGCAACATTTCATCTATGTGACTTTCGACCATCTGACTCCTCCCTTCTGCACATGGATGATTATGTTCTCCAAGATGCAAAGCACACCTAGTACAATTATGCTTATCTCTAGGCAAACAATAGTAAATTACTGCAGGACATGTAGATACACATTCGGGAATTTGTCCACAATGAGTGCATACCAGTGTGCCATATTGAGAAGAGATCAATCCTTTAGGGCTGGATTTAACAAGACGACCTTGCCATTGAGACTCATTGAACATATTTGAGCGCAAATAAAATGGACAATCAATGTTGATGCAGTGCAAATTCCCAGAGCATCTACTAAATCTGACAATGCCATTAAAACTATCACTGCTACAAGTGACATACTCTGTCCGCATGTGACTATCATGTCTTTGCTCCATACCACTCATACCTGAAGAATTACCAGATGGCGGTAATCCAAAATCAATATACCCATCATAATGAGCTGGTAGCTCATCAGTACAGACCACTTTCTTGGCTTGATGAAGGGCAATATATAAATTGCTTTGCAATGGCATGCACTTAATCATGTCAATAATACTCGCATTGATCTCAGAGAGAGGTACTTTCTTGTCTTTCGTGTCTTGAGAAACTCTGTCAATGCCAGCATCAATATGATCCTCACTTCTCATATCCACCTTGTAGAACACGTGTTGTTCATGATAAAGCATAAAAGTTTTCTCACCATCTGATGATATAGTAGCTTCTACCTTGACTTGTAGGCCAGATAATGTTAGTGGACGAAGACAGAAATTAGCATCACGAAGCTCAAAATTTTCTTGCAAAGAAGCATCTTTCAAAGAATAAATTCTGGTATCAAACATAAGCACTAGCTTCTGTCCACGCCCTGGACCAAAAACTGTAATGCATCTCCCCATGGGTAAATGGTGTGTTTAGCAGAAGGTAAGAATAGCACACTTGTGATTGATACAACGGGTGTAAATAGAATAGATTGATATCCTTAAAATTCTATCCATAAGAATAAGTCGCCAGGAGTATTGCACGTTTGTGTTCCCACGAACAACAATTATTGTTTATAAAATATATATTAGAAATAATAATTCACTATATAATATAGTCAAAACATGAAATATAACGTGCCCAAAAAATGAGGCTGCTTAGTGTTAAAACACTAAGGAAGAACCTGTTTTAGTTTTAAAAACACTAAAAAAACGAACCTGCTTTTAATTTTTAAAACACTAAAAAACGACCCTGTTTTTAGTTCTTTGAGTTTTACGATTTTCAGTCAATCGAGCTTATTAATGACAACCGAACTTCACCTACTCAGTTAAATACCCCATGCACAATATCTCATGCCGAAGTTAAGGGCGTTTACACTACTGAGTGTTTTTGGTGTATTAAATTCTAAGACACTCAAATTTCAAAAATTCCCAAAAAGCCCTAATATTTTGTCACAAATTCCTAAAATGCCCTTTAAGTTTTTCAAAATTCCCAAAGTACCCCTTGTCGTGAGATCAAATTTCTTGAAAGGCAGAAAAAATTGTAGCTTTTCATAAGAAGACTGATTGTCTATCAGTACGAGTAATTGCTTCTTTATTTTTAGTTATAATTACCCTTTTTGCATGGTAATTTGTGACAAATTACGTGCTAAGTAATTAAAAGAGGAGTCATGGTTTCATACTTAAACAAGCTCGAAAAAAACCTAGATATAGTATAATCCCATCTACAAATTTTGAAGTTTACCTTTAAATTTTATATTTGAAGGTGAAAAAACCTTTCAAATTTTGAAAAAAATAGTATAATTTGGTGATTGCACCTTCAAATTTTATCAGTTTACCTCCATTGTTTCACATATGTAGGTTTCCCAAGTTTTTGAAAAAAAAAATTCGAGCACTGATTCGCAGGCAACTCCACGCCATCATTAACTATGATCATTAGCTATAGGCGGGCAACACGCGGGCAACTCCATGCAATATAATTATTACCTCTTGAGAGAGAGAGAGAGAGAGAGAGAGAGAGAGAGAGAGAGAGAGGGAGAACGATCTAATTTGCAAGGGGCCATGTAGGCCCCTAGTGTATTTTTTTAATGCTATTCATAGTGCTAAGCGTTAAAGGTCTGTCTCTAATATCTAGCGCTATCTCTCATCTGTATCTGCGCTATCTCAGAAACCTGCAATTGCTGCATTTTTTCAGCCCTTCACGCCTCTTTGCTTTCACCTTCCTCGCCTCACATCTCTTCCCACCAAGCCGTTATGCAACTCTGCTGCGACCTTGCTCGCAACCAAGGGCCTTCCTTGCGCCCATAGGAGGCTTTCTTCCCTGCGATAATTCCCTGCTGAAAATCGAATCAGTTAATCTCTCAAGCCGGTTTAGAGAATCCGCCTTCACAACTCGAATCAAGCTCGGAGCTCGGAGAAGGGAGAAGGAGTCTAACTCGACCATGGGGAGAAGGGAGTCTACCTCGGCCCGAAAACCTCCTTCTAGGTAGATTTGAAAACTACCTGTAGCCATCCACGCCGGCGTGGATGGCTACAGGTAGTTTTTTTTCAATGTTTTAAGGTTATGTTTGTAAGGCTTATGTTTTAATTAAAATGAGAAGCCTTCTGTAACTGTAACTCTTCCTCGGGGGGTTCACTATGTGTAAAACTACCATATCACGTGCGTTCAAGACATGTTTGTAAAACCCCTTATCTGTGAATTTTGTTAGGAATATAATGTATCCTTTTCTTTTAAAATCTGTAAGTTTTTTTCAACTGTGAAAAAATAATGCCCTTCTTTATATATATTTATGTAAGTTTCAAGAACTTTAAATACCCTTTTGTTGAACCACGTGATAGGCTACATTTTTATTAGGTGACCTCCCCGGGAACTCTTCAAACCTTTCTGTAACTGTAACGCTCTTTGTAAAGCCCAAGAGAGATGTTGGAGGGGTAGTGTACCCACTGCAAAGAGCTCCAGAGAGAGAGAGAGAGAGAGAGAGAGAGAGAGACCTTCTCGCCAGTGTATTGGAGAATCATGGCGGAAACTCAAACCCAAGTGCTTGTGTTGGGCTAAGTTTCCATGGCTCTGCCTGGACTTCTGTGTAGCTTCCTTATCATTTTGATTCAAAGCCTAAACTACCTGTAGCCATCCACGCCGGAGTGGATGGCTAGAAGGAGTTTTGAATGTGAAAATATACCTGTTTATAAGCTCTCTCTGAGAATCTTCAGAGCTGCATAGCTTCTCTTAAAACTACTTGAAGCCATCCACGCCGGCGTGGATGGCTAGAAGTAGTTTCTTGCGACATTGATTTGGGTGTAGTGATTCATTGTTGCATTGAATTTAATCATGTTTTATTAAGCTAAGTAATCTCAGTCAAGCTATCCACACCAACATGGATGTCTAGAGGGAATTTCTTGAGATAAATTTTTTTATTGATCATGCTTTTTTTTAATTTGTTAGCTCCCCTCTAACAATCCATAAGATAAAGTTTTGATTTTTTGAATTGCCTCTAGGCATCCGCGTCGGCATGGACGCCTAGAGGGAATTTTTGTGAAGTAATTAAATTTTTTTTGGTTTTGTTTTGCAAGTCCTTCAATTCGTGGACGAGGTCGCAGAGGGAGACGGCTTTCTTCAACTCAAGCTTCCAGTATCTTAGAGAGCAGTGATCAAATCAGTGCAGTCTCTATCACAGATATGACAAATGGTTTGGAGACATACGAGGAGGAGATGCAAACTCAGGACTTGGGGCTTGGATCCATAAATGAAGTTGATGAATCTCTTGCCCCACAAGAGGCATGTTTTCAAATAGTGCCTTATGTTGTAAGAGATGAAGTAGCAGTAGAGACTGAGACAGGGGAAGAGCACAAACTTTACATGCATAGAGGACAAGATATTCTTCAATGTACTCACATGTTCAGTTGTTTTGAATGTCCACCAATTCCTTTATGTCGATTGATCCCTTATGCAAGGGTGAGAGGCTTACGAGATGATGTTAGTGGATTGAAAGCTGCTTTTGCAAAGGAGGGCTACATGCAAGAAAAAGGAGCTTTTATTGTTTCAGTTTGGAATTGCAAGAAGGAGGAAGCTTATGTGACAGGTATTTCATTTCTTTGCTTTGGTCTTTCCTACTCTCTATTTCTACATTGTTTTTGGTTTTTCTCATAAATAGTAGTTGAGTGTGCTTTTCTGCCTATGATTATCTTTTTTGCAGAGGACCTTCTTTCTTCATGGGACCCAATATGGGTTGATATACATAAAGAGTTTGAAATTGAGCTTTCTAAAAGACCAAACCTTCAAGTTCTCTCTAATAAAATGTTCTATGTTTGGGAGGGTAATCATAGAACGGTCGCTTGGATGGCTGTTATTAAAGAGAGATTCTCCGTTGATCCAGAGAAACATTGCAATGTGCTTTGTACAATTATTGATCCTACTCGAGTGCCAGCGATAGCTCTGCTTAGTAGCTTGCAAATAATGAATTTGTAAGCTTCATGACTTTCTATATATTTTAGTAGAAAAATTCTATGCTGTGTTTCTGACTTTGTATATATTGTATATGACCTTGGAATAGCATGAATACACATGCCCTTGTAGTCATGCATCTTAGGGATGAGCTTGTCAACTGCTCCCACATTTGTGCAGCAGATCATGAAGCCTATGTAACAGGGCTTCCAAAGAAGATCAAAAGTTGATTGCTGCAGTCCGTAAGAAATACTCGAAGGGTGTGGAGCCTTGTTATCCACTTACTCGTCGATACTTGGGAAAGCTCTTATACGATGTGAGTGTCTTTGGCTTGCTTTTTTGGAACGATCTTATATTTTCTTTTTGAGAAAATTACATATGTTCTATTGTGTATTGAAGGATAAAATATCCAAGTAATTAAGACAAAGAGTATGTGCTTGTTTTTTGCAAATTATTTATTTTTAAGTATGTGTTGAAGGTTCAAATGTCCAAGGAATTGAGCCAAAGAATAGAGCAAGATAGGCAAACAATGACAAATGAAGAACTAATAAAAGAGGAGGAGAAAATATTGAACGATTTAGCACTCAAATATGGAGAGCGCGTTGGGAAGGTGGTTGAATTAATTTTTTTTTGGGTGTTTTTCACAGTGTAATAGCCGTTTAAACTTGGTTTTCTATTCGTTCCTCAAAATTTGCAGTTGCTAAATATTGTTGATCCGAATCTTGGACCGGATTGGATGGTTTGAGTTATTGCACTCAAATGGGGTCCTGATAGTTGGGCTACGCTTGAGAAACTGAACTTGATTGCTATGCATGATTCTCCTTTTCTGAGCAAATTGTTATGGGTTTCCTTGCTTAAGGCAGATAAGATTACTAGATCCTCTTATGGTTTAAAGAAAGGAGATCATGTGTATCGCATGTGAGTAAAGTTTCTATTGACTTTCAAGAATCTTTGATTGATGTAGAGTTGCTAGTTTTTGTGATTAGTTTAGTTTTTTCTCAACTTCCTTGTTATGTAGTTGGATTCGTAGAGAGGGCCTTCTACAAAAGATTTTTGATAGGGCCACAAAGTTTGTGGAGTACTTGAGCAACATTGCTGGTGGTATTTTGTTGCCTCATGATTGCTCTCTTCCCTCTTACTTTGAGGAGCTCAAGTTTGAAGCACGACCCTATCTTTATCCTTTGGAGACCTCTCTTGAAGCTAAGACAAAAGATGTTGACAAGAAAGCTATGAAGAAAGTGGACACGGTACGCGTGGCATCTCAGCGGCTAGCCTACAGGTCAAGCTCATCATACTTTTATTTCAAGCTTTTCATAATTATGAAGTGTGTAGTCATGTTATTTTGTTATTTTGTTTTAGATTTCTATTATTCTTGGTTGGAAAAGGCTTTCTACCAGGGATTCCATTCTTAGCTAAGCAGTGGACACAACTATCTACTGGGGAAGGATGCATGTACTCCCCTTCCATGCATAAGATCACTACTTGGGAGATGGAGGCATGTCCATGTTGGATAGACATGGCTTCTGGGCATGTATTGGCGAGAGAGAGAGAGAGAGAGAGAGAGAGAGAGAGAGAGAGCTTCACGATAGTATGAGAGTTGGTGGCACATCAGTCGATGTGCCTCTCCCTCTTGGAGTGGACGAGGTGATATCTGGTAAATGGTTACTCAAAATAGCCTCAAACATAATTTTTCTAAGAGCTTTAAATTATCTTTTTCCTAAAGTTATTTGTTATACATACGGGTAATATTGTGTTTCTTTGCTTTTTTCAAGCTACAAATACTTCTCGCAAGGGAAGAGAGGTGATTGTTGAGACTAGGGTGGATGCAAACATGGAGGGAGACCATGGTGAGCTTTCACTTGTGATGCAATTGTTTGTTTCGTTCATTTATTGGAGTTAAGTAACTTTGTACTGCCTCTTGTATTGCAGTACCTCTTGGGGATATTGTTGCAAAGAAAACCATTTCTTTTGTCTACATCGTTGATACTCCCTTTTCTTCTCTGTCCTCATTGCTTGACTCACGATGCATGGCCATTTCTGGGGACTACATAGCCATTGCTGCTAATTTTAGGGCCGGTGTTACATCTGGCATGGACTCGTGTTCATGAGCACATGGGATGTGCACGCCTCGATGGGACCTTGTGCATGCGTGGTGGGAGAACAGTCACATGGGCTGCTGATTTTATTTTTTTGGATCTTCCCTTTTGTGGTTCCCCATTAGCCTCCCCTATTGTATCCCTTTGGGATGTTTGTAGCGAGGATCATGTTCGTGCAAGCATGCAGCTTGCATATTCGAGTTTGTCAGACTCAGGGTGGTTGTTGATCATGGTCTCTATGGCAGGTTTTTGCTTCATTCATAATTTTATACAATACTTGTCGAGTTTTGTTGTGTGTTTTTTATTGTGACTTTTGAAAACTCTTGCAGGAGATACCATTGGTTGGGTTGAGAGATTTTGTCGTGCATCAGAGATGGCTATTCATAGTCGCATTGTGGTCCTCCATCGTGGAGCTTATGGTTACGGTAATAGCTTTGGTGGTCGGATTGAGGTAATGCTCTTCTACATATTAACTTGTTTGTTTCTCATTTTGGTGTGTTATTATTATTGTGATTTCCCTCTAATTGTCTATGCGGTGGTGTAGTGTCATTGTTCTCTCTTACTTATGGTGCATAGGGTTGGCATGCAACCACCTTGCTTTGTGGTTGAGAGCACTCCACTATTCAATCGGCTTGGCATGCAGCCTTTGGATTCTTACATGATGCACCATCTTCGAGAGTCTTCTCTAGCCAGATCATCATCAAGGGAGCCATGGCGTGGTGGCTTGCAACGAAGTCACTCTTTTATTGCATGTTTTGTGGAGCTTCTTTGTAGGCCTGGAGGTCTTTGTTTGGAGTTGGGATGTGGTACAACGCCCGTATTGGCAGCATGCTTAGGCACAGGGCGGGTGTGTGTAGCAGTCGACATTGATGACACTTTGATTTCAGATTATGTGCAACCATTATTTCGCCCTAAAAAGAGAAGCAGAGAGGGAGCCTCCACCTCTCTTGATGTTGATGATGTGGGTGACATTCCTTCACGTGTCAACCCCTTTGATGAGTAGTGAGAGTCCACCTTACACTTCATTTCTCCCACCTATTTTATGTTTCCATCATACGTTTATGCTATTTTGTCACTTTTTTGTATCATTGTTTAGTATTTGAAAATTATGGATAATGATTCAAACAACAATTTGAGATTTCTTGTGCTTTTAGGATGTAGATTTTGTATTGCTTGCATGTGGATTGTGAGACTTATCTTTTTCTTTTTGTATGGAAGTGTGTTGCCAGTTTATGGTGAGGGGATTGCAAAAACCATGGCTGCTGATATACGATACGATTTTGACACCCACAAGAAGTGTCAGAGACGCAATGTCTTTATTGATGACGAGTGTGACTCTTCATAGTCACGAGATAGAACCATAGCATTTCTTGTTGTCATTAGAGTGCAGAGGCACAACATGCTGTTCTCTATATTCCACTTGTTATCTTACAAATCTAAAGAAATCTCTCTTTTTTTTGTATAAGATTTGGCAATTCTCTCTTAGTACAGTATGAGCATTGTTGACTTGCATTAGATTGCTCTGTAAAATTTAAAGTTAAAATAAAAATTATGGTGTTGAATGTAGTTGTGGATCATTGCATGGTTTATAATAGCTTTGCTACTAGCTTGGGTTTTTCATTGCTCAACATCAAGTATCAACTGTGCAAAAGAATCTACAGTCTAATTTTGAACAAACATATTGCTACGATTACTTAGGGATCCAAGATCCTACTATTATTAAAGTAGGATCTTCATTCATCTTTCTTATCAAAGCCCATTTGGTTTCTTTATTCATTTTCTCGGATTTTCCTTCCCTCAAAAAATCTCGCTCGCCACACGGTAAGACTCATATCTAATCAACCATTGATCACGAAACTTATCGATGTCAGACACTCCTATATTCAAGTTAGAAGGCATGATTGAGAATTTTTTAGGATCATTATAACATATACTCGAGAGAAGGTAGGGGATTATATGGAACTATGATACCATCTCACCATGGTTTGCAATTGGACTATGACCATTTGAGCCATTTATTTACCCATCCACTTCATCTCCACCCACATCTAGAACTAATAGCTCAAGTTAGACTTCTCATTGGTGTTCTGTTGGTGGGAACTACTATAAATTGTCCTCATTTTGAATTGGAGTACTCCATTATTTCCATGCAAGTTTTTATTCCTTTGTGCCAATCAAGACTAAGTGTAGTAGACCTCTCTAAGTGATTGGTGAAAAATTTCCTTTTAGAACCCCATACAATTGATCATGTTTGGTACCAAAATAGGACACTTTAAGTGTCCTTTTTTACCCAATTTAAATTAAATGCTACTTGCAGTAGACGGTTTATTTGGGAAAACCGTCTTGATATGATTAAATATGTTATCTAGAGGGTCTTTTAAAAATATAACCTTGCATTTTAGAGTCTTTCATGATCAAGAACTATACTCATCAAGTTGACCCTCGTAAGACAACGATTGACGCTTTGAAGAAATTGCCTTTATAAGCTCAAGAAAAAATGAAGCGACCTTGTACAAAATTTTAGGTGCCTCTCCCACAATTTTTCTATAAAGAATTGAAAGTTTCATGCTCAAAATTTTTGACTTTGGAGTATATTAAATAATGGAAAGTTCCATGTGTTTGATATGGTTATTTCAAGGATATCGTTGTATACATAGAAAAACATGTTTCTGATGTATTTGTGAGTTTTAGAAAGTGATACATTGCTTGCTCTTTCCATTGAGCACTCAAGGTGGCAAGTAGAAGAGTTTTGGTATGCAACAATTATTGGATCATTTCAAATATTCAAAACAGCATAAGAGAAAACTTTCATATGTTCATTCTTGAGACATAAGCATTCAAAACCTCAAATAATATTAAGCTTTCCATGTAGAACAACTAAATGTATCAAAGTACGTGGTACATACACAGTTGGGGTGCCTAAAACCTTGGTTTCAATGTTATTATGAAGAACTCAAGATTTTCAAGAGTTTTTGCACGATAAAAAAATCAAGATAGAGTTCAACCAACGAGATTTAATTGAGTTAGGGAGCCCAGAAAATACATAGTTTCTTGCTTTAAACATATAAAGTCATTCGTAGTTGTTAAATGGCACTAGAATAATACTAATTTTAGGAGGGGACCTTTAGAAGACCAACATTATGCTCTTATTCAACACATGCTCAAGTATGAAATTATGTATATAGCTTGCATGTGACTTGAAACTTATCTTTGAAGTGCATTTCATTGTTTTGTAACACTAAGTGCTAACACTTGGCTTTTATAAACATTAAAAAGGCCATCTCTACAAAAAGATATAATAATTTTATGATTTTTATGGCAAAACAGCTTGAAATTTTTCTAGAATATATGTCTTAGAACTTACCATAATTCTCTCCATACAGATTTTATTTTGATATGGAGAAAACTCCAGTGTTTTCTTTCCCTCATGAACAATCTATGGTAGAAGCAAGGTGTAAAAAACTTATTTCTAGCTTGACAAATTGCCAAAACTTGGTAGAAAAATAGGACACTAAAGTGTCCAATTACAGAACTAGTATTAATTGCATGGATAACGAAACAATAGGAACTTGGTTATTGTACTATCACTTCTATTGTTGATATATTTTATCTATAATGTTAAGTCAAAACTATAGAAATTTTCTTCTTGCTAGGTTTCCAAGAATTTAAGTTTCTACAAGTATAAATTGTTTTATTTATTTATTTATTCGGTTGTTCTCAAGCATAATTTTCTTTTCTCTTAGTTTTTGTTTAATATTGATGTATAGATTTCACATTGGATGGTAGCCAATGCAAGCCATAGTCTTAATATAAGTGTATAAACTTGTCCAATAAAACTATTTCCGTACAAGTGTGTACATTTTCTTTATGTGCGTAGGTGCCCTGCACTAAAAATATCATGACATTCATAAAGAATTTGGCACCAAATGTCTACATCCATCGGTACACAAACTCTCCCCTCGTGAAGTAGGTACCCATCATCTATGTAAAAACTGTTCATTGTCTATAGCTCGTCACTCAAAAGTGAAGAACTAGGTGTGGAGAGAAAAAACACACTGCCAATATTGGAGTGACAAGGATCCTTCATTTTCACATGGCTCCACACTTTGGAGTGTTTCATCATGCTTATATTTTCAATTTAAGGATTTCAAAAACTTACTTTGAAATTCTAAAAATACAAGAGAGTTGATCTCAAGCATACGGCTAAGAGAATTAGCTACCACATTGCCACATCGTTCTTTATGCAGATTTATGTCGTACTCCTAAAGAATCTCAACCCACCTACCATTTCGACCGTTCAGATTTCATGGTCAAACACAATCTCAAATTGAGCCGCATGCAAATAATGTTGCCACGTTTTCAAAGCAGACATATTTCATAGATAAAGTAGTCTTGCTAAGTAGAATCAACTTTCTTGCTTTCAAATGCAACCTCTTGACTAATTATCACTACCCCATTTTCACGTACCCAATTGTAGGCACTCAAAAACTCTCCCAATCACCCAACTTCAGTTGTCATGTAAACTCACCCCTTCCATCACTACCATACCCAACCAGTAGATACCACAAGGCCACAACCATCACCCCATCCACTACATGCCATGCATGGGTGCAATAGCTAATGTCTAGGATTACCTGCATGGCACACCACCAATCAGCACCCATTGGACCTGCCAATCCACTCTTCCTTTCCCCACCACTGTAAATGTCACATGCATAGCCGACATAAAAGACTTATCATTCCTGTATATTTGGGATCAAGTCACCATCATGGAAACCACCAAAGCAATCCATCATTGCAACTGCAACACACATCACAACCAATACCCACTTATGGATAACTCATACCCTCAGTCTGACATAGATCTTGCTAGGTCCTTGCAAAATTTATAAGTAATCAATCATTGATCAGGAACTCTATCAATGTCGTACACTTTTGTATTCAAGAGAAGATCAACCAAGAAGGCATGATCGAGGTTTTTTTGGGATTAGTTTCATGTATAATCCAAAGAAGGTAGAGGGTTATATGGAGCTATGATACCAATAACCATGGTTTACATTTGGACTAAGACCATTTGAGCCATTTCTTACCCCATCCACTGACACTCCAGCCACGTCTAGTACTTAGAGCTCAAGTTAGATTTGTCATCGGTGTTTTGTTGATGGGAACCGCGCTATAAATTATTGTCATTTTCAATTGGAATACCCCATTATTTCTATGCAATTTTTTATTCCTTGTGCCAATCAAGGCTAAGTGTAGTAGACCACTCTAAGTGATTGGTGCAAATTTTCCTTTTACAACCCCTTATAATTGATATAGTGGTCCTACTTGTATGTGGTTCTCCTTCCTCATAATTGCATGGCCACAAAACAATAGGAACTTGGTTATTGTACTGTCAATTTTATTGTTGTTCTATTTATTCTATAATGCTAAGTCAAAACTATAAAAAAATTATTCCTTCTAGGTTTTCAAAAATCTAAGTTTTTATAAGTATGAATTATTTTATTTATTTATTTATTTGGTTGTTTTCAAACATAATTTTATTTTCTCTCAGTTGCTTTTTAATCTTGATATCTAGATTGCACATTCGATGTGAAGCAATCCAAGACAGAGTCTTGAACATAATCGTATAAACCTCGCCATATAAACCTGGCCAGTAAAACTATTGTTATGTAAATGTATACCTTTTCTTTATGCACATGGGTGCCCCACACTAGGACTATTATGACATTCATAAAAAAATTTGTCACCAAATGTGTACATCCGTCGGTACACAAACCTTAGGAGGTCACTTAAAAATTATGTGACTATGACGTGAGTTCAATAGAAGGAGTTATTGAATTTTGTTTTTTCTCACATTTTCACATACAAAAGAGTACCACAAAATGAAATTGGGAAAAAAATTACAGATTGAATATGAAAAGGGTATATTTTATTTGTCAAAAAATCACAAATAATGATTTTTATAAATAGTTCTTGAACTCAGATGATATACTCAATTTATACATAGTGACTTCCCCAAGACACAAACTGGCCCCTCGTGGAGTAGGTACCCATCATCTATGGAAAATGTATTCCCTCTCTATATCTCATCACTCAAAAGTGGAGAGCGAGGGGTGGAGGAAAAAAACACACTGCCAATATTGGAGTGCGAAGGATCCCTCATTTTCAAGGGTAAAATGACTAAAAAGGTTTTGCATGATTTTGGAGATTTCATTCTGTTAGAAACATGTTGGTAGGATGACCCCATAGACTCTTTGTTAGTGCATGCGTCATCGTCAAATGTCAATCCAATGAGGCCATTGTTGAAGATAAACACATGCATGAGAATGGGGCTGAAGGACCTTCAAAAATGGTTAGAGGAAGAAACAAAATAGTGCCTCTTTGATCAAGTTATCCAGAACAAATGACTATACCTGAACTTCCTACATAGAAGCTTCTAAAGAAAATAAGAAGGAATCGACAAAAGGGAAAGTAAAGAGTCCATATTACAAGACACAAATTGATATAGAGGCACCGATAGTTCTCAAGAAGAGAGGATTTTCAATAGTAAGGTAGAATTTACCTTGGGTGAGGTCCTTGGTATAGCAAAGTGAGAGCTCCATGACAAAATTATTGACATTATCAAGAGAATCCATTGAGCTTATAAGGTTAATGTGTGTAAAAAGGAAACATGCCATGGCATTAACTGCAGGCAAGGATGGGTGTAGAGGAATTCGGGCTCGCGACGAGCTTTGTGGTGCTTGGATGATGAAGCCAATGAGACGTAGAATGCTCAGCTCTCCAAGGCGCCTATGTTTCACCATACTTCTGGCAACTTGCATGCAAGTCAACAACCCGAATTCCATGTCATCATGAGGTGTTTAACACGCTGTGGAAATTAGCTTTTTAGGGAAGTAAAAATCATGGCTTTTTGGAAGTTTCTAAAGAATCATCCAAGGAGAGTTCTTTTTGGGAGTTTTTTTTGAAAAAAAAAGCTCGGAGTTTTCTTAGGATTCCACGAGGGAGAAGGAGGTGAGATCTTTTGAAGCCAAGGAAGGGCATATTGCCTTTTATATCTTTCTCTCTCCATGCAAAAGGGGAGGAATCCTCTTTCAATCCCAACTTTGAGGAGATAATAAGAGGAAAAATCACGAAGTGAATTAGGGACAGATGCCATCAAGCAAGATAGAGGCATAGCAATCATCGGCACAAAAATTGGAGAACTCTGCATGCTAAATTAATTTGGCAGCAACCTTTTGTAAACATGATCTTAAACTCCTTGATCTACAATTAATCAATTTAATAGGTGTTGTTAGCAACATCACTTAGCACCACATTAGAGAATTTGAGACTTTAGAGCCAATTTGGGAATCACCAAAGTCTTAAAGATTTGGTCATATGGACAAAATTCAAATTGTGTTTTAAGGCCAAATCCTTCCACATGGAAGATCTTCCAATCCATGCTCTCAAAACTTTGGCAAAGATTTGGCCACATGGTCAAATCTTAAGCTTGTTTTGAAAGTGGTAATTGGAAAATTCCCAAATTTACTTATAAGGTGTCACTTTAAAACTATGTGGTGTGTTGTTCTCTCTCTCTACTATCTCTCTCTCCCACAACTAGTAGCATGGTGTTGATCGTGCTCATCTTCCAAAACCTTAAATCCTCAACATCTTTGATGAACCCGATGCGAAAGTGAGCCACGGTGGGATATTCTTGTTTAAGGATATGTCTACATCGTAGGAGGCATCCATGCAAAAGATGATGCAACAATTTGTAGCATACATGAAACAGTAACATACTTCTAAAAAAATATATAATTTTCAAGAGCAGATTTGTAAAGCTCGGCAGGCGGTTACAAAAAAACTTTCACAGGATTTTCTCGGGGTACCACTAAAAAGAGGGACTATGGTGGTAGAAGTGAAGGGGAGTTCTTGCAAAGAGACACTCTCTCTTTGTGATTTCTGGGATTGACATATGAGGGTTTGGTCTCTTACAGAAAATTCAATGAGCTACCTAAGTGGGAGAGACATTATGTTTCAAGTATTCAAAGTGAACTATAGGGATAAGATGTGCTTTAACCCGATGATGTGATTTCAGGAGTCTTTGAAGAGGTATCTTATGCAGATACTATGTCATAACTTGAGGAGATGTGTCAATGTAGATAAGAATGTGGAACTAAAGTTGTTGAGGTGCACTCAATGGACATGTAGGAGGAGTTGAGCATCTATGAGGAACTCATGCAGGAAGATTTGGATGAAGCGGTTGAAGCTCAGGTAGAGACCAAGTACAAGACAAATGCAAAGAAAGTGAGGCCAATGGCTATACCTCTACCATAAGAAATTGATGGGACAATCAAAGAAGCTTCTCGTCACTCTATGCAAAGACATCCAAAGAATATTGGGCACAAGTTTACTATAGAGACATTGCAGTAGCGGAAGATTGGAGAAGATGGGTTTCTCAATGAAGAAGAGATCAAATGCTTTCAAGGTTTGATCAAAAAACATGGTAATGCTTTTTCTTTTGAGCCAAGTAGATTGGGTGTGCGGATCCACATGTGGTTTCACCTATGGTTATATTCGTTGTTTTACACATGCCATGGAGTTTACATCGGGTTTACATTCGACTCTAGTTCCTAAAGCTCACATGCCAAAGATTATTGACTTTCTATATGAGAAGATGCGAATGGGAATTTCATAACCATCATGTGCACCTACTCCAATCGGTGGTTCATTGTGCCAAAGAAGAATGGAACTAAATAAGTTTCAGACATGATATGCAATTGATTAACAAGGAAACAATCCGCAATGTGGGTATTGGCTCAATTGTGGAGGAGTTTGATGAATCCTTTGTTCGTAGAGCCATTTATTCTATGGGTGATCTTTACTTTGGATATGATCAGTTTCAATTAGCTATGGAGAGCACGGATCTTACTATAATGCGGACACCTCTCGGTTTGGTAAGGATGTGCAATTTGCCAAAAGGTGCTACTAATTCTGTTTCTCATATGGATGAATGGCATGAACAAGATATTAAGAGGCTTTATTCCTCATGTTAATAGGCCTTTCATTGATGATCTATCGATTACAGGATGTGAAGAAGGATCCAAAGATGAGGCAAAAGATCAGAGGGGGTGCCAACAATTTGTTGCTTAATAGATTGGTGATTGTGATGCTATTCTATCTAGGATTGAAGAAGCTAACCTAACACTTTCAAGGAAAAATAAACTTTTGGTGCTAAAGAGGTTTTGATTGTGGGGCATATGTGCAGTTCGAAGGGTCGAAGGCCAAGTCTAGCTAAAGTTGAAGCTATCTAAAAGACGAAGGAAACATGCTCTTTAGTTATTGCAATTCGTGGACTTTTAGGTGCATGTGTATTCTACCTTATTCGGTAGCCACATTTTTCTCATGTTGGAGAGGTACTTTATCCATTGTTGATGAAAGGAAAAAGGTTTGTTTGGGAATAAGTTCACACAAAAACAATCAAGAAATTGAAGAAGATGCTTCTCGAGGCTCGGACCTTGAGGAAAGTCAACTACAAATGTGGGAGGCCAATGATTTCATCAGTTGATACTAGCCCAAAAAGTATTGGGTGGGCTATAGGTTAGGATGATGATGAAGGGCACATGTATGCGGCCAGATTTGGAGAAATAAACAAGGCTACCCACAGGCTAAGAGAGAACTTGGGGGTGTTGCTATTGCTCTAAGCTCTGACAAATAATACTTTATTGGAGCTTGAATTGTGGTAGAGACAGATTGCCTGCCATTGATAGGGATGATTGCAAACGGCTCTACATCGGGGGTATTATCATGTTGAGATGGATAGATTACATTAAGTCTCTTAACCTTGAGTTTTGTCACATTGCAAGAAGAGACAATCTTGTTGCAGATATGTTATGAAGGGCTAGATTTGAAGATGAAGAAGAGAAGCTTATGACAAGTGGTGATGTCAGCTGGCTTGAGTTTTATACATCTTCTTATCTACATGAAAATTGTGGTAATATGACACATGTTTTTGAGGTGTTTTCTGAAGAACACTATGTGGGAGAGTGTCTTTTGATTGGCCACTACCTAAGCACTCGAAATGGGAATGAAGGATGGACTAACCAAGATTATAAAAGGATCAGGAAGAAAGACTATGACTATTTTCTGAAGGATGGGCAGCTATGGAAGCAGCCGAAGAGTTTAGGAGGTGAACCATAGTGGGTTGTTTGTTATAAAGAGACTCAACAACAGGTTATAAAAGAGTTTCATGAAGTCTTGTGGGTTGGACAGAGAGTAGTATCGGAAACCTTTGTCAAGGTCAAGGATTGGTACTGATGGAAAGGTATGTATAAAGATGTGGCTCAATTTGCGGACATGTTTATTTATGCTAGCAGTATTCTAGTGAGCGACATTGAGATGAGTTTCATCCCACTTATCCACCGGCTATACACTACAAATGGGTGGTGGACTTGACTACAATGCTACATTAGGAAGAGAATGGGGTGTAGGAGGGCCTCTTTATTTACTATGAGCTTATGGAGGTGATTAACATTTTGACGAATAGGTGTACGCCATGTGTGAAAGAATGGTGGGTGTGTAAGAGATGTGTAAGAGTGGTCAAAGGATGCACTTTTCCCCCCAAAAAGGGGGTGGACAACTTCATGATTTTTGGCCTTCCATAACTCCCACATATGATCTCCGACTTGAGAAAAGATCGTAGATATGCAATCTATGTGTCGCTATCTTTCTATAGATATGCTACAAGATATGGTTCTACCCGTTAGATCTTAAATTCCATTTTTGGTGGAAACTTTGAATTCAAATAAAAGTAGCCGTTTTACCTGTTTGGATTCAAAAGCTGTCCTTTGATTACTTTCTTAATACTAAAGGTTTGACTTCCTTAAATTGCCAAATAAAGAGGCCCTCCTAGACCCCATTCTCTTCCTAATGGTAGGTGTTTGATAGATGAGATATATTGTTCTTACCATGGAATATCTTACTAACCAGGTTGAAGGAACAGGTTTGCATCCCAATAAAATCATTGTTGATAGAGGAGACCTAGATGCAAATGAAGCTCGGGATTTATTTTCTTCATTGGGCATTAAATTGGCTCTCACTACATCATACAATCGAGAAGGTAATGGCAAAAGTGAAAGGGGACATCTACCTATAGTTAAAGATTTAGCAAAGGCATGCCAAGGGAATATTGATGATTGACCTAAACTTCTACCATTTTGTTTATGGACTGATTGCACTACACACAGTTTTGTTACATGCTTTTTGCCATTTGGATTGATGCATGGACAGAAACCAATAATTCCTACAGAAGAAGCGGCTATGTCTTGGACCATACTGCCATGGGAAGAAGGTATGTCTATAGAAGATTTTCTTGATTTGCATATTTTCCAACTTGAAAGGCGTGAAGAAGACATTGAGTAGGCCAAAGAAAATCTCAAGGAGGCAAGATTGAGGAATAAGTCAACATTTGAGGAGAAGCACAAATTACAACCTCAAGTTATTAAAGATGGAAATTGGGTGCTTGTTTATGATAGTAGCTTGGTGAACCACTATTCGGCTATGTGAAAATGTTAAAAAAATGGTTTGGACCATATGTTCTCATTCATGTTTACAATAATGCAACATATAAGTTAAGTTAACTTGATGGAACTATGCTAAATGTGACTATTGCAAGGAAATGGATTTAGTTGTTTAAGAAGTGAGAAGGTGAGTTTGTTCTTGAAAATATCAATGCAAATCAACCTCTAGAACAGAATGAGATGTATGCATCAGAGGATGCATCTAGTAATGTTAATTGAGTGTAGTTGGCATAGAGCGGAGGCTGTGCAGGTTTAGAGGGGGTGGATTTCATGCAGCTCCGCTTCCATGGTGAGAAAAATCATAGATAGAAGCACATTGTGTTTATTGAAGCTTACGTGATTAATTGATTAGTGTTCATGGCTTGATAACAACTTACTTTAAACCTAAATGTATGCCATGTATATATATATATATATATATATAAAAAGGGCCAACAATTGTGTTTATAATGCTACAAGTGGATATGTTCAAATTTGCCAAAATGAGACATTTTGGAATGTTGTAAATACGTGCCTTCACGACTCATTGATTGGAGTCCAAATGGAGAAGTTATGGCTAGGTTTTTATTTTTTGAGAAACTGATCCTACTGTTGTTTGGGACCACCTCAAGATGTGTGCCAAAGAAGTTAAATTGAGCTTAATTGGGGTCTGATTGCTAGTTCCCGAGAAGGGCTATTGCATGCTTTATGGGCCTCAATAATTTCTCATCTTATGGACCCTGTGCAATTACGGACAACAATTACGTTGTCAAGATAAATGCTTAATGTGGTGATTTGGTGATGCTTTGTTGGTAATACTTGATCTCCTCACAATGCTTTGGCTGACATGTAGGTTATTTGAGTAGAGTGCTTGGCCGCCCCAAAAGGGGTTTAACACCTCTGCTTGCACCTCGAAGGGAAAAGGAAATTTTATGTCCGTCAACCATGGCCTTAAGAAGGTTGGCCTCCCATTGAACGAATAAGGTTAATGTGTGTAATAAGGGAACATGCCATGAACATAACAATAGGCAGATATGGGCTTAGAGGAATCCCGACTAGCGACGAGCACTCTGGTGCCCCGGATGATGAGGCCAATGAAACATAGAATGCAGCTCATCGAGGCGCCTATGTTTGGACCTAGTTTTGGTGATTTTCATGCAATTCAACAACCCGATTAGCACATCATCATGAGGTGGTTCACATGCTATGGAAATTAGCTTCTTAGGGAAGTGAAAATCATGGCATTTTGAGGGTTTATAAAGAGTCATCTAAATAGAATTTTTTTTTGAGTTTCTTTTGAAAAACAAAAGTTCATAGTTTTTATGAGGAGCCCGTGAGGGAGAATGAGGTGAGATCTCTCCAAGCCAAGGGACGACATCTTACTTCTCTCTCTCTCTCTCTCTCTCTCTCTCTCTCTCTCTCTCTCTCTCTCTCTCTCTCTCTCTCTCTCTCTCTCTCTCTCTCTCTCTCTCTCTCTCTCTCTCTCTCTCTCTCTCTCTCTCTCTCTCTTTACATACATATATATATATATGCAAAGGGGAGGAATCCTCTTTCACTTCCGAATTTGAGGAAATAAAAAGAGGAAAAAGCACAGAGGGAATCAAGGACAGAAGGCATCAAGCAAGAAGGAGGTGAAGCAATCATCGACACAGAAATTGGAGAACTATGTAGGGTAAATGAATTTGGCCAACCTTTTGTAAACATGAGCTTGAACTCCTTGATCTACAATTAATCAATTTAACAAATGATGTTAATAGAATTTCTTTAAAATTGTGAGGTGTGTTCTTCTCTTTGTCTCTCTTTTCTCTCTCTACTCTCTCTCTCCCCCATAGCTAGCAGCCCACTGTTGACCTGACTCGCCTTTCAAAACCTTAAATCCCCGATAATAGATCTATCTCATTTACAAAGTGTGAGGACTTGAAGAGAGGTGAATGGAAACACATAAATAGTGTACGTAAAGGTATGAAGAGTGGTTTGTTTAAATATGAATAATGCATTATGGGTGTGCTCAATGGGGTTTCATTTGTTCATACCATGCAAGACTTTAAGTCTTTAATGGATTGCAATTTGCATACTAGAAATGAGGTCGTGAAAGTATGCTCTATATAGAAATGTATAAAGTCATTAAGGAGTTTGAAAATCCTTAAGGTGTTGAAGTACCAGTGGAGACAAAATATAAATCTATGGAAATGAAAGTGAAACCAGTGGAATAACCTCTACCAAAAGACTGCAAGGATAAGAGAGAACAAGCTGTTCTGGAACCTAGTCTTTGTGAACTAAGTAAGATTTGGGCATAAGTCTATGCCAGATCCTTTAAAGAAATTAAAGGTTGGTTGCAAGGACAATTTTATAGAAGTTGAGAAGATATGTTTTAAAGAGATGCTTGCCGAACATGGAAAAGATTTTTCATTTGAGCTCCATGAGATAGGGTATGTTAATCCTTCCATTGTTGCTCCTATGGTAATCTTCACTATCCCGCATGTACCTTGGAATATGTGGCCTATTCTAGTTCTAAAGGCTCCTTTGTCAAAACTCATTGATTTGCTTAATGAAAAGATTAAGTTGGGTATTTTGGACTCTTCTTGTGCTCCATATTCAAGCAGGTGTTCACATTTCAAAGAAAAATGGTTACTTATCTGGGTTACATTTATACGCCCATACCAAAAAACAAACCTCATATAAAATGCTATTATATGCCAAAATCTCAAATAATCACCAAATAGCCATATTTTTTACTTTTGATTGAAAGATATTTTGATCGAAGTATCTCTCAATCGAGAAGAATGCTTATATAAAGATAGTTGCCGATTTTCATCAAACCAACGACTACTTGCTACCTTTCTAAATATTTGAGAGATTGCCAAGTTGGAGAGCTATTGTACATTTATCAACTGATACAGACTATTGAGGTATAATGTTTCACTTGTTTTTGTGTGTTGTGCCAGACTCATATGGTGTAGCAACTTTCAATCACCACAAAGGTTGCTTGCATTTTATAGGCCACTTCGTGGTGTGCAGGCATCCAGATCACTCTAGAAGTGAGTAGAATCTAGTTTCTTTTCTTGTGTTGTGCAGCCACTTGGATCATTGTAGGCAAGGATTCTAGGACAGACTTAGATTCTCACTCGTGTGGTGCATTAGTATATCTCTCACCGCATAGCAGAAGTTAGAATTTAGTGGTCGACTCATGGAGGGAGTAGGAATGATGCTACACCTCTCACTTCAGAGTGACCTATAGGTTTCTCAATTTTAGATCAAGTCACATCATCCTTTGTACCACATAGAAACACAGGAGTTCTGCTCGTCAATCAGAGAGTGGGGAGATGCATAGTTCATGGCCTCTTCATCTCTGTTACACACTATTTACTCTTGTGACTCGAACTCCAAATACACATCATTGTTCATCACTAGATGACTTGGTGTTGTCTTGGATGTAGACATATACAATATTTGCATGTATCTTAGATTATGAAGTTGTCCGTTGATTTCTGTGTTGTGAGTTTCACACGCTTCATCAAGGACTAGATTAAGTCACATCATTATTCTTACTACATAGAAATATGAGGGTTACATTCGTCTACCTAAGAGTGGAGATATGCATACATATTCCCACTTCAACTTAGCATGACAAGCCTTGCCCTTGTACTTTTTGATATGTAGATACGCCACTCAACACTAGATGACTTGATGTTGCCTTTGATAGTCATGACTTGATATTGTCTTTGATGTAAATATGTACAAAATTTGGCCAAAATCTGAGATTGTTAAATTGTTTACTGTTGGTTGTGTTGTGCATTCCACACACTTCATCAGGGATTAAATTCATTAAACTATCAATCAGCATTACAACAACGTCGAGGACTTGTGCCGAGTATACCTCACACAAGCTAGGTTTTTCACATGTATGCTCACATTTTTTATGTGTATTTTGTAATGCACATAACAGGGTCGAGTTCTTGTGATGAGCGTCTCTCACACTCTTGGCCTGTTCACCTCTCTCTATCTCTATCTTTGTGTGTGCTTTGTTATTTCTTAAATTTTCAATCATTTATTGTATAATGTATGGTTTATAATCATAATATATTGTTGTTTGCTATAAATTATGTCACTTGTTTATGGTTTAGGGTCATGACACAATTTTGAAAGTTTGCCCTCTCATCTTATAATGTTTATGTTTTACAATAAAATCTTATAGATATGGTGAACACCAAAAAGTTGACAAAACATCAACAAAAGTTTTCCTTCAAAGTAATAGTACATCACTTTCATCGCATGTCAAAGCCTGAGTTTTGTTATTGCCTAAACCCTTCTACTTCGGTGAATTATTACTATTTCACAGAGGCCTTAGAGAAGTCTGTGTTTGAGCATGTCTAGCTTGTATTTACGCTCGCTACTTTTGACATATCTCTAATGATATCAAGTTAATTAATGACATGGTCAAGAATGCTAAGTATGGATCCTGATTTACCCCTTGTAATTTTTTGTATGAAAAATGCACATTTGTAAGGCCCCCGTTATCAGGAGAAGCCATCGTGCGTGAAGAAAAATCACTCCCCAAAAAGAAAAATCAATCGCCGGAATCCAAAATTTTCACGGCCAAATCTCGAGCAAGGCTCAAGACTCGGTTTGCCAAAATATTCTAGGAAGTTCATCATCCTAGTGTTGTATGTTGATGACATGCTGATTGCAAGTACTCACATGCATGACATCAAAGACCTAAAAGAAGAGCTGTCTAAATATTTTTCAATGAAAGCTTTAGGTACTTCAAAAAGGATACTTGCTATGAATATATCAAGGGAAAGGACGAAAAATACAATAAAACTATCTCAAGAGGACTATATCAAGAAGGTACTAGAAAGGTTTTTAATGCAAAATGCATAAACAATTTCTACACCTTTGGCTGATCACTTTAAATGAACCAAGGGTATGTGTCCAAAGACACAAGAGGAGATAGCCTATATGTCTAAAGTTCCATATGATGTAGCTGTAGGTTCTTTTATGTATGCTATGGTATGGACAAGGCCAGACATTGCACATGCAGTGGGAGTTATAAGTAGGTTCATGGACAACCCATGTAAAGAGAACTAGCAAACTATGAAGTGGATACTTAGGTACCTGAAAGGGACAACAACAAATGCTTTGTATTTTGGAGTAACCGATATTTTTCTTCAAGAGTATACTGATGCAGATATGGGAGGTGACAAAGATACTTGGCGAAGCACTACTGGCTATGTCTTCATGGTTGGAGGCACAACAATAAGCTCGGCTTCGAAGCTGCAGAAAGTGGTCTCACTTTCTACCACGAAAGAAGAGTATGTAGCAATGACGGAGGCAAGCAAAGAAATTATGTGGCTCCAAAGATTCTTAGAAGATCTTGGATTCAAACAAGACAATTGTGTCTTGTATAGTTATAGCCAAGCGCTATCCACCTTGCAAGGAAATCAACCTTTCATTCAGAGACAAAGCACATTGAGGTGAGATATCACTCCATATGTTCTCTTTTGGAAGAAGGAGAATTAAAGATAGGAAAGGTGCATACAAGTGAAAATCCTGCAAAAATGTTTACAAAGTTGGTCAACAAGGAGAAGTTGATCTTTTTCTCATCTTCAATTGGCATTCAAGACTAAGAAGGCAGGATTGAAAGGAGTCACAGGTTTGGTGTGGAGATCAGTCTCCAAGTGGCAGATTGTTAAGTATGGAGCCTGATTTACCCCACCCCTGTAATTTCCTGTATGAAAAAAAGCACATTTGTAAGGGCCTTGTTATGAGGAGAAGCCATTGTCCATTGACAAAAATCACTCATCGAAAACCAAAATCACTTGCCGGAATCCAAAATTTTCACGGCCGGTCCTTCGTTCGAATATTCCTATTTGCCAAAATATCATGGTCAGACAGCGGCGCGGCCAGAAAGTGGTCGAAAAACGATCGGTTGGTTGGCTAGTGGTTAGAAGTCAATGGCCAGTGGCCGGAGGCCAAATTCAATGGCCGGTGGCGATTTCAAAGGAGGACTTGTCTTCTCAAGGGAGGCCACACATGTGGTGATTAGAGGGTTGTCTACACAAGGGCGGCTACACATGGCTGCCTCTCATGAGATATGGCAACCCTTTTGGCCTATAAAAGGAGGCCTCTTCTACACACAAAAATGGATTGTGAATCATTGTGGTGCATTGTGAATTAAGTTGATGTGAGGTAGTGAGAGTGAAGCAAGGTGGGATCTCCAAAAGGGTATAATGCCTTTGTAATCTACTTTTTGTTTTGAAGTACTAAAACCATTGAGTGGCTGCTTTCCCTTGGACGCAGCCCACATTGGGTGAACCATGTATATCGTGTGTACTCTCTCTCTCTCTCTCTCTCTCTCTCTCTCTCTCTCTCTCTCTCTCTCTCTCTCTCTCTCTCTCTCTCTAATAATAAGCTCTTGTATGTGAAAATGATCGCTCTTCATTAAGTAATCTACTCAATTATCTACTTAGCCACGTCATATTTCCTAACAACAACTGGTATCAGAGAAAGGTTTTATTGTAGCTAAAGTATCTCAAAAAAATGATTTCTTGAATTGACTGTGAGTAATGGCGGAGGAATGGAAGCTCAAAATTGAGAAATTCAACGGCAAGAACTGCCAACACTAGAAGATGCAGATTGAAGACTATCTCTACGAGAAGGACGTTTATTTTCCACTAGGCGGTCTTGCAAAGAAGCCCGCAATAATGGCAGATGAAGCATGGATTCTCCTTGATAAAAAGGCACTGGGAACAATCCGGTTAATCTTGGTGCCAATGGTAGCCCTCAATGTTTTAGAGATTGAGACAACGGAGGACTTGATGAAGCCACTTGATGGCCTCTACAAGAAACCATCGATAACCAATAAGGTATTTCTCATGAAGCGCTTGTTCAATCTAAAGATGGTAGAGAATGGTTCAGTTTCAACTTTCAAGAAACCTAAATGACTTTAACACCAACATAAGTCACCTTAGATCTATGAAAATCAATTTTGATGACAAAGTGCAAGCTCTCCTTATACTATAATCTCTACCGGATAGTTGGGAGAGCCTTGTGATAGCTGTAAGTAATTCTATCTCTAGCACAAATAATCTTAAGTTTGATGATTTTGTGGGTGTTCTCCTAAGAGAGTAAATGCAAAGGAGAAGTACAGGAGAATCATCAAGTGATGCATATTAGTGGAAACAAGAGGAAGGCCTAAGGAGAGGTTTCAAAACCAAAAGGATCATGATCAGGGATTTCATTAACGTAATCACAATCGGGTGATTACGTAAATAACTATAGTCTTTACACAAAAACATCACGTGATCACGTTAATTGTTAATGTGACTTTGATGATGACCTGCAAAAACCTATAGAGCCGGTCAGCCCACCGAGCTTCCACAATTTTCCCTGAGAGCACCGCCGGGCATCTGCGTTATACCGGCAGGCCCGCCGGGTAACTGCATCATCCCAGCGGGCTCGTCGAGAAAATGAAAAAACCTGGCGGGCTTTATTATATATTGTGCGCTCCTTGCCGCACTGTCGAAGCAAGGGACTTGCCAATACACTGTGTGCGAGCCACAAATGGCTCCAAGCACACAACAAGCCTAAACTAGCAAGCTCAAGAGAGCAAAGGGTGTGTCACTCACCGCTCTACGCTCGCCTTCGTGGTGGATTCCTCGCCGTGATGAAGAAGAAGCTTCAGTCGTGCCGCGCTCAACCACTTCGCCGCCGTCGTTCCTTCGTAATGCTGGATCGCACACACACTCTCCCTCTCTCTCTCTCTCTCTCTCTCTCTCTCTCTCTCTCTCTCTCTCTCTCACACACACACACACACACACACACACACACAAGGAGGTGAAGAAGAAGAAGATGGAGATGGAGATGGAGCAAGAGCACTCTTCTATTGCACAAATGAGAGAATGAGTAAAAATTAGGTTTAGTTGGCTTTTATATGAGCTCACCCCATTCACACTTGGGCGCCCATGCTTAGCCAACTAATCCCTTGAATGTCCCAGTTAGAGTGCGCCTCTCATCGGCAATCACTCTTATCCTTTTCCTATTGGTCCGACAAGCCCGGTACCTGACTCTACCAAATACATAATACACGTCCGTCGTAGGTGATGGGGTGTCCGTGAGCCGTGAGGGTTAACATATATAGTAAATAGTGTGCTAACCCCGGTTTTTTATCTAGGAAAATCCTTGGGAAGTGTATCCGAGTGCCGGGTATTGTCATCTCCTTGTGATTTGACCTAAGGTTATAGAGTCACAGGTCCTTTTTTGGGCCGGACGTGATTCTTAATTCGGTAACCACTTCTAAAAAAATTTAATTCGTTTACCGACATAAAGGTATGAAACCAAAACAACTAAAAACTTGGGGAATCATGCTCATTACGAAGAAGCCATTGGTCCAAATGAGGGATGTAATTGGTTTTGGAAGATGAGCATATGTAAATGTCTAGTCGATAGTCAAGGGTCGGATGTCCTCTACTAGTGTACTGGGCATATAAATATCCTTGAAGTCTTATATTTGAGTTGATTTACAATATAAGAGCTATAATCCTTGATTGGGTTAAATTAGCTTTTATATATTGAATTAGTTGCATGGGTGGGCTACAATCCTTTAGTGGGTTCAAGTAGTCCCCAATTGGGTGATTATATTGAAGATTTATTGCGTTAGTTCATGCATTGGTTTATATATTCGTTTGCATTATTTATTACAATAGATTATTAGTGCATGAAATGACCAATTATATATTTTATTGCTTTCGTTTGTTTTTGTAGAAAATGAAATTAGATGTGTCTTATTGTTTGCAAATCAAAGTGGAATATAAATAGTCATTATAATAATAATTGTGATTCATAGTATTGTTATGGTCATTAACCCATGTATAGATTACATTGCAATGTGTATGGTTTCTCAAAATATAGGTGATTGATATGTGGATTGACTAGCGTGCATTGAAAATCTCATACTGTGCATCATGGTTACTTTCATATTGAATGGTTTTTAAATTATAACATATATTAAAAATAAAAAAATATTCATATTGAATGGTTTTTAAATTATAATATATACACAATGCTTAGCCATCTCGGCGTTCCCTACTCTCTGTGCATTCAAAATTGCTTCGTCCGACTGTGCGGTTGGAGACAAATAATTGTTTGCTACGCGCTTAAGGGTTCTCAGCATCATACCCCAATCAATGATATCGACGCGGAGTTTATTAGCGCGAGTAAAGTCCAAAATTACGTTGAACGGGTGCAGGTCACTGTGCACTATCGTGGCTTGGTGGGCAGCCGCAACGCCGTCGATTAAGGCATGACAAATTGCCGTCACCTGCTCGACCACTGCTTCTCGCTTACAGGGTTGTTTGCTATAGGCAATGACCTCCATCCGTGTTGTAGCCTGTGCATGTGTCGTCTGAACAATCCGTGAGCGAACGATAAGCGGCACATCATGTCGCCCATGGTATGCCCATTGTAGTATGGGAATATCGTGATCCAAGGAGACTCTATAGTAAACCCAATGCACCTGACAATGGAGGGGTGAAGCGTTTGCATTCCTTGCTCTGTCTGAAAGCTGTCAAATTTTTCCTCAATCCCTCCCTTGTAACATTTTCCCACATATGTAATGTGGTCTGGAAAAAATGAGATGACTTTCACAGTGTACAATGTGCACACACCGAAGGAGCCAGCTCCAATCCTCATACCTTCTACCAAGGCTTCGTGAGGGATGCCGACAAGATGAGCGCACTTTGCATTCAAAGAAATGCGCATGATTGTGTCAGTGCCGCTGGCATCGAATCGACCTCCCAAAGCTCCTTGTTCATCTTGTGCCATCTTCAATCTCTTGGGTAGAGCTGCTTGGTCCTTCGCTTTCACACGCTTCATCTTTACCTTCTGTTCTTCCCACAATTTATCCCAGAGCTCTAACTTTGACATGTCGCAAGCAGGTGGGATATCTTCCTTTAAGTCTGTGCAACATACTTTCATATTTCCCAACACTGTCCTGAATTTATGGTGGGGGTCAAATTCTTGTATCCGAGCTGGACTCAACAACTCGTATTGGCCTTCAAGTCGCAACCTGCGCTCTGTGTTCTCCCATATAGCGCTAGTGATTTCTTTGATATAGACATCGCTTTCACTAATCTGCTGTATGCAGTCAGCTGCACATGATGAGATTGCCAAAATACATTCTTTACAAATGGCACGCATAATACATTTCTTCTAATCTGGCGTCATATTTGCACTGGACAATACAAAAACAGAATATCAAATACAAATTCATGGTTGCGAATGACACTACCACTCTCACACTATCTCTGGTAAACTCTCAACCACCACTTGAAGACTTTAATAAATGTCATGGAAATATTGATAAAAATTGAATATAATCTTCACTTAAAATTGCAATCTGTTACACGTGTAAAAAGCAGTTCAAACAAATGGTTTATAAGAAATTAATTCAGATCAAACAATACATGTTAACGGTCTTTAATATTTCAGTATATATTGAATTTTGTAACTTATATTTTTCTCCATCCGCACATACTAGTTCAAACAAAACACACACCGACTTAAAATCTTCAAAACATTTAAAACATTGGAAATATACAAATTGGACTAGCAAATTGTGTTCACACACTTTTTTACATAGCATTTATGTAGATGTAGCAATCAAAAAGCGATGATAATTGATGCTCTTTAAAAAGATATAAAAGAATATTCAACATGCAAATTGTATGTATTTAGATTTTTGCAGAGAATTTATGTAAATAAAGCATTAAAACTAGCGATAAATTGATAATGCTTGAGAGTCCTTTAAAAAGATTAAAAAAAATATTAACCATGCAATTTGTGTGCAAATAGTTTTTTACATGTAATTTATATAAATGGAACATTTAAAATAACGATGATTGATAAATAAAGGATTCTATATAAATGACACATTTAAAATAGCTATGATTGATGAATAAAGTATTCTATATAAATGGAACATTTAAAATGGTGACGATTGATGCCAGCTCTATTCTATATAAATAGAACATTTAAAATAGCGATGATTGATGAATAAAGTATTCTTTTGAATATGATTGGCTAGTATATAATTTCAAATGGATAGTTAAAAACAACAAAATCAAACAATTCATACATTTTGCATATGAAATACTCTTCACAGCCGCATTACTGACCAAGTATTTCATATACTTAATACTTAAAAAATTAATTGCACATGCACATACAAATTATATAACGTTCGTACGACCGGGTTAACGACCTAAACGCCACATTTATGCAAAACCATATGCTTCTAACAAACGACACTCTATTAGCCGCGTTACCGACCGAGTGCCGCCAAATCTAAGGAAAAACAATGGCATACATACGAACATCTCTTAGCCGCGTTACCGACCGATGCCCATATGTTTTTTGGGAAAGGGGAAGGGAAGTTGACTTACTATAAGGATACTAGATTCGCCGCATTACCAACATAGTACCCAGACAGTAAGCCAATACTTACCACAAGGACACCATCTTCCCTGCGTCACCGAGGTGATGCCCCCGTGATAAGCACTGTTCCGGAGAACAGCTTACACACACACTCCCATTGTGTGGAAAGGTACCTCATTAATGCCGCACACTACGATAAAAGGCACACTACCACACAACGTATACACACACACAACACATACCCGAATTGTGTGGTCAGGTACTCTGTTGTTGTCGTGCACTACAACGCAAAGAACGCTCCCACACGACCCTGTCTCTCCCTCTCTCCTCTCTCCTCTCTCCTCTCAATGTACCTGCAAAGGTGGTGCAAGCGCTCTCTCTCTCTCTCTCTCTCTCTCTCTCTCTCTCTCTCTCTCTCTCTCTCTCTCTCTCTCTCTCTCTCTCTCTCTCTCTCTCTCTCTCTCTCTCTCTCTCTCTCTCTCTCTCTCTCTCTCTCTCTCTCTCTCTCTCGGAAGGCGAAAGCGATAATAGGCCCAGCGGGCCCAATCAGGCCTGCGTATATATAACGCAAATATCCCACCGGGATTATCTGCTTTCTCGGAGGGCTCGTCGGGCTATTGTGTTAGCCCGTCGGGAGTTTTGTGGGTTTGCAAGTCACCCTAAACCGATTTCTGTGTGATCATGTTTTATGTGATCATGTAACTGTGTCAGTAAGACCTTGTGATCACACACAAAATTTGGCGTAATTACGTAAATACTAAATCCCTGGTCATGATTGCTCAAGGTGGAGCATGTCACGCACAAAGTCAGTTCTTGAATGTTGGAATTGCGGCAAGAAGGGCCACATCAAGAAGGATTGTCAATCCAAGAAGAAGAAGGAGTCGGATTCTCAAGACAAGAAGCCAACATCAAAGGCCAATGTGGTAGGTAAAGTAGAGTAAGATGCTTTAATTCTCTCTCATTAGATAATGTGTCTAATTTTTTGGATAGTAGATTCTGGGGCTTCATTCCATGTGACGCCATACAAGAAACATTTTGAAGATTACACCAAAGGTAATTTTGGGTATGTATACTTGGGAGATGATAAAGCTTGTGAAATTGTCGGCAAAGGTACAATTTGTGTCAAAACTACTAATGAAAATAAATGGAAGCTTAAATATGTTAGGGATGTTCCTTCTCTTCGCAAAAACTTGATCTCTACAGGACAATTGGACGATGAAGGTAACAACATTGCATTCGGAAACAAACAGTGGAAGATCTCAAAGGGATCTCTGGTGATTGCCAAGGGAGAAAAGTTCAGTACACTTTACTTGTGTAGTGAACACTTTTTTTGTGTACTACTAGCACACAATCTTCAACTTGTCCAATAGTTGTGGAAGCTGACAGTATGGTGTGCCACTATTGTCTTGGTCATATGAGTACCAAAGGAATGCAAATCCTTCAAACAAAGAAGCTTCTACCAGGTTTGAAAGAAGTGGACTTAGAGTTCTGTGAAAATTTTGTTTATTCTAAGCAAAAGAGGGTAAAATTTCAAAAAATAGGAAACGAAAGAAAAAATAAAAAACTTGAGTTGGTTCATTCTGATGTTTGGCGTACTTCAAGTACACCATCACTTGGTGGCTCATTGTACTATGTAACATTCATAGACGATGCGACTAGGAAAACATGGGTTTATGTAATGAAGAATAAATTCGATGTGTTTTTCATATTTGAAAGGTGGAAATCCTTTGTGGAGAATGAAACATGTACTAAGATTAAATGCCTCAGATCCAACAATGGAGGCGAATATTGCAGCCAAACTTTTGAAAGGTTTTGTGCTAGCAATGGAATTTGGAGTCAAAAGACAACCCCAATGACACCTCAACAAAATGGTTTTTGAAAAGGATGACATGACAATCATGGAGAGATCATGAAGCATGCCGCTACATGCAGGCTTACTGCTTGAGCTTTGGGAGCAAGCAATAAGTATGTCTGTGTATTTGATCCACCAGTGACCCTGAAGGGCATTGGATGGGGGGGTTCTAGAGGAGGCATGGACAAGTAAGCCGGTGAATTATTCATTTCTCAAAGTGTTTGGGTGTGAGGATTTCATGCACATAGATAGAAGCCTAATATCAAAGCTAGATGCATAGTCCAAAATGTGTTTCTTTATTGGCTATAAGGAAGGTGAGTTTGGGTATTGCCTATGGAATCCTGAAGATGGTAAAATCTTTAGAAGTAGGGATGTAATTTTAACGAGAAAAATATGTACAAAGATTACTAGGAAAGAAAACAGACATGTGATGAGTACATAGAGCTTGAGGATGATGAAGACTCAAGGAGTACAAACGGTGACAATGTAAAACAACGTCAACAAAATCAGGAACCTCAACCTATTCCCCAAAGATCTACAAGAGCAAGTAGACCTCTAGAAAGGTTTATGCCTTCCTTTAACCATCTCTTGATCTCAGATTCTGGAGAGCCCAAATCATATGAGGAAGCTATAAAACACGAATCCAAAGAAGAATGGATAAAGAGCATGCAAGTGGATATGGACTCATTACATCGCAACCAAACATGGGAGCTAGTTGAGTTGCTTAAACCTAAGTGGGCAATTCAAAACAAATGGGTGTATAAGTTGAAGGAAGAAGAAGGTGGAAAGAAAAAGCACAAGTCTAGGCTTGTGGTAAAAGGGTTTTCTCAAAAGAAAGGTATTGAATTCAATGAAATAGTTTCTCATGTTGTAAAAATAAACTCAATTAGGATTTGTCTTAAGACTTGTGGATCCTCATGATCTAAAACTTGAACAAATGGATGTAAATATGGTATTCCCTCATGGTGACTTAGAGGATGGAATTTACATGCTTCAACCAAAGGGTTATGAAGTAAAAGGTAAAGAGAAAATGGTTTGCAAATTAAAGATTACAAATTCAAGAAGAGCTTGTATGTTTTAAAGCAAGCATCAGGACAATGATACTTGAAGTTCAATCGATGGATGTTTGATCATGGATTCAGGAGGTGCAACTCAAATCATTGCCTCTACAGAAGTTCATCATCCTAATGTTGTGTGTTGATGACATGATTATTGCAAGTGCTAACATGTCGGACATCAAAGACCTAAAAGAATATCTCTCTAAATCTTTTTCAATGAAATATTTAGGTGTTGCAAAGAGGATACTTGCTATGAATATATCAAGGGAAGGGACGAAAAAGACAATAAAGCTATCTCAAGAGGATTACATCAAGAAGGTACTAAAAAGGTTTGCAATACAAAATGCAAAAATGGTTTCTACACCTTTGGTTGGTCACTTTAAACTAACCAAGGATATGTGTCCAAAGACACAAGAGGAGATAGCCTATATGTCTAGAGTTCCATATGCAGCAGCGGTAGGTTCTCTTATGTATGCTATGGTCTAGACAAGGCCATACATTGCATATGCAGTGGGAGTTGTAAGTAGGTTCATGGACAACCTAGGTAAAGAGCATAGGCAAGCTCTGAAGTGGATACTTAGGTATCTGAGAGGGACAACAACAAATGCTTTGTATTTTAGAGGAGCTAAAATTTTTCTTCAAGGGTATGTTGATGAAGATATGGCGGGTGACAAAGATACTGGAAGGAGCTCTACTAGATATGTCTTCACGATTGGAGGCACAGGAATAAGCCGGGCTTCAAAGCTGCAGAAAGTGGTCTCACTTTCTACCACGGAAGCAAAGTATGTAGCAATGAAGGAGGCAAGGAGAGAAATTATGTGGCTTCACAGATTCTTGGAAGAGCTTGGATTCAAACAAGACAATTGTGTCTTGTATAGTGATAGAAAAAGTGATATCCACCTTGCAAGGAACTCAACCTTTCATTCAAGGATAAAGCACAGTGAGGTGAGATATCAATTCATACACACTGTTTTGGAACAAGGACAACTAAAGCTAGGAAAGGTGCATACAAGTGAAAATCCTGCAGATATGTTTACAAAGGTGGTCAACAAGGAGAAGTTGAGATTTTGCTCAACTTCAATCGGCATTCAAGAATAAGAAGGTGGGATGGAAAGCAGTCACAGGTTTCGTGCGGAGATAAGCCTCCAAGTGGAAGATTGTTAAATATGGAGCATGATTTACCCCTTGTAATTTTTTGTATGAAAAAAGCACATTTGTAAGGCCTCGGTTATGAGGAGAAGTCATCGTGCGTGAACAAAAATAACTCGCTAAGAACCAAAATCACTCATCGGAATCTAAAAGTTTACAGAACAATCCTTTGTCGGAATATTCCTTTCTGCTGAAACATTATGACCGGACGACGGCCTGAAAGAGCTCGGAAAACGACCGATTAGCTTGCCGATTTGCCGGTGGCCGATGGCTGATGGTCAAAATTCAATGGCTGATGAACGAAGATCAAAATCAATGACCGGTGGCCAATTTCAAAGGAGGACTTGTATTCTCAAGGGAGGCCACACATGGGTGGATTGGAGGGTCTGATTTGGACTTGTCTACACAAGTGAGGATATACATGGCTGCCTCTCATGAGAGAGGGCAACCCTTTTGGTCGATAAAAGGATGCCTCTTCTTCATAAAGAAACATATTGTGGTGCATTGTGAAGTTGATGTGAGGTGGTGAGAGTGAAGCAAGGCGGGAGCTTCAAAAGGGTACAATCCCTTTGTAATCTATTGGACATATCGCAAAGATATTTTAGGATTTGAAAAATCCCAAAATCATTACTTTGCCAAGCGTAGCTAGTCACATACAACTTGTGCAACAACTATATACTGAGTTCAAGAGCAAGGAGAATCTAAAAAGAGCATCAAGGTGAATGAGAGTGGAAGGCAGCTCTTTTAATGCTACCGAAGATCCAAGAGCTACCATTAGAATAGAGTCTTTTGCTAGTGGCACTCTTTCTCTGGATCAGTCTCAGCTCCCCCCTATATTACATCTTTTACCAGATAGTGCAATCTTCAACATATAGGATCCACAACTGGGAGCAGGGAGATGCGCACACATGAAGCGTGTAGGTATCACCATCCTGCATTTAAAGATCCATTGTATGCGACAAAGATCTTCAAAGTCCACTTGCATGGACCCATAGTGGATCAAAAAGTTAAATACAAAGCCACATTTTGGACATCACTCATCACGAAATTATTTATCCACTTGCCATGGTCTGCCACATAGAGTGTTCAATGCTCATTTCACGTTTTTAGAATGGGGGCCATGTAGAGAAGTGGATAAAAGAGTGTAATGCAGATGAAAGTCAACCTGCCATTCGTGATTATGTGACCACTAAAGAAACAAAAGAGCTACTCCAAAACAAAATTTTATAGATAATTAACACTCTTCTTCAGACCCTAATCTATCTACATGCACACGACTATCGCCACACTAACCTGCACTCCCGCAGCATGACGCTTCATTTTGGACAGAAGGGGGTCTATGCAGGCATTGTTGACTGGGGGTCATGCACAAAGACCAAAACAAGGGCATGATTTCCTCCTCTTCATGACTTGCGGCCAAGAGAGATTTTACATGGGCCACCCAGGAATGCATATCTACTAGTCCCCTCTTGTTGGAATAAAGCCATGGACATCTTCTCCATATTTCAAACTTGTGAATGACTCTTAAAGTGCATGTCGATGCCTCGAAAGAAAAACAAAAGGTATTTCTAAAGCAATGTACTTACCCACCTTGAGAGTGGCAAGTGAAACAATCCCTCAATCTGACCTAACGCTTTTGATCTTTCTCTCTGCCTAAATGGTTCCCATAGAGTGGGCTATGACATTGTAATGATTTTTGGTCTATGACTAGCTGATGACTAAAGTGGTGATTTGATTACTTTCCTCTCTCTAGTTGAAAATGTAGATTATATAATTGATCAAGTTATCTTGTCTCTTCCCAACAACATGGTGATTTCTCTCTCTTTCTTGCAGCATGATTAAGTTATCCTATATTTTTTTTCAAGGTTATAAATAATATTTAATAAGCGATTTAAATGTGATGACTTGTTAACTTCATGATAAGTCTTTCTAATGATGTCACATTCACTTGATTTGCAGATATGGAAGAAGAACTTAACCACAAAGAAGCACAAGCAATCTACAAAGAAGAGAGAAAATTATGTGGACACAAGAAAGACCTCAATCTATTTCTAGAATCAAAGAGAACAAGTTTGGGTCTCAAGGCAAGCCTCTCAGCCTCAAAGAGTGCAGTAAGCTATGTCCAACCCACTTTGTGTGCCAACAACTATTTTGAATCAGCGGGGAATGCAAAGGAATCATCTCTCATGAAGCTTTAAGATTTCCTACACATAGGGCTCGTACGAGTATTGCTACTGATAGCCATTTTTCGGCTTTCCATAATTGCCATAGTAAGCTACCTCACCCTACCAAATTCACCCAAACACTATGGCTATCCCTACCATTTCACTGTAAATAGGCGTGTGTGAGTTAGGGGGCTTTTCCCATATCTTCTTAAAAACCCTCAGCTAGCTAGTCACTGGGCTAGTTCAGCCAAAAAAAAAAAAGTATATTATGGCCTCTTTGTGTGTAAATATTTCATTGTATATATAGCCTAAATATAGGGATTTTTTATAATTATTTTGGTATTTTATTTAAATATTTCTACTTAGGTGTGTGTTTTATTAAACCTATGTACACCTTGTTTCATCCTCTTACACCATAATTATATTTTTTGCCAATATGTACATACTCTAACCTCATATTTTTCCTTTATACAAATCACTCCCACATTTTCACCCTCACCCTCGTGAAAACAAAAAAAAATGATTTCTACTCATTGGTTACGTTTATTATATTATTTACTTGCATACCTTTTCCTCTTTCACCCAAAATAATTCAAGGAGGGACCATATCATATGATTCCAATATCTTTCCATATCCATAACTCCTCCATATTTTTATTATTATTTTTACTCATTATTCTAACACCATGTGCTCATTGAGCTAAAGTCCATGAATAGTCCATACACTAGTCCCACCATGTATATATTTCTTTATTCACCAATAATCCTCCTCCATGCATGGGTCAAGGGCAACTTGGATGCTTTGTATTATAATATGACAAAGGAGGGGCTCACTCTTGGATGCATTGTACAAATTCAACAAAGGAGGGGGCCACTAAAAGACTTTTGCAGGCATAAAAAACAGGCTTTTTGGTGAGAATTTTGGCACCTATCTCCACTCCAAATTTGGAGCGGTGGTCAAAAGGGAAAATGTAGCCCACGCTCTGAATAATCACCTCAAAGTTTTTCATGATTTTTGGAGCTACCAGCGGTGAGCTATGATTTTTTGAGTGGACCCCAGTCTGCCCACTTTTCTCACAAGTAGCCCTTAGTCTTCTCTCACCCTTCCACACACCTACTCACTCTTACACATCCCTCCCTCTCCTTCCCTCACTCAAACCTGCAATTTCCATGGCTTCTCCCACCCTCTTCACCATTACCCTTCTCTCTCATCCCTATAGTTCTTTTATGAACCTCTACATACATACACCCTCTCCATGTCTCTCTCTATTGCTTCTATGTTACAATTTCATTTACCTCTCCTAAAAATATCTAAAATTCAGCATCTTAACCATGATAACTTCTGCAAATTGAGGATTTTTCATCAACAAGTCCTCTTTTTATCGTGGTGGTCAACCGTGGGGGCGGCGTAAAGAAGCGAAGAAGAAGAAGAAGACCAGCGGTCATTTTTTCCACAATCTACACAAGGGTGAGTTCAAGCTTCTTCAAAGCTTCACCATCTCAATGATTCTCTTTAATTTCACCCCTCTTCCTTCATCAAATCAACTCAGTCTACCCATTTTAAATGTAACATTAACTTTCTAGCGATTACTAACGACTAACATACTAACACAAAATAGCATTGACCTAACCAAAAAAGACACCTCACCTCAAGACATGTGTATAGTAACACTCTCTCTCTCTCTCTCTCTCTCTCTCTCTCTCTCTCTCTCTCTCTCTCTCTCTCTCTCTCTCTCCTTACTTACTTTCACCTTATCTATCATCAATAATGCTCTGTTTTGAGCCCACACCCATTACTCAAGCAGACAAAGAAGGCCCGCAATGTTTTGATATTCAAAAAAATCATAATCCTGATTTGTTAGCTTGTAAATTAGGATTTCCAATAATCTTTATGAGGGGTCTCCAAACTATAAATAGATCCCTCTCCTTCTTGTAAAACAACCTCCAACATCTCACATAGCACCCCAACACTCTATGCGTGAGGAGAGACTTAGGTGTAGCAACCACTTGTGAGCTTCACTCTTGGTGTGAGAGAAGCCTTCAAGCTACACATTGCAAGTGAGAGAGCCTGAGTTCCACAAATCTCAAAACCACTATTGTACATGCTCCTTCATCATCAATAAATTGAGTTTTGGTGCATCAAATGCGTGATTCGACGTTCAAATCTTGGTCCTTCCATTTGTGCAATACGGTTTGGTGAATTCAAGGTGACTTGTGTATTTTGAGTTTTTATCGGTTGATCTTGATTTTAGAAAGTGTTTTAGTGTGTTTTTCATTGCCAGTTTTGTGTCCATTGTAAGAGGGTATTGTGGTGAGAGGTCTCCCACACCCTAAGACAGTGTGTGTGTGTGTTTTGGCAATGATTAGCAATCACTAAGCATTGAGTGAGTTTTGTACAAGTTCTACGATAGCATCATAATGAACCATCTCCATTTGCAAGTCACAAATAAGGTATTATGTAAGATCCTTTCCTCTCTCTCTTCCCTTTGCTCTAGCTCTCTCTGGTCCATTTCATGTGTGTCTTGGTGTGAGGTTGCTTGTGTGTGTTGTGTGGTGCATCTTCTTGGTTGTGCCAAAATCTCTCTTGCGTCCTAGTTCGCATACCATAACTAGGTGGTGCCCCTATCTTGTTTGGGTTTGGCTGTGGGTTTGTTGTTGTGTTGTGCTTGTGGTTGCCCCAGCCCCAATTGAGCAGCACGGGAGCCTTGAGGGGTGTTTAGAGGTCGCCTCTCTTGTTGCCCGCCCCGTACCGCCTCAATTTTGGTGCCCCCACAGAGGGCTGACTTTGTGCTTATTGTTGTTGTATTGCATGAATGCTTGAGTTTCAGCATAATCAAGTAGATTATATGAATCATGAAAACATGTATGACCGAGTTTAATTTCAAGGAAACAAAAATTGATCTAGAATATGGTTCGTATTATGCATAACATAAGAAAAGAAAAAAACATTTTCACATAAGAATCTAGAATTCATGCTGAAAGACCTTTCAAGACTTTGTGTAGTTAGTTGATGATTATTTGGAACTAATCTTTGTGTGGTTCTAGCATTGAGATACTATGACACGCTATACCTTTGATGATATCCCAATCTTCTTCGAAAATCCAGAAGAAGATGTTGATGATTTTCTTGCTGATTTTAGAATGGTTTGTCATATCCTTGGTAAAAGGGATGACATTGAAAAAGGGGATTTTCTATTGCTATGCCTTAGAGGCAATGCTGAGCAATGGTTTTGGAGTATGGCTTCTCAGATTGAAGATGGATATATCCAAATTTCCAAAGCTTTGAAGGCCAGATTCTCTAAAGTTCCAACAACGGAGAAAGCATGGGCTTCACCACGTAGACTTCAATAACATGGTAAAGACTACTATGCTTATGAGGATATTTTTTCTCGTCAATGGGAAGGATGTGGATTTAGTTCTACATTTCCAGATTATGTAAAAATGGATCAATTTATTTCGGGTTTGTCTCCTTTCCTAAAGACTAAGGTTACTTGTAGTGGACCCTCTACCTTTGAAGCAGCGGTCACTATTGCCCGAAGGAAGTTTTACAAGTACTTCTACATCAAAAATGGTTTCCATCATGCTGGAAGAACCAACCATCATGAAAGTGTTTCTATCAAGGAGTCATCTCCTTTGCCATACTGTCTCCTTCTACTCCGGCAAATGTTGAAGAAGTTACTTACATGCCAACTGATTATTCAAGTGCTAAAGCGTGTGGCCAATATTCAAATGTGGAATCTCTTTCTTTTACCTTTATCACAAGCATGCAAAAATCGACACAAGATATCTCAAATGGCATTGATGATTCAATAATGGATACATCCAACCTTTTGGCGGAGGATCAATTTCTAGTCCGAGCAGACGAAGCTTTTGTGCAACATGACTCTATGGAGAATGAAGACCTTGAAGGTAACCTTGATCTTATGGAATGTTCTGAGAGTGTATCTTGTCTATTATATGAATCATGAAAACATGTATGACCGAGTTTAATTTCAAGGAAACAAAAATTGATCTAGAATATGGTTCGTATTATGCATAACATAAGAAAAGAAAAAAACATTTTCACATAAGAATCTAGAATTCATGCTGAAAGACCTTTCAAGACTTTGTGTAGTTAGTTGATGATTGTTTGGAACTAATCTTTGTGTGGTTCTAGCATTGAGATACTATGACACGCTATACCTTTGATGATATCCCAATCTTCTTCGAAAATCCAGAAGAAGATGTTGATGATTTTCTTGCTGATTTTAGAATGGTTTGTCATATCCTTGGTAAAAGGGATGACATTGAAAAAGGGGATTTTCTATTGCTATGCCTTAGAGGCAATGCTGAGCAATGGTTTTGGAGTATGGCTTCTCAGATTGAAGATGGATATACCCAAATTTCCAAAGCTTTGAAGGCCAGATTCTCTAAAGTTCCAACAACGGAGAAAGCATGGGCTTCACCACGGAGACTTCAATAACATGGTGAAGACTACTATGCTTATGAGGATATTTTTTCTCGTCAATGGGAAGGATGTGGATTTAGTTCTACATTTCCAGATTATGTAAAAATGGATCAATTTATTTCGGGTTTGTCTCCTTTCCTAAAGACTAAGGTTACTTGTAGTGGACCCTCTACCTTTGAAGCAGCGGTCACTATTGCCCGAAGAAAGTTTCACAAGTACTTCTACATCAAAAATGGTTTCCATCATGCTGGAAGAACCAACCATCATGAAAGTGTTTCTATCAACGAGTCATCTCCTTTGCCATACTTGTCTCCTTCTACTCCGGCAAATGTTGAAGAAGTTACTTACTTGCCAACTGATTATTCAAGTGCTAAAGCGTGTGGCCAATATTCAAATGTGGAATCTCTTTCTTCTACCTTTATCACAAGCATGCAAAAATCGACACAAGATATCTCAAATGGCATTGATGATTCAATAATGGATACATCCAACCTTTTGGCAGAGGATCAATTTCTAGTCCGAGCAGACGAAGCTTTTGTGCAACATGACTCTATGGAGAATGATGACCTTGCAGGTAACCTTGATCTTATGGAATGTTCTGAGAGTGTATCTTGTCTAAAAGAAGAGAGTGAAGAAGAAGATGAAATCATAGGTGGGGAGATCATAGACCACATTGATCATAAATAGATGATTGTGTACATGGAATGCCAACTCCAAAACAAATTAGAAGAGTGCGAGTTGAATCCATGTGAGGATAATCTTCAAGAAGTGTTTGAGGATGTTGAAAAGCATTGGTATGACCCATGTATATTAATCATGGAGGAACCTATCATGCAAGAAGCCAAATGTTTCACAAAATCAAACAGTAATCCATCAACCTTTGAAGTGGTACGATGTGAGGAGTTACAACCTTGCCAAAGGGGGGGCTTAGAAGGGGATGAAGAACATGGGAGAGTAGTAAAAGATAAAATCATAAAAGGAAACTATCAGAAGGGTATCATTCTCTCCAATGGTGTTTTAGTGGGTGGCTCTTCATTCATGGGACAATCTCTTAGCAAGGAAATCCAAGATTTTGAAGCCCCAATCATCTTCATATTGTATTTCACCTCTTCAAGGTCAACTTCTCCTCTCTTCACATATACCTTTCATCAGGGACACCATACCTTCTTAAGTGGAAGAGGAAATGAATACTTGGTGATAAACGGATGTTTCCAAATCTTCTTCGCTTGGTTCTTTGGTGTATGGAGGTCGCACATTGTGATGCTTCTGGTCTTCATCATAGATGAAAAACTTGTTGATTGCTACATGTGGATATTTCATCAATCAGTACCAAAATCTATTCTCTTCCAATGTGTTGGAAGCAATAGAAACCTTCATCTATTATCTACTTATGTGGTAAACTATTTGCAATATCTTCCAATAGCTGCTGGAAGCATGGATCAAGCTTTCCTAAATCATGAAGGTCATAGAATTTTTTACTTGTTGATGAGCCTACCCAGGTTGAATGAATTTTATGAGCTACAGTTCAAGAATTTTCTCATACAAGCTCTTGAAGATCGTAGTAGATACATCAACTTTACACAGGAGGAAGAGCAACCAATCTTTTATATCACATTCATAGTGATAGATGCAATGATGGAAAACAGTATAATCTACAAGTTTCTTCAACCAAAATCACTAAGTGATTCCATACCATACATCTCGCTTTGGGAAAGATATTTCAAGATCTTTGATCCTAAAGGGTGCTTATGGAAACTTTCTCGATGGAGGAGGTTTACTCCGTCACTTCATTTCATCATGCTATTGGCTCGAGAACCTTTCATATAACACAAGGTTTTTTAATCATACAACAAAGGTTCTTCAAAGATGAGAGCAGACAAAGACAGACGTTACACAATCTACATGTTGTATGATCGGATAAATGGTAGATGAATGTACCATTATCTAATGGGGGGGCTAATGATAGACGTTTTTCGGCTTTCCATAATTGCCATAGTAAGCTACCTCACCCTACCAAATTCACCCAAACACTATGGCTATCCCTACCATTTCACTGTAAATAGGCGTGTGTGAGTTAGGGGGCTTTTCCCATATCTTCTTAAAAACCCTCAGCTAGCTAGTCACTGGGCTAGTTGAGCAAAAAAAATAAAAAAAATAAAAGTATATTATGGCCTCTTTGTGTGTAAATATTTCATTGTATATATAGCCTAAATATAGGGATTTTTTATAATTATTTTGGTATTTTATTTAAATATTTCTACTTAGGTGTGTGTTTTATTAAACCTATGTACACCTTGTTTCATCCTCTTACACCATAATTATATTTTTTGCCAATATGTACATACTCTAACCTCATATTTTTCCTTTATACAAATCACACCCACATTTTCACCCTCACCCTCGTGAAAACAAAAAAAAACGATTTGTACTCATTGGTTACGTTTATTATATTATTTACTTGCATACCTTTTCCTCTTTCACCCAAAATAATTCAAGGAGGGACCATATCATATGATTCCAATATCTTTCCATATCCATAACTCCTCCATATTTTTATTATTATTATTACTCATTATTCTAACACCATGTGCTCATTGAGCTAAAGTCCATGAATAGTCCATACATTAGTCCCACCATGTATATATTTCTTTATTCACCAATAATCCTCCTCCATGCATGGGTCAATGGCAACTTGGATGCTTTGTATTATAATATGACAAAGGAGAGGCTCACTCTTGGATGCATTGTACAAATTCAATAAAGGAGGGGGCCACTAAAAGACTTTTGCAGGCATAAAAAATAGGCTTTTTGGTGAGAATTTTGGCACCTATCTCCACTCCGAATTTGGAGCGGTGGTCAAAAGGGAAAATGTAGCCCACGCTCTGAATAGTCACCTCAAATTGTTTCATGATTTTTGGAGCTACCAGCGGTGAGCTATGATTTTTTGAGTGGCCCCAGAATTCCCACATTTCTCACAAGTAGCCCTTAGACTTCTCTCACCCTTCCACACACCTACTCACTCTTACACATCCCTCCCTCTCCTTCCCTCACTCAAACCTGCAATTTCCATCGCTTCTCCCACCCTCTTCGCCATTACCCTTCTCTCTCATCCCTATAGTTCTTTTATGAACCTCTACATACATACACCCTCTCCATGTCGCTCTCTATTGCTTCTATGTTACAATTTCATTTACCTCTCCTAAAAATATCTAAAATTCAGCATCTTAACCATGATAACTTCTGCAAATTGAGGATTTTTCATCAACAAGTCCTCTTTTCATCGTGGTGGTCAACCGTGGGGGCGGCGTAAAGAAGCAAAGAAGAAGAAGAAGACCAGCGGTCATTTTTTCCACAATCAACACAAGGGTGAGTTCAAGCTTCTTCAAAGCTTCACCATCTCAATGATTCTCTCTAATTTCACCCCTCTTCCTTCATCAAATCAACTCAGTCTACCCATTGTAAATGTAACATTAACTTTCTAGTGATTACTAACGACTAACATACTAACACAAAATAGCATTGACCTAACCAAAAAAGACACCTCACCTCAAGACATGTGTATAGTAACACTCTCTCTCTCTCTCTCTCTCTCTCTCTCTCTCTCTCTCTCTCTCTCTCTCCCTCTCCTTACTTACTTTCACCTTATCTATCATCAATAATGCTCTGTTTTGAGCCCACACCCATTACTCAAGCAGACAAAGAAGGCCCGCAATGTTTTGATATTCAAAAAAATCATAATCCTGATTTGTTAGCTTGTAAATTAGGATTTCCAATAATCTTTATGAGGGGTCTCCAAACTATAAATAGATCCCTCTCCTTCTTGTAAAACAACCTCCAACATCTCACATAGCACCCCAACACTCTATGCGTGAGGAGAGACTTAGGTGTAGCAACCACTTGTGAGCTTCACTCTTGGTGTGAGAGAAGCCTTCAAGCTACACATTGCAAGTGAGAGAGCCTGAGTTCCACAAATCTCAAAACCACTATTGTACATGCTCCTTCATCATCAATAAATTGAGTTTTGGTGCATCAAATGCGTGATTCGACGTTCAAATCTTCGTCCTTCCATGTGTGCAATACGGTTTGGTGAATTCAAGGTGACTTGTGTATTTTGAGTTTTTATCGGTTGATCTTGATTTTAGAAAGTGTTTTAGTGTGTTTTTCATTGCCGGTTTTGTGTCCATTGTAAGAGGGTATTGTGGTGAGAGGTCTCCCACACCCTAAGACAGTGTGTGTGTGTTTTGGCAATGATTAGCAATCACTAAGCATTGAGTGAGTTTTGTACAAGTTCTACGATAGCATCATAACAAACCATCTCCATTTGCAAGTCACAAATAAGGTATTACGTAAGATCCTTTCCTCTCTCTCTTCCCTCTGCTCTAGCTCTCTCTGGTCCATTTCATGTGTGTCTTGGTGTGAGGTTGCTTGTGTGTGTTGTGTGGTGCATCTTCTTGGTTGTGCCAAAATCTCTCTTGTGTCCTAGTTCGCATACCATAACTAGGTGGTGCCCCTATCTTGTTTGGGTTTGGCTGTGGGTTTGTTGTTGTGTTGTGCTTGTGGTTGCCCCAGCCCCAATTGAGCAGCACGGGAGCCTTGAGGGGTGTTTAGAGGTCGCCTCTCTTGTTGCCCGCCCCGTACCGCCTCAATTTTGGTGCCCCCACGGAGGACTGACTTTGTGCTTATTGTTTTTGTATTGCATGAATGCTTGAATTTCAGCATAATCAAGTAGATTATATGAATCATGAAAACATGTATGACCGAGTTTAATTTCAAGGAAACAAAAATTGATCTGGAATATGGTTCGTATTATGCATAACATAAGAAAAGAAAAAAACATTTTCACATAAGAATCTAGAATTCATGCTGAAAGACCTTTCAAGACTTTGTGTAGTTAGTTGATGATTGTTTGGAACTAATCTTTGTGTGGTTCTAGCATTGAGATACTATGACACGCTATACCTTTGATGATATCCCAATCTTCTTCGAAAATCCAGAAGAAGATGTTGATGATTTTCTTGCTGATTTTAGAATGGTTTGTCATATCCTTGGTAAAAGGGATGACATTGAAAAAGGGGATTTTCTATTGCTATGCCTTAGAGGCAATGCTGAGCAATGGTTTTGGAGTATGGCTTCTCAGATTGAAGATGGATATACCCAAATTTCCAAAGCTTTGAAGGCCAGATTCTCTAAAGTTCCAACAACGGAGAAAGCATGGGCTTCACCACGGAGACTTCAATAACATGGTGAAGACTACTATGCTTATGAGGATATTTTTTCTCGTCAATGGGAAGGATGTGGATTTAGTTCTACATTTCCAGATTATGTAAAAATGGATCAATTTATTTCGGGTTTGTCTCCTTTCCTAAAGACTAAGGTTACTTGTAGTGGACCCTCTACCTTTGAAGCAGCGGTCACTATTGCCCGAAGAAAGTTTCACAAGTACTTCTACATCAAAAATGGTTTCCATCATGCTGGAAGAACCAACCATCATGAAAGTGTTTCTATCAACGAGTCATCTCCTTTGCCATACTTGTCTCCTTCTACTCCGGCAAATGTTGAAGAAGTTACTTACTTGCCAACTGATTATTCAAGTGCTAAAGCGTGTGGCCAATATTCAAATGTGGAATCTCTTTCTTCTACCTTTATCACAAGCATGCAAAAATCGACACAAGATATCTCAAATGGCATTGATGATTCAATAATGGATACATCCAACCTTTTGGCAAGGGTCAATTTCTAGTCCGAGCAGACGAAGCTTTTGTGCAACATGACTCTATGGAGAATGATGACCTTGCAGGTAACCTTGATCTTATGGAATGTTCTGAGAGTGTATCTTGTCTAAAAGAAGAGAGTGAAGAAGAAGATGAAATCATAGGTGGGGAGATCATAGACCACATTGATCATAAATAGATGATTGTGTACATGGAATGCCAACTCCAAAACAAATTAGAAGAGTGCGAGTTGAATCCATGTGAGGATAATCTTCAAGAAGTGTTTGAGGATGTTGAAAAGCATTGGTATGACCCATGTATATTAATCATGGAGGAACCTATCATGCAAGAAGCCAAATGTTTCACAAAATCAAACAGTAATCCATCAACCTTTGAAGTGGTACGATGTGAGGAGTTACAACCTTGCCAAAGGGGGGCTTAGAAGGGGATGAAGAACATGGGAGAGTAGTAAAAGATAAAATCATAAAAGGAAACTATCAGAAGGGTATCATTCTCTCCAATGGTGTTTTAGTGGGTGGCTCTTCATTCATGGGACAATCTCTTAGCAAGGAAATCCAAGATTTTGAAGCCCCAATCATCTTCATATTGTATTTCACCTCTTCAAGGTCAACTTCTCCTCTCTTCACATATACCTTTCATCAGGGACACCATACCTTCTTAAGTGGAAGAGGAAATGAATACTTGGTGATAAACGGATGTTTCCAAATCTTCTTCGCTTGGTTCTTTGGTGTATGGAGGTCGCACATTGTGATGCTTCTGGTCTTCATCATAGATGAAAAACTTGTTGATTGCTACATGTGGATATTTCATCAATCAGTACCAAAATCTATTCTCTTCCAATGTGTTGGAAGCAATAGAAACCTTCATCTATTATCTACTTATGTGGTAAACTATTTGCAATATCTTCCAATAGCTGCTGGAAGCATGGATCAAGCTTTCCTAAATCATGAAGGTCATAGAATTTTTTACTTGTTGATGAGCCTACCCAGGTTGAATGAATTTTATGAGCTACAGTTCAAGAATTTTCTCATACAAGCTCTTGAAGATCGTAGTAGATACATCAACTTTACACAGGAGGAAGAGCAACCAATCTTTTATATCACATTCATAGTGATAGATGCAATGATGGAAAACAGTATAATCTACAAGTTTCTTCAACCAAAATCACTAAGTGATTCCATACCATACATCTCGCTTTGGGAAAGATATTTCAAGATCTTTGATCCTAAAGGGTGCTTATGGAAACTTTCTCGATGGAGGAGGTTTACTCCGTCACTTCATTTCATCATGCTATTGGCTCGAGAACCTTTCATATAACACAAGGTTTTTTAATCATACAACAAAGGTTCTTCAAAGATGAGAGCAGACAAAGACAGACGTTACACAATCTACATGTTGTATGATCGGATAAATGGTAGATGAATGTACCATTATCTAATGGGGGGGCTAATGATAGACGTTTTTTGGCTTTCCATAATTGCCATAGTAAGCTACCTCACCCTACCAAATTCACCCAAACACTATGGCTATCCCTACCATTTCACTGTAAATAGGCGTGTGTGAGTTAGGGGGCTTTTCCCATATCTTCTTAAAAACCCTCAGCTAGCTAGTCACTGGGCTAGTTGAGCAAAAAAAATAAAAAAAAAAAAGTATATTATGGCCTCTTTGTGTGTAAATATTTCATTGTATATATAGCCTAAATATAGGGATTTTTTATAATTATTTTGGTATTTTATTTAAATATTTCTACTTAGGTGTGTGTTTTATTAAACCTATGTACACCTTGTTTCATCCTCTTACACCATAATTATATTTTTTGCCAATATGTACATACTCTAACCTCATATTTTTCCTTTATACAAATCACTCCCACATTTTCACCCTCACCCTCGTGAAAACAAAAAAAAACGATTTGTACTCATTGGTTACGTTTATTATATTATTTACTTGCATACCTTTTCCTCTTTCACCCAAAATAATTCAAGGAGGGACCATATCATATGATTCCAATATCTTTCCATATCCATAACTCCTCCATATTTTTATTATTATTTTTACTCATTATTCTAACACCATGTGCTCATTGAGCTAAAGTCCATGAATAGTCCATACATTAGTCCCACCATGTATATATTTCTTTATTCACCAATAATCCTCCTCCATGCATGGGTCAAGGGCAACTTGGATGCTTTGTATTATAATATGACAAAGGAGAGGCTCACTCTTGGATGCATTGTACAAATTCAATAAACGAGGGGCCACTAAAAGACTCTTGCAGGCATAAAAAATAGGCTTTTTGGTGAGAATTTTGGCACCTATCTCCACTCCGAATTTGGAGCGGTGGTCAAAAGGGAAAATGTAGCCCACGCTCTGAATAATCACCCCAAATTGTTTCATGATTTTTGGAGCTACCAACGGTGAGCTATGATTTTTTGAGTGGACCCCAGTCTGCCCACTTTTCTCACAAGTAGCCCTTAGTCTTCTCTCACCCTTCCACACACCTACTCACTCTTACACATCCCTCCCTCTCCTTCCCTCACTCAAACCTGCAATTTCCATGGCTTCTCCCACCCTCTTCACCATTACCCTTCTCTCTCATCCCTATAGTTCTTTTATGAACCTCTACATACATACACCCTCTCCATGTCTCTCTCTATTGCTTCTATGTTACAATTTCATTTACCTCTCCTAAAAATATCTAAAATTCAGCATCTTAACCATGATAACTTCTGCAAATTGAGGATTTTTCATCAACAAGTCCTCTTTTCATCGTGGTGGTCAACCGTGGGGGCGGCGTAAAGAAGCGAAGAAGAAGAAGAAGACCAGCGGTCATTTTTTCCACAATCTACACAAGGGTGAGTTTAAGCTTCTTCAAAGCTTCACCATCTCAATGATTCTCTTTAATTTCACCCCTCTTCCTTCATCAAATCAACTCAGTCTACCCATTGTAAATGTAACATTAACTTTCTAGTGATTACTAACGACTAACATACTAACACAAAATAGCATTGACCTAACCAAAAAAAACACCTCACCTCAAGACATGTGTATAGTAACACTCTCTCTCTCTCTCTCTCTCTCTCTCTCCCTCTCCTTACTTACTTTCACCTTATCTATCATCAATAATGCTCTGTTTTGAGCCCACACCCATTACTCAAGCAGACAAAGAAGGCCCGCAATGTTTTGATATTCAAAAAAATCATAATCCTGATTTGTTAGCTTGTAAATTAGGATTTCCAATAATCTTTATGAGGGGTCTCCAAACTATAAATAGATCCCTCTCCTTCTTGTAAAACAACCTCCAACATCTCACATAGCACCCCAACACTCTATGCGTGAGGAGAGACTTAGGTGTAGCAACCACTTGTGAGCTTCACTCTTGGTGTGAGAGAAGCCTTCAAGCTACACATTGCAAGTGAGAGAGCCTGAGTTCCACAAATCTCAAAACCACTATTGTACATGCTCCTTCATCATCAATAAATTGAGTTTTGGTGCATCAAATGCGTGATTCGACGTTCAAATCTTCGTCCTTCCATGTGTGCAATACGGTTTGGTGAATTCAAGGTGACTTGTGTATTTTGAGTTTTTATCGGTTGATCTTGATTTTAGAAAGTGTTTTAGTGTGTTTTTCATTGCCGGTTTTGTGTCCATTGTAAGAGGGTATTGTGGTGAGAGGTCTCCCACACCCTAAGACAGTGTGTGTGTGTTTTGGCAATGATTAGCAATCACTAAGCATTGAGTGAGTTTTGTACAAGTTCTACGATAGCATCATAACGAACCATCTCCATTTGCAAGTCACAAATAAGATATTACGTAAGATCCTTTCCTCTCTCTCTTCCCTTTGCTCTAGCTCTCTCTGGTCTATTTCATGTGTGTCTTGGTGTGAGGTTGCTTGTGTGTGTTGTGTGGTGCATCTTCTTGGTTGTGCCAAAATCTCTCTTGCGTCCTAGTTCGCATACCATAACTAGGTGATGCCCCTATCTTGTTTGGGTTTGGCTGTGGGTTTGTTGTTGTGTTGTGCTTGTGGTTGCCCCAGCCCCAATTGAGCAGCACGGGAGCCTTGAGGGGTGTTTAGAGGTCGCCTCTCTTGTTGCCCGCCCCGTACCGCCTCAATTTTGGTGCCCCCACGGAGGACTGACTTTGTGCTTATTGTTTTTGTATTGCATGAATGCTTGAATTTCAGCATAATCAAGTAGATTATATGAATCATGAAAACATGTATGACCGAGTTTAATTTCAAGGAAACAAAAATTGATCTAGAATATGGTTCGTATTATGCATAACATAAGAAAAGAAAAAAACATTTTCACATAAGAATCTAGAATTCATGCTGAAAGACCTTTCAAGACTTTGTGTAGTTAGTTGATGATTGTTTGGAACTAATCTTTGTGTGGTTCTAGCATTGAGATACTATGACACGCTATACCTTTGATGATATCCCAATCTTCTTCGGAAATCCAGAAGAAGATGTTGATGATTTTCTTGCTGATTTTAGAATGGTTTGTCATATCCTTGGTAAAAGGGATGACATTGAAAAAGGGGATTTTCTATTGCTATGCCTTAGAGGCAATGCTGAGCAATGGTTTTGGAGTATGGCTTCTCAGATTGAAGATGGATATACCCAAATTTCCAAAGCTTTGAAAGCCAGATTCTCTAAAGTTCCAACAACGGAGAAAGCATGGGCTTCACTACGGAGACTTCAACAACATGGTGAAGACTACTATGCTTATGAGGATATTTTTTCTCGTCAATGGGAAGGATGTGGATTTAGTTCTACATTTCCAGATTATGTAAAAATGGATCAATTTATTTCGGGTTTGTCTCCTTTCCTAAAGACTAAGGTTACTTGTAGTGGACCCTCTACCTTTGAAGCAGCGGTCACTATTGCCCGAAGGAAGTTTCACAAGTACTTCTACATCAAAAATGGTTTCCATCATGCTGGAAGAACTAACCATCATGAAAGTGTTTCTATCAAGGAGTCATCTCCTTTGCCATACTTGTCTCCTTCTACTCCGGCAAATGTTGAAGAAGTTACTTACATGCCAACTGATTATTCAAGTGCTAAAGCGTGTGGCCAATATTCAAATGTGGAATCTCTTTCTTTTACCTTTATCACAAGCATGCAAAAATCGACACAAGATATCTCAAATGGCATTGATGATTCAATAATGGATACATCCAACCTTTTGGCGGAGGATCAATTTCTAGTCCGAGCAGACGAAGCTTTTGTGCAACATGACTCTATGGAGAATGAAGACCTTGAAGGTAACCTTGATCTTATGGAATGTTCTGAGAGTGTATCTTGTCTAAAAGAAGAGAGTGAAGAAGAAGATGAAATCATAGGTGGGGAGATCATAGACCACATTGATCATAAACAGATGATTGTGTACATGGAATGCCAACTCCAAAACAAATTAGAAGAGTGCGAGTTGAATCCATGTGAGGATATTCTTCAAGAAGTGTTTGAGGATGTTGAAAAGCATTGGTATGACCCATGTATATTAATCATGGAGGAACCTATCATGCAAGAAGCCAAATGTTTCACAAAATCAAACAGTAATCCATCAACCTTTGAAGTGGTACGATGTGAGGAGTTACAACCTTGCCAAAGGGGGGGCTTAGAAGGGGATGAAGAACATGGGAGAGTAGTAAAAGATAAAATCATAAAAGGAAACTATCAGAAGGGTATCATTCTCTCCAATGGTGTTTTAGTGGGTGGCTCTTCATTCATGGGACAATCTCTTAGCAAGGAAATCCAAGATTTTGAAGCCCCAATCATCTTCATATTGGGTTTCACCTCTTCAAGGTCAACTTCTCCTCTCTTCACATATACCTTTCATCAGGGACACCATACCTTCTTAAGTGGAAGAGGAAATGAATACTTGGTGATAAACGGATGTTTCCAAATCTTCTTCGCTTGGTTCTTTGGTGTATGGAGGTCGCACATTGTGATCCTTCTGGTCTTCATCATAGATGAAAAACTTGTTGATTGCTACATGTGGATATTTCATCAATCAGTACCAAAATCTATTCTCTTCCAATGTGTTGGAAGCAATAGAAACCTTCATCTATTATCTACTTATGTGGTAAACTATTTGCAATATCTTCCAATAGCTGCTGGAAGCATGGATCAAGCTTTCCTAAATCATGAAGGTCATAGAATTTTTTACTTGTTGATGAGCCTACCCAGGTTGAATGAATTTTATGAGCTACAGTTCAAGAATTTTCTCATACAAGCTCTTGAAGATCGTAGTAGATACATCAACTTTACACAGGAGGAAGAGCAACCAATCTTTTATATCACATTCATAGTGATAGATGCAATGATGGAAAACAGTAAAATCTACAAGTTTCTTCAACCAAAATCACTAAGTGATTCCATACCATACATCTCGCTTTGGGAAAGATATTTCAAGATCTTTGATCCTAGGGGATGCTTATGGAAACTTTCTCGATGGAGGAGGTTTACTCCGTCACTTCATTTCATCATGCTATTGGCTCGAGAACCTTTCATATAACACAAGGTTTTTTAATCATACAACAAAGGTTCTTCAAAGATGAGAGCAGACAAAGACAGACGTTACACAATCTACATGTTGTATGATCGGATAAATGGTAGATGAATGTACCATTATCTAATGGGGGGGCTAATGATAGACGTTTTTCGGCTTTCCATAATTGCCATAGTAAGCTACCTCACCCTACCAAATTCACCCAAACACTATGGCTATCCCTACCATTTCACTGTAAATAGGCGTGTGTGAGTTAGGGGGCTTTTCCCATATCTTCTTAAAAACCCTCAGCTAGCTAGTCACTGGGCTAGTTGAGCAAAAAAAATAAAAAAAATAAAAGTATATTATGGCCTCTTTGTGTGTAAATATTTCATTGTATATATAGCCTAAATATAGGGATTTTTTATAATTATTTTGGTATTTTATTTAAATATTTCTACTTAGGTGTGTGTTTTATTAAACCTATGTACACCTTGTTTCATCCTCTTACACCATAATTATATTTTTTGCCAATATGTACATACTCTAACCTCATATTTTTCCTTTATACAAATCACTCCCACATTTTCACCCTCACCCTCGTGAAAACAAAAAAAAACGATTTGTACTCATTGGTTACGTTTATTATATTATTTACTTGCATACCTTTTCCTCTTTCACCCAAAATAATTCAAGGAGGGACCATATCATATGATTCCAATATCTTTCCATATCCATAACTCCTCCATATTTTTATTATTATTTTTACTCATTATTCTAACACCATGTGCTCATTGAGCTAAAGTCCATGAATAGTCCATACATTAGTCCCACCATGTATATATTTCTTTATTCACCAATAATCCTCCTCCATGCATGGGTCAAGGGCAACTTGGATGCTTTGTATTATAATATGACAAAGGAGAGGCTCACTCTTGGATGCATTGTACAAATTCAATAAACGAGGGGCCACTAAAAGACTTTTGCAGGCATAAAAAATAGGCTTTTTGGTGAGAATTTTGGCACCTATCTCCACTCCGAATTTGGAGCGGTGGTCAAAAGGGAAAATGTAGCCCACGCTCTGAATAATCACCCCAAATTGTTTCATGATTTTTGGAGCTACCAACGGTGAGCTATGATTTTTTGAGTGGACCCCAGTCTGCCCACTTTTCTCACAAGTAGCCCTTAGTCTTCTCTCACCCTTCCACACACCTACTCACTCTTACACATCCCTCCCTCTCCTTCCCTCACTCAAACCTGCAATTTCCATGGCTTCTCCCACCCTCTTCACCATTACCCTTCTCTCTCATCCCTATAGTTCTTTTATGAACCTCTACATACATACACCCTCTCCATGTCTCTCTCTATTGCTTCTATGTTACAATTTCATTTACCTCTCCTAAAAATATCTAAAATTCAGCATCTTAACCATGATAACTTCTGCAAATTGAGGATTTTTCATCAACAAGTCCTCTTTTCATCGTGGTGGTCAACCGTGGGGGCGGCGTAAAGAAGCGAAGAAGAAGAAGAAGACCAGCGGTCATTTTTTCCACAATCTACACAAGGGTGAGTTTAAGCTTCTTCAAAGCTTCACCATCTCAATGATTCTCTTTAATTTCACCCCTCTTCCTTCATCAAATCAACTCAGTCTACCCATTGTAAATGTAACATTAACTTTCTAGTGATTACTAACGACTAACATACTAACACAAAATAGCATTGACCTAACCAAAAAAAACACCTCACCTCAAGACATGTGTATAGTAACACTCTCTCTCTCTCTCTCTCTCTCTCTTTATCTCTCCTTACTTACTTTCACCTTATCTATCATCAATAATGCTCTGTTTTGAGCCCACACCCATTACTCAAGCAGACAAAGAAGGCCCGCAATGTTTTGATATTCAAAAAAATCATAATCCTGATTTGTTAGCTTGTAAATTAGGATTTTCAATAATCTTTATGAGGGGTCTCCAAACTATAAATAGATCCCTCTCCTTCTTGTAAAACAACTTCCAACATCTCACATAGCACCCCAACACTCTATGCGTGAGGAGAGACTTAGGTGTAGCAACCACTTGTGAGCTTCACTCTTGGTGTGAGAGAAGCCTTCAAGCTACACATTGCAAGTGAGAGAGCCTGAGTTCCACAAATCTCAAAACCACTATTGTACATGCTCATTCATCATCAATAAATTGAGGTTTGGTGCATCAAATGCGTGATTCGAAGTTCAAATCTTGGTCCTTCCATTTGTGCAATACGGTTTGGTGAATTCAAGGTGACTTGTGTAGTTTGAGTTTTTATCGGTTGATCTTGATTTTAGAAAGTGTTTTAGTGTGTTTTTCATTGCCAGTTTTGTGTCCATTGTAAGAGGGTATTGTGGTGAGAGGTCTCCCACACCCTAAGACAGTGTGTGTGTGTTTTGGCAATGATTTGCAATCACTAAGCATTGAGTGAGTTTTGTACAAGTTCTACGATAGCATCATAACGAACCATCTCCATTTGCAAGTCACAAATAAGGTATTACGTAAGATCCTTTCCTCTCTCTCTTCCCTTTGCTCTAGCTCTCTCTGGTCTATTTCATGTGTGTCTTGGTGTGAGGTTTCTTGTGTGTGTTGTGTGGTGCATCTTCTTGGTTGTGCCAAAATCTCTCTTGCGTCCTAGTTCGCATACCATAACTAGGTGATGCCCCTATCTTGTTTGGGTTTGGCTGTGGGTTTGTTGTTGTGTTGTGCTTGTGGTTGCCCCAGCCCCAATTGAGCAGCACGGGAGCCTTGAGGGGTGTTTAGAGGTCGCCTCTCTTGTTGCCCGCCCCGTACCGCCTCAATTTTGGTGCCCCCACGGAGGACTGACTTTGTGCTTATTGTTTTTGTATTGCATGAATGCTTGAATTTCAGCATAATCAAGTAGATTATATGAATCATGAAAACATGTATGACCGAGTTTAATTTCAAGGAAACAAAAATTGATCTAGAATATGGTTCGTATTATGCATAACATAAGAAAAGAAAAAAACATTTTCACATAAGAATCTAGAATTCATGCTGAAAGACCTTTCAAGACTTTGTGTAGTTAGTTGATGATTGTTTGGAACTAATCTTTGTGTGGTTCTAGCATTGAGATACTATGACACGCTATACCTTTGATGATATCCCAATCTTCTTCGGAAATCCAGAAGAAGATGTTGATGATTTTCTTGCTGATTTTAGAATGGTTTGTCATATCCTTGGTAAAAGGGATGACATTGAAAAAGGGGATTTTCTATTGCTATGCCTTAGAGGCAATGCTGAGCAATGGTTTTGGAGTATGGCTTCTCAGATTGAAGATGGATATACCCAAATTTCCAAAGCTTTGAAGGCCAGATTCTCTAAAGTTCCAACAACGGAGAAAGCATGGGCTTCACTACGGAGACTTCAACAACATGGTGAAGACTACTATGCTTATGAGGATATTTTTTCTCGTCAATGGGAAGGATGTGGATTTAGTTCTACATTTCCAGATTATGTAAAAATGGATCAATTTATTTCGGGTTTGTCTCCTTTCCTAAAGACTAAGGTTACTTGTAGTGGACCCTCTACCTTTGAAGCAGCGGTCACTATTGCCCGAAGGAAGTTTCACAAGTACTTCTACATCAAAAATGGTTTCCATCATGCTGGAAGAACTAACCATCATGAAAGTGTTTCTATCAAGGAGTCATCTCCTTTGCCATACTTGTCTCCTTCTACTCCGGCAAATGTTGAAGAAGTTACTTACATGCCAACTGATTATTCAAGTGCTAAAGCGTGTGGCCAATATTCAAATGTGGAATCTCTTTCTTTTACCTTTATCACAAGCATGCAAAAATCGACACAAGATATCTCAAATGGCATTGATGATTCAATAATGGATACATCCAACCTTTTGGCGGAGGATCAATTTCTAGTCCGAGCAGACGAAGCTTTTGTGCAACATGACTCTATGGAGAATGAAGACCTTGAAGGTAACCTTGATCTTATGGAATGTTCTGAGAGTGTATCTTGTCTAAAAGAAGAGAGTGAAGAAGAAGATGAAATCATAGGTGGGGAGATCATAGACCACATTGATCATAAACAGATGATTGTGTACATGGAATGCCAACTCCAAAACAAATTAGAAGAGTGCGAGTTGAATCCATGTGAGGATATTCTTCAAGAAGTGTTTGAGGATGTTGAAAAGCATTGGTATGACCCATGTATATTAATCATGGAGGAACCTATCATGCAAGAAGCCAAATGTTTCACAAAATCAAACAGTAATCCATCAACCTTTGAAGTGGTACGATGTGAGGAGTTACAACCTTGCCAAAGGGGGGGCTTAGAAGGGGATGAAGAACATGGGAGAGTAGTAAAAGATAAAATCATAAAAGGAAACTATCAGAAGGGTATCATTCTCTCCAATGGTGTTTTAGTGGGTGGCTCTTCATTCATGGGACAATCTCTTAGCAAGGAAATCCAAGATTTTGAAGCCCCAATCATCTTCATATTGGGTTTCACCTCTTCAAGGTCAACTTCTCCTCTCTTCACATATACCTTTCATCAGGGACACCATACCTTCTTAAGTGGAAGAGGAAATGAATACTTGGTGATAAACGGATGTTTCCAAATCTTCTTCGCTTGGTTCTTTGGTGTATGGAGGTCGCACATTGTGATGCTTCTGGTCTTCATCATAGATGAAAAACTTGTTGATTGCTACATGTGGATATTTCATCAATCAGTACCAAAATCTATTCTCTTCCAATGTGTTGGAAGCAATAGAAACCTTCATCTATTATCTACTTATGTGGTAAACTATTTGCAATATCTTCCAATAGCTGCTGGAAGCATGGATCAAGCTTTCCTAAATCATGAAGGTCATAGAATTTTTTACTTGTTGATGAGCCTACCCAGGTTGAATGAATTTTATGAGCTACAGTTCAAGAATTTTCTCATACAAGCTCTTGAAGATCGTAGTAGATACATCAACTTTACACAGGAGGAAGAGCAACCAATCTTTTATATCACATTCATAGTGATAGATGCAATGATGGAAAACAGTAAAATCTACAAGTTTCTTCAACCAAAATCACTAAGTGATTCCATACCATACATCTCGCTTTGGGAAAGATATTTCAAGATCTTTGATCCTAGGGGATGCTTATGGAAACTTTCTCGATGGAGGAGGTTTACTCCGTCACTTCATTTCATCATGCTATTGGCTTGAGAACCTTTCATATAACACAAGGTTTTTTAATCATACAACAAAGGTTCTTCAAAGATGAGAGCAGACAAAGACAGACGTTACACAATCTACATGTTGTATGATCGGATAAATGGTAGATGAATGTACCATTATCTAATGGGGGGGCTAATGATAGATGTTTTTCGGCTTTCCATAATTGCCATAGTAAGCTACCTCACCCTACCAGATTCACCCAAACACTATGGCTATCCCTACCATTTCACTGTAAATAGGCGTGTGTGAGTTAGGGGGCTTTTCCCATATCTTCTTAAAAACCCTCAGCTAGCTAGTCACTGGGTTAGTTGAGCAAAAAAAATAAAACAAATAAAAGTATTCAAATGTGGAATCTCTTTCTTCTACCTTTATCACAAGCATGCAAAAATCGACACAAGATATCTCAAATGGCATTGATGATTCAATAATGGATACATCCAACCTTTTGGCGGAGGATCAATTTCTAGTCCGAGTAGACGAAGCTTTTGTGCAACATGACTCTATGGAGAATGAAGACCTTGAAGTTAACCTTGATCTTATGGAATGTTCTGAGAGTGTATCTTGTCTAAAAGAAGAGATTGAAGAAGAAGATGAAATCATAGGTGGGGAGATCATAGACCACATTGATCATAAACAGATGATTGTGTACATGGAATGCCAACTCCAAAACAAATTAGAAGAGTGCGAGTTGAATCCATGTGAGGATAATCTTCAAGAAGTGTTTGAGGATGTTGAAAAGCATTGGTATGACCCATGTATATTAATCATGGAGGAACCTATCATGCAAGAAGCCAAATGTTTCACAAAATCAAACAGTAATCCATCAACCTTTGAAGTGGTACGATGTGAGGAGTTACAACCTTGCCAAAGGGGGGGCTTAGAAGGGGATGAAGAACATGGGAGAGTAGTAAAAGATAAAATCATAAAAGGAAACTATCAGAAGGGTATCATTCTCTCCAATGGTGTTTTAGTGGGTGGCTCTTCATCCATGGGACAATCTCTTAGCAAGGAAATCCAAGATTGTGAAGCCCCAATCATCTTCATATTGGGTTTCACCTCTTCAAGGTCAATTTCTCCTCTCTTCACATATACCTTTCATCAGGGACACCATACCTTCTTAAGTGGAAGAGAAAATGAATACTTGGTGATAAACGGATGTTTCCAAATCTTCTTCGCTTGGTTCTTTGGTGTATGGAGGTCGCACATTGTGATGCTTCTGGTCTTCACCATAGATGAAAAACTTGTTGATTGCTACATGTGGATATTTCATCAATCAGTACCAAAATCTATTCTCTTCCAATGTGTTGGAAGCAATAGAAACCTTCATCTATTATCTACTTATGTGGTAAACTATTTGCAATATCTTCCAATAGCTGCTGGAAGCATGGATCAAGCTTTCCTAAATCATGAAGGTCATAGAATTTTTTACTTGTTGATGAGCCTACCCAGGTTGAATGAATTTTATGAGCTACAGTTCAAGAATTTTCTCATACAAGCTCTTGAAGATCGTAGTAGATACATCAACTTTACACAGGAGGAAGAGCAACCAATCTTTTATATCACATTCATAGTGATAGATGCAATGATGGAAAACAGTATAATCTACAAGTTTCTTCAACCAAAATCACTAAGTGATTCCATACCATACATCTCGCTTTGGGAAAGATATTTCAAGATCTTTGATCCTAGAGGGTGCTTATGGAAACTTTCTCCATGGAGGAGGTTTACTCCGTCACTTCATTTCATCATGCTATTGGCTCGAGAACCTTTCATATAACACAAGGTTTTTTAATCATACAACAAAGGTTCTTCAAAGATGAGAGCAGACAAAGACAGACGTTACACAATCTACATGTTGTATGATCGGATAAATGGTACATGAATGTACCATTATCTAAGGGGGGGGCTAATGATAGCCGTTTTTCGGCTTTCCATAATTGCCATAGTAAGCTACCTCACCCTACCAAATTCACCCAAACACTATGGCTATCCCTACCATTTCACTGTAAATAGGCGTGTGTGAGTTAGGGGGCTTTTCCCATATCTTCTTAAAAACCCTCAGCTAGCTAGTCACTGGGCTAGTTGAGCCAAAAAAAAAAAAAAAGTATATTATGGCCTCTTTGTGTGTAAATATTTCATTGTATATATGGCCTAAATATAGGGAGTTTTTATAATTATTTTGGTATTTTATTTAAATATTTCTACTTAGGTGTGTGTTTTATTAAACCTATGTACACCTTGTTTCATCCTCTTACACCATAATTATATTTTTTGCCAATATGTACATACTCTAACCTCATATTTTTCCTTTATACAAATCATTCCCACATTTTCACCCTCACCCTCGTGAAAACAAAAAAAAATGATTTCTACTCATTGGTTACGTTTATTATATTATTTACTTGCATACCTTTTCCTCTTTCACCCAAAAAAATTCAAGGAGGGACCATATCATATGATTCCAATATCTTTCCATATCCATAACTCCTCCATATTTTTATTATTATTTTTACTCATTATTCTAACACCATGTGCTCATTGAGCTAAAGTCCATGAATAGTCCATACATTAGTCCCACCATGTATATATTTCTTTATTCACCAATAATCCTCCTCCATGCATGGGTCAAGGGCAACTTGGATGCTTTGTATTATAATATGACAAAGGAGAGGCTCACTCTTGGATGCATTGTACAAATTCAACAAAGGAGGGGGCCACTAAAAGACTTTTGCAGGCATAAAAAACAGGCTTTTTGGTGAGAATTTTGGTACCTATCTCCACTCCGAATTTGGAGCGGTGGTCAAAAGGGAAAATGTAGCCCACGCTCTGAATAATCACCTCAAATTGTTTCATGATTTTTGGAGCTACCAGCGGTGAGCTATGATTTTTTGAGTGGACCCCAGTCTGCCCACTTTTCTCACAAGTAGCCCTTAGTCTTCTCTCACCCTTCCACACACCTACTCACTCTTACACATCCCTCCCTCTCCTTCCCTCACTCAAACCTGCAATTTCCTTGGCTTCTCCCACCCTCTTCACCATTACCCTTCTCTCTCATCCCTATAGTTCTTTTATGAACCTCTACATACATACACCCTCTCCATGTCTCTCTCTATTGCTTCTATGTTACAATTTCATTTACCTCTCCTAAAAATATCTAAAATTCAGCATCTTAACCATGATAACTTCTGCAAATTGAGGATTTTTCATCAACAAGTCCTCTTTTCATCGTGGTGGTCAACCGTGGGGGCGGCGTAAAGAAGCAAAGAAGAAGAAGAAGACCAGCGGTCATTTTTTCCACAATCTACACAAGGGTGAGTTCAAGCTTCTTCAAAGCTTCACCATCTCAATGATTCTCTTTAATTTCACCCCTCTTCCTTCATCAAATCAACTCAGTCTACCCATTGTAAATGTAACATTAACTTTCTAGTGATTACTAACGACTAACACAAAATAGCATTGACCTAACCAAAAAAGACACCTCACCTCAAGACATGTGTATAGTAACTCTCTCTCTCTCTCTCTCTCTCTCTCTCTCTCTCTCTCTCTTTCTCTCTCCTTACTTACTTTCACCTTATCTATCATCAATAATGCTCTCTTTTGAGCCCACACCCATTACTCAAGCAGACAAAGAAGGCCCGCAATGTTTTGATATTCAAAAAAATCATAATCCTGATTTGTTAGCTTGTAAATTAGGATTTCCAATAATCTTTATGAGGGGTCTCCAAACTATAAATAGATCCCTCTCCTTCTTGTAAAACAACCTCCAACATCTCACATAGCACCCCAACACTCTATGCGTGAGGAGAGACTTAGGTGTAGCAACCACTTGTGAGCTTCACTCTTGGTGTGAGAGAAGCCTTCAAGCTACACATTGCAAGTGAGAGAGCCTGAGTTCCACAAATCTCAAAACCACTATTGTACATGCTCCTTCATCATCAATAAATTGAGTTTTGGTGCATCAAATGCGTGATTCGACGTTCAAATCTTCGTCCTTCCATGTGTGCAATACGGTTTGGTGAATTCAAGGTGACTTGTGTATTTTGAGTTTTTATCGGTTGATCTTGATTTTAGAAAGTGTTTTAGTGTGTTTTTCATTGCCGGTTTTGTGTCCATTGTAAGAGGGTATTGTGGTGAGAGGTCTCCCACACCCTAAGACAGTGTGTGTGTGTTTTGGCAATGATTAGCAATCACTAAGCATTGAGTGAGTTTTGTACAAGTTCTACGATAGCATCATAACGAACCATCTCCATTTGCAAGTCACAAATAAGATATTACGTAAGATCCTTTCCTCTCTCTCTTCCCTTTGCTCTAGCTCTCTCTGGTCTATTTCATGTGTGTCTTGGTGTGAGGTTGCTTGTGTGTGTTGTGTGGTGCATCTTCTTGGTTGTGCCAAAATCTCTCTTGCGTCCTAGTTCGCATACCATAACTAGGTGATGCCCCTATCTTGTTTGGGTTTGGCTGTGGGTTTGTTGTTGTGTTGTGCTTGTGGTTGCCCCAGCCCCAATTGAGCAGCACGGGAGCCTTGAGGGGTGTTTAGAGGTCGCCTCTCTTGTTGCCCGCCCCGTACCGCCTCAATTTTGGTGCCCCCACGGAGGACTGACTTTGTGCTTATTGTTTTTGTATTGCATGAATGCTTGAATTTCAGCATAATCAAGTAGATTATATGAATCATGAAAACATGTATGACCGAGTTTAATTTCAAGGAAACAAAAATTGATCTAGAATATGGTTCGTATTATGCATAACATAAGAAAAGAAAAAAACATTTTCACATAAGAATCTAGAATTCATGCTGAAAGACCTTTCAAGACTTTGTGTAGTTAGTTGATGATTGTTTGGAACTAATCTTTGTGTGGTTCTAGAATTGAGATACTATGACACGCTATACCTTTGATGATATCCCAATCTTCTTCGGAAATCCAGAAGAAGATGTTGATGATTTTCTTGTTGATTTTAGAATGGTTTGTCATATCCTTGGTAAAAGGGATGACATTGAAAAGGAGGATTTTCTATTGCTATGCCTTAGAGGCAATGCTGAGCAATGGTTTTGGAGTATGGCTTCTCAGATTGAAGATGGATATACCCAAATTTCCAAAGCTTTGAAGGCCAGATTCTCTAAAGTTCCAACAACGGAGAAAGCATGGGCTTCACTACGGAGACTTCAACAACATGGTGAAGACTACTATGCTTATGAGGATATTTTTTCTCGTCAATGGGAAGGATGTGGATTTAGTTCTACATTTCCAGATTATGTAAAAATGGATCAATTTATTTCGGGTTTGTTTCCTTTCCTAAAGACTAAGGTTACTTGTAGTGGACCCTCTACCTTTGAAGCAGCGGTCACTATTGCCCGAAGGAAGTTTCACAAGTACTTCTACATCAAAAATGGTTTCCATCATGCTGGAAGAACCAACCATCATGAAAGTGTTTCTATCAAGGAGCGAGTCATCTCCTTTGCCATACTTGTCTCCTTCTACTCCGGCAAATGTTGAAGAAGTTACTTACATGCCAACTGATTATTCAAGTGCTAAAGCGTGTGGCCAATATTCAAATGTGGAATCTCTTTCTTCTACCTTTATCACAAGCATGCAAAAATCGACACAAGATATCTCAAATGGCATTAATGATTCAATAATGGATACATCCAACCTTTTGGCGGAGGATCAATTTCTAGTCCGAGCAGACAAAGCTTTTGTGCAACATGACTCTATGGTGAATGAAGACCTTGAAGGTAAATGATACCAAGTATGCCATGATCATGGTTTTCGACGTCGTTGGTTGGGTGGCTGTGTTGCTATCTCCACACTTAGAAGATCTTGGATCATTTTCCACAATGGTTGTGGACCTTGTTGAATAAGAACAACCCTTGCGAGTGCCGGAAGACATTGTATGTAAAATAAGAGATGAGAGTCAATTTTCTTGAACTTGTTCACTTTGGAAATGCTGTTACAAAAATGCCTTCCATAACTCGAATTTTTTTTTGTCTTTCCATCAATGCGTAGAGGGATTTGTGCTCTTTGATTGAGGCTATAGATCAGCCAAATCGGAGTTTGGATGAAGAAGTTATGATCAAAAGAGTGAACTGTTGTCTACTAGGTCAAAAAACGGTTGCGGTTTTTGTTTGGGGGGGGGAGAGAGAGAGAGAGAGAGCTGGATCCATATTCCTCTTAACACACAATTGAAATATAGGTTTGAATTTATCCAAAGGATACATTTTTGTGGAAGTCATCCAAGATGCATTACATTGACACGATTTGAATTCGGCCACAAAGAACTCTATAAAAAAGTTTCTTTTTCCTTTGTTGCATTACTTTGCATCCACCCAGTAAGAAAATAATTTTTGAGCGATTGTTGTCCACATTCTCCTTCACTATGTCATGTCATCATATAAAGTTCCCTTATTGCTATCACTATCACAAGGTTGAGTTCTTTAGCCACCACTTCCACATCTATGATATAATTTTTCTCTAAACCTGTTGGCTTTTTATCAATAAGAACATAGAAACTTCTAATGAAGTGAGAATGCTTGTACCAGAAGGACATGATAAGCAATTGTGTGACAAAATCATATACTTGAGCAATCTTGTAGCATATTCCATCCACCTCCTTCACAAACCATCCTCGATCAAGAAGCTTATCACAGAAGGAATAATCAAGGGATTTGCAGACTAAGATAGTCTTAGAAACATGTATATGAAAGGTGTAACAAACATACTAGAAATTTATAAGCTTCACCAACTTAATGGATACAAATTCTTGGAGAGATCTTTTTACATCCCTACAAAGCTTTCTCCACAATGACTCACTCAATGTTGTGTGGGGAATTTCCCAATGTTCCTTTTATATTCCTTTGGTTGAGTTGGTAGAAATGGTCATAGAATAATATGCCTTCATTTGCAAGGCTCTTGCTAGTTTTTCCCGCATACTATAAGATACCAATGTGAGCATGAACTACAAAGATGAGGCCAATAATTCACTCCACTAGCTCCCATTCCTTGTATGAGGAAGGATAAACATTTGTAATACATGTAATAATCTTCTTATCACCTTTCATTTTAAAATCCATGTGAGGTCCCCAACCCTGAGAAGATTGGGGCGACTTGATAGATGGCCTTCCTTTATTCTCTTTTTCCATTGACGACACCCTACTCCGTTTCCACAAAGTAGAGATACGAGCAACAGAAGAGAGGAAGTCCTCTATCCATCATTTACGTGGTTATAAGGATCATATGCCACAAGCTAGGTCGATAAATCTAGGATTCTAATGAAACTCTTTTCTAACATAAAGATGAAATCCCATTGACATATTTAGAATCCATAAACAACGCTTTTTTTTTCCACGTTTAAGAGGCACGGCCGCCATCCATAAACCATAAATCTGATATGAGACTTAGTCTAAACTAAATAGTAATTTTATGTCACGTAGATTTGGGCCATCTTGACTCTTGGCACAATGAGTCTCTAATTTCACTTCTCTTAATAAGAGGGAGTGGAGAGTTTCTCGACTAATCGAGACCACCCATCCTTAATTGGCAACGTGAGCTAGTCCCCACTTTCCACCCCACACTCACTTTTTACCACACTATTTTATATATACAAAGAGTGTTCCTTAATTAATTCCAAACACAAGTTCTTTTATAAATACCTTCAAACAATACCAAAACAATTCAAACAAGGTCTAATGAAGACATCCCTATTATTCAACAAAAATAACTTTTCCAATTTCTCATGAGTTGCCGCTACCTACGGACTTTCTCTGTCTAACCAACATAGCCTTTGCAAAGGATTTATTCGCTACCCACGAATTGCGCAACCTTCCCATCTTGCTACCCACGAGGCATCCCGCTAATCGCGAAGCATCTTGCTAACCGCCAGGCATCCCGCTACCCGCGAGGCATCCCGCTAACTGCGAGGAACAAAAGAGCCGATAACCTCAGCTTAATCTCTACTAACCGCGAAATCATCTCGCTTATACCCGCGAGGAACAAAATATATTCTTTCAACAATTCTTTTCTTTAAATAATTCTTCAAACATGATCAACCAATTCTTCATATCAATCACTAACCACTTATCAAACAATAACACTTTATTAAGAGATAACAATTCAACAAATAGTGACAATTTATCAAAGAGTTCTTTCACTAATCTATGAAAACATATACTTGTTTCTTGTGATAAAATCACGTTTCTTAGACAGTTTAAGGAAATCCCTATGCTTAGCTTTCCAAGTCAACATGAACAGCAACGCAGAATTATAAATTTGTCTTACCGGATTAGCGACATGTTCGATTACCCCCTGTGTTTGAGGTTGGACGGCGCCTTCGACTTCTTTCGCAACCAATACCACCGCTTGAGCAACGTTTGGAATAGTTGATGCCTTCCTTTCCACCTTCCTTGGAGGTGGAGCTACATGACCGTCCTTCGAGCTTCGGGTCACTCACTTTGGGGCCATCGTATCAATGTAGAGAAGAGGGAAAGAGAGAAGAGAAATCTAGAATTCCAAGGGCAACACGACAATGGTAGAGAAAGATTTGGAGATGAAGATGGTTTGAAGGTAAGAGCTCAAGGGAGAGAGGTTGAGGGAGAGAAGATAACTCCGACGTCAAGGCAAGAGAGCTTCCTCTCCTGAGAGTGTGTGTCTGTGTCTTGAAAGTGAGGGGAGAGGGGTCTTTATATAGGCTCTCAAGGCCAGCTAAGAATAGAGGGATAAGTTCGCGTACGTCCGCGGCTCCCCCTTCTTTTTTGCAGACACGGATTCCGATGCACGATTTTGGTTCTCCAATTTTAGAAGAAGCTTGGGCTCCAAGACAAGAAATTTAAACTTAACTCCCTCCTCTTTCTTTCTTAAAAATACTCTTCCTTTCCAAAAATTGCTCCTTCTTTTCCAAGAGTCAACTCTTATCTCTAGATACAATCTTGAGGCTTAAGTTTTCGATCAACCTTATTGTTTTCAAGTGAATAAGGGTCATAATTAATAGTTCTAAAGTCCGATTTTTGATCCGATCGTTCCATTAGAATGCTCTTTGACTTAATAAAATCCAAACCTTAAATATTTGCAAAGTAAATGAAATACTTTTATTGAAAAATGTTGGGTACATTACAATCGAACACTCTTTCTTTCCATGTGGTAGGCAAAATATTTAATGTACGTACATAACCTTTTTCTCCTTCTTGGCTGCATGAGAACCCAAGAACCTTTTCTTATCCCTAAGCTACTCTTTCTACTGGTTATCTACAGTGAGGGAGTTTGAGATGCAAATAGAGCTTATGATATCGATTGTCCTTCTTGGTAGACTCATGGTGAGGTTATTTGGGGAGAGAGTAGAACAACCCCTAGAGATTTTTGGGTGGGAAGAAGAAGAAGCCACAATTTTGAGAGTAAGAAGAAAGATAGCTTCTAATGGAGGGAGAGTAAGTTTTGGAACCTTTCTTGATGGAGCGCGAAAGGTAGCCTTCAAGTGGATAGCTTTTGATGGAGGGAGAATGATAGCCTTCTAGCATATAGTTAAGTCACTATCTTTCAATACCTTGATGGATATTAGAGTCTCTTAGTATAGAGTCCACATATTGAACCACCAAGTCCGTAAAAAGAAAAAGCTACCTTACAAAGAATGAAAATTCTCCCAATTTTATAATATGTTATCTTATCTCTTGATTTATTTAATGTATTCTATTGATTTATTTCGTGTATTTTCTATGTTATGTTGCATTCTTGCTCATTGGACATGCTTTCATTTCTCTCTCTTCAATCTGGCCCTCTAAAAGACCTCCAAAATCTCATGATAGTGTCGCGTGAATTTTTTTCCTACAAAGTTCTCTTGCTCTTTGTGTGTGTGTGTGTGTGTGTGTGTGTGTGTATCTCACCATCTACCTCTTTTTAGAAGCTTCTGAGGTGCATTATGTTTGGTGCATTCTTTTTGGATCTTTGTCTCACATATTACTATTATTGGCTACATGTCTCTCGTATCACTGCTTTTTTGCATAGTCAATTATGGCCAAACTATGCTTTTAAATATGAGTTCAAATCGGACTTTCTTTTTGGAGTCCTTTTCTCTTGATTGTTCGGGAGCCACCAAATATTTAGCTCCCAATTTTCTAAAAGTAAGAAATCTAGAACCTTCTCTTTATTCCCTAGGTATTAAAGCATAGAATTAACACAACTTGCATAAGGAATGTCGTTTTGGAACCGTTTGTCTTAAACAAATCCTTAATTAATAATACACTTAAGAATTCCCCAAAACATAGAATAAGGGCCTTGTGAGTGGAAGAAATACTTATTGATAAAAACTTAGGTTCATTATAGACTCCCCACCTTAGGTATTCAAGATGTCCTCATCTTTCCATGTTGCATCTCCTTCGGGGTAGTATTGCCACAGGACAAGGTGTTCTCTGAGAAATCTATTCTAAAGGACTTTCTCTCAAAACTCCAAAATTCTAGACGGTTGGATCTCCATGGTGTTTTAGGTTGGCATGAAAATTTGCTCATCATCAAGGAGTTGGTCATCACTAGGGATGACCAACTCATCAAGGTTGGCATGACAATTTGCTCATCATCAAGGAGTTGGTCATCACTACGGATATAGGGTTTCGATAGGCTTACATGGAGCACATCATGGACTTTGATATGACCTAAAAACTTCAACTTGTAAGCTTGAGTACCTATACAACTGATTACTTCATAAGGGACACAATAATTTGGGTTAAACTTCTTGTAGTTTCCAAGTGAAAAGCTACTTCTCATTGGGGGAATTTTATGAAAAAATTCATCTCCTTCCTTGGGTCTTCTTTTGGATGTCTTATCATCTGCATATTGCTTTTGGCAATACTAAGCTTATTGAGTATCCTTTTAGATGGCCTTTGTTTGGTTTTCCATCTCTTCAAGCATCCTCTTGGACACTTCAACTCTTATAGTAAGATCTAAAAAGCTGATTGGAGAGACACATTATTGATCATACAAGGCACAAAATGGGATCATACCATTACTTTGATGGTGTGAAGAAGCATTGTAAGCATACTCCATCAAAGAAAGAAATTGAATCCATTGCTTAGGCTCCTTATTGCAATAAGCTTTAAGATATCTTCAACAACTTGGTTGACTCATTTTGTTTGCCCATCTGATTAGGGATGGTATGCAGTACTAAAGTTTATTTTTTTCCAATAGCCTTGAAGAGAGAGGTCAAAATTTTTGAAGCCAGTGAACTTCACATCCCAATTGCTTACAATCTGTTTGGGCAATCCATACAATCTGAAAATGCCTTAACAAATAGTTGTGAAATGTCAGAGGCAGTAAAGGCTGTCTTGAGTTGAATAAGATGTGCAACCTTAGCGAGTAGGTCAATGACCACCATAAGTGAACTAAATCCTCCTTGTACCATAGGCAATCCAATGACAATGTCCATACTTATGAACTCCCACTTCATTGGGGAATGTCAAGTGGTTGAAGTTTACTGGATAGCTTAACTCTCTCTGCGTTAATCCTTTGACATGTCAAGCATTGGTGAGCATAGTGTAGCAAATCTGCCTTTTGCCCAAGCCAATAAAAGCTTTTGTGCACTGCATTGAGTGTAATGGAAATGGCCTATGAACTTTGAGAATAACAGAATTAAGAGAATTGAAGTGAGCATTTTCATGAGACTTCTTTGAGAACATAAAAAGTGAACTTAATTAGCAGTAGCAACATAACCATATATTTAATTAACTTGGCATGAACAATACTTTTGCAAGAGAGAGAGTTAGAGAACTTGAAAACAGTTGAGGATCGTATTTATGTGGAGCCGCTCGCCCCTCAAATAGGATTTTTTATTTTAGATTCTCCCATCAAGAGAGACTTGGTACAATACAATCTTTGTGTTCCTTGTGACCTAGGTGATATAATGAAGATGGAAAGATTAATGCATCACGAGCATAACATAAAATTTTTAAAATCATTAAGCATCACTGGCCTAAGTCCTAAGGCTTGAAACACTTTCAAAGGTGGAGAGAGCTAGAGGGGAATGAGGGTAGGGAAGATGAAGAAGACGCATTCATAGGAGAAAGAAATAGTTCCACACTTATTATCACTCTTCTTGCTTAGCATATCATAATCGAATAGTAATGGAGATGAAGAAGATGGTAAGATTAAGCATTGAAAGAAAGCTCTTGGTTGGATTTTCATTCCATAGCCAAGAGTGTTGGTGTAGGCTCTCAACTTCTCAACAAGCTTGGAGAAAGAGATGGAGCTCTTGCACTTTGCACTTCCCACAATGAGACACTAGTGTGTGTGTGGGGGGGGGGGGGGGGAGAGTACACCCCCCAAGCTACCCCCTAGCTTCCTTGGTAGACCCCCCCTTGTAGCTCATGCTAGAAGATGATTGGACCCTACAAGCCTAGCCAATCGCATGTAGGGTGCATATCAAACAGCCATGCTAGCTTTGGGACAAGTGTCCCCCTTTCCCCTTGAGAGAGAGGACTTGATAAATGCATAATCAATTAAATAAATAAGCTAAATTATCATTGGACCCCTTGAGAGACCAACCAATAGGCTTTAGGCACACCATGAGGGAAACATGAAGAGGAACTTGACAAGTGTCCTAGTTACTTCTTTAGACAATGTTGGGATGCGAGGTTTTGTTACATCTCTTGTGTGAACAACCCCTTCCACCTCATGTGTCAAGCCATGTGAACAACCTCTTATAACCTTTGTGTAAAGAACAAGCCACTTGTGTTTGTGCATAGGCAACCACATATTGTGCTCATGTGTCAAAAAGGCTGTCTATTTGTATAATCCTATATAGAGGCACCTTCTGATGAATATATGTAAGCTTTATCATTTGCAAGCATACTCTATATTGTATTGTACAATAGTTTCTCTCTCAAGCTCTTCACTAACCTCTCCAAGCATTCTTATGCCATGAATGTCACACTAACATATCCACCGTAACCTTACAACTGATATCAGAGCATGGCTTATATTAGTATTTCCTAATCTAATTAGGTCCTAGGAATACTCTCTACGCTAGATTGCATTAGCCCTCTCTCTCTTAGCCATTACAATTGTTAACTTAATTTTCCAAGCATTGCATACAAACCTTGGCTCTAATCATCTCCCAAATATTCCTCTTTTTGAGTCAATTACCGATGGGATATGTACTATTCAAGTGCCAATACCCACACTAATTAGATTAGCATGAAGAATTTGTGTTAGTATACACTCTTTTCTCCTATCAATTAGAATAATTTTTTGTATTTTTCGTGCATTTTGGTTTGATTTACTGCTATTAAAAAAAGAAAAGCCCATTTCAACTTTCATGTGTGTGCACTTGCAGTTTTCTACACAAGATTTAATTAAAGCCCGGATTTCTAGCTTTTGAGCTCACTTGATTAGTGTGCTAATTTTGTGTATGTGTGTGTGGCTATGAAAACAAAGTCAATGGGATCCTTTTCTTAAGGCCACGTTTATTTTATTTTATTTTTGGAGCCTAGTCTAGTGAGAGAAGCCCCATAACCTATCGATTGTCCTCACGTGTCATCAGTGGCACTTTGATTCTGTGCTACTTAGTCCATGCCACGTGCAGGACGACCCTCATCTGCAAATGCCATGGCATCATAGTTCCATTGCTTAATGCCACTCTGGGGTCTGCAACCTTTCCACCCCACTTGCCCGCTTATTGCCTTACCTACCGCTGGCCTGTAAAAGGATCCGACAATTGGACTCTGGAGAGCTTAAGTGTGGTTGAGGATATTGGTGAGCTTACGGAAGGGCAGTCCGCCACTATGAACAACATAGTTCTGAAGGAAATGTTAATACTGTGGATGCCAGACATTCAATCACCAAGAATGTCAGCTTAATTGAATATGATAAAGATTTGACCACTTCAGATGGTTCTGTGAATAGCCAAAGTCAAGCTGTTTCTACAGTCTTGGATTCTGCGTAAGGTGCAATTGGCAACTCCCCAGTATTGTGGGCAGATCTTGTGAGTGAGAATAAACAGAAGAAGTTGTCTCCACAACACCCACAAACAAGGAAAGTGCATCTTGTTTACCATTCAATGTAACTGCACCATTCCATCATCTTGGTGCCCGCCAAACCAACTGCATCATCACCCCTGCAATTCGGCCTCGAGCTCACAACCTACTATCAATTGCATATCTGCTCGCTGCCTCGCCCTTGGTGGCTTCTTACACGCCCACTTTTTGCTTGCAGCCTTGCGTCACTCTCCGACCACACACCTGCTTTCCCACGGTTACCTGCTCGCCATGTCCTGTACTCCCCAAGTGCAAGCTCACACACAATAAACGATCAATTGTCGACTAACTTGTGAATTATTTTAATTTTTGCTTTTAAAGGGGCTAGTTTCCACACCATGGCCCTGAGACTTGAAGAGCCTCTTCCTACAAGCTGAAGCTACCGAATTCTATCACTAGCCGCATGAACATCTTGACGGCAATGAATGTTATGAGAAAAATGTATGCAACACATGTGTATGAAGACACTAAACACACAAAGTGCACCATTGTTGGAATGTATATATATGCCAAATTTGTGAACAAAAAACACGATATGCACGGGACTAGACACTGCGGACAAAAGCACTCACAATTCTGTTTCCGCATTTTGTAAAAAAAAATTGCATTCGCTTTTGCATTCAATCAAAGCACGACCATGGGTTCCAAATACTACCTGCACAATACGTGTATGGTAAGACCGCCCATGAGCACACACACAAGCATCACATTTGACATGTATGTGTACTTTACATCATCAGCCACGAAGTTTTTGTCTTCTACAAACCGGAGCAACACCATCAATGAAAATCAAGATCTATATCAACATAAAAATGATGAAGAAAGAAAGACACAAACAAATTCAGGACATCAAGACGAAGGGACATATATTGGGGGACATTCTCCAACATATTCCAAATAATTTAAAATCCTTGTGCACATCATTAAATAATTTGAAGGCTTTTTCCCACGCGCTTTTTCCCTCCATTGTACATATATTGTGCATGTATCTTCCTTTGCATTCTACATTGGATCAAAATATCGACAACAACAGCATCACAATGTGGCAAAACAACAACAACAATTGGCTATTACAACAACTGGCGAACAAAAGAAAGTACAACAACCTTTCCAAATTTGTGCAGAAAAGAAAATCCTCCAATGAACAACAAAGGACATGTGCTGTGAGCATTATCTCTCTTGTGTACCTTACCCTCTATTTCTGCCAGGGGAGGCTTGTGTGTGCCTACACCTTGATGTTTTGTATGCGTACACCCTTTGTATCTAGGGGAGGCAACTTTGTGTTCAAGGGGAGGCTTGTGAATTGTGTGCCTCACCCTAGTGTGTTTTGAGGGGAGGATTATGTGAGTGATATGCAACCAAAACCCACATAGGGGAGGATTTTTGGGATGCAAGGTTTTGCTACATCTCTTGCACCTCATGTGAAGCCATGTGAGCAACCTCTTACAACCTTTGTGTAAAGAACAAGCCACTTATGTTTATGCATAGGCAACCACATATTGTGCTCATGTGTCAAAAATATTGTCTATTTGTATAAGCCTATATAGAGGCACCTTCTACTGAATATATGTAAGCTTTATCATTTTCAAGCATACTCTATATTGTATTGTGCAATAGTTTCTCTCTCAATCCCAGCATGCTTACGCCATGAATGGCACACTAACCTATCCACCTTAACCTTACAGAGAGTGCTTGACTTGTGTGAGGGTGTGTGTGTTCTTTCTCTAGCTCCTACAATGAGGGCTCCCCCCCCCCCCCCCCCCCCCCCCCCTTGAGTAGAGAACATGTTGATTTTTGGAAAAACCTTGAACCCTTCAAGATTGTGCAAGGTTCTCACTTCAAGCTGAAATCTATCAATCATAGAGAAGGTCCCCGCATCAAGCTCAGCCCTAACACCTCAAGCACGACAAGCACCTTAGTAATCAAGCATGACAAGCACCTTAGTCAGTAAGCACGACAAGCACATCAATCACCCTAGTCAACAAGCATGACAAGCACATCAATCACCCTAGTCAACAAGCATGACAAGCACCTCAAGCTTGGGCCGGGTTCCCACCTCAAGCACAACCATATCTTGCTTAAGGTCAAAGGACATTTTAACGGTAACCTTTGGAGGTCTTTAATGAAGCTAGCCCTAAGGTCTTTAAGCTCCATTAGGTAGCATTTCTCTTTGACATACCATCTCTCATTTGGACCCTTTTACCTTGGCCCCGTGTTGAGATAGATCCATAAGCAAATTTCTATATCCTAACCCTTGTTCCTGTGTATTCTCCCACATTAAATGATCATTTAATATCAGAAAATCATTTGGGTTGGTTAGATATTAGATTTTATGACATTAGCTCTCTCTTGAATCATAGTCGTCCTTGACTATAAGGTAGAATACATAAAGCCTTAGTCATTAGTCTATGTTTCTTAGCCGGTAGAGGATCCCTTTTTACCCTACGACATTATTCCAAGATGGGTGAATAATCCATTTGGTGCTTGGGAGGCGTAGGTGCCGCAAGCATGTCTTCTCTTTAATCCATTTCATTCTCCAAAAGTAGAGTGACAAATTCTACTTGGTGTTTGAGAGAGGTCGTCATCACAAACATGATTCTAAGCATGCATACTATTTTGTGCACAATAAAAAGAGAATTAGTCTCATAATACAAAAACATTGATCATTTAAAAGAAACATGTAATTTGCTTACTCTAATGTAGCATTGTAAGCGTTGACAAGGTTCATACTATCCTTAAGCTGTATTCCTTGCATCCATCTAGCATCTTCAAAAGGATAATTTTTGAACTTAATAAGATACCTTCGGATAATCTTACCACGTCATAGTATCTTGTCTTCATGCCAAAGGATAGCTTTGGGTTGTAGCACCTCTTCTTGGTCTTTGATTTTTGAGGGTTTTTAATAATTGGTTCTCTTGGTGGCTCTCCTTTGTAGGGCTTAAATAGGTTGACATGAAAAGCATTGTGTATGAGCCAATGGTTGGGCAACTTGAGTTGAGAAGCCATGTCATTGATTGGCTTCAAAACTTGAAAAGGACCATAATATCTTTTCACTACTTTAGCATAATACTTTTGATGGCCTGTAGTATTTTTTCCCATCGTTTGTCTCAATCGAGCCTTGGGAAACTTAAGTAAGATTTACTTAGTTTCTTTGAATGTCAAGGCCCTTATGTGCTTGTCAACAATAACTGTTTGCGTTTGTTGAGGGATGGATATAGCCTCATTTATCTTTTGAAAAGATTCTTGTAGGTCATGGCTATACTCATTGGCAACAAAGATCTTCCCATGTACTTTAAGTAGCAAGTGACTTTTACGTCTTCCCTCTATAATCTCAAAAGGTGCCTTTCCCGTAGTAGTATGGAGAGTATTATGGTACACATATTCTACAAGTGGTTAATACTTCTCCCATTGTCAGCATTGATCTACTTCAGTAACATAAGTCTTTAGTAAATGAGAATTGTAAGATTGTGTATCTCACTTTGGCCATCCGTTTGTGGGTGATAGGCCGAAGAGAAATTCAATCTTGTACCTAGATTTTCAAAGAGACCTTTCCAAAAATTATTGGTTATTCTAAGATCTCTATCTGACACAATGTATGTTGGTAATCCATGGTGTTTGAAAATTTGATATATGAAGAGGGTTGCCATTTGGTGTGCCTTAATAGTCTTTTTTATAGGAATAAAGTGTGCTTGCTTGCTAAACCTATCGACTATTGTCCATATTCCCGTATTCCCATGGATAGACTTAGGTAATCCAAAGATAAAATCCATGGATGTACTATTCCATGCTAAATTAGGGATTGGAAATGGTTGGCGTAATCCAAGTTACTTCCCTCTATCATACTTGGTGTTTTGGCATACCACAAATTTTGAAACATACTCTTGTATGTCCACTTTCATGGTAGGCCAATAGAAGTATGTCTCTACTCCTCAAAAAGTAGGTTGAATGCCTCTATGCCCCGCATAGGGAGGATCATGGGACTCATACATGACTTTCTCACGAAGGGAGTGTGTAGCACATAGCCTATTGCCATGGATAAGATAACCATCCTACAAGGTGAATGGTTCTTCTTTCTTCTCTGATGCAAGGGCTAACATTATATCTCTAAAGTCGGGGTCAATAGTATACTCATCTACCATAGAAGGTAGATCATTGTGAGTTGTTATAGACACTGCATGAATTCTTGGTCATTGTGAAAGTGCATCGGCTACTTGATTATGCTTACCAGCAATGTGAGCAATATGAAAAAAAAATTGCAAAAGAAAATTTACCCACCTCATTTGTTTGTCGGAGAGCTTGGTTTGTGTCATGAACTACTTGAGACTTTGGTGGTCCGTTCGCAAGATAAACGGAGTCCCCAAAACATAGTACTTCCATGTGTCTAGGGCATGTAGAACAACTAAAAGATCTTTCTCGTATATGTCCAAGACCCGTTCATTGGCATTGAGCCTTCGGCTTTCCTCATATGCTATGGCTTGCCCTTCATGAAGCAAAATCGCTCTAAGGCAATCGCCACAAGCATCACATTGGACCTCAAATGGCTTTGAGAGATCCGGAAGCATAAGGATTGGTTGGGAGGTAAGCTTCCCTTTGAGCTTGTCAAAAGCATTTTTCTCCTTAGCAGTCCATAAGTACTTAACGTTCTTCTTTGTTAAGTCATGCAATGGTCATGCTATTTGAGAGAATTTGGCTATGAAGCGTCCATAGTATGCACACGTACCAATAAAGCTTCTTAGCTCATGTAAATTCCTTGGATTATGCCATGCTTTTATTACCCCCAGCTTTGATGGATTCATACGGATACCATTTTGAAAGATAATATAACCTAAGTATTGAATCTCTTGAAGGAAAAATTTGCTCTTCTTTTGATTGATTAAAAGCTTATTCTTCCTCATATCTTGAAAAATTACCTGGAGATGTTGCTTGTGCTTCTCCAAGGACTTGGAGTAGATGATGATATCATCAAAGGACACTCTAGTCAACTTGTGGTAGGGTCTAAAGATTTTATCCATTTTCTACTTGCCTCATGATCTTCTCTTGTTGACCTTGGGAAACTCGATAAGGAGGCTTGTTAGGTGGTGAGCTTCCTGGTAGGAGCTCAATTTGATGGTCATCATCCCCTCATTTTGGAGGTAAGTCCATAGGGATATCATCAATGAACACATCTTGGAATCCATTTAAAAAATTAGACAAGTCTAGCTCTTCTTGATTCCTAACACTTCATTTTGTTAAAACATAAGAATCATTTAGAGACTCTTTGACAAAAATCATGTACGCAAAAACTGAGATTTTCATTGATTGTCAAAAGAAAGAGAATTTACAAGTGGTATAGTATGACCGGACTCACTAGCATCTATATACATGCTCTTTTTCTTGTAGGTGAAGTAGATTCTCCTTTTAGGGAACTTCATGTTGGCAGACATGCGGTTGAACCATGGTGCCCCTAGGATAACATCCTCATGTTGGAGAGGAGAGATGAAAAAGTCTTATTTTTTGATGTAGCTTTGGTCATGAAGCCTCAACTTACCAATCAAGGGAGTAATGAAGGCTTGTTATCCCTTGAAAGTTCCATTGGCAGTTACAATATCTCCCATCTCGAAAGCTTGAATGCCCAACGTAGTGGCCAACTCCATTGATATGAATTTGTGAGTAGAACCAGGGTCAAACAAGATGAAGGCATCATTCTCACTTACCTTTCCCCAAGCATATGATAGAGGTGATCCTTTGCAATGAGCATCCTCTTTCGGAGCTTCAATCATGGAAGGTCTAGGAGTCTCATTGCGGGCATTTCTTTTGAGGCAAGAATGGTAGCCATGTCCTTGCTCCCCACACTTAAAACATTTGTGGTCCTTTCTAAAAGCTTCAAGCTCTTTAGGAGAGAGTTTATTTTTACCTTTGTAAACTACCTTCTCCTTGGACCGATTGTTGTTGGAATTGCCTTGGGAAGAATTTTGGGCATTGTTTTTCCCTTTTGCATCACTTTTGTCTTTGCTTTCCATGGGCTTGGAATTCCTTCTAGCCCCACGTTGGAAATTTATGCCAAAGAAAGCATAGTATGGTGGATTACTTCGGTGATAATCGAAGGCCGTTGGGAATTGACGTACTCAACCATCTCTTTAGGTAATCCCACATAGAATTTTTGCTTTTGCTCGACAAAGTCTATCTTTTGAAAGACAGTAGTCTTGAGATGTAAATATCAAAACTTGTCCACATATTTGTGGATAGACTCATTGGAGAGTAGCTTCAAACTTTGCCAACATAGAGGGTGAACTTAATTAGCGGTAGCAACATAAGAATATGTTTAATTAACTTGGCACGAACAATACTTTTGCAAGAGAGAGAGTTAGAGAACTTGACAACAGTTGAGGACCGGATTTATGTGGAGATGGTCCCCCCTCCAATAGGCTTTTGTATTATAGATTCTCCCATCAAGAGAGACTTGGTAGAATAAAATCTTTGTGTTCCTTGTGACCTAGGTGATGCAATGAAGATAAAAACGCATTCATTCGTCATGTGCATAGCATAAAATTTGTAAAAGCATTAACCATCCCTGGCCTCAGACACCTTCAAAGGTGCAGAGAGATAGTAGGGAATGAGGGTAGGGAAGAGGAAGAAGAATCATTCATAGGAGAAAGAAATAGCTCCTCACTTATCATCACTCTTCTTGCTTGGCATAGCATAATAGCATAGTAATGAAAAATGAAGAAGATGGAAAGGTTAGGCATTAAAGCATAGCTCTTGCTTGGATTTGCATTCCATAGCCAAGAGTGTTGGTGTAGGCTCTCAACTTCTCAACAATCTTCGAGAAGGAGATGGAGCTCTTGCACTTTTCACTTCACACAATGAGATAGTGTGTGTCTGTGGGGGGGGGGGGGGGGGGGGGGAGACTATACCCCCCAAGCTAGCCCCTAGCTTCCTTGGTTGACCCCCCTTGTAGCTCATGCTAGAAGATGATTGGACCCCTACTAGCTTAACCAATCACATGGAGGGTGAATATCAAGAAACCATGGTAGCCTTGGGACAAGTGTCCCCCTTTCCCCTTTGAGAGTGAGGACTTGATAAACGCATAATCAATTAATTAAATTAGCTAAATTATCATTATACCCCTTGAGACGCCAACCAACAGGCTTTAGGCACACCGTGAGGGAAACATGAAGAGGAACTTGACAAGTTTCCTCGTTACTTCTTTAGACGATGCTTGACTTGTGTGAACGTGTGTGTGCTCTCTCTAGATCCTACAATGAGGGCTCACCCCCCATTGAGTAGGGATCATGTTGAATTTTTGGAACACCTTGAACCCTTCAAGATTGGGGAAGGTTCTCACTTCAAGCTCAACTCTATCAAGCTTGGAGAAGGTTCCCACGTCAATCTCAATCCTAACACCTCAAGAACAACAAGCACAACAAGCACCTTAGTCATCAAGCATGACGAGCACCTTAGTTAGCAAGCACAACAAGCACCTCAAGATTGGGATGGAGGGTTCCCATCTCAATCACAACCCTAGCTTGCCTAATGTCAAAGGACTTTTTAACAGTAACCTTTGGGGGTCTTTAATGAAGCTAACCCTAAGGTATTTAAGCTCCATTAGGTAGCATTTCTCTTTGATAGATTATCTCTCATTTGGACCCTTTTACCTTGGCCCCATGTTGAGATAGATCCATAATCACATGTCTATATTATCCTAACCCTTGTTCCCATTTATTCTCCCACATTGAATGATCAGTTTAATATGAGACAATCATTTGGGTTGGTTAGATATTAGATTTTATGACACTGAGGGTCTTTGCATACCTTTGGTAAAAGTAGGACTGTTATGGGCCTCAACCAAGATAGCATTTTAAAGTTAGGATCCTTTGGTATACATAACCTATCTCTATAATAGAGACAATGGTCATCATATAAGAAGTGCTGAATTGATGGCTTATTTCATAACACCTAATATCTAGCCAACCCAAATTATTTTCTCATATTAAACTGATCATTTAATGAGGGAGAATAAATGAGAACAAAGGTTAGAATATAGATATGTGCCTACAAACCTATCTCAACACGGGGCCAATGGTAAAGGGGTCCAAAGGAGAGATGGTCTATCAAATAGCAAGAGTAGCCAATGGACCTTAAATACCTTAGGGTTAGATTCATTGAATACCTCCAAAGGTTAGTATCAAAAGTCCTTTGACCTTAGTTAGGTAAGCTAGGGCTGTGCTTGAGGTGGAAACCTGATCCAAGATTGAGGTGATTATCGTGCTTGCTGACTAAGATGCTTGTCGTGCTTGATGACTAAGATGCTTGAGGTGCTTGTCGTGCTTGCTGACTAAGATTCTTGAGGTGCCTGTCATGCTTGCTGACTAGGGAGCTTGAGGTGCTTGTGGAAACACTACCCAAGCTTGAGGTGCTTTGTCGTGCTTGCTGACTAAGGTGCTTGTGTTCCCAAAAGTCAACAAAATCTCTACAAAGGAGGAGGCGATCCCTAAAGCTAGAGGGAAACATGGGTAGGGGCTCGTGATGCATGAAGCTTTCCATCTTCATTGCATCACCTGGGTCACAAGGAACACAAAGATTGTATTGTACCAAGTTTCTCTTGACGGGAGAACCTATAATACAAAAGCCTATTGGAGGGGGGACCGGCTCCACATAAATCCGGTCCTCAATTGTTGTCAAGTTCTCTAAACTCTCTCTCTTGAAAAAGTATTGTTCATGCCAAGTCAAATAAGTATTATGATTATGTTGCGACTGTTAATTAAGTTCACCCTCTATGTTCTCAAAGTAGTCTCACAAAAATTCCTTTAATTCTCCTAGTTCCGCTATCCTCAAAGTTCATAGGACATTTCCATTACAGTTTAGGTAGTTCTTTTCATAAATTTCAAGCTTCAATTAGGTGAAAGGTGTCAGTCTACCTATTGAACTGATACTCCTCCAATTGCTATACCACTAGCTCTTTCTTTAGGTCAAAACACAGGAGGTGGAGGTTGTACTGGCCTCATCACTCCATGTGTTTCTCTCATCTTCTGTCTCTTTTAAGGGTAGCATTCGTTTTGGTTGTTATAATACATTGTCGTTGGTACTAGTGCTTCCATCATCTGAGTACATCTCATGTCTATAGAAAATCTAGCCCCTGGCAGTGGAGGTTGTTGTCCTAAGACAAAGACAGACTGTGGCCTTGAAACTATCACTGGACCTGGCGCATTTCCCATAGCGTTTCTAGGTGGAGGAGGTGCTACTAGATTAGCTTGTACATACCTCTCCCTAGCATATTCCATGCCATAGTAACACTCTTCTCTTGTATGGTTTGTCCATTTTCTCTCAAATTCGCACCACTTAAGCTCTTCGAATCAGAATTTACAAGAGGAGCTAATTTCTTGACCATTTCATTTACGAATGTTTCTTGATCGATAGGTGCCACTGGTTTTGCAATGGAATCACTCATCTGTGAATCATTATGTCGAGAGGATGTGTCGTCCTCTTGACTCTTACAATTGTTTTCTTTATATTCCTCATAGTTATCCACCACATAAAGACCTTCTTTGATCAATCTGTTTAGTGTCTTGCTCCTTATCATATGCAGATCCTTCTGAAGATCCGCATGTGTCATTCCCTGGATAAAAATCAACATTAACCGTGCTTGGGTAGGAAGTTTCTCTCTTGGACAAAACTTGGCATATCTTTTGAGCCGTAATGCCACTTTGCGTACTGATTCACCCTCTTTTCTTTTGAAGCTACGGATGTGCGAGATCATATTGTGAGCTATGAATTTTTGGAAGAATTCTTTGATGAATTCCTCTCAGCAAATAGCTTGTCTAGAGTCTCAAAATCACATCTTTCCACTGAGTCGAACCATGCAGCCATGTCATCTTCTAGAGTCAATCCAAATCCCGCAAAATGTTTTGCAAAATCCAAAACTTCCTCTACTTTTATTACTCTTCTGAAAGCCGCTATGCGATCTCTTGGATCTTTATCTTTGGCGTATTTCCTATTTACCCATTTCTAGATCTGGGATGGTCCAACTCACCAATTGTCTACAAGTCTAACCATAGACTCTCCCAATCCTTCTCTCGCTTCAGGTCTTCCATTATGCCTAGGTTCTTCTTCAAAGGGATTAGTCATTCTCTTGGAGATTGGTCCTTGAGAAGGCATGTCTACCATCTCTGTGATCACTTCATCTCTGTAGAAGGGAATCCAAGTGGCTCCCTCTTTGGAATTCTCGTAGGAATTCTTGTGTTTGGTGGAGGTATGTGTGGTCCTTCATTGACCAAATATCCATCCATGTCTAATGCAGTCCATGGATTTGTGCTATCTATAACTCTGTATTCTCGTCCATACTTGTCAACAACTATAGATTTCCATTGACAGTCAACCCCGTATGTATAGACATTTAAGAGCTTGTAATCTATCAACTCTTCTGGGTAAGGCTATGAGCACCTATAAAGGTTGACCTCCTTGACGTCAACGTATCTATACAATCCTTCAATCTCATGACCTATTATCCAAACTCTTTCAATAAGCTTGATCTTTATCAATTACAAGTTTGGAAGATCCATTGCGGGTATATGCTCCTCTATTATTGGGATGTTGAAGCTTGTATAAGCTAAGTTCGACTCTAAAGAGAACATAATCTCTGGGCTTAACAGCTCTAGCTTGATGTAAGTAGACTTAGTCCACCATGTTCAAGTGCTTTGGTTACCGAAAAGTCAAAACTATGTCCAAAACCACGATCGTTTTCTCACAATTTTCTCAAAGGGTCGGTTTTAGACACCCCTAACTTTCGGATGAATTTTGAGGCCTTAGACAACGTTTTTTCGGGCATTGACCAACAATGAATTACCTGTAGGATCTTTGATTATTGTTCAAGGTTGACACTAAATCTTGTAGAGCTACTCTAGAGATTTGTTTTGATAAAAAAAGTTTTTTAATCCAATACCGGTAGCTCAAGTTATGGCCAAAACAATTTTTTTCGGACTCAACCTATGGCTGGAGACTTTATACGCATATAATGTCTCCTCACTCAGATTTGCTCTAAACTTAAACTGTGGGTTCCCCTTGAAGTCTTCTACCCACCGCAAGTCTCAGTTTGTGATTATGACCTTTATTTTGACACTAGAGACATTATACGTGTATAATGTCTTTTGTCGCAGAATGAGGTGACTTTTATCCCAATGATTCCTTATAACTCAAGAAACTTTCAACAACTTTCAGAATTCAATTTGGACACTTTTTGTGCAAGTTATGGTTCATATAAGCATGAATCTGTCCAGATTTGTCTTCTGGCCTTTACAAGCTCAAATGAGCTCCAAATGCAATGAAATTTTAGCTAGGGACTTCTTTTATGCTTTAGGACATTGAGGTATGATCAAATGTTTGTTTTGACCTAGATCTGTCCACTAAGACATTATATGCGTATAATGTCTTTTGGCTCAGAATGACATGAAATTTTGCAAACAGGCTTAAAACATAATTTCAAACCCTCCTATGTGGTCAAAAGTGAAATTTGAATTTTAGTTTTTGGCATGAGACATTATATGCGTATAATGTCTATGCTTAGATTTTGACAAAATTTGGTCAGTGAGATTGTCTTGTGGTTCTTAACACCCTGGTATGCTCATATCTCAATTTTGGTCTCTAAAAGTTCCATTTAGACATTATCCGATGTTGGGCGCATTTTGAGAACCCCATTTTTTGTAAATTTGTACATACAGACATCATGCCCGATGTCAAAAGTGTGTGTGGGATTTCTTTTCGTGGGGTTTTTATCTTGCTTTATCAAGCACATGTACATGCAGTGCAAGCCGCTAGTCTAGCATGAGCTGTCGGGCTACTGTAAGTGCCCGTGAGTGAGTATTTTGAAGGGAGACTTGTATATAACTTAACTCATGTAAAAACGTAAAAAATTTCAGCCAAACTCCAAAATATTTCAGGTTTGAGCTCGTTGTGCCTTCTTGATGGTTTCTATTGCAGTTTTTGCCCTCACCTTGCCTACTCTATGTGTAGTCGTGTTGGGACAGCTTTCTTTTCGCATCAATTTTTCATGTAGCAGCGTGTAGATTCAAATTTTGTCATCTTAAGATTTCTTGCCATTCATCTTTCAAGCTTTTTCTCAAGCTTTAAAGTGCCCCAATTGGAGGTATGCTCATCAGGTTACGACTAGTTCTCTGCAGGGTCATGGCTATGGCAGCCTAGTGGCAAATTGTGTGCAGACAAATTGGGAGGGCATGTATCTATGAATTGTGGAATTGATGTTGAATTTGTGGGTTTTTGATGTTCAATGGTAAAAGAGGAGGCCCTTGTATTCATATGCATTGGTCGGAGTGTGCTATAAATCCGTGCTTTGACAGGGTTTTGCTCCTATGTGGCATAGTCTCTTGGGTGAGCGACGACCAGTAAATTCCCAAGGAGACTACTCTTGTTGGACTTGTGGTGATTCAAAGGGATTTTTCAAACCTTTTGGTGTTCTTGTAGTGCTCTTTCAACGCTCTTGGGTGACATCGCTATAGAGGTGTTCCAGTTTGCTTGTTTGCCCGCCACGGAGGAGTTGCTTCAAGTGACCTTCAATTTACAAGATTGATTGGATTGTTGGCTTGAGTTACCTTCCGTCTTGGTGGTGTATACATAGAAGTACAGCCATGGAAAAGTTTAGTGATGCGTTGTTGAGGATGAATGATATGATCACTAAGTTGAAGCTAAGCAGCATAATAGAGTTAGACATGCACTACATGAGATTTTTCTCTCTAAAGCAAGAGCTAGAGATTCTTGAGGATATTTTTCTAGATGCAAAGGAAGAGAAATTCTTCTTTATTGGTACTCTTCCAGGATGTCTGGGAATTGAGGTTTCTTGCATTGACTTGTTGGGTGTGAAGAGCATTGTTGATTTCTTGAAGCAAGGAAAATGGCTGGAAGATGTCAATCAGTCTTCTACTTCTTCATGCATTTCACACAAGAGCTATTCAAACACTAGTGATGATTGTAGCAGTGATGATGAGGTTGAGTCAGACACAGAAGATGAGGTTCTCTCTTTTGATGATGTAGATATTGATGAGGAGTTATGTGCAAGCAATATTGTGAAAGAAAAGACCTTGGAGTGCATGTATGAAAAAGAGGCACATGCCATGGATGATTTGGTTTCCTATACAAATTCTTGTGAAGATGAGGTATTTCATACTTCTATGTATTTGGATCACATACTTATTGATTCTTCTGCTTGTGGTGCAAATGACATGCATGTTGACATTTTGGGTGATGTTTGTGCTCCTCCATCTTATGAGTTGATGTGGTATGCAGATGAGTTGTGGGCATGTGGACCCATTTGGGATGCTAAGAATGGTGTTTGTAATATTGATGATGCTATTGGTGGAACTGAGTTTCTTGCTAGTTATGATTTTTATTGTGAGAAAGAGGTTGATTTAAGTGATGTGGATTGTGATGGTAGCCTTGATTGGGGCTTTGAAAATCCACAAGTGGAGATGGATGAGGAGATGCAAGTCAATGTGTGCCATGCATTGTCAAGGGTGAAGAAGCTTATGAAAAACTCACATGCATGTATGGATGTTGAAGAGAATTGTAACTTGAAAAGTTGGGACAGCCATGATGACATGGATATCATGGATGTTTTGTCTTGTTTTGATGTGAGTGATACATGTCATGATGGTGAGAATGTTGCTCCATGGTCTTTTGGTTTGTATGACATGAGCGTTGATTGGTGGGGCTCACTTGTGATTGATGATTGTCCTTATGAGTTTGAAGGATGCCATTATGTGTGCACGATGGATGAAAGGGCTAATACTTTTCCATTTGATCGTGGTAAGGGTATATGATGCTAATATATTTGTACATGATGTATCTTTGTACATAAGCTTTTGCTTAGTCTACTGTTGAGCATGAATGGTCTAGCACACTGGGGGTTTGGCAAACTATGTTGCATGCATTTTGAGTACCCCATTTTTTGTAAATTTTTACATACGGACATGACGCCCAATGTCAAAAGTGTGTGTGGGATTTATTTTTGCGGGGCTTTTATCTTGCTTTAGCAAGATCATGTACATGCACTGCAAGTCGCTATATGGCAGCCTAGTGGCAAATTGTGTACATATAGATTGGGAGGGCATGTATCTATGAGTTGTGGAATTGATGTTGAATTTGTGGGTTTGTGATGTTCAATGGTAAAAGGGGAGGCCCTTCTCTTCATATGCATTGGTCGACGTGTGTTGTAAATTTGTGCTTTGATAGTGTTTTGCTCCTATGTGGCATAGTCTCTTGGGTGGGCGACGACCATTAAATTCCCAAGGGGACTACTCTTGCTGGGCTTGTGGTGATTCAAAGGGACTTTTCAAAGATTTTGGTGTTCTTGTAGTGCTCTTTCAACGCTCTTGGGTGACATCGCTATAGAGGTGTTCAAGTTTTCTTGATTCCCAACAATGCGTATAATGTCTAACTAGTCAGAATGAAGTGAATTTCACTCAAGAGGTTTCTCTCTATATTGGAAACTTACAGTATGTTTCAAAATTGAATTTCAACACTTTCTGTGCAAGTAATGATCACTTTAAGCAATCACTTTGCATAGATCCTTCTTTGGTCTTTGAAAGCTCATAATTGCTTCAAATTGGATGAAATTTGGCCCATATGCTTCCTAAATGTTGTAGGTCACAAGGGTGCACTCAGTTGTAATTTTTGACCTCATATCTAGACTCTAAGACATCATATGCGTATGATGTCCAAGTGGTTAAAATGGACTTCTATTTCTATCAGAGGTGCCCCTTAGTGTATAGAACAAGAATATGTGCTCACAACGGTAACGATGAAAATCGATGCACTATGTACATGTTGTCCTACATGTACACATGTGGGCCCCATGTAACCACCTGGCTCTGGAAAATGGGCAATCCTTTATTCGATGCACCATGCATGGGTATGTACATATGTGCAATCTCTTGCTCCAAAAAACTCCTGACATAATTTTCCCATCCCCTAGCCTGCTAGATCATTCATGATCAGCAGCAGCAAAAAGCGATATGAGACTCGCCTCATCACAGGTCTCCTCATCCCTCATAGATATTACTTGTTCTGCAGACAGCTCATCTTGCTCCACCATCATTAACCTGGCATGATACAAATTAAGACGCAATCCATTTACTCTTGACTTATGTACAATCCCATCCAGGTTAGCCAGCTAATATGTACCATTCGGAAAACACTCCACTACCTTGAGAGGGCCTTCCCACTTAATTTGAAACTTCTTTTGGAAGGTGTTGTCCAACTTGCTGTTGTAGCGCAAAACCAAGTCATGCTTCTTGATACCCTTACTTTTTACCTTTTCATTTATCTTTGCCAAAGCCCTATCCTGCATCTGCCCATAATGTTCCAATGCACTCATCCTATCCAGCTGAACCTCTTGTAACTGTAAGAGCCTCTCTTTGAATGCATCACTAAGCGGCCCAAGCAACTTCTCTAACATCTTGACAACAGGCAACTCTACTTCCACAGTCAATAGTGCTTCCTTTCCATACACCAAATGAAATGGATTAAACCCTGTACCTGTCTTCACCGAAGTACGGTAAGCCCATAATGCACTAGGAAATTCCAAATCCAAATTCTTTCCTTGATTCTCTATCACTTTTGAAATAATTTGTACCAACTTACCATTGAATCTTTCATTTAAGCCATTACACTGCGGGTAATAAGGAGTGGTATGCTGGTGCCTAATCTTCATCTTTGCACATAAAAAGTCTAGCAGTTTAGCTCTAAATCCTAGCCCCTTATCTGAAAGTAGCTCTAGTGGCTGCTGTGATCTGTTTTATTGCTATAGCCTCTGCTCATCTAGAGAGATAGTCCACTACAATCAAAATATAGCTTTTGCCCCTGCTTGTGATAGGTAACGAGCCTATTGCATCAATCCCACACTTTTCAAACAAATCAAATGCCATAATGGTTTTTCGTAGCTCTGGCTTCAACACTCTCTTCCCAAATGCTTGACACCTATTGCAAGACTTACACCAACGGTGAACATCCTTGTGCAAACTGGGCCATACATACCCCTCTTCCAAGATCTTATGCAAGGTAATCTTTAGAGCAAAATGGCCACCACATGCGCCTTCATGATTCTCTTCCAACACTCTATAAAGCTCCTCTCGCCAAGGTACATGTCTCAACACGAGATCAACCCCTTTCATGTATAAGACATCACCAATCAATTTGTACCTCTATGCTCTACGCACAAAACCATACTTCTTAGACTTTTGAATGTCCTTCGGAATGATTCTTGTTAGCAAAAACTCCTCTTCTTGAGCCAAACTTTCCCGGCCATGATAAAGAGGTAAATTGGTCCTCAACAAAAACAGCTCCCCAATCGTGCTTTGAGCTGCTTCATGTTCCTCTCCATTTAGAGCACGTTCAATGTGTGTGATGCTTGACGCTTCAAACTTTTTTAACATGCCTTTAATTCTGAAGCACATTTCCTTAAAGGAGGTGTTCTTACTCTTCCACACACCCAGCACTTGCTTCACAACTAACAAGGCATCACCTTTTATGCTCAACCTTTTAATCCCATGCTTCAAACAAATGTGTAATCCGGCTACCAACGTAGCATATTCAGCCTCATTCTTACTATGTGCATCCAATTTGAACCCTCTCTTGCATACTAGCTTCCCCTCGGGATCATAAAGTGCTATACCCCCTGAAGCTGCATCATGGCTCTTTCTGTATGAGCCATCAAAGAACAAAACATGTGCATTGCTGATCTGTGGCACTTATTCGACTACCTTTCTCACCACCTCTTCCTTAACAAGAAGGGGATTCTCCTTATAAGTCAACAAATTAGCTAGGATAGCCCTTGTACTATCTTCCACTAGAAAAGAGAACTCAAACTCTTGCAACTCAATTACCCATTTCTTGACCACATTTGACATGTTAGCGCCATTAATTAACTGTGGAAAAAAAGCATAGCTCGTCAAGAAAACAAAAGGTCGTGGTAGCAAGTAATGACAAAATCACCGATAAGAAAATATTACACTGGCCATCACTAGCTCTACCTCTGAGAATTTTCTCTCTGCTACCAACTTCACTCGGCTTGCACAATACATTGGCCTCATATAATGGCTGCCCTTCCCGTTTTGAAATAGCATGGATCCAATGGCATCATCCCCTACTGATGCATTTACATAAAAAACTTTCTCCCAATCAGGAGCTTGCATGGCTGACAACCCCCCTAACACCTCTTTGACCTCTTGAAACACCTCTTCGCACTTGTCATCCCATTGCAATGGATCATGCTTTGCCACTTGTTGTAATGGATAAAGGAGCTGTGAAGACAATGGAATAAACCATGCCATGTACTTCACTTTGTGTATAAAGGTTGCCAATTGCTTCATACTCGTAGGAGATGGAAGAAGAATAATAGACTTAACCTTGTCTGGATCAGCCTTAATGCCATTTTCTGACACCATATGGCCCAATAACTTCAACCTTGGTTGTGCTAAATGACATTTCTTTGGATTTAGTTGTCCTTGACATTCATCATATCGAGCCAATACCATCTGTAGCTTCTCTTGGTGTTCAGCCCTACTGTTGTAGACACAGAAGTCGTCCATAAAAGCCTTAACATAACCACCAATGAATCATTTCCAATGCCCAATTTTCTCTCTCTTGATAGAAAGATGGTCCATTTGACAATCCAAATGGCAATACCATGTAGCAATAGGCCGTTATAGGATAAGATATCTGTGGTGAGGTTTGAACTCCAACTTCTTAGGTGTAAAGTGCAAAGCATTTTCCACATCCCCCCTCAAACCGAAACCATAACAGAAAGCATAGAGCATTTCTGAGGAGATCCTCTTCAAATGCGAATTCAAAAATAAAAAACTATGCTGAAATACAATGAATGTTGTTGAAGATGAAGCTAGGGAGCTTCCGAACCGGCTCTTGCTGAGCAAAGAATATGTTTCTCAGGAGAAACTGCTTTGGTAAGGAAATTGGCGACATTCTCTATGATAGAGATGTATTTGAGGTGGATGAAGCTGTATTCTACTAGTTCCTTGATGAAGTGATACGCGAGCTTGATGTGCTTTGTACGCTTGGTAAGATAAGGACTCTTCGCCATTGCAATTGCTAACTGATTGTCACAATGTAGAATGATTGGAGGAGTGGCACATGGAATTGGAAGTTCTTCTAGGAGTTGGTGAAGCCACAATGCTTCTCGAGCAGCGAAGGATGCTTCTATATACTCTGCCTCGGAAAATGATAGAGCAAGTGAATTATGGCGCTTGCTTCACCAAGAAATAGCACCACCTGCAAGAAGAAATACATGCCCAGAGATGCTATGCATATTCGGGTCTTGCCCGGCCCAATCGGCATCAACAAAACCTTTGAGTTTCAATGGTGATGAGTGGTGCTGACGATAATAGGTGAGAGAATGATGGAGAGTGTGATGTAAGTAGTGCAGTGACCTCTTTTCAGCGAGACCATGGCACTTGTGAGGTGACTTCATATGGCGAGATAATACATGAACAATAAAGCTAATGTCAAGCCTTGTGCATGAAATGAGGTACCTTTGCTGGCCAATGAAGTGAGCATAGGGAAAGCTTGGCATAGAATAAGTATCATCATCAGATGGTGGCAGAGATGTGAATAGTTTATGCTTGACAAGTAGTGGAGTAGAGAATTGTGCGTTAGAAGAGAGAAGACCATACTATCTCCAATGTATTTCTGTTGTGAGAGCTTGATGAATCTGCCATTTGGATCCTTGTTGACCTATATGCCCAAGAAGTAGGTCATAGGGTTGTTTTCATGGATTGGGAATTCTTCCTTGAACATCTCCTCAACATGTGAGACATATGTCTCATCACTAGCAATGATAGGAATGCCATCGACATAGACACCAATGGTTGCCCATCCATGAAAGAGAGTATGATAGAATAGATTGGGGTCAGAAGTGCATTGAACCCATCCCCATTTGATAAGAAAATCATGCAAGCACTTGGGTTGATTAGAGTGTTGATTAGATGCCTTGAGGGCTGAGGATGAAGAGGAAATGCTGATGGGAGTGATAGTGTTTCTACAAGTAGTAGAAGTAGGCGGGGTTGAGTATGAGGATGAGACTACAATAGGTGAGTGTGCCATGCTTAGAGGCAATGAAGGAGAAGCTGAGGGGCTGAAATGAGGGCTGTTTTGGGCCGTTTTTGAATGAGGTAGGGGGGTGTTTGTGTGTGGAGCAGGAAATGGTGCAATGGATCTTGAGAAGTGGTGCTCATGAGATGTCGATTGGCGTGATACAGAGGGCTAAGCATGTGTGTGTGTGTGGGAATTGCTTATCATGTTTTGCTGTTGTTTAAGGAGAATGGGAGTGCCCATGAGTGGCAGTGGTGGATAGGGTGCCGTGATGAGCGCATGTGATTGGGGGTGTGTGCGTGTAGTTGCAGTTGTGCTGTCTGGAGTATTTCGCCATCATGCGTTTTTAAGCTTGTAGGCCTTAAAGGGTTGATTAATTGGTTGTGGCTTGTGTTCACATGAGAGACCATAGGGTGGTTTGAATGGGTTTTAGGATTGTCGCGGCCATCGAGAACTGGGGTAGTGAGAAGAGGCTCAGTGGTCGATGAGGGTGGGGCTTCACCGGGGTGATTAAATAGAAGAAACTCGCAGAAGATTACTAACCTTGAGAGCAAAAATTTATGGGTTTTCGAATCGTAAAGGCGATATGCCTTGACGCCATGAGTGTCGCCATATCCGCAGAAGATAGTTTGGATGCTCTTAGGAGAAAATTTGGCTTGAGGACTGGTGAGCAGAGGATATGGTGGGGAACCAAATATTTTGAGATGGGTTATGTTGGGCGGGTGGTTGAACCATAGATGGTAAGCAATTTTGTGTGGTTTTTCATATGAGAGGTCTCAATTTTGAATGTAGGTGACAGTAGCTACAGCTTCTTCCGAGAATGTAATAGGAAGTCGAGCGAGGGCTAGCATTGAGCGGGCAGCTTCGTCTAAAGTGCGATTCTTGCGCTTGACGACTCCATTTTGCTGAGGGTGATTCGGAATTGTAAATTCTTGTCCAATACCATTTGATACACAATATTGTTAAAACTCATTGCTTTTGTATTCCCCACCATTGTTTGTCCTCAGTGCCTTGATTTTGTGATCCAGTTGTATCTCCACCGCAGCTTTGAAAGCATGAAATTTGATAAATGTAGTAGCTTTAATCTGCCAAGAAGTAGACATGAGTGTACCTTGTATAGTCACCGATGAAGATTAGGAAGTATTTGTTTCCAGTGAGTGACTGTGTCTGCATTGGGCCACTCAAGAGGTTGAGCTGTATGCGACTTTGACCTTGGAAACTTGAAATGCTTAGCTTTGCCCAATATGCATGCTTCACAAAATGTAATTGGTGTAATTGTGGTTGGCAAACCTACCACTAGCTCCTTCTGCTGCATATGTTTGAGCACTTGTTGCGAGACATGACCTAGTCTGTAGTGCCAAGTAAGTGTCTCCTCTTGCTTAGGAGAATTGATGACTCTTGAAAGTGCTTTGGCTTGGACTTTGCTAGAGCCAAGAGGATATAAGTGTCCTTCTTTGGGGCAAGATATAGAGAAAGGCTTGTGATTTGTATCAATTGTATGCAGGATTCACTTATCATGCGTGAAAGAAACTGTAATGCCCTTGGAGGTGAGCTCTCCTACTGAGATGAGATTCTGCTTTAGACCAGGTACATAGTATACCTTGTCTAAGTGAGCTATAGTGCCATTTGGTAGGGTAATGGCAACAATTCCATATCCTTGAGCATATTGAATGTTGCTATCCCCCATGAGGACTTCAAGTGGGTGTTGAAGAGGAGTGTAGTGTGCAAGCCCATCAAAATGATATGTCATGTGATGTGTAGCTCCAGTCTCTAGGTACCAGATAGAAGAGTTGTGATGTGGCTTAAAGTAACTGAAGCTTGCAACAAAAAGTTGTATAGAAATATCACCATCATAGCTTGAAATATTGGTGAAATGAGCATGAGCTTTGTGATGATAGCCTCCATTTATTTTATGTCCGTTGAATCCTCCATGATTACCACCATGATGCTTGGTTTTGGACCTGCAGTCCTTGGCAATGTGTCCGAACTTCTTACAATTGTGACATTGAACTTGACCATAAGGTGCATTTCTAAGGCGGTTAGAACCACCTTTATGCAACTGCCTGAATTGTTGTAATGGTGGTTAGGACCACCTTTTTTGAAATTGATTTGAGTGGCTAGAGCCACTTGAGTAGAGCCATTAGATGGGTCTCTTAAAGATTCTTCTTGATGGATTTTGGATACAAGGCCTTGCAATTGCATTTGAGACATAGCTTGATTAGTAACAAAGGCTCTCAAGCTTGCAGGTAAAGCCGCCAATAGAAGCATACATTGAAATTTCACTGAAAAATCCATTCCAGAGATTATAATTTCATCTAGCAGTGGCTGCCAATTGTCAAGGAACTTGACTGCAGATTGGACTTCTTGCATAGTATTGTTTACAAGCCTCTTGATCGGGGAAACTTAATAAACAAGATCAGTGTGCTCATAGATGTTGTTGAAGAACTCCCAAATAGACTTAGAGGTGGATAGAGTCCACCCCATTTGGACTTGCCTATCCTCACAATGGAGTATAATCTCCATTTGAGCCATAATGTCCCTTGAATCACATGCCGAGTGTAGCTCCGTGTCGGAGGCGTACTCGTCTTCACTTGGTCTTATTTCATCTCCAAAAACAATCTTCCGCAGACCAAGTTTCTTCAAATATAGCTCCATTCTCAATTTCCACACATTGTAATTGTTCCCATTGAGCTTATCAATGGTGAAATACCTTGACTTGGTGGTTGCAACCATAGGTGGCAAGGCGCTAGTCATGCTAGCCGAGTAAACCTTGGAAGTGAGAGATGGGCGTAAACTAGGCCGTTGCTTTGAGAGAAGTCTATTAAAGTACTTAGGAGCTCAAGTTCGAAAGATCTTATACCATCTGAAATTGAGTACTATATAGAAGATAGAGTGAGAGAGGAGAGGAAGAGAGAGTAGACAGAGAGATGGAGGTAGAGAAGGGAGAGAGGTGTGAGAGAGAAGGGAAGGGGGAGCTGACACCAAGTAGAGGGGGAAATTCAAATTTGAATCACACTCAACTGCGCACATGTACTATACAAAGGGGAGTTCCTTTAATAGGCTTGGATAAGCAATATAGCCGTTATAGGATAAGATATCTGTGGCGAGGTTTGAACTCCAACTACTTATGTGTAAAGTGCAAAGCACTTTCCACACATTTTGTACCCTTTTTGGGACTCTGCCTCTTGTGCTGCGTCGCCCGATTTTTTTCTCTCCAATTGCAGCTCCTCCTCCACGCATGCTCATTATAATTCTTTATCTGCTACCCTAGAAGCAGCCAACCCTGGTGATCTACCTCCCCTTGCCATCATAACAAACTACAGTAGAGACTCCCCATATATATCATAGAGGTGCTAGACCGGCGACATGTGTCTTTCGTGGGACACCTCTCTGCTCACCATGGAATTTTGTGCCTCTCTCCTCACCTCCGAGAGTTTCTCTCAATTCAACATCCCTGCCTCTGTCAATCTTACCGGCTTCGCGTACGATGCATTTTAGTTTTCTGTCCAAAATGTTTACCTATTCTTCGATTGCATAGATGTGGCTGCTGTGTCTCAGTATGTAAACTCTATCAACTGGCCACAGTACTATCGGAAGGAAGAAAGTGCGTATTGCAAGAGCCGTAGAATTATATGTCAAAATGAGCTTGCTACGACTTCTTGCCTTAGCCTTATTGCACCAGGCAAGGAGCTCAGACTGCGTCATGACATGGATACCTAGGCGTGTTCCCATTATACATTTGGTTGTACGATGTCACCATCGAGTTATATAATTATGGAGAAAGGGAAAGTTCAAATTTCTTCGACAGATAGCTGGTGTACCAAGTGTAGGAACAATGGTGCGCTTCACAGACAACGCAATCAATGCATGAGCCTACGCATCCTTAACATCCCAACGAGCTTGTTCTACCATAGGCAAAACAACTCTAACAGCTGCAATCCTTGCAGCAAGACCTGCAACATCCTCAACATCGCCTACATCCTCAGAACCAGGACGTACATCAATGCCCTGCACAATGTTCCAGACACCCTTTGACACAAGAAAATGTTGCATCATATAAGCCCACATAGGGTAGTTGTCCCCATCCAACCTGTCCTCAGTAGCAAACATCTTGAACACATCTGTGTTGTTGTTGTCAGCCATGGTAAATGCTCCACTTGATGTGAAAACTACCCGAAAATAGGAGAAACGAAGCGTGAATAACACGTGCTATATAGCACAAACCGCAAAAGACTGTAAGGCACCTGTTATGCAGAAAATGGCACTGATATAAATTCTGCACAAAATGACAAAATAGCGTGTGTAGTACTGCCTGTAGTGGAAACAGAGGCCGAAATGAGCCCGAATCAAAAATTTGAGCAGACTGAGCTCTACGAGCTCGCCCGAAGTATTTGTCGACCTGCGAACGCTCACTAAAGCTCACTGAAATCGGAGAAAGTGAGCAGACGTTGTTGGGCGTATTTCTGACACCCCATTTTTTTTAAATTTGTACATACGGACATGACGCCCGATGTCAAAATTTTGTGTGGGATTTCTTTTTGTGGGGTTTTTAACTTGCTTTAGCAAGAACATGTACATGCATTGCAAGTCGCTAGTCTAGTGACAGCTGTCGGGCTACTGTAAGTGCACGTGAGTGAGTTTTTTTAAGTGAGCCTTGTATATAACTTAAACTCATGTACAAACTTAAAGAAGTTCAACCAAACATCAAAAATTGACAGGTTTTGGGTCGTTGTGGCTTCTTGATGCTTTTGGATGCAGTTTTCTGCCCCGACTAGCCTTCTCTGCGTGTAGTCATGCTGGGACAGCTTTCTGTTCGCGTCAATTTTGCTCATGGAGGAATATGGAATCAATTTTGGTCATCTTCAGATTTCTCGCCATTCATTTTTCAAGCTTTCTCTCAAGCTTTAAAGTTCCCCAATTGGAGTTGTGCTCATCAGGTCACGACTAGTTCTCTACAAGGTTATGGCTATGGCAGCCTAGTGGCAAATTGTGTGTTGACAGAATTGGAGGGCATGTATGTATGAATTGCGGAATTGATGTTGAAGTTATGGGTTTTTGATGTTTGATTGTGGAATTGGAGGGCAGTGGGTTAGGAGATCGACACCTACATTTGCATATGGCCAAGATATAGTACAGTACACAGATGCATACATATACCTTGGGGTGGTATTTGCAAGAACAAAGTTTACTCTTAAGAAAGCAGCGGATGCTAGATTATCCAAAGTCTCTGCGGCCTTGAGAGGGTTGGAGAGGATGTGTTCACAAGTGCAGGTCCAGGAACCACGAACAAAACTTTGGCTCTTTGATACTATGGTGGCTTCGGCTATGCTTTATGGGGTCCAGATTTGGGGACCATCTGTGGATCAAGATAATTGGAAGTCAATGGAGAGACCATGATTTCCCGAATGATTAGAGCCAAGGCCTCCGTACCACACGCGATTACCCAAGCTGAACTAGCGGCCCCTCCAATAGAAATTGAAGCTCTTACCAGATCAGTGTCCTTCATACATGGTTTGTGGGATACAAATAATTGCCGATATACTAGACTGGCCCTCGAATCCTCTTGACAATTAGCAATGAAAGGGGATACATCATGCTGGTATGCGCAACTATCCTCGTGGTTTCAGAGACAGAGGTTCAGTATGGAAAGATTACCCCCCTTCCAATACTCTCTTGAGACTCCATCACTGGCAATTACACGAACGGAGATTAATAAAATCATCCGACACGATCTTATACAGTTGGATACTAAGAGGACATGGGTAGACCCTACACAAGAATTGGGCACGAAGATGGCCGACTGCAAAGAAAACTTCCTACAACTATCTGAAGATGGATTTGTGATTCACCCGAGTTACATGGATACCCACCTGTCTCATGGTTTGAGATGTGCTATTGGTCAGATTCGTACATCCTCACACCAGTTGGAAATTGAATTTGGCACATTTAGGGGAATCCCACCTCATAGCAAAATTTGCAAGTTATGCGGAATGGAGCCGGAGACAGAATTACACTATATATGCCACTGCACAATATACTATGAGATACGTGGGCATTTTCATTGCCTCTTTAAGAAAGGCTTTGGACCTCTAGATAGAATCATGCAATACCAAGATCAAAGATGCTTAGGCTTGTACCTACTAGAACTACATTGGCACAGGGATAATCTAATGAGAAGACAAAGAGCACTACAACCTCAGAGACAGATCACAGATTTCTTCGGATCGAGAGAAGCAAGAGTGGAAGGAGAAGCAAGAGGCCAACAGCCAGCACAAAGGAGTACCCACATTCATACCAAAGGCACCCTAATTGACAGAGCGATGGAGCTTAGGAAATCGAGACGACCATGACCAAGATGCAGAAGCACACTTCACCGGAGGAACTACAACAAAGGATTAGACACATTCTAACCAGACACCCAAAATGCTCCTAAGAAATTTATTTAATACTTTGTATTTAGTTTTTCACATTTATTTTCACACTTAGTACTGTAGTACTAAGGTACCCAGACATTGTAACAGATTCACTACTTTTGTATCAGTTTGGTCTCATAGGTCATTCTGGCCTTTTGAAGACGTTAATATAACATTTCATCTCTCTCTCTCTCTCTCTCTCGGGTCTCCTGCGTGCAGATAAAGAGCGTGGGCTTGCTTGGGTATGTTAGTGAGGCCATTACTGTGTGCAAGTACTCGGGTAGCATTGGTGTAGGCAATGCTGGCATCTTGGCTTTATTCGAACAGTTGCATACTCTCATCATGCTGGCAGAATAGCCAATTTGGGGAATACCCGTGTAGGACAATTTAAGTTTTGTCTGCTTAGCACAACTATGAACCTTCCATTGGCATCAGTCCAGGAGCTTCCGAGCACTATTCCTCATTCTCATGCATGTAATGTTTTGCGCCGCCACCTGCATGCCAGCAGCTACATAAATGTCACTCATTAACACATAAGCTCCAGCATCACTTTTATCTAATTCTATTGCGCACTCAAAAGCCAATCTTCCAAGCTCCACATTTCCCCATTTGTGACAGGCACCTAGAAGAGCAGACCAAACTGGAGGATAATCAGATGATGGCATCATCTTGATTATTCTCATAGCTTTGTCAAAATGCCTTGCCCGCCCGAAAAGGTTAACCATGCAAGTGTAGTGCTCTTTGCCTGGTATAATGCCATATTTTTCCCTCATGCTATCAAAAAGCATTTGGCCCTCATCCAGTAGACCTAAGTGACTACATGCACTCAGCACACTAAGAAAAGAGATTGCAGTTGGGGAGATGCCTCTAGTTGCATCCAATGAAAACAGTTCAGAGCCTCCTCAGCCAGCCCTTGTTGGGCATATCCTCCTATAAGAGCAATCCAAGAGACTTCATTTGGCAAGAAACCCTCACGTTGCATCTGGTTAAAACAGCCCAGAGCCTCCTTCCCACAGCCATGTTGGGCATATCCTGCAATCAACGCACTCCAAGAGACGACATTTCGGACAGAAAGCTCATCAAGAACTTTTTGTGCTTTCGTCAGGGCGCCACATTTGGCATACATATCAACCAAAGCACTGCCAAGCACAACATCTTTTTCCAGCAGTCCTTGACTAGCAATCTCATCGTGAATTCTCTCTCCCATGTCGACGTCTTGCGTAAGACCACAGGCCTTCAAGGTGCAAGCATAGGTGATTCCATTTGCAGAAAGGCCTTCCCTTCGCATATGGTGAAAACAGGCCAGAGCTTCCTTGCCATAGCCATGTTGGGCATATCTTGCAATCAACATGCTCCAAGAGACGACATCCCGGAGACCATGCCGATCAAGAATTTTTCTTGCTTTAGTGAGGGCACCACATTTGGCATACATGTCGACCAGAGCACCACCAAGCACAACATCTTTCTCCAACAACCCCAAACTAGCAATCTCATCGTGAATTCTCTCTCCCATGCCGACGTCTTGCGTAAGGCCACATGCCTTCAAGGTGCAAGCATAGATGCTTGCATTTGGAGAAAGGCCTTCCCTTTGCATCTGATGAAAACAGCCCAGAGCTTCTGTGCCAAAACCATGCTGTGTATATCCTGCAATCAACGCACTCCAAGAGGCAACATTTCGGACAGAAATCTCATCAAGAACTTTTTGTGCTTTCATCAAGGCACCAAATTTGGCATACATATCGACCAAAGCGTTGCCAAGCACATGTTTCTCTAACACCCCTTGACAAGCAATTTCTTTGTGAATTCTTTCACCCATGTGAAGGTCTTGTGTAAGGCCACACGCCTTCAAGATCCAAGCATAGGTTATTGCATTTGGAGAAAGGCCTTCCCTTCGCATCTGATGAAAACAGCCTAGAGCCTCCTTGCCATAGCCATGTTGGGTATATCCTGCAATCAATGCACTCCAAGAGGCAACACTTCGGACAGAAAGCTCATCAAGAATTTTTTGCGCCCTCGAAAGGGCACCACATTTGGCATGCATGTCAACCAAAGCACCACAAAGCACAACATCTTTCTCCAAAATTCCCTGACTAGCAATCTCATCATGAATTCTCTTCCCAAAGTCCACGTCTTGCGTAAGGCCACATGCCTTCAAGGTACAAGCATAGGAGATTGCATTTGGAGAGAGGCCTTCCCTTCGCATTTGGTGAAAACAGCAAAGCGCTTCCTTGCCACAGCCATGTTGAGCATATCCTGCAATCAACGCGCTCCAAGAGACAACATTCCGCACAGAAAGCTCATCAAGAACTTTTCGTGCCTTTGCAAGAGCACCACATTTGGCATACATATCAACCAAAGCACCGCCAAGCACAACAACTTTCTCCAAGAGCCCCTGGCTGACAATCTCATCGTGAATTCTCTCACCCGTGTGAAGGTCTTGTGTAAGGCCACAAGCCTTCAAGGTGCAAGCATAGGTGATTGCATTTGGAGAAAGGCCTTCCCTTCGCAGTTGGTGAAAACAACGCAAAGCTTCCTTGCCATAACCATGCTGGGCATATCCTACAATCAACGCACTCCAAGAGACAACATTTCGAACAGAAAGGTCATCAACAACTTTTTGTGCTCTCCTAAGGGCGCCACATTTGGCATACATATCGACCAAAGCACCGCCAAGCACGACATCTTTCTCCAACAGCCCTTGACTAGCAACCTCATCGTGAATTCTCTCACCCATGTCAACATCTTGTGTAAGGCCACAGGCCTTCAAGGTGCAAGCATAGGAGATTCCATCTGGAGAAAGGCCCTCCCTTCGTATCCGGTGAAAACAGCAAAGAGCTTCATTGCCATAGCCATGTTGGGCATAGCCTGCAATCAATGCGTTCCAAGTGATGACAGTTCGGATAGGAAGTCCATCAAAAACTTCTTGTGCTTTTGTGAGGGCACCACACTTGGCATACACACTCACCAATGTGCTCCCTAAATATGTGTCTTTCTGAAGTAACCCACTATTGTGGAGCTCAGTGTGTATCCTACTGACTTTGTACAAATCCTTCTTCTGAACACAGGCTTTAAGTCTGGTCAAAAAGGAGAAACTCACTGCTTTCGACTCCTCATCATGCTCTTTCTGTCTATGCTTGACTGGTGTAGCGAATATTGCTTCTCCCCTGGATTTTTCAGTGGATTTGGCACCGCTCTATGGACACAAAACCGCATCAACCTCGAAAATTGAGAAAAGTAACCGTGTGTGTGTGTGAGGTAGAGAGAGAAGATTTGGGGGCCGCCGGGGGGGGGGGGGGGGGGGGGGGGGGGGGACCCAAAGAGAAACAGAGTTTCTTACCATGGCGGCCAGCGTAGTCTTCGACTCGTACCTCATTTGCAAATGCAGAAGAACAACGAGCCATTGCCGGGGTTTATTTTCACACAGGCATGTTCAAATGGGGTGAAGGGTGGAGGCAAAAATCAGGGTGCCCGTAGATCGTGGGTGATTGGGCAGTCCAAATTTACTAACTTACCCCGAACTTACAGTAGTCACATGCAAGCGTAGCAGTTAGAGCATGTGGGTTCTTAAGGAGACATCGTTGGTTCAAGATAATAGAGTGAGAAATGTCCCGAGTCTACTTTTAGCCTTGCATTTGCAACTGTAGATCCCATTTAATCCATATCCACGTAGGATTTATTTTTATTTTGTCTCAACTTAAGCTGATCTGATTGATAGCAAGTAGGTAATTTGTGTGTCTACATTGTTGGATGTTATCCAGCTCCTTGATGTGCACATCATCATGATGATGAGTCATCGTGGTATAGTGGCTGCCATATAAAGGATTCAAAGAGATTTGGGGATGGTGACAATGGAAAACAATGGGAGGGAGGCACACTGTAGTGTGAGGTGGATGCAAGTAAGCGGATATGGTGGTGCAGCAGACACTGGTCGGCCAAGCACTTTGAGTAGGAGACGATGGAGGGAGACAAGTGAAGGCAAGTGAAGCAGGGAGGGGATGGTGAGGGGCCTGCATAGGACTAGTGTAGGGGGGAGGAAATCTAGTGGGATAATTGGGGTTTTTTTCAAAAAGATAGAGCAAGTAGGAAGATGTAAAAATAGGGGACCTACTAAAATCAAGGAAGTTATAGTGATCATCAATAGTCGCATAATACATATGCATATTGATATGTTGCATTCAAGAGAAGATGAAAATTGTCCAACCCAAACTACGAGCGATCAAAAAAGCAAACGTGGTACAATTTTGGGTTCAATTCTTTCAAAGGGAATCTAATCAGATTCTCTATCAAAGGAGGGGAGGAATGTCGTGTGCTAGTCTCCACCCAACCATGCTATCTTATAGCCTCCCCCTAACGTACACATTGTCCGACCATGCCGGTGGCTTTGCCCGTAGGACCCGTGTCCTTACATTACCCCCCCCCCCCCCCCTTGGAATCGTTTTCGTCCTCGAAAACAAACGTAGGAAAATGTTTCTTAAGTGCGGAGACATTCTCCCATGTAGAACCTTCTTCGGGTCTATCTAGCCATTTTACCAACACCTTTCACCTGACATGATGTCTGGTGCGAAGCTCATGAGAATCCAAATTCTTTTCGGGTTCATGAGGGATGCTTGGCGGTTCTATAATGTCAACTAACACACTTGTATCAATGACATTATCATTCTTTCCTAGCTGTTTTCGTAAACGGATAACATGCAAAATAGGATGAACTCGTGAGTGCTCGGGAAGAACTAACTTATATGCCACTTGACCTATACGTTTGAGAACAGTAAACGGTCCACAATATCGTGGTGAAAGTTTAGGAACTTTTCCCGTCTTCAGACTTTCTGAATGCTCCGGAACCTTGAGGAAAACCTTGTCTCCTTCTTGGAAAGTAGTAAGACGACGATGCTCATCTCTGCGTACTTCTTATATCAATCTTGAGCTTGCTTAACATTCTGTCGAGCAACTCGAAGCATATCAATATGGTCTTGGAGAAAATCTTGCACTTTTTGTATCTTCTTCATAGCCAATCCCACCGTAACGAGTGATCTAGGTTGAAAACCATATAAAACCATAAATGGACTAAACCTTGTAGTCACATGCTTTGAACTATTATAAGAAGATTCCAATATAGGCAAGTAGTCTTCCCAATTGGTTTTCTTCTTGCTGACATACGCTCATAGCATATCCTCTAGCACTTGATTAACCCTTTCGATTTGACCATCTGTTTGTGGATGATCATCCGTACTAAGATTAAGTGTAGTTTCCAACTTTTGGAACACAACTTTCCAGAAGTGATTATCGAACTTTCGATCTATGTCACTATGATACTAGCTGGGAGACCATAGAGTCTATATATATACTCTATAAATAGTCGTGCTAATTCCAGTGTCTTAATTGTAGTCTTAGTGGGAATGAATCGACACATCTTTGTTAGACAATCTACAATTACCCATATGGCATCACGACCACGATTTGTATTAGGTAGTCCTACTACAAAATCCATAGAGATACTCTCCCACTTACCTTGTGGAATCTCTAAAGGATGTAAAAGGCCACCTACCTTTAGGCGCTCTGCCTTATTAACTTGGCACTGCTGGCAGTTTAGTACGTACTCTTGAATATCATGATGTAATCGTGGCCAATAAAAATTACCATCGAACTAAGGTATGTCTTACAAATACCTGGATGACCAGGACTTGGACTATCATGACACTCAAATAATATTTGGCACCTAATGTCTGAGTCCTTTGGTAAACATACTCTACCCTTGTGGAGTAAGTAGCCATCTTCAATGGAAAAATTCTTCCATCCGTTAAGCTCATCTGAGTAGAGTCGGTATATATACCAGTAAGAACCATCGAATACACGCAGTTACATACGCTTATATGCACGCAGTTACACACTGGAGAGGGGGAAGGGGAACACACCCAGCACACAACACAGTGCCTCACTATAGCCCAAGGTATACACAACACCCCAATCCACTAGAGTTCACCTTCAAAATTTCGACACTACCCACAAGCAAACCATCGCTTGCACACAACCATACACGCACACGCCTTGCAATGCACCAAATAGACTCAGTTACTCTGCTCTGCTCAATTCACAGCCTTCCACAACCACACAGCCTCTCTCTATCTCTCTTTGCACGACCAACTTCGGGGGGACACACACACCCAGAAACACACGCACACAAGCAGAGAAGAGAAGGGGGAAGGGGGAATGACGCCCAGAGACAGTAGAGAATGGTCCTCTAGCATATGCAACACCATATACAATCCATACACCGTCGGCATGAACCTCGGAAACAAGAAAAACCCTCAAAGTCTACACAAGCCAAGGAGCATAATGGCCAAAAAGCCCTTTGGCAAAAGCCCCAAAAAATGAACGTATACATCCTTTTATAGGGGTGGGTTTAGGAGACCTAAAAAAGAAAAAATGGGTGAGCTCCCATCTCGTGCACTTCACTTGCAGCTTCATTTGGAAGTCCCTTTGCATTGTCAGCACTTGGTATAGTCTATTTTGGTAGCCTTTGCATGGCAACTCTCTTTGCCCACTTTGACCACCCTTGCATTTGCACTTTTGGTACTTTGGACTCCTCTCGGATTGGTCCCCTTTCTCTCTGCCCTTGCTTGACCTTTGTGGCGGGCTAAGCCCCTTGTAGCTTTTGAATTCTCTTTATCATTTCTGCTATCCACTGGTCATGAGACCCTCCCCTTGTATTGCCCTTGACTGGCCTCGGGCTGCTTCACTCCATCGTGGGACCCCTCCCCTCGGGAGCAATAGCGTCATCGCTATTGGGGGGGGGGGGGGGGGGGTAACCTTACCTTGTCTCCAAAACGGGGGCCGCGAAAACGAGCCCATGGCGGGCCTCCACGTCACCATCAACTGGGAGCGCCGCCAACAACCGCCACAAGTGGATGCGCCACTAGCTGACAGCCACTGCCACGCCACCTTCCCCAAAATCCACCACCTGGATGCCGCCTGCGCTACCAACAGCGGCGCCTCAGTGCGGACTCCATAGCCACATAGCTCACAAGCTCACACGCTATCCCATGCTTTGTTAAGTATGGAGCCTGATTTACCCTTGTAATTTTCTGTGGTAAAAGCGCACATTTGTAAGGCCCCCATTATGAGGAGAAGCCATCATGCGTGAAGGAAAATCACTCACCGGAAACCAAAATTTTCACGGACAAGAATCAGGGGAAACTTTAGAGGCCCCCGAGACTTTTTTTTTCGCCGGAATATTATGGCCGGACGGCGGCCGGAAAGTGGTCGGAAAACAACCGGTCGGTTGGCTGGTGGCTGGTAGTCAATGGCCGGTGGCCGGTGGCCGAATTCAAAAGCGGACTTGTCTTCTCAAGGGCGGCCACACATGGGCGGATTGGAGGGTCCGATTTGGACTTATTCGCACAAGGGCGGCTACACATGGCTGTCTCTCATAAGAGAGGGCAGCCCTTTTGGCCTATAAAAGGAGGCCATTTCTACACACATTTCATAGTGTGAAGTTGATGCAACAAGGTAAGTGTGAGGTGGTGAGAGTGAAGCAAGGCGGGAGCTCTATCAAGGGTTTAATCCCTTTGTAAACTACTTCTTCTTTTGAAGTGCTAAAGCCATTGAGTGGCTGCTTTCTCGTGGACGTAGCCCACATTGGGTGAACCACGTATATCGTGTGTACTCTCTCTCTCTCTCTACTCTATAATCTCTTGTGTGTGAAATCTATCTCTCTCCATTAAGTAATCTACTCAAAAATCTATTTAGCTACGTCTTATTTTCTAACAACTGGTATCAGAGCAAGGTTTGCTCGTAGCTAAATTATCTCAAGGAAAGGATTCCTTGAATTGAGTGGGAGTTATGGCGGAGGAAGGGAAGCTCAAGATTGAGAAGTTCAACGGCAAAAACTACCAACATTGGAAGATGCAGATTGAAGACTATCTCTACCAGACGGACCTCTATTTGCCACTAGGCGGTCTTGTGAAGAAGCCCACAACAATGGCAGATGAAGCATGGATTGTCCTTAATCGAAAGGCACTGGGAACAATCCGGTTAAGCTTGGTGTCAACGGTGGCCTTCAATGTTTCGGAGATGACGACCACGGAGGACTTGATGAAGTTACTTGACGACTTCTACGAGAAACCATCGGCATCCAATAAGGTATTTCTTATGAAGCGCTTGTTCAATCTAAAGATGGCAGAGAATGGTTCAGTTGCAGAACACCTAAATGACTTTAACACAAACATAAGTCAACTTCGATCAGTGAAAATCAATTTTGATGACGAAGTGAGAGCTCTCCTTATACTATCATCTCTACCTGATAGTTGGGACAGCCTTGTGATGGCTGTAACTAATTCTATCTCTGGCACAAATACTCTTAAGTTTGATGATGTTGTGGGTGTTCTCCTAAGCGAGGAAATGCGAAGGAGAAGCACAGGAGAATCATCAAGTGCTGCACTATCAGCGGAAACAAGAGGAAGGCCTAAGGAGAGGTTCAAAAACCAAAAGGGTCGTGATCGCTCAAGACGGAGCAAGTCACACACAAAGTCAATTCTTGAATGTTGGAACTGCGGCAAGAAGGGCCACGTCAAGAAGGATTGCTGGTCCAAGAAGAAGAAGGAGACAGAGTCTCAAGACAACAAGCCAACATCGGAGGCTAATGTGGCAGGTAAAGTAGAGCAAGATGTTCTAATTCTCTCATTAGACAATGTGTCTAATTCCTAGAGAGTAGATTCCGAGGCTTCATTCCATGCGACACCACACAAGCAACATTTCCAAGACTACACCAAAGGTAATTTTGGGTATGTATACTTGGGAGATGATGAAGCTTGTGAGATTGTCGGCAAAGGTACAGTTTCTGTCAAAACTGCTAATGGAAATGAATGGAAGCTTAAAGATGTTAGGCATGTTCCTTCTCTTCGCAAAAATTTGATCTCTACAGGACAATTGGACGATGAAGGTCACAACATTGCATTCGGAAACAAACGGTGGAAGATCTCAAAGGGATCTTTGGTAGTTGCCAAGGGAGAAAAAGTCGGTACACTTTACTTGTGTACTGTTAGCACGCAACCTTCAGCTTGTGCAGCAACTACAGAAGTGGACAGTGCGGTGTGGCACTACCGACTTGGGCATATGAGTGCCAAAGGAATGCAAATCCTTCAAACAAAGAAGCTTCTACCAGGTTTGAAAGAAGTGGACTTAGAGTTCTGTGAAGATTGTGTTTATGGTAAACAAAAGAGGGTAAAATTTCAAAAATCAGGAAATGAAAGAAAAAATAAAAAACTTGAGTTGGTTCATTCTGATGTTTGGGGTCCTGCAAGTACACCATCACTTGGTGGCTCATTGTACTATGTAACATTCATAGACGATGCGACTAGAAAAACATGGGTTTATGTCATGAAGAACAAATCCGATGTATTTTCCATATTTCAAAGGTGGAAAGCCTTTGTGGAGAATGAAACAGGTACCAAGGTTAAATGCCTCAGATCCGACAATGGAGGCGAATATTGCAGCCAAGCTTTTGAAAGCTTTTGTGCTAGCAATGGCATTCAGAGGCAAAGGACAACCCCAAGGACACCTCAACAAAATGGGATTTCGAAAAGGATGAACAGGACAATCATGGAACGAGCATGAAGCATGCGGCTACATGCAGGGCTACTGCTTGAGCTTTGGGCGAAAGCTATAAGTACGTATGTGTACTTAATCAATCGGTCACCCTCAACGGCATTGGATGGGGGAGTTCCAGAAGAGGCATGGACAGGTAAACCGGTGAATTATGCATTTCTCAAAGTGTTTGGGTGTGAGGCTTTCATGCACATAGATAGAAGTCTAAGATCAAAGCTAGATACAAAGTCCAAAAAGTGTTTCTTCATTGGCTATGGAGAAGGAGACTTTGGGTATCGCCTATGGAATCCTGAAGATGGTAAAATATTAAGGAGTAGGGATGTAATTTTTAATGAAAAAAATATGTACAAAGATTACTTGGAAAGAAAACAAACAAAAGAAATAGGTGATGAGTACATGGAGCTTGAGGACGGTGAAGACTCAAGGACTGCAAACGGTGACAATGTGCAACAACGTCAACCAAATGAGGAGCCTCAACCTATTCCCCGAAGATCTACAAGAGCAAGTAGACCTCCAGAAAGGTTTGTTCCTTCCTTCAACCATCTCTTGATCTCAGATTCTGGAGAACCGGAATCATACGAAGAAGCTATGCAGCATGAATCCAAAGAAGAATGGACGAAGAGCATGCAAGTGGAGATGGACTCACTACATCGCAACCAAACATGGGAGTTGGTTGAGTTGCCTAAAGGTAAGCGGGCACTTCAAAACAAATGGGTGTACAAGCTGAAGGAAGAAGAAGGTGGGAAGAAAAGGTACAAGTCTAGGCTTGTGGTAGAAGGTTTTTCTCAAAAGAAAGGTATTGACTTCAATGAAATATTTTCTCCTGTTGTAAAAATGAACTCAATTAGGCTTGTCTTAAGCCTTGTGGCTGCTCATGATCTAAATCTCGAGTAAATGGATGTAAATACGGCATTCCCTCACGGTGACTTAGAGGAGGACATCTACATGCTTCAACCAAAGGGGTATGAAGTAAAAGGTAAGGAGAAAATGGTTTGCAGATTAAAGAAGAGCTTGTATGGTTTAAAGCAAGCATCAAGACAATGGTATTTGAAGTTTGATCGATGGATGTTGGATCATGGATTCACAAGATGCAACTCGGATCACTACGTCTACACGAAGAATTTGGGAGATGGGAAATTCATCATCCTAATGTTGTATGTTGATGACATGTTGATTGCAAGTGCTAACATGCAGGACATCAAAGACCTAAAAGAGGAGCTGTCCAAATATTTTTCAATGAAAGATTTAGGTGTTGCAAAGAGGATACTTGGTATGAAAATATCAAGGGACAGGACGAAGAAGACAATAAAGCTATCTCAAGAAGATTACATCAAGAAGGTACTAGAAAGGTTTGCAATGCAAAATGCAAAACCAGTTTCTACACCTTTGGCTGGTCATTTTAAACTAACGAAGGATATGTGTCCAAAGACACAAGAGGAGATAGCCTATATGTCTAAAGTTCCATATGCTGCAGCGGTAGGTTCTCTAATGTATGCTATGGTCTGGACAAGGCCAGACATTGCACATGCAGTGGGAGTTGTGAGTAGGTTCATGGACAACCTAGGTAAAGAGCATTGGCAAGCTGTGAAGTGGATACTTAGGTATCTAAAAGGGACAACAACAAATGCTTTGTATTTTGGAGGAACTGATATTTTTCTAGAAGGGTATGCTGATGCAGATATGGTAGGTGACAAAGATACTCCAAGGAGCACTACTGGCTATGTGTTCACGGTTGGAGGCACATCAGTAAGCTGGGCTTCAAAGCTGCAGAAAGTGGTTTCACTTTCTACCACGGAAGCAGAGTATGTAGCAATGACGGAGGCAAGCAAAGAAATTCTGTGGCTTTACAGATTCTTAGAAGAGCTTGGATTCAAACAAGACAATTGTGTCTTGTACAGTGATAGCCAAAGCGCTATCCATCTTGCGAAGAACTCAGCCTTTCATTCAAGGACAAAGCACATTGAGGTGAGATATCACTTCATACGCACTCTTTTGGAAGAGGGACAGCTAAAGCTAGGAAAGGTGCATACAAGTGAAAATCCTGCAGACATGTTTACAAAGGTGGTCAACAAGGAGAAGTTGAGCTTTTGCTCATCTTCAATCGGCATTCAAGGATAAGAAGCCAGAATGGAAAGCAGTCACAGGTTTGGTTTGGAGATCAGTCTCCAAGTGGGAGATTGTTAAGTATGGAGCCTGATTTACCCTTGTAATTTTCTGTGGTAAAAGCGCACATTTATAAGGCCCCCATTATGAGAAGAAGCCATCGTGCGTGAAGGAAAATCACTCACCGGAAACCAAAATTTTCACAGACAAGAATCAGGGGCAACTTTAGAGGCCCCCGAGACTTTTTTTTTCGCCGGAATATTATGGCCGGACGGCGGCCGGAAAGTGGTCGGAAAACAACTGGTCGGTTGGTCGGTGGCTGGTATTCAATGGCCGATAGCCGGTGGTCGGAAGTCAATGGCCGGTGGTCAGTGGCCGGAAGTCAATGGCCGGTGGCCGGTGGCCGAATTCAAAAGAGGACTTGTCTTCTCAAGGGCGGCCACACATGGGCGGATTGGAGGGTCCGATTTGGACTTATTCGCACAAGGGCGGCTACACATGGCTGTCTCTCATAAGAGAGGGCAGCCCTTTTGGCCTATAAAAGGAGGCCATTTCTACACACATTTCATAGTGTGAAGTTGATGCAACAAGGTGAGTGTGAGGTGGTGAGACTGAAGCAAGGCGGGAGCTCTATCAAGGGTTTAATCCCTTTGTAAACTACTTCTTCTTTTGAAGTGCTAAAGCCATTGAGTGGCTGCTTTCTCGTGGACGTAGCCCACATTGGGCGAACCACGTATATCGTGTGTACTCTCTCTCTCTCTCTCTCTCTCTCTCTCTCTCTCTCTCTCTCTCTCTCTCTCTCTGCTCTATAATCTCTTGTGTGTGAAATCTATCTCTCTCCATTAAGTAATCTACTCAAAAATCTATTTAGCTACGTCTTATTTTCTAACATGCTTTACAATAGCCTCAGAGGCTAGCCTTTATACACTGCCGATCCAAGTGCTCACTCCCCATGTGGGATTTCTCTTGCAACACGTGGCGGCTCCCAGCTTATCCCCCTCCAAAGCCTTTAAAAAAAACCAATTTTATGAGGAAAAAAACCCCCAACTTATTGCACTTCAAAATCCTGCCATTTGTGGCTCGGAATCCCAGTTCCCAATCGGCAAAGCCCGGTTGCAACTCCATGATGTTGACTTGAAAATCCTCAGCTCTAACCACAACTCAAGACTCCCCGAGCCTTCGAACCGAGGTTGTAAAAATGCTAAATTTCACCTGCAACCAACTTCCGACAAAGGCACCCAATATTCAGACTTCTGTATCTTTTTACTCCTTGCTCCGTTTGATATGCAGTCAATTCTTGCTAGCTCAGTATGATGCATACCCCTACTCTAAAACCTTGTCGAGGCTCAAAAGATGCCAGATGGTACGATTCTCCATGTGGTCAGGTGGGAACCAACCTAGCCCCCGGCAAAACTTCAATTGGCCATAAACTGCAATCCGTGGCTCCGATCTGCAATCTGAAAAGACGGGTAGGTTCCATAAATCAAGCACTACACGCCTATAACCTGACTTCTACTTGGACAACCTGTCCCCAGGCGCCCTATCCGGCAAGAATCTGCAACATACTGAACCTTCAACCTTCAATATCTTGGGCTCCGTAGCTCCGTTTGATGAGCCATCTGGACCTGCTTCTTCAACACTTCAAGCTCTACATTCCTGGAACCAAAAGCTGCACCTTGCATCTCCTTCACCTGTTACCCAAATTAGCCCCTTTTGGAGCCTTTCTTGGCCTATAAGCCGCATCAGTCATACATCTCCGCTGCTACCTGTCAGCCCATGATCTTCCTAACTACTCCAACCTTATGCCCTGCTTCTGCTAGCCTACACATATCTGCCCATGCCATATTCTATGGTCGATACGAAATCACCGACATCATATACCGATTTTGTATCAGCATCTTCATCTGCCTGCTGCTCCACAAAAGCTTGACCATCTTCATGGCTTCGCACACTTTCTTCATCAGCTTCTGAACCCTCGGTATCTGCAACCCGATTGCATTCTGCTACTTTTTCATGCAAACTCTCCACAAGAACAGGCTTTACCTCTTCAATCCGCACCGGAACCTCCACATCTGCTACCACTTTTGCATCTCTCTTCACCTCATCATGAAGCTTCTCCTTGTTGATGACAAGCTCGTCCACCCTCGACACATGCACATCACGAACTGGAAACCTCCGAGGAACATAACCAATAGTAGGCCTTACCTCAACAGGCTCTGCACTTCGAACAATTGGAATCACTTTTGGTTGGACCAAAGAACACTTTGCTACCTCCGCAACAGGCACATAATCTGTTGGCTTCAACACGCCCATCTCTAGCTTTCGCTTTACCTTTTTTCTCTTTATCTTTGCCAGATAGACCATGTCTTTATAGGTATCCGCACCGTCTTCGACCTTTTCTCTAATCCTCGGATGCAAGCCCTCTAACAACTTTGACAGCTTCAAGTATTGATTGTTTTTGACCCCAGTAGCAACCTCTAACTGTTCCAACAGGTTTCAAATTTCTCAACGAAAATGGAGAAATATTTACTTACATCCTGGCATACCACCTTCAGCCTTACACCAGCTTCCTCTAGAGTAATCACCGCTCGAAACCGCTCTAGAAACTGACTTTGCAATCCTTTGCCATGATTCTCAATCACTGCACTTTAGACCATCAAACCACACCTTGGCTCATCCTCGCATCAATAGCGACACCGTCTGCAACCTTTTTGCATCCGTCGACATACGTATCGAGAACAGCCATAACTCAAGTTCTACTAGCCAATCTTCAGGATCTTCAAAGCCCGTAAAGATGGGGCCAAAACCTAGCTCCACCATCTCTCCTAGCTTCAAACTCGACCATCAAACACCTCGACCATCCGCCAACCTCTTTGTCGGCTAAAAAACACCACTTCAAACTTCACATCGGAGCATTAGAGAGCTCCTCAGTGGGGGCACCAGAAGATGGAGAGGGGGAAAGGGGAACACACCCAGCACACAACACAATGCCTCACTATAGCCCAGGGTACACGCAGTGCCCCAATCCACTAGAGTTCACCTTCAAAACTCGACACTACCCGCAAGCAAACCATCGCTTGCAGACAACCATACGCACACACGCCTTGCAATGCACAAAACAGACTTAGTCACTCCTCTCTGCTCAATTCACAGCCTTCCAAAACCACAAAGCCTCTCTCTATCTCTATTTGCATGACCAACTTCGGGGGGGCACACACGCCTATACACACTCGGAAACACACGCACACAAGCAGAGAAGAGAAGGGGGAAGGGGGAATGACGCCCAGAGGTAGTAGAGAATAGTGCTCTAGCATATGCAACACCATATACAATCCATACACTACCGGCATGAACCTTGGAAACAAGAAAATCCCTCAAAGCCTACACAGGTCAAGGAGCATAATGGCCAAAAAGCCCTCTGGCAAAAGCCCCAAAAAATGAATGTATACATCCTTTTATAGGGGTGGGTCTAGGATACCTAAAAAAGAAAAAATGGGTGAGCTCCCATCTCGTGCACTTCACTTGCAGATTCATTTGGAATTCCCTTTGCATTGTCACCACTTGGCATAGTCTATTTTGGTAACCTTTGCATGGTAACTCTCTTTGCCCAATTTGACCACCCTTGCATTTGCACTTTTTGGTACTTTGGACTCCTCTCGGATTGGTCCCCTTTCTCTCTTCCCTTGCTTGACCTTTGTGGCGGGCTAAGCCCCTTGTAGCTTTCAAATTCTCTTTATCATTACTGCTATCCATTGATTGTGAGACCTTCCCCTTGTATTGCCCTTGACTGGCCTGAGGTTGCTTCACTCCATCATGGGACCCCTCCCCTCTGGAGAAATAGCGACATCGCTAATTGGGGGGGGGGGGGGGGGGGGGGGTTAACTTACCTTGTCTCCAAAATGGGGGTCGCGGGAACGAGCCCATGGTGGGCCTCCACGTCACCGTCGTCTGGGAGCACTTCCAACAATTGCGACAAGCAGATGTGCCAGTGGCTACAGCCACCGCCACGCCACCTTACCCAAAATCCGCTGCCTTGACACCACCTGTGCTACCAACAGCGGCACCTCAGTGCGCACTCCATAGCCACGGAGCTCACAAGCTCACATGACATCCCATGTTTTACAATAGCCTCACGAGCCAACCTTTATACACTGCCCATCCATGTGACCGCTCCCCATGTGGGATTTCTCCTGCGGCATGTGGCGGCTCCCAGCTTATCCCCCTCCAAAGCCTTAAGAAAAAACCAATTTTATGAGGAAAAAACTCCCAACTTATTGCACTTCAAAATCCTGGCTCGGAATCTCGGTTCCCAATCCGCAAAGTCATGTCGCAACTCCATGATGTTGACTTGAAAATCCTGAGCTCTAACCGCAACTCAAGATTCCCCGAGCCCCCGAACCAAGGTCGTAAAAATGCCAAATTTCACCTGCAAGCAGCTTCGGACAAAGGCACCCAATCTTCAGACTTCTATATCTTTCCGATCCTGGCTCCGTTTGATATGCAATCACTTCCTGCTAGCTTCGTATGATGCATACCCTACTCTAGAACCTTGTCAAGGCTCAAAAGACGCCAGATGGAACGATTCCCCATGTGGTCAGGTGGGCACCAACCTAGCCCCCGGCAAAACTTCAACTGGCGATAAACTGCAATCCATGGCTTTGATCTGCAATTTGAAAAGACGCGTAGGTTCCATAAATTGAGAACTACATGCCTATACCCTGACTTTCACTTGGACCACCCGTCCTTAGCTGTCCTGCCCGGTAAGAATCTACAACATACTGAACCTTCAACCTTCAATATCTTGGACTCAGTAGCTCCGTTTGATGAGCCGTCTGGACCTGCTCCTTCAGCACGCCAAGCTCTACATTCTTGGAACCAAAAGATGCACCTTGCATCTCCTTCACCTGTTACCCAAATTAGCCTCTTATGGATCCTTTCTTGGCCTATAATTCGCATCAGTCATACATCTCCGCTGCTACCTGTCAGCCCATGATCTTCCTAGCTACTCCAACCTTTTGCCCTACTTCTGCTAGCCTGCATATATCTACCCATGCCATCTGCCTATTTGAGCAATAAAGGGTCTTGTAAACGTTCTTGAACCTGCAAAAACGCACACACACACACACACACACACACACACACACACTATGTTAAACCCTAAACCTTAAACCGATAAGCAAACTTGAAAAGAATCTCACCTTGGTGCTAGAGAGTAGTCCACAAGCAAGATTTTCACCTCCCGCAAGTTGTTAGGCAACAGATCTGCAGTAGGTGAAGAGGAGGAGGGCAAGAGAAGAGGCGCAAAAACTAGAGAAATGCGCAAGGAAAGACCCATGGATTTGTTTTTGCAGGTTCTGTCGGTACAGACATCGATTCAGACGTCGAAAAACTCATTTATATAGGTGTCGGAAGAGATATCGGTATATGCGCCGGAAGAGACATTGGAATCTGCGTAGAAAATTCAGAAATAATTTTTTAAACAAATTTCATCTCCCTCCATACTTACCTACACATATACCGACGCCCGTGATTAACACCGATAATTTGGCGCCGGAATCTAAGCGACCTCTTGTAGTAGAGGGATTCCTTCTTAAAACTGCACTCCACACTTTAGCATATGATTGATACTATGCACACTTGCCTCATAATGACTCCAAAAATTCACTCTTTATTTCCGTGGAAGCAAGTGAATTAATCTAAGGCATCCAGCTGAGTGCATCCGTTACTACGTTATATCGCCTCTTGCGATATCGTAGCTTACAATCATAATCTTGAAGGATCTCTGCCCACCTAGCTTTACGACCCTTCAAGTCCGTTTGAGTAGTAGACCATTTTATACTCTCATGATAAAAAACCACTTCAAACTTGACACCATATAAATAGTGTTATCACTTTTGTAAAGCGTGAACTATGGCATAGAACTCCCTCTCATAGACATAATAATTCTGTTGAACTCTATCCAACTTTTTACTTTCAAAGGCTATAGGTCTTACCTCTTGGAGAAGTACCACACCAATTTCTTTATCACTAGCATCAGTCTCTACCACAAATGGCTTAAATGGGTCAACGATTGTTAGGATGGGAGCAATGGCTACAGCTACCCTGAGTTGTTCAGAATTGCACTGTTGGGCTTCTTCTCAAGAAAAGGTCTTACCTTTTGCTTTAAGTTGATCCGTTATAGGAACAAAGATTTTGGCATAATCACGGAGACATTGTCGATAAAATCCAGCCATGCCTAAGAAGATTTGAAGCTTCTCAACCATGTTGGGATGTGGCCATCAAAGAATGACAGCGAATGTGTCAGTGTCCATCTTGATGCCAGAATAAGATATCACACGATGGAGGTAATGTATCCCTGTTTTAAAGAAATCGAACTTACTTGGCTTACCATGCAGGACGTGAGTTTGTAGCTGTTCGAACACTAATAAGTGTTCTACGTGTTTATCTTCAGTCTTACTGTAAATGAGAATGTCATCAAATAAAACCATATAGGGATGTAAGACACTATCCATGAGTGTCATAAATTTAGCTGGAGCACTGGTTAAACCAAAAGGCATAACCAAAAACTCATAATGCTCGAACCGTGTTCTAAAGGTAGTCTTAGACATATGTTTCAAAAGGATACGTACCTGGTGGTATCCTGAACGAAGATCTATCTTTGTATTAGTATCTTGCCCCATGGAGTTGATCAAACAACTCATCCACTCAAGGTAGAGGATGCTTGTTCTTGATGGTTATTGCGTTTAATCCGTGATAATCTACGCACATGTGCATAGTACCATATCTCTTTTTTATCAATAGAATTGGTGATGCCCGAGGTGAAGTGCTAGGTCTATTGAAACCACAGGCCAGGTAGTCAGCCAACTGATGCTCAACCTCCTTGGTCTCACTGGCACTCATACGATTAGGTGGTTTACCCACTGGTTTAGTGCCCGATAGGACATCTATGCCATGTTTCACATCACGTGTAGGGGGTAAACCCGACGGTAAATCACTTGAGAATACATCACTATACTCCGTGAGTAAGTGAGTCAGCTTTTGCCATGCAAAAGGAGAAAGTAAACTATAGTTATGCTAGGATGGAGAATCTGGTAATTCCTTTAATGTTTGTTTTACAACAGTTTCATTTTGATCAACATAATTAGAATTGAGAGCACTTTTCTCTTTAGAATTGTTAGCACTTTGCTTTTCATAAAAAATCATTGCACTTTGCATACCATAACTAGAATCTACAACACTTTGTTCTTGAGAATTCACAAGACTTGGAGACAAGCAGTAACACAAAAAGACTTCATCTATTAAAGACTTCATCTATTAAAGACTTCATCTATTAAATCTTTTTCTGTAAACTAGAAAGCTTGGTTGTACATATAAGAGGTGAATATGGTATATTTTTCTCACCAAGCAAGAGCACATGTTTACCATTGGCCATAAGGATAAAGAGCTATGTTTGTAACTAATGTTCGCTTTGCTTCCTAAACCACGCAACCACTCACGTCCTAAAACTACATCAGCACAACCCATGTTCATAACTTGAAAGTCAAGAGTCATCGTATGATAAGTTCAATCCCTTGAACTACCGTGTCCCATACTTCTTTGTCATTTCTAAACATCTATTCCATCACATACTTGTGGGAGCACGGAGTCTGTGTAAGCTTCAATTTCTTAACTAGCTTATAGTTCAGGAATTTATGAGTTGCACCGTCATCCATTAAAATACGAACACGTTGTCCATTAATAGTACCATGCATGCAAATCAACTCATGGGGGCCAAAGGTGGGATGCCACATTGAAGTAGGCACACAACACTTCTGCATTTCTTCCATATGAAGAACATCTACAACACAATATTTAGGAGATGAATCTAATGTGAGGCCTTGCACCATGCACATGGCCTTTTCTTTGCCTTGCAAAAGAGGACAATACTTCTTGTTATGCTAGTTCAAAAGACATCCAAAACACAAATTGTGTTTCTTTGCACGCTCAAAATCGACAGTGCTGAGAGACCCACGTTGAGTATCTCGTGATTTCTTAGGCTTCTTAGCCTCTTGAGGGTGCGGAGAGGTAGAATGTCTTGTGTTCCTCTTGAACGTGTGGGAGACCTACCTCACCATTGGCTCTTAGCCGTATCACTCTTAGCAAAAGTATTCTTAGAGTAGGGAACATTTTCCTTCCTCTATTGGTCATCATCATACGTTTGGGCATGAGCGACGGCTTCTTCCAAAGTTTTTGGATGTTGGGTCTTGACATGAAGACGATAGGCTTTTTCAGGACCCACTACAAGAGGTACTTCACATTAGCGACGCTCACACTACGACTCTCAAAAGTGAAAATCCACGGCGTCGCTATTTTGTTTGTTGTACAATGACGCCCATAGCGACGCTCATAGCGACGCTGGCAGGGGTAAAAAATAAACACAGAGTGCCCAAAACTCGGATCTCAGATCTGAGTTTTGATGCTCAAGCGAAAGAGGTAAACCCGCGCTCTCCCTCTCTCTCTCTCTTCCCCCCCCCCCCCCCCCCCCCCCCCCACACACACAACACACACACGAGGAGAGGAAGGAGAGCCAGGTATGCTCCTTCCCTCTTCTCTCTCTCATGTTCCCTTCCCCTCTTTACTCTCTCTCTCTCTCTCTCTCTCTCTCTCACACACACACACACACACACACACACACACACACATTGTGTTTTTGAGAGAGAGAGAGAGAGAGAGAGAGAGAGAGAGAGAGAGAGAGAGAGACCAAAGAGAGAGAGGGAGGAGAAGATGAAAAGAGAGAGGTAAGGGGAGAAAACAAAGAGAGAGAGAGAGAGAGAGAGAGAGAGAGAGAGATAAAAAGTAGAGAAAATATGAAATGAAATGTTATATTAAGATTTAGGGTTACGTTATATTTAAAATTACATTTAAAATTAAGTTAGATTAAGATCTAAGATTAAGTTAGATTACATTTAACTTATATTTAAAATTAACGCTAAATTTAAAATTAGGTTAGACTGAAGCTTATGTTAAGATTTAAATTAGATTTAAGATTATGTTAGATTACATTGAGTTTTAGGTTTGATTTAGGTTTATGTTGAGTTTAAGATTAGGTTAGATTTAGATTTACGTTAGATTTAAAATTAGGGCAAGATTTAAGTTAGATTACATTTAAGTTTAAGATTTAAGATTGGATTAGATTTAGGTTTATGTTGATCGAGTTTAAGATTAGATTAGATTTAAATTTAACATTTAGCTTTAGGTTAGATTTAAGATTAGATTAGATTTTGGTTTATGTTGAGTTTAAGATTAGATTAGATCTAGATTTATGTTAGATAAGATTAGATTAGATTTATGTTAGATTTTAGGGCATGTGGCTTTGCCCAAAGAGCAAACACTAGGTACACAACAATATGTATATTCTCATCAGAATCTGACACCTATTAACTCACCCACTAACCATGTTCAATTAGCTTAGAATCACCATATGTTCAATTAGGTTAGATTTAAGATTAGATTTTGGATTTAGTTTTTATATTAAAGTCTACCTTTGGGATTGCGAAAGAAAAATAAAGTTAGGCGAACGGTGATCCCTCTCTTCCTCTCTACGGATACGACCTTAAGTTGGAAATCTTTCAACGGTATGATACTCAGATTGGAGGCCAACATGTAATGTGCTAAGTAATCCCTCGAACAAGGATCTGCTCTGAAGAGATGTTAAGATACTGTGAATTGCTACAGCTAGAGAAGAGGAAAAGGGGTTTTGTCCACTACATGCACTATCATGTAGACGTGGGTGTGTAGATTTCTCGTACCCACAAATATAGGCATTGACCAATAAAGATGAGATTATAACCCCGTGGTTCTAATCTCCATGCACCTCTAGATCGAGGTGTGCGAAGAGGGGGAGAGAGAGAGAGAGAGAGAGAGAGAGAGAGAGAGAGAGAGAGAGAGAGAGAGAGAGAGAGATGCCAATAGAAGATTAAATTTATGTCCAATTTATAAGGTTTTTACATTCATTATGAGTAGTGACGAGGATGTGGGGCCATCCAACCGAAACACCTATCTCTCAACAAGGATCTTATGTCCTTGTAATTAATGCAAGCATGCTATGCGATAGACAAGACGGGTTTCTTTGCAGCACGTTCGTGAATTTTGCGAGTTTGATCCATCTATTATAGATCGAGTTGTTGCCAATTATAACTCGTCGGACTCTGACATTGGCCAACAGACAGCAATCTTGTAACCCAATAAACATGTTCACAGGCGCTTCGGTCAAGCAGCATACATGAGGCCACAAGATGTAGCCTCTGACAGCTCGTAGGATGATCATGTACACCACATTCCCAATGAGGTAATGTTTGAGCCCGAGATCGATGAAATGATCGAGACGATCATGGATTCAGAAAGGCTTATCTATGATGATATGAAAAGTGAAGCCGATACGCCATTGTATGATGGAGCACGTGTGTGTAGATTGAAGGCGCTACTGGTTCTTCTCAACATGCAGGAAAAGTTTGGATGGAGCGACACTAGCGTCACAACGATTTTGAAGTGATCTATTACAATGTGTTTACTTCAATAAAAAACTCTATATGTATAATGATATGATAGATGACTTACACAAGTACATTCGAGATTACTTATTATAATGATATGATAGATTACTTACACAAGTACATTCCAGATGGATGTTCTTTTTAGAACGTTTCATAAAAACGCTCAAGGGATATATGCATCAAAAGGCACGTTCGAAGGGTAGCATGGCAGAAGGTTGGCTGGTATCAGAGTCCCTAGTTTACATTGGAGAGTGGCTAGACGGATTTGATAAAGCCCGGGACATGCTTTGGCGAACCATACATGATGAGCGCATATCTGGGCTGTCATGTGCAATCTCAGTGTTGAGAAAAAGATGACAGAAGATCTAGAGGCTAAAATCAAGCGATTTTGCATGCTTCACAATCTAGTGATGCAAAAGTGGATTTCACAATACGAAGATGCAAAGCAAGAGCGACAAAGGGCACGAATCGAGTGGAGACGGGGAAGATGACCGCCGATGCATTATCCGACGGGTCTGGAGAGCCTACCAACATTCATGAGCTTAAGATGGTTACACAACCAATTAAAAAGCGTGTAACAGTGCGGTGAAGAAGTGACTGAGGAGAGGAGTGGGAGTACTCTCAGGGTTGTGCGACCAAGGTAAGTTTGCAATGTACGACTAGCGACTTTCTAGATGTTTGAACGGCCACTCATAATCTTTATTGGAAAATTCATTGGCTTAAGTGGCGAAGGTGGGAGGATGGTGCCAAGTGGCAATGGAGTAATCCCACATGGAGGGGAGCAAGTGGAAATTGGAGGGTATAAGGGGGGGAGTGGGTACCCCCTAATGGTGTATCAAAGGAGCTTCCTTGCCTTGCTTGTGAGGGCTCATGGTTGTTGGGGGAGAGAGGGAGCGCCATTTTCAGTCCACACCAGCTGCCCAGGCACTTGGCCACGTTTTTGGTCCACCGGACATCCCCTTTCCCCACTTGCCTTGGTCAAAAAGTGGTCGACAACTCATTTTTGACCCAAAAAAAGCCAAAATTGGACCAATTAAACGGTGCCCAAGGAGAGAACCATGTCGGCTAAAAAGAGAGAGAAAATCCCTTGGGATAAGAGCCAAAAAATTTCCTTTTAATAGCTGCAATTCTCTGCATACCCTTTTTCCTAATAGAGACTAGCTTTTTTGGAGCTTTTGAGAGATACCCCAACTTCGAAAGCTTGTAACTCTCTCGTCTGGTGTCGGAATCAAGCATATGGATACTCTACGGAGGTCTACACAACACAAGATTCATCTTTATGGTCTTGGTTTTTATCAATTTTAATCATGGTTTGGGTTACGACTGTTTTCCGCCGACTCTACAGGTGTTCAACATAGGTGTTTTCCGCATCTTTGTGGTGTTTCTCTCTAACGATGTGGTGTGTGTAAGGATATAGGGGTTCTCATTTTCCTTCTTGTTTGCACGCTAAAATTGTTTTGGTGCCCCCATTGAGGAGCAAGTGCTCCTATGCTCCAATTCCGATGAAATATATCTATTCTGCAGGCAGTGAATGTAAAAGGGATGTGGGTCCTTATGGGCAACCGCCTGTGTATGTGCAAATTGTGGACATAACTTGAGGTGGTCGTATAATTGGATTGCAGCCTTTGGAGGGTCGTGAGGTTTTGTGAAGCCAAGCATTGGGGACCGGGTTACCCAGTGTGAGGTGGATTAGGTACTGCAGCGATCCATCAACATCCCTTGAGCTTTCGACGTCACATGTAAGTGTTTTTGTGGCAATCAAACATGGCAGACGAGTTCCCACAGTTTCATGGATTGCCTAATGAAAATGCACAGACGTTTATTGAAAAGTTGGAAGTCAATTGCTTAATGTGAAATATACTAGACCAAGCTATATTGTTGCGGCTGCTGCAATATAGTTTACAGGATGAGGCAAAGGTTTGGTTACACAATTTTGAGGAGTTGATGCAAGCACAAAATCCAGGGGTGGTTTTGGACTACAATCATGTGAATCAAGATTTCCTCGCACAATACCGATCCATCGAAGTACCTGATGAAGTTTGGCATGAAATTCTGGGGTACACTAAGAGGGCTAATCAGAGTGTTGATGATTTTGTCATGTAGTTCACCCGTTTATGGGATAAATGGGCCTGGGCTTTGGGAATGAGATCCCTCCATCCATGTTAAAGAAGGACCGTTTTGTGGAAAACCTAAAAGAAAGGTTGAAGTTCAAAGTAGAGTTGAAAAGGCCTACCACCTTCGAGGAGGCAGTCGCCATTGCCAGAGTGAAAGAATGGACAGCTCAAAGACTTAATGAATATGGGAAAGCGGTCCCTAAGCAAAATAATGGTAGCCAAAAGGAGGAGAATCAAGCAGAATTTGGAGGCCAAAAGAGTTCAATCACAACATACCTCGCCATCAAAAACCCTTGAGTACAATATTCAAGACCCACCTCTTGCACATCATAGTGTGTTTAATTGCATTGACATCAATAGCATTATAGGGCCGATGAGGGCCATGCATAGGCACGACTTTATAACCTACACACTGCACAACCAGAATACTATGCCATTTTGACGGACTGAAGCCAGGAAGGGAGGAGACAATTTGAAAATGGACAAGGCATATGAATTTGGAAAAGATAAGGGAAATGTTTTGAAGTAATCGTGTGTTAACATATGATCTTTCTTGAATAAATAAGTCGATTTCCCTCATAACATGATGATTGGGGAATGCAATAAGTTAATCTCTTGGTGTGTGTATATATTATACATAACTACCAATAGCCATAAATAATGCAATTTTTACTTATATTGTGTGTTTCTGGCCAAAATCATTATGAAAATGGAGGCAGTCCACAAAAATATGGTCAAATACTAAATTTAGAGGTGTTTTACTATTTTTGCATATAGGATGGATCTTTTTCAGCCGTCCGATTAGTTTTCCTTTAATTTTGCTAATAAAAGCTAATAGAAGATAAATAAATAAAAAATAATAAGCAAGAATGTCAAAATTGGATTCCAACTTCAAATGCCAAATCTCGAAGCTCAAGGGGAAAGCCAAAAACAATTTGAAGCAATTTTGATCAAAAAACTCGGCGGCCACTCCGACTCACTAATCATCTGGAACAGATTGCGACAAAAAGGTCCATGGATATCAGCTTTTAGAGATTTTTGATTTGGGAGTACACTCTAAGGCCTATTAGGCTCATTGGGTAGGCATTGGACAAGGAGTGTTCTAAAAAGTCTAGGTATATATAGTCACGTGGGCCATTTTCCCTCTCATTTACATTCCAGCCTTTAGAGAGAGAGAGAGAGAGAGAGAGAGAGAGAGAGAGAGAGAGAGAGAGAGAGAGAGAGAGAGAGAGAGAGAGAGAGAGAGAGAGAGAGAGAGAGAGCTCCAAGTTGTGGATTTATGCGACCTTCCATGCTCTCCCATTATCTGTTTTTTGGATCTTACTCACTCTAGTCATGAGGGGAAACATTAAGGGTGTGGTGGCCAACTATGTCTCTCAAAAGACACAAAAAATTGACATGATAAAGCTCAAGGATAGTAGCTATAGTGAGGACTCTAGAGAGTGTGCCAAAAGGGGGGTCTGTGAGGATGGGAAATTGTTTATATAGGCCCCTCCTACCCAAACTTGGTGCCTCTTTGAAAATTTAGAGGCAATTTCGAGCCCATTGGGCTAGGAAGGGGGCCCGTCGGGGCTCGTCGGGAAAGTCAAATATCCTGCCAGGCAAATGGGAACTCTCAATCTTAACAGGTTAATGTGAACTTGATGTTATTAACACTCCCATGGGGTGTTAATAACATGAGTTATTACCACTTCACACTTCACTTAAGGACGTGAATGAAATCCTTGATCATGAGATCAAGAGATCTCAACCTAAACATGAACGAAGACTCGAGATTTCACAACAAAGAAGAGAAAACTTATTGTGTATGAAGGCTAGGTGAGATCATCTTTGTTACACTTGCCTTGACCTTGATCATCAGTCCAAAAATTGTCTATTACTCAAACTTTATAGGATTAGCGAATAGTTATGAGCCAAGGAACTAGAACCCAAATAAAAATCTCAAAAATTTTAGACCCAAGCCACCTATAGCTTAGTAGAACTTCAATTAGAATCAAATACCACCTCAAAGTTAAAGAAATTCTAGACTAGGGAGTTCACCTTTTGTGAGGACCCCAACAACAATAACAATGGAAATAACTCCAATCAACAACATTTTCCCATAGAAGGACAAAAACAACATCCTCAAAGAAGAGCTCAAGTCAATAGAGCTCAAGGTTCTGGAGGCAATGAAAATCAAGCAAATGCATGTGTTCATGTTGCAATCAAATATTAAAGAGTTAATGAACAACTTTTAGTTATTATGAATGTAGGAGAGTATCAAGGTAAGCATTTTACCTCATTGATTGTTTCTCAAAGTACACATCCTTTCATCTCTCCTAGATGCATTAGAACCCTCATTTAGTCTAAACATCTTGATACTAACCTCACAATGGATAGAAAAGTTAAATCTTTTACTTTAGTGGGTGATTTGAATTTTTTTTGAATGGCCACAACACGGCAGCTTACTTTAGGGTGTTATCCATAATAGTATATGACAATATTTTTGGGATGTATTTGCTTAAGGTTAATAATGCTTACTTACATTGTAAAAATGCTTCATTAACTTTTGTAAATGAGTATAGCTCTAGGGTTACCATTACCGAGAAGCAAGGATAACCTAAACTTTAACTTGTGAACCTCACTACACTAATGAAAAACCTAAAAAAATAATGCAATGGTTTATGCAATAAAGATTAATCCAGTAGAGAAGAAGTGATGTATTGCCTAAAGGACTTTTAGAGTTACACCCAAGCGTAAAGTTGATCATGGAATAGGGCTTATTCTAGGAGCTCAACTAGTTGCTCAAAGACCATACCAAATGTCGGTACCTGAGTTTGCAAAACTCAAGGAGTAACTTACTCAACTTCTTGACCAAGGCTTCATTCAACCTAGTGTTTCTCCATTCTCTTGTTCTTTTTAATAAAAAGAAAAATTGTAATCTACACCTTCATGGATTGAATTAGGTAAATATCAAGAATATATATGCAATACCTAGGATCAACGAGTTCCTTGATTGATTACATAGAGCCTCTATTTTCACAAAAAAATGATCTTAAGTTGGTGCAACCAAAGTGTGTTGACCCTAGCAGAGGTCACAAGTAGTGATGTGTATGCTAATAGATGCATGGATAAGGTCTAGAGTAGATGTGGATAACCTAATAGGTGGCAATAGAGATGTATGCTTTATGTGGTTTCTTAGATTAGATGGCTCCATACGGGGCCATATGGGATGGCATGTGAAGGATGTCCAAAGTGTTGGATTTTTACTTGGTGATGAAGAGCTTGAAGTGCCAAACAAGTTGGACTAGATAGCTCATCAAACAAAGCTACAGAGTGCGAGATATTTGAGTTTGAACATGCAGTGCATTGCAGATTTGAGACGAACAGGACAGGTGGAGACAAGTGGTCAAATTTGGTCTCAGCAAATAGATGCAAAGAGATCATCATGTGGAGCATGTTGATCTTTTGAGATCAACATGATGCAGTGCAGGGAGCTAACAAGAGGAGACTGCATGTCAATCGGAGCCCGGAGCATGAAGTTATTGTTGGTCAAAGTGGACAGTTGGGGATGATCATGGAGGATCTGGTGTTTTTAGTCATTTTGGTACACTCAATTTGAAGCCTCAAAGGAGTTGGGATGCAACACGGAGGAGCGATTTCAAAGCTGGGGAGATGGAATTTCAGTAGCGATTTCCGGCTTGAGCATCGGACCCTTGTGCATCAATAGGCAATCTTGGAAGCAGGGGAAAAAAATTCAATTCTTTTGAAATTTTTAAGTGTTTTTGAGTACCTTGGAGGGACACTGAACCTGGAGGTTCCACATGGCCACCCCATTAACCCACATGCGCTAATAGGTGAAGATGGTTTGCCATATATGGGCCCAATGAGTGCCTCATTGGGGCATGAAATGAGGCAAGAGAGCTAGAGTGCTCTTGGCTATGGCCATGCACGACAATGCTACTGTGGTGTTGTTGGTGGCACCTATGGGCGGAGCCGGGCGGAATTGGTTCGTGATGTAGTTGCCAACATGGCAGCCCATATAGGCTATGGTTTCATGTAGTGCCCTCGGGTGCTCGGTATTTTGTTGAGAAAAAAGGGGGGGTCTCCCACCCTTTTCACAATGCCATGACAACAGAGGGCCTCCCACATGACTCGGTGAGAAAGGGTTGTCAAAAATAGAAGCAGAGGTGCATGCAAGCCCTAGCTAAAAAAAGGAAAAGTGGTTGACTAAAATTGGTAGTGACACACGTCCCAAAAGGCCAATTTTTGGTAGATTCGAGGACAATTAGTCTAGGGGTTCTCGGAGCGAGCTCAAGGAGGAGCTCGTATTGTAGAGAAGGAAGCTCTTGAAGAAGTTTTTGAATAAGGAGGGAGCCAATGAGGGAACCAATGGTGGAAGTTTGGCTCAAGCTCTAAGCGAGGAGAGATTCACAAAGGAGATGAAGACTACCGAAGTGTTTTTTTTGTGCATGTTGTGCTCGTATGACGGAGCGGGATGCTAGCAGGTTTCATTGTGCTATTAAAGATGGTTTTTTGTCACAATTGGAGTTAACGATAGTCAATTTTTGTGCCGTTTCTTCCCCCTTGCCCACCTTATCGTCTTTTCTCTTTTCCAACAATTGGATGTTGGTGTGTGAGATGCATATGCCTCCCCGGGCCTCTGTGCATGCAAGAGAGAAAGAGAGAGTGGCGTGTGTTGTGTGATTGTTGTAAATGGGAAAAGACTGGTGTGGTGTGCTATCAATTGATTGTGCAAAGTGTGTGTGAGTTGATATGCATACATACAATGATCTGTATGCAAAGGTGTTGAGTTTTGAAGCTCTAGTGGATTAGGGTGCAATGAGTATCTTGGGCTATAGAGAGGCAATTATTTGTGTGACGGATGTGTTCCCCTTTCCAACATCTGGCTATTATCAAATATGAATCAAGGACAAAGATATACTAAATACAAGATTCAACACTAGATTTTGCTACCCTTTTGACTTACAAGACTTATAGAAACTCTCAACCTTGATTAAATTTACATCGTCTTCAATTCTTCTTGTTGCATATTTCTTGGATTTTCGTTTTATGGATCATATGCAATTCAGTTTATGTATATGAAATTAAAATAAAAGTTATGTATATTAAATTTATATCGTCTTCAATTCGATTTATATATTGAAAGAAGTAGATAAATTGATCGATCACTATAATTACTCTTTATATATATCCCATATATTTTGATGCATGTATATTGAGCTACATCAAAGTCATATCACTTGAAATATTTTTCTTTTTCTTTTTTGTTTAGATTGTGTATGATTTATGATAAAGCTGAAATCAATATCTTTTTATTGAAACTACTGAGAGTTATACAATCTTGAAAATTTGTAGTATATTCAAAGATTCAAGGTAAAGAATTATTTTGGATAAATTTTTTTATTCTTTCCATGTGAATATTAAAGTGTCATGTTTCAATGATTTACGTAGTTCTAAATACTTACAATTTTGATGATCAATTTTATAATCTTTTGTCGATATTGACACTTATGCTTTGATAATTCACATTATTTCTCGTCCGTGTGAATCTCAATGGTTATGATTTTGATGATTTATCAAAGAGTTATATTTTGATGATTTATTTTCTCTTTTGATGGAAAATAATCAAAGAGTTACAACTTTAGTGATTTGATATCATCGATAACTCACATCAAACCGCTATGATTTATTGATTCATATCAATTATTTATATATAGGTATTGAAGAGTTACAATTTTGATGATTTATCAAAGAGCTATATTTTAGCAACTTATTTTCACCCAAAACATGAAAAACTTAATTTTTTTTCTCATCATTAGTTTTTATGATCGTTTGCTATTGAGATTTATACTTTCATGTGATGATTAGAAGTCATTCGTACTGATTACTTGTAACTCAGATGATATTTATTTATGGAGTTGTTTCATGATTCCATGCTATGTTTCTATGACTAGAAGTCATTGATACTAATCGTTTATCATTGAGATGATTATTATTCCATAGAGTTATTTCATGACTCCATGATGCATTTCATGGTGATAACAAATAGTTCGTACAAATTATTTCTCATTTAAAAGTATTTACAAATCATTTGTATTGATAGTTTCTTATTGAGATGATTATTCTCTTAAAGTGTTGTTTTATGATACCATGATATGTTTTTAGGACTACAAGCTATATGTATGGACCATTCATTATTGAGATGATTATTATTGTTGTTCCATGTAGTTATTCCATGAGGTCATAAAACATTTTAATGCTTAGAAGTCATTCTTACTAATCGTTCATTGAAGAAATTATTATTATTCATGATGATTAGAAGTTGTTTATACTATTAGTTATTATTCCATGGAGTTATTCCATGATGCCATGATACGTTTCCATGATAATTACAAGTTATTCGTATTGAGATGGTTATTATTCCATGAAGTTGTTCCATGATGCAATGATGCGTTTTCGTGATGATTACAAGTCATTCATAATGATCGCTCTATTATGATATAGTTATTATCCCGTGGATTTTCTCCATGATGCCATGATCCGTTTCCATGATGATCACACGTAGTCATTTGTAATGATCGTTCTATTATTGATATGGTTATTATTCCATGGATATGTTTCATGATGCCATGATGCATTGCCATTATGATACCACGTCATTCGTATTGATCGTTCATTTTATTGATATGGTTATTATTCCATGGAGTTATTCCATGATGCCATGATGCATTTTCATGTGATGATTACAAGTCGTTCATATTGAGATGGTTATTACTCCATGGAGTTGCTACATGATGATATGATGTGTTTTCATGATGATCACAAGTTGTTTGTATTGATCGTTCATTTTCTTGATATGATTATTCTTCCATGGAGTTGTATCATGATGCCATGATGTCATTCGTACATTAGGAAGAGAATGGGGTCTAGGAGGGTCTCTTTATCTGGCAGTTTATATTTCATCAATTCGTACCAAAATCTATTCTGTTCCAATGTGTTGGAAGCAATAGGAACCTTCATCTACTATCTACTTATGTGATAAACTATTTTTAATATCTTCCAATAGCAGTTGGAAGCATAGATCAAGTTTTCCTAATTCATGAAGTTCATAGAATTTTTGAATTGATGAGCCTACCTAGGTTGAATAAATTTTATGAGCTACAGTTCAAAGATTTTCACATACAAGCTCTTGAAGATCGTAGCAGATACATCAACTTTACATAGGAGGAAGAGCAACCTATCTTTTATATCACATTCATAGTGGTGGAGGCAATGATGGACAACAATATGAGCTACAGGTTTATTGAACCAAATTCAATAACTGATTCCATACCATACATCTTTCTCTGGGAAACAAACTTCAAGATATTTGATCCTTGGAGGTGCTTATGAATTTTTTTAATGGAGGCAGTTTACTCAACCACTTTATTGCATCATGCAGTTGGATTTGGAGACAATCTTTCATAGCGCACAAGGTTTTCTAATGATACAACACATGTGCTTCAAGAAAGATAAAAGTTGACAAAGACAGACGTTACAAGCCTTACAAGATGTATCTTCCACTACAAGAGGTACTTCACAATAGCGACGCTCGAACTGCAACGCTCAAAAGTGAAAATCCATCGCGTCGTATTGAGCGTTGCTATTTAACAAAAAAAATAGCGACTCCAACAGGGATAAAAAATAAACTGAGAGATCTGAGTTTTCGACGCTTAATCGAAAGAGGTAAACCCGCGCTCTCCCTCTCTCTCTCTCTCTGTCTCTCGCTTTCTTACACAGACACACACACACAGACACACACACACACACACACACACACACACACACACACACACACACACACGAACGAGGAGAGGAAGGAGAGCTAGGTATGCTCCTTCCTTCTCCTCTCTCTCATGTTCCCTTCCCCTGTTTCTCTCTCTCCCTCTCTCTCTCTCTCTCTCCCTCTCTCTCTCTCTCTCTCTCACACACACACACACACACACATTGTGTCTTTGAGAGAGAGAGAGAGAGAGAGAGAGAGAGAGAGAGAGAGAGAGAGAGAGAGAGAGAGAGAGAAACATACACACACACATGCATAAACAAAGAATATACACACACACATTGTGTGTGTGTGAGAGAGAGAGAGAGAGAGAGAGAGAGAGGAGAAAACAAAGAGAAAGAGAAAGAGGGAGAGAGAGAGAAAAAAAAACCCAAAGAGAGAGAGAGTGTCATAAAATCTAATATCTAACTAACCCAAATGATTTTCTCATATTAAATTGATCACTTAATGTGGGAGAATAAACGGGAACAAGTGTTAAGATATAGGTATGTGCTTTTAGATCTATCTCAACACGGGGCCAATGTAAAGGGGCCCAAAAGGGAGATGGTCTATCAAAGAGCAAGGCTAACCAATGGAGCATAAGACCTTAGGGTTAGCTTCATTGAAGACCTCCAATAAATGTGTGTAAAAGTCCTTTTGACCTTAAGCAAGCTAGGGCTGAGCTTGAGGTGGGAACCCGGCCCAAGCTCGAGGTGCTTGTCCTGCTTGAGGTGCTTGTCATTCTTGAGGTGTTTTTCATGCTTGAGGTGCTTGATTAAGATGCTTGAGGTGCTTGACTGGCTCCATGCTTGAGGTGCTTGACTTGCTGCATGATTAAGGTACTTGAGGTGCCTTGAGAAGCTTGCCTGAGATGCTTGTGGGAACACCCCCTAGTTCAAGTGCTTTTTCATGCTTGATGAGTAAGGTGCTTGATCACCTAAAGTCAAAATCATTCCTACAAGAGGGGGGGCGAGCCCTTTTCCTAGGAGCTAGAGAGAGAACACCCACTCACACACACAAGGGAAGCCCCAACTTGAAGAGGCAGCAAGGACACATGTCAGGCCCCTACCCATGTTACCTTCATGTGTTGCTTGAAGCCTATTGGCTAAGCTTCAAAGGGGTCCAATGATAAATTAAATGAATTATCTAATTGTTTTAGCATTTATCAAGTCCTCTCTCTCTCAAAGGGGAAAGGGGGACACTTGTCCCAAGGCTACCCATGTTGCTTGTAATGTCTCCTACTTGTGATTGGCTAGGCTTGGAGGGGTCCAATGAGCTTCAGGCATGAGCTACAAGGGGGGGTCGACCCAAGCAAGCTAGGGGGGTGCCTAGGGGGTATACTCACCCACACACACTCACAATCACTCTCATTGTGTGCTATGCAAAGTGCAAGAGCTCCCTCTCCAAGCAAGTAGAGGTTGAGAGCCTACACCAACACTCTTGGCTATGGAGTGCAAATCCAACCAAGAGCCATGCTTCAATGCTTAAGCTTGCCATCTCCTTCTTCTTCATTACTATGCTATTATGTATGCTAGCAACAAGAGTATGATAAGTGAGGAACTAATTCTTTCTCCTACGAAATGTTTCTTCTTCCTCTTCCCTACCCTCATTCCCTGCTAGCTCTCTCCACCTTCGAAGGTGTTTGAGGTCTTGGGACTGAGGCTTGGGATAGTTAAAGATTTCTTGAAGTTTATGTTATGTTTGTGGTGCATGAAGCCTTCCATCTTCATGGCATCACCTAGGTCACAAGGAACACAAAGTCTGTATTGTAACAAGTCTCTCTTTATGGGAGAAATCATAATACAAATGCCTATTGGAGGGGGGACCGGCTCCACATAAATCCGGTCCTCAATTGTTGTCATGTTCTCTAAACTCTCTCTCTTGCAAAAGTATTGTCTATGCCAAGTTAACTAATTGCTATGATTATGTTGCTATCTTCAATTATGTCTACCCGCTATGCTCACAAAATCATTTCTTGAAAGTACTCTCATTAAATTCCGCTATTCTCAAATTGAATAGGCAAATTCCATTACATTGGTATCAGAGCATTTGGTTTCTCTTTTCTTGCTTAAGAAGAGAGGTCCTTAAGTAGCCTATAAATGGTTGATGTTGTTAATTATAATAGAGTAAGTGGAACTGGGATCTAATACCGGTTTTGTTAAGCCCACTATGTGGGGGATGGTGCACACCTCGGGAGCTTTGGACTTAATAATGGAGTCTTTTTAGACTTGCCTACGGCTTTACCATTATTGAGCCATAAGAAGTCCGAAAGGAGCTAGCCCTTGGCAACTCTGCTATGTTAGACCTACTCCTCTACTCTCTATAATTAACCACTTTGAGCCGTGGGTGTAGATACTTAAGAGCCGATTTTTAAAGGCTAAGAGGAGTGGCAACTAAGGTTTTGAATTGCCAAAGCATACACTAAGTACATACATAAAATTTTGTTATCATGGCTGACAATAATCAAGAGAGTAGAATGTACATTGATAGCTTTGATTTTGCACATGAAGGTGCTAATGATGATGCTCCCATGTTTGTGAATTATCTTGTGACTAGGTTGCAACAAGCTATGGGCAACCCTACCTTGCAAGCCGAAGTTACTCAACAACTTCGTGCTTATGGAATTTCCCTTCCTCTCCAAGAGGAGAGAGAGCTTAGGAGGCCTCTTGAAGAGACCCCCAAAAGAAGACTCTCTCCCATTCGAGAGGAGGAATCCAAAGAGAAAGAAAGCAATGAAAGTCTAAGTTCTTCTGAAGATGTGGCTCCACGAAGAAGGCGGTCTAGACGATCGCCTACTCCTCCCAAGAGGAAAAGAGCAACCCATAGTCCTTCTCCTCATCACTCTCAAAGGCAAGAGAGGAAACAAAGGAAGAAAAGGGCTAGGAAGAGGTCACCCTCTTCTCCTTCTTCTTCACCTTCCTTCTCTTCCGATGAAAGTTATGGCTATTCTCCTAGAGAATACAAGAGGGGAGGACATCGCAAATCATTTCCTGCATGGCGAAGGTCACAAAAGCTAAAGAAGTTCAAGGAGGGAGGAAAGAGTATCTCTTTTCTCACCTACGATGGCACCTTTGGTGCTACCGACAAAGTGTTGGCCTTCATCCAGCAATTTGATGCGGCCTTTGGGGACGAGGGCTTCACAGAGTCCTCCAAGCTACGCCATGTAGCTATGCACTTCCAAAAATCAGCTCGTCAATGGTGGGCTAGCCTTCGTGGCAATGGAGAAGCCCCAAAGACATGGAAAACTCTACGAGTTTCCATCATGAAGCAATTTCTTCCAAGCGATACTAAAGATAAAGTTCTTACCGAATGGCGCGGCTTGAAGCTCCTCTCTCATGAGTCTATCAACAAGTATGTAGATAAGTTTTGTGATTTACATCTCAAAGCTACTGTCTTTCAAAAGATAGACTTTGCCAACAATTCTGTGCGGGATTACCTGAAGAGATGGCCGAATATATCAACTCTCAACGGCCCGGTACTATTACCGAAGTAATCCACCACACCATGGTTGCTTCACGCATCAATTTCCATCAAGGGGCTAGACGTAATGTCAAGCCCATGGAAAACAAAGATAAAAATGATGCAAAGGGGAAATCCAATGCTCAAAATAATTCCCAAGGCACTTCCAACAACAACAACAACAATCGGTCCAAGGAGAAGGGAGTTTACAAAGGTAAAAACAAACTCTCTCCTGAAGAGCTTGAAGCTTTTCGCAAGGACCATAAGTGTTTCAAGTGTGGGGAGCAAGGACATGGCTATCGTTCTTGCCCCAAGAAGAATACTCGCAATGAGACTCCTAGGGCTTCCACCATCGAAGCTCCAAAAGAGGATGCTCATTGCAAAGGATCATCACTCTCCTATGCTTGGGGAAAGGTAAGAGAGCATGATGCCTTCATCTTGTTTGATCCTGGCTCTACTCTCAACTTCATATCAATAGAGTTGGCCACCAAGTTGGGCATTCAAGCTTTTGAGATGGGAGATATAGTAACAGCTGATGCAGCTTTCAAGGGACAACAAGCCTCCGTTACTCCCTTGATTGGGAAGTTGAGGCTTCATGTCCAAAGCTATGTCGACAAAGAAGACTTCTTCATCTCTCCCCTCCAACATCAGGATGTTATCCTAGGGGCACCATGGTTTGATCGCATGGCTGCCAACATGAAGTTCCCTGAACGGAGAATTTACTTCACCTACAGGGGAAAGAACATGTATATAGATGCTAGTGAGCGTGGTCGCACTATTCCACTTGTAAATCCTCTTTCTTTTGATAAATCAATGAAGAGCTCAGTTTCTGCGTACATGATTTATGTCAAAGAGTCTCTAAAAGCTAATAATGTTTCATCAAATGAAAATGATAGGAATCAAGAAGAGTTAGACTTGTCTACTTTTCTAAAAGGATTCCAAGATGTGTTCATCGATGATATCCCTATGGACCTACCTCCAAAACGAGGGGATGGTGACCATCGTATTGAGCTCCTTCCAGGAAGCTCACCGCCTAACAAACCTCCTTATCGAGTCTCACAAGCTCAACAAGAGGAGATCATGAGGCAAGTACAAGAGCTGGTAGACAAAGGGATGGTGAGGCCTAGTTCCTCTCCCTTTTGTTCTCCAGTCCTTTTAGTGCAAAAGAAAGATGGTACATACCGTATGTGTGTGGACTATCGAGCACTAAACCATATCACTATCAAAAACAGATTTCCCGTACCTCGGGTAGAAGATCTGTTTGATAAGCTACAAGGCTCTACCTACTTCAGTAGGATTGACCTTAAGAGTGGCTATCATCAAATAAGGATAGTGGATGAGGATATCTTAAAGACCGCGTTTCGCACAACATTTGGTCTTTATGAATATCTAGTCATGCCTTTTGGCTTGACTAATGCACCAGCTACGTTCAATCGTTTGATGGAGAAAATTTTTAGACCATATCGAAAATTCACTGGAGTGTTCTTCGATGATATCATCATCTACTCCAAGTCTTTGGAGGAACATAAGCAACATCTCCAAGTGATTTTTCAAGCCTTGAGGGAGAACAAACTTTTTCTCAACCAAAAGAAAAGTGAATTCTTCCTTCAAGAGATTCAATATCTAGGCCATATTATCTCTCACGATGGTATTCGTATGGATCCATCAAAGTTAGAGGTAATAAAATCATGGCCTAACCCAAGGAATCTACATGAGCTAAGAAGCTTTATTGGTATGTGTGCATACTATAGACGCTTCATAGCAAAATTCTCTCAAGTAGCAGGACCACTACACGACTTAACCAAGAAGAACGTTAAGTTTGTATGGTCTGCTAAGGAGCAAAATGCTTTTCAAAAACTCAAAGAGAAGCTTACTTCCCAACCAGTCCTCGTGCTTCCGGATCTCTCAAAGCCATTTGAGGTCCAATGTGATGCTTGTGGTGATTGCCTTGGAGCAGTTTTGCTTCAAGAAGGGCATGCCATAGCATATGAGAGCCGAAGGCTCAATGGTGATGAACGAGTCTTGGGCATTTATGAGAAAGAGCTTTTAGCTGTTCTACATGTCCTAGACACATGGAAGCACTACCTATTGGGGACTCCATTTATCCTACGAACCGACCACCAAAGTCTCAAGTATTTCATGACGCAAACCAAGCTTTCCGACAAACAAATGAGGTGGGCAAATTTTCTTTCGCAATTTAATTTCCATATTGCTCACATAGCTGGTAAGCACAATCAAGTTGCCGATGCACTTTCACGACGACCAAAAGTTAATGCGGTGTCTATAGCTACTCACAATGATCTATCCTCTATGATAGATGAGTATGCTACTGACCCTGAATTTAGAGACATAATGTCAGCCCTTGCTTTGGGGAAGAAAGAGGAACCATTCACCTTGCAGGATGGTTATCTTCTCCACGGCAATAGGCTATGTGTTACCCATTCCCTTCGTGAGAAGGTTATGTATGAATCCCATGCTCCTCCATATGCAGGGCATAGAGGTATTCAACCTACTCTCCGAGGAGTAGAGACGTATTTCTATTGGCCTACCATGAAAGTGGACATACAAGAGTATGTTTCAAAATTTGTAGTATGCCAAAAGACCAAGTATGATAGAGGGAAGCAACCTAGATTACTCCAGCCATTGCCTATTCCAAATTCACCATGGGAGAGTATATCCATGGATTTCATCTTTGGATTACCCAAGTCTATCCATGGGAATACAGGAATATGGACAATAGTCGACAGGTTTAGCAAGCAAGCACATTTTATTCCTGTCAAAAAGACTATTAAGGCACATCAAATGGCAACTCTCTTCATATCTCAGATTTTCAAACACCATGGATTACCCACATCCATCGTGTCAGATAGAGATCCTAGAATGACCAGTAATTTCTGGAAAGGTCTCTTTGAAAATCTAGGAACAAGATTGAATTTCTCTTCGGCCTATCACCCACAAACGGATGGCCAAAGTGAGATAGCCAATCTTACGATACTCGATCTACTCAAGACTTATGTTACCGAAGTAGATCAACGCTCACAATGGGAAAAGTATTTACCGCTAGTAGAGTATGCCTACAATAATACTGTACATACTTCTACGGGCAAAGCACCTTTCGAGATCATAGAAGGAAGACCTAAAAGTCCCTTGCTACTGAAAGTACATGGGAAGATCTTCGCCGCCGATGAGTATAGCCGTGACCTACAAGAATCTTTTCAAAAGATTAGGGAGGCTATAGCCATCTCTCAACAAAGGCAAAAAGCTGCTGCTGATAAGCACAGAAGAGCCTTAATGTTCAAAGAAAATGATTGGGTCTTACTCAAGTTTCCTAAGGCTCGATTAAGGCAAACGACGGGCAAAAATCCTACGGGCCATCAAAAGTATTATGCTAAACTAGCAAAAAGATACTATGGTCCTTTCCAAATCTTGAAGCCTATCAATGAGACGGCTTATCAACTCAAGTTGCCCAACCATTGGCTTATACACAATGCCTTTCATGTAAGCTTACTTAAGCCCTACAAAGGAGAGCCACCAATTGAACCAATTATTGAAGACCCTCCCGAAGTTGAAGACCAAGAAGAGGTGCTACAACTCGAAGCTATCCTTCGGCATGAAGACAAGGTACTACGACATGGTAAGATTATCCGACGGTATCTTATTAAGTTCAAAAATTATCCTTTTGAAGATGCTAAATGGATGCAAGGAGTACAACTTAAGGATAGTATGAACCTTGTCAATGCTTACAATGCTACATTAGAGTAAGCAAATGTACAAATTTCTTTTAAATAACTCATGTTTTTGTCTTATATGACTAGTCCTCTTTTTAATTGTGCACAAATTTAACTAGTATGCATGCTTAGAATCATGTTTGTGATGACGACGTCTCTCAAACACCAAGTAGAATTTGTCACTCTACTTTGGGAGAATGAAATGGACTAAAGAGCAGACATGCTTGCGGCAGCTATGTCTCCCAAGCACCAAATGGATTAGTCATCCATCTTGGAAAGATGTCGTAGGGTAAAAAGGGATCCTTTACCCGCTAAGTACGATTGACTAATGACTAAGACTTTATCTCTTCTACCTCATAGTCGAGGACGACTATGATTTCAAGAGAGAGGTAATGTCATAAAATCTAATATCTAACTAACCCAAATGATTTTCTCATATTAAATTGATCACTTAATGTGGGAGAATAAACGGGAACAAGTGTTAAGATATAGGTATGTGCTTTGAGATCTATCTCAACACGGGGCCAATGTAAAGGGGCCCAAAAGGGAGATGGTCTATCAAAGAGCAAGGCTAACCAATGGAGCATAAGACCTTAGGGTTAGCTTCATTGAAGACCTCCAATAAATGTGTGTAAAAGTCCTTTTGACCTTAAGCAAGCTAGGGCTGAGCTTGAGGTGGGAACCCGGCCCAAGCTCGAGGTGCTTGTCCTGCTTGAGGTGCTTGTCATGCTTGAGGTGTTTTTCATGCTTGAGGTGCTTGATTAAGATGCTTGAGGTGCTTGACTGGCTCCATGCTTGAGGTGCTTGACTTGCTGCATGATTAAGGTACTTGAGGTGCCTTGAGAAGCTTGCATGAGATGCTTGTGGGAACACCCCCTAGTTCAAGTGCTTTGTCATGCTTAATGAGTAAGGTGCTTGATCACCTAAAGTCCAAATCATTCCTACAAGAGGGGGGGCGAGCCCTTTTCCTAGGAGCTAGAGAGAGAACACCCACTCACACACACAAGGGAAGCCCCAACTTGAAGAGGCAGCAAGGACACATGTCAGGCCCCTACCCATGTTACCTTCATGTGTTGCTTGAAGCCTATTGGCTAAGCTTAAAAGGGGTCCAATGATAAATTACATGAATTATCTAATTGTTTTAGCATTTATCAAGTCCTCTCTCTCTCAAAGGGGAAAGGGGGACACTTGTCCCAAGGCTACCCATGTTGCTTGTAATGGCTCCTGCTTGTGATTGGCTAGGCCTGGAGGGGTCCAATGAGCTTCAGGCATGAGCTACAAGGGGGGGTCGACCCAAGCAAGCTAGGGGGGTGCCTAGGGGGTATACTCACCCACACACACTCACAATCACTCTCATTGTGTGCTATGCAAAGTGCAAGAGCTCCCTCTCCAAGCAAGTAGAGGTTGAGAGCCTACACCAACACTCTTGGCTATGGAGTGCAAATCCAACCAAGAGCCATGCTTCAATGCTTAAGCTTGCCATCTCCTTCTTCTTCATTACTATGCTATTATGTATGCTAGCAACAAGAGTATGATAAGTGAGGAACTAATTCTTTCTCCTACGAAATGTTTCTTCTTCCTCTTCCCTACCCTCATTCCCTGCTAGCTCTCTCCACCTTCGAAGGTGTTTGAGGTCTTGGGACTGAGGCTTGGGATAGTTAAAGCTTTCTTCAAGTTTATGTTATGTTTGTGGTGCATGAAGCCTTCCATCTTCATGGCATCACCTAGGTCACAAGGAACACAAAGACTGTATTGTAACAAGTCTCTCTTTATGGGAGAAATCATAATACAAATGCCTATTGGAGGGGGGACCGGCTCCACATAAATCCGGTCCTCAATTGTTGTCATGTTCTCTAAACTCTCTCTCTTGCAAAAGTATTGTCTATGCCAAGTTAACTAATTGCTATGATTATGTTGCTATCTTCAATTATGTCTACCCGCTATGCTCACAAAATCATTTCTTGAAAGTACTCTCATTAAATTCCGCTATTCTCAAATTGAATAGGCAAATTCCATTAGAGAGAGAGAGAGAGAGAGAGAGAGAGAGAGAGAGAGAGAGAGAGAGAGAGAACACACACACACACACACATGCATAAACAAAGAATATACACACACACATTGTGAGATAGAGAGAGAGAGAGAGAGAGAAAAAAAAACCCAAAGAGAGAGAGAGAGAGAGAGAGAGAGAGAGAGAGAGAGAGGAGAAAACAAAGAGAAAGAGAAAGAGGGAGAGAGAGAAAAAAAAACCCAAAGAGAGAGATTGAGAGAAAGAGAAGACGAAAAGAGAGAGGTAAGGGGAGAAAACAAAGAGAGAGAGAGAGAGAGAGAGAGAGAGAGAGAGAGAGAGAGAGAGAGATAGAAAAAAAAGTAGAGAAAATATAAAATGAGATGTTGTATTAAGATATAGAGTTAGGTTAGATTTAAAATTAGGTTAGATTAAAATTTAGAGTAAGGTTAGATTTAAAATTAAGTTAGAAGCCTGCAAGCGTCGCTATATGCATCGCTATGTGCGTCACTACAGAGCGATGCATATAGCGATGCTAATAGCGACGCAGATAGCAACATTCCCGTAGCGACGCTTTTAGCGACTTCGGAGAGTATAAAAACCCAATGTATTTTCGTCGCTAAAAACGTCACAAGTGCACACAACCTCTTGTCGTGTTCGTTACTTTGATCAATTGGATAACGATACATGAATGTACCATTATCTAGGGGGGGCTAATGATAGCCCTTTTTTGGCTATCCAAAATTGCCATAGTAAGCTACCTCACCCTATCAAAATCACTCGAAAACTGTCGTTATCCTCACCCTTTCACTGTACATATGCATGTGTGAGTTAGGAAACTTTTTCCATATCTCTTTAAAACCCTCGATTAGCTAGTCATCAGGCTAGTTGAGCCAACAAAAATAAATAAAATTTTAAAAAAAGTATATTATGGTCTCTTTGTGTGTAAATATTTCATTGTATAAAGGACCTAAATATAGGGATTTTTTATAATTATTTGGTATTTTATTTAAATATTTATGCCTAGGTGTGTGTTTTATTAAACCTATGTACGCCTTCTTTTATCCTCTTGCACCATAAGTATATTTTTTTGCCAATGTGTACATACTCTAACCTCATATTTTTCTTTTATACAAATCACCCCTACATTTTCATCCTCACCTTTGTGAAAACAAAAAATTGATTTCTACTTCCTTAGTCACATTTATTATATTATTTTCATTTACTTACATACCTTTTCCTCTTTACCCAAAATAATACAAAAGAGAGACCATATCATATGATTCCAATATCTTTTTCATATTTTTTTAATTACATACTCATTATTCTAACACCATGTTCTCATAGAGCTAAAATCCGTGAATAGTCCATACATTAGTCCCACCATGTATATATTTCTTTATTCACCAATAATCCTCCTCCATGCGTGTGTAAAGGTAACTTGGATGCTTTTTATCATGATATGACAAAGGAGAGGTTCACTCTCGGATGCATTGTGCAAATTTAACAAAGGAGGGGGCCACTAAAAAACTTTGCAAGCATAAAAAATAGGCTTTTTGGTTAGATTTTTGGCACCTATCTTCTCTCGGAATTTGAAGAAGTGCCCAAAAGACAAAATGTAGACCATGAGCTATATAATCACCTCAAGTTTTTGTATAATTTTTGAAGCTATCATCGGTGAGATATGAATTTTTTAGTGGACCCCTGTATGCCCACTTTTCTCACAAAGTAACCCATAGTCTTCTCTCAACTCCTTTCCTACTTCCACCAACACGCACACTCATTCTTCTCCATCCCTCACTCAAACCTACAACTTTCATGGCTTCTTTCATTATCTTCACCATTTCCATCTCTACACACGTATAGCTCAATTTCTCTCTCTAGAATCAAACTCATATTACCATAACCTCTTTATCCTTTCACAAAAAGAGAAAAAATCAAAAAATAACAAAGCTCAAGCTCTGCAAAAGGAGGAGTTTGATCATGGAAAATTCAACTTTTCCATGGTCAGAAGAACTACATCAACAGAGTTCTACAACCGGTTCATTCACTAAAGGAGATATGTGGAAAATTCCCTTTCGATCTTGTGGTTTCCATCAAATTGTGTATATTCTTATCCTTCTCTTACTTTTGTCATTGTATAAATCAAGTAATGCACCTTGAGTGCATATGCTATGTAATTTTACTCCATTCTACTAACTACAAACTATGAATTCTAACCAAACATACTAACACAAAAATAGCCATTGACCTAACCATAAAATACACCTCACCTCAAGCCTACATGTGCATAGTAACTCTCTCTCTCTCTCTCTCTCTCTCTCTCTCTCTCTCTCTCTCCCCTTCCTTAAAATTCTACTTTTACCTTATCTACCATCAATAATGCTCTCTTTTGAGCCCACATACATGACTCAAGCAGACAAAGAAGGCCCGCAATGTTTTGATATTCAGAAAAAATCATAATCTTGATTTGTTAGCTTATAAATTAGGATTTTCAATAATCGTAATGAGAGGTCTCCAACCTATAAATAGGCCCCTCTCCTTCTTGCAAAAAGCCTCTAAGATCTCACATAGCACCCAATACTCTATGCATGAGGAGAGACTTAGGCGGACCAACCGCTTTGTGAGCTTCACTTTTGGTGTGAGAGGATGTCAAACACTCTCCCTCAAACCCCCACAAAGTGCTTGAGCTGCATATACTCAAGAATACTTCTCCAAATGCAATTATGAACACAATGGTATGTCTATTATCAATATCAATATGTAGAGCAAAAGATAGTACAAATGTGTGAATTTTTTATTTATTATTATCCTCAAATTTTTATCAATGTTTACAAAAATATAGAGGAGAGACCTATCCGTAGCTCAGAATTCAACTCTGAATCTTGCCGAAACTTTTCTTCATGTATGCATCAAAACGGTGTTGCTTGTCATCGTAGTCTCGAAGAATACTCTCCTTTGCTCAAATTTCGTTCATAGATTTTTTCTTTCTCTCCCCTTCTCGATTGTGCAGGGTGGCCCATAAAGTGCGCCCCCCACTCTCACCCTCTCTCATTCCAGCTCAGTCTCCCGCATGGCATGCAAAACAGTTGTTCCCTACACTCGCGGCCTTGGTGAATTCTCTCTTCTACTCCTGGCCCTGGTGAAACCCCTATATTCGCCCTTTCTTGGCCAAAACAAAGAGCTCCTCACTCTCCTCCTCCTCGCGTAGTTCTCTCTTTCTATCTCAATCCTCGTAATCTCGCCCAGTCTTCATCCCCTCCCGACAGCCCTGATGACTTCTTTCTCTCCCTAGAATGCTTCGTTCAGGCAGTGCTACCATCCTCACCATATGTTGTCATACTGCTCGCCTCTCCATAGGCTCTCGGCATCATCAAACCTTGCATGGCCTGCATACCGCAGCCCTTGCTCCTGAAACTAATGCCCCCTCCTGCATACCGCAGCTTGCAAAACCCATGGCTCCCTCCTACTGGCCCGACACCCAAACGTCGGCGCCCTCTCTCCAGCTCAAGTGCTCGCATGGCCCTTCATGGAGACCCTCTCACGCTCTCTCTACTTAGCACTCCCTCTTAGCATGGTAAAGCTCTCTCACGCTCCACTTGGGCTTGCCATCAAATGATCGGCCCTCTCGCTCGGTCGTGCATGATGTGCATAGTCGCAATCTCACAATCAACCAACACCCCCTCGTAAAATTTGAACCATGCAAAAAAAATGATAATTAAGATTGTTAATTCAATTTAGAAGGGAAAAAAAAAGTCCAAGTGTGTGTTCACACCCCCTTATTCACTCATCCTCGGCCTGCAAAACAACGGCTACTGCTTCCAATCGGCACTCTCTAGCCCGCCACCCTCGTCACTATAGGGCACGGCTCTGGGTCAGAGGGGATTTAGGGCCCAAATTTGGGGGCGCGAGGCGGCTTTAATCTCAGTTGTTGGATCACGCAGTGAACTAGGGCTGAACTAGGGGTGAGTGAACTGGGGGTGAACTAACGGTGAACTACGGGCGGGTAAGCTAGGGGTGGATGAACTAAGGGTGAACTAGGGGCGCCTAAACTAGGGTATGATCATGTGCCATGCCAACATGGATAGCAACGCGCACTAGCATGGTGGTAGAACATTCGTGTGGCAACGAAGACGTCCCAGGTTCGACCCACACCCCACGAGGCGAGTGAACTAGGGGTGAACTAGGAGTGAACTCGGGGCGCCATTTTTTCCCCGAGTCACCCCTAGTTCACCTCGAGTTCACCTCGAGTTCACCCCCAGTTCACTGCGTGATCCGACGATCGAGATCAAAGCCGCCTCGCGTCCCCAAATCTGGGCCCTAGATCCCCCTTGGCTAGAGCCGTGCGATATAGTGACGAGGGCCCGCCACCCCATCTTTAGCTCGTTAAAAAAACCTTAAAACACCCTTTTTTTCCATTTCACAAAGCCTCCTCATGGTCTCGTTCACACCCTCCCAACTCCGGTTTTGCACAAGCAACTTCACGGCCTCTTTCCCGAGGATCATTTCCTTCTCTTGCTCATATAGATGACTCCCTATATATATATATATATATATATATATATATATATATATATATATATATATATATATATATATATATATATATATATATGATGTCACTTCATGCGAGCTCTCGCCAAACCAAATATGCATGTGGGCATACTAAAAAACAATTTCTAAGTGATTAGATCACCCAATCGCATCTGCTAATGATCAATATTCATTTCCTTTGTGATTTAAACTACAACAAGTTGAATGCAAGCTTGGTCTCTAGCAATTTGTCTTTTGCTTTTCTTCTTTGTCTATCTGCAAAACAACTCCAATTGGCTAATCAAGTGCAAATATCACTAACAAATAGTAACAAATGAGCTCTTTTCAAGTGCATTGCTCATGTAGTCATGCTCTTGCTCAGTCCAAAAAAAACTCCAACATGTATGCCCACTGAAGACTGGTAAAGCTCCAATGTAAGGTATACAGTGCCCCCTTGGAGTTTGAGGTTAAACGGATCAATATTTTGCATTGTGGTGCAAAATGTCGCTTTGCAGTAAGAATGTGGTCATTTTGCCGCCCGTCGATGATTGGGCCTCAAATGCACCCTTAAATCTCCAAAGTTCTCTAACATGATAGTCCCAGTAGATATGTGAAATTTGATCCAGATTTGGGTTCTGTATCTTCGGCATGCCGAAGATACTAGGTAAGTTTTTCTAAAACATTTTGCATCTTTGACTCTAGAAATGTGTTGCCCTACTATGAAGAGCCCCTGGTCCACTTCTAGTGTAATGTGGAGGTTTGGTGTGGTCAGTGTTAGTGGTTTCGTACCGAAAGGAGTAGAGCATTTTGCATGCTGGCATGCCTACCTTAGTTGCTCTCCTACCATACACAAAGTACAACCTTTGGTACCACTATACCCTTACATGCCTAGGTAGGCAAGAGCTTTTGATGGGTGTATAGTCTACATGGAGAGACCACATAGAGTGCCATATTTTCATAGATTTGTTTGACGATGGAGGCTTCTACACTTTGGGCTGTGACCACCATTCCCACCTTTACTGCCTCATCCACAACATGTGCTTGCATTTAGATTTCCTGATGTGCCATTGATAGATCCAATTTCCCTTTACCACCAGTGGGAATGGACAGTCCTTTCCATCTCAAGGTCATACAATAAACATCATTACTCGATGCCCACTTAGGGTGAGTGAAAAGGCAGATAGGTAGAAGTGTTTCTAGGGGATGGTGTACCAAAGGATAATTCATTAGAGATGGCAAAGTATGTGGGTACAATGGGGCCAATGGTTACATAGCAGGGGAGGTGAGACAAGAGTGCTTTCGATAGTGAGACATCCTCTTAGAGTAGTCCAAAGAGAGAGAGCATTGAGGTACACTTTGGAGACCCAACACTTGTTGCAGATTTCTAGGTAGTAGAGGATGGTACTCGCTCAAAGATTACCTTGCAAGTACATGCAGATTTGTGGATATGGGAGATGGGAAGATAGGCCCATCACACGCTAGCCAAAGGAGATGGTGCTCATTTAATTACAACACGAGAGAGCTCGAGAAAAGGTTGGTGGGGAGTCTTCAAATGTGCAATTAAGACCGGTGTTGAGCTAACTGCAGTGCATGGCACTCAACACACCATAACACAGAGAGTAGTGGAGCCCCCCCCACTAGGGTATAGAGCCAACACCATACATAAAGCATGTAGCTTTAGAATTTTTATTTATAATGATTTTCTTTTGTATATTTTAGTGTTTGTTGCAGTTTATTTATAATTTTAGTCGCCGTGTTATAGCTTACGTAGTCTACTTATACCACATGTTTGATGATATGTCTTTATGATTGTAGTCGCCATGTTCTAGTTTATGAAATCCACTTGTACCACACCTTTTGTACGATGTATCTTTATGATTGTGTGCTTATAGATGATAGTTTATGGAGATCACTTGTACTAAACATTATGGTTGATATATGTTGATGATGATGTACTTATATTCAATGGATTACTGTGTATTCATTTTTCACTTACATGGTAAATATTGAAGATGAAATGTATAGTTTAATGAATGGATACATTGACTATAATCAAATGAAGATAGCATTTAAGGATGAACTAGGAAGAATAATACCTTTATCTAAAAGTTCACTCATTTGTGTTTGGATTTCATACTGGTGTAGAGGACTATTTCTATATGGTGCTCTCTATGGGGGTTGTGATCTGAGAAATATCTCAGTTTTGTGGTCTAATTCGCCTTGCAAGGGTGGGACAAAGGGGGGTAGTCATCAAAAAAACAATCAACATATTGTGAAATGAAGTCAATTTATGTATGTGTGGAAGGTGGTTGCTTGTTCTCAAATTCAATGACAAATACCATATATGCTCTGTCATCTTTATAGAGTGTATGCTTTGATTGTGTGTGTGATATGAGAGGGAACATGGTAAGAGATGTGTCAGCGGAGAGAATATTTTGGATTTTGAAAGTAAAACGCATTGTATGTGTGTGATAATCATTATGGGGGCTATGTTGGTGATGAGAATTCATGCCCAAAATAATATCAGTGGATTGTAAAGGTGTGATTAAGAAATCACTCTTTTCTCTATAATTACCTATAGTAATTTCAAGTGATTCTATTTCATATGTTCCATAGTACATAGTTTCCTTGAAAAACACATTTCACTTTATATGCAAATGGTGTGGTGGTTAAACTTAGTTTTGGTACCAATTTTTCAAAATTAAAATCGTGTGAGCTACCATCATCATACAAAATAGAGACAATGGAGCTTTGAATTTGGTCTTTTTGATGAAGAAAAGCATGAATCAAAATTTGCTTATTTGGTTCTTTGTTTTCTTGTGCATTGTTAGCATGTAAACGAGAAGGAAAATAAATGACTCTATAGCATTGCATGAGCCACACCGTCGGAAGGAAGAACTATTGCACGATCGAAAACACACGAGGTAAACACGTGTAGAGATTTATGAAAAACCTCCAATCATGGAACACACTCAAAATCAGGAGAAACAAATGACATCATGACAAATCTCGTCTCATGGAGATGTCCGTAGAGTATCCATAGACAAAAAACCGAGAAGAAATAAAGAAGTTATGGCCGCGCGAACATGGAGGTGTTCTTTTTCTTGCTAAAAAATGAGCTCTTTGGAAGTTGTTGTGCACGTGTTGCAGCTATTAAAATGGGGGCTTTCTTATCTTTTATCCCCAAGATTTCTCTCTTTCTTCTTAGCCAACAAGGCTCTCTCTCAAGGCACCTTTTAATTGGTTCAATTTTGGCCTTTTTGGGTGAAAAATGAGCTATCGATAGTCACCTTTTGACCAAAACAGCGAGTCATAAAAAAGTAGCACGAGTCGCGAGTTTTCATTCGCAAGGGTGCATCCAAAATTTCACAACAACATTAAAAAGAGCACTTTCTAAGTAGAAAAAATGCATTACAGAAAAGAGTTTTTTTTCTTTTAATAAAAAGCTAGTTTGTCATACTACTATATTACAGCTCTACCTCATGGATTCTTGAGCTTTAAAAAAAGATAACTATTTTAATAAAAAGACAACATAGGCACAGCCTACAATTCTCTAGTTTCTAAAATTGGCCATAAAAACAAAATTTTTGATCTTAATGTAGTCCTTAACCAACATTGTCACTCTACATATCAAATTTCATAGACATGGTGCTTTCATAACTACATAAGCAATAGATATACAAAGAAAATTCAAGATAAATGTGAAATGATATTGGGCTTGCATGCATGGATTTTCTCCAAGCAAGCTCAAAAAAGCTTTATTCTTACAATGAAACTCCATCACATGCCATATAAACTTGAAAACATTGAGAATTTAAGCGAATAACAAAAAGCACAAATCAAATTAAGTATCTTCACATCAAAATGTCAAGTTTTCTAACATAAACATAGTTCGATGAGTTTAAAGTCATAAAAACTATGCTTGAATGGGAAGATCTTCTTCCTCCTCTTTCCTTGTCTCCTCTCCCATTGAAGTTATTTGAAGAGGAGTGTCACTAGCTTGCTCCTCAACCTCTACATTATCTGGTTCAATATCCACAAGATCAACTATCTCCCCAACTTTCTCACTACCAATTCGAGGTTATGGCTCTCCAGATGCATCAAAGAAGCGATGATCATATGCCATGATTTTCATTCCCACCTCTTGGAACTCATCTGACAACTCCTTAAGAGCTGTGACTCGTTGCTCAATAAATTTAACTTGAGTGGATCACATTCCACAGCAACCACATTTCGGCCTCTCTTTAATGCACTAACAGTTGTAATGCCTGTCCCCGCAAAGAGGTCCATTACCCATTCTCCTCTCAATGAGAGTAAATCAATCAAACCCATCATCAAAAGTTGAGGCTTTTGATATGGATTTATGACTCCTTGTACATCTGCACTTGTATGTTTGAACTTTTTGCAGACTCCTGGTCGTTCAAAAACATTTGTGCGATTTGGTTTCACTGCAAAATTATATGATCCTTTACTCTGCACACCTAGAGATGAGTAAAATCCAATGGTACCAAACTCACAAGCCCAAGAAAGGCGATCAAGCTTATATCCATGAATGTTTGGCTTTATCTTGCAGAAAAATAGCTTAGCTGTAAGAAGAAAGCAAAAAATAACACCTTACTGCTAGTATAAAACCTCAAAGGTTTCACTTACCATGTTAGCATTTGACATGCCATGTTTGAGTCACGAAAAGCTTTTTGCGCTGCAGTAATTTGATAATGGGCATGAAACAATACTAGTGACCAAGAGTCACAAGTAGTTATTTTTCCAAAAGCCTCTATAACTTTTTTATAGGCAAATACTCCATACTTTACATCATCATTGATAGAGTTTGGGGCAGTAAAACCATAAGGAGCATCCGCAATGGCTAGTGTATAAGACCGTGAGGTAACAAATGTGTTCATTTCTTCACCCCTGCCTTCATGAACACACCAATGAGATGGAGACTCACCTACATTATCCGGAATATAAAGTGAGAGACCAGGAGTGATTCCAAAGCTTTGGGTTTGTTGTCTCCTTCGCCTCTCAAGACGACACCGTGACAAGAACTGTTCAAAGTCGAGAGGAATCTGCTTGATGGCAACCCGTGGATCTTTGTTCTAGAACACAACAAAGATATAAGAGAAAAGGAAAAGACTTAATTAAAACAAGATAAGTTTGAAGTCTAACTAGAGTTGATTTTATAATTTGTAAGTGGATTCTAGAATCCTCAAAGAATAATCTTTAAAACCCATGAAATAAATCACAAATTAAATAATCCATGGGATTCTAGAATCCAACCACATGCAAAAATAAAAATACTTGAACTTTGGATTTCAGAATCCAAATGGTTTTCTTGGGATTCTAGAATCCAAATCCAAAACCAGCAAATGGGATATTGATTTAAGATTTTAAAAACTAAAGGGTCACCTTAGGATTCTGGAATCCAAAGCCACATAAATGTAATGTAAGAAGGCTATCACAAGATTTCAAAATAATCAAAAGCAATACTAGAAGATATTCAAAATCATTTTTGGCCAAATACCAAGGTATTTTAGACATATTTTAAATAACAAGAAATTATAACCAAGGGGAACAACTCACTGTGTTAGAAAATAGCAACATGTACTTCTCCAACACATGGGGTTTGCTTGAGCCTGGATGGTACTGCACCACCTCGTCCGAATTAGAGCAATTCAAATTTTCTATCTTTATTCTTTGCATGTGCAACATGGTCTTTTGTCTGATGATAAACAAAGAGAAATATTATTCATGATAGAAAGAAAAACATCAATGAATATTTCATATTAATATAATTACAAACCTTTCAAATTCTTCTCCCATTTGCTCTAGAGAGATGCTTCCACCCTTCATACGTGAGAGTATAGCAATAATCAATGATTTTTCACGTATTCCTTGTAATTGTCTCCATGGTGTTATTTTCATATCTTTGGGGATGGGCTTTGGTGAATCCTCTTTTGAGACACCTTTTCCTTTGAAAGATGCATGTGACTTGCTTAGCTTTTGACTGTTTAGCTTTCCCTGCTCATGTAGCTTGAAGATCTCCTCTTGTAAGTCCCAAACTTCTCCATCAAGTTGAAAATAGTTGTCATATTATTTAGTATTAGGCTTTTGACTTGCTCCACGACCACCTTTCTTTTTCACTTCAAGGCCACACTTTTCACAACGTGCTACTCAAAAATTGTCATCGACTTTTCCACCACGCTTTATGGTATCAACCCACTCATTATGAAAGAATATTATTTTTTGAATGAAAGACATCTCCAAACAAAAGTCTGAGTCAATGTTATGGTCAAGTGCAAGAACCTTTGCCTCCTCATCTGTTAAGCCAGCAAACACCCAGCACATGGCCATTTTGTATGTGTCCACATGCTCATACTCTGCAGCAAGCTCTTGCTTCGCAATCAAAGAGTGAGTGCCCCCAAGAACCCAATATGTATAGGACTCAGCATTGGCCTTTACCCAATAATTTTTTGTAGGACACTGTTGTCTATCCACCAAAACAAGCAAAGGTAACACAATGGCATTTGGCTTGTTTTTAATTTGTCTTGCACGAACATCTATGGGTCGTTTTCCTGTGGAAGAATCCACAGGTGGACGTTCAATTACACTTATGGGCATAAATATGGACAAAGGATCTACCATGTTATTTTGTTTAACCCTTTCTCTCAAAACATTTAAAGAGCTTGAACCTCTTGTATCAGGTGAAGAGACACCAGGACCAGATGGAACAATCTCTGATTCAGGAAGAAACTTAAACTCTTTTGGTTTACCTGACTTTTTGCTTTGTTTATATCTTGTAGCAAGGGTTTGCATCATTGTTGAGGGGGGCATGTCCCTTTGAACCTCTTCATCACTAGAAGAGCTTGAATCTTCTTTCTCCTCTCCTCTTCTTCTATGTAGTCGCTTGAAGATGTCTTCTCTAAGCCAAAAAAGCTCTCCATCACTTCAATATAGGCTCTCCCAAATGTCTACAACCATAAACAATGAAGTTCCTTGAATATTTCAAGCTAAAACACAAAAGATAAAAAAGAAACAATAAAAATTTAATTCTTACCAAGCCTCGTGTTTGCATGGCATCAATCATCAAGTCTCTTGTGCTTACAGAATTCACTTTAGTGATCTCAAAGTCTTTCAATAGAATAAGAACAGCAAGGAGACTTGAGTCACTACACTGAACAAGAAAATAGATCCTGTTTTTTTCTTTCTGCTCTTGTACTTTATCGATGCGCCTAGCAAGATTAAACTTATTGACATCACTTGAAGGTCCTTTATGTTTCGTAACAATTAAAAAAGGCAGTTGTTGAATCAATCAAGTGCTTTTGATCCCCATGACACCCAATGCATGTTCGAATTAGGGTTGTAGAGAAACACACACAGCTTGGAGAAGACGAAGGAATCTCAAGGCACACACTGGAGAGTGTATTACTTAGTGTGCAATGGAAAGATAGATAGCCCTAGAGTGATGGGCGTATATACAATGCTCGGGGGAAAAAACCTCCTAAAGAGGGAAAAAATGCCCCGGCGGTCCTAGTGTGTTCACACACATCACTACCACATGTATATGGTAACAAATCCCCCCTGGAGTGATGCGGTGAACAAGAGATGGCACATGAGTAAAGGGAAGTGCCATGCCCTAAGGACATGATCAGTCCACAAAGGGGAGTAAGCCCAAAGCTTTGCGGAAAGCTTCAAGCTTCTCACGAGACAATGCCTTTGTGAAAAGATCTGCAAGGTTGTCCTGTGTTGGCACATAAGCCAAGCTGATCTCTCCTGCTTAGAGCCTCTCCGTGACATAGTGGTAATGCACCTCAATGTGATTTGTGCGATCATGAAAAACTGGGTTCCTCGCAACTGCCAATGTGCTCTGACTGTCAATGTAGATAGTGTTGGCAGTGTCCTTTCCAACACCCAAATCAGCCATAAGGCGTCTGAGCCATACACACTCAACCGTAGCTGTGAAGACTTCCCTGTACTCAGCCTCACAACTCAAAGTGGCCACAGTAGGTTGCTTCTTGCTCAACCATGATATACATGAACTGCCAAGCATGAAACAAAAACCACTTGTGGACACTCTCGTGTCAAAACAACCAGCCCAATTTGAGTCCAAAAAAGCATGTAAGTCTCGCGGCAATGATCCCCCATTGGGATAAAACAAGCAAAGATGTAAAGTGCCACTAAGGTAGCGGAAAATCCTCTTGACAGCCTGCCAATGCTTAGACCTTGGGCTATGCATAGATCTGCTGACCTGTGAGATTGCAAACTGAATATCCGACCTCGTGTTGCATACATAAATGAGGCAGCCAGCAATAGTTTGATAAAGAGTGACATCAGCAAGATCACCAGCATCATGTAGACTCAACTTCAAACCTGTTTCCATGGGAGTGGCAATAGGTATGCAATCCTCAAGTCCAAACTTACATAGCAATGTCTCTATGTAACTTTTCTGACACAAGGCAATACCACCATCACACTGCTTAAACTGTATACCCAAGTAATGATGCAACAGCCCCAAATCTTTCATCTTGAAAGTAGCATTCAAATCAGCCTTAAATTCAGAAATATGTCTCTCATTTGGTCCAGTGATCAGCAAATCATCAACATAAAGAACCACAATGAGAAGTACATCACCGTCACGCTTTACATACAATGTGCTTTCTGTTGGACTGTTACGAAAGACTTGTTTAACCAAATGAGTGTCAGCTTTCTCATACCAAGCACGAGGAGATTGCTTCAACCCATACAAAGCCTTGTTACATTTCCTCTTGTCCTTTTATGACAAAACCGCGAGGCTGTGTTACAAAAACTTCCTCAAATATGTCACCATTCAAGAAAGCAGTAACAATGTCTGATGGATGTACATGCCAACCAAAATGAGCTGCCAATGCACATAGAAAACGCAAAGTAGTCATACGACAAGTGGGAGCAAAAGTCTCTTCATAATCTATGCCTTTTTGCTGTGCATAACCCTTTGCAACAAGTCGAGCCTTATGGCGATCAATCTCACCATCCGGCTTGCATTTCAACTTGTAAACCCACTTCGTACCAATGGCCTTTTTGCCAGGAGGCAAATCACATAAAGTCCATGTGTCATTTTCTATGAGTGCATCATATTTTGATTGCATGGCAGCCATCCAATTTTCTGAATTCTGTGCTTCATCAAAAGACAGAGGCCCCTCAACATCATGTAAGATAGACACAGCCAAAGCATAACAATCTGATACATAAGATGCATGGCGAGAGCCTAAACAAGTACGACTAGACAAAGGTGCATCCAATTTACTGTCACGCAAAGTGTGCACCAACCATTTTGGCATACCTCTAGCTTGCTCATTTTCAGCCCTTTCCTCATCAAGTACATCATGTACATCTGCATCAGTAATAGGCTGATCTAGAAACTTTTCAGAAACCCCCATAGGCTGTACATTTGCCTCATTGGAACTTACATTCGTATTTCCACCACTGAAAAGAGGCAACAAAGTGTCATAAATGTCCTATGAGCTTACATTACTGTCTCTAGTACATGACAGCAAGGGCTGAACACAATCTTCCACAAACACTACATCCCGAGAAACCAGAATACGTTTTTTTTGTGGATGATACAACCTGTAACCTTTGCTTTCAGCACTATAACCAACAAAAATACATTTGACAGCCTTATCATCCAATTTTCTGCGTTGCACTTGTGGCACCAAAGCATATGCCAAACAGCCAAAAACACGCATGTGCTCAATAGAAGGCTTTCTATCATGCCATGCTTCATATGGAGTAATAGACTACAAAGCTTTCGTAGGACACCTGTTAAGTACATAAGTGGCACACGATGGCCTCAAGCCAAAAAGAATGCGGCAAAGCTTGACTTTTGACCATACATCATGCCATTTCCGTGAGTGACCTGTTTTTCCTCTCAGCAACACCATTTTGCTGAGGTGTATAAGGCAATGTACATTGGTTTTTTATCCCTCGACTAGCCAGAAATGCATTAAATTCATGAGACATATACTCCCCCCCTCGATCAGAACGGAGGGTGCCCATAGTACATTTCGAGACATTTTCAACCATAGCCAGAAATTGTTTGAAGCACATAAAAACTTCGGACTTCTCTTTAAGCGGAAATACCCATGCATGCCTGGAGTAATCATCAATGAAAGTCACGAAGTACAGGTAATTGCCCAAGGAGGGAGTTTGCATGGGCCCACAAACATCACTATGCACAAGCTGCAACCTGCATGTGGCCTGAACTGAACCATCCTTTGGAAACTTAAAACGCTGCATCTTACCCAAAATATAGCCTTCACAAACATGTTTGACAGGTGCTTCAAGAGGTGGCAAAGAAGCAACCATATCTGATTTTTGCAAACGTAGCAAACTGGCAAAATTCAGATGACCAAAACGTGCATGCCAAAGTTTTGCATCTGAAATAGCCCTCAAATCTGCAACAGCATTTGAAAAATTTTGTCCACACTTGTCATACAAAGTGAGCTTATACAGCCCACGACACAAAAGGCCAGATGCAACAATTTCATCACCAAAACTGAGATCATGAACTGTACATCTGTCATCCACAAATTTGACTACAATTCCAAGTCTAGCAAGTGCGGATACAGACAAGAGATGCTTCTTGATCGTAGGTACATAAAGTGCATCAACAAGTGTGAAAGAACTGCCATTAGCAGCAGTAAGCACAATCTTTCCAACTCCCTGAACTGGATAAGAGGCATTGTTGGCACAAGTGACAGAATTCATTTGAGGGACAGACTCGAGAGAGGTAAACAATTCACGATGTGAGGTAATGTTCTTTGTAGCACCACTGTCGAAATACCACACACGTGAATCTGCAGCAAAACTGACAAGCATGCATCATGGATAGCAGGATTGTAAGTGCACTCTACACTAAAAGCCCATTTTGCATCAACATCAACATCACAGTCTCCTTTCACAGAAGACTCAACAATGGCTGCATTTTTAGTGGAACCAACATTTGCAGTGGAACCACCTTCTTTCTTCTTAGCCTCTTTGGCCTTCAACTTAGGACACGACTTGATCAAGTGATCATTAGCTTTACAATAATGGCAACGCATCTTCTTTTTGCCCTTATCACCAGACTTTCCAGACGAATTGCTGCCAGCAGAAGCATTAGGAACATAATTTTTTCCACTCGTAGCAGAACCATAAGAAATGGCTGCATTACTGTTACCACCCTTTCTTTGAGAAGCAATAAAATCCTGTTCAACTGCACGCTGCCTAGTCCTATTTTTTCTAGAAAGTGACTCTTGCAACAGCAATGTGCATAATGCATCAAACTTGACAACTTCAGGATTTCCTTGGGTCATCAATATCCAAGTACTAGCAAAAGTCTGGTAGGAATCTGGTAAGGCATCAAGAACAGTCTGCACAAGGGAACTGTCTGAAATGACTTCACTTGCAGAAATAAGTTGCTCATTGATATCCTTAACATTAGCAAGGAAAGTGTCCATATCATCTTCGTCATGCATAATCTTCGACTCCAGCTCTTTACGCAACAAAGAAATTTTAGCCTCATTGCGGCTTGCATAAAGACCTGCTAGAATATCCCAAGCCTGTTTTGCAGATTTTGCTGAACCGAATGTGAGGAACAATGGTGCGCTTCACAGACAATGCAATCAATGCATGAGCCTGCGCATCCTTTACATCCCAACAAGCTTGTTCTGTGGTAGGAAAAACAACTCTAACAGCAGCAATCCTTGCAGCAAGACCTGCAACATCCTCAACATTGCCTACATCCTCAGAACCAGGACGTACATCAATGCCCTGCACAATGTTCTAGACGCCCTTTGACACAAGAACATGTTGCATCATATAGGCCCAAATAGGGTAGTTGTCCCCATCCAACCTGTCCTCAACAGCAAACATCTTGAACACATCTGTGTTGTTGTTGTCAGCCATGGTAAATGCTGCACCTGATGTGAGAACTGCCCGAAAATAGGAGAAATGGAGCAGGAACAACCTGTGCTATATAGCACAAACCGTAGAAGACTATAAGGCAACTGTTATGCAGAAAACGGCACTGGCAGAAATTCTGCACAAAATGACGAAATAGCCTGTGCAGTACTGCCTGTAGTGGAAATGGAGGCCGAAATGAGCCCAAATCGAAAATCTGAGTAGACCAAGCTCTACGAGCTTGCCTGAAGTACTTGTTGACCTGCAAACGCTCGCCAAAGCTCACTGAAATCGGACAAAGTGAGTAGGCATGTATTGGAGCAACTAGCGACTAAGCCCGAGAGGACGCAACCTGCTCTGATACCAATTGTTGGAATTAGGGTTGCAGAGAAACACACACAACTTGGAGAAGACGAAGGAAGCTCAAGGCACACACTGGAGAGTGTATTAATTAGTGTGCAATGGAAAGATAGATAGCCCTAGAGTGATGGGAGTATATACAATGCTCGGGGGAAAAAACCTCCTAAAGAGGGAAAAAATGCCCCGGTGGTCCTAGTGTGCTCACACACATCACTACCACATGTATATGGTAACAATGCAAAACGCCCAAGCGTGCTCATATTTGGGTTTTGCAGGAACATTACCCCAAATATGTGTTTCTTTTGAGATTTAAAGGGTTACTTCTTTTCCTGAAGGTGTGGGTTCTATACTCTTATCCTTTGGCTCCTTCTGGTGATGCTCTCTAGTGAGCTTAGTCGACGGCTCACGAAGAAATTGTTCTGCAGCGAGAATCTCGTGATGAGAAGAACGAGGAGGACTTCTAAAAAGATGTGTTGCTTGAAGGCATGGGCTTCGTGGTGCAGGAAATTGCTGAGAAGACATTAGTGTACGTGAGTGCCCCCCTGAGCTTGAACCTAGCTGAGGTTGACCGGAAGTTTTCCGCTTTGAAGTCACTTTAAGCCTTTTACTTGCTTGAAATTGTTGTGAGTGAGATGCCATGACCTTCAAAAAAGACACAATCATGACAAAGAAAGATTAGCATATAGGCAAAATAAAGTATAAGAATGCGTTATGATGCCAAGCAATGAAATAAAAGGTGTAGAATCTGGGTTTATAAAGAGCCTCTTTTAGTCATATCAAGAGTGAAATGTAATTTAGAATCCATGAGATGCAACAAGATAAGAGTTTAGGATTGTGGAATCTCCCCACACAGGAAAGTGTTGTGTGCTATCTAGAACTTAGTAGAAAGTAAAAAAAACGATGGTTTGGAACTTCATAGTATCTATGGTAAGGATAAATAAACAAATATTTTTACAAACACGTCTAGACTCAAGTGGATTCTAGAATCCATTTGGAATACCAAAGAAGCACGAAGGGGACATAACAATGGAGCATATTGGTCAATGTTAGAAGAGAAAAAATGACAATAGGACGACGGTGAGTGCATACTGCGCGATTTTGTGGCTGTGGCGTGTGTCGAGGCCGACAGTGTTTTGATGGCATGATGGATCTGACATGTGCATGTTCATTCTGGAAAAAATATTTGAGACAGCATGCCCTCACCGTTGTCCTGTTGTTGTTTTTTCTCCTTTTGCACCACCAAAGCGCTCTCTTTTTCATCATTTGTGCATGGCTTTTACTGAAAAAAACCAATTGCGTACCTTTTTTCCTGTTTGTGGCTCTAAACGCTATTGCTTCTCTTGTCTTGTCACGTTTGCTAGAGGGGTGTGTCTTTGTACGTTCTTTGCCTTAAACGTTGTAGTTTTTAGATTTCAGAATCCTTTTATTTTTGAAAATCGAATTATGGAATCCACAGTCTCTGTAAAAACGGATTCTGAAATCCACAATTTTCGTAAAAACGATTTTTGGAGACCAAAGTCTAGGTAAAAACGGATTCTGGAATCCACAGCCTCTGTAAAAACGGATTCTGGAATCCACAATCTACGTAAAAACGGATTCTAGAATCCAGAATCTCCGTAACAACGGATTCTGGAATCCAGTTTTACAAAAAATTGGATTATAGAATCCACTTCATTCATAAAACCGGATTCTGAAATCCACTTTTGCAAAAAATTGGATTCCAAAGTCCATGGACTTAAATTCTAGAATCCTCTTAGTTGGATTCCAGAATCCAGTTTTTGACGACATTGGCTTTTGGAATCCCTCTTTTTAACAAAATTGGATTCTAAAATCCATGTTTCTAAAAATTTGCAATCATAACACTTAAGATTGCACAAAGTTGGATTCCAGAATCCACTTTGATTGTCAAGTTGCATTTCACATGCAATATTGGCCTTAAAAGTTGGATTCTAGAATACAACTTTATCATAGGCTCCAATTCTAAAAGAAGTTATACTACTCTTGTCTTTCTTGAAAAAAATTGAACCAATAAGACATGTCTTTTTGTACAATTTAGTTTTTTTAACTGAAAATATTCTAAAAGTTTGTTATTTTATGAAAATAAACAATAGGATCCTGGAATCCAAATTTTTGTTCCACTTTAGATTTTAGTCATTATATTGTGCTTCACTTTTTGAAAAAATTACTTATGAAAAAACGCAGTTTGTTTTAGCACTAAAAAATTTTAAGTGACCTAGTTGTTTTTCACATTTTCTACAATTTAACCTAAAAACGTCAATTTCTAAAATTCAGAATTTTAAAAACTTAAAAATACTAAAACCTTTGAATTAATACTCCAAATATTGAATAATCCAAAAATTCTTGCTTACCTTGAAAAAGGAATTGTTAAAAAGAAGCACAATTGCAAGCGAGTGCGATGAGTGCTCTAGAGCTTGGAATACAACTTTTGCATGTGAAAAATGAGACCTCCATCCCCTTTTAAAGCCTCTTATTTTTTAATATAATATACTTTTATTATTTTAAAAAATAAATATTATTAAAAACCCTTTATTAAGTCCCCCTTTAGAGCTATTATCATGCAAGTTGGTTCATTTTATTTGTCACACTCTACCAAATGGAGCTTCTAAGTAGCCCTAGTAATGTAGAACCTTTTTGTCCTTCTATGTCACTAACACCTTCTATAAACACAACTTTTCTTGCTAGTGAGGGAACTCCAATTTCTAAAAGGTGCTCAAGAAGAGTTTCTTTTGATGTGGTGGAAGAAGAACTACAGCATCTTCATGGGAATGAAGCAGTTAAAAACACATACCATGAGCAACGACGAACTCAAGGGGTAAGAGGTCAGAGAAAACAACGACTTCTTTCAAGGCGAGAAGTTCGAGCAACATCTAGAGAGTTTTGTTGTGCCAAAAAATGTTTGAGAAGCTTAGGGTTTCAGAAAATCCAACAAGAGCGTAGCAATTTTTTCAACTTAAAGAGGGGTCCACAAAATGTATTCTTGAGGTCATGTATATGTTGCTCCACCTCCTCAACAAAATATGTTGTATCGGATGTTGCTGTTTGCAGAGCGAGTTTCCTGAAGGTATTTGGCATAAGCAATTTAAGAAATCATATCAAATGTGAGCCAAGAAAGTGTTTCTTTAGCATTTAGCACACATGAAACCCCCCAATATTGTTTCCTCAAACAATGGTTGGGAAATTTCATCACCTTTAATGGAGAAGTGGTACCTAACTCAAAATTCACACATCTACCCGACAAATTTACTAAGCAAGAGGTATACAATTTATATGTGGAGTCACAAAAAGATAGTCTAAACTCCACTCTTTTGCTACCATCTTTCTTGCGAATTTGGAGACAAGAATTTCACCATGTTAAAATTCCCAAGAAGAGCAGGATGGGTGTTTGCCAGATATGTGTAGAGTTAAAAGCAAAGCGAGACATAGGAAAGACTACGGAGGAGAAATGTAAGTTATTTTAGTTTGGTTAGTTAAATTAAATTACTTCTCTCAAAAATTTCAAAAATCTAACACTCTTCAAACTCTTTTACAGTGCCCATTCTACAAGCATTGAAAATTCACAGGGAGAAGCAAAGTACAGAGCGCCAAAAGCTAGCAAAGCAGAGGAAAAAGTGTTTAGAGAAGAAAGACAAATATCTAGGCCTAGTCATCGATGGCATGTATCAAAAGAAAACATTGTTGCCACATTTTATGCATCCTCCAAAGAACCTCAAAGAGGAAAAATTCATCCAGCTCCATGTTGTTGGAGCCTTAGTTTTCAATGGTGTCATGTCATCAAGGATCTTTATTAATTTTCCAAATATTCATAATGATCCTAATTTGACAATCACCATCATTCAAAAAATCATTGAAGAATGGCAAGGTGAACTACCACCTATCCTCTACTTACAACTTGATAACACTAGTAGAGAAAATAAAAACCAAGTTCTCCTTGCATACGAAGATATTTAAAAAAGTGAAGCTTGGGTTTAATTTTTACTAGTGGGACACACACATGACCAAATTGACCAAATGTTTAGCAGGTTCTCGATTAAGTTGGCAAAGAAAATAGCATTTGACCTTCCACAAATGTGTGTCTTGCTGGAAGATGCCTATGTTCCCAAGCCCTCCATTAAAATTGTGGAAGAAACATATGATTTTAGGTCTTTTTCGATTGGTGCCGCTACTAACATGCCATCATTTGCACATCTCAATGATCATAGTTTTCAACGTCAATTTAGAATCAAGCAGGTAGAGGAGCAGACTCTCATGTGGTGTAAAAAATACTCAAACTCTAAAGATTGGTTGCCAGTGGAGGGATTGAAGTTCTTATTGTTTGTTCTCGATTGTGAAATTCAACGAGAAAAGTACATGTTGCTCTTTACAACAAGTGAGACACAAAAAGCTGAGAGGGAAAACCGCCCTATTGATCCTCTACAATTCCTAAATGAGATCAAGGAGACAATACATGGTTCCCAGCAAGCTCTCTAGAATGGTGGGAGAGTTTTTTTACAAAGTAGGTGAAGCTGGTTGAAGAGCTCAAGGATGACACATTTCAACTTGAACATGCATTTGTGTGGCACCATGGTGGTCTTTGCAAAAGGAGTGGTAATGTTGTGGCTAGTGGTGTAAACAATATGCAGATTTCAGTAGATTTGTTGTAAATGAGATAAAAGAGGGCACAATGATTGCAATTCTTGCCACAAACGATGAAAATGATCATCCCTTTTGGCTTGCAAAAGTCACAAAAGTTTTCAGAGAGCATGATGTATTGAATGGCATGGAAGTGCATTGGTACCGAACAACTGCAGAAGATCCATTGAAAGGAAAATATGATCCTGAGATGGTGAAACCAAGCAAAAAGGGAAAAAAATCAGGAAGTTCTCGTCGTGTGGATACACTTAATCTAGAGTATGTGGAAATACTTGTGTATGGGTTTGACTTAAAGAAATTGGGTCACTTACGTAGAACAACCATTGAGATGTTGAAGCAAAAGGTCAAAGATCTCTCCTAGACATTACAAGGGGAATTTTTCTCCTTTTCAATTATTGTAATTTATTTTGTCTTGGAATCATTAATGAAGTGTGAAGGTTTTGTAATCCCTTAAATGTAGTGATTTTTTAAAAGTTTTTTTATTTTAGTCCTTAAGTGAATTTTATAATGTCTGAAAGTGGGTATTTTTTTAAAAACATTGAAGTAAGTCATCAAATAATATGATATTTTTTCAAATAATCTTCAAAATGTGGCCCTTTTATCATGTGTTTTGGAAAATTGGACTTGAGTAATCGTTTGCATGTTTTTTTTGTCATTTTTCATGACTTGCTGTTCCAGGGAATGGGGGAAAGTGGCCAGAGGACCAAAAATGAAGCTATGCAGTTGGGTAGATGAGTGTGGACAGAAAAATGCGCCATCTCCTTCCTTATGAGCCCACGAGCCCCCATAGCCAAGCCTTGAGAGAGCTCCTCTCACCTTTGATACACCTATAGTGGGCTCCCAAAGTTTCGTATGTACCCTCCACTTTCCCTTTCCTCTTCTCATGTGGGGTAATCCCCATGCCACATGGAAACTTCCTCCCAACTCCCTCAAGCCCAACCAATTCCCATCTTCTCCCCCAAGCAGGAGGACCTCTCTGACAACTTTCCCCAAGGCATAACTTACTGCTCCGGTCACCGAATGATGCACCGTAACACACGGCTCGAGGTCCATCATCTTGACTATCTCCAAAAATATAAAACTTCAGCATTTCTAATCTTAGACTCTCAAGTTGGCCCAGTTTCCCTCGTCGCGTGCACCCGCAATCACCTTCTAAGTTGAGACCGCCTGCTTTGGATGCTCATAACTCATTATGTACAAGTCTGATTCACAAGCTATAAAGAATGGCTGATTTTTTTATTATTAAAATCCATGTTTTGGATTCTTGAACAACTGAAGACATCAGCATTCAAGCTTGGAAAAATCACACCTTTGTACATGAATTTTTACATGGTCACTTGCAAGACTTGCAGGGCTATGTACATGTATATACATGAGACTAGTGGGCAAGATTCCTGGCATGACCTAGTGACTTTATGCTCATTCAAAAAATTCTTGACATAGCTTGCCAACCCCTCCGAGCCTACTTGATCATTCATGACAAGCAAAGGTTCCTATGGTGAACAATTGCTGCATCTCATCCCCAGAAACCTCACCTACATCCTTAGATGTTTCCACAGTGTCTTCCTCTATTGATAGCATCTTATTTGTCACAATTGTCATCAAACGTGCCAAGTATTTCTTTAGTCTATAACATTTAACACAATATTTATGTTGTGCACCACTCAAATCGGCCAACTGATATGTGCCATTATCAAATTTGTTCACAACAATAAAAATACCTTCCCATTTGATTTGAAACTTCTTCTGAAAGATATTGTCCAACTTACTATTATATTGCAACACCACATCACCCTTTTCAATTTTCTTATCCTCCACGCATTGATTGACTTTTAGCTGAGCCTTCTTTGACACTTCCTCATAGTAGCTCAAAGCTAAAACTCTGTCCAATTGCAAACATTTTTATATCCAACAACCTTTTCTGCTAAGCATTTGTTTTCTTTTTATCTCCCAATGACAACTTGAGTGCACGAATCTCCACTTCAATTGGAAACAAAGCTTTTTGCCATAAACCAAGTGGTAAGGAGAAAATATTGTGCTCGTTTTGATAGCAGTTTTGTAGGCCCATAATGCACAAAGAAACTATGAATCCCAAGTCTTCCCATGTGTCTAGGTCATCTTTGTCAAGATCTTTATCAACTCTCCATTGAACCTCTCATTGAGACCATTGCAATATGGATAATAAGGAGAACTGTAACTATGCTGTATATTGAGCTTCTTGCATAAGAAATTAGAGAGTTCTCCTCTAAATCCTGGTCCTCTATCAGAAAGTACTCTAGGGGCACACCAAATTTTCAGCATATATGCTCATAAACAAATTTCCCCATCTCCTTACTTGACAGCCTTGGCTTTTGCCCATCGTGACAAATAATCCACTGCTGTCAAAATTTAAGCATTTCTTTTGCTAGTCATAGGTAAGGGTCGAATAGCATCAAGACCCCATTTTTCAAACACATCAAAAGCTAGAATTGTTTGTCGCAATGCGGGTTTCAAAATTCTCGTTCCCATCTTCTAGCAAGGCAAACACGACTTGCACCAATGGTTAACATCCCGATGAATGCTTGGCCATACATAGACTTCTTGCAAAATTTTATGCAACATGATCTTCATGGAAAAATGGCCTCCACAAGATCCCTCATGATTTTCTTCCAAGATTTTGTAAATTTCCTCTTTCCAGGACACACGACGCAAAACTAAATCACTTCCTTTCATGTAAAACACATCATCAAGCATTTTTTATTTCCTGGCTTTTCTTATAAATGCATACTTTTTGAAAGATGGTAAACCTTCAGGTAGGACACCTGTCAAATAGGAAATCCATCTCCTTTGATAAGACTTCCCTCCCATTTTAACATCGTAGAACCAATCCCAAGAGACCTCAAAGATCTATCCGACAAAGTTGAACTCACAGATTCTAGTACCAGACTAGTTTGAAGGACTCGGAACAGGACCAACTGCCAGAAGACCGGGAGTTGAACTAAATAAAAGGGGCATTTGCCTTCATCACAAACACACAAGTGATCATCTCTTGTGTAGCATCATGAGATTCTTCATTTTGAGACCTCTCAATATGCTACAAACTCCATGCTTCAAACTATTTGAGCAATGATTTCACCTTGAAGCATAAATTCTTCAATTTAGGATTCTTATTCTTCCATACTCCCAATACTTGCTTCACGACCAACAAGGAATCTCCTTTGATCTGTAAGCGTCTAATCCCCAACTGCAAACAGATATACAAACCACCTTCAAGAGCCATGTATTATGCTTCATTGTTGCTTTTTGCATCAAGTTTTAGTCCTTGCTTTCTTATAAGCTTCCCTTGTGCATCATAAATAACAATGCATCCTAAAGCAAAATCATGACTTCTTCGATAAGAACCATCAAAGTATAACAGTGAAGCATTAGAGATGGCAAGAGTCTCACATTTCTGCTTTCGCACCACCTCTTCTTTAACCAAAATTGGAGTGTCTTTATACGTGAGTAAATCTACTAGGGTAGCCCGAGTACTCTCTTCCACCAAAAAGGTGAACTGAAACTCTTGAAGTTCAATAACCCATCTCATCACTGTTTTTTATATATTTGAATTATTAAACAACTGGGGAAGCAATGAATAACTGGTGAGAAAGGTGAATGACTTTTTGTAGCAAGTAGTGTCTGAATCTTCCGCAAGCATAAACCATACTGGTCATCACCAATTCAATTTCAGAGAAATCTCTTTCATGAGGAGTCTTCACTCTGCTAGCATAATGAACAGGCTTCATATACTGAGATTCTTTCCCTTTTTGCAACAACATGGCCCCAATGGTAGCATCTTCCATTGATGGGTTAACATAAAATTCCTTTTCCCAGTCAGGAGCTTGCATAATGGGTAGTGTACTCAAAACCTCTTTGACTCTGTCAAAAACATTGTCACAATCACGAGACCACTCCAAGGGATAATTCTTAACTGTTTGCTGCAATGGAAACAATAGTTGTGATGCCAAAGGTATGAAATGAGACAGATATTTAACCTTCTATATGAAGGTGGCCAACTATCTAGTATCCTTTGGAGATGACAGCAACAAAATAGCCTCCACTTTCTTTGGACCTGCTTTGATCCCATTTTCTGAAATCACATGTCCAAGAAGCTTTACCCGTGGGTGGCTGCGCCAAATGACATTTCTTAGGGTTCAACATATCCCCGCATTCATCATATCTTGCAAAAGTCATTTCAAGCTTTTGAACATGCTCTTTCCTTGAACTGTATACACAGAAATCATATATGAATCCTTTGTCAAACTTCCCAACAAACGGGGTAAGCACCCAATCCATGTTTCTTTCAAAATCTCCAAGTCCATTTGTTAACCCAAAAGGAAGGCAGCAAAAGCAAAAACAACCCCATGGCATGATAAAAGTAGTCTTTTTCCGGTCTTCACGAGCAATGATAAGCTGAAAATATCATGAATAACCATCAAAGACAGTGTATCTTTCAAAACCTGCCACTATATCTAAAAGTTGATCGATGAAAGGCAAAGGGTAAGGACCTTTCTTGGTCACTGCATTTAATGGCTTGTAATCAACACAAACTCTCCAACGTCCATCTTTCTTTGGAGTGACCACTATAGGGCTCACCCATTCAACATTATCCATCGGCACAATGAAGCCTGTATTCAAAAGTTTATCCACTTCTTCCTTTAAAGCATTCATTTGCTCCTTACCTATCCTTCTTAATTTTTATCGTATTGGTTTTGCTCCTTCAACTAGCTTGATCTTCACAGGAGCTTCAACAAAACCCCTTATGAAATGATGAAAAGATTTGGAAACCTGTCCAACATTGCTAAGTGCTCCCTTCTTTCTCTTTGTGTCAAATCAGTCCTCAACATATTTTGAATAAAATATCTCTTCACTGGCAATTCCTGTTTAGGTTGCATCAACTCTTCAAGTTTCTCTAAACGGCTTGAAGCATTTACATTCCTTGGCACTTTAGTATTTCACCCACTTCCCTCTTCTCCTCGTCCAATAACAAGAATGACACTTCACCCTCATCACTAGAACTGAAAACAGAGCTACTTTCTGAATCTTCAGAACTATCTTCACTGGTAACTTCGGATTCATCATTCTCACTCACATATTCTAGTGCCATAGATTGCTTGGTAGTCATATCAAACACCCTCTTTTCGCCTTTCAGCCATACACACAGATTGTGCCCTTGCCCCAAACTTGCACAACACCAATAGTTCTCAACCAAGGTCATCCCAAAATGAGAGGAAAAGCTCCCAGACCATTTTGCATAGCATGAAAGTTTACTATAACCTTCACATTAAAGACTTCAACTTCCAAATTCTTAATCATCCCCAAACACTTCACTTTGGCATGGTTTGCTAGTCAAGTTCGCAACCCAGAGCTTCCGCATGTAATGAGACCCAGTCTCTCGACACATAACTGTGTGATCACACAAACTTGACCACCTCCATCAATGTAGGATTCTCCCATTCCCACATGCCAAGCGGTCACCACCACAAGACAAATATCGGGTAACTCTCCCATAGCCAACACTCTAACTTGTCCATGATTTGGCTCTTTCTCTGGATTCACTAATGACTTCCACTGTCTCTTGAGTTTGGGCACCATACTCATCAACTGTCCAAAAGTACAATCTACTTTCCTCCCAATCAGGTCTTTCTTTAAATTGTAAGCTGGTTGGCCTTCTCCCAAAGGTAAATCTACCACTTCAAACCGTCTATGAGGTCTTCTCTTCCTCTTGGATTTTGCATCTTCACCCTCTTTCTCTTTCCCTTTATTTTTTCTAGGCCCAAGCGCGGCATAGCCTTCCCCCTCTCTTTTGCCCACGGGCAGCACATCTGCTTCTTTCTTTTCAACCCGCACAATACCCACATGACCACCAGAGGTTGAGGCCTGATTTTCCTGCTGCTCAGTACCCTGATCTCCCCGTATATCCAATGCATAATCATTAGCCCTATTAGGAATCTGCTGGGGGAGTGGGAACATATCACCTCCCATCCTTGTTGGCCTTGAACAATAAGTGCTGATGTGACAAAGTTCACCACAATTATAACAAGTAAGAATGAATCTTCTCTACGGTTCAAAACTGCCTTGTCCATGACCCGCATTAGCATTAGAATGAGCTTCACATGTCCGGGCCATTCCTCTACCACGTCCACGACCACGACCGCCTTCACCTCCAAGAACACTAAGTCGAAATCTTGCATCATGGTCATCATGTCTTGCATAATTCACTGCAATTGTTTAATATTAACAGCCCTTTGAACAAATTGACCTCCATCCTCTGTCTGCTTTTCTTCCTTTTCGCTACCATTATTTTGCATAGGGAACGCTTTCCCATACTCATTAAGTCTTTGAGACTTCCACACTTTCTCTCTGACAATAGCGACTACCTCCTTGAAGGTGGCAGGCCTTTTCAGCTCAACTTTAAACTTTAGACTTTATTTTAAGTTTTCCACAAAACGGTCCTTCTTTAACATGGATGGAGGAATCTCATTTCCCAAAGCCCGGGCCCATTTATCCCATAAATGGGTGAACTGCATGACAAAATTATCAACACTTTGGTTAGCCTTCTGAGTGTATCCAAAATCTCATGCCAAACTTTATCAGGCACTTCAATGGTTCTGTACTATGCCAGGAAATCTTGCTTCACACGATTGTAGTCGAAAACTACCCTTGGAGTTTGTGCCTGCACCAACTCTTCATGAGTGTGTAACCAAACTTGTGCCTCATCTTGTAACTGTATTGCAGCAACTGCAACAATATAGCTTGGTCTAGTATATTTTGAAATAAGCAATTGACTTCCATCTTTTCAATAAAAGTCTGTGCATTCTCATTAGGCAATCCATGAAACTGTGGAAACTCGTCCACCATGTTTGATTGCCACAAAACACTTACATGTGACGTCGAAAGCTCAAGGTATGTCGTTGGATCGCTCCAGTACCTAATCCACCTCACACTGGGTAACCCGGACTCCAGTGCTTGTCTTCACAAAACCTCACGACCCTCCAAAGGTTGTAATCCTTACTATATGACCACCTCAAGTGTTGTCCACAATTTGCACATATATAAGCGGTTGTCCAAAAGGACCCACACCCCTTTTACATTCTCTGCTTGCAGAATAGACATATTTCACAGGAATTGGAGCATAGGAGCACTTTCTCCTTAGTGGGTACACCAAAATGATGTTAGCGTGCAAACGAGAAGGAAAATGAATGTCTTTATAGACTTGCACGAGCCACACCTTCAGAAGGAAGAACTATTGCACGGCCGAAAACACCTGTAGAGATTTATGAAAACCCCTCCAAGCATGGAAAACACTCAGAATTAGGAGAAACAAAGTACATCATGAAGAAGCTTGTCTCATGGAGATGTCCATAGATATCCATAGACAAAAAACCGAGAAGAAATGAAGAAGTTATGGCTGCTCGAACATGGAGGTGTTCTTTTTCTTGCTAAAAATTGAGCTCTCTGGAAGTTGTGTAGGTGTTGCAGCTATTAAAATGGGGGATTTCTTATCTTTTATCTGCAAGAAGTTTTTCTCTCTTCTTAGCCGACAAGGATCTCTCTCAAGGCACCTTTTATTTGGCTCAATTTTGACCTTTTTTGGGTGAAAAATGAGACCATTTGACCAAGGAATGGGGTGGGGGCAAGAGGCCAGTGGACCAAAAATGAAGCCAGGTGCTGGGGCGGGCAGCTGAGTCTAAACTAAAAAATGCGCCATCTCCTTCCCCATGAGCCCATGAGTCCCCATAGCCAAGCCTTGAGATAGCTCCTCTCACCTGTGATACACCTATAGTGGCCTGCCAAAGTGCCCTATGCACCCTCCACTTTCCTCTTTCCTCTTCTCATGTGGGATAATCCCCATGCCACATGGAAAATTCCTCCCAACTCCCTCAAGCCCAACCAATTTCCAGCTTCTCCCCCAAGCAGGAGGACCTCTCGGACAACTTTTCCCGAGGTATAACTTGCTGCTCCGGTCACTGAATGACCCATCGTAACAGACGAGTCAAAGCGCATCACCTCGACTATCTCCAAAAATATAAAACTTCAGCATTTCTCATCTTAGACTCTCAAGTTGGCCCAATTTCCCTCGTCACATGCACCCGCAATCACCTCTTTGGATGTTCATAACTCATGATGTTCAAGTTCGACTCACAAGCTATAAAATGGCTGAAAATACTTATTAAAAGCCATGTTTTGAAGTCTCGAACAACCCAAAACATCATCATTCAAGCTTGGAAAAATCACACCTTTGTACATGATTTTTTACATGGTCACTTCCAAGACTTGCAGGGCTATGTACATGTATATACATGAGGCTAGTGGGAAAGATTCTTGGCATGACTTAGTGACTTTATGCTCATTCAAAAAAGGCATGATAGCATCTATCCAACCACCTTTCTAGTCGTCCATGTTCTCTGATGCTTCTTCGAGGTTGTGCAAGTGTGTTGTGGGTTCTCTGGTCTAGATTGGCATTGATTGGTACAATTAGCTTCAACATGGCCATATTGGTGGCACTTGAATCACTAGATACCATTTTGATTGGTGGAGGGATTTTGGGTGTGTTGTGGGTTTGGATTGCAAGATATAGTGTGTGTAGTGTAATTGTGGAATTGTGGGGTGGAGGTTTGTTATTTTGGTTTCTATCGGAAAAGGGGGATGGGTGGTCCTATGTGTAGTTTTTGATTGCGATTACGGTTGCGATTGTCTCATCAATTGTGTTGTTGGAAATTGGGGTAATTATTTTATTGTGGACGCACTTGGCGTACCTCTTACATGATGGAATTTATCTCTTTCTCAATATCATGAGCAAAAGAGATAGCTTCATACAATGTAGATGGTTTGGGGGAGTTCAACTTTGATTGGATGTTGTTGGATAGGCCTAGGCCATCTTCATACTTATGCTAGAGGGAATCGCCTAAGAGAACTTATACCATACGGAGGAGAAAGAGATGCTCCCAGAAGTGGTAAGTGTAACAAAAAACATTGTCGCTTTAATTGCATCCATGAAAACTTGGCCGAAGCAGATGAGCATCAAGACTGAATTGAGGAGGCAACAAGGAATCTTTTAACTATTTTTGGAAGCCTTCCCACGTTGATAGTCATTCTGTTGTTTTTGCAAAGTACGCTCTGGACACCAAAGTGAAGCTTGTCCAAAAACGTGATTAGTGGCACATTTAATTTTATCAATTTCAATAAAACATTCACTTTCGAAATAATTGTTGAATTGATTCAACCAGGATAGCACAATTGTAAGACTAGGGGAACTAGTGCCTTGGAGTCCACCACCCAACCTCCCACTATATAGCAAGCTCCTAGCCCTTTGCCCTAGTTGGACTCCCTTTCCACACTGCCTAGTCTATCCTTGCCCTAGTCTAGTCCGGCCTTGCCCTTGTCCTAACATTACTCCCCCCTTAAGGAAGAGTTTTTGTCCTCGAAAACAAAAGTGGAAAATTTCTTCTTAAGAACACTAATGTTTTCCCAAGTGGCGCCTTCCTCAGGTCGATCTTTCCACTTGATTAAGGCTTGTTGACCTACATGATGACGCGTACGTAAATTATGGTAGTCCAGAACTCGTTCAGGTTCATGCGATAAGGTAGGAGGTTCAACAAAATCGACCAAAATCTGTTGGCCAATGACATTGTCGTCCCCATGTAACCGCTTACGTAAACGGCTTACATGAAACATCGGATGAATACGAGAATGTGTAGGTAGCGATAATTTGTAGGCACGATCACCTAATTGCTTGAGTATTTTGAAAGGCCCAAAATATCGTGGAGATAATTTAGGTGTTGGCCCAGTTTTTAGACTTTCTGAATGTTCTAGCACACGTAAAAATACTTCCTCCCCTTCCTCAAAGGTAACTTGCCGACGTTTCTCATCAGCGTACTTCTTATACCGATCCTGCGCTTGTTGGACATTCTGACGAGCGAGTTTCAACATATCCATGTGGTCTTGGAGAAAATCCTTAAACTGTTGGAGTTTTTCGGTTGCCAACCCCACCGTAACAGCAGGTGACCTAGGTTGAAAACCATACATGAGCATGAAAGGACTAAATCCACTTGTGACACTCTTATCACTATTGTAGGCAAACTCGAGAACAGGTAAATATTCTTCCCAGTCTGATTGTTTCTTGCTAACTATGCATGTAGCATATCCTCTAGCACTTGGTTAACTCATTTAGTCTGACCATCTATTTTTGGATGATCGGCTGCACTGAGGTTTAGTTGTGTACCCAATCGTTTGAACACAGCCCTCCAAAAATGAGTGTTAAACTTGGGATCACGATCACTGACAATGTTATTTGGCAAACCATACAACTTGTATAGGTTGTCCACAAATAACTTGGCTAGTTCTAGAGTCTTAATCGTTGATTTGGTTGGAATAAACTTACATAGTTTAGTCAACCAGTCTATGACCACCCATACCGAGTCATGATAAACCCACAATAAAATCCATAGAGATACTTTCCCATTTACCATTGGGAATATCCAACGGATGTAAGAGTCCTCCTGCTTTCAGGCACTCTGCTTTGTTAACTTGACATTTTTGGCAATGCAAGACCTAATCTTGAACAAATCCATGTAAATCTAGCCAGTAAAACTGTTGTCATACGAGAGCATAAGTCTTTCTAATACCTGGGTGCCCTGCACTTTGACTATCATGACATTCATAAAGAATTTGGTGCCGAATAGCTGTGTCCATCGGTACACAAACTCTCCCCTTATGGAGTAGGTACCTATTGTCGATGGTGAAATGCTTCCATCGTTGTAGTTCATCACTCGACAGAGGAGAACTATGTGTGGAGGTTAACGCTACACTACCATTATTGGAGTGAGAAGGATTCCTCATTTATACATGGCTCCACACTTTGGAATATGCGTCATCATGCTCATATTTGCCCTTTGAAGAATCCAAAAATTCACTACGAATTTTCGTGAACAAGAGAGAATTGATCTCTAGCATACGACTTAGAGCGTCAGTCACCACATTGTATCGTCCTTTACGATACCGAAGCTTGGCATCATATTTGTGAAGAATCTCAGTCCACCTGGCTTTCCGACCCTTCAAATCAGTTTGTTGTGTAAACCATTTGATGCTTTCATGGTCAAACACAATCTCAAACTGAGCACCATACAAATAATGTCGCCATGTTTTTAAGGAAGACACTATTGCATAGAGTTCGCGTTCATAAGCAGAGTAGTTCTACTGTGCTGCATCAAGCTTATTGCTTTCAAATGCAATTGGCCGCCCGTCTTGTAACAGGACTGCTCCAATAGCACGGTCGCTGGAATCCATTTCCAAAACGAATGGTTTCAAAGGATCTACAATAGCTAGTATTGGAGCTATAGCTAATGCATCCTTGAGCGTATCGAAACCATGTTGTTGAGAAGGTCCCCACTGAAAAGCTTTGCCTTTTCCTTTCAGTTGGTCCGTCATGGGAGCAACAATATTAGCATAGTTTTTAACGAACCTTCGATAAAAACCTGCAAATCCTAAAAAAATCTATAACTCTTCCAAATTTTAAAAAGAAGGCCATTGCCGGATTGTGTCCACTTTGGATTGATCCATATGTACGCCCGTAGCTGAAATAACATGTCCAACATAATGAATTTCGTCTTTCAAAAAATCACACTTAGATTACTTGGCATATAATTTATTTGTTCGTAACAATTCGAACACCTGTCTCAGATGTTGTAAGTGTTCTTCTTTAGAAGCACTGTAGACTAGAATGTCATCAAGAAAATTGATGACAAATTTGCCCAAGTATGGCGGCTTCAAGACACTATCCATAAGTGTCATGAATATTTCGGACGCGTTGGTTAACCCAAAAGGCATAACCAAAAACTCATAGTGTCCAAACCTTGTTCGGAATGCAGTTTTGGATATATCAGCAAGTCGAATACGAACTTGGTGATAACTTGACCGCAAGTCTATTTTTGTAAAAATATGAGCATGAGGTAACATGTTAACCCAAAGGGCATCACCAAAAAATCGTAGTGTCCAAACCATGTTCGGAATGTAGTTTTAGGTATATTGGCAAGTTGAATACGGACTTGGTGATATCCTGATCGCAAGTCTATTTTCGTAAAAATGCGAGCATGAGTGAGCTTATCAAACAATTCATCTACTCTGGGCAATGGGTATTTGTTCTTGACTGTGATGGGGGCTTTTCACAAGCTAGGCTCCCATACCCCTCTTCTCTCGTCCCAACCCCATTGTAACCTCCTCTTAGGGAGGGACTGATAAAAGGCATTGAAAAAGTAAGGAAAAAAATAAAGTATGGGTATGTAAATAAGTGAGAAAGGTAAAATGGGCCACCCCGGGCCTGCGGGGCAGCCCATCCCCACCTTGCCTCCTTTTTCTTAACTGTTGCCCCACCGTGTGTCCCTTTTCCTCTCCTCCACTCAAAAGATCAACCCCCTCTCTCTTCCCCTTGTCCTTTCTCCTTTCTCTCTCCCCTCAAGATACCCCACCCCTGTCCTTACCAATAATGCACCCTAACTCAAATGCCACCTCTCCTATCTTCCAAAACAGTATACCCCACCTCCCTTTTCTCTCTCCTATCATATCCGATGACCAAAATATCCCCCTCTCTCTCTAAAGGGCGCCATGTCTCTTGTCTTGTAGCCAGATAACCTCCCCCACACTCACACACACTCAGTTTCACTGAAAAAGTGCCCAAAGACCCATCCCCACCCGGTGGTTATCTGATTTTTCTTGTGTTCACACACATCTTCACACAGATTCACCTCTGAACACACTCCCCTATCTCCCCTCTTGTAATTAATTTATTCTCCATGTCACTTCTCCTTTTTCCATTCACCCATCTCTCTCTCTTAGTCTCTCTCTCATGAGACTGTTGTTCTGGCACATATACACACAGCCAGACAAGTGGGTCCCACAGTCACATGGCCTGTGTAGATAATGATTTCTTCATTTCTAAATTCTAGAATTTCTCCCCCCTCCTCCCTTATATAAAGAGGGGTCACCATCACACTAAGTACACACACACAACATCACCAAATAGTACACTATGCACTGTGTGTGCCTAGCGCGCACACACACACCCACACCATCACCATCACCGCAGTCACCATGCTCAACTTGAGCATGACCTCTACACCCTTGGGCTATGGAAGATGAAGGGCAGCTAAATGAAGGATGATGGCGATAACCCTCCTGCAAGTCTTCGCTATCAGCTCCCAACTATCCGCCATGTGCTCTACTACTCTCTCCCTTCTCTTTCCCCTACCCTATGCTCCCCATTTCATCGCCTTATTCTCTAAATAAAGCTTGAGGTTTTGTGAGTATGTTTCTTGCAATGTTTTTCCCATGTGAGGTGTGCGGAATCGCCACCTAGTCTTGTGTTTGGAGTGAGCTTGTGTATGTGTGAAGGGTGTGCGGATTTGCCATCCTTCTGTGGTGCCTAAGTACTAAGCCGCTATACTCTCTCTCTCTCTCTAACTTGATCTCATTCCCCTTCCTCTTCACCATTACTCCCAAGCATCCATCTCTCTTGGATGAAAACTTTGTTATATTGGTGTGTTGTTTGCGTCCTAGCCACTCAAAGCTAGGTGGTGCCCTTGTTCACTTTACCTTGACAGGCTAGAGGCGCGCCATTCGGTCCCCGGCGCTTTAGAGGCCGACGGGGTTTTGGGGTTCGCTTTGCTCCCGTCATTTGGTGCCCCCCACCGAGGATCTTTTCATGAAACCCTTTAGTTTAGAAGAGTGAAACCCCTAAACTATTGTGAATGGATGAATGGCTAGCAGGATTTGCTAATTGGACGACAGAAGAAGAAGAGCTTCAATCAAAACTAGACGAACTCCGCATCTCCATTGAAGCTCGAGTGCCAGGCGTAACGGTAGTCGATTTGCACTTGGAGAATCAACCAACACGCCAAACCCAATGGATATACATAGGCCGAGTGCCAAGAAGAAGAAGGAGAAGGTCGAAACCATGTCCGCAACCTACAACCAACCCACAACAACAAGATGGAAGGAGCTCTGCACAATAGAGAATCAACACTATTCTACTTTGAGAATCGGGTAACTCAAGTCACCGAGGTAATTATCACAGTCAGTTTCCAAGTTGCACGTGATGCTGCAGCACAGATAATGGAAGCATTGGCTCACACTCTCACTAGAGAAACTAGGGATCTATTGAGTTTGTTTCAGGAAAGAACACCACCCTCTCCCACAAGCTTGGACAGTGACTAAGCACCTCTAAAGCTTCACATGAATCAGTACAACCTACCTCAAGACAGAACACACATACCAACACGTGTACGCTCAATCAAGGTAATACTAGACTTGAAGGCTCACTACCAGCACGTCATCGACACCATGCTGGGTGGGGAGCGGTTTTTTGAGGTTCTGGCATCAGATCAGACATTTGTCTTACCTTTGGTACAAGGCAATGTACCGTTTGAAGTTTTAATCTATGTCCTAGTATAAGAGGGTATACACGCCTCCTTGTAGAGAAGAAAAAAACTTTTGCAAGTTAAGCAGTGTGTCTTTCTAGCTCTCTCTCAGTAATCATGGCAAGTGTAGCATTTCCAACATTTAAAGGAAATAAGGGGGAGGATTTGGTAACAGACTTCCTAGATGACTTTGAAGTAGCATGTGTAGTGAGAAACAAAGATACGGATGAATCCTGGGTTAGAATCTTTAAGCATCTCATGAAGCTAGAAGCTAGATCATGGTACAATGCACTTCCACAAGCAACCAAGGATGACTGGGAGCCCTTAAAAACCTCTTTTAAGAGGTGCTTTGGGGGAGGTACCACTTCAGAAAAGTTGTGGGACAAGTTGAGAGACTTGAAGCAGGAGGGTCTTTTAGAATATTCCACCTATGAGTCCAAATTTGTGGAGAACGGTGGATTGAGTCACTGGCAAGGGGGGAAGATGCACCTGATTTCCTAAAATAAGATCGGTTCATGCATGGCTTATGGCTGCTTCTCAAGGAGAAGGTGAAAGGTAGATTCCCGGCTACGTACGAGTTAGCCGTTGAGATTGCTCGCCTTAAGGACAAGAAGCTGCGAATGAAAGCCAAAGAAACCGAGTCAACAGAAGCAGGAACATCGCGTCGACCAGTAACTACGACAACCACCATTCCACCACCACCACCGGCTCTTGGGGTAAGAGATGACCAACAAGATATGTTGGCCCATATTACTGACCAACTGCAGAATTTGTCTGTCCACTTAATACAACAAGGGAGGAGTCAAGAAAGAGATCAAGACCCTGGAAGAGCACAACGACAAAACAGGGAGTATCACTGCTACAACTGCGGAGAAGACGGTCATGGTATGTACTACTGTCCCAAACCACGACAAAACTATAATAGAGGAGGTGGGAGGAACCAATTGTCACCCCCTAGAGAAAGAACACCCCCACCCCGAGCACCAGCCCCACCAACACAAATTCTACGTCCACCCCAGACACCACCACAAGCATCCATCCCACCCCTTCCACCAGCACCACCACCTGATCGCCTTGTAAACATCATAAGGCTAGAAGAGAAAGGAAAAGCCGTAGTAGTGGATCCACCCATAGCAAAGGAGAGGGAGAAGGGTAAGGAGAAGGTAACCTTTTTAGAACCACTTGAAGCCATGACTGTGAAAAGAGCTAGGAGGGAGAAAGCTACACAACCAGATGATGAGAGAACCATGAAAGGAGAGACTAGCAAGAGGCCATCCAGGCCACGACGAAAATTGGGCATCACCGACTTCCAGCTAGGGGAAAGTTCTAAGCCTTATGATCTAACATTGGATGTGGCAGAGCAAGGACCAAAGATTACATGGCCACAACTGCTACATCTTGCACCTAAAGTAAGGCGACAATGGTCCAAAATGGTAAGTACAAGATGATCCAAAACAAAGGTAGCCGGAGCAATTTCGAGTTGCAACATGGATGGCATCCTTCCAATTGTCGACGTAAACATAAAAGGAAAGAGGGTTGGAAACACCTACATTGATGGAGGTGCAAAAATTTGTGTAATGAGAGAAGCTATGATGCTTCAATTAGGGCTCGAGGTTGACAGGCCTTCTCCATGCAAGGCAAAGATGGCAAACAACGCAAAACTAAAGTGTGTGGGTGTGGTAAGTGCCGTGAAAATAAAAGCTTTCAACACTGAGGTAGAGGTAGATGTTTTTGTAATGCCTACTAAGGGGGAGGGCTATCCACTAATCTTGGGAAGGCCATGGTTGATGGCCATGAAGGCAAAATAGGACTGGGGTACTGGCCTTCTACGCATGACCGGTAAGAAAGGGGAGACAATCTACTACGACATGAGGATTGGCAAGCAGAAGCAAATGAATCTGGAAACATTGGCAGATAAAACCACTAGCGAATCTTCCACTTCTGAGGAGGAGACCACATCCACCGACAAAAGTGACAGTTCCATTGATGTGATGGGTATCATTATGAAGGATCCACAAAGGGTAAGCACATATGGTGATCCATCACCAAAAGGGAAACCCAATGAAGAGGAGAGAAAATCACTTGGCCTAGGAGGAAGTAGGTTGAAGGGTATGTTGTCTACGGAATTAACACTTGAGGAGAAACATAGTTTTTTGCAAATGTTGATGGGATTTCCTAACCTGTTCATTGACAAATATGAAAGAATCACAGGCATTACAGTGGTGGAACATCATATTAAGCTAAAGGAAGGGGTAAAAATAGTTGTGCAAAAGCTACGACGACTGGGGTTCATACAAGAAAAGGCACTCTTGGCCGAGGTAAGGAAACTGTTGGAGGCGGGATTCATCTATCTTGTAGAAAACTCAGAATTGGTGTCACCCGTAGTGGTGACGCCTAAAAAGAATGGTAAGTGGAGGGTCTGTGTTGACTACAAACCACTAAATGCAGCTACAAAGAGAGACCACTTTCCTCTCCCTTTCTTGGATGAAATTTTGAATGAAGTAGTGGGTTTTGAATGCTATACCGTCTGTGATGGTTATTCTGGATACTTTCAAATACGCATAGCCTTGGAAGATCAACTAAAAACCACTTTTATCACGCCATGGGGTTGTTTTGCATACAGGGTTATGCCATTTGGTCTCACAAATGCACCTGCCACATTCCAAAGATATGTCACATATGTTTTTCAACCGTTCTTTGGAACATCCATAAGAGTGTTCATTGATGATTTTTGTATATATAGCTCCCATATTTTAAATTTAGAAAAGGTAACTGAAGGTCTGGCTAGGTTGCAGAGCCTAGGCGGGCCATTAAATGTGGATAAATGCCACTTTGGGGAGAGTAAAGTCATTCTACTAGGCCATGAAATTTCAGCAAAAGGTATCAACGCCGACCCAAGTAAGGTGTCCGCACTCATAGCCCTACCTTCACCAACAACCGCACGTCAACTGGTCTCTTATCTACAGAAGGTGAGGTACTTAAGTAGATTCATACATCTACTATCACAACTTGTTCTACCACTGCAACAACTCACTCAAAGATCAACTTTCACTTGGGACGAGGAAAGCGAACATCACTACAACAAGGTAAAGGAGGTCTTAGCCACCCTGCCAACTATCTCACCACCTAAGTGGGATGAAAAATTCTATGTCACCTCAAGTGTTGGTAATGACTCATTGGGGGCTGTGATACTCCAAAAGGATACGACGACATCTTTCATGAGGCCAATCTACTTCTCTAGTCGAATGATGATAGCAGGAGAGAAAGGTTTCACCCATGTGGAACACTTAGTCCTAGCTCTTAGATTCGCAACTACAAAGTTTAGGTCATATTTGCTGCCTAAGCAATTTGTGATTCTAACCACGGATGAAATATTTCCCTATGTCGTACAACACATGGATGTGTCAGCTAGGATTACTAAATGGCTAGTTCGTCTGCAAGAGTTTGACTACACGGTACAGGTATAAAGCAGGACAAAGGCAAGTTTGGGGGGAATCATGACCTACCAAGTCTTTGAAAGGAAGGAGAAGAAATCTAAGGGAGGAGAAGTCCGATTACCTCCACTACCACCGATGGTAGAAGGAGCATACTCTCTCTACTCTGATGGAGCCTACAAGCGAGCGTTCGACAAAGCAGCTGCAGGCATAGTGGTCTTTGATGACAAAGGGACAAAGGTATTTTCGTTGGTCCAATTGTTAGATTCACATTCTAACAATGAAGCTGAGTATGCAGCACTAATCAAGGGTCTACAATGGTGCGTCTTGCAAGGTGTACAACGCCTTAATGTATTTGGGGATGCTCTACTTATGGTAAGGCAAGTAAATGAAGCATGGACATGCAAGAATCCTAGTTTAAGGACTCACTTAAGTGGTGTAAAAACCTTGTTGGGTAAGTTTGAAGAAGTTCAAATACACCATATCCCAAGGGCTCAAAACCAAGAAGCAGATACCCTAGCAAGTGAGAGACTAGAGGAAGTGGTGGTTGGAGCAATAAAGCTAAAGCTCCCTCTATTTCAAGGTAGTGACGCCTTGCCTGACATCATGCATTTTTTGAAAACGGGGGAATGCCCATCAGACTTAACAAAAGGACAGAAGCAATGGCTGACGCGGAATGCCACAAGGTATCGACTCATCAATGATGGTTTGTACTGTAAGGGTAAGGACCAAATACTCAGGAAGGTCCCTCTCTCTCAGGAAATCACGGGAGTAATTGCTAGCTGTCACGACGAGGTTTGTGGTGGTCACTTTGCCCTAGACATAACAAGTAGGAAAATCTTGCAGGCAGGCTTCATATGGCCTAGCCTCAACCGTGATGTACACCACTGGTGCAAGACGTGTAAGTTGTGTCAAAAGGCTGGCACTAGGTCACTTATGCCTGAACCACAGACACCCATTCTCTCATATGGCCCATTTGAAAAATGGGGTATCGATGCCATTGGGCCATTACCTAGGGCCAACTCAGGAAAATTCTACATTATCATGGGGGTCGACTACATGACTAGATGGGCAGAGGCTACAGCCACCACTAGAATCACAGCGGTAGAGGTAGCTAAATTTATCTACGAGCACATATGTTGTAGGTTTGGCACACCTTTAGAGATCATCTCTGATAGAGGGCCAGGTTTCAGAGTAGACTTGGTAGGAGAATTAATGCAGAAATTCGGCATTACAAGGAGGCACTCTTCACCATATTACCCTCAATGTAATGGCCTAGTTGAAAAGGTAAATGGAATGGTTTCTAAAATTATTACCAAGCAGGTAAACAATCATCCTGGAGACTGGGATAAGTACCTACTACCAGCTTTACGGGCCTACAGAACTTCATTCCGTACATCCTTGGGACTCACATCGTATCATCTAGTATTTGGTAAGGAAGCAATCTTGCCCATTGAAGTGCAACTACAAAGTCTCAGAGTAATGACAAGCCAACTTCAACAGCCCAACATGCATTTGAGAGATCACATCATCGACTTGGAAAGACTGCAGTTGGACAGAGAATAAGCAATAAATTATTATGTGACACAAGCAGAGCATAGACGGCTTAGCTTTAACCAGCATCTCTGGCAAAAAGAATTGAAGAAAGGAATGTTGGTGCTCTGCTACGACAATCGATTCGACACATGCAAGGATAAGAAACTCCTACTCCGGTGGGAAGGCCCTTTCATCATCAGGAAAATCTATGTCAATGGAAGCTACTAGGTTATGGAGGCTGATGGAAAACTTCATAAAACCAGGGTAAATGGTTGGCGACTTAAACCTTATTTTCTTCTATTTGACCAGGCTCCACCTATTGAAATTCCAAATGAGGACACACCATCAGCCGCCACCTCCGACGATAATGATTAAACAGATGAGCTAGAGACATGAATGCCTCTAGCCAAAATGGGAGGGCTAATGATGGGGGCTTTTCACAAGCCAGGCTCCCATACCCCTCTTCTCTCGTCCCAACCCCATGGAAACCTCCTCTTAGGGAGGGACTGATAAAAGGCATTGGAAAAGTAAGGGAAAAAAAAAAGTATGGGTATGTGAATAAGTGACAAAGGTAAAATGGGCCACCCTGGGCCTGCGGGGCAGCCCATCCCCACCTTGCCTCCTTTTTCTTCACTGTTGCCCCACCGTGTGTCCCTTTTCCTCTCCTCCACTCAAAAGGTCAACCCCCTCTCTCTTCCCCTTGTCCTTTCTCCTTTCTCTCTCCCCTCAAGCTACCCCACCCCTGTCCTTACCAATAATGCACCCTAACTCAAATGCCACCTCTCCTATCTTCCAAAACAGTATACCCCACCCCCCTTTTCTCTCTCCTATCATATCCCATGACCCAAATATCCCCCTCTCTCTCTAAAGGGCGCCATGTCTCTTGTCTTGTAGCCAGATAACCTCCCCCACACTCACACACACTCAGTTTCACTGAAAAAGTGCCCAGAGACCCATCCCCACCCGGTGGTTACCTGATTTTTCTTGTGTTCACACACATCTTCACACAGATTCACCTCTGAACACACTCCCCTATCTCCCCTCTTGTAATTAATTTATTCTCCATGTCACCTCTCCTTTTTCCATTCACCCATCTCTCTCTCTTAGTCTCTCTCTCATGAGACTGTTGTTCTGGCACATATACACACAGCCAGACAAGTGGGTCCCACAGTCACATGGCTTGTGTAGATAATGATTTCTTCATTTCTAAATTCTAGAATTTCTCCCCCCTCCTCCCCTATATGAAGAGGGGTCACCATCACACTAAGTACACACACACAACATCACCAGATAGTACACTATGCACTGTGTGTGCCTAACGCACACACACACACACACACACACCCACACCATCACCATCACCATCACCATCACCGCAGTCACCATGCTCAACTTGAGCATGACCTCTACACCCTTGGGCTATGGAAGATGAAGGGCAGCTAAATGAAGGATGATGGCCATAACCCTCGTGCGAGTCTTCGCCATCAGCTCCCAACTATCCGCCATGTGCTCTACCACTCTCTCCCTTCTCTTTCCCCTACCCTATGCTCCCCATTTCATCGCCTTATTCTCTAAATAAAGCTTGAGGTTTTGTGAGTATGTTTCTTGCAATGTTTTGCCCATGTAAGGTGTGCGGAATCGCCACCTAGTCTTGTGTTTGGAGTGAACTTGTGTATGTGTGAAGGGTGTGCGGATTCTCCATCCTTCTATGGTGCCTAAGTACTAAGCCACTATACTCTCTCTCTCTCTCTCTCTCTAACTTGATCTCATTCCGCTTCCTCTTCACCATTACTCCCAAGCATCCATCTCTCTTGGATGAAAACTTTGTTATATTGGTGTGTTGTTTGCGTCCTAGCCACTCAAAGCTAGGTGGTGCCCCTGTTCGCTTTACCGTGACAGGCTCGAGGCGCGCCATTCGATCCCCGACGTTTTAGAGGCCGAAGGGGTTTGGGGTTCGCTTTGATCCCATCAACTCTAATCGCATTTAAGCCACGGTAGTCTATGCACATGTGCATGTGTCCGTCCTTTTTCTTCACTAAGAGGATAGGCGAAGCCCATGGTGAAGAACTGTGTTGTATAAACCCGCTGCTAAGGTAGTCAGCAAGCTGACGTTCCACCTCAGCAGCTTTTGAATACTCATACGATAAGGTGGTTTACTAACAGGTGTATAGCTTGCAGCCACGTCAATGCTATGTTGTACTGATCGTGTCAGTGGTAATCTTGATGGCAAATCATTAGGAAATACATCTTGAAATTCCTTTAATAATTTCTGTAATTGACTAGCAATGTTTGCTTGTTTAGAATTAGCAATTGGTGGAATAGAGGAGAGAGAAGCATGCGGCGTTGAAGAATGTTCAACAGACTCAATGCTAGAAAGAAAATGAGATAGTGAGTAACACAAGAAGACCTGATCTATTTCATTATCAGAAACGAGCTGCATGAGGTCAACGGTACAAATCAGTGGTGATGAAGGTATATCTTTTTCTCCTAACAACAACACATGTGTGCCATGGGATTCAAACATCAAGCTGTTGTGCTCATAGCTACGCTTCAGTGATGGTCCTAGGCTATGCAACCACTCCGTACCAAGAACCACATCAGCCCTTTCCATGTTCATAACCTGAAAATCCAAACATGTAGAGTACCATTGTACTTCCAATGGAATAGCTTGGCATTGAGTATCCCATATTTCAGTATCATGTCCATTCATCATTATTACCTTGTAGTGGTGGGTACTCGGAGTTTGAGGCAGTTTGAGTTTTTTCACCAATCCGTAATTGATGAAATTGTGAGTAGCACCGTCATCTACCAAGATGCGCACCTTGTGCCCTTGCAGATATTTGTGCATACATACTAACTCATGTGGTCCAAAGGTTGGTTGCCACATGGAAGCTGTGAGACAGCATTCATGCACCACCTAAGTGTGTGTTACTTTCACTGTAGAGAATCTTGAGGAAGACTCAAGAGGCAGCAGTTGCACCATGTGCACTGCTTTCTCCTTGCCCTAAGCGGCAGATGTCCCCTTTGGACAATATTTTTTTCCATGACTCTTCCTAAACATTGAAAACATAATTTTTCTTTCTTGGCTTTATTAAAATCCTCAGGAGAGAGAGAACCTCTGGACCCCTTGTGTTTTTTAGATGCATCTGAATTAGCAACTAGAAATTTTCTTTTATTGTGCCCATACTTAGTGTGTGTATTACCATGTATACTAGCAGGCACATGTCTATTATGTGTTTTCTTCTCATCAGGATCATCATGAATATGTGCTTTCGCTATGGCTTCCTCAAGTGTTTTAGGGTCTTGGGTCTTGACATACTTCTTAAGCTCGGGTGTCAGACCTCATATGAAACCCCGTACTTGTTGAAAGGTATCTAAGCCTTCCAACTTGAGGATAACGTCCCAATAGTGAGAGATATATTCAAGGAGTGATGGGTATTGGCGCATGGAACATGTGTCGCAAGCCGTCCAATTCCGATCGGCCTTGTTTGTAGGCAAAAATTCCTTGCTAAACAATGCTTCAAAAGCTGCCCAACTCTGTGGTATGATGTTCTTCTCCTTGAGAGACATCCACCATTTGTAGGCCTTGCCTTCCAGAGTTAAGCTCGTTTGCAGAGCTCTGACTGCATCCGGACTAGCATCGTAAGGCGTGAATTCCATCCCACTTTCTGAGAAAGATATTCTCTGCATCCTTATTGCGGTCTCGGTCTTCTCCCTTAAAAATCGATGGTTTGGTGTTCTTTAACAATTCATCCACCTCTTTTGCAGTGAGAGTATGCAACGTATCAGCATTTGGGCCTTGCCCTAGATTAGAAATGCTCTGCCCTTGTGTGGCAACGTGCTCATACATGTGCGTGTCAGCAGGACTCTTAGACTGTTGATGCATTAATTGAATTACTAATGTGGATAGTTTAGTAACATTTTCATTTAGAGCTTTAAAATTTTCATCCATGATTGTCATGCGTGTCTGAAGTGCACGAAATTCTTGAATATCGAGCAATTCGTAAGTATCTTCTCCTGCCTTAGCATCGCGAGTACTCTCCTTGGGAGGATCCGCCGGCCACGGGCCATCATTGGCAGGATTAGGAGTACTTTGCTCAAACTTGAATGTCATATTGATATCCGAATCCATGTCTACAGAGTGCGATGCAAGGAGTACTCATAAAAAATACCTGATATTGAGAGCACACGCAAAGTATAATGAGCCTTGCTAACTCTGTCAAAATCGAGAGTAGTCCGGTTGAGAGTGATTCAAATTGTCCATCATATATCGAATTCCACAAGTTCTTGGTAGCCGAATCAATTAGGCTTGAAAGTGGTAATTGATTTTATCAAAAAATTGTATTGAAACTCCGCCAAATTGATGGTCTTGAAATATCTGAGTTTCTACGTAATACGCAGAAAATTTTTGTCAGAATTTGTACTGGATTCGTCGATGCCGTCCTTTCCAGCCATGCCGTACTCGCACGTAGAGTGGAGTAGGGGGGGTGGGGTACCCACTATGGGTACTGCCCCTTATGTTTAAATTTTTTGGTGTATGGCCACTACCCCTAAGGGGATTGGACGCCCTGAAGTGGCAAATTAAACACACAGTCGGCTATGGCCTTGAGCGGGCAGCGCGCAGGGGCTTGGAGTGCTTGGGGCGGACGATGCAAAGCCTGAGGGGCTTCGGCCCCTTGTCGTAAAACACCGAGCAGGCCCTTGCACTTCCAACAAGCCCGTGCACCGGTCGTTTGGTGCTCCTGGACCCAGCGGCTCTCCCTTGCCAAGCTCGCATGCCCACGGGCTTCGTCTTCGTTGACCTCCTTAGCAAGGGGTGATCCCCATTGTGTTGGATCCCGACATGCAAGCCTTGTGTGGCTAGAAAGCACCACGCCTTCCCCTTTCCCAAAAATAGACACAAGCTTTGATACCAGTGTAAGAAAAGGGAAGCTAGAGCTTAAGGGTCCACCACCCAACCACCCATTATATAGCAAAGCCCCTGGCCCTTTGCCCTAGTTTGACTCCCCGTTCCACACCGCCTACCCCGGCCCTACCCTTGTCTAGTCGGGCCTTGCTAGTGTCCTGACAACACATGACATTTGTACATTACTAAAGCAAAATACGAATATATTTATGTAAAATAGCATGCCATAGTGCCACATCTAGGGCCTCGCCTGCCCGACAAGGTATGTACACGACTGCAACCGTGGCGTTTATTTTCGCATATATCACACTATGTACATTATAGCATTCGGTCCCACATAATAAAAGCATTGAGAGTGAGGGAGATATTGTAATTTCACATTATGAATGTGCCATGGCACGACACCGCGTACATTGCCGCACCTATAATTGCTACATGCCTATTTAAAAATAAAGGTGCTCATTTGGGTCACCCAATTTTGGGTGGCACAAATGATCACCTTTATTTTTGACATGCATAAAGCATATGAAACATCAATTTTTTTTGGAAGAGTATACAAAAAAAACAAAAAAAATTGAAATTATGCAAAAGCTCAACTATTTAAAAAAGTTACAAATAAAATGAATATAGTTGTATTACATTGAGCCACATTGGGACTTTATGAGAGTTTAGACAAATAATTTTCTATCTAATCCTCCTCCTCCTCATCGTCGTCCACATGCACGTACATTTGATTGCCCTGACTCTACATTAATCCAAAGAAAATTAAATAAATCAACAACTCAAAAAAATTGATACAATATTATTTGTTTAAACTTATCGTTTGTACAGATCCAACCGTTGAGTCAAATGGCTCTCGAGAGATGTGGTTGTTCTCCAACAACCATCGCCAAGTTTCAAATTCGATATGCCGCTCCTCTCAAAACTTGACCATCTCTCTGGTTAGTCAACTAAGAGTGATATTTTTCTAAGTTAACAATAACAACAACAAATCATTAACTGAAATCTTTCTAATCACTCATTTAGGTTGTGATTTAATCAAACTTACATATTTGTCCTTCCAAGATGGTTTGCCTCTCCAGCCATAGTATGTGGAGTTTGTTTGGCCCAAGATTTGTGTTGTTGTCTGTAGGATAATACCGTTATAGCCTGATCACTCTTTTCTTGTATTGCATACTCCCATGGGACTCCACGTCTGTGGGATGGGTGTCTAACCTCACTCATATCTTATTGCAGACGTAGCGAGAACCACGAATATAATTGTCAATCCATGGGACGAAGATGACTCGACTAGTGCATAGAGACTACAAGAGGTTTTCAATTTCTTAGAAAACAACAAACAACTCGCATCTAACTCAAGCTACACTCAAATGACAGAAATCACCAAAAGCTAGTCACTCATCGGCAAACAAATCACAACCGTTACAACATCAAATGACATCCAAACGTTACAAAACTTCTAGGACATGTTTATAAAACCTAAGCACACATGCTTATGGTCTCAAGTCTCACTTCAGGTCAAGTGCAAAAATCATGATTTTTAACATCAGTGAGTTTTTGACTTAGTCGTTTTTGACCCAGAATGCATCTAAATGCTTAGCAATGATTCTCCAATACCTCGCCTATAATTATTTTATGATTTTCAAGATTAAATTATTACTTATGATGAAATTAGACCGTGGGTCGAAGACGCCAAAAGCTACAGATTACCATGAAATGCTTACGTCAATGCGTAGAGCTCTTACCTGCGGTTGCAACGCAATAGACGACACTGTAATGTGACAACCGAAAAGGGAGTAGGAAATGCAAGAAGGAGAGAAGTGAGCTCCATTAGCTCACATTGTGTTTCATTATCCAAAACTTAATCAAAACTTTACAAAGTTGGCTTTTATACCTTAGCCAAGGTCTAAAATGTGTAATGTCCAGCGCCCAAGACCTTTAAGGCTCCACACTTATTCTATATGCGACCTAGGTACACTAATTGTCCTATGCTTTACATCTTGGAACTCTTATTGAGTCCATAATACATTACAACTATCACAATGGCTAAATAAATCGGGAGATTACAATACATGGCCATTTTAGAAAAATGTGAAAAGTGTGTAACTCCAATCTTCACTGCTTCCTCATATTCATCTTTGATGTGCATTCATCAGGCTTTGATCTTTAGCAGCTCCTGTTAGCTGAAGTCGGATCAGTTAACATTCCCCTCTTTCAATTTTAGTGTCCGTCCTGGGGCACTATTGAGAAGTGTTTGTGGAGGCTGTGGAAGGTTTTTGGTTGGTTGTTGATGGGTTGATTTTCTTCATTTGTCATTGAATTTGTTGATGAGTTTCAATTTGCTGCAACATCTTGATTGGTCCGATATGTCTAATGTGAGAGATGATGTTGTATTTGTCCGTTGTAATAGCATAATGATGAGGTTTCTGTTTATGAGGATCTAAATTAGGGTCTAATACCTGGATGACCAAAGGGAAAACACCCAGTGGGACAAAGTGCCTTTGAGATACGCACATTATTGGAGTACTTATTAGCATGTAAACTATTAATAAAGTACTCAAGGTATTATTTGCTGATAGGTATGGAATTAAAAAGGTATCAAATATGAGAGGGTAGCATGATGCAACATTGGTTTTCATATTGTAGTCCACTCAAGGTGCATAGGTGGAAGCAAAAAAGAGTGTCTAATGCATATATCCAATGGTGGGACATCCTATAGATGCATAGATAGAAATGCATGGAAAAAATTATGCTGCACCAGAAGGATTTTGAGGGGTTCTTCATAGGTGGAAGCAAAAAAGAGTGTCTAATGCATATATCCAATGGTGGGACATCCTATAGATGCATAGATAGAAATGCATGGAAAACAATATGCTGCGCCATAAGGATTTTGAAGGGTTCTTCATAAATATGGTGTAGCTATAAAAGCACATGACATGGCTTTGCAATCTGGTACCCCTTTAAGAATGGTTTTCGTTGACGAGGATATATGCTCTCATCTTACTATGCACTGTGCGTGAGTGTTGGACTCTACAACACTCCACCAATTGTAACTTAATAGACTTCGACTCTTATGCTCACATCATCCAGCATGAGCAACACAACTTAGATATTCCCAACTTTGCCACCTTGAGAGTAAGCCTAATAACTACGACTCTTAGCACAGAGTTTATTACGATTTGAAGCTTTGGGACTAATGCTTTGCTCATTTTATGGCTCAGCAGTCTCGACTGTCTATGACAAGGAGTGTTTTTAACACCCTAGAGACTTGACCTTTTCAATCTTGTGCTTACTACAAAAATTTCTTCGGGTAAAAGTAATCTTGAATCCTCAAAAAGAGGATTAGTGAAAGGAACAAGTTGACATTGAAGGTTTCATTTGCCATACCTGTTTTATCATATTTGAATCTGCATTCGCGTTGGTTGGGTTGTCCTTCTTTAACTCTGATGACTCCATTATTTGTTGGATTCTCCATTTAGGCATGTTGAAAGGAGTCTTTGATGTTGTAGGCCTCTTGTTCACTGTCGCTTTTGATTAGGAGCATTGCAAGACTTAGGAATCCAAATCTCTTGAGGACCTTTGTATCTCCTTTGTTGACTTTGCTTCGCTCTAGGTCTTGTTGAGTTCTTGAGATCTTCATGCAGATCTCATGTAGTTGGAGTTGGCTTGTGGTTGACTGGTAGCCAAATCTTTGTATAACCTGTGTAGAATCCTTGTCTAAGAGGAAGATTCTTTGAGGTTTGTCTCTGTTCTGTATCCTCTTGAGATTTTTGGTAGACTTTAGCATCTTTTGATGTTGTTTTGTTGTATACCTCGTTCTTAAGTATCGTAGGATATTGTCGAGGTTGATACCTAGTGGGTCTTCTTTCTTGGTAGGGACTTGATGTTACTTCATATTCCCTAACCTGCGATTTTGGTACCCATATCTATATGTTCCCTCTATAGAACTCTTGTTCCTTTAAGCTCCATTGTGATGCTATCCATCCCATGTGTTTGTTTTTTTGTGTTGATTACCTATCTTTAATCCAAACCAGATCATTGACTTTGACTAAATTGCTAAAAACAAACACTTGCTTAATTATCTTTTTCTTTCTTGAGTACTTTGGCTGAAATATATTTGCTTTTCTGGGTGTCTCCTTAGAGGTTTCAGTTGTGTCAGCAATTGACTTGAAGTTTTGAAGTTTTGAAATCCTAAGAAGACGTTCCCACATAGTGAATTATCCAGCCGTCTACATCCTTCCCTTCCTTCTTGAATTTTGGCAAGATTCCAAAATTTTTGAAAAATTCCCGTGTCTGATTCTGATGTGAGACTGAAAAATCCACCGTCTGGTTCTGATGTTGGAAATCGGGCTTGACCACTAACAGAGTGGCCATACAAAGATTGCGAGAGGTAGCTGAAAAGGCCAAGGGATTGCGAGAGGCAGCTGAAAAGGCCAAGGTAGAGCTCTCACAAGGCCAAGGTGGAGCTATCATCAGGCCAAGGTAGAGCTCTCATGTCCACCTGCCCGCTGAGGAAGAAAAGTCACCACTGAATTCTGAGATGGAACTACCCAGTATCCTTCCATTGGACCGTCTTCTGTTTGCCCTTTGACCTGGAGGGTGCCTGAGAAGTCCTAGTACCAGCATTCTCCTTCTGAATCAGTCAGTAAATGGCCTCCTACTCAAGCTGATCCCACCTTTCGGTGGTCATCTCTACTTCATAAGGCATGAGGGAATGATAGGTTTTGGTGTCAGGATCATAGAGTGTACGCCCGCGCTTGGTAATCCTGGTTCTAGCCAGCTTATGACAATGCAAAGCAGTATGGATCTATCCTTCTGGAAGAGGCTGATTAGTTTTGACTCGAGCTTCAAAACAATCTCAGCCATCTCCCTATACTGTGGTGCCAGACCCACCTTTGCTGCAATATCCTTTTCAAGCAATTTAGAAGATTTGACAGTAAGTTGTAGCAGCTGATTAGTAATCCTGGTCAGGCATCTGATTTGAATCTTCCACTGGCCCATACACATCTGGATCCTATGCATCTCCTCTTTCAGTGCCTGAAGATCATTGATTTGGAGAGCATCGTTGAATAGGGTTTTCCAAGTCTTCCATTTTACAGTATATCGCTCATACCAATCCTGAAGCTCATTAGTAATCTTGAAGTATGTAAGGCGATCAACTGGTTCTGGGTGTTGAGGATACAGTGCTGGAAAGAATCTTGGCAGCTCTGTCTCTCTTGCTAGAAAGGCATACAAGAGAACTGGAGAATCAGGCACCAATTCTTAAAAATTGAGAACAGCCTGGTTCTCTTGCTGCATCATCTTTCTGGTGATTCTCACTAGTTGGAACAATGTTCGGAGAGCAATTACCTGTGCTCCGATTGACATTCTAGTCTGAGGTCCTTTGCTAGTTGCTGTCTGGTCCTCAAGAATGGCTCTGACTCTCTCATCCAAAAATCCTCTGGTAGTTTGCATTTGCACCAAAACTTCCTTTCGCTGTTCCCAAACATCCTTCATACATTTGTAAGTTGGTCTATTTCCCAGCAGAAGTTCTAATTCCAGGGCAAGGGAGCGACAATCTGCAGTAGACTGCCTTTGCAAGTGTGGGTTTGTCACTCTCTTGTCAGCAATGAGTATCCATTCAGGAACTCTTTCCAACAGCTGGACTATGCTGGGATGCGCAGGTAACCGGCAAGCTTCTTTATCATGGAAAGCTGTTGATTTCCAATGCTCCACCATTTACCTAACACCAACATACAACCTTTGAAACCTTTCCAAATGAGATAGGAGATCATCATCCTCCAGATACTGTCTGGTTATGGAGTCCTGTTGATGTCTCAATTGCCTATTCAGGGTAATAAGCTGTAGTGAATGTTGATGATCAGTAGTTGATCCCTCATCCTGCACCTTCATTTTCCCTTTAACATCCCTACTGAGCTGGGACTGATCAGCTAGCTGATTCCCAGTGTGACTGGACTGCTGTTCTTCAGTCTGCTGATTACCTAGCTGGTGCCCTTCATTTTGTCCTTCTTGTTGGCCCTCATTCTGGCCAGGCTAGTCTGGCTGTGAGACTTGCCTCCTTCAGTTGGCCTGTACCGTACCACCAGTACCAGGTCCTAGAGGTGGAGATGGTGGTGGGACATCATCATCATCATTTGTATGCCCTTTGTCTTTTTCATCCTCCTCCTTATCAACTCCATCCTCCTTGTCTTCTTCTACCTCATCCAGAGAAGTCTGCTGCTCAATATAATCCAATATGGCTTGATTCATTAGAGTAGTATTATACTCAGTCACCTTGTCTTGCAAATCACTCTTCATATTTTTCATCAAGGACTTCAAATTATCTAAATAAAAAACAGCATTGCCTGTTGGATTTATAATTTCAGCCAAGCTGTTATAGATGTATCTTTCAGTAAGAGAAGCCTTCAAAGCTGTATGGCGCATGAACAAGGAGTTGAATTCCACTCGCTTCATTTTGATCATTGTTTCAGCCCGTTCTGTAGCTCTTAGTGCTTCATTCCGTTGATTCTTGATGATTATTATCTTAGATTCAGCCTTAGCTAGCTTCTTGTTTAATAACTCATTAACCCTTTTTGAATGAGCTTCCAGTACCCTGTGTTGTATGTTCTGCTCTTCCCGGGCTTTCAGAAGCTTTTGAATCTAATGTTCAGCCTCCTTCAAGTCAGCTTTAAGCTTTTTCACTTCATCTTCTGACCCAACAGCCTCCATCAGTTGTCCCATACAACTGACAATGGTATTCCAAGAAGACTGTATGAGAGCTGAACATCTGTCTTTAACTGTAGCTAGATTAGAATTAGTAGGCTCATATAGCTATGTAGGGTAAAGTTGCATAATCAACTTTGCGTAGCAGAAGATGTCCTTTCAATTGATGAGTCTGCATTTGCTGCAACTTGTCTTGTTTCACTAGGTGCAAAAGGTGTTTAGTATTTGGAGTAGAAACTCCACCTGGCAGAGTCGAAGAAGCTGGACCTTTGCCTTGCCAAACATACCAAGCTTTAAAAACATTTTGAGATTTTAGCTTGGCAGTTTGCTGGAGCACAATGTGTGACAGGAATTGACAAAGGTTAATAGGAACCTTTGGATCCAATAGCAGCAAAAAGTTTCTTGGATACATATGTTGGGTTGTTCTTAAGGCTTACTGCTTCGGCTACAAACCTGTAAGCAGTGGAAGATTCCAGTCCGACTACTGGAACACCTTGACCACTTGCCTTGCGCTTACGTTTAGCCGCTTTATCCTCCTTCAGGGCTATATTTATCTGTTGTGGAGTTGCCACCGATGGTTTGGGCTCATTGGGCATTCTGAATGCAAAAGCTATGGTCTCTGATGTCACCGACACCTTTCTACCATTTACCATGGCACTGCCATCTTTAGCGTCGAAAGAATCAAGAACTTGCTTGATGATGTCTGTGTCAAAAGCAATTCTTGTAGCTTGCAACACAACTCGGAGATCCCATAGTTGTAGCAGAGTCATTGCTTGGTCAGTGAATACATAACGCTGGCTTTTACTGTACGGTATGATGGGAAGAATTTCCTTTGCAGCAACAACTATGGCTTTGGTTTCCTCAAGAGACTCCTGCATCTTGTCTGAGCATTTCCTTCTACCCATACACTACGAAGACAATGAAATAGGCGAAGGAGAAGAACACTTACTTGAAATTTCAAAACCGTACTCTGGTGTTGCTGGCAAGGCTAGCTGATAGTTAACTATCTCTTCAGAGGTAGAGGTTTGCGGCTGTAGCGAAGAAACCTTGGAGCTTGGCGATGGCAAATGGTTAACAGGAGGAAAGCGTCGTGCAGGGTATTTGTGAGGAAAAATGCCAACTCTCCTGAGTGTTATACGTGTTCGTGCCATAAAAGCTCCACCACTCACTGTTCCTAGACTTGTGTGCATCGCTACTGTCGTGGCAGACATGCATTGGACAAGACTGCGACCCATCCTTAAAATGATTACTACTGGCGTGCCATCTAACCGTTGAGCGCTTAAAAATTGAAAAGTGTGTCCCCACCGATACTGGACTGTTTTCCAGTCTAGCTCGATCATACTGATTCTAATATCAGTCTGATCTGGTTCTTCCGGTACTGGTTCTTCTGGAACTAGTTGCACATGAAAAAGCCCAAAAATATCTGATTTTGGTATCCCTTGATCAGCAAGTCCCAGTTCCTCAGTACCTTGTTCTTGCCCATTTTCTCTAGCCTCTGAATAATAAAGCTTGATCTTTGCCCCATTATATACTCCTGGCAACAATAGTCCAGATAAATATTTCAGTCTGATTGTGCCATTGGAGAAGACCCAGTCTACCTCAAATGGTCCTGCCCATGCAATCTTCAGGTTTGGCTTCTTGGGACCTAGTCTAGACTGATATAAAAACACCAAATATCCTTTCTGAAATTCCCAAACTTTAATTCGACGATCATGCCAGTGCTTCCTTCGTTGTTGAACAATTTCTTGTTCCAACCTAGCCCGTTGCCTGAGTTCATCTAACTGCATCAGTTCATCTAGCCGTTTTTTAAGATTTTGGTTGAAGTCTAAGACATACTTCACAGCCATTCTCAGACTTGGGATCACAAACTCCATAGGAACCACAACCGTTTAGTGCCATACACCATTTTGAATGGTGTCATTCCAGTAGTGACCTTATAAGCTCTCCTATAAGCCCATAGAGCAGTCTGGAGTTTCAAATCCCACTCGTCTGGTTTCTTTTGCACCACCTTAGTGAGAATAGTCTTTATTGTCTTGTTGCTACTTTCAGCCTGTCCATTGCATCTGGGATAGTAAGGAGTAGATTTCCGATGCTTGACTGAAAGCATATCCAATAGGATTTCCATAGTGTCATTGATAAAATGTGTTTCTTGATCGATCACAATCTCTACTGGACATCCATATTGCAGACAATATTCTCAAATAGAAACCTTGCAGTTGACTTAGCTGTGTTGTTAGGAAGAGCCTTAGCTTCAACCCACTTGGTTACATAACAAGTAGCCATTACTATGTACTTGTTCTTCCTGGGAGTAACCTTCTTAAAAGGTCCCATAAAATCTAGTCCACATTTCATGAACACTCCCAGTGGTTGTACTGGCATCAAAGGAGTCATATCTGCAGCTGTTGGTCAATCCACTCTTTGGCATATGTCACAAGTTTTACAAAAAAATTTGACATTAGCAATCAGTGTTTTCCACCACAGACTAGTTTGCAGAATATTCTTGTAGGTTACTTCATTAGAAAAGTGTCGACCAGATTCACCATTATGCGCTTCTGAAATCACTTACATTATTCCTTCCATAGGGACACAACGTCGAAGTATACCATCAACACCGAGTCGATAAATTAATCCTCCGATGATAGTGAATTTCAGGCTTTTTATGATCAAAGCTTTCTTCTGGTTCTGCTTCCAATCCTCTGGAAAGGCACCTTGGGAAAGAAATTGATAATTATCATATCATTCGAGATCAACTGATTCTTCTACCTCTAACTGAAATAAATCAACGTCCACTGGTTCATCTCTCAAGGGTGATTCTGAATATCCTTCCGTACTTCTTGATAGAAAATCAGCTCCACAATGGTTTTTGCCAGGCTTATGGAAAATGCTAAATTCAAACTCCATTAGGAACATCATCCATCTTATTAGCTTGCCTTGAATAAGGACTTTATTAATCAGAAACAGAAGAGCCTGATGGTCCACATAAAAATGAAATAACTTCCCCAGCAGGTAATGCCTGAACTTTGTAGTGCTGAAAACCATTTCAAGGGCTTCTCTCTCAGTAGTTGTATAGCCTTGTTCAGCCTGGCTGAATCTAAGACTGGCAAAATAAACCGGATAATCAGTTCTTCCGTCTGGCTGAGCTAATATTGCCCCCATTGCCAATCCTAAAGCATCTACATGTACATGGAAAATAATATCCCAGTTTGGCTGCCTAAGGACTGGTTTACTGGTAATGGTTTTTTTAAGATTATGGAAGCTCTCCTCACATTCAGCAGTCCAGTTTAACTTACTGGTCTTCTTTGTAAGCTCATATAGTGGTACTGCTTGAGAAGCAAACTTATGTACAAATCTTCTATAGAAATTCACATAACCCAAGAAAGAGCTAAACTCTAAAGCAGTTCTGGGTGCTTTAGCTTGCTGAACACACTGAAATTTGTCATTGGCCATCTCTATTCCATTTCGAGAAACCACATGTCCCAGTATAGATGTCTCTTCTAGACTAGAAAAACAGATTTGAATGGATTCAAACAAATCCGCTTCTCCTGACAGCATTTGAAAACCATTTCTAGGAATAGGAGGTGCTGTTCCTCATCTGAATAGACAGTAAAGTCATCCATGAAGATGGCGAGGAACCGATGAAGGAATTCATTAAACTTCCATCATACACTGCTAAAATGTAGCTAGTGCATTGTACAGGCCAAAAGGCATCACCCAATACATGAAAGCTCCCCACTCAGTGATGAAAGTGGTTTTGGCTCTATCTTTAGGAGCGATCTGTAACTGGTTATAGCCACTATAACCATCCATGAAGCTATACATTTCATATCCTGTGATCTCATCAAGAAACATGTCAGTAAAAGGCAAGGGAAATGGATCTTTGATAGTTTGGGTGTTTAGTTTCCTATAGTCGACACAAACTCTCAATTTTCCATTCTTCTTGGGAACGACGACTATGGGAAATAGCCAATCGCTGCTTGCCACTTCTGTGATGAACACAGTCTTAAGAAGATTATCAATCTCCTCCTTGACCTTCTTTGTATAGTTGGGGTTCATCCGGTATCTTTGCAGTCGTACTGGCCTAGCATCTGGTTTTAGCGGTATTCGGTGCTGAAATACTTCAGGATCCACTCCCTTCAGATCTGTATGTTCCCAGGCAAACACATCTTTATAGTTCTGGAACATTTTTTGTGCCTTTTTCTACATGCTAGGTTGAGGTGCTTGTTGACCTTGATCATCATTATCCTCGATCCTAGGTTCCACTCTTCCACTTCTTGATCGTCTGGAAGCAACTAATTTGGCCCGCCTCCTTTTCGTTTCGTCGACTCTTCAGCGTAATCCCAGGATGGTCCATTCATTTCTGAATCAGTATTCTGATCCACTGTGTACTCTTCAGGATGTACTGGTTCCTCTACCATACCAGTATCAGTTGGTTCCACCATCCTTCCGGTTAGCTGAACTGTTCTTTCCCCTGTGTTGACTTCAGTAAACTGATCAGGGAATTGTCTTTTCTGCTTGTCAACTTGCTCTTTATTCAGCAAGACTGCATTCAAGTCAATCTCTGCCAAAGGGAATATATTCATGGTCGCTAGCATTCGCTCGATCTTCTTGGCCCTGTACTTCTGACATAACTCCTTCGGCCTCAGTTCCTTTCTCCAGATCCTAGTATTGTTTGTATGGATTTGGATTCTGCCACTGGCCCCTTCTATGGTTAATGTTTGGTTTGCATAGTCATGAACAACATGTGCTGTTCTCAACCATGGGCACCCTAGTAGCATCCCATATACCCCTTGCACATCCAAAACTAAGAAACTAGGTTTAAATTTCTCCCTCCCAACACTTATCTGCATGTTTTCAACTCTATGATCTGCCATTTGTACTTTGAATGGTGCTAGTTTCATATTAGTGATATCCATTCTCTGCTGGAGATGGACTCGTATTATGTTGACTCCTGCTCCTCCATCCAAGATAACACTTGAGAGAGCTTCCCACTGCTTCCTAACCTTGTAGTCGACCTGAATAAGTGGAACTTCATAATCTCGAACAGCCGTCAGTCCATCGTTCTGGCCTCCGCCTCACCTTTTCTGTGCTGTCTAATAAAATTGGCCACTTTAGGCAAGGTTTTTCTGATATCCTCCAGCTCTACAGTCAGCTTCTGAATTCTATCACAAATTTTCACATGAATTTCTTCTCTCTCTTGGTCAGACTAATTGTCAGAGCTTGAAGAACTGGTATCTTCACACTGCCATTCCTCTTTTGCAGTGCTTCCACTCTTTTCATTGGCTAGTCCATGTACCACAACCAGCATGGTCTCAGTTATGGCCGGTACTGACTGATCTTTATCAGTCGCGATTGGGCTGGTATCCTCTGAATGACTCTAGCTTCGGAACTTTTTGGCTGCTCTGGCAGCTTCTTGGCTAAATCCTCCATGATTTTAGCCTCTAGTTCCCTCTGCGCTTGCCACTCATCTACCACCTTCTCTTTACCTTTGGCCTTCCAGATTTCTCTCTGTTGAGCTCACTTGCTGCTGTTAGGATTGATTGGTGCTTTTGAAGTGTCTGGAATTTCTTCAATGACTACACCCTTGCTTCTAGTAACTACCCTGATTGGAACTGGCTCTCGTGCCTTAGCCTCAGTAGTAGTAGTTGCAGGTGCATCTGGGCATTGGGCTGCAAAATGGCCATACTTTCCACAAGTGTAGCAATTCATGCTCCTATTCTGGAAGTTTCCACGTCCTCTGCCTCTGCCCATACCTGGTTGGAATCGGCCACGTCCCTGAGCAGTACCACTGGTACCTGATCTCTCCTCTTGAGCCACTTTGCCTTTCTTAAAGTGGTGGATTTTGATGCCACAATTATTCCATAGATGACCGAAAGCCTTACAGTAGGTACATTGTGGACATTCATTGGAGATATGATCCTTGGACTTGAATTTCGAACACCAAGTCTCCATCTTCCGAACTGGCTGTCTTGTGTGACTAATTTCGGCAATCTGTCTAGCCATTTCTTCAATTTTCTTGGTCCAAGATCCCTTCTTTGACTTCTCCTTGGCTCGTTCATTAGAGCTCTTCTCGGAGCTACTGGACACCCCACTGGAATCAGAACTTTCAGTAGCAGAGCTACTACTACTGGTCCTTCGCTTCTTGTGATTATTTTCCTTCTTGGCTTGCTGTTCCAGTTTTAATGCCCTTTGGACCAGATCATTGAATTTCTTGGTAGGGGCTGGTACCTCTTGTTCCCTAAGCTTTTTGCTTCTGAACCCATTCAAAAACCAGGCCCTCAACCTCTTCTCAGATGGCGGTTCCTGTAACTACCTGGTTAGCTCCTTGATCTTTTCCACATAACTGCGGACTGATAAATTTCTCTGTTTGATCTTATCTAGTTCACAGAGAATATCTTCATCCCCTCTATTGTCGGAATATTCCAACCTGAAGGCTTTAAGAAATTTGTTGTATGATCTGAGCTGGCAGGCACGGTAATGGTAATACAATTTCCTCGCTGCCTCCTTCAAGGTTTGTGGAAAATATTCCCCCCAATCATCTTCATCAATATTTTTTAGTTCAACATACTGCTCGAAAGCCTGTATGTGAACGTCTGGATCATCCTTCTTCCCTCCCTTGAATATTGGAAAAGAAATTTTCAAGGAAGCTGTGTAATCATTTCGATTACCACTGATTCCGCCACTTCTCTTCTTGGATTCTGAATGGCGCTCGGGAGTCTTCTTGCAATTTTCAGTGTCTGCATCCCAATCATTCTCTATCTCTATCTTTGTCTCAGTGTCAATGTCTTCTTTGGTTTGTCTGCTAGAAGTACGGTGACTACCTTTACTTCCCTTGGTACCCTCATCTCTCTGCCGCGATCGAGAACTCTTGGAACTCTTGGCTTTCCGTGCTTCCCATTCTGCCCGTCGGCATCGAGAATGACTGGAGTGTTGTGAGTCCTGCACCTCATCAGCCTGACTATGCTCCTCCTGAGCCTCAGTGTCAGTCATCTTCTCTTGCTTGGGGTCAGACTCTCTTCCTGACGCCTCAAGAATGGGATCAACACGAATGGTGGATTTTCGGCCACGACTAGATTTTGGTGCCATTGCTGAAACTTCCAACTGGGAGAAGAGTCTTTCCGTCAACGAGCTTCAGCTCGAGCCACCGTGATCACCAAAATGGAATTGGAGCTGATCTCTTGAGACAGCTAATTCCAGTGTTAGAAGATTTCAGCTACTAGTGTGGTAAGATTTCAGACAATAGACAGAATCAGAAACTAGACTGGAATTTGGATACTGCAATAAGAATCAGACATATGTACTAGAAATAAGGTTCAGATTCAAATTCAAAAGACTGGATGAGAAGTAAGTGTAACTGGAATATATGCCATGATTGGAATTACAGATCAAGATTACAACGAATATGATTTACAAAGAGAGTACAACCAACAATACTGCCAATGATTCTCAAGTACAAGTGTAGCCAAAGCGCTAACCCAAATGATAACAATTGCCAACCCGATTACAATGTAATGGGCCTTATTTATACACTTCGGGTTTACTGTAGTAATTACCATAGTAACTACTAAGTAATTCGCTGCCCATCTCCTCAGAAGACATTCCCACATAGTGAATTATCCAGCCGTCTACATTCTTTGATGTAGAGGCATATGCTATCACACCTTCTTTGCTAATCGGTGGAGGGTCCACTTTAGCTTTACCTTTGTCTGCAAGATTTGTCTTTGATTCTTGTGACTTTTGCAACTCTGAATCTAGCATTAATGGTACTCGTAAATGTTGTTGGCTACCTCTTGGAAAAGAGAGTATTAGCATTTTATGTTTTTTGTAGGCCTTGTGTTGGTCTAACCACTGATGTCCAATGATGAAATCTGCAAGCATTTCCTTCGAAGGCTTCATCTGAAACTTCACCTACTCTTCATGATTTTGGATGCTAAGGGTAGCAACCATTTCTTCTTCGCTCACAGCCTTACCTAGCATTGCCTTATTGTTCTATTTTCGTGGAGTGATCTCGAGTATTCTTTAGATGCAATCTACAACCATATTATACTTTGCTTCTTTATCCACTAGAGCATTGCATCTGACACTTTCTTCTTTTGTACTGTTGAGAACTACAACTATTATCATTGCTGGTTCTATTGAAGACCCGTGTCCTGCTTTTGCCATGGTCTCATCTTGATCTAGCTATGTCTCTATGGAAGGTGACTTGAGAATTTGTGTTCCACTCTGAATTACATAGGTTTATTCGACTAGAAATGTCTAGATCTTTGGACTTTCTATTGCTTCCTGGTTTTTTGCAACCTTGTTCTTCTTAACTTCTAGCTATGGTGGCATTCTTTACTCAATAGCTATCATGGTTGCTCTTTGCTCTGTTTGATCTGCACTTGAAATTGCTTATTTTGTTTCAAGCTCTTCTAAAGTTCTGTTCGATGGAAATGAATCATATTCAATGAGCTTTGCTTTGGAATCAATCTCCATTTTAACTGTGCTTGAGGACTTTGTGATGTCGTCCGTGGGTGACCAGTTCTTTGTTGTCTTTGATGACTGCATCTTGTTTGCATTTTGTATATATAACATGTTCTAGGCCATTGGCATTCTCATTATGATGTCGTCTGGCATACCCTTTGCTGTGATCACAAGGAATTGAGCTATGATGATCTGTGAACTTACTTCAATGGTGGTGGAGATGATTCCCTAGTATTCTCCTTGTTTGTCTCCTGATATGCTCACAAATTCAGGAGCATCTTCTAGTTGTGGTTGGCCACATCTTTTCCAAGTGCAAAAAGACATGAGGTTCTTGTCTAACTAAAAATCTAGCTTTACTTCTCTCGACAAATTTTCTTCGTTTTCACCAACAATGTTGCACTTGATTGTCTCACGATTTGCGGCTGGAATTGACTGCTTTTGCTGTGGCAGTGTCCTTGAATTAAACTTTTTCTTCAACTTCTTTGCTTTGATCACCTGCTTCAATCGATGTTGGCTCCATTGGCTGTAATATTGCACCTTTTTGCAATTGTTGAGTATTATCCACCTGCATTTGAGTAACCCTTGATCTTAATAGATCCACTCTACTTTTTAGCAAAATCTGTCTCTTTGGAGGAGATTTTGGTGGTGAACTTTGTGTAGCCTTCTGAACTTTTTCTCCCATTGACTTTGACTTTTTTGTCACCTGTTATGGCAGCTTGAGGATTTGCAACATCTTCAGATAGTCTTTGAATTTAGTCGGACCATCCGTAGGGGTTTGTACAACGTCATGATCTTGCTAATATTCGTCACCATGTGCATCTTGATATGCATATGTGAGCTTGGTCACATGTAACTATTTGAACACTATTGGATTTGTCGGCTTTTGGCTTTCACTTGTGCAGATCAATTGAAACTTTTGTCCCTGATGATCTTCATAGAAGAATTTTTTTGCAGATTCTGATGGGATCTGGGTCAATGGAAAACTTCTTATAACCATATGATCTTCTAATGGTTTTTGCTTTGAAGGGGTCTATTGGCTAGAGGCTCTAGGGCTTTTAACTGACATTGTGGTTCCTGGTATAAGAGATAATTTTGATGGATTTGCATCTCCCCCCTTCCTGGGTGATCGATATAGCCTTCTCGATTATGAGAATTTAAAGCTGTTTGGCTCTAGTTTAGTCTCACCTTTTGGGATTGTGAAGGCACACTTTGGATAGCATTGTTGATGTTTGGAATCTGTAGACCTTCTACATAGTCTCCTATGTATCTCCGTGAAACATGACAAATTATTTCCCAAGTCAAGATGTAGATAGCATTATCTTTTCCCTGATATTGTCTATCCCATGGGTCTCCTATGATATGAGATTCTGTGTTTTCAGGACCCAAGGCATCATAGATGCTAGACTCTCGTCTATATCTACGATTGTTTTGGTCAAAGTATATGCTCGTTGGGTTACAACATCGAAGCTTGATTTACGATGGAGGAGAGTTTGGCTCTGAACATATTTCTGGGTTCACTCGGGTAATATCCTTTAGCTCTAGAGAGGATGGGTTATAATAGATTCTTTCATGTGAAATGAACCATCTTTTCTGATCTATCACTGGACGCACTTCTATGAGCTGGTATGTGGGCCGTTCAAACACAAGTTGATCCTTTTTGTACAGATGGCCTTTTTGGTCTACATAGTGTGCATATGAATTATGTTTGCCATACAATGCTGACAACATTTTGTTTGATGTCTCCCTTAGACTTGTGAATGATTGCACACTTGTGACATTGGATTCATAATCATTTTCAAACCTTACAGTCTTTTCAACATTCGGTGATATCTAGACACCTTGACCAAATTCATGCAGGAATTTGTTGTTCAAAGAATCAATTTTAAGCTTTTCAAGTGCTTATGCATCTTTATGCTGATTTTGAAGTTGGAGAGATTTTACTGGTGCTTCTAACGGTAATGCAAAATCATCTGATTGCATTAGAAGTGACAAGTTAAATGCACTTACATCGAGATTCGCATTTCCAATTTTCTCTGTACCTTGCTTGGTAGTTGATGTGTCCCCGTTGTTCTTGGACAATCTTCAAAAAACGTTCCACCTTTTTGCCCACAATCTGAGCAATACGCCATGACTGGTAGTATTTCAACTGGCTCTATCATGTCAAGCTCTAGTTGAGAAGTTTCTGCTTCTATGCTTGCCAAATTTTCGGCATCTTCTTTTAGAACACTAAGCATCAAGTTGTAGAATGCTCCATCTAGACCTTTTGTACCGTCTTTAGCTTGGTTCTCCAATTAGATTTGCTTCTATTGGTTGATCTGTTGGATCTTGCAATTCTGGCTCTCAATTATAGATCTGGCCATTGTAATCCATGTACGATGACCCTGATTTCATATGCACTAAATGGATGCTTTGATGGCTTGTGCAGGTTGTTGGATAACCACATGGATCAATCTTTTGCACTTCTATTTGCACTTCATTTTTGAGCTTGCAATACCTGACTCCACTCAAATCTGTGAACATCTGGGAGTTCTCTGAATCTGATTTTACTCTAATCAATAGGATCGTGGCTCTTGTGCTACTTTTGCCACTCATAAGATACCTATGGCCTTCCGAATCTGTATACAAAACCTTATCTCCAATGTATCCATACAACTGTAAAATTTTCTCTGTTGCAATTGTACCTGTGTTGCCACTGCTACTGGTTAGCTTTGTTTCTCGTGCATTTGAACTCTTGGCTTGACTTGAGTCCATGATGTGTTTAATTTGTAAGATGTCCTTTAGCATATTTTGATGTTGCTCGGTCAATTTTCTCTTGCTTCGGCTTCAGTTCACACTCTTTAGTGTCCAAGAGTTGACTAACTATGGCTTGATTGTGTCAGAATTGATAGTATCTTTTCAAACAATGAAAATTTGGGCCTTGAATAACCTAACCGGCGGATTAAACTGTTATCAATTTTTCCACTTGACTTGAATTCAACTCCTGTCAAGCTCCCAATTCGTTGCCTACAACCTGGTTCTTCAAATTGAGCTAAGTGAGTCAACAAATGAGATTTCCAAATTCTATCCTTGCAAGGAGCTAAAGGACTAATCTACAACTTGAAAATTGAGCTATCATGTATTAATTTTTATTCGATGGAACCCAAACTTGACTAGTGGCCTTGTATTATGTTGTTCTAACACTGTACAAGCTCAAAAGTCCCAAATTCTATCTTTGGACCCTAATAATAAATAATCGTGATTATTTACTTTTCTCAATTTTTACACTTTTTAGGTTTGTTTTACCAAGTAATCACCTTGTTGTGGTTTCTGGACAAGTTTGATTGAGTTTGAACAAGATTTGTCCAAATTATCAACTGTTTACTGTCCGCAGACTCTGATTCCAAGGATCTCGCTTAAGCCTCAATTTTGTGATCCAAAATTTCACCACATTTGATTTGTGGAGTCATTCTTGATATGCTTGACCTTGTAGTATACTCAGTTGTGCAAAATTTCTCAATTCTGGAGCAGATGTAAATAATTACAATTATTTACTTCTGGCTTTTTTTTACAACCTTTTGTCAAAATGTTGATACCAACTGGTTAAGCAACTCAACTTAAGCTCCCTAGTAAAGTTTCACCACGTTTGGATAATCCTTGTTCAAATGGTCAACAGTTTTTTGTCTGCAGAGTGACTTTACAAATTTAGCCACAATTTTCACTCCAATGATCCAAATCTTACCAAATTTGATTTGTGGGCTTAATATAACATGCTAAAACTTGTGGTACGCTTAGTTAGTCAAAAAAGTTGAAAAATAGGGCAGAAGTAAATAATCGTGATTATTTACTTCTGGTAAATTTTTGCATATTTTTGGTCATCTAGCTATATATATTTGTTTAACACTTCAATCTAAGCCTCTGAGTCAAGTTTCACTAACTTTGAGCAAGATTTACCAAATCACACTCAAGTTCTTGACAATCAGTATAGACTTCAGTTTTTACCAAGTTTTTGGCATATTTTGTGATCCAAACTCTATATACCTTCACAAAAGATGTTTGTACTCATGCATAGAGTCTTTGGTATAAACCTTGATCCATTTTGAGCCAAATGCAAAAAATGTGATTATTTACTTTTTGACCTAAAATGAACACTTTTTGCAATTTTTTCACTGGACAGTCTTTTTATGACCTAGTTTAAGCCTCAGAGTCAAGTCTCATAGAATTTGAACAAGATTCATCAAGTCAGACACAATTGCTCGACAATCAGTATGGATTTTATTTTCTATCAAGTTTTTGGTTTGTTTTGTAATCCAAACTCTATGAGCCTTCACAAAAGATGTTTGTAATCATGCATGAGTCTTTGGTATCAACCTTGATCCATTTTGAGCCAAATGCAAAAAATGCGATTTGATTTTTGGAATTTCTTCCAGCTGGGATTCCCTACTCCTACAATCTACAAATATAATGTAATCTACAACAATTTCCTTTTCTCTCAAGTGAACCTCATGCATAGGTGAGTTTGAGACGACCCTCGATTCTCCCTTTGAAGGATGTAAATCTTGAAGATCTTACATAATGATTTTGCACGGTGATTCTAGAAAGAAAATATTCAACACATGAAAAAATAAGATTGCTTGAGCTTGAGGCTCGTCGAATAAATCTAGGAGGTCTCTTGGTTTCCTAGGATATATCCTACAACATTAAATTTTCCTAGTTCTCCTTCTTGCTTTTTCTAGAATCTTCTTCTTCTTTCCATGCTAATTCATCTTGATTAATACCTCAATCAACCTAATCTTTTTGTTTTGTGAACTTCATAAGGATTATATGCGCTGGTTTTAAAAAAACGACAAACCAAGCATCATGGTATTAGTTAGTAATGCAAACTTAGTTGTGGGATTTGATTGGTTAGGACTATCAACATATCCACATTTCTTGTTCTGATACACTGTTATAGAGGGAGGTGCAGAGAGCCCTAAAAAATAACAACCACTACATGCTACAACCCATAAAACAAAAAAGTTGCATACCTAGCAAATATCATGAGGATATAATCAAAGTCGTATGTCAACAAAGAGAGATAAAGAGGGGGAGAGAATAAAAGAGCATGTGCAGGTGCACCTCCTAGAGTGGAGTGTTACACTCGAACAGTGAGAGAGAAGAGAGGAGATCAACAAATAATAGACATAGACAATGGGTGCAATCTCCCCCTATGCAAGAGTGAGCATGCTCCTCTAGCACGGATTTAATTTATAGATAGAGGCCATGCTCAAAATTGGTCACATCAGTTCACACTTGGGCATAAAAATAGCAACTACTTGTAAAGAGCTCAATAGTCACTCCTTGTAAATAGTTGCCTACATCTCAAATTATAAATGAACCATAAAATGCTAAGGGTTGCCATGGAATACAATGGTGGCACCTTTATTCTGAATAACTGTTATCGTCTTATTATCCTGCATGCATTGATTCACTGATTTGCTAGCACAACACCACCAAAGCGCTCTCTTTTTTCTCCTTTTGCACCACCAAAGCGCTCTCAAAAACCAATTGCGTACCTTTTTTCCTGTTTGTGGCTCTAGACGCTATTGCTTCTCTTGTCTTGTCACGTTTGCTAGAGGGGTGTGTCTTTGTACGTTCTTTGACTTAAACGTTGTAGTTTTTGGATTTCAGAATCCTTTTATTTTTGAAAATCGAATTATGGAATCCACAGTCTCTGTAAAAACGGATTCTGAAATCCACAATTTTCGTAAAAACGATTTTTGGAGACCAAAGTCTAGGTAAAAACGGATTTTGGAATCCACAGCCTCCGTAAAAACGGATTCTGGAATCCACAATCTACGTAAAAACGGATTCTAGAATCCAGAATCTCTGTAACAACGGATTCTGGAATCCAGTTTTACAAAAAATTGGATTCCAGAATCTACTTCATTCATAAAACCGGATTCTGAAATCCACTTTTGCAAAAAATTGGATTCCAAAGTCCATGGACTTAAATTCTAGAATCCTCTTAGTTGGATTCCAGAATCCAGTTTTTGACGACATTGGCTTTTGGAATCCCTCTTTTTAACAAAATTGGATTCTAAAATCCATGTTTCTAAAAATTTGCAATCATAACACTTAAGATTGCACAAAGTTGGATTCCAGAATCCACTTTGATTGTCAAGTTGCATTTCACATGCAATATTGGCCTTAAAAGTTGGATTCTAGAATACAACTTTATCATAGGCTCCAATTCTAAAAGAAGTTATACTACTCTTGTCTTTCTTGAAAAATATTGAACCAATAAGACATGTCTTTTTGTACAATTTAGTTTTTTTAACTGAAAATATTCTAAAAGTTTGTTATTTTATGAAAATAAACAATAGGATCCTGGAATCCAAATTTTTGTTCCACTGTAGATTTTAGTCATTATATTGTGCTTCACTTTTTGAAAAAATTACTTATGAAAAAACGCAGTTTGTTTTAGCACTAAAAAATTTTAAGTGACCTAGTTGTTTTTCACATTTTCTACAATTTAACCTAAAAACGTCAATTTCTAAAATTCAGAATTTGAAAAACTTAAAAATACTAAAACCTTTGAATTAATACTCCAAATATTGAATAATCCAAAAATTCTTGCTTACCTTGAAAAAGGAATTGTTAAAAAGAAGCACAATTGCAAGTGAGTGCGATGAGTGCTCTAGAGCTTGGAATACAACTTTTGCATGTGAAAAATGAGACCTCCGTCCCCTTTTAAAGCCTCTTATTTTTTAATATAATATACTTTTATTATTTTAAAAAATAAATATTATTAAAAATCCTTTATTAAGTCCCCCTTTAGAGCTATTATCATGCAAGTTGGTTCATTTTATTTGTCACGCTCTACCAAATGGAGCTTCTAAGTAGTCCTAGTAATGTAGAACCTTTTTGTCCTTCTATGTCACTAACACGTTCTATAAACACAACTTTTCTTGCTAGTGAGGGAACTCCAATTTCTAAAAGGTGCTCAAGAAGAGTTTCTTTTGATGTGGTGGAAGAAGAACTACAGCATCTTCATGGGAATGAAGCAGTTAAAAACACATACCATGAGCAACGACGAACTCAAGGGGTAAGAGGTCAGAGAAAACAACGACTTCTTTCAAGGCGAGAAGTTCGAGCAACATCTAGAGAGTTTTGTTGTGCCAAAAACTGTTTGAGAAGCTTAGGGTTTCAGAAAATCCAACAAGAGCGTAGCAACTTTTTCAACTTAAAGAGGGGTCCACAAAATGTATTCTTGAGGTCATGTATACGTTGCTCCACCTCCTCAACAAAATATGTTGTATCAGATGTTGCTGTTTGCAGAGCGAGTTTCCTGAAGGTATTTGGCATAAGCAATTTAAGAAATCATATCAAATGTGAGCCAAGAAAGTGTTTCTTTAGCATTTAGCACACATGAAACCCCCCAATATTGTTTCCTCAAACAATGGTTGGGAAATTTCATCACCTTTAATGGAGAAGTGGTACCTAACTCAAAATTCACACATCTACCCGACAAATTTACTAAGCAAGAGGTATACAATTTATATGTGGAGTCACAAAAAGATAGTCTAAACTCCAATCTTTTGCTACCATCTTTCTTGCAAATTTGGAGACAAGAATTTCATCATGTTAAAATTCCCAAGAAGAGTAGGATGGGTGTTTGCCAGATATGTGCAGAGTTAAAAGCAAAGCGAGACACAGCAAAGACTACGGAGGAGAAATGTAAGTTATTTTATTTTGGTTAGTTAAATTAAATTACTTCTCTCAAAAATTTCAAAAATCTAACACTCTTCAAACTCTTTTACAGTGCCCATTCTACAAGCATTGAAAATTCACAGGGAGAAGCAAAGTACAGAGCGCCAAAAGCTAGCAAAGCACAGGAAAAAGTGTTTAGAGAAGAAAGACAAATATCTAGGCCTAGTCATCGATGGCATGTATCAAAAGAAAACATTGTTGCCACATTTTATGCATCCTCCAAAGAATCTCAAAGAGGAAAAATTCATCCAGCTTCATGTTGTTGGAGCCTTAGTTTTCAATGGTGTCATGTCATCAAGGATCTTTATTAATTTTCCAAATATTCATAATGATCCTAATTTGACAATCACCATCATTCAAAAAATCATTGAAGAATGGCAAGGTGAACTACCACCTATCCTCTACTTACAACTTGATAACACTAGTAGAGAAAATAAAAACCAAGTTCTCCTTGCATACGAAGATATTCAAAAAAGTGAAGCTTGGGTTTAATTTTTACTAGTGGGACACACACATGACCAAATTGACCAAATGTTTAGCAGGTTCTCGATTAAGTTGGCAAATAAAATAGCATTTGACCTTTCACAAATGTGTGTCTTGTTGGAGGATGCCTATGTTCCCAAGCCCTCCATTAAAATTGTGGAAGAAACATATGATTTTAGGTCTTTTTCGATTGGTGCCGCCACTAACATGCCATCATTTTCACATCTCAATGATCATAGTTTTCAACGTCAATTTAGAATCAAGCAGGTAGAGGAGCAGACTCTCATGTGGTGTAAAAAATACTCAAACTCTAAAGATTGGTTGCCAGTGGAGGGATTGAAGTTCTTATTGTTTGTTCTCGATTGTGAAATTCAACGAGAAAAGTACATGTTGCTCTTTACAACAAGTGAGACACAAAAAGCTGAGAGGGAAAACCGCCCTATTGATCCTCTACAATGCCTAAATGAGATCAAGGAGACAATACATGGTTCCCAGCAAGCTCTCTAGAATGGTGGGAGAGTTTTTTTACAAAGTAGGTGAAGCTGGTTGAAGAGCTCAAGGATGACACATTTCAACTTGAACATGCATTTGTGTGGCACCATGGTGGTCTTTGCAAAAGGAGTGGTAATGTTGTGGCTAGTGGTGTAAACAATGTGCAGATTTCAGCAAATTTGTTGTATATGAGATAAAAGAGGGCACAATGATTGCAATTCTTGCCACAAACGATGAAAATGATCATCCCTTTTGGCTTGCAAAAGTCACAAAAGTTTTCAGAGAGCATGATGTATTGAATGGCATGGAAGTGCATTGGTACCAAACAACTGCAGAAGATCCATTGAAAGGAAAATATGATCCCGAGATGGTGAAACCAAGCAAAAAGGGAAAAAAACCAGGAAGTTCTCGTCGTGTGGATACACTTAATCTAGAGGATGTGGAAATACTTGTGTATGGGTTTGACTTAAAGAAATCTGGTCACTTACACAGAACAACCATTGAGATGTTGAAGCAAAAGGTCAAAGATCTCTCCTAGACATTACAAGGGGAATTTTTCTCCTTTTCAATTATTGTAATTTATTTTGTCTTGGAATCATTAATGAAGTGTGAAGGTTTTGTAATCCCTTTAATGTAGTGATTTTTTAAAAGTTTTTTTATTTTGTTCCTTAAGTGAATTTTATAATGTCTGAAAGTGGGTATTTTTTTAAAAACATTGAAGTAAGTCATAAAATAATATGATATTTTTTCAAATAATCTTCAAAATGTGGCCCTTTTATCATGTGTTTTGGAACATTGGACTTGAGTAATCGTTTGCATGTTTTTTTGGTCATTTTTCATGACTTGCTGTTCCAGGGAATGGGGGAAAGTGGCCAGAGGACTAAAAATGAAGCTATGCAGTTGGGTAGCTGAGTGTGGACAGAAAAATGCGCCATCTCCTTCCTTATGAGCCCACGAGCCCCCATAGCCAAGCCTTGAGAGAGCTCCTCTCACCTTTGATACACCTATAGTGGGCTCCCAAAGTTCCGTATGTACCCTCCACTTTCCCTTTCCTCTTCTCATGTGGGGTAATCCCCATGCCACATGGAAACTTCCTCCCAACTCCCTCAAGCCCAACCAATTCCCATCTTCTCCCCCAAGCAGGAGGACCTCTCTGACAACTTTCCCCAAGGCATAACTTACTGCTCCGGTCACCGAATGATGCACCGTAACACACGGCTCGAGGTCCATCATCTTGACTATCTCCAAAAATATAAAAATTCAGCATTTCTAATCTTAGACTCTCAAGTTGGCCCAGTTTCCCTCGTCACGTGCACCCGCAATCACCTTCTAAGTTGAGACCGCCTGCTTTGGATGCTCATAACTCATTATGTACAAGTCTGATTCACAAGCTATAAAGAATGGCTGATTTTTTTATTATTAAAAACCATGTTTTGGAGTCTTGAACAACTGAAGACATCAGAATTCAAGCTTGGAAAAATCACACCTTTGTACATGAATTTTTACATGGTCACATGCAAGACTTGCAGGGCTATGTACATGTATATACATGAGACTAGTGGGCAAGCTTCCTGGCATGACCTAGTGACTTTAAGCTCGTTCAAAAAATTCTTGACATAGCTTGCCAACCCCTCTGAGCCTGCTTGATCATTCATGACAAGCAAAGGTTCCTATGGTGAACAATTGTTGCATCTCATCCCCAGAAACCTCACCTACATCCTTAGATGTTTCCACAGTGTCTTCCTCTATTGATAGCATCTTATCTGTCACAATTGTCATCAAACGTGCCAAGTATTTCTTTAGTCTATAACCATTAACACAATATTTATGTTGTGCACCACTCAAATCGGCCAACTGATATGTGCCATTATCAAATTTGTTCACAACAATAAAAATACCTTCCCATTTGATTTGAAACTTCTTCTGAAAGATATTGTCCAACTTACTATTATATTGCAACACCACATCACCCTTTTCAATTTTCTTATCCTCCATGCATTGATTGACTTTTAGCTGAGCCTTCTTTGACACTTCCTCATAGTAGCTCAAAGCTAAAACCTTGTCCAATTGCAAACATTTTTATATCCAACAACCTTTTCTGCTAAGCATTTGTTTTCTTTTTATCTCCCAATGACAATAACTTGAGTGCATGAATCTCCACTTCAATTGGAAACAAAGCTTTTTTGCCATAAACCAAGTGGTAAGGAGAAAATATTGTGCTCGTTTTGATAGCAGTTTTGTAGGCCCATAATGCACAAAGCAACTATGAATCCCAAGTCTTCCCATGTGTCTAGGTCATCTTTGTCAAGATCTTTATTAACTCTCCATTGAACCTCTCATTGAGACCATTGCAATATGGATAATAAGGAGAACTGTACCTATGCTGTATATTGAGCTTCTTGCATAAGAAATCAGAGAGTTCTCCTCTAAATCCTGGTCCTCTATCAGAAAGTACTCTAGGGGCACACCAAATTTTCAGCATATATGCTCATAAACAAATTTCCCCATCTCCTTACTTGACAACCTTGGCTTTTGCCCATCGTGACAAATAATCCACTGCTGTCAAAATTTAAGCATTTCTTTTGCTAGTCATAGGTAAGGGCCGAATAGCATCAAGACCCCATTTTTCAAAAACATCAAAAGCTAGAATTGTTTGTCGCAATTCGGGTTTCAAAATTTTTGTTCCCATCTTCTAGCAAGGCAAACACGACTTGCACCAATGGTTAACATCCCGATGAATGCTTGGCCATACATAGACTTCTTGCAAAATTTTATGCAACATGATCTTCATGGAAAAATGGCCTCCACAAGATCCCTCATGATTTTCTTCCAAGATTTTGTAAATTTCCTCTTTCCAGGACACACGACGCAAAACTAAATCACTTCCTTTCATGTAAAACACATCATCAAGCATTTTTTATTTCCTGGCTTTTCTTATAAATGCATACTTTTTGAAAGATGGTAAACCTTCAGGTAGGACACCTGTCAAATAGGAAATCCATCTCCTTTGATAAGACTTCCCTCCCATTTTAACATCGTAGAACCAATCCCAAGAGACCTCAAAGATCTATCCGACAAAGTTGAAGTCATAGATTCTAGTACCAGACTAGTTTGAAGGACTCGGAACAGGACCAACTGCCAGAAGACCGGGAGTTGAACCAAATAAAAGGGGCATTTGCCTTCATCACAAACACACAAGTGATCATCTCTTGTGTAGCATCATGAGATTCTTCATTTTGAGACCTCTCAATATGCTGCAAACTCCATGCTTCAAACTATTTGAGCAATGATTTCACCTTGAAGCATAAATTCTTCAATTTAGGATTCTTATTCTTCCATACTCCCAATACTTGCTTCACGACCAACAAGGAATCTCCTTCGATCTGTAAGCGTCTAATCCCCAACTGCAAACAGATATACAAACCACCTTCAAGAGCCATGTATTATGCTTCATTGTTGCTTTTTGCATCAAGTTTTAGTCCTTGCTTTCTTATAAGCTTCCCTTGTGCATCATAAATAACAATGCATCCTAAAGCAACATCATGACTTCTTCGATAAGAACCATCAAAGTATAACAGTGAAGCATTAGAGATGGCAAGAGTCTCACATTTCTACTTTCGCACCACCTCTTCTTTAAACAAAATTGGAGTGTCTTTATACGTGAGTAAATCTACTAGGGTAGCCCGAGTACTCTCTTCCACCAAAAAGGTGAACTGAAACTCTTGAAGTTCAATAACCCATCTCATCACTGTTTTTTATATATTTAAATTATTAAACAACTGGGGAAGCAATGAATAACTGGTGAGAAAGGTGAATGACTTTTTGTAGCAAGTAGTGTCTGAATCTTCTGCTAGCATAATGAACAGGCTTCATATACTGAGATTCTTTCCCTTTTTGCAACAACATGGCCCCAATGGCAACATCTTCCATTGATGGGTTAACATAAAATTCCTTTTCCCAGTCAGGAGCTTGCATAATGGGTAGTGTACTCAAAACCTCTTTGACTCTGTCAAAAACATTGTCACAATCACGAGACCACTCCAAGGGATAATTCTTAACTGTTTGCTGCAATGGAAACAATAGTTGTGATGCCAAAGGTATGAAATGAGACAGATATTTAACCTTCTATATGAAGGTGGCCAACTATCTAGTATCCTTTGGAGATGACAGCAACAAAATAGCCTCCACTTTCTCTGGACCTGCTTTGATCCCATTTTCTGAAATCACATGTCCAAGAAGCTTTACCCGTGGGTGGCTGCGCCAAATGACATTTCTTAGGGTTCAACATACCCCCGCATTCATCATATCTTGCAAAAGTCATTTCAAGCTTTTGAACATGCTCTTTCCTTGAACTGTATACACAGAAATCATATATGAATCCTTTGTCAAACTTCCCAAAAAACGGGGTAAGGACCCAATCCATGTTTCTTTCAAAATCTCCAAGTCCATTTGTTAACCCAAAAGGAAGGCAGCAAAAGCAAAAACAACCCCATGATATGATAAAAGTAGTCTTTTTCCGGTCTTCACGAGCAATGATAAGCTGAAAATATCATGAATAACCATCAAAGACAGTGTATTTTACAAAACCTGCCACTATATCTAAAAGTTGATCGATGAAAGGCAAAGGGTAAGGACCTTTCTTGGTCACTACATTTAATGGCTTGTAATCAACACAAACTCTCCAACGTCCATCTTTCTTTGGAGTGACCACTATAGGGCTCACCATTCAGCATTATCCATCCGCACAATGAAGCCTGTATCCAAAAGTTTATCCACTTCTTCCTTTAAAGCATTCATTTGCTCCTTACCTATCCTTCTTAATTTTTATCGTATTGGTTTTGCTCCTTCAACTAGCTTGATCTTCACAGAAGCTTCAACAAAACCCCTTATGAAATGATGAAAAGATTTGGAAACCTGTCCAACATTGCTAAGTACTCCCTTCTTTCTCTTTGTGTCAAATCAGTACTCAACATATTTTGAATAAACTCTCTCTTCACTGGCAATTCCTGTTTAGGTTGCATCAACTCTTCAAGTTTCTCTAAACGGCTTGAAGCATTTACATTCCTTGGCACTTTAGTATTTCACCCACTTCCCTCTTCTCCTCGTCCAATAACAAGAATGACACTTCACCTTCATCACTAGAACTGAAAACAGAGCTACTTTCTGAATCTTCAGAACTATCTTCATTGGTAACTTCGGATTCATCATTCTCACTCACATATTCTAGTGCCATAGATTGCTTGGTAGTCATATCAAACACCCTCTTTTTGCCTTTCAGCCATACACACAGATTGTGCCCTTGCCCCAAACTTGCACAACACCAATAGTTCTCAACCAAGGTCATCCCAAAATGAGAGGAAAAGCTCCCAGACCATTTTGCATAGCATGAAAGTTTACTATAACCTTCACATTAAAGACTTCAACTTCCAAATTCTTAATCATCCCCAAACACTTCACTTTGGCATGGTTTGCTAGTCAAGTTCGCAACCCAGAGCTTCCGCATGTAATGAGACCCAGTCTCTCGACACATAACTGTGTGATAACACAAACTTGACCACCTCCATCAATGTAGGATTCTCCCATTCCCACATGCCAAGCGGTCACCACCACAAGACAAATATCGGGTAACTCTCCCATAGCCAACACTCTAACTTGTCCATGATTTGGCTCTTTCTCTGGATTCACTAATGACTTCCATTGTCTCTTGAGTTTGGGCACCATACTCATCAACTGTCCAAAAGTACAATCTACTTTCCTCCCAATCAGGTCTTTCTTTAAATTGTAAGCTGTTTGGCCTTCTCCCAAAGGTAAATCTACCACTTCAAACCGTCTATGAGGTCTTCTCTTCCTCTTGGATTTTGCATCTTCACCCTCTTTCTCTTTCCCTTTATTTTTTCTAGGCCCAAGCGCGGCATAGCCTTCCCCCTCTCTTTTGCCCACGGGAAGCACATCTGCTTCTTTCTTTTCAACCCGCACAATACCCACATGACCACCAGAGGTTGAGGCACTACAAGAGGCTCTTCACATTAGCGACGCTCACACAGCGACGCTAAAAAAAAAAATTCCCGGCGTCGCTATGAGCGTCGCTATGAGCGTCGCAAATTTACAAAGAAATTTGCGACGCTCATAGCGACGCCAGCTGGGGTAAAAAAAATAACCGAGCGCGCCCAAAAACTCAGATCTCAGATCTGAGTTTTTCGACGCCCTCAAGCAAAGAGCAGGTAACGCTCTCCCTCTCTCTCTCTCTCTCTCTCTCTCTCTTTTTCTTTTACACACACACACACACACACACACACACGAGGAGAGGAAGGAGAGACAGGTATGCTCCTTCCCTCTCCTCATTCTCATGTTCCCTTCCTCTCTTTCTCTCTCCCTCGCTCTCTCTCTCACACACACACACATACACACACACATATAGTGTTTTTGAGAGAGAGAGAGAGAGAGAGAGAGAGAGAGAGAGAGAGAGAGAGAGAGAGCAAAAACGCACACACATACATAAACAAAGAATGCACACACACATTGAGAGAGAAAAAGAGAGAGAGAGCATGCATAAACAAAAAACGCACGCATTGAGAGAGGAAAAGAGAGAGAGAACATGCATAAACAAAAAACGCACACATTGAGAGAGGAAAAGAGAAAGAAAACATGCATACGATCCAAAAAAACGCACACACATTGAGAGAAAAAGAAAGAGAAACTAAGGGAGCGTCGTAGGAAACTAATTAAAATTAAAAGACCTAAAGATCTAGCCGACGAGGAGTTGAACTGAAGACCTATTATTCAAGAGAGAAATGGCATAATCAATCTATCATACTTGGCATGGGTGATAGAAAGGTTATACCATTTATCTCTTTTTATTGGCACACACATCCACACACGCGCACACACACAGGAAGAAGAGAGTTATAACGTCGTAGGAAACTATTTTAAAAGACGTTAAAGATTAGGTTATATGTAGACTTACATTAAATTAGATTTAGGTTTATTTTTAATTAGATTTACATTTATTTAAGCTAGATTTAGATTTATGTTATATTAGATTAGATGCGGGTCTCCATAGACTGCGATGCCTGCATGAAGCGGGTGAAGAAAGCCCTCAATGGAATATAGGGTATTGCTGCCTTCACTCATAGTGGGCTCCGTCGATCCAAAAGTACTGGTGAAATGTCTTCAGAAGATAGGGAAGAAGGTGGATCTTCAGGGCGGCAAGAGTCACTACATCCCCGACACAATGACCATCTAGACAACCTCTAGTCATTAGACTTACGTTAAATTAGATTTAGCTTTATTTTTAGTTAGATTTACGTTTATTTAGATTTACGCTTATTTACGTTAGATCGAGTCCACGCAAGAATTACTTACGGTTTAGGGTTTAGAGTTAGACGAACAGTGAAAAGATCTACTGTGAAAAGATGTTAAGATGAAGTGAAGTGCTACAGCTAGAGAAGAGGCAAAGGGATTTTGTCCACTACATGCAGTATCATGTAAACGTGGGTGTCTAGATTTCTTGTACCCACAAATATAGGTATTGACCAATAAAGACGAGATTATAACCCGGTGGTTCTGATCTCCGTGCACCTCTAGACCGAGGTGTGCGGGGATTGGACATGACTAGAGAATGTGAGGTAAAGAGAGAGAGAGAGAGAGAGAGAGAGAGAGAGAGAGAGAGAGAGATAAGACGAAGAATGCCAATAGAATATTAAATTTGTTGTCTAGGTTATAAGTTTTTTATCCTCATTATGAGTAGCGACGAGGATGTGGGACCGTCCAACCGAAACACCTATCTCTCAACGAGGGTCTTATGTCCTTGTAATCAATGCAAGCATGCTGTGCGACGGACAAGACGTGTTTCTTTGCAGCACGTTCGTGAATTTGGCGAGTTCGATCCATCTATTATAGATCGAGTTGTTGCCAATTATAACTCGTCGGACTCTGACGCTGGCCAACAAGCAGCAATCTTGCAACCCAATAGACGTATTCGCAGGCGCTTTGGTCAAGCAGCATATGTGAGGCCACAAGATGTAGCCTCTGACAGCTCGGGGGATGATCATGCAGAGCACATTCCCAACGAGGCAATGTTTGAGCCCGAGATTGATGAAATGATCGAGACGATCATGGATTCAGAAAGGCTTATCTATGATGATATGAAAAGTGAAGCCGATACATCATTGTATAATGGAGCACGTATGTCTAGATTGAAAGCACTCCTGGTTCTTCTCAACATGCAGGCAAAGTTTGGATGGAGTGACACTAGCGTCACAGCGCTTTTCAGGTGATCTATTACAATTAGTTTACTTTAATAGAACTCATGGTGTATAATGATCTGATAGATTTTTACACGACTGTATCATATTTTTATGTTGTGTAGATTGCTGAAAGAGCACATTCTACCAGCTGACAATGTGATGCCAGATTCCCGAGATGAAGCAAGAAAGATTTTGCGAAACTTGGGGATGGATTACAATTCTATCCACGCTTGTCCTAATGACTGCATTCTTTTCAGAGGGGAATACACAGACATGGAGAAGTGTCCGAAATGTGATTCCGAAAGATATCGAGTAGATCTCCACGGGACAAAAATTCCACAAAAGGTTTTGCGACATTTTCCTTTGCTTCCTCGCATCAAGCGTCACCGGCCAGAGGGCTTGCCTTACTCCGTCGACATCAGCGGCGGCATCATCATGGATGATGACGGCAAGAAGGTGATCTCGCGCATGCGTGGTCTTTGCTCTCAGCTGTTTAGACACTATATACTAAACAAATGGAGTGAAGTACCAAGTGATTTAAAAAACAGAGTCATCAGCATACTTCATGATGAGTTTCCCGTTCCAACACGGGATCAGCGCTTCAATGAAGACCTGATGAAGATTCGAATGCGCGAATACTGCAAACACAAGCGTTCCGAAGTGCAAAAAGCAATCAAGAATGGGTGGAATAGGCCAGATTGGCTGGCCAAAGAAGATTGGAAGAATGCGAAGAAAGCAGCGCGCGAGAATCCCGACAAGTGGAAGCAACAAAAAGATGCAGCCAGAGCGCGAGTAGAGGCAGGGAGCTCGCACCACTTGGGGAGCGGTGGATGGGCATCATTTGAGGCCGATTTTGTAAGTCTTTTCACATTGCTCTTTATGCATGTTCGATAGTTTAGGGTTTATGAGTTTTTTAGTTCTAACATAATGAAATCTTTGTATGTTTTGACAGTGGTCGATGACAGGACGTGATCCCACACCGTACGAGCGCGAGTACGCAGGCAGGAAGGGCTTAAACGCCCTGATGGACATTCTCAGTTCTCGCAGCGGCATGGTTAGTATTACGATTTACTCTTTTTTATTTTTTGTATTGTTTTATAAATGTCGTTATATGTTTATACTTACTGAAAACTGTCTTATTGTCTTTTTTTGCAGAATCCGACAGATACGCCGCTTGGACGCGATGAGACGTCTGATTAGACGACGTCAGTTTAGCCGTAGCTAGATAGCATTAGTTTAGGGTTTCTCATAGCTTATGTATCATGAGACGGATTTTATACGTCTTTTTGAACCATGTATATTATTACATTTGTCACCGCAATTCCTTTTGCCAATCAATTCTTTATGCCTATGATGTTGTACAATTGTCATTATTACATTTGCCAATCAATTCAGTTTGTCTATGATGTGTACAATTGTCAATTTTGCAAACAATGCGTCTTGTGGGTGACTATTTTGGGTCTATTATTTATCTTTGCACTTTTTTTAAAAAGTGAATCAAGTACAATATGGTTGATGGGTGGCAGGCATTCAATGCTCTGCCACCAAAAAAATATTCTCTCAGGCGTCGCTATATGCGTCGCTATTTATGGCTCTGTAGCGTCGCTATATGCGTCGCTATACTCTTCTGTGAGAGCGTCGCTATAAGCGTCGCTATAGGCGTCGCTATAGACGTCGCTATATAGCGACGCTCATAGCGACGCCTATAGCGACGCTTATAGCGACGCATATAGCGACGCTCTCGTAGCGACGCTTTTAGCGACGCCGGGGGTTATAAAAACCCAGTGTATTTCCGTCGCTAAGAGCGTCACAAGAGCACATAACCTCTTGTAGTGAGGCCTGATTTTCCTGCTGCTCAGTACCCTGATCTCCCCGTATATCCAATGCATAATCATTAGCCCTATTAGGAATCTGCTGGGGGAGTGGGAACATATCACCTCCCATCCTTGTTGGCCTTGAACAATAAGTGCTGATGTGACAAAGTTCACCACAATTATAACAAGTAAGAATGAATCTTCTCTACGGTTCAAAACTGCCTTGTCCATGACCCGCATTAGCATTAGAATGAGCTTCACATGTCCAGGCCATTCCGCTACCACGTCCACGATCACGACCGCCTTCACCTCCAAGAACACTAAGTCGAAATCTTGCATCATGGTCATCATGTCTTGCATAATTCACTGCAATTGTTTAATATTAACAGCCCTTTGAACAAATTGACCTCCATCCTCTGTCTCCTTTTCTTCCTTTTCGCTACCATTATTTTGCATAGGGAACGCTTTCCCATACTCATTAATTCTTTGAGACTTCCACACTTTCTCTCTGACAATAGCGACTACCTCCTTGAAGGTGGCAGGCCTTTTCAGCTCAACTTTAAACTTTAGACTTTATTTTAAGTTTTCCACAAAACGGTCCTTCTTTAACATGGATGGAGGAATCTCATTTCCCAAAGCCCGGGCCCATTTATCCCATAAATGGGTGAACTGCATGACAAAATTATCAACACTTTGGTTAGCCTTCTGAGTGTATCCAAAATCTCATGCCAAACTTTATTAGGCACTTCAATGGTTCTGTACTATGCCAGGAAATCTTGCTTCACACGATTGTAGTCGAAAACTACCCTTGGAGTTTGTGCCTGCACCAACTCTTCATGATTGTGTAACCAAACTTGTGCCTCATCTTGTAACTGTATTGCAGCAACTGCAACGATATAGCTTGGTCTAGTATATTTTGAAATAAGCAATTGACTTCCATTTTTTCAATAAAAGTGTGTGCATTCTCATTAGGCAATCCATGAAACTGTGGAAACTCATCCGCCATGTTTGATTGCCACAAAACACTTACATGTGACGTCGAAAGCTCAAGGTATGTCGTTGGATCGCTCCAGTACCTAATCCACCTCACACTGGGTAACCCGGACTCCAGTGCTTGTCTTCACAAAACCTCACGACCCTCCAAAGGCTGTAATCCTTACTATATGACCACCTCAAGTGTTGTCCACAATTTGCACATATATAAGAGGTTGTCCAAAAGGACCCACACCCCTTTTACATTCTCTGCTTGCAGAATAGACATATTTCACAGGAATTGGAGCATAGGAGCACTTTCTCCTTAGTGGGTACACCAAAACGATGTTAGCGTGCAAACGAGAAGGAAAATGAATGTCTTTATAGACTTGCACGAGCCACACCTTCAGAAGGAAGAACTATTGCACGGCCGAAAATACCTGTGGTAAACACCTGTAGAGATTTATGAAAACCCCTCCAAGCATGGAAAACACTCAGAATTAGGAGAAACAAAGTACATCATGAAGAAGCTTGTCTCATGGAGATGTCCATAGATATCCATAGACAAAAAACCGAGAAGAAATGAAGAAGTTATGGCTGCTCGAACATGGAGGTGTTCTTTTTCTTGCTAAAAATTGAGCTCTCTGGAAGTTGTGTAGGTGTTGCAGCTATTAAAATGGGGGATTTCTTATCTTTTATCTGCAAGAATTTTCTCTCTCTTCTTAGCCGACAAGGATCTCTCTCAAGGCACCTTTTATTTGGCTCAATTTTGGCCTTTTTTGGGTGAAAAATGAGACCATTTGACCAAGGAATGGGGTGGGGGCAAGTGGCCAGTGGACCAAAAATGAAGCCAGGTGCTGGGGCAGCTGAGTCTAAACTGAAAAATGTGCCATCTCCTTCCCCATGAGCCCATGAGTCCCCATAGCCAAGCCTTGAGAGAGCTCCTCTCACCTGTGATACACCTATAGTGGCCTGCCAAAGTGCCCTATGCACCCTCCACTTTCCTCTTTCCTCTTCTCATGTGGGATAATCCCCATGCCACATGGAAAATTCCTCCCAACTCCCTCAAGCCCAACCAATTTCCAGCTTCTCCCCCAAGCAGGAGGACCTCTCGGACAACTTTTCCCGAGGTATAACTTGTTGCTCCGGTCACTGAATGACCCATCGTAACAGACGAGTCAAAGCGCATCACCTCGACTATCTCCAAAAATATAAAACTTCAGCATTTCTCATCTTAGACTCTCAAGTTGGCCCAGTTTCCCTCGTCACATGCACCCGCAATCACCTCCTAAGTTGAGATCGCCCGCTTTGGATGTTCATAACTCATGATGTACAAGTTCGACTCACAAGCTATAAAATGGCTGAAAATACTTATTAAAAGCCATGTTTTGAAGTCTCGAACAACCCAAAACATCATCATTCAAGCTTGGAAAAATCACACCTTTGTACATGATTTTTTACATGGTCACTTCCAAGACTTGCAGGGCTATGTACATGTATATACATGAGGCTAGTGGGAAAGATTCTTGGCATGACTTAGTGACTTTATGCTCATTCAAAAAAGGCATGATAGCATCTATCCAACCACCTTTCTAGTCGTCCATGTTCTCTGATGCTTCTTCGAGGTTGTGCAAGTGTGTTGTGGGTTCTCTGGTCTAGATTGGCATTGATTGGTACAATTAGCTTCAACATGGCCATATTGGTGGAACTTGAATCACTAGATATCATTTTGATTGGTGGAGGGATTTTGGGTGTGTTGTGGGTTTGGATTGCAAGATATAGTGTGTGTAGTGTAATTGTGGAATTGTGGGGTGGAGGTTTGTTATTTTGGTTTCTATCGGAAAAGGGGGATGGGTGGTCCTATGTGTAGTTTTTGATTGCAATTACGGTTGCGATTGTCTCATCAATTGTGTTGTTGGAAATTGGGGTAATTATTTTATTGTGGACGCACTTGGCGTACCTCTTACATGATGGAATTTATCTCTTTCTCAATATCATGAGCAAAAGAGATAGCTTCATACAATGTAGATGGTTTGAGGGAGTTCAACTTTGATTGGATGTTGTTGGATAGGCCTAGGCCATCTTCATACTTATGCTAGAGGGAATCACCTAAGAGAACTTATACCATACGGAGGAGAAAGAGATGCTCCCAGAAGTGGTAAGTGTAACAAAAAACATTGTCGCTTTAATTGCATCCATGAAAACTTGGCCGAAGCAGATGAGCATCAAGACTAAATTGAGGAGGCAAAAAGGAATCTTTTAACTAATGTTGGAAGCCTTCCCACGTTGATAGTCATTCTGTTGTTTTTGCAAAGTACGCTCTGGACACCAAAGTGAAGCTTGTCCAAAAACGTGATAAGTGGCACATTTAATTTTATCAATTTCAATAAAATATTCACTTTCGAAATAATTGTTGAATTGATTCAACCAGGATAGCACAATTGTAAGACTAGGGGAACTAGTGCCTTGGAGCCCACCACCCAACCTCCCACTATATAGCAAGCTCCTAGCCCTTTGCCCTAGTTGGACTCCCTTTCCACACTGCCTAGTCTATCCTTGCCCTAGTCTAGTCCGGCCTTGCCCTTGTCCTAACATTACTCCCCCCTTAAGGAAGAGTTTTCGTCCTCGAAAACAAAAGTGGAAAATTTCTTCTTAAGAACACTAATGTTTTCCCAAGTGGCGCCTTCCTAAGGTCGATCTTTCCACTTGATTAAGGCTTGTTGACCTACATGATGACGCGTACGTAAATTATGGTAGTCCAGAATTCGTTCAGGTTCATGCGATAAGGTAGGAGGTTCAACAAAATCGACCAAAATCTGTTGGCCAATGACATTGTCGTCCCCATGTAACCGCTTACGTAAACGGCTTACATGAAACATCGAATGAATACGAGAATGTGTAGGTAGCGATAATTTGTAGGCACGATCACCTAATTGCTTGATTATTTTGAAAGGCCCAAAATATCGTGGAGATAATTTAGGTGTTGGCCCAGTTTTTAGACTTTCTGAATGTTCTAGCACACGTAAAAATACTTCCTCCCCTTCCTCAAAGGTAACTTGCCGACGTTTCTCATCAGCGTACTTCTTATACCGATCCTGCGCTTGTTGGACATTCTGACGAGCGAGTTTAAACATATCCATGTGGTCTTGGAGAAAATCCTTAAACTGTTGGAGTTTTTCGGTTGCCAACCCCACCGTAACAGCAGGTGACCTAGGTTGAAAACCATACATGAGCATGAAAGGACTAAATCCACTTGTGACACTCTTATCACTATTGTAGGCAAACTCGAGAATAGGTAAATATTCTTCCCAGTCTGATTGTTTCTTGCTAACTATGCATGTAGCATATCCTCTAGCACTTGGTTAACTCATTCAGTCTGACCATCTATTTTTGGATGATTGGCTGCACTGAGGTTTAGTTGTGTACCCAACCATTTGAACACAGCCCTCCAAAAAGGAGTGTTAAACTTGGGATCACGATCACTGACAATGTTATTTGGCAAACCATACAACTTGTATAGGTTGTCCACAAATAACTTGGCTAGTTCTAGAGTCTTAATCGTTGATTTGGTTGGAATAAACTTACATAGTTTAGTCAACCAGTCTATGACCACCCATACCGAGTCATGATAAACCCACAATAAAATCCATAGAGATACTTTCCCATTTACCATTGGGAATATCCAACGGATGTAAGAGTCCTCCTGCTTTCAGGCACTCTTCTTTGTTAACTTGACATTTTTGGCAATGCAAGACCTAATCTTGAACAAATCCATGTAAATCTGGCCAGTAAAACTGTTGTCGTACGAGAGCATAAGTCTTTCTAAAACCTGGGTGCCCTGCACTTTGACTATCATGACATTCATAAAGAATTTGGTGCCGAACAGCTGTGTCCGTCAGTACACAAACTCTCCCCTTATGGACTAGGTACCTATTGTCGATGGTGAAATGCTTCCATCGTTGTAGTTCATCACTCGACAGAGGAGAACTATGTGTGGAGGTTAACGCTACACTACCATTATTGGAGTGAGAAGGATTCCTCATTTATACATGGCTCCACACTTTGGAATATGCATCATCATGATCATATTTTCCCTTTGAAGAATCCAAAAATTCACTATGAATTTTCGTGAACAAGAGAGAATTGATCTCCAGCATACGACTTAGAGCGTGAGTCACCACATTGTATCGTCCTTTACGATACCGAAGCTTGGCATCATATTTGTGAAGAATCTCAGTCCACCTGGCTTTCCGACCCTTCAAATCAGTTTGTTGTGTAAACCATTTGATGCTTTCATGGTCAAACACAATCTCAAACTGAGCACCATACAAATAATGTCGCCATGTTTTTAAGGAAGACACTATTGCATAGAGTTCGCGTTCATAAGCAGAGTAGTTCTACTGTGCTGCATCAAGCTTATTGCTTTCAAATGCAATTGGCCGCCCGTCTTGTAACAGGTCTGCTCCAATAGCACGGTCGCTAGCATCCATTTCCAAAATGAATGGTTTCAAAGGATCTACAATAGCTAGTATTGGAGCTATAGCTAATGCATCCTTGAGCGTATCGAAACCATGTTGTTGAGAAGGTCCCCACCGAAAAGCTTTGCCTTTTCCTTTCAGTTGGTCCGTCATGGGAGCAACAATATTAGCATAGTTTTTAACGAACCTTTGATAAAAACCTGCAAATCCTAAAAAAATCTATAACTCTTCCAAATTTTAAAAAGAAGGCCATTGCCGGATTGTATCCACTTTCAATTGATCCATATGTACGCCCGTAGCTGAAATAACATGTCCAACATAATGAATTTCGTCTTTCAAAAAATCACACTTAGATTACTTCGCATATAATTTATTTGTTCGTAACAATTCGAACACCTGTCTCAGATGTTGTAAGTGTTCTTCTTCGGAAGCACTGTATACTAGAATGTCATCAAGAAAATTGATGACAAATTTGCCCAAGTATGGCGGTTTCAAGACACTATCCATAAGTGTCATGAATGTTTCGGGCGCGTTGGTTAACCCAAAAGGCATAACCAAAAACTCATAGTGTCCAAACGTTGTTCGGAATGCAGTTTTGGATATATCAGCAAGTCGAATACGAACTTGGTGATAACTTGACCGCAAGTCTATTTTTGTAAAAATACGAGCATGAGGTGTTAACCCAAAGGGCATCACCAAAAACTCGTAGTGTCCAAACCATGTTCGGAATGTAGTTTTAGGTATATTGGCAAGTTGAATACGGACTTGGTGATATCCTAATCGCAAGTCTATTTTCATAAAAATGCGAGCATGAGTGACCTTATCAAACAATTCATCTACTCTGGGCAATGGGTATTTGTTCTTGATTGTGATGGGGGCTTTTCACAAGCTAGGCTCCCATACCCCTCTTCTCTCGTCCCAACCCCATGGAAACCTCCTCTTAGGGACGAGAATTTTGAGATGGAACTACCCAGTATCCTTCCATTGGACCGTCTTCCGTTTGCCCTTTGACCTGGAGGGTGCCTAAGAAGTCCTAGTACCAGCATTCTCCTTCTGAATCAGTCGGTAAATGGCCTCCTACTCAAGCTGATCCCACCTTTCGGTGGTCATCTCTACTTCATAAGGCGTGAGGGAATGATAGGTTTTGGTGTCAGGATCATAGAGTGTACGCCTGCCCTTGGTAATCCTGGTTCTGGCCAGCTTATGACAATGCAAAGCAGTATGGATCCATCCTTCTGGAAGAGGCTGATTAGTTTTGACTCAAGCTTCAAAAACAATCTCAGCCATCTCCCTATACTGTGGTGCCAGACCCACCTTTGCTGCAATATCCTTTTCAAGCAATTTAGAAGATTTGACAGTAAGTTGTAGCAGCTGATTAGTAATCCTGGTCAGGCATCTGATTTGAATCTTCCACTGGCCCATACACATCTGGATCCTATGCATCTCCTCTTTCAGTGCCTGAAGATCATTGATTTGGAGAGCATCGTTGAATAGGGTTTTCCAAGTCTTCCATTTTACAGCCGATCGCTCATACCAATCCTGAAGCTCATCAGTAATCTTGAAGTATGTAAGGCGATCAACTGGTTCTAGGTGTTGAGGATACAGTGCTGGAAAGAATCTTGGCAGCTCTGTCTCTCTTGCTAGAAATGCATACAAGAGAACTGGAGAATCAGGCACCAATTCTTAAAAATTGAGAACAGCCTGGTTCTCTTGCTGCATCATCTTTCTGGTGATTCTCACTAGTTGAAACAATGTTCGGAGAGCAATTACCTGTGCTCCGATTGACATTCTAGTCTGAGGTCCTTTGCTAGTGGCTGTCTGGTCCTCAAGAATGACTCTGACTCTCTCATCCAAAACTCCTCTGGCAGTTTGCATTTGCACCAAAACTTCCTTTCGCTGTTCCCGAACATCCTTCATACATTTGTAAGTTGGTCTATTTCCCAGCAGAAGTTCTAATTCCAGGGCAAGGGAGCGACAATATGCAGTAGACTGCCTTTGCAAGTGTGGGTTTGTCACTCTCTCGTCAGCAATGAGTATCCATTCAGGAACTCTTTCCAGCAGCTGGACTATGCTGGGATGCACAGGTAACCGGCAAGCTTCTTTATCATGGAAAGCTACTGATTTCCAATGCTCCACCATTTCCCTGACACCAACATACAACCTTTGAAACCTTTCCAAATGAGACAGGAGATCATCATCCTCCAGATACTGTCTGGTTATGGAGTCCTGTTGATGTCTCAATTGCCTATTCAGGGTAATAAGCTGTAGTGAATGTTGATGATCAGTAGTTGATCCCTCATCCTGCACCTTCATTTTCCCTTTAACATCCCTACTGAGCTGGGACTGATCAGCTAGCTGATTTCCAGTGTGACTGGACTGCTGTTCTTCAGCCTGCTGATTACCTAGCTGGTGCCCTTCATTCTGTCCTTCTTGTTGGCCCTCATTCTGGCCTGTCTAGTCTGGCTATGAGACTGGCCTCCTTCAGTTGGCCCTGTACCACCAGTACCAGGTCCTAGAGGTGGAGATGGTGGTGGGACATCATCATCATCATTTGTATGCCCTTTGTCTTTTTCATCCTCCTCCTTATCAACTCCATCCTCCTTGTCTTCGTCTTCCTTGTCTTCTTCTACCTCATCTAGAGAAGTCTGCTGCTCAATATAATCCAATATGGCTTGATTCATTAGAGTAGTATTATACTCAGTCACCTTGTCTTGCAAATCACTCTTCATATTTTTCATCAAGGACTTCAAATTCTCTAAATCAAAAACAACATTGCCTGTTGGATTTATAATTTCAGCCAAGCTGTTATAGATGTATCTTTTAGTAAGAGAAGCCTTCAAAGATGTATGGCGCATGAACAGGGAGTTGAATTCCACTCGCTTCATTTTGATCATTGTTTCAGCCCGTTCTGCAGCTCTTAGTGCTTCATTCCATTGATTCTTGATGATCATTATCTTAGATTTAGCCTTAGCTAGCTTCTTGTTTAATAACTCATTAACCCTTTCTGAATGAGCTTCCAGTACCCTGTGTTGTATGTTCTGCTCTTCCCGGGCTTTCAGGAGCTTTTGAATCTGATGTTCAGCCTCCTTCAAGTCAGCTTTAAGCTTTTTCAATTCATCTTCTGACCCAACAGCCTCCATCAGTTGTCCCATACATCTGACAATGGTATTCCAAGAAGACTGTATGAGAGCTGAACATCTGTCTTTAACTATAGCTAGATTAGAATCAGTAGGCTCATATAGCCATGTAGGGTAAAGTTGCATAATCAACTTTGCGTAGCAGAAGATGTCCTTTCAATTGATGAGTCTGCATTTGCTGCAACTTGTCCTGTTTCACCAGGTGCAAAAGGTGTTTAGTATTTTGAGTAGAAACTCCACGTGGCAGAGTCGAAGCAGTTGGACCTTTGCCTTTGTCCACTTGGATCTTGCATTTGTCCCCACTGACTGGTCTGTTATCTTCTCAGAAGTGGCTGCCTTGGCCTGATCTTTTCCAGAACTAGTAGGAACTACACTTTGTCCTACTGACTAGCTAGGCACAGTTTTCTGAGCAGGTTGCTTCTCTATCTGGCTCACTATAGCTTTCTCAGTAGTCACTGTCTTGACTTGGCTTTCTATCTGCCTCAAAAACTCACTGCTCTTTATCAGTGTAGTCTTTGGCTTTTTTGAACTGCCAGCCTGTTCTTCAATTGCTTTTCTTTTCAGGTCTGTTGAAGTAGTCTGACTGTCCGTTGCATCGTCGTCTGAGGATAGCTCAATGTTCTTGGGCTCCAAAACCGGCTTCTCACTCCAAGCCTTTTTTACCTGCTCATGAACATCTGCAGCAGTGGCCCAATACAGAAATTGCCAAACATACCAAGCTTTAAAAACATTTTGAGATTTTAGCTTGGCAGTTTGCTGGAGCACAATGTGTGACAGGAATTGACAAAGGTTAATAGGAACCTTTGGATCCAATATCTTGGCCAATAGCAGCAAAAAGTTTCTTGGAGACATATGTTTGGTTCTTAAGGCTTACTGCTTCGGCTACAAACCTGTAAGCAGTGGAAGATTCCAGTCCGGCTACTGGAACACCTTGACCACTTGCCTTGCGCTTACATTTAGCCACTTCATTCTCCTTCAGGGCTATACTTATCTGCTGTGGAGTTGCCACGGATGGTTTGGGCTCATTGGGCATTCTGAATGCAAAAGCTATGGTCTCTGATGTCATCGACACCTTTCTACCATTTACCATGGCACTGCCATCTTTAGCTTCGAAAGAATCAAGAACTTGCTTGATGATGTCTATGTCAAAAGCAATTCTTGTAGCTTGCAACACAACTCGGAGATCCCATAGTTGTAGCAGAGTCATTGCTTGGTCAGTGAATACATAACGCTGGCTTTTACTGTACGGTATGATGGGAAGACTTTCCTTTGCAGCAACAACTATGGCTTGGGTTTCCTCAAGAGACTCCTGCATCTTGTCTGAGCATTTCCTTCTACCCATACACTACGAAGACAATGAAATAGGCGAAGGAGAAGAACACTTACTTGACATTTTAAAACCGTACCCTGGTGTTGCTGGCAAGGCTAGCTGATAGTTAACTATCTCTTCAGAGGTAGAGGTTTGCGGCTGTAGCGAAGAAACCTTGGAGCTTGGCGATGGCAAATGGTTAACAGGAGGAAAGCATCGCGCAGGGTATTTGTGAGGAAAAATGCCAACTCTCCTGAGTGTTATACGTGTTCGTGCCATAAAAGCTCCACCACTCACCGTTCCTAGACTTGTGTGCATCGCTGCTGTCGTGGCAGACATGCATTGGACAAGACTGCGACCCATCCTTAAAATGATTACTACTGGCGTGCCATCTAACTGTTGAGCGCTTAAAAATTGAAAAGTGTGTCCCCACCGATACTGGACTGGTTTCTAGTCTAGCTCGATCATACTGATTCTAATATCAGTCTGATCTGGTTCTTCCGGTACTGGTTCTTCTGGAACTGGTTGCACATGAAAAAGCCCAAAAATATCTGATTTTGGTATCTCTTGATCAGCAAGTCCCAGTTCCTCAGTACCTTGTTCTTGCCCATTTTCTCTAGCCTCTGAATAATAAAGCTTGATCTTTGCCCCATTATATACTCCTGGCAACAATAGTCCAGATAAATCTTTCAGTCTGATTGTGCCATTGGAGAAGACCCAGTCTACCTCAAATGGTCCTGCCCATGCAATCTTCAGGTTTGGCTTCTTGGGACCTAGTCTAGACTGATATAAAAGCACCAAATATCCTTTCTGAAATTCCCAAACTTTAATTCGGCGATCATGCCACTGCTTCCTTCGTTGTTGAACAATTTCTTGTTCCAACCTAGCCCGTTGCCTGAGTTCGTCTAACTGCATCAGTTCATCTAGCCGTTTTTTAAGATTGTGGTTGAAGTCTAAGCCATACTTCACAACCATTCTCAGACTTGGGATCACAAACTCCATAGGAACCACAACCGTTTAGTGCCATACACCATTCTGAATGGTGTCATTCCAGTAGTGACCTTATAAGCTCTCCTATAAGCCCATAGAGCAGTCTGGAGTTTCAAATCCCACTCGTCTGGTTTCTTTTGCACCACCTTAGTGAGAATAGTCTTTATTGTCTTGTTGCTACTTTCAGCCTGTCCATTGCATCTGGGATAGTAAGGAGTAGATTTCCGATGCTTGACTGAAAGCATATCCAATAGGATTTCCATAGTGTCATTGATAAAATGTGTTCCTTGATCGATCACAATCTCTACTGGAATCCATATTGGCAGACAATATTCTCAAATAGAAACCTTGCAGTTGACTTAACTATGTTGTAAGGAAGAGCCTTAGCTTCAACCCACTTGGTTACATAACAAGTAGCCATTACTATGTACTTGTTCTTTCTGGGAGTAACCTTCTTAAAAGGTCCCATAAAATCTAGTCCACATTTCATGAACACTCCCAGTGGTTGTATTGGCATCAAAGGAGTCATATCTGCAGCTGTTGGTCAATCCACTCTTTGGCACATGTCACAAGTTTTACAAAAAAATTTGACATCAGCAATCAGTGTTTTCCACCACAGACCAGCTTGCAGAATATTCTTGTAGGTTACTTCATTAGAAAAGTGTCGACCAAATTCACCATTATGCGCTTTTGAAATCACTTACATTCTTCCTTCCATAGGGACACAACGTCGAAGTATACCATCAACACCGAGTCGATAAATTAATCCTCCGATGATAGTGAATTTCAGGCTTTTTATGATCAAAGATTTCTTCTGGTTCTGCTTCCAATCCTCTGGAAAGGCACCTTGGGAAAGAAATTGATAATTATCATATCATTCGAGATCAACTGATTCTTCTACCTCTAACTGAAATAAATCAACGTCCACTGGTTCATCTCTCAAGGGTGATTCTAAATATCCTTTCGTACTTCTTGATAGAAAATCAGCTGCACAATGGTTTTTGCCAGGCTTATGGAAAATGATAAATTCAAACTCCATTAGGAACATCATCCATCTTATTAGCCTGCCTTGAATAAGGACTTTATTAATCAGAAACAGAAGAGCCTGATGGTCCACATAAAAATGAAATAACTTCCCCAACAGGTAATGCCTGAACTTTGTAGCGCTGAAAACCATTTCAAGGGCTTCTCTCTCAGTAGTTGTATAGCCTTGTTCAGCCTGGCTGAATCTAAGACTGACAAAATAAATCCGATAATCAGTTCTTCCGTCTGGCTGAGCTAATATTGCCCCCATTGCCAATCCTAAAGCATCTACATGTACATGGAAAATAATATCCCAGTTTGGCTGCCTAAGGACTGGTTTACTGGTAATGGTTTTTTTTAGATTATGGAGGCTCTCCTCACATTCAGCAGTCTAGTTTAACTTACTGGTCTTCTTTGTAAGCTCATATAGTGGTACTGCTTGAGAAGAAAACTTATGTACAAATCTTCTATAGAAATTCACATAACCCAAGAAAGAGCTCAACTCTAAAGCAGTTCTGGGTGCTTTAGCTTGCTGAACACACTGAAATTTGTCATTGGCCATCTCTATTCCATTTCGAGAAACCACATGTCCCAGTATAGATGTCTCTTCTAGACTAGAAAAACAGATTTGAATGGATTCAAACAAATCCGCTTCTCCTAACAGCATTTGAAAACCATTTCTAGGAATAGGAGGTGCTGTTCCTCATCTGAATAGACAGTAAAGTCATCCATGAATATGGCGAGGAACCGATGAAGAAATTCATTAAACTTCTCCATCATACACTGCTAAAATGTAGCTGGTGCATTGTACAGGCCAAAAGGCATCACCCGATACATGAAAGCTCCCCACTCAGTGATGAAAGTGGTTTTGGCTCTATCTTTAGGAGCCATCTGTAACTGGTTATAGCCACTATAACCATCCATGAAGCTATACATTTCATATCCTGTGATCTCATCAAGAAACATGTCAGTAAAAGGCAAGGGAAATGGATCTTTGATAGTTTGGGCGTTTAGTTTCCTATAGTCGACACAAACTCTCAATTTTCCATTCTTCTTGGGAACAACGACTATGGGAAATAGCCAATCGCTGCTTGCCACTTCTATGATGAACACAGTCTTAAGAAGATTATCAATCTCCTCCTTGACCTTCTTTGTATAGTTGGGGTTCATCCGGTATCTTTGCAGTCGTACTGGCCTAGCATCTGGTTTCAACGGTATTCGGTGCTGACATACTTCAGGATCCACTCCCTTCAGATCTGTATGTTCCTAGGCAAACACATCTTTATAGTTCTGGAACATTTTTCGTGCCTTTTTCTACATGCTAGGTTGAGGTGCTTGTTGACCTTGATCATCATTATCCTCTGATCCTAGGTTCCACTCTTCCACTTCTTGATCGTCTGGAAGAAACTAATTTGGCCCGCCTCCTTTTCGTTTCGTCGACTCTTCAGCGTAATCCCAGGATGGTCCATTCATTTCTGAATCAGTATTCTGATCCACTGTGTACTCTTCAGGATGTACTGGTTCCTCTACCATACCAGTATCAGTTGGTTCCACCATCCTTCCGGTTAGCTGAACTGTTCTTTCCCCTGTGTTGACTTCAGTAAACTGATCAGGGAATTGTCTTTTCTGCTTGTCAACTTGCTCTTTATTCAGCAAGACTGCATTCAAGTCAATCTTTGCCAAAGGGAATATATTCATGGTCGCTAGCATTCGCTCGATCTTCTTGGCCCTGTACTTCTGACATAACTCCTTCGGCCTCAATTCCTTTCTCCAGATCCTAGTATTGTTTGTATGGATTTGGATTCTGCCACTGGCCCCTTCTATGGTTAATGTTTGGTTTGCATAGTCATGAACAACATGTGCTGTTCTCAACCATGGGCACCCTAGTAGCATCCCATATACCCCTTGCACATCCAAAACTAAGAAACTAGGTTTAAATTTCTCCCTCCCAACACTTATCTGCATGTTTTCAACTCTATGATCTGCCATTTGTACTTTAAATGGTGCTAGTTTCATATTAGTGATATCCATTCTCTGCTGGAGATGGACTCGTATTATGTTGACTCCTGCTCCTCCATCCAAGATAACACTTGAGAGAGCTTCCCACTGCTTCCTAACCTTGTAGTCGACCTGAATAAGTGGAACTTCATAATCTCGAACAGCCGTCAGTCCATCGTTCTGGCCTCCGCCTCACCTTTCCTGTGCTGTCTAATAAAATTGGCCACTTTAGGCAAGGTTTTTCTGATATCCTCCAGCTCTACAGTCAGCTTCTGAATTCTATCACAAATTTTCACATGAATTTCTTCTCTCTCTTGGTCAGACTAATTGTCAGAGCTTGAAGAACTGGTATCTTCACACTGCCATTCCTCTTTTGCAGTGCTTCCACTCTTTTCATTGGCTAGTCCATGTACCACAGCCAGCATGGTCTCAGTTATGGCCGGTACTGACTGATCTTTATCAGTCGCGATTGGGCTGGTATCCTCTGAATGACTCTAGCTTCGGAACTTTTTGGCTGCTCTGGCAGCTTCTTGGCTAAATCCTCCATGATCTTAGCCTCTAGTTCCCTCCGCGCTTGCCACTCATCTACCACCTTCTCTTTACCTTTGGCCTTCCAGATTTCTCTCTGTTGAGCTCACTTGCTGCTGTTAGGATTGATTGGTGCTTTTGAAGTGTCTGGAATTTCTTCAATGACTACACCCTTGCTTCTAGTAACTACCCTGATTGGAACTGGCTCTCGTGCCTTAGCCTCAGTAGTAGTAGTTGCAGGTGCATCTGGGCATTGGGCTGCAAAATGGCCATACTTTCCACAAGTGTAGCAATTCATGCTCCTGTTCTGGAAGTTTCCACGTCCTCTGCCTCTGCCCATACCTGGTTGGAATTGGCCACGTCCCTGACCAGTACCACTGGTACCTGATCTCTCCTCTTGAGCCACTTTGCCTTTCTTAAAGTGGTGGATTTTGATGCCACAATTATTCCATAGATGACCGAAAGCCTTACAGTAGGTACATTGTGGACATTCATTGGAGATATGATCCTTGGACTTGAATTTCGAACACCAAGTCTCCATCTTCCGAACTGGCTGTCTTGTGTGACTAATTTCGGCAATCTGTCTAGCCATTTCTTCAATTTTCTTGGTCCAAGATCCCTTCTTTGACTTCTCCTTGGCTCGTTCATTAGAGCTGTTCTCGGAGCTACTGGACACCCCACTGGAATCAGAACTTTCAGTAGCAGAGCTACTACTACTGGTCCTTCGCTTCTTGTGGTTATTTTCCTTCTTGGCTTGCTGTTCCAGTTTTAATGCCCTTTGGACCAAATCATTGAATTTCTTGGTAGGGGCTGGTACCTCTTGTTCCCTAAGCTTTTTGCTTCTGAACCCATTCAAAAACCAGGCCCTCAACCTCTTCTCAGATGGCGGTTCCTGTAACTACCTGGTTAGCTCCTTGATCTTTTCCACATAACTGCGGACTGATAAATTTCTCTGTTTGATCTTATCTAGTTCACAGAGAATATCTTCATCCCCTCTATTGTCGGAATATTCCAACCTGAAGGCTTTAAGAAATTTGTTGTATGATCTGAGCTGGCAGGCACGGTAATGGTAATACAATTTCCTCGCTGCCTCCTTCAAGGTTTGTGGAAAATATTCCCCCCAATCATCTTCATCAATATTTTTTAGTTCAACATACTGCTCGAAAGCCTGTATGTGAACGTCTGGATCATCCTTCTTCCCTCCCTTGAATATCGGAAAAGAAATTTTCAAGGAAGCTGTGTAATCATTTCGATTACCACTGATTCCGCCACTTCTCTTCTTGGATTCTGAATGGCGCTCGGGAGTCTTCTTGCAATTTTCAGTGTCTGCATCCCAATCATTCTCTATCTCTATCTTTGTCTCAGTGTCAATGTCTTCTTTGGTTTGTCTGCTAGAAGTACGGTGACTACCTTTACTTCCCTTGGTACCCTCATCTCTCTGCCGCGATCGAGAACTCTTAGAACTCTTGGCTTTCCGTGCTTCCCATTCTGCCCGTCGGCATCGAGAATGACTGGAGTGTTGTGAGTCCTGCACCTCATCAGCCTGACTATGCTCCTCCTGAGCCTCAGTGTCAGTCATCTTCTCTTGCTTGGGGTCAGACTCTCTTCCTGATGCCTCAAGAATGGGATCAACACGAATGGTGGATTTTCGGCCACGACTAGATTTTGGTGCCATTGCTGAAACTTCCAACTGGGAGAAGAGTCTTTCCGTCAACGAGCTTCAGCTCGAGCCACCGTGATCACCAAAATGGAATTGGAGCTGATCTCTTGAGACAGCTAATTCCAGTGTTAGAAGATTTCAGCTACTAGTGTGGTAAGATTTCAGACAATAGACAGAATCAGAAACTAGACTGGAATTTGGATACTGCAATAAGAATCAGACTTATGTACTAGAAATAAGGTTCAGATTCAAATTCAAAAGACTGGATGAGAAGTAAGTGTAACTGGAATATATGCCATGATTGGAATTACAGATCAAGATTACAACGAATATGATTTACAAAGAGAGTACAACCAACAATACTGCCAATGATTCTCAAGTACAAGTGTAGCCAAAGCGCTAACCCAAATGATAACAATTGCCAACCCGATTACAATGTAATGGGCCTTATTTATACACTTCGGGTTTACTGTAGTAATTACCATAGTAACTACTAAGTAATTCGCTGCCCATCTCCTCAGAAGACATTCCCACATAGTGAATTATCCAGCCGTCTACATTCTTTGATGTAGAGGCATATGCTGTCACACCTTCTTTGCTAATCGGTGGAGGGTCCACTTTAGCTTTACCTTTGTCTGCAAGATTTGTCTTTGATTCTTGTGACTTTTGAAACTCTGAATCTAGCATTAATGGTACTCGTAAATGTTGTTGGCTACCTCTTGGAAAAGAGAGTATTAGCATTTTATGTTTTTTGTAGGCCTTGTGTTGGTCTAACCACTGATGTCCAATGATGAAATCTGCAAGCATTTCCTTCGAAGGCTTCATCTGAAACTTCACCTACTCTTCATGATTTTGGATGCTAAGGGTAGCAACCATTTCTTCTTCGCTCACAGCCTTACCTAGCATTGCCTTATTGTTCTATTTTCGTGGAGTGATCTCGAGTATTCTTTAGATGCAATCTACAACCATATTATACTTTGCTTCTTTATCCACTAGAGCATTGCATCTGACACTTTCTTCTTTTGTACTGTTGAGAACTACAACTATTATCATTGCTGGTTCTATTGAAGACCTGTGTCCTGCTTTTGCCATGGTCTCATCTTGATCTAGCTATGTCTCTATGGAAGGTGACTTGAGAATTTGTGTTCCACTCTGAATTACATAGGTTTATTCGACTAGAAATGTCTAGATCTTTGGACTTTCTATTGCTTCCTGGTTTTTTGCAACCTTGTTCTTCTTAACTTCTAGCTTTGGTGGCATTCTTTACTCAATAGCTATCATGGTTGCTCTTTGCTCTGTTTGATCTGCACTTGAAATTGCTTGATTTGTTTCAAGATCTTCTGAAGTTCTGTTCGATGGAAATGAATCATATTCAATGAGCTTTGCTTTGGAATCAATCTCCATTTTAACTGTGCTTGAGGACTTTGTGATGTCGTCCGTGGGTGACCAGTTCTTTGTTGTCTTTGATGACTGCATCTTGTTTGCATTTTGTATATCTAACATCTTCTAGGCCATTGGCATTCTCATTATGATGTCGTCTGGCATACCCTTTGCTGTGATCACAAGGAATTGAGCTATGATGATCTGTGAACTTACTTCAATGGTGGTGGAGATGATTCCCTAGTATTCTCCTTGTTTGTCTCCTGATATGCTCACAAATTCAGGAGCATCTTCTAGTTGTGGTTGGCCACATCTTTTCCAAGTGCAAAAAGACATGAGGTTCTTGTCTAACTAAAAATCTAGCTTTACTTCTCTTGACAAATTTTCTTCGTTTTCACCAACAATGTTGCACTTGATTGTCTCACGATTTGCGGCTGGAATTGACTGCTTTTGCTGTGGCAGTGTCCTTGAATTGAACTTTTTCTTCAACTTCTTTGCTTTGATCACCTGCTTCAATCGATGTTGGCTCCATTGGCTGTAATATTGCACCTTTTTGCAATTGTTGAGTATTATCCACCTGCATTTGAGTAACCCTTGATCTTAATAGATCCACTCTACTTTTTAGCAAAATCTGTCTCTTTGGAGGAGATTTTGGTGGTGACCTTTGTGTAGCCTTCTGAACTTTTTCTCCCATTGACTTTGACTTTTTTGTCACCTGTTATGGCAGCTTGAGGATTTTCAACATCTTCAGATAGTCTTTGAATTTAGTCGGACCATCCGTAGGGGTTTGTACAACGTCATGATCTTGCTAATATTCGTCACCATGTGCATCTTGATATGCATATGTGAGCTTGGTCACATGTAACTATTTGAACACTATTGGATTTGTCGGCTTTTGGCTTTCACTTGTGCAGATCAATTGAAACTTTTGTCCCTGATGATCTTCATAGAAGAATTTTTTTGCAGATTCTGATGGGATCTGGGTCAATGGAAAACTTCCAATAACCATATGATCTTCTAATGGTTTTTGCTTTGAAGGGGTCTATTGGCTAGAGGCTCTAGGGCTTTTAACTGACATTGTGGTTCCTGGTATAAGAGATAATTTTGATGGATTTGCATCTCCCCCCTTCCTGGGTGATCGATATAGCCTTCTCGATTATGAGAATTTAAAGCTGTTTGGCTCTAGTTTAGTCTCACCTTTTGGGATTGTGAAGGCACACTTTGGATAGCATTGTTGATGTTTGGAATCTGTAGACCTTCTACGTAGTCTCCTATGTATCTCCATGAAACATGACAAATTATTTCCCAAGTCAAGATGTAGATAGCATTATCTTTTCCCTGATATTGTCTATCCCATGGGTCTCCTATGATATGAGATTCTGTGTTTTCAGGACCCAAGGCATCATAGATGCTAGACTCTTGTCTATATCTACGATTGTTTTGGTCAAAGTATATGCTCGTTGGGTTACAACATCGAAGCTTGATTTACGATGGAGGAGAGTTTGGCTCTGAACATATTTCTGGGTTCACTCGGGTAATATCCTTTAGCTCTAGAGAGGATGGGTTATAATAGATTCTTTCATGTGAAATGAACCATCTTTTCTGATCTATCACTGGACGCACTTCTATGAGCTGGTATGTGGGCCGTTCAAACACAAGTTGATCCTTTTTGTACATATGCCCTTTTTGGTCTACATAGTGTGCATATGAATTATGTTTGCCATACAATGCTGACAACATTTTGTTTGATGTCTCCCTTAGACTTGTGAATGATTGCACACTTGTGACATTGGATTCATAATCATTTTCAAACCTTACAGTCTTTTCAACATTCGGTGATATCTAGACACCTTGACCAAATTCATGCAGGAATCTGTTGTTCAAAGAATCAATTTTAAGCTTTTCAAGTGCTTATGCATCTTTATGCTGATTTTGAAGTTGGAGAGATTTTACTGGTGCTTCTAACGGTAATGCAAAATCATCTGATTGCATTAGAAGTGACAAGTTAAATGCACTTACATCGAGATTCGCATTTCCAATTTTCTCTGTACCTTGCTTGGTAGTTGATGTGTCCCCGTTGTTCTTGGACAATCTTCAAAAAACGTTCCACCTTTTTGCCCACAATCTGAGCAATACGCCATGACTGGTAGTATTTCAACTGGCTCTATCATGTCAAGCTCTAGTTGAGAAGTTTCTGCTTCTATGCTTGCCAAATTTTCGGCATCTTCTTTTAGAACACTAAGCATCAAGTTGTAGAATGCTCCATCTAGACCTTTTGTACCGTCTTTAGCTTGGTTCTCCAATTAGATTTGCTTCTATTGGTTGATCTGTTGGATCTTGCAATTCTGGCTCTCAATTATAGATCTGGCCATTGTAATCCATGTACGATGACCCTGATTTCATATGCACTAAATGGATGCTTTGATGGCTTGTGCAGGTTGTTGGATAACCACATGGATCAATCTTTTGCACTTCTATTTGCACTTCATTTTTGAGCTTGCAATACCTGACTCCACTCAAATCTGTGAACATCTGGGAGTTCTCTGAATCTGATTTTACTCTAATGAATAGGATCGTGGCTCTTGTGCTACTTTTGCCACTCATAAGATACCTATGGCCTTCCGAATCTGTATACAAAACCTTATCTCCAATGTATCCATACAACTGTAAAATTTTCTCTGTTGCAATTGTACCTGTGTTGCCACTGCTACTGGTTAGCTTTGTTTCTCGTGCATTTGAACTCTTGGCTTGACTTGAGTCCATGATGTGTTTAATTTGTAAGATGTCCTTTAGCATATTTTGATGTTGCTCGGTCAATTTTCTCTTGCTTCGGCTTCAGTGCACACTCTTTAGTGTCCAAGAGTTGACTAACTATGGCTTGATTGTGTGAGAATTGATAGTATCTTTTCAAACAATGAAAATTTGGGCCTTGAATAACCTAACCGGCGGATTAAACTGTTATCAATTTTTCCACTTGACTTGAATTCAACTCCTGTCAAGCTCCCAATTCGTTGCCTACAACCTGGTTCTTCAAATTGAGCTAAGTGAGTCAACAAATGAGATTTCCAAATTCTATCCTTGCAAGGAGCTAAAGGACTAATCTACAACTTGAAAATTGAGCTATCATGTATTAATTTTTATTCGATGGAACCCAAACTTGACTAGTGGCCTTGTATTATGTTGTTCTAACACTGTACAAGCTCAAAAGTCCCAAATTCTATCTTTGGACCCTAATAATAAATAATCGTGATTATTTACTTTTCTCAATTTTTACACTTTTTAGGTTTGTTTTACCAAGTAATCACCTTGTTGTGGTTTCTGGACAAGTTTGATTGAGTTTGAACAAGATTTGTCCAAATTATCAACTGTTTACTGTCCGCAGACTCTGATTCCAAGGATCTCGCTTAAGCCTCAATTTTGTGATCCAAAATTTCACCACATTTGATTTGTGGAGTCATTCTTGATATGCTTGACCTTGTAGTATACTCAGTTGTGCAAAATTTCTCAATTCTGGAGCAGATGTAAATAATTACAATTATTTACTTCTGGCTTTTTTTTACAACCTTTTGTCAAAATGTTGATACCAACTGGTTAAGCAACTCAACTTAAGCTCCCTAGTAAAGTTTCACCACGTTTGGATAATCCTTGTTCAAATGGTCAACAGTTTTTTGTCTGCAGAGTGACTTTACAAATTTAGCCACAATTTTCACTCCAATGATCCAAATCTTACCAAATTTGATTTGTGGGCTTAATATAACATGCTAAAACTTGTGGTACGCTTAGTTAGTCAAAAAAGCTGAAAAATAGGGCAGAAGTAAATAATCGTGATTATTTACTTCTGGTAAATTTTTGCATATTTTTGGTCATCTAACTATATATATTTGTTTAACACTTCAATCTAAGCCTCTGAGTCAAGTTTCACTAACTTTGAGCAAGATTTACCAAATCACACTCAAGTTCTTGACAATCAGTATAGACTTCAGTTTTTACCAAGTTTTTGGCATATTTTGTGATCCAAACTCTATATACCTTCACAAAAGATGTTTGTACTCATGCATAGAGTCTTTGGTATAAACCTTGATCCATTTTGAGCCAAATGCAAAAAATGTGATTATTTACTTTTTGACCTAAAATGAACACTTTTTGCATTTTTTCACTGGACAGTCTTTTTATGACCTAGTTTAAGCCTCTGAGTCAAGTCTCATAGAATTTGAACAAGATTCATCAAGTCAGACACAATTGCTCGACAATCAGTATGGATTTTATTTTCTATCAAGTTTTTGGTTTGTTTTGTAATCCAAACTCTATGAGCCTTCACAAAAGATGTTTGTAATCATGCATGAGTCTTTGGTATCAACCTTGATCCATTTTGAGCCAAATGCAAAAAATGCGATTTGATTTTTTGAATTTCTTCCAGCTGGGATTCCCTACTCCTACAATCTACAAATATAATGTAATCTACAACAATTTCCTTTTCTCTCAAGTGAACCTCATGCATAGGTGAGTTTGAGACGACCCTCGATTCTCCCTTTGAAGGATGTAAATCTTGAAGATCTTACATAATGATTTTGCACGGTGATTCTAGAAAGAAAATATTCAACACATGAAAAAATAAGATTGCTTGAGCTTGAGGCTCGTCGAATAAATCTAGGAGGTCTCTTGGTTTCCTAGGATATATCCTACAACATTAAATTTTCCTAGTTCTCCTTCTTGCTTTTTCTAGAATCTTCTTCTTCTTTCCATGCTAATTCATCTTGATTAATACCTCAATCAACCTAATCTTTTTGTTTTGTGAACTTCATAAGGATTATATGCGCTGGTTAAAAAAAAACGACAAACCAAGCATCATGGTATTAGTTAGTAATGCAAACTTAGTTGTGGGATTTGATTGGTTAGGACTATCAACATATCCACATTTCTTGTTCTGATACACTGTTATAGAGGGAGGTGCAGAGAGCCCTAAAAAATAACAACCACTACATGCTACAACCCATAAAACAAAAAAGTTGCATACCTAGCAAATATCATGAGGATATAATCAAAGTCGTATGTCAACAAAGAGAGATAAAGAGGGGGAGAGAATAAAAGAGCATGTGCAGGTGCACCTCCTAGAGTGGAGTGTTACACTCGAACACTGAGAGAGAAGAGAGGAGATCAACAAATAATAGACATAGACAATGGGTGCAATCTCCCCCTATGCAAGAGTGAGCATGCTCCTCTAGCACGGATTTAATTTATAGATAGAGGCCATGCTCAAAATTGGTCACATCAGTTCACACTTGGGCATAAAAATAGCAACTACTTGTAAAGAGCTCAATAGTCACTCCTCGTAAATAGTTGCCTACATCTCAAATTATAAATGAACCATAAAATGCTAAGGGTTGCCATGGAATACAATGGTGGCACCTTTATTCTGAATAACTGTTATCGTCTTATTATCCTGCATGCATTGATTCACTGATTTGCTAGCACAACACCCAAACAAGTGATCATATTTCCACAAATCAATTTAACATTGAAATGCTCATAAAACAAAACAAGTGATCCATAAAAGTTTATTAAAAATACCAATTTGATTACTTGTCTTGAATCATCACCTTTAGAGTTTAAGACCCCCAAGTTGGCTGGTAGTATTACTTATGGTTTTTAATGGCTCTAGCCCCCTTAGGTGCCATGCCACATCACCAACTTGTGCATTGCCTTGACCACATTGAAGGACGTAGATGGAGTCGCATAGATTGAGATGTAATGATTGGGTAGCAATTGTTTGAAAAACAAGAGAATTGAATGTTGGCGTCTTAATCATAAAAGTGCATGCTTATAATAAAAATACTATCATCTTGACTTTTAATTCGTGAATCATGACCATGGATACCCCTTTGCCTCACCAAAGAAAAACCACAAGTTTGTGAGGAAAGATGGGCTCATTTTATTGGCCTACTAAAGGCCTTAGTGCACTATGGATAAAGGTCGTTCAATCTTCATTTCTTGACAAGTGTCCCAAGGGGCCTTGAAAGTCTTGTGAATAGAAAGACATCGTAGTCTATTAGATGCTATTTTTCAAAGATGCATTCACCTTTTTGGATTAAAAAGTGTATTCATAGGAGTGCGATCCCATGATATGAAGTATTGATCAAAGATCCTTTCATTTAAAGATTTCATAAAATGTATTTTACAATCTTGTTTTATTATTTTCTACGTTTACTAAATTTACATTTTCTTATAAAAAACACTAAAATATTTATTGTTTTTCAATTTAAATTTTATTGTTTTTATTATATCTCTTTCTCATTTTATTTTATTTCAAAATATTGATATACAATGTGCACCTTTCACATTATTTAAGTGGGGCTCTTTGTAATATTGAGATTATGTATGTTACATGTATAATAGATCATACAATTTTATATTAAAACACAACAAAAATTCCTTGTGAATATGGAAAAGTATTTAAACTTACTCTCCCCCATCTCCCCTTAACTTAGCAGGCCTTCCTGCCTCCTCATCTGTTCAAAGTCAAAATGTCCATAGAGGGGGTCCTTTATTATCCTCTAGCCACACATGATATTTATAAAAGTGAACACCCCTCACTCTCTCTTTGAGACAATGCACATTTGAATTAGAGTACTTACCTCCCTTTTGACTTGTTGACTCTCCCACTCAAGCCAAGGGTTGTTCTTACTTGTGGATGGGATTCAAGGGAACCTTGAAATGCTCCCCATCACTACTAAAACAAGGTGAGTAGTGAGAGTCACAAAGGTTGACTAAAGTCAAGGGGGGATGTGAATTGTAGGAAGTAAGTCTGAATGAGTATCTACAATCACATGTCATTTTTGTTGTTTTTAATATAAAACGGTTTTATTCATTCTACACACATAATAAAAAATGCTTTATATGTTAGGAAGAGGTCCACTTAAACAACAAGGACAGAGGTTCACATTGATTTTCTAAAATAAAATAAAAGGAAAGGCTCACGTTGACATTCTAAAAGAAACTAAAATGAGAAAAATGTAAAATTTAACAATAAAATAAATAAAATTGTTGACAAACAAAAACAGAAGAATATTTTATACTCTTATAAGAAAAGGTAGTTCTAAAAAGAATAAAAAATAATAAAACAATTTAATGAGATAGACCTTCATGAGGTCTTCACATGGACTCAATATTTCACAAATTAAAACTCTTAAAGAGAATTTCAATGAGTTAATACTTGACATCACTATGAATACACTCTTTAATCCCTTGTTCTCTAAGCCTTTTTGAGTAGGCAAAAAATTAATATTTTATATAAAAAATTGTTTTCAAATATGTTGGGTGGGCATGTCCTTTTTTATTTTTGAAATTGGAGTATATTGAATTATGGAACCATAGAAATGGTGCTCTTATATAGAAGAGCTATGCAATGACATATGTGATGACTTCATAGGTAAGGTGGTTGAATTATTTAAGTTAGTATTCTTGACATGCTCACTGATAATTGCACCATGACCATCCATGATCCAAGCATGGGCAATTTAAGAGGAAACTTTTGGTGCCAAGCAAAAAATGAGCATCACAAGTCTTCAAAGGAATCTCTACAAAGTGACAATGAATCAAGGGGAGAGATTTCTGAATAGGTTAATGAGTATCATATACTCAATTAACTTATGAGTGTTTAATTCCCGAGGATAAGGTTGTTGTTATCGTAAGTGTTGTTTCAAAAAACTTTGACAATTGTCATGTGCTAGAATAGAAGGATCATACACCCTTACACAAAGAGAACATCTTTCAATGGAGGGGCTTTCATTGCAATATCATGTAGGACCGCATATTCATCAACTAAGAGGAATAAGAAATTTTTTTATGAATGTAGCATTTTCCAAAACTTTCCTAATGTGGTTATCTAGTCGGATACTCATTTGGTCAAGTATCTCTTGCTAATCTTCTACTATCTTCATGGTTGATCCTTTGGATAGTTTCTTGTGCTACCTAATGTACTTACCCCATCCCCCCCCCCCCCCCACCCCACCCCCTCTCAAAAAAAGAGAAAATAAAACACTCACCACCAATCTCCTCTTGAGTGGTATCCCTTGATTTTACATGCAACTTCTTGACTTTAAGATGGGCTACCTTGACTGCCAACGCTTGCTTGCTCCCCAATGCTTGGAGGAGGGTGAGCAACCTCTTTGAAGAATCTGGCACTCTTGTCTTAACGCTCAAGGGGACTTATCTTTTGCTTTGCCTTGACCACCATCAGGGGCTGCAAAATAATGAATGAGAGGGTAAAAAAAAACCCTCAACCGCAGAAGGGGGCTGAAATTGTCGTTGAACCTTGACGTGCAGGGTTTAGTATTCTTAGGTTTTATGGTGGCATTTTTCCTTGGGACAGGTTGGAAATCCCCAAATTTTTCTTATGGGACTTCTTGAGAGGCCTGCTCTCTAAGATCAAGGTAGTCTTTGTTAAATTGGCCTTGCTTCATGCAATGAAAACAACCATAATTGGGAGGTTTTTGTAGGCAACAACAAAATTGTGCTAGATGAATCTTTTATGATGAAATTTCCCTTAAGATCAACATTGAGATCTATTTTAATCAGCAATTGTGGGTCCCATTTGGGATTAATCCCTCTCCTAATTCTTTGTCCCAGAACCCTGCCAATACAATTTCCTATGTTTTGAGCCATGGAGAAAGCTCAATGGGAAGGTGAGCAAAGTCAACCCATATAGGACCTTTGGAGGGCTTAGGACTCTAGAATTGAATCTTATATACCAATTAGAAAGAGATATTGGAGTGTTTTGATTTATCCAGTGACCTTGAGTAACAATTTTCATAGATGCATTTGAGCCATCGCACAAGAACAGACAATAGTTGCTAGGCAAATACTGTACATGCGTGACTTTGATATTGCAAATTTCCCAGGTTTGGGTTATCCATGCTCTGAGTTCTTCAACAAATGACCTTACTACATGACAAAGTCCAATGTCACCTATGTTTTGTAGTTGTGAATGCCATAGCTCCAGTTCCCTTTTAGGGATAGTGACTCCTTCAAGCCCTTGAAAGGCTTCTAGACCTTCATCATTATTACCTTGTTCCCCGACATGGGGGGTCTTTCCTACTTGTCTTGATAGCAACGGGAGGGATGAGGGTTAATCTCATGAAGAGGGGGGGCATAGGCATGGTTTTCCCCTAAGGACTTGCTCTGTTGAATAAGCTTAGAGAAAGAGAGAATGTATTTCAATTCTTCATCAATTTTATAAAAACAAAACATTTTATACTGTTTTGGAGAACCCATACTTGGATATTTGAGAGGAAAAAGGTACATGCCAATCGATCATAGAGGCTCACTAGAAGAAGAATCCCAGTTGATGGAATTTCTTGAGGGGATGCCTTCCATGGATGCATACAAGGGATCTCAAGGGATCCTCCTCGTGATCCAAGGTTGGCTTGCATAAGAGTAGGGAAAGCATTAATTGGACCAATGGAGAAGGTGAATGTCCATGTTTGATACAGAGGGTTTGCAACAATCTTGGCAGGGGTGGGGGTGGGGGGGGTGGGGGGGGGAGTGCACGATCCTACCAAAGGATCTTTGGATTGGAAAAGACCATCTCTGAAGAGCATCTTGTAGCTCCATGGTCTTTGCTCCCCCCACACAAGGGGGAGGGGGGCAAGGAGGTGTTGGAACTAGGGTTGCAGGGAAACACATACAACTTGGAGAAGATGAAGGAAGCTCAAGGCACACAACAAAGAGTATACTACTTAGTGTGTAATGGAAAGATAAGTTATCCCTAGAGTATACTACTTAGTGTGCATGGGGAAAAAAACCTCCTAGTGAGGGGAAAAACACCATGGTGGTATGCGTTCACACACATCACTACCACTTGTATATGGTAACAAATCCCTCTAGGGAGTGATGCAGTGAACAAGAGATGGCACACAGAGTATAGGAAAGTGCCATGCCCTGTGAGGACATGATCAATTCACAAAGGGTAGTTAGCCATAAAGCTTTGTGGAAACTTCAAAATTCTCATGAGACAATGTCTTTGTCAAAAAGATCTACAAGGTTGTGCCGTGTTGGCACATAAGCCAAGCTAACCTCTCTTGCTGAGAGCCTCTCCTTGACATTGTGGTAATGCACCTCAATGTGCTTTGTGAAAGCATGAAAAACGGGGCTTTTTGCAGATGGAAATACGCTATAACTATTAGTGTAGATAGTGTTGGCAGTGTCCTGTCCAACACCCAAATCAGCCATAAGGCATCTGAGCCATACACACTCAACCATAGTTGTAAAGACTGACCTATACTCAACCTCACAACTGGAAGTGACCAAAATAGGTTGCTTCTTGCTCAACCATAATATTGTATTGTAATAGGTCTCTCTTGATGGGAGAAACTATAATACAAATGACTATTGGAGGGGGGACCGACTCCACACAAATCCGGCCTTCAACTGTTGTCATGTTCTCTAAACTCTCTCTCTTGCAAAATTATTGTTCATGCCAAGTTAGCTAAATGATATGTTTATGTTGCTACCATCAATTAAGTTCACCCGCTATGCTCACAAAGTAATTTCATGAAAGTACTTCGCTAATTTCGGCTACTCTCAAAGTTAATAGGCCGTTTCCATTACATGGCACCTCTTACCCTCACGCCCCTTGCTCCTCACAAATTTCATAAATCAAGTCAAGAAAAGTACTCTCCCTCTCCCTCCCCCCCCCCCCCCTCTCTCTCTCTCTCTCTCTCTCTCTCTCTCTCTCTCTCTCTCTCTCTCTACCTTGTCAAGCAGCATCTACACTTTGACACTTAAAGCTCCGATGCTTGCGCTCCAACTGAAAACCATGATCTCCACGCGCTCCAGCTTTACACCAACATCTCCAAGCACTCAGGCTCTATCACCTATGCCCCAGAGTGATGGACGACTCGCTTGAAAACACCTCATATTCAATATTAAAGAAGTTTTTAGTAAGTTCATCAGAAATGTCACAAAGTGGATTTCTCAACCAACAAGGTGAAGGTAACGGAAACCAAGGCAAAGACAAAGACAACACTACCAAAGACACCCACGAGCACACAACCAAGTTTTTCCACCATCGTAGTAGCCTCGAGCAGGGTTGACTGCATTGCACAATTCCAGGAGGCCTTAGACTGAGTCATGGAAGAAAATCATGACCTGAAGGCTCTCTTTAGCAAACTTGAGGCACTATTTGACTCGATGGTAGGAATCACCACCGACACGGGGAAGCAAGTTGAAGCAAAGGCCCACTCAGCCACACACGACATCACCAAGGAGATTGACACTAAGATACATGCGGTCTTAGAAGAACGTCAGCTACAAGAGTCCCTTAGCCTCAAGGTCAGGATTGGGGGACTTCTCTCACCATGGTGCACTGATGAGGAAACCCTTTGAAGAAGCCATCTCCAAGCTCAACAATATTATTCAACCAATTAACATAAAGCCCAAATCCATCTCTCGAATCAACGACACATGTAGGTAGGTGCCACTTAAGCATTGTATCCTCACATTCAAGGACAAAGAAGAGCAGATGCGGTTGCTACGCCAATCGTGCCTTCTCAACGCAATAAATCTTTGGATTGCCGAAGAAATAACTACAAATTAACTGAAGGCTAAAACACGCGAGCTCAAGAAGATGCACGAAGCACGCAAACAAGGCATATGGGCTGTCTATTGAGGCGGTAAAGCTGTCATCTAGGAGTTTCAAACTCCCAAACCAGCCTCCCCCACATCTGACCCCTCTTATTTTTAGTTTTTGTTCTTTTCTTTCTTTCTAGACAATGGACCATCATTCCTTAACTAATATGTACCTAATGCCTCCACTTAAAAGCAGCGTTGTAATGCTTTTTTTTTTGGTCACATATGTCATATGTGACCTCCATGGTGGATGATAATTCTATCTATCTATCTCCCCCCCTCCCCCCTCACCCCCGTCCCCTCAAATGTTTGCCTTTGTCTTTCAATTTTTAGCCTAAGTTACCCTAAGTTTTTTCAGTGTTGAATGCAAGCAAGAAAGTGCAATAGATGACGAATTCTAACCAAAAAATTCAAGCAAAGGTGTCAACATACACCTTAATTGGAAGTCTCACCATGCAAAGGCATGTTTTAAGTTGGAAAAGATTCGACACAATCATCACATCTTTCCAAAAAGAAGGCTAAAAATACTCCAAAAACATTTTTAGGCCCTAATCATATTGGCATACTCTACATTAAGTGTGACCCATGACATGACTTCAACCTTGAAAACATGAATATTCCACTCAAATTGTCAGAAGGTGAACTCATTCCAAAAATTTCCCTTGCGCCAAGGAAAAAGCACTTTCTAGAGAGTAACATGAGGTACATGAGAGAAGACCTATGCCGTTGAATGCTCCATACTAGTTCATGCAATGCCTCCTTGCTTGACCTCATCCTCGTCCTTTTCCCTCTTTGCTAAGGTCTCTGTGTTCTAGTCCTTACTCCTATTACCATATACATGTGGTAGTGATGTGTGTGAACACACTTAGGACCACCGGGGCATTTTTTCCCTCACTAAGAGGTTTTTTCCCCCGTGCATTATATATACACCCATCACTCTAGGGTTCACTTATCTTTCCATTTCACACTAAGTAATACACTCTTTGGTGTGTGCCTTGAGTTTCCTTCGTATTCTCCAAGCTATGTGTGTTTACCTCCAACCCTAATTCTAACAATTGGTATTACAGTAGGTTGCATCCTCCCGGACTTAGTTTCCAGTAGCTCTAGTACACGCTGTCAGGCATTTTATGGATGAGCATAAAGTCACTAAGTCATGCCAAAAAGCTTTCCCACTAGCCTCATCTATATATGTGTACATAGCCCTGCAAGTTTTGGAAGTGGCCCTGTAAAAATTCATGTACAAAGGTGTGATTTTTCCAGGCTTGGATGCTGAAGTTTTGGATTGTTCGAGTTCCCATAGTTCATGGATTTCCTAATGAGAATGCACAGACTTTTATTGAAAAATTGGAAGTCAATTTCTTACTACAAAATATATTAGACCAAGCTATATTGTTGCGGCTACAGCAATACAATTTACAAGATGAGGCAAATTTTGGTTACACAATCATGAAGAGTTGGTGCAGGCACAAACTCCAGGGGTGGTTTTGGATTACAATCGTGTGAAGCAAGATTCCGTGGCACAATACAGGTCCATTGAAGTACCTAATGAAGTTTGGCATGAAATCTTGGGGTACACTCAAAAGGTTAATCAAAGTGTTGATGATTTTGTCATGCAGTTCACCTGTTTATGGGATAAATGGGACTGATCTTTGGGAAATGAAATCCCTCCATTGATTTTAAAGAAGGACCATTTTGTGGCCAACTTAAAAGAAAACCTGAAGTTCAATGTTGAGCTGAAAAGGCCCACTACCTTCGAGGAAGCAGTCACTATCGCTAGGGAAAAAGAATGGAAGTCTCAAAGAGTTAATGAGAATGGGAAAATGGTCCCTATGCAAAGTAATGGTGGCCAAAATGAGGAAAATCAGGAAGAAGGTGGATCCCAACCTGTTCTAAGGGTTGCTAATACTAAACAGTTACAGAGAAATATGCAAGACATGATGACCATGATGCAGGAATTACAACTGAGTGTTCTTGGAGGTGGAGGTGGTTGTGGTCATGGATGTGGTAGAGGAATGGCCCAAGCATGTGTATCTCAGCCTAATTCTAATGTGGGTCATGGACAAGGTGTCTTTGAGCTGTAGAGGAGGTTCATCCCTACTTGTTATAATTGTGGTGAACTTGGTCACATCAACACTTATGGTTCAAAGCCAACAAGGATGGGACGTGATATGTTTCCACTCCCCCAACACATTCCTAATAGGTCAAATGATTATGCATTGGATATACGGGAGGATCAAGGTACTGAACAAGAAAATTAGGCCTCAACCTCTGGTGGTCATGTGGGTATTGTACTGGTTGAAAAGAAAGAAGCAAATATGCATCCCGTAGGCAAAAGAGAGAGGGAAGTCTATGCCCCTCTAGATCCTAGAAAAAAGAAAGGGAAAGAGAAAGAGGGTGAATATGAGAAAGCCAAGAGGAAGATAAGACCCCGTAGACGGTTTGAAGTAGCAGATTTACCTTTGGGAGAAGGCCAAACGGCTTACAGTTTAAAGGAAGACCTGATTGGGAGGAAAGTAGATTGTTCTTTTGGCCATTTGATGAATATGGTGCCCAAACTCAAGAGGTAGTGGAAGTCATTAGTGAGTCCAGAGACAAAGCCAAAGCATGTACAAGTCAGAGTGTTGGCTGTGGGAGGGCTACCCAACATTTCTCCTGTGGTGAACGCTTGACACACCTCTTAAAGCACCTATTAAATTTTTTTGTGAAGGCTGTAATTTAGGTAAGATGCAGAATTCAAAGCTTCCAAAGGATGGTCCATTTAGGGCCACATGCATATTGCAACTTTATCATAGCGATGTTTATGGCCCATGAAAACTCTATCCTTGGGAAATTATCTTTACTTCCTGACTTTCATTGATGATTTCTCTAGCCATACATGGGTGTAGTGTATCCACTTAAAGCAAAGTTTGAAGTGTTTATGTGCTTCAAACAATTTCTTTCTATGGCTGAAAATGTCTCAAAATGTAATATGGACACCCTCCGTTCAGATCAAGGAGGGAGTATATGTCTCATGAGTTTAATGCATTCCTGGCTAGTCCTAGGATAAAACATCAATGTACAGTGCCGTATACACCTCAGCAAAATGGTGTTGATGAGAGGAAAAATAGGTCACTTATGGAAATGGCACGATGTAGGGTCAAAAGTCAAGCTTTGGCCGCATTCGTTTTGGCTTGAGGCTATCATGTGTGCCACTTACGTACTTAACATGTGTCCTACCAAAGCTTTGCAGTCTATGACTACATATGAAGCATGGCATGATAGAAAGACTTCTATTAAACACATGCATGTTTTTGGTTGTTTGGCATATGCTTTGGTGCCAAAAATGAATTGTAGAAAATTGGATGATAAGGCTGTCAAATGTATTTTTGTTGGTTATAGTGCTCAAAGAAAACGTTACACGTTGTACCAACCAAGTGTATCTTGGTCTCACGAGATGTTGTTTTTGTGGAATATTTTGTTCAGTCCTTGTTGTCATGTACTATAGACAATAATGTAAGCTCATAGGACATTTGTGATTGTTTGTTGCCTCTTTTCAGTGGTGAAAATACGAATGTAAATTCAAATGAGACAAATGTACATCCTATGGGGTTTTTGAAGACGTTACACATTTGCCTATTACTGATGCAAATGTACATGATGTATTAGATGAGGAAAGGACTGGGAATGAGCAGGCTAGAGGTATGCCAAAATGGCTGGTGCATACTTTGCATGAGAGTAAATTGGATACACCTTTGTCTAGTCATACTCATTCAGGTTCTTGCCATGCATATCTATACATCACATTGTTATGCTTTGGTTGTGTCTATCTTACGTGATGTTGAGGAACCTCTATCTTTTGATGAATCACAAAATTCAAAAAAATGGATGGCTTCCATGCAATCATAATATGATGCACTTATAGAAAATGACACATGGACTTATGTGATTTGACTCTTGGCAAAAAGGTCGTTGGTACGAAGCGGTTTGACAAGTTGAAACGCAAGCCGGATGGTGAGATTGATCGCTATAAGGATCGACTTGTTGTTGCAAAGGGTTATGCACAATAAAAATGTATAGATTATGACGAGACTTTTTTCTCCCACTTGTCATATGACTACTATGAATTTTCTATGTGAATTGATAGCTCATTTTGGCTGGGATGTACATCAGCTAGACATTACTATCGCTTTCTTGAATGGTGACATAATTGAGGAAGTTTATCTAACACAGCCTCTCGATTTTGTCAAGAACAAGAGGATAAAGTGTGAAAATGAAAGACATATTGTTGAATTTAAGGCTGATTTGAATGCTACTTTCAAGATGAAAGATTTGGGGTTGCTGCATCATTATTTGAGCATACAATTTAAGCACTGTGATGGTGGTATTTCCTTGTGTCAGAAAATTTACATAGAGACATTGTTATGTAAGTTTGGCTTGCAAACATATTGCCCCTTCCATGGAAACAAGTTTTAAATTCAGTCTTCATGATATGTCACACTTTATCAAGCTGATGTTGGCTGCCTTATTTATGTATGCAACACAAGGCTAGATATTCAATTTGCAGTCTCACAAGTCAGTAGATTTATGCATAGCCCAAGGTCTAAGCATTGGAAAGCTGTCAAGAGGATTTATCCCAAGGGGGGATCCTTGTCACCAAATTTACATGCTTTTTAAGACTCAAATTGGGCTAGTTGTTTTAACACGCAAGTGTCCATGAGTGGTTTTTGCTTCATGCTTTGTGTTCCTTGTGACCTAGGTGATGCAATGAAGATGGAAATATTCATGCATCAAGAGCATAACATACAATTTGTGGAAAGCATTAAGTATCCCAAGCCTCAGTCCCAAGTTTTCAAACACCTTTGAAGGTGGAGAGAGCTAGTAGGGAACGAGGGTAGGAAAGAGGAAGAAGAAACATTTCATAGGAGAAATAATTAATTCCTCACTTATCATCACTCTTCTTGATAGCATACATAATAGCATAGTAATGAAGATGGAGAAGATGGCAAGATTAAGCATTGAAGCATGTCTCTTGGTTGGATTTGCATTCCATAGCCAAGAGTGTTGGTGTAGGCTCTCAACCTCTCTACTTGGTTGGAGAAGGAGAGGGAGCTCTTGCACTTTGCACAATACACAATGAGAGGGTGTGTGAGTGTGTGTGGGAGAGTATACCCCTCAAGAAACCCCCTACCTTGCTTTGGTCGACCCCCCCTTGTAGCTCATGCTTGAAGCTCATTGGACCCCTCATGGTCTAGTCAATCACAAGCAAGGGCATATCAAGCAACAAGGGTAGCCTTTGTACACGTTTCCCCCTTTTACCTTTGAGAGAGAGGACTTGATAAATATAAAACAATTATTTAAATCCACTAGATTATCATTGGACCCCTTGGAAGGCCAACCAATAGGCTTTAGGAACACCATGAGGGTAACCTTGCTAGGGGCTTGACATGTGTCCTAATTGACTCTTGGGCAAGGGGTGCCCTTTGGGAGAGAGAGTGGTCAAGCAACCACCCCCCATTCTTGCATGGCTCGCCCCCTTCTTGTAGGGATTTGGTTTTGACTTTTGTGACACCTCAAGCCCCTCAACCTTGGGCCCAATTCTCACCACAAGCTTGGCCCTTAAGCCATTCAAGCTTGGGCTGGGTTCCCACCTCAAGTACAACCCTAGCATCTCAAGCATGAAAAGTACCTCAAGCATCTCAATCATCAAGCACTTCAAGCATCTCACTCATCAAGAATGCCAAGCACCTCAATCTTGGGCCGCGTTTCCACCTCAAGCACAACCCTAGCTTACCTAAGGTCAAAGGACTTTTAACACTAACTATTGGAGGTCTTCAATGAAGCTAAGCCTAAGGTCTTTAAGCTCCATTGGTTATCTTTGCTCTTTGACATACCATCTCTCATTTGGGCCCCTTTACCATTGGCCCCGTGTTGAGATAGATCTATAATCACATGTCTATATCCTAACCCTTGTTTCCGTTTATTCTCCCACATTTAATGATCAGTTTAATATGAGAAAATCATTTGGATTGGTTAGATATTAGATTTTGTGACATTACCTCTCTCTTGAAATCATAGTCATCCACAACTATGAGGTAGAAGTGATAAAGTATTTGGATTGGTTAGATGTTAGATTTTGTGACATTACCTCTCTCTTGAAATCATAATCATCCACAACTATGAGGTAGAAGTGATAAAGTATTTGGATTGGTTAGATGTTAGATTTTGTGACATTACCTCTGTCTTGAAATCATAGTCGTCCACACCTATGAGGTAGAAGTGATAAAGTATTAGTCGTTAGTCAATCTTGCTTAGCGGATAGAGGATCCTTTTTAACCCTACGACATCTTTCCAAGATGGATGACTAATCCATTTGGTGCTTGGGAGACATAGTTGCCGCAAGCATGTCTTCTCTTTAGTCAATTTCATTCTCCCAAGTAGGGTGACAAATTCTACTTGGTGTTTGAGAGACGTCGTCATCACAAACATGATTCTAAGCATGCATACTATTTAAATTTGTGCACAATGAAAAGAGAACTAGTATTATAAGACAAAAACTTTGATCATTTGAAAGAAATTTGTACATTTGCTTACTCTAATGTAACATTGTAAGCATTCACAAGGTTCATACTATCCTTAAGCTGTATTCCTTGTATCCATCTAGCATCTTCAAAAGGATAATTTTTTAACTAATTAAGATACTGTCGGATAATCTTACCATGTCATAGTACCTTATCTTCATGCTGAAGGATAGCTTCAGGTTGTAGCACCTCTTCTTGGTCTTCAGCTTTGGGAGGGTCTTCAATAATTGGTTCACTTGGTGGCTCTCCTTTGTAGGGCTTAAGTAGGCTCACATGAAAATCATTGTGTATGAGCCAATGGTTGGGCAACTTGAGTTGGTAAACCATGTCATTGATGAGCTTCAAGATTTGGAAAGGACCATAGTATCTTTTTGCTAGTTTAGCATACTACTTTTGATGGCCTGTAGGATTTTTGCCCGTCGTTTGCCTCAATCGAGCCTTAGGAAATTTAAGTAGGACCCAATCGTTTTCTTTGAACGTTAAGGCCCTTCTGTGCATGCCAGAAACAACAACTTTTTGCCTTTTGTTGAGAGATTCATACAGCCTCCTTAGTCTTTTGAAAAGATTCTTGTAGGTCATGGCTATACTCATCGGCAACGAAGATCTTCCCATGTACTTTTAGTAGCAAGGGACTTTTAGGTCTTCCCTCAATTATTTCAAAAGGTGCTTTTCCTGTAGAAGTATGCACAGTATTATTGTTGGCATACTCTACAAGAGGTAAGTACTTTTCTAATTGTGAGCATTGATCTACTTCTGTAACATAAGTCTTTACTTTAGTAGATCGAGTATCGTAAGATTGTCTATCTCACTTTTGCCATCCGTTTGTGGGTGATAGGCCAAAGAAAAATTCAATCTTGTTCCTAGATTTTCAAAGAGAACTTTCCAAAAATCACTGTTCATTCTAGGATCTTTATCTGACATGATGGATGTTGGTAATCCATGGTGTTTGAAAATCTGTGATATGAAGAGAGTTTCCATTTGGTGTTCCTTAATAGTCTTTTTGACAGAAGTAAAGTGTGCTTGCTTGCTAAACCTGACAACTATTGTCCATAGACTTGGGTAATCCAAAGATAAAACCCATGGATATACTCTCCCATGGTGAATTTAGGATAGGCAATGGCTGGAGTAATCCAGGTTGCTTCCCTCTATCATACTTGGTCTTTTGGCATACTACACATTTTGAAACATACTCTTGTATGTCCACTTTCATGGTAGGCCAATAGAAGTACGTTTCTACTCCTCAGAGAGTGGGTTGAATGCCTCTATGCCCCGCATAAGGAGGAGCATGGGATTCATACATGAAAGGTTTTTATATTTACATGATCACGTGAAATTTTTTGTGATCAGAATGTTTATGGTCACATTCACATAATCACAATTCACATGATCACAAAACAAGCCGATAAGTGGTGATGTGGCAACCCACCAAAACCTTGTCAGAGTTTGTGTTTTTCTCAATGGGCCCATGAGGAAACTTGAAGAATGCTAAACCGAGCACACCAAGAAATGAAAAAACCCCATTGGGCATACTAAATTGGACAAATTCTATAGATTAAAGGGAAGTCTCATGAATATTTAACATGATCACATATTTTGAAATGTGATCACTCAATGTTATTAACGTGATCACATATTTGTGATCACGTTAATGAAATCCCTGCATACATGACTTTCTCACAAATGAAGAGGGTAACACATAGCCTATGGCCGTGGAGAAGATAACCATCCTACAAGGTGAATGGTTCCTCTTTCTTCCACAAATCAAGGGCTGACATTATGTCTCTATAGTCAAGGTTAGTAGCATATTCATCTATCATAGAAGATAGATCATTGTGAGTAGCTATAGACACCCCATTAACCTTTGGTCGTCGTGAAAGTGCATCAGCCACTTGATTGTGCTTACTAGCAATGTGATCAATATGGAAATTAAATTGTGAAAGAAAATTTGTCCACCTCATTTGTTTTTCAGAAAGCTTGGTTTGCGTCATGAAGTACTTGAGACTTTGGTGGTCGGTTCGTAGAATAAATGGAGTCCCCAATAAATAATGCTTCCATGTGTCTAGGGCATGTAGAACAACTAAAAGCTCTTTCTCATAAATGCCTAAGACACATTCATCTGTATTGAGCCTTCGGCTCTCATATGCTATGGCATGCCCTTCTTGAAGCAAAATTGCTCCAAGGAAATCACCACAAGCATCACATTGGACCTCAAATGTCTTTGAGAGATCTGGAAGCATGAGGACTGGTTGGGAGGTAAGCTTCTCTTTGAGCTTTTCAAAAGCATTTTGCTCCTTAGCAATCTATAAATACTTAACGTTATGCTTAGTTAAGTCATGTAGTGGTCCTGCTATTTGAGAAAATTTTACTATGAAGCGTCTATAGTATGCACACATACCAATAAAGCTTCTTAGCTCATGTAGATTCCTTGGATTAGGCCATGCTTTTATTACCTCTAGCTTCGATGGATCCATATGAAGACCATCTTGAGAGATAATATGACCTAGGTATTGAATCTCTTGAAGGAAAAATTTGATTTTCTTTTGGTTGAGAAAAAGCTTGTTTTCCCACAGTGCTTGAAAAATCACTTGTAGATGTTGCTTATGCTCCTCCAAATACTTAGAGTAGATGATGATATTATCAAAGAACACACTAGTGAATTTGCAGTAGGGTCTAAGTGTTTTCTGCATTATACGATTGAACGTAGCTGGTACATTAGTCAAGCCAAAAGGCATGACTAGACATTCATAAAGACCAAATGCAAAACCTGATCTTTAGGATATCTTCATCCACTATCCGTATTTGGTGATAGCCACTTTTAAGGTCCATCCTTCTGAAGTAGGTATAGCCTTGTAGCTTATTAAATAGATCTTCTACCCGAGGCACATGAAATCTGTTTTTGATAGTGATATGGTTTAGTGCTCACTAGTCCACACACATACGGTATGTACCATGTTTCTTTTGCACTAAAAGGACTGGAGAACAAAAGGGAGAGGAGCTAGGCCTCACCATCCCTTTGTCAATCAACTTTTGTACTTGCCTCATGATCTCCTCTTGTTGAGCTTGAGAAACTCGATAAGGAGGCTTGTAAGGTGGTGAGCTTCCTGGTAGGAGCTCAATTCGATGGTCATCGTCCCCTCGTTTTAAAGGTAAGTCCATAGGTATATCATGCATGAAAACATCTTGGAATCCTTTTAGAAAATTAAACAAGTCTACCATTTACATTTGATGAAACATTAGGACCTTTTAGGGACTCTTTGACAAAAATCATGTGCGCAAAAACTTAGCTCTTCATTGATTTATCAAAAGCAGGAGGATTTATAAATGGTATAGTACTACCACGCTCACTAGCATCTACATACATGTTCTTGCTACAAACAGGAGCACAGAAGGCCCTGCAAAATAGAGCAAACAGCATATTGCAAGCCATAAGCAAACTGAACCACATATCTGGCACATCCACGAGTACATAACCAACGTTGCACATGAACAAAGAGAGACAAAGAGCGGGAGAGTGGGAGAGAGCACGTGGAGGCGCACCTCCTAGAGTGGAGTGCTACACCAGCACGGTGAGAGAGAAGAGATGATAGGAGAGAAGAATACATAGACACTGGGTGCAATCTTCCCCCGTGCAAGAGTGACCATTTTCCTCTTGCACATATTTGTTTTATAGATTTCGCAAATGGTCAAAGTGAGTACAAACTGGCCGGCCGGTGATAAATGGCCGAAGCTCATAAAGAGCACTTGAATAATACATGAAATATATTTCCGTATGCATAGGCCTAGCTCGGTCAAGCCTTTTACACATGTCAGCTGCAATAATTAATAGAATACATGATGCATCCACGAGCACATAATCGACGATATATGTGAACAACGAGAGACGGAGAGCGAAACAGAGGTAAAGAGCACGTGCAAGACACACCTCCTAGAGCAGAGTGCTACGCGGGCATGGCAAGAGAGGAGGGAGGAGAGGAGAGAAGAAACAAACAAGCACTAGGTACAATCTCCCCCCGTGCAAGAGTGACCATTTCCCTCTTGCACGTTGTCATAGTGGGAACGCATGCTACAAGATCTATCTTGTAATTTTTTAGACACATGATTATCTTTCCTATAATGTAGATATTCATATTTAAGTATAATAATAAGCCTTCTATCTCATCCTATTATTTTTCTCAAGGGTAACCTATTCTTACTTTACCATCAGAAAATACTATGGAGAAAACATCAATAGCTCCGCCTCTTTAACTTGGGGCAAAAAGAATTGATTCTTTATTTATACTATCTCATTATCATCTCACACCCTAGCTAGATCCTATATCTAGGGTAAACTCCAATATATATATATTCTATGTATTTTTTATATTTTTCTTATATTTCTTTTTAAATAGCTACTAGGAGGGAATCAAATCCTAGTGGGACACTAGGTGGCATGATTTCAAAGATACACTTATTCTAGTGCATTATTGCAAGCATGATTACAAAACTTTGTCAAGGAGCAATGTCATGCTTTTATATGGCATGAGGTGTCCTTTGGAATCAAATGAAAGTTTAGGCTAAGGGGACCACAGGAAGACTTTTGCTGCCAGAAATGGACCCTATTTTGATGAATTTTTTACACAAGGTTCCAATCCGAATTGGAAAATGATTTTAAAATGAAAATCGTAGCTAATGAGCTGAATTGTCTGCCCATAATTTTACTTTTGTATTTGGAGCCACGGTTGAGGAGATATGATCAAAATACTGGACCCCAATCTGCCACATCATGCAGGGACAGCTCATTTCCAACTTTTCCAATTCCTGTTCACACTGGCTCCTCTCTTCTTGTGTAAACCCTTGGGGGTTCCCTTCACCTATAAAAGGGGACCTTTTCTTCTTTGAAAAGAACTCAAGCATTCAAGCCATTGATGAGAGGAATTCTTGAGGGAGTGAGTAGTAATGCCTAATTGTACTTAGCCATTAACATAAGCCCAAGCCTACACTTTCTCCTAGAGGAAGACTAGCCATCCTTGCATTCTATCCTTGGAAGATCAACTCTAATCAAAGAAGGTCTTGCACTTGGCGTATCAATCAAAGTGGAGTGCTCCCGTCTTCTTCTCTCTCCATTTAAATAATGGTGCCGAAGGGTTTGTCAAGTAAGATGTGTTCTACATTGATGTTTTCTTGATTTCTTGTTGTTTTCTTTTTCATCTCTAATCCGACATATATATATATATGTATCTAATCTCATCTCCTTAACCAAACCTATCTCTCTCGTAATTTATTCTCTCTACAAATTCTATGTTCTCTTTGCTACAGGTACATCTCTCCCCACAGTATCCTTATAGCCTACGGGCAAGCCAACGATAACTCAAAATTGGTGCAGAATTTGGAAAAAATTTCTTTTGCAAAGTTGTAGACCACATCGATTCCGATGGCTACGATAGCTAATTCTGCAAAATCATTTTTAATCAGGAGAAAAATAAAAAACAAAGTTTCTTTTCAGGCATGTATGCAGCGATAAGTCAAAATCGGTGCAGAATTTGAAAAAATTTTCTTCTGCAAAGTTGTAGACCACATCAATTCCGATGCCTCTCACAAGTAGTTTCTGCAAAATCGTTTTCAATTAGCAAAAAAATCAAAAACAAAAAGCGAAAGTTGCTTTTCAGGTATGTATGCAGTCCGCGAAAGATAACTCTAAATCGGTGCAGAATTTGAAAAACTTTTTTCTGTAATGTTGTAGATCACATAGATTCCGGTGCCTTACATTGGTAGTTTCTACAAAATCGTTTTCAATCAGGAGAGAAATCAAAAACAAAAACGTACTACTCTGATACCATGTTGAGAGAGAGAGAGCGAGAGCACACTAATAGAACCGCAAAGTGTGTAGAATACACACATGAGATGATGCATATATAGAGGGGACTTGGGTGCCATATATAGAGCAGCCATATATAGAGCAGCCATATATTGAGTAGCTTCACATATAAGATCAACCGTCTCCAGGGTCAAGTTTCATCTATTTTGGAGTGTTTTTTAAAATTTTAAGTACTATATAAGTCAAAACTCACAAGTTGAAGTTCATTTCTTGTTTGCACATTCTAGAAGACCCTCTCGAGCACAAACAAGCACGTACTCATATCTTGCACCACATGGAAGATACACACGAGCACACAACTATGCACATCGATACCACCACAACCACTCACTCCATTGAAAATCCGCAGCCAAAACCTCATGAAAAATCTATGTCTTCAAATCCACATCCTGAACCACAAGTGGATAACCCATTATCGCAACCCACTCTAGACATCCAAAAACCTCCTCAACCATCAATTCTAGATGATCAAACCACCATGCAATAGATATTTGGTGATCTCGGACCACTAAATCATGCCAACTGCACACCTCTACATATCCCCCACCAATTTCATCTCTACGCAGACCCACATAAGAAACAAGAGCAACCAAAGAGGAATACCGAGGTGCATTGCAAAATTTGTATCCCTCGCCTGCTGTCATAGAACATGGTTCTCAGGAAACCGTGGAAACCACGCCGTGAAGATTTTTATCACAATACAAAAAAATGGTTATCAAAGTAATACCAAGCGACCCAGTTTCTGAAGCATGAGAGGCCAAGAGAAGGAAGAAAATGAAATAGATGGAAAAGAAACAGGCAGCATCAAGAAGAAATCACAAAGAATGCAAGAAGAATGGAGAAGAGAGAGGGAGCAAGAGGAATGGCAAAGAGAGCTCACTCAAGCATGAGCAAAGGGAGAGAGGGAGGTGGCAGAGGATAGAGCTCAGGCCGCCCAAAAAGCAAAGGCTAAGAGTTCAAGGCATTTTAAAATTCCTCAAAGAGCCAAGCAATGTGCAAAGAGGAAGAAGGACAAGGTGATGCTTGAAGAACAACAGGCCGAGGAGGAGAGGAGTAAGAAATACAAATATGATCCTCCTTGATGGGCTAGGCAGGCGGATCCTCCACCACCACCAATAGCACATTGGAAAGGGAGATGGAAGTCATGCACGGTTTCTTTGTAGGAGATCCAAAAGTATCTGAAGAGCACTAAGCCAATCATACTCAAAGCGGCCTTTTCTCGGGTGGTGAGAGAGATAATGGATGAATACAGTAATTTTTCTATACGCATAGAACATAAAGCTTTACTCGCCCTACAAAATGCCACCAAGGACATTTTGGTGCAGTTGTTTTAGGATGGCATTTAGTATATGGTGCATGCTAAGCGCGTAACCCTGAAGACTACAAATTTAGCTCTAGCAATCAATATGAAAAATGAAGAGTGCCTTCATAAGAATTAGTTTATCCCATCTACTCTCTCTTGATGAGATTTTGTAATCTTTTCATATAATATCAAAGAGTCAAATTTCTACCATTTCGTGCAATTGTAATACTTGATTTTGTACGTTGTGTTTTTTAATTATTTGAATTGTTCAAGTTGTTAAATTTTAACTCTCCTCGACCATGCAAGCACCCGTCAAGAGGGGTTCATCTCTCAATGATTTCTTTACAAAACTGGGCGGCGAGAGGGGTGTATGGAGGTGGGGAGATGACCACGACACATAGTGGCTCCTGGCGGGGTTGGATGGTGCGAAAAAAGCCCTCCCCATGGCACACATGGTCCAATTCTAGCCAGATGATAATCTCCCTCTGTGTATTATGGCACATAGGGACTTTTTTTGCGCCGTCCGACCCCACCGCGTGCCGTCGTGTGACATGGTCATTCCGCCACCTCCATATGCCCACTTCATCGCCTAGTTCTGTAAAAAATCACCAAGAGGTGGCCCCTGTCTGATGGGTGCCTGCATGGTCGAGGTTGTATGCATTTCTGGAATGAAATTTATTGAGCACTATGAATAAAAAAATAACAAGTACAAAATGTTGACAAAAATTGAGAAAAAACAATTATTATGTATTGATTTGGATATCACGTCATAGTCGATTGGTTTTCCATACATCTGTGGATATGGGACCAACGACTAACTTGAAACCAAGGGATTTTACAGTTTCCTCTGGGATTGTCACCCCTTGACCTAGGCTTCAGGTGCAGTGGCAGAAGAATGACCCAAGGTGCTTTTTTGTAAAGGCATACAATGCCACCTCTCGGTCCACCAATATACATTTGTGAGAATTTAGGGTGAGGGAAGCTCTATAGAACCATTATTGGAGAATTTTGTGTGAGCAAATCAAAGAATCAATGACCCCAAATGGCTCAAGTAGTTCCTAAGAGAGCTATCCCTACCCATGGGCACGTTGCATGAACCTCCAGTATGAATTGCAAAATTATCAAAATGGTGTTCCGTCTGCAAAGCATTCTAAACAACTTTAACACTTTTTGTGAGGAACAATAGAATATTGACCACTTTAAGAAATCTTTACCTTAGTTTCTTCATCCATCTCCTCAAGATTTTTCCTTGTAAGATCGATGCAAGAGCGATCATCTCCACCCATAGAAATTAGTGGTTTGTGTGGATGGAAAGCGCTTTCCAAGATGATTTTGTAAAATGAGGCACATGCTTTAATTTCCACAAGTGTACTTGCTATTGTTTGCAGCAACTTTTGTTTGTTTTCATTGGGGAGGAAAGAGAGGCTTGAAGATGCAAGCAAAAAGTTTGAATAATTACATATCTTCTCTATGCCTTCGGAGACCACATGCAAAATTATGATAAAGAACCATAGTGATAGCATGGAACCTTTCTACTAAGAGAGGAGACCCCATACATTTGCATCTAAAGGCCTACAAGTGAATCATCAATATTAACAAACCCTTGGATTACTTGTTAAAGTACTGAGAATGCTTACTTTGCTAGAGAGTTTATATATAGTCCCACCAATCTTGACATCATTATAAAATATTACTATTATTGTAACTCTATGAACCTTAATTGTTTACTCTAAGAAATGTATTGCTGCAAGTTGAAGCGAGAAGGCCTTGAAAAATATACTAATAGAATATAATAGATGATAAGTTCAATAGATCTACATACCTGCAAAATCGTGTATGCAAGGAATCAATAGCAAGTCTTGTACGAGAGAGATAGATGCAAGAGAGAGAAAAAGAGCACATGCAGATGTGCCTCCTAGAGCAGAGTACCACATCGACATGAAAAGAGAGAAAAGAGGATAGAAGAGAAGAAACACACGAGCACTGGGTTCAATCTCCCTCTGTGCAAGAGTGAGCATTTCCCTCTTGCAGGTATTTTAGTTATAGATTCTTCAATTCTAAAAAATGAATACACATTGGCCGGCCAACACAAATGACCATAGTTCGTAATGAGTATTTGAGTAATAAATGTACATATCCCTTATCCATAACATACTCCGGGGTTGAAAAGTAACTACCCTCAGTTGTGAGTTACATAAGTGGTGGGGTCCAATGTGAGGTACAAGACGCTAGGTACATGCGTGCAACAAAATGAGTAACTAAAAACCAAAAGAGTAACAATGATTAGTAGGAAGCAGTTTAAGAGTGGAAAATTGTGTAGCATTTGTATGGTGTGATGGGAGTGCAAAGAATGAAGTAAATGTGCATAGGTGCGGAGTGCAACATTAGTTAGAAATGTGGTTCCAAATAGACACCCATCTACCGCCCTTCCACCTTTCCAAACCAATCCATCATATCAATCCATAACAAATGTGGTGGGCCAGTTCCACATAAATGTAACCACAAAGATTCCTGCCTTATCAGACATACGCAATCTACTACACATGTATCGACATCCATAATCTTCCATTTAAAGTATTGAAAAATGTAAAGTCCTGCCTCACAAGGCATAGGCACTCTAATACTCATGTCAATAACCATAAGTTTCCATGACTGTGGAGCGGAGAGTCCTACCCTCTTCAGGCGTAGGAGCTCTAACATGTGTAGAAATATATCCATTCCAATTGAGTTTAACCCATAAGATCCTTTCCATGACAATGCACAATGTCTCAACCAGTGTGTTGAGTAATGTGACCAAGGGTTTGTGGAGAAATTTATACCTGGAGGTTCTCTGATGGGAAACCATTGCACGCAGCTTTATCTGCAATAGTAATTCTTAAAGACAAAGCAATAAAAATGATGTCTTGTCAACTGTAAAACTAATTGAAGCACACACTCATTGTATTAACATGTGAAAAGTTTGTAATGAGGGTTGTTTACAATGTAAGGATGGGAGTCAGTAGAGATTATTGTTGTGTAATAACAATACGAAGGTCAAATAATAGTTCCAATTAAGAAACTAATAATGGAGCTTTTGTTTAAACTATTTTCAATTTTTTTTGAAAATTAAAAATGAAAGAAAAAGTTATGCCAACTATATGACCTTATATTCATCATGGTTTACCTTAATCATTTATAGAGGAGTCCTAGATATTACAATAGCATGGATGTCATACAGAAGCTAATAAATGAAACAATATCAAGAAGTATGTAACAAAAAGTACACTATCAGTATACCATATTATGGAAGATTAAAGACAAAATAAAGCAATCAAATTGAAAATTGAATTCCATTACATTACCACTAATGGGTATAACCTTATACGGCACAAGATTACAAATAGTGATGATTTAGTAATTATCTCATTTATAGTATATAGTTGCTTACATAATTGGATCTTCATTCTTGTAATTGGGAAAGTAGTCAATTTAAGTTTTGGTAGCTAGAAGTGTATCTAGTTAGAGGATGCATATGGTCATCCTTGTTAGAATACTTAGGCCAGATACATCTTGAATATGATCAAAATATTTAAGCTTATTGAAAATACATCCCAATGACAGATACTTAGCATGTCCGAGATGCTATAGTTATAATTTAAGCTTTGGAATATCTCATTATATAGAGGTGACATATGCCCTTAGATATTGTGTGGGTAATATCTCAAAGAATAACTAATTCTTTTTGGGTACGTATACATGTGTCCTTGACCAGCTGACTTGTCAGTTTGTGGGGGAAGTTTTGATCGTCAACCCAAATGCCTCCTTCTTTCGCTATACACAGTAAGCCATAAATTGTGAAGAGAAATGTCATTCACAAAAGTGGTGCAGATTTTGTCAGTATGGCTCTTTGAAATGAAGGATATAGATGTCATAAGAAACGATAGAGAGAGAGGGAGAGAGAAAAAGAGAGAAGACTTGACACTAGATGTGGTCCTAAATCCGAGTGCCGTAGTATGTGAGCACCTCACACTTGACACCAAAAATCAAAAAAGAATTTTGACTATCAACTCTATATCCATTGCTTAACAAAAAGATTTGACATGAAGAAAATAATTGTGAGTCTCCTTTGATAGAACCTAATAGCTTAAGCCTGAGCAAAATTTTGTTGTATTGTTGCACAATTTTGACAATGATTCAAACATCAACTCCAAGCTATGAGAGACCATATAGAACACTCACAATATGTGCGTGTTTGTGTGTGTGTCTTTGCATAGATCATCGGAATTGATGAGTGAGTGTGTGTGGATGGCAAGAGGTCATTGACTTGCGAGGTTGGGAACAATTGAATACAAAGGTAAGGTCTGCAACTTGGTTTCAATATTGATATCAATCATGGTACAAAAGGTAAGGGGGAGAGGGGGTGAAGAGAGATCAAAATAAAATGAAATGTTATATTAACTATCATTCAAAAGGCCAAATATACCTACGAGACCAAATCCTTATGGTTGTAAACTAATGTATGGGTACAAAAATAAAAGAAAGTACAGTGAAAGACCAAAAATAAAAGCCTAAAGGCGTGATTAGATTCAGCATCATGATCATGGTATTCCAAAGGATATGTGGCAAAGGGTGTCATGCGAGAAAGTATTGCATTGGTTGCTGAAAAGCTTTCTCAATGTCCTCTGCTACTATAAGTATCACCAGTTGGAACCCTTCCTTCAGCAACATTGCAACCGATATTAGATTCTTCCAACACATATGGAACAACCAAATTGACTTCAGAACCCTGAGAAGCTGTCCTATCATCTGTTTGAGATAGATAAGAAACACCCTATGGGACAAGGTGCTAGAGGCTTATTAGCATCAATTTCTTTGATTTTCATCTCTTGCTTTTTATCGACTTCTGGACTTAAATAAATTGAGTAGTTGCTTTGCTCCTCATAATACCTCTCAAAACCCACAATTGTTTTGATATTCGCAAAAGAAGGGAGGATTGCTAGAGGTGGTGTCATAATAATCAATATCTAATTCTCCTAAATGATTTTCTCATGTTAAACTGATCATTTAATATGGGGAAGCGCCATGGGAGAAAAAGGTAGAATATTGGTGAAGCTAGCAGACCGGCCACAATAGGGATCCAAAGGACGGAAAATAGGGATCCAAAGGTGGGGGCATCTGCAAAAGATCCATGTGCAACAATGGGCTTAAAAGACCCTAAGGTTCAGCCCATTAAGACTTGCAAAATGCTAAGGTTCCAAAATGCAAAAGTTGTGTCCAAAGGTCAAGCATGGGGGGAATTGGATGCTTTGTGTGTGTCCCAAAAGCCTTTATCAATCCCTACATAGGAGGGGGGGAGCCTTGGGAGTAGGGGATGAGAGAGAAACTCACACACACACACACACACACACACACAAGCTCGCTTTACACAAAGGGAATGAGGGGCACATGTCAACTCCCTAGCCCAAATGCCCACAAGGTGTACCCAATTCCTATTGGATGGCCTTGGAGGTGGACCAATGAAAATTAAGTTAGAGTAAATCTAGTTTAATTAATTTAAAAACACTTAATAAAATAACTAATGAGAATTAAGCTCTCTAGAAGACTATTGGACAGTCTCCCAAGAGGTCCAATGAGCATTCAGCAGCCCAATGGCTTGCCTGATTCCTATTGGCCAGGAGGCAAAGGGGTCCAATGAGAGTTTAGTTGCATTTATTAACTACATAAAGCTCTCACAAAAGGGGAAAGGGGGACACATGTCAGAAGTCTATCACTTAGACTGCTTAATTATCATTGGCTAGCCCTAGGGAGGTCCAATGAGATTGTAGCATGAGCAAATAGCAAGAGGGGTCCACCAAGAGAGAGAGGGGGCTGATTTTTGCAAGGCATTATCACACACACACTCACACAATCTGATGTGTGAAGTAAATAAGACTCTCTCTCCTTCTCAAGCTTTAATGGAAAGCTTACCATCTACTCCAAGCTTGTGAGAAGGGAGGCCTAATCCAACAACTCTTGGCTTTGTGATGCGAATCCAACCAAGAGCCAAGCGTCAATGCATGCTCATCTCCTCTACGATGCTAATTACTAAGTTAAGATATGCTAAAATGAGTGATTATGTGAGGAGATGTACATCTTTCTCGTACGAACTCTCCTTCTTCCTCTCAATCTACTCTCATACCCTGCTAGCTCTCACCATCTTCGAAGGTGTGTGAGGTCTTGGGTCTCAGACCGGAGAGAATTGATGTTGTGTTTGATAAGTGTTTTGCTTAATGCATGAAGCTTTCATCTTCATTGCACTAGCTAGTCTTGAAGGAACACAAAGAATTGTATTGTACAATGTCTCTCTTGATGGGAGAAACCATAATACAAAGCCTTTTGGAGGGGTGACCGGCTCCATGTAAATCCGGTCCTCAACTGTTGTCAATAGATTACTTTCTCTCTCTTTTGAAATTATTGCTCATGCTATCTAACTAGGTGTTATGCTTTTTGTTGCTCTCTCCACCCAAGCACTCTTATAATTCTCATTAGGAATATATTCTAATGAAATGCCCACTATGTTCATGCTAATTTCCGCTATACACAAGTTTCTAGGCCATGAAATGTTACATTGGTATTAGAGCACATGTTTTATCTTTTCTTGCTCAAGAAGGGAGGTCCTCAAGCTAGCTATAAATGGTTGGTATTATTAATTGCCTGTGAGTAAGTAGAATAGGGATTTTCCAACCTTACAGTGCGCCTGCCTTCGTGCAGCTAACGGGGCATTACCGTCGAGAGCTATGGTCTTAATAGAGAAGTCCTACGGGGCTTGCCTACGGCTTAACCACTATTGAGCTATTAGAAGCTTGATAGGAGACGGTGCTATTTTGGTGTTGAATGACCCTCTCTTCTATTCCTTGCAATTAATGGTATTCCAGCCACGGGTACAATAGCTTGAGTGTTTTTTCTAAAGGGGTAAAGAGGAGTAGCAACTAGGGCTTGAAGTGCCAAAGTACACCTAAACAAGTTTACACCTAAAAGTTGTTAGAATGGATGACAATAGTAAAGAGAGTGAAATTAATGTTGATAACTTTGATTTTGCTAATGAGAAAGTTACTAATGATGCCCCGATGCTTGTTAACTATCTTGTTTCTAAGCTTCAACAAGCCATGGGCAATCCATCTCTCCAAAGTGAAGTGCAACGGTAGCTCTGTGCTCATGGGATTCTCCAAGCTCACCACCATGACGAGAGAACACCTAGGAAGACTCCTTGTGAAACTTCCAAAAGAGGTCTCTCTCCGATTCGAGAAGAAGAAGAGAATCCATACGAAGGGCTCAAGAATTTAGTTCTTGATGATGCATCTCCTTCTCAAAGTAGAACTCAAGAGCCTCCACCAAAGGAATGAGAAAGAAGTGACTCTCCCGCCACCTCGGCGGAGATGGCTCCACAAAGAGGGCGGGCTAAGCGCTCTCCATCACCTCCAAAACAGAGAAGACCATCGAACACTTCTCCACACCATAATTCAAAGAGGGATGACAAAAATCAAGAGAAGAAAAAGGCAAGAAAGAGGACACCCTCTTCTCCATATTCTTCATCCTCTTCTTCTTATGAAAGTGATGGTGAAGACGATGAAGATCAAGACAAGAAAAAGGCAAGAAAGAGGTCACCCTCTTCTCCACTTTCCTCAAATTATTCACCATCTAAAGAAAGTGATGGTGCAACCTTTGAACCATCAAAAAGAAGAGGCCATAGGAAATCCTATGCCACATGGAAGAGGTCGTCCAAACTGAAGAGTTTCAAAGAGGGAGGGAAGAGCATCTCTTTCCTTACCTATGATGGCACCTTTGGTGCTACGAACAGAGTCTTGGCCTTAATCCAACAATTTGATGCGGCGTTCGGAGATGAGGGCTTCACGGAGTCCTCTAAGCTACACCATGTAGCTATGAATTTTCAAAAGTCCGCCAGGCAATGGTGGCCTAGCCTACGAGCCAATGGTGAAGCTCTGCGAACATGGAAATCTTTAAGAGCTTCCATTATAAAGCAATTTTTGGCCACCGATGCCAAAGACAAAGTGCTCACAGAATGGTGAAGCTTAAAGCTCTCTCCCTATGAATCCATCCACAAATATGTAGACAAGTTTTGGGACCTACAACTCAAAGCCACTGTCTTCAAAAAGTTGGATTTTGAAGAGGAAAAGCAACAATTTTGTGCTTGCTTAACTGAAGAAATGGCGGAGTATGTCAACTTCCAAAGGCCACCTACCATATCGGAGGTAGTACACCATACTATGGTGGCATCTCGAATCAATTTCCAAATAGGGGCTAAAAGAAATAATAAGCCCACGGAAAACAAGGGCAACTCCAACAATGTCAAACAGAAGGGAGTTTACAAACGTAAAAATAAACTCTCTCCTGAAGAGCTTGAGCGTTATCGCAAGGATAACCGGTGTTTCAAGTGCGGAAAACAAGGGCATGCGTACCGCGCTTGTCCCCAAAAGAACACCCGCCATGATCCTCCTAGAGCTACCTTGGTTGAAATCCAAGAGGAGGAGACTCACCAAACGCACCACAAAGGATCTCCTCTATGCCATGCTTGGGGAAAGGTAAGAGAACATGATGCTTATATTCTCTTTGACCATGGTTTTACTCACAATTTTATATCTATAGAGTTGGCCACCAAGCTAGGCATACAAGCGTACAAGATGGGAGATGTTCTACCCGTAGACAATGCTTTTAAGGGGCAAGAAGCTTCAATCACTTCCTTAATCGGGAAATTGAGGCTCCATGTCCAAAGCTATGTGGACAAAGAGGACTTCTTTATCTCTCCTCTCAAGCATGAGGATGTAATCCTAGGGGCACCATGGTTTGATTGCGTGGCTGCCAATGTAAAATTCCCTGAAAGGAGAATCTCCTTTAAGTTCAGGGAAAAAGACATGTATATAGATGCTAAGGAAATGGGTAGCACTATCCCCATTGTACGTACACCAGCTTTCAACAAGTCAATAAAGAGCTCTATTTCTGTGTACATGATTTTTGTTAAAGATTCTCAAAATGAACCTAATGCTTTAGCAAAAGAAAATAAAAGCAACAAAAAGGAATTAGAGTTATTCAATTTTCTCAAGGGGTTTCAATATGTTTTTATTGACAACATCCCTTGTGAGCTACCTCCGAAACGAGGTAGTGATGACCATGCAATTGAACTTCTTCAAGGAAGTTCACCGCCTAACAAACGTCCTTATAGAGTTTGTCAAGCTCAACAAGAGGAGATTATGTGGCAAGTGCATGAGTTAGTTGAGAAGGGCATGGTTAGGCCTAGCTCATCTCCATTTTTCTCACCTGTGCTATTAGTGCAAAAGAAAGATGGCACATATTGTATGTGTGTCGACTATAGAGCACTAAATAGGATCACTATCAAGAATAAGTTTCCCATTCCACGGGTAGAAGACCTATTTGATAAGCTACAAGGATTGACCTACTTCAATAGGATTGACCTAAAAAGTGGCTTTCATCAAATAACGATAGTTGATCAAGACATTGTAAAGACCGCGTTTCGCACCACATTTGGTCTTTACAAATACATTGTCATGCCTTTTGGCTTGACCAATGCACCAGCCACATTCAACCGCTTGATGGAGAAGCTATTCAAGCCTCATCGAACTTCACTGGAGTGTTCTTTGATGATATTATCATCTACTCTAATTCATTAGACGAACACAAGCAACACCTCCAGGTAATATTTCAAGTTTTAAGAGAGAATAAACTTTATGTTAATCGAAAGAAAAGTGAAATTTCCTTGCAAGAGATTCAATATTTAGGTCACATTATCCCTCAAGATGGCATCGAGATGGATCCATCAAAGTTAGAGGTAATAAAAGGATGGCCTAAACCAAAGAATCTTCATGAACTAAGAAGCTTTATAGGTATGTGTGCATACTATAGATGCTTCATAGAAAAGTTCTCACAAATTGCGGGACCATTACATGACCTAACAAAGAAAAGTGTAAGGTATACATGGTCTTCTACAGAGAACAATGCTTTCGAAAAGCTTATCTCTCAACCTGTGCTTACACTACTGGATATCTCAAAACCATTTGAGGTCCCATGTGATGCTTGTGGGGATTGCCTTGGAGCTCTTTTGCTTCAAGAAGGGCACGCCATAGGCTATGGAAGTCGAAGGCTCGACCTTGTTGAGCAAGCTCTAGGCATATATGAAAAGGAACCCCTTGCAGTTCTACATGCCTTAGACTCATGGAAGCACTATTTATTAGGGACTCCTTTCATTCTGCGACGAACGGATCACCAAAGTCTTAAGTACTTCATGACGCAGACCAAGCTCTCCAACAAACAAATGAGGTGCACAAATTTTCTTTTGCAATTTCATTTTCATATTGCTCACATTGCTGGCAAGCATAATCAAGTAGCAGATGCACTCTCAAGACGGCCGAGAGTGAATGCGGTTTCCATAGCAACTCACAATGATCTATCTTCAATGATAGATGAGTATGCTATTGATCCCGATTTTAGATATGTGATTTCAGCCCTTACATTAGGGAAGAAAGAAGAACCATTTACTTTACAAGGTGATTATCTTCTCTATGGAAATAGACTATGCGTTACTAACTCACCATGTGAGAAAGTAATGTATGAATCTCATGCTCCTCCTTACGCCGGGCATAGAGGGATTCAGTCTACCCTAAAGGGAATTCAAACATATTTCTATTGGCCTACCATGAAAGTGAACATACAAGAGTATGTTTCTAAATGTGTGGTATGCCAATAGACAAAATTTGATAGAGGGAAGCAACCTGGATTGCTTCAACCCTTGCCAATTCCTAATTCACCATGGGAGAGCATATCCATGGATTTTATCTTTGGATTGCCTAAGTCTATCCATGGGAATACGGGAATATGGACGATAGTAGACAGGTTTAGTAAACAAGCTCATTTTATACCTGTCAAAAAGACAATCAAAGCCCATCAAATGGCAACCCTCTTCATTTCACAAATTTTCAAGTACCATGGCTTGCCAATGTCTATAGTGTCGGATAGAGATTCTATAATGACCAGTAATTTCTGGAAGGGTCTCTTTGAGAATTTAGGGACAAGGCTAAACTTCTCTTCGGCCTATCATCCGCAAACGGATGGCCAAAGTGAAATAGCTAACCTAACAATTCTTGATCTACTAAAAGCCTATGTAACGGAAGTAGATCAAAGATCCCAATGGGAGAAGTACTTACCCTTAGTGGAGTATGCTTACAATAACGCTGTACATACTTCCATAGGAAAAGCTCCTTTCGAGGTAATTGAGGGAAGATCAAAAAGTCCCTTGCTACTTAAGGTACATGGGAAGATCTTTGTTGTAGATGAGTATAGCCGAGACCTACAAGAATCTTTTCAAAAGATTAAGGATGCTATCTCTATCTCACAACAAAGGCAAAAGGCTGCTGCTGACAAGCACATAAGAGCCCAAGCCTTTAAAGAAAATGATTGGGTCTTATTAAAATTTCCCAAGGCTCGATTAAGGCACACGACAGGCAAGAATCCTACGGGACACCAAAAGTACTATGCTAAACTAGCAAAAAGGTACTATGGTCCCTTCCAAATTCTTAGGCCAATCAATGAGATGGCCTATCAACTCAAGTTACCCAATCATTAGCTCATACACAATGCTTTCCATGTGAGCCTATTAAAGCCTTACAAAGGAGAGCCACCTCAAGAACCAACTATTGAAGACCCACCGGAGATCGAGGACCAAGAAGAGGTGCTGCAGCCCGAGTCCATTCTCCGACATGAAGACAAGGTACTGAGAGGCGGTAAGACTATCCGCCGATATCTTATTAAGTTTAAGAATTATCCTTTTGAAGATGCTAGATGGATGCAAGGCATACAATTAAAGGATAACCTAAACCTTGTGAATGCTTACAATGCTTCCCAAGAGTAAGCAAATGTACAAAATGTTAAAAATGAACAAAGTTTTTCTCTTATAAGACTCTCTTTTTCTTTATTGTGCACAAAAATGAAGTAGTATGCATTCTTAGATCAAGTTTGTGGAGATGAAGTCTCCCAAACACCAAGTAGAGCTTGTCACTCTACTAAAGAAGATTGATAGGACTAATGTGCAGACATGCTTGCGGCAGCCTCAGGCTCTCAAGCGCCAAATGGACTAGTCATCCATTGTGGAATGATGTCGTAGCGTAACATAGGGATCCTCTACCTGCTAAGAAAAGGACTCATGAATATGCTTTATCTTCTCTACACCATAGTCGAGGACGACTATGATTTCAAGAGAGAGGTAAGGTCATAATGATCAATATTCAATTCTCCTAAATGATTTTCTCATGTTAACATGATCACTTAATATGGGGAAGTGCCAGGGGAGAAAAAGGTAGAATATTGGTTAAGCTAGCAGACCGGCCACAATAGGGATCCAAAGGAGGGAAAATAGGGATCCAAAGGTGGGGGCATCTGCAAAAGAGCCATGTGAAACAATGGGCTTAAAAAACCCTAAGGGGGACACATATCAGAAGGCTATCACTTATACTGCTTAATTATCCTTGTCTAGCCCTAGGGAGGTCCAATGAGACTGTAGCATGAGCAAATAGCAAGAGGGGTCCACCAAGAGAGAGAGGGGGCTGATTTTTGCAAGGCATTATCACACACACACTCACACAATCTGATGTGTGAAGTAAAGAAGACTCTCTCCCCTTCTCAAGCTTTAATGGAAAGCTTACCACCTACTCAAAGCTTGTGAGAAGGAAGGCCTACACCAACAACTCTTGGCTTTGTGATGCAAATACAACCAAGAGCCAAGCTTCGATGCATGCTCATCTCCTCTACCATGCTAATTACTAAGCTAAGCTAAGCTATGCTAATATGAGTGATTATGTGAAGAGATGTACATCTTTCTTGTAAGAATACTCCTTCCTCTCAATCTATTCTCATACCCCGCTAGCTCTCACCATCTTCGAAGGTGTGTGAGGTCTTGGGTCTGAGACCGGAGAGAATTGATGTTGTGTTTGATAAGTGCTTTGCTTAGTGCATGAAGCTTTCATCTTCATTGCACTAGCTATTCTTGAAGGAGCACAAAGAATTGTATTGTACAATGTCTCTCTTGATGGGAGAAACCATAATACAAAGCCTTTTAGAGGGGGCACCGACTCCATGTAAATCCGGTCCTCAACTGTTGTCAATAGCTTAATTTCTCTGTCTTTTGAAAGTATTGTTTATGCTATCTAACTAGGTGTTATGCTTTTTGTTGCTCTCTCCACCCAAGCACTCTTATAATTCTCATTAGGAATCTATTCTAATGAAATGCCCACTATGTTCATGCTAATTTCCGCAATACACAAGTTTTTAGGCCATTAAATATTACAGGTGGCATGCGGACACTCTTTAGAGCACGTAAAGCATCCTCCCTCCAACATGTTTACCATTTTTGTCGTACCAGGTGAATGCACTGAAGTGTCCTTGTCATGGAGAGACAATTAGATGATGCAGGTCAACTCAAGAAGGATTGGAGTTTTTAGGACAGGGACAAGAAGGATCCTTGGGCACGCTTCAACAATGCATGTAAAAGAATATAACTCTTTTATACAATTAAGTACCGTGTCAAAGTTTTGGGGCAAATCCTTCAGGAGTTTATAGTGGTGCCGCGGGTGGAGCAGTCATAGCAATGATATTCCATAATCGAGGAAGAGGGAGTGTAGGTACGGGTAGTAAGAAAGAGAGAAAGCATCATTGTGGTCATTAGCACTATGAATTTATGCATCATGTGTGTTCCTGCTATAGGTATGCATCTCTCCACTCTTAGGTAGACAAATGTAACCCTCATATTTATATGTAGTAAGAACGATGATGTGACTTAACATTATCCCTGATGAAGTGTGTGGAAATCACAACACAAACATCAGCGGACAACTTAACAATATGACATGTAGGACAAATATCATATGTATTTACATTCAAGACAACACCAATTCATCTAGTGATGAACAATGATGTGTCTTTGGAGTTCAATGCACAAGAGTAAACAGTGCATCAGACACAGATGAAGAGTGCATAAACTATGCATCTCTCCACTCTTTGTTTGATGAGCAAAACTCTTACATTTCTACATGGTACAAATGATGATTTGCGCTGATCTAAAATTGAGAAACCTATAGGTCACTCTAAAGTGCCAGAGGTGTAGCATCATGCCTACTGCACTCCAAGAGTTGACCACTAAATTCTAACTTAGCTCTGTGATGAGAGATATACTACTGCACCACACGAGTGAGAATCTAAGTATGTTCTAAAACCCTTCCGTGCAGTGAGCCAAGTGGCTTCATAGCACGAGAAAAGCGTCTAGCTTCTACTCACTTCTGGAGTGAGCCAGATGGCTACACACCACAAAGTAGCCTATAACCTGCAAGCCAACTATGTGGTGAGAGAAAAACTACTGCACCACACGAGTCTGGCACAACACACAAAAACAAGTTTGAATCGCAACTGTAGTTGCTGGTTTTGATCAAAACCGGTGATTTTTTTTATATAAGAAATTTTTTCAATCAAAAAGGAAAAAATACAAATTTTGGTGATTATTTGGGATTTTGATGTGTAATGATGTTTTATACGTATTTGTTTTTGGTATGGGCATATAAGTGCAATGAGGAAATCCTACACACAATGGCATGCCACAAGCCTAACTCTCTCCTAGATAGGTAATGGGTGGATATCAGGCTCACCTCCCGACCATAGAGCTAATATGGGCTCACTCTTGAGCCTCAGAGTCTACAACCACTGTGCTAGCATCTACCGCAAGGGCGGGTGTCCCATACAAAAAGGGAAGAAATTAGGAGAGACCAAATAAAAATAGAATAAATAAAACTATGTAGTACCGAATTTTATCCCATTAAAAAGATTATATGAGGGGAGTTTGTTATTACTAATCTATGGTTTGGGTAGTCATTATTTTGAATGGATCAAAGTGATAATTCTCGTCAATGATCAATTCGATCTCTTCATTATCGTTCATTACTTCTTGAAGCTCTTCAGTTGTCAAGTTTGCATCAAGAGAGAAAGTGTTTGGGAAACCAATCGAGGATGGATTAGGCTCGCATTAAGTCTCAATGTCTACTCTAAGGTCAGATCTTTCATTTTATCATCCATTCCATCGGTGTGTCTCTCTTCTTTTTTAAAGTAGTTGTCATGTGCTATTGCTATTAGAAGATAGGAATGTGTAGAAGCTGTGTCATTCTCTTGAGTTATATCATCTAGGATTTCATCTGAGTTGATGGTCTCAAATATCTGACGTCCTCGGGGATTGACAGGGATGACTTGCCTCAATGGGCTGAAAGAATCTTGAGAACTATAGAAGAAGGCCTAATCACAATGTGCCAACAAAATATATGATTCTTGTGCTGTTCATAATGGTTTTGAAGTGTCAACTATCCAAAAACCACATGGCTCTTCTCTCATTGTGACTCTTGCCCCTTTATACTCAACAACCAAGCAATGGCCATTACAATTTGTTTTAACATAAGATATTCAAAATTCCTTAGAAGAAACTTCAAATTTAATAGCATCCATATTTGTGTATATCTATAGAATCTTATCACCTAATTGCAAACACGGAAATTGAGTTCATAAATACCAACTATAGTTCCCATATAGCCAAGATCATGATGGAAGTATTTGTATCTTTTGCACGTGGAATACAACTGCTACCTAAAAGATGAAACAATGCAAAAATCTTGAGTAACACATCATTGAACGATTTTGTCGACTCAAAGGTGTTGTCCATAGGTCCACATGTTGCTATATGTGGATACCTAAAAGTACATATCCAAGTACATAAATTCCAAGTAAAAATATTAGAAATTCAAACAACTCTTTATTATACATTCATATAGAGTTTCACACAACTTTGTAGATATACATTCACAGAAAACCTATTACTTCTCTATCGTAGCCAAATCCAATCTCTCTTTGCTCATCATCGATGTATTCTCCCTCTAGAATCCCATCTCTAATACATTTAGTAGATACCAATGAAAGAATGGATGGAGGTTTGGTCTTGGTAAATCTTTTAGATCTTCATCTTCTTTGTGGGTTGCAAGATTCATGGTACACTTTGATAAATGTTTGGTGGCCCAGATGAGCCTTCCTCATTCGCTCCTAAAACATGTTTATAGAATGCTAAAGATGCAGGTTGACTCAAGTCTTAAGTGACTTGACATGTCAGCAATGTGTAACACTGGGTTATAGTGGAAGAGTATCCATCATGATGGGCCAAACCTTTGGTTGCACTCTCTTAGTGATGAAATTAGATTTGAGATTATCTTGAACAACCGACTTTTCTTTTCTTTTCGTTAAAAATCTTAATTTTCAAAACAGTATGTTTAACTTTGATTTGTTATGGCATAAGCCGCACACTGTGGACCATACGAATGTGTGAACTCTGTAGACTAGGACTTCATGCGACTACGGATAGTTCTTCACGAGATACCATGGGACAAGATGGGTTTGCACCGTTGCCGATCTGCAATGGAGCAGCGGGTGTATTAGGGGGGCATACTAGTCATTGTAGGGATATCAATATCATTCTTATGTAATCGTTTGCTCTACTGTGTATCAATGAATCCGATGGCATTTTGTTCCTTTGTACTGTCTATTCTATCTTCTTATATATTGGTGTTTCTTCTAATGTAAGGAAGTGTAAAGGTATCCATTCTTGCAGTGCTTATTGCTCCATTGCGGAGCCATAGGCATTACATTTGGAAACCACAATGCGTGATGGGCGACCTATTCTGAACATGCATGTGCACTAGGTCGCAAGGTCCACTTGACCCTGTTGTTCTAGTAGTGGGCAGACGACGGAGGAGAGGTTGTTCGGATAAATTCGTATTTTCCCCACCCCATAATGAGGAACATGTGTCTCCATCGCCAAGCCCGGTTCATGTCGGCGTACTCCGCGTAGTCAGTCCTTTCCACCTGATGTACACTCTTACTCACCAATTTATGTCTCTCCACCACCGACTTTGGTAATCAGTCTCGGGGTTACCCCGCCACCATCTCCTCCTCGTATTGTTCGGAAACTCTTTCCCGGAGGGGGCACAATTGAGCAAGGGACTATGGTGCAACCAGTGGCGGGTGGTCAGATTAATTATAGTCACTTTCAAGGTCAATCAAAGGAAGATCTTGATGCACATTTGTGGAAATATAATAAGGTGTATGAATTGAATCATCGTGGTGTAGTGATTCCTCTCCATCAACAATCTGTGTTTGAGTCCACACTTTTAAGTAAAGCTACAAAATGTTTGGCAGAGTATCCTGATGATCACTTTCAAACTTATGTCAAAGGTTGTAGAGCGTTCTTGTGGTGATTTAGAATGAAAAATACAATCCCTCAACATTTGGAAAAGATTAGGACGTTGCATCAAAAGTCGCTGCCAGTTGAGGATTATGCTGCAAAGTTTCGGATGCTCTTGCAGCGGGTACCTCAGACACAACAGCTAGCAGTCGAGGAATTGAATGATTATTTTCTATGAGGGCTGAATAAGGATCTCATAACTGCTATGGCATTAGTGGATAAGGTAGCCACTCCACTGAATGATGTTATTGCACAAGCTATTGTAGCAAGAGAAGCCTTAGAAGATACTGAGTCACCACGAAAATCAAAGAAAAAGGATTGCAAGAAATATCATCGTAAATCTCAAGGAAGTGGTAGTGATACTTTGGAGTCGGAGAGTACAAACTCAGAATCCTCAGATTCGGGCAGCAGTAGTTCAGGGAAAGAATTGGAGGAAACACCTCGGAAAAAATTCTAGCGTCAAGGGAAAGGTGTTTCATCCGGATCTATGGAATCTTTTATGATGGTAAAGAGTCTGAAGGAGCTATGGTATACTTAGTGCCAGAATCCTGGACATGCCCCTCAAGATTGCGCAAATGAATCAAATATGGTGTGCAATTTGCACCGCAAATACCCATAATACAGTGGAATGCTATTACAATGGTCATGGCCGTAGGAGTTGGGATTCTTCTACATGGCGGGCACAATAGTCAGGACAAGAGCCTCCGGTAGCGCTAGCTCACACTCGTGCATTGGACGCACCTTTTTTAGGACCAGCCGGTGGACGCGGTCAAGGTGGGAGCAGCTATCGGAGCCTTCAGAGCAGAGAAGCTAAAGCTGTGGGTTTGCGCGGTCCACCGTGTGCGTGTCAGTTGTCACGGCATAAGTTGCACACTGTGGACCTTGCGGATGTGTGGAATCTGTAGACTAGGACTTCATGCGTCTACGAATAGTTCTTTACGGGATACCATGTGACAAGATGGGTTTGCACCGTTCCCAATCTACACTGGAGCAGCGGGTGTATTAGGGGGGCATAGTGGTCATTGTAGGGATATCAATATCATTATCATGTAATCGTGTGCTTTGTTGTGTATCAATGAAGCCAATGGTGTTATGTCCCTTTGTACTGTCTATTTTGTCTTCTTATATATTGTTGTTTCTTCTAATATAAGGAAGTGTGAAGGTTTCCATTCTCGTAGTTCTTATTGCTCCATTGCAGAGGCATAGGCATTACATGATTTTGTTACAAAAAATTGTTACCAAAGCTCAGTACTCTGAGTACTTGCATTTTGAAAAGAAGTAGTCCCTTTTGTAGAAAAGATGAGGTGGATGAGATGTTCTAGCATAGTCTCCATTTCTTTTCTAGAGAAGTTACTTCCATTTCCTCTTTGTACTGAGAGCGGTTTTTTTGAGATGGGGCTCAACTCAAGGCTCCCACCAGACAACCACTCCGTGAGACCCTACACACGCATATTTCTTAGGGGCACCACCCTCTTTTATGGATAAAGAAGGAAACCAAAACAAACCATATACAACACACACACACACACTCACACCTTCCTTATGTGCTTCAACACAAAATGCCCTTCAACCATTCAACACACACTCCTTAAGCAATCCCTTTGAACACTGCACAAACTCACATGCAAAGATTGACCTTCACCATATTAGTGCTCATATACTTCTAAGAAAAGAAATCACAAAACCTCAAAACTCAAAACACCATAATGCACAAATACTTGACAACTCCTTTCCTTTCCCAAAAGAAGAGACTACTTACACACATAAGGCGGCATGCATAGAGAGCTATTCTCCATCTATGCAGCCCCAAGACTTACTTACACACAACATAAGGAGAGAAGCCAAGAAAATAGACACCATTGTGCACAAAATATGAGAAGCTGCCAAGATATGCTTACCAATTTTACATGCGTTTAGAGCAAAAGTGTGACGACGACACCCCAATTGCAACAATTTGTTGATCAAACCATGAGATAGATCATTGAACTTGATATCCTTGCTCTCATATAGAATCTACAATCCTTATTTAGGGATGAGTATGGTAAGAGAAATGTTTGCAAGAGAATGGTAGCAATAGCATATTGATGCTCTCTCTATGGTGCCGCTTATGATAGCGAGCTTAGGAAATGGATAGGGAGACAGGAGGAGAGAGAGATTAGGGCTTCCCTAACCTTAGAGGAGCTTATTTTCATCAATGGAGTAGGTGTGTGTATTTTTGTGCTTGCCAAAGGGCCTTTTTATAGCTGTACAAGACCTTGGGTTAGGTTAAACTTGACTATGGTAGGTAATTAACCATAGTTAGGTTCCCTTTTGACCACTGCTTCAATTATGAAAACAAGGGACTTATGTTTTCATTAAAAATAGCCTTTTAAGTCATGGAGGCTCCATAAGGGTTGATAATGTATGTGGGCCCCACCATGATGTCCCTCTAGTGGCTCCTGCAGAGTGTCCCCATCCTGTTTGTTGTGTCTCTGGAAGCATCTTGAGCCGACCCCTCCACATGAAAGTGGTTTTTAACTCCCCATTGGTATTTTAGAATGTTGGATAAGTCAAGAAAACTTTTCACCTTTGTGGTTTACCTGATTGTAACTTTGACCTGCAGTAACAGTGTCCGCAGCACCTTGTTTTCACCATAACTTTCAGCCTGTAACTCAGAATTGGGTGCTGTAAAAGGCAAAGTTGACCTTCTCAAAGTGTTTAAGATGATTTTTGAGTGTTCCTTAAGTATACCCACGAGCTAAGGCATTAAAGATGCATCCAAAACACCTTTTAAACCAAGTCTCCTTGTAGGGGGCCCTTTAGCATGCATCCAAGGTGTAGCATGCTTTTTTCAAAAGAGAATCCACCTTAAACAAATGAGGTAGGCTCCAATAAAGTTTGATTTATTGGGGATATACATTATATTTAAGATTTGTTGACCAACACAAGTAAATGATCCAAGAGTTGGGTCACATAGTGGTGGGGAAGGGAAGGCCTACAAGGTTAACCCTACCCTTGAGAGAAGATGGGTAAGATAAGTGTCCATAAATTATTTATTTACAAATTATGGGATGTAGATAGCTATTTAAATTAGTAAAGGTAATTAGTTAAAAGAATGTGCAGTAAAAAAACTAGGAGAGTAGAATTAAGTTTACTATTTACATTTAGCATGAAGAGAGAAATATGATGTAAATGCATAAAGATCTAAGAAGGGTAAGGTGTTTGTATGGAAAAAGGCTATTACGGAAAGAGAGAATGAACACTAGGTTAAAACTTTGATAAAAAATGTATACATTTGAGTAGAAATGTAGTGCAAATGCAAGGTTACCATTTAACGCTACTCATATTAGCCCTCCCCCTTCATCTAGGATCATTCATGCTCCTAGATGAAACAAAAGAGTTTTTTTTTTCTTTTTTTTCTCTTTTTTTTTTCTTATGTTTCTAAAAAGAGGAGGAGTAATATGCACTCTTTTACTCCATTAGACCTGCTTTTCATTACCTCAATCCCATAAATCGGAGATGGGAGGGTTGCCTTGGGTATGTTCAGATTCCAAGGCTGGTTCTTCTTCGCACATCAAAGCTTTAAAAATAGGTGGAGCATTTGCCAAGCCAAAGGGAGACATGCCAATTTGGAGCTTAGACGATGTAGGTAGATGACTTCCTATCAACGGATTGATACGTTGAAAGTAGGGCTTTAATCTCCATCCATTGACTCTGGCCTTGTGGAGTTTTCCTGATAAATCTGCTAATCTGTAACTACCATTCCCAAACTTTGTTTTTATCATGAAAGGTCCCTCCCATCTCTACAAAAGTTTTTTGTCAAGTCGAGTATCAAGTCGGTTATCATAGCGAAGAACCAACATACCTTCCTTCAATCCTTTCCCCTTGAGCTTCTTGTTGATTTTGTCCCTTTGGCTTGTGGCTTGGGCAATGTAATAGTCGATGGACTCTTCTCTATCAAGCTCAAGTCGTTGAAGATCTAAAATTCTTTCCTGTAAAGCTTCTTTTGGCCTCTTTGCTCCCCGTGAGAGAATGCGTAGGCTTGCAATCTCCTCCTCAATATGAAGGAGTGCCTCCTGTCCATATACCAAATGAAAAGGAGTGAATTGAGTGGATACCTTGAAAGATGTTCTGTATGCCCATAGAGCTGCAGTCAAATGATGATCCCAATCATTTGGTTGATCTGCAACCTGCTTAGAAATGATCTTACATATCATTCCATTCACCTTTTCAACCAACCCATTGCAGTGAGGGTAGTAAGGTGTAGAATGCAAATGTTTGACTTTTAACTTTGCCAAAAGATTATCTAGGAGCTCTGCTCTAAACCTTGGACCACGATCTGACAAAATCTCTAATGGTGTGCCGAATCTACTACATATGTGATCAAAGATAAATTTTGATACCTCCTCGACTGTAATTCGTGTTGTACTTGCTGCCTCCGCACATCGTGTCATGTAATCTACTCCCACAATGATGAAGACCTTCCCGGTAGATGTGCGAGGTAAGGGGCCTATTGCATCCACACCCCACTTCTCAAAAGGACCATACAAAATTATTGGAACTCAAGGTTCGTAAGTGAGTTGTCGATTTCTAGCAATCTGACAACCTTTGCATGACTTACACCAATGCTGGACATCACGGTGTAGACTTGGCCAAACAAACCCTGCTTGCAAAATCTTCCTGTTTGTAATATCATGAGAAAAATGACCCCCACAGACATCATCATGGCATGAAAAGAGGATTCTCTCTATTTCTTGAACAGAGGGCACCCTTCTTAGCACCAAATCTTTCCCTTTATGATACAGATCATCTCCTATGAGTTGGTAAGGAGTTGCCTTTTTTACCAACCTATGCCTTTGCACTTTATCCAAGTGTTTAGGGCACTCACCAGTTTGGAGGAAAAATATGATGTCCTTCAATTCCTCTTGGCCTTGGTACTTTGGTTCGTAGAGCTTCACACCTCCCACCATGATCTGAAGTTTCTCATTGGCGAGATAATCTGCTTCCTTGTTGAGGGTTCTCACAACATGCTGTACCTGTGTAGCTTCAAAGTTCTTTATCAAAGCCTTCACCTGTCTAAGCCACTCCACTAGAGTAGGGTTCTTGCACTTCCATATCCCTTGGATTTGCCTAATAACTAGTAAGGAATCACCTCTTATTATAAGTCTTTCGATGCCAAGTTTTCTGCATTCTTCAAGCCCCAACTTTAAGGTGACATACTCAGCCTCATTATTAGAATGAACATTTTCCAAGGTGATACCTTTCTTAACAAGAACTTCCCTTTGTGGACTTAGAATAAGAACCCCCCCTGCTGCCTGATCGTGTTGTCGTCGGTAAGCTCCATCAAAGCACAAAATGTGTGCATTGTCCATCTCCTCATTATATTGTGGTGTAGCTTTGTCTCATGCCTTTGGTGACTCTTTCCTTTCTCTCACTTTGTATGTGAGAATGTCTGCAAGACCTGCCCTTGTGCTATCTTCCACAAGAAAAGTGTATTCGAACTCTTGAAGTTCTAGAACCCATTTGGCTATCCTAGATGAGAGGCTCATGTGTTGCACAACATATGTTAAATTGTTTTCCATGGTGAGAATGACAAATGGTGCAGGTAAGAGATATGATCGGAACTTTCTTACCGCAAACATAATTGTGAATACCACCTTCTCCATATCGGTGTAGCCCTTCTCTGCAGTAGTCATGACTTTGCTTGCAAAGTATACTGGCCTCATGTAGCATGTTTTTGGGTCTTTTTGCATGAGAACTACACCGATGGCCTCCATTCCTACACTTGGCGTGATGTAATATGTATCCTTTGGATTTGGTGGCATTATTGTTGGAAGAGAGTTGAGAATACCCTTTACTTCAGTAAAGCATAATTCGTGTTCCTCTCTCCATTCAAATGTGGGTTTGTTAACCCTCACGGCACACGGACACCCATCACCTACGATGGACGCGTATTATGTATTTGGTAGAGTCAGGTACCGGGCTTGTCGGACCAATAGGGAAAGGTAGAGTGATCGCCGATGAGAGGCGCACTTTAACTTGGACATTCAAGGGATTAGTTGGTTAAGCATGGGTGCCCAAGTGTGAATGGGGTGAGCTCCTATAAAAGCCAACTAAACCTAATTTTTACTCATTCTCTCATTTGTGCAATTGAAGAGTGCTCTTGCTCCATCTCCATCTTCTTCTTCTTCACCTCCTTGTGTGTGTGTGTGAGAGAGAGAGAGAGAGGGAGAGTGTGTGTGCGATCGAGCATTACGAAGGCACGACGGCGGCGAAGCGGTTGAGCGCGGCACGACTGCAGCTTCTTCTTCATCGCGACGAGGAATCCACTACGAAGGCGAGCGTAGAGCGGTGAGTGACACACCCTTTGTTTTCTTGAGCTTGCTAGTTTAGGCTTGTTGTGTGCTTGGAGCCGTTTGTGGCTCGCATACGGTGTATTGGCAAGTCCCTTGCTTCAACAGTGCGGCAAGGAGCGCACATTTTTGGCGCCGCTGCCGGGGATATGCCCTACACTAAGCTCGGTTAGCACTTTACGCTTCCTTGTGGTGCAATCTCTATCATAGGAAAGGCAGGGAAGGAGTGTGTGGAAGGTTTCTGTTTTTTGCGTTTTCTGCAATTGCTGTCAAGTTTCAATTTCTGCTATTGTCTGTGTTTTTTCAATTTCTGCAATTTCTGCATTTTCAAGTTCGGCGTTTTCAATTTCTGCAATTTCTGCGTTTTTTTGCATTTTCTGTCAATTTCTGCAATTTTCTACATTTCTGTCAATTTGCTGCAATTTCTGCATTTTTTCTGCATTTTCTGCAGTTTTCTGCATTTGCTGCAATTTCTGCGTTTTTTCTGCAATTTCTGCAATTTCTGCATCAAAAAAAAAAATCGGAAATTAAAAACGCGAGCGAGCGGGCAGCGAAATTTTTTCGAAAATAAAAAACGTGTCTCTTAAAACGTACGGGTTGGTTTGTATAAAAGATAGATCGGGATCGGGCCCAAGCCCAAGCCCAAGCCCAGGCCTCAGTCCTCAGTCTTATGATATATACTAGACTCACTCTTATATATATACCCTACTCCCTCAAGAGAGAATGAGAGCATGTGGGACAAGTCCTCCACTCTCCTCCTTTCTCTTCCCACTTGCACCCTTAGACTTTCTAGTTTGGGCCTAGTTCCCTACTGGAAATTGACAGTTTTAGGGATTCCGAGGGCATAGAGTGACCAAACGGAGGGCTGTAAAGCACGGCACGACCCTCTGACCGATACGCTTGTTTTGAGCTATCACATGGCCCATTCCACGACACGCTCTAAAAAATCTAGCAAAAAAACAAACAAAAAACACGCTAAAAACTAGTCACAAGGCCTCCTAGAGCAGCTTTTTGACACCTTAGGGTATCAAAAGCACATGCACTTACGCTCTGGGCGGGTGCTAGAACACGAGCATATTGAGGGTGCCTCTGTTCATACGGACACCCATTACCCATCCACGATAAGCTCTAGACCCTCAGCGGGGACACAAGGTAGCACCATGTGCGCTCCTTGCCGCACTGTCGAAGCAAGGGACTTGCCAATACACCGTATGCGAGCCACAAACGGCTCCAAGCACACAACAAGCCTAAACTAGCAAGCTCAAGAAAACAAAGGGTGTGTCACTCACCGCTCTACGCTCGCCTTCGTAGTGGATTCCTCGCCGCGATGAAGAAGAAGCTGCAGTCGTGCCGCGCTCAACCGCTTCGCCGCCGTCGTGCCTTCGTAATGCTCGATTGCACACACACTCTCCCTCTCTCTCTCTCTCACACACACACACACACAAGGAGGTGAAGAAGAAGAAGATGGAGATGGAGCAAGAGCACTCTTCAATTGCACAAATGAGAGAATGAGTAAAAATTAGGTTTAGTTGGCTTTTATAGGAGCTCACCCCATTCACACTTGGGCGCCCATGCTTAACCAACTAATCCCTTGAATGTCCAAGTTAAAGTGCGCCTCTCATCGGCGATCACTCTACCTTTCCCTATTGGTCCGACAAGCCCGGTACCTGACTCTACCAAATACATAATACGCGTCCATCGTAGGTGATGGGTGTCCGTGTGCCGTGAGGGTTAACATGCCCCCCTTCCTGATGTAGATTCCGTCCTCGGAAGCTATTGAGTTGAAGCTGGTTCGTCGAGGTGGAAGAGCATTTGAGATGAATGTCCTTAGCCTTCTTCAGTCACTGCAAAATCAAACAATATTGGCACAGTAATTGCATTCTCTTAAAAAGCATATGCAGTTTTAGGTAGAAAAATTGATTGGTCAAAGAATTTCAAACAATTTGTTAGCAATGAACATTAAATTGCAATGTAATCAAATGCATAAACAGATGTAAAGGTAAAAAATTAAACAAGTCTGGGGTCGCTAATTTGACGGTCGAAAAGCACTAGAGATCGAATATTAATACCATGGGTAAGCTTCTTAATTTTCTGTGGTCAATTAAGTTGTTTAATCGCGAGAGCCAAGTATTCATGTTCGAGGGCTGACTAGAGGCTATATCTAGAAAACCTTGTAGTTAAGCTACCATAAAAGGAATTTCTCATGAAATCATCGCCTGTCTGATTACTTTTTCTTTGACCCCCCAAGGTCTTTTCACAGTGATTCAATTATGATGTGTGTGCTTATTTTGTATGCCTTGGGTATTTTGCTTTTCAAGGAAAAGCGCCCACACTGGGAACCTCTAGGGCTCTAGTACCATAGGCAATACATGTGAGTGAAGTACCAAATCAAGCTGAGATTTCTCTTCCAGCTTAAAATTTTACATTGTGGCACTTTGATTTTTTGTTTGTTCATTTTCATCATTTTAATTTTGTAACTTTGGGGGGTCATATAACACTGTTACCCTCCCCAGGCTCATCACATTAGTAAACTCCCTTTATAATACTTACGCTAAAGGTCAATAGGGTTAAGCCCACTAGAAAGCCCTAGTACATTTCACACCATGCTGCCTAAATCGGATTAAGAACCTAAGTAACCATTGTTTATTAGGAAGGCATTCCCCATGGTATTAAGAGAAGATTTCTAATACCTAGCTTGGTCAAACTAGCTTAGTCGGACTGCTTGATTTTTAAACCTAGACAAGTGATTATGACAAAACACTACATTGAATTAAATGTTTGATACTAACCAATGCGCTGAATATTATGCTACCAATCACAATCAAAGCAGACAAACATGGATGCAAAAAAGATAACGGCAATGCTAATGGACAAGAAACACCTGTTTGTGTTGATGGTCGCGCTTGATTTGAAGTGTGAACGAGAGAAAGGTTCCATGAAGGTCCAAATCCTATCAATAGCAACACGCTCCTGTACACACTATGAAACACAAACAATACCTCTAGGAGGCACATTAGTGGGAAAAGAGAACTTTTCTAATCACTCAACTCTAAAACAGAAACACTCCTATCGTACTAATCTTATGTTTCTGTTTTAGAGTTGAGTGATTAGAAAAGTTCTCTTTTCCCACTAATGTGCCTCCTAGAGGTATTGTTTGTGTTTCATAGTGTGTACAGGAGCGTGTTGCTATTGATAGGATTTGGACCTTCATGGAACCTTTCTCTCGTTCACACTTCAAATCAAGCGCGACCATCAACACAAACAGGTGTTTCTTGTCCATTAGCATTGCCGTTATCTTTTTTGCATCCATGTTTGTCTGCTTTGATTGTGATTGGTAGCATAATATTCAGCGCATTGGTTAGTATCAAACATTTAATTCAATGTAGTGTTTTGTCATAATCACTTGTCTAGGTTTAAAAATCAAGCAGTCCAACTAAGCTAGTTTGACCAAGCTAGGTATTAGAAATCTTCTCTTAATACCATGGGGAATGCCTTCCTAATAAACAATGGTTACTTAGGTTCTTAATCCGATTTAGGCAGCATGGTGTGAAATGTACTAGGGCTTTCTAGTGGGCTTAACCCTATTGACCTTTAGCGTAAGTATTATAAAGGGAGTTTACTAATGTGATGAGCCTGGGGAGGGTAACAGTGTTATATGACCCCCCAAAGTTACAAAATTAAAATGATGAAAATGAACAAACAAAAAATCAAAGTGCCACAATGTAAAATTTTAAGCTGGAAGAGAAATCTCAGCTTGATTTGGTACTTCACTCACATGTATTGCCTATGGTACTAGAGCCCTAGAGGTTCCCAGTGTGGGCGCTTTTCCTTGAAAAGCAAAAAACCCAAGGCATACAAAATAAGCACACACATCATAATTGAATCACTGTGAAAAGACCTTGGGGGGTCAAAGAAAAAGTAATCAGACAGGCGATGATTTCATGAGAAATTCCTTTTATGGTAGCTTAACTACAAGGTTTTCTAGATATAGCCTCTATTCAGTCCTCGAACATGAATACTTGGCTCTCGCGATTAAACAACTTAATTGACCACAGAAAATTAAGAAGCTTACCCATGGTATTAATATTCGATCTCTAGTGCTTTTCGACCGTCAAATTAGCGACCCCAGACTTGTTTAATTTTTTACCTTTACATCTGTTTATGCATTTGATTACATTGCAATTTAATGTTCATTGCTAACAAATTGTTTGAAATTCTTTGACCAATCAATTTTTCTACCTAAAACTGCATATGCTTTTTAAGAGAATGCAATTACTGTGCCAATATTGTTTGATTTTGCAGTGACTGAAGAAGGCTAAGGACATTCATCTCAAATGCTCTTCCACCTCGACGAACCAGCTTCAACTCAATAGCTTCCGAGGACGGAATCTACATCAGGAAGGGGGGCATGTTAACCCTCACGGCACACGGACACCCATCACCTACGATGGACGCGTATTATGTATTTGGTAGAGTCAGGTACCGGTCTTGTCGGACCAATAGGGAAAGGTAGAGTGATCGCCGATGAGAGGCGCACTTTAACTTGGACATTCAAGGGATTAGTTGGTTAAGCATGGGCGCCCAAGTGTGAATGGGGTGAGCTCCTATAAAAGCCAACTAAACCTAATTTTTACTCATTCTCTCATTTGTGCAATTGAAGAGTGCTCTTGCTCCATCTCCATCTTCTTCTTCTTCACCTCCTTGTGTGTGTGTGTGTGAGAGAGAGAGAGAGGGAGAGTGTGTGTGCGATCGAGCATTACGAAGGCACGACGGCGGCGAAGCGGTTGAGCGCGGCACGACTGCAGCTTCTTCTTCATCGCGGCGAGGAATCCACTACGAAGGCGAGCGTAGAGCGGTGAGTGACACACCCTTTGTTTTCTTGAGCTTGCTAGTTTAGGCTTGTTGTGTGCTTGGAGCCGTCTGTGGCTCGCATACGGTGTATTGGCAAGTCCCTTGCTTCGACAGTGCGGCAAGGAGCGCACAGGGTTTGTATGCTAGCTTGTGCAAAGGTGCAATAGCTTCCGCTAGAAGGTGAATGAAACGAGACATGTACCTTACTTTGTGGTTGAAATTCATGAGCTCCTTGGTTGTCGTTGGTGGTTGTAGTGACAAGAGAGCATTTACTTTTGATGGATCCACTTGAATTCCTTGCAAAGAAACCACATGACCTAGCAATACCACTTGTGACTCTGCAATGTGACACTTCTCAGGATTAAGCTGTCCCCCAAATTGATGAAGCCTCCTAAGCCCCTCCTCAACTTTTTGGCAATGAATTATTTGGCTACTATAGATACAAAAGTCATCCATAAAAACCCTTATTGACTTTCCAAAGAAGGGACAAGAGTTGTAAACCTTATAAAGGTACTAGGAGCATTTGTGAGCCCAAATGGCATCACTCTATAGGCAAAGCAACCCCAAGGTGTGATGAAAGTGGTTTTTAAGTGATCTTCTTCTGCTATTCTGATTTGAAAATACCCTGAATACCCATCACACACTGTGTAACATTCATAGCCAGCTACTTCGTTTAAGATTTCATCTTGGAAAGGAAGAGGAAAATGATCCCTCTTTGTTGCAGCATTAAGCGGTTTGTAGTCAACACAGACCCTCCATTTTCCGTTCTTTTTAGGGTTTACTACAATTGGGGACACCCACTCAGAGTTAGACACAGGGTAAATGAAACCAGCTTTGAGGAGTCGGTAAACCTCTGTCAAAAGTGCCTCTTGTTGTATTTTTCCTAGGCGCCTTAGCTTTTGAGCCACAGGTTTAGTACCTGGTTTTAATTCTATGCCATGCTCTATAACATCCACACCTCTAATTTGTGAGTAATCAGTGATAAACAAATTGGGATACCTCTTGAGCATATCGATGTAGGACTGCTTCTCCTCAGGGGTAAGATCTTTTGCAAGCATCCTCTCAAAGTCTTCAAAGTGCTTGTGGTCACCTTTGTCATCCTTTGTTTGCTCCTTTGTTGGGTCAACCTCTATCGATGGAGTTTTTGATGTGTTGAAGATGATTCCCATTACCTCCAAAGATGATTCTTCTTCGCTATTGGATGTAGTGGTTGAACTTTCCTCGTCGCTTGAGCCAAAACTCTCTTCACTTTCTTCATCAGTCGTGGTCTCATAGTTGATGTCGAGCTGCTTTCCTTCATGCCAATCGTATACTACATGTTGCCCCTTTTTGAGAATCAATTGTCCTAGTCCCCATTTTTGATCTGCATTCACAGCAATGAGCCAAGGCCTCCCTAGGATGATGGGATAGCCCTCCCCCTTGGCTGGCATAACATACATGTCCACACATGCATCTATATTGCATACAGAAACTTTTACATTCTCGATGATCCCTAGGCACTTCACACTTGCATTGTTGGCCTAGCTTGACAATTAGAGGATTTAGTGATTTCAAGCCCTAGTCTATTCATGGCTCTTTCCGTGATCACACACATTTGTGCTCCACCATCAACATACACATTGGATACCTTCCTACCCCTTACATAAGCATCTACAATAGGTTCCACATCTTGTTGTGGCTTTGAAGTCAATGCCTTTACTGTCACCTTTTCTTTCTTTCTTGGGAGTCTTGTGCTTACAAGTTTGGACCAGTGCTTTCTCACCTTGGGTGATAGATGTAGGAGTTGAGGCCAAGAAATATTGGGCTTTTGAGTTTGCAAATCTTCTAAGATGTTGTAGGGTTCCATATTCTTTCCTAATGGAAAATCGTTGATGCCGATCTCCCTTCGCCTTGACCTCTGCTTCTTGCCTCCTTCCTCCTTCTTTGACTTTTTCTTCTTCTCCTTCCTTGCAGGTTCTGACTCTTCATTCCTTGTGTCTTCATCCTTGTTGTGTGCTCTTGTGCACTTTTCTGTTGGCATAACATCAAAATGTATAGGGCTCACCTCTATCTCCTCTTCCAGCTTTATGACGTTTACTCCTCTCTCTTCCTTCACTGGTGGGACAGGAGGGATGTTTGCCACTGGAGGTGGTGGTGGTCGACGAAGAATTTGCGGGGCTTGAGCATGCTCTTGCTGCACCATGAGCGGAGGGGGTCTAGGAGGGTATATGTCCCCTGGAAGCCTTCGAGGGTGAGGGCAATTATACATGCCATGACCAACTTCATTGCAATTCCAGCATCTCAACTCTTGTGTTTGACGTCGCTGATTGCGATTCCCTTCTCTTGGTTGTCGTTGTTGGGGTAGGCCCTGCACTAGATTCAAGGTGACACTCTCTAGTTGTTGAGTTAATCTTTGCAAGATCTCTTGTTGTGATCCTTCCCCTATTTGTGAAGTTTGGGCAAGAGAGCCCCTAACTTGTGCTCCCATGCTTGGTCAAGAATCCCTCTCAATGACTTCATTTAGGTCCCTTGTTCTATGTGCTTGAAAATTTAACTTCTTGAATTTGACCATGGCCACCTCACGTGCTTCCTCAAATGTTGATGGGAATTTTAACTCTACCTTGGTCTTCAAAATTGGATACAAGCCAGCCATGAACCTATCTTTCTTTAGAAAGTTTGGTGCACCACCTTGGTTTTGTAAGGTAGCCTCCCATCTATCCCATAGGTTAAGGAAAACGGCCTCATAAGATGGGTAGTCTTCAAGGAATACCTGTTTATGTTGAGGTAGACACTTCCAAAGACCCTCTGGAGTATCTCCTTGCCCAAATTTGGCAAGAAAAACTGCACGTAGCCTCTCCCAATTGGTTTTGTTTTGAGGTTGCAAGGCCTCGTACCATGCCTTAGCCTCCCCTTTGAGAACGAGTGGAAAAGCATGCAGCTTTACCTCTTCTTGATCTCTCCCAGAGATGAGGTGTGCCATCTCCAAATTATCCAGAAATTCTTGTGCATCCTCACCATTTTTAGAATGAAAGGTAGGAAAAGTGCTTGACATTTTACAATACAAGGAGGCTTGTGTACCACAAAGTTTTGACTACGATGAGTGATCACATCAAAATGAAAATATATACATCAAGTGTTAGTTCATAATTTATCATAGGCAAAATAAAAGGGTTGATTGAGGCATTAATTTCATTAAGGCGAGTGGGTCCAAAAATTCTCCTAATGGTTGCTTGAAATCTAAATTTTGTAGCAATTATGATGTGCACAGATTGACGAGCTATGGGTGTAAAAGGAGAAGCAGCTCCAGGTTGGTTCATGTGACAATGTGTTCTCCTTTTTCTTTCTCTTGAAGAAAGTTTCCTTTGAGTGGATCGCTATCTAAGCGCCTCTTGTCCCTGCCTCAAAACAAAATAAAAACATGGACATCAAATGAATCATCATAATTAATGAATGGAAGAATGATGGGATTTGGAGATGCCAAGATTTCACCAAGTCTTTCTGCTCCAAACATAAAAACAATGCGTTGTTGGTAAAAAAATTTACGATCTACACAAATGTTAATTCTGATGCGTTGTGAAAAATGAAAAGCATATGGTGCAACTCTATTGTTCGTGAGGAGAATAGAAGGCAATTAGGAAAGTTCCTCAGTGGGGGCACCACTTTTATGAGAGCGGATTTTTTGAGATGGGGCTCAACTCAAGGCTCCCACCAAACAACCACTCCGTGAGACCCTACACACACATATTTATTAGGGGCACCACCCTCTTTTATGGAGAAAGAAGGAAACCAAAACAAACCATATACAACACACACACACACACACACACACACACACACACACTATCACCTTTCTTATGTGCTTCAACACAAAATGCCCTTCAACCATTCAACACACACTCCTTAAGCAATCCCTTTGAACACTGCACAAACTCACATGCAAAGATTGACCTTCACCATATTAGTGCTCATATACTTCTAATAAAAGCAAGCACAAAACCTCAAAACTCAAAACACCATAATGCACAAATACTTGACAACTCCTTTCCTTTCCCAAAAGAAGAGACTACTTACACACATAAGGCGGCATGCATAGAGAGCTCTTCTCCATCTATGTAGCCCCAAGACTTACTTACACACAACATAAGGAGAGAAGCCAAGAAAATAGACACCATGGTGCACAAAAAACTTTCTCAACAAACAAGCAACCCAATGAGCACAAAATATGAGAAGCTGCCAAGATATGCTTACCAATTTTACATGCGTTTAGAGCAAAAGTGTGACGACGACACCCCAATTGCAACAATTTGTTGATCAAACCATGAGATAGATCATTGAACTTGATATCTTTGCTCTCATATAGAATCTACAATCCTTATTTAGGGATGAGTATGGCAAGAGAAATGTTTGCAAGAGAATGGTAGCAATAGCATATTGATGCTCTCTCTATGGTGCCGCTTATGATAGCGAGCTTAGGAAATGGATAGGGAGACAAGAGGAGAGAGAGATTAGGGATTCCCTAACCTTAGAGGAGCTTATTTTCAGAAATGGAGTAGGTGTGTGTATTTTTGTGTTTGCCAAAGGGCCTTTTTATAGCTGTACAAGACCTTGGGTTAGGTTAAACTTGACTAGGGTAGGTAATTAACCATAGTTAGGTTCCCTTTTGACCACTCCTTCAATATTGAAAATAAGGGACTTATTTTTTCATTAAAAATAGCCTTTTAAGTCGTGGAGGCTCCATAAGGGTTGATAATGTATGTGGGCCCCACCATGATGTCCCTCCAGTGGCTCCTGCAGAGTGTCCCCATCCTGTTTGTTGTGTCTCTGGAAGCATCTTGAGCCGACCCCTCCACATGCAAGTGGTTTTTAACTCCCCATTGGTATTTTAGAATGTTGGATAAGTCAAGAAAACTTTTCACCTTTGTGGTTTACTTGATTGTAACTTTGACCTGCAGTAACAGTGTCCGCAGCACCTTGTTTTCACCATAACTTTCAGCCTGTAACTCAGAATTGGGTGCTATAAAAGGAAAAGTTGACCTTCTCAAAGTGTTTAAGCTGATTTTGGAGTGTTCCTCAAGTATACCCACGAGCTAAGCCGTTAAAGATGCATCCAAAACACCTTTTGAACCAAGTCTCCTTGTAGGGGGCCCTTTAGCATGCATCCAAGGTGTAGCATGCTTTTTTCAAAAGAGAATCCACCTTAAACAAATGAGGTAGGCTCCAATAAAGTTTGATTTATTGGGGATATACATTATATTTAAGATTTGTTGACCAACACAAGTAAATGATCCAAGAGTTGGGTCACATAGTGGTGGGGAAGGGAAGGCCTACAAGGTTAACCCTACCCTTGAGAGAAGATGGGTAAGATAAGTGTCCATAAATTATTTATTTACAAATTATGGGATGTAGATAGCTATTTAAATTAGTAAAGGTAATTAGTTAAAAGAATGTGCAGTAAAAAAACTAGGAGAGTAGAATTAAGTTTACTATTTACATTTAGCATGAAGAGAGAAATATGATGTAAATGCATAAAGATCTAAGAAGGGTAAGGTGTTTGTATGGAAAAAGGCTATTACGGAAAGAGAGAATGAACACTAGGTTAAAGCTTTGATAAGAAATGTATACATTTGAGTAGAAATGTAGTGCAAATGCAAGGTTACCATTTAACGCTACTCAATAAAACTCCAAGAACTTCTCCGTCTTGAGAGTTCTTGGCCATTTTCTATTTTTGTTTTGTCTTACACAATGTTTTTGAGAACTTCTCATTCTTGAGAGTACCATGTCATTTCCTGTCCGTACCTCACTCTCTTCCTACAAAATCTCTAATAAAATATTTATCTAGCCAATGATAGAAGCTACGCATTGATATCACTTGTGAGGACCATGCAAGGGAGCACTGATTGCACCATCTCTAAATGGATACACCATAATTCATGACATCCCTTTTGCTTGAGAGCGACACCAAGACCTTACTCCTCCTACTCTTTGATACCAACTTAAGAAGGTGATAACATTCACTTTTCGCATATGGAACCCTTAACCTGGAAACACCTTTCCTTTTTGGCTCAACTTTCTAATCAAATTCATCAGACTAAGTTTGAAAACCTCCCAAGGTCAATTTATGGGAGTTCTCTAATTCACCCTTGGTTCAAGGTCACTAACGCTTTTTTCCCGGTTATGACCGAGCACAGCGATTAGTGTGTTTCCTAACATGAGTGTATTTACTAACTACCCAGATCCCTCGTTCCCAAGTTTGATTCTCGCTTCGTAGATCGGAATCCCTTTTCCCGTTCTTTACTTAATTTAATGGACAACATAAAATTGGGATCACCTTTAGGGCCAACAAATTAGGGCTCCAAAATCCACCCTCCCCCTGAACCATTTGATAAATGCGTTTTTCAAAGGTAGTACTATGATTGTGATAAAAGAAATTTGGAATCTCAAATGGGCCCTATAAGGAGGTTTGACTTTGCCTCTCTTGTCCAAAGTAGGCAACCCACTGAAGTATATAAACGCTTTAACAAAACCCTATCAACCAACATATTGAGGCGGTCCGGGGCGGGCAACAAGAGAGGCAACATCTAAACACCCCCCAAGGCTCCCGTGCTGCTCAATTGGGGCTGGGGCAACCACAAGCACAACAAAACAACAAATCCACAACCAAAACCCAACTTCACAAGGGGCATGACCTAGTTTAAAAGCGAACTAGGACGCAAAAAAAGGAGAATCGTTAGAGCAACCCAAAATCAAGTAAGGACTTTACACTAACCCTAACACAAATGGAACACTCTCACGCACTAAAACACAAGAGAGAGAGAGAGAGAAAGATGGTGTACAACTTAGCTTCAGCCTTATGATTTGCACAAGAAGGCACCTAGAGCTTGCAGATTCAAGTGACAAGATTCGGTTATAGCATCACTAGCACATTGTCTTAGGGTTATGGGAGCCCTCTCACCATCCACCCTTTTACAATGGTAGCCAACCAACAATAGCCAATGAATCACAAGGACAAGCAACAAAACAACAACCTTCAATGAAACAAGTCACCTTATGAAGCTGAATGAGTTTTTCAAGCCAAATTTGAGGAGAAGCGTGAGCCTTTGGACATGAAATTGTACCCAAAACTACCAATTCATTGATGTTGGGGTAGATACAACAATGGTAGAAAGAATATCTTCTACTCGCACTCACTCAACTAGCTCAAGCTTCTCTATGCACCAAAGTGATGGTGTATGGAAAGCTTTCTCTCTCCTAACAACCAAGATAGAACTGGCATGTACTATGCTCAATCTAGTGTGCAATGGTGTAGAGATGACTTTTATAGGTTTTTGGAATCTTTGATTAGGATTAGTTCTAATCAATTTTATTGACAAAACAAGAGATTAGGAAATATTTTGATTTTTCTAAATGGGATTGGGTCTTCCTTATCCCTTAAGCCACATGGATGTGGTCTCAAGGGGAAGAATTATTGAGAGTGAGATGAGTAACTTGGAGGTGCCTACTCTAGTAGATAGTAGAGGGTGAAATTTACAAGAAGGTTTAGTTGTTAGTGATCACTAGAAAATGTTAGTGGCATATTTACAAAAGTGATGATGACTTGATTGTCACGGAACCAAGGTTGAATGAGGTGGATGATCACTTGAGATTGATAAAACCTCTAAGAAGTATGGACTCACCCTTATGAAAATGACCACCGGTTCTTCTTCTTCTTCTACTTCTGCTTCTTGCGCCACCTTCACGGTTGATCTCCACGATGAAGATGAGGATTATTAAAGAAAAACCTCTGATTTGTAGAGGTTATGCAAGGATAAAGTTCTAAAAAGTCATGCCTTTTAGAGGAGTTAACATGAAATTGTAATTTGGGGGTAGTAGAGAGCGATATGAGAGCATATGTGTATGTAGAAGGCTATGGTGGTAAGAGGGGAAGGAGAGATGGTGAAGAAGATGAGAGGGCATGGAAATCTGTACATTTGAAAGGATGAGGGAGAGGGATGAGTGTGTATGTGGGTGGGAGTGTGAAAATGTGAGAGAAGAGTGAGAGGATCCTTGTGTGCATAGAGTGGGCAGATTGGGTCACACCAAACAATTCACCAAAATTCGTTCTTTTCTCCAAAAATGCTGAAATATTTATGTAAAATAATTCAGCTCAAGAGCTTCATTTTGTATGTTGAAAACTTTTGCTGATTCTGATGATAGAAGGGTGCCCAAATTCGCTCGAAAAGCTGTGTATTGTGGGACTGCAAAGGTGCTTATGTGGGACCCTTTTTGGTTGAATTCTCCTTATACATCCAAAGGTGAGCCCCCCATGAGCCATGCCATGACCTAAGGAATCTAAATGGCCCTTGCCACATGCATGGATGATGAATTTTGAAGAATAAAAGACAATTGTACATGATAGACCTAGTGCTTGGATTTTTCCCAGCCCTTGTCTTTATGAGCACATGGTGTATGGAAAAAAATATGTGCAGGACCCATGAAGGAATATCATGATAGGAGTATTTTATTTTGTTTTTGGGTGAAAGAGGAAAATATGCAAGCAAGAAAATATCTAGTGAAAGTGAGTGACAGTGTAGAAACAAATTGTGACTTCCACGAGGGTGCGGGATGAAATGCATGGGTTTATTTTGTAAAAATAAATATTATTGTGTAGGTACACACTAACATAGAAATATTTTCTGCCGTGAAAGGATGCAAAGAGATTTAGAAAAAATGTACACTTAGGAATATATTTATTTATATAAATACAAATTTTTTGAAAAAATAACCCTTTATACTTAGGTCCTTTATTTGATAGAAAATATTTACATGTAAAGAGGACCGTAATATTAAAAATTTATTATTTTGTCTCCTAGCCCAATGATTTGATAAAACTAATGTGATAAAAACCCTAAACGCACGCACACTATTTACAATGAAAAAGCGAGCCTAGTCATTGTGCTAGGGTGTTTCTTTGGGGTGAAGTGGCTTCTTAAAACATTTTATGAGAGCCGAAAAAATAGCTATCATTTAGCCCTCCCCTAGATGATGGTACATTCATGTACCATCAAAAGGCATACCTTCCAATGAGAGTGTTTTTTGATCCTTCGTGATATTTGGTGCCTTAATCGAATCTTCATCTTGTAGTACCAAGCTCAAAGACTTACATGGTATTGTAGCTGTTTGTTGCTCTTGTAGATCCTCTGGTAGAACTCGACTCAAGTAAGGCTTTAATCGATACCCATTCACCTTCTTGGGATGCTCCTTGCCATCCAAATCCATGAGTTGATAGTAACGTGAATAGTAGGCCTTCTTTACAATGTGCCATCTAGTATTGAACTTCACATCAAAGCGATTGTCAAGGCTATTATCGTACCTTAGCACCAAATCTCCTTCCTTGATCCCTTTGTCTTTCACCTTTTTGTCGAGCTTGTCCTTTATTTGAGTAGCCTTTCTTTTATAGCACTCATAAGCCGCCTCCCGTTTCCATTCTAGTTCTGCGAGGGTGAGAAGTCGATATTCCCATGCTGCTTATTTGCCTTGTGCCACCTTTCCATGAAGTTGCATCGTTGGGATGTTGAGCTCGATGGGTTGCAAAGCTTCTTGACCATAGACTAGGTGGAAGGATGTGAACTCTGTCGCTTCCTTGTAGGTAGTTTGATAGGCCCACAATGCTCCATCCAAGAAGTCATCCCATAGCTTTGTCTTGTTCTTTACCTTCTTTCAAATGATTCCTGCAATGATTCCATTAGCCTTCTCTACCATACCATTTTATTGAGGATAGTAAGGTGTGCTATGCCGATGTAGAATGTGAAGCTCATCACAAACATCTGTGAGCAAGACCTTCCTAAATCTTGGACCATTATCAGAAACAATCTCCAAAGGTGTGCCAAATCTGCAACAAATGTGAGTGTACACAAACTTGCTAACTTTCCTCTCATTTACTCTTTCCACACTTTGAGCTTCTATCCACCTAGTCATGTAGTCTATGGACACCAAGATATAGAATTTTCCATTTTTAGTCCTACGAAATGGATCCATAGCATCAATGCCCCATTTTTCAAACGGACCATTTGCAAGGACTAACTGACGTGGACCATGTAACAGACTCTTGTTTCCATTAATCTGATAGTTGTGGTAGCTTTTACACCAATGTTGAACATCAATGTGCAAGCTTGGCCAAACATACCCAGCGAGCAAAATCTTTTTCGCAGTCAGTTCCTGTGAAAAATGATCACCACACGTTTCCTCATGCAAACCTTCAAGAATGGCTGGAATCTCCTTGGTTGTCGGTATTCTGCTGCAAACTTGATCTTTTCCTCTTTGGTAGAGGACACCTTCCAAAAACAAATACGAACTCGCCTTCTTAATGAGCCTCCTCTTTTGAGCCTTTGTGAAGCCTTTTGGAAACTCTCCCTCTAAAATGTAGCTCACAATGGGAGCCAATGACTCCATCCCCTGGTACCTTGGTTGTTTAATCACTGTTGCTGCCATGATGACCTGCACTTCACCTTCAACACATGCAACTGCTTTTTGGGCAAGCAAATGAACATCTTCATTTTGTTTCCTAGGAATATGATACAATTGTACTTCTTCAAATTGATTGAAGAATTTACGGATGGCATGAACCTTTTGCCTTAGCCTTTCATTCTTACAAGCCCAAATACCTAGAATTTGCTTCACAATGAGAAGTGCATCCCCTTTTACCATGAGACGTTGTATACCTTGGCCAATGCACATATTCAAACCATGAAGTAGTGTGTCGTATTCTACTTCATTGTTGTTAGTTTAACCTAGTAGATTGACCTTCTCTTTCATGACCACCTCTCCACTTGGGTTGAGCAATACTAGCCCAAAGAAGATGATGTTTGAGGTCAAGCTCTCAGCTACTTGGGAAGTTGGGAGTTAGTGTCTCTCAGCTAGAGCTAGATGCCTGCCATGGCTATTAGTACTAATCAAGCAATGCAAAGCCTGATTGATTGATTAATGAGAAAGAAAAGAGAGGACGACGAAGAAGCCGATGGCCATGCACTTTAATAATAGTGCTCGCATGCAAATTTCTAAAGTCAAAAAAAGCTCTATAGTGGTTTTGTCTCTTTTTCTTCTAGCCTTTGATGGAGGAAAAAAAAAAATTTGCCTTTGGAGTCCGCATTATTGCATTGCCAACAATGGCATGGTCAAAAACAGCTAAAGTTGGGAACTTTAATTTCGCACGCAAGGCTGGAGGACTTCAACGGGCTCCAGCCCTGCAAAACAACAATAGGATGAGGTTGTGACCTTTGATCTCGTAGGTGAATCTGACCTTACCACTGAGCTTGCACACACATTTTGCTATGTTTGGGAAACAATAGCTCACATTGTGTTCACTTCCAATTTTTGTCGCATTCACTAGTTCACAACAAGTTCACGTTCTCCTGAGTTTACACTTAGTTTACATCAAGTTCACATTCTAGATTAAAGGTTGTGATCTTGGCCAACACATGACGTTGACTTCAACCATAGATCCCCCTCTAAAATGCGGGTGTCGCTATGCGTCCATGGTGAGATATATGACTAAATGATACACAACGAGATTATTTGCAGGCTATGTCAAATGAAAGTAGTCTTCCGATCATTAAATGGCAAAGTACTGGGAGATTGCGGTACTAAGGTTGGCGGTGATCAAGGCGATCGCAGTGATCGTGGTTTCTCTCGATGAGATTTCATCTTTCAAAGAGCACTTTTATGAAGTCAACTGGGTTCACGGGAAGTCACGGATCCATCTATATTATCAATAGATTTTGTAAAGTGCATTACAATGTGACAAGGGTATGGAGGACCATTGGTCAAGGTCTTGCATAAGAGATCTTTTTAATCGACAAACGGGACGAGCATGCAACTGGTGTGAAGGAAAAGTTTTTGTTTAATGATGGATTTAAATTGAACATGCAGGAGAAATATGTTCTGCAAGAAATACCTTAGTTGATATAAAAAGAAGGTTTTTTTAGCATCGACATTGTTGGGGTGAGAACCAAGGCCAACCAAGGGATTTTAAAAAAAAGGAAAACTTCATTAAGCTAGAAAGTATAAAAGGTGAATAAGCCGACGTAGCTGCATGGCGGCATTACTGCAATAGGTGCATGGAGAAGCAGAGAGCACGAGGAGACATGTAGGGCAAGGTCGGATACAGAGAAGGCATCCACTGGCGCTATTGGGGGGTTTCCGGGTGCGTGAGCAATCGCTGATAGACCGCTTTAGACGTGTACAAAGTAGCGTGTATATGCAAGGCCATATGTACAAAATATGTAAGTACATGCATCTGGGGTATTTGAAAAGTGGTTTTGAGTTTTAAAAAAGATGGAACGTGTACACATTGTGAATAGCCAGGTTTGCATGATAGGAGTCGGGCAGCCCCATGGCATAATAAAAGTTGTCTTTGTGCAGTCTTTAAGAGCAATCTTCAATTGAAAATAGCCTGAAAAACCATCACACACACTGTACCTCTCATAACGTGCTACTGAATCCAAGATCTCATCAATGAATGGAAGAGGATATGGGTTCTTCTTAGTGGCTGCATTTAAGGGTTTAAAATCTACACAAATCCTCCACTTCCCATCCTTGTTTGGACTGACTACTACTGGATTCACCCATTCTGTGGTCTCCACAGGGACTATGAACCCTGCCTTCAATAACTTGTCCACCTCTTCCCTCAAGGCTTTCATTTGCTCTTGACCCATCCTTCTTAGCCTTTGTCCCAGTGGCTTAGCACCTCCTTTTAGCTCTATATTCATCTCTTCGCCCTTGAACCCTCTGATCTCTTCATATGAAGTAATGAACAAATCAGGAAAACTAGCCAGCATGTGCAAATATATCTCCTTCTCCATAGCTGAGAGGTCTCCACTGATCATTTGTGTCATCAATTCTTGCTTCTTTGACAACTCAACCTTGGTTTGCATCAGCCCTTCAATCACTTCATAAGGCCCTTCACTTTCATCTTCAACCTCATTTTCAAATGCGACTACACCAGACTCTTGGATTTCTTTGTCCATCAAAAGAAATGCAACATCCACATCCTCATCACTGCTGGTACTACTATCACTGTCCAATCTCGTATGCTATGGTATTCCCTTCTTGAAGCAAAGTTTTGCTCAAAGGCAATCATCCAAGCATTACATTGGACCTCAAATAGCTTTGAGAGATCCCATAAGTTGAGAAATAAGTTTCTCTTTAAACGTTTTAGAAATATTTTTCTCTCTTTGCGGTCCATGTATACTTAACGTTCTTTTTTTGTTAAGTCATGTATTGGACCTGCTATAAGCATGGATTTTTCTTATGAAGCATCTCTAGTATGCACTCATACCCTTAGAGCTTTGCAACTCATGTAGATTCCTTGGATTAGGCCATCTTTTATTACCTCTACTTTTTGTGGATCCATAGAAATACCACCTTTAGAGATAATGTGACCTAATTATTGAATCTCTCTCGAAACTTACCAGTCCATGTTATTGCCTTTTCGAACTCCTCTTGTGGATCTTGTAAAGCTCAATAAGGAGGCTTATTAGGCAGTGAGCTTCATGGTAAAAGCTCCATTGTATGTCCATTGTCCCCTCATTGTGGAGATAGCTCACGGGGATATCATCAATAAAAACATTTTGGAATCCATTTAGGAATTTAGACAATTCTAATTCCTCTTGATTCTCGTTTTTTCTTATAAAAAATTTAATAATATTGTTATTGGTTGAAACATTAAATTCATTTACAGACTTTCTAACAGAAATCATGTATATGAAAATATAAATTTTCATTAACTTGTGAAAGCATGCATATTTACAAGGGATAGGATACTACCCGACTCATAAACATGTATGTACATATCTTCTAGCATAGGAAAAACAAAAGCCTTTTTCTATAAGCATCTTCTTTTGGAGTTTCCAACATAGAAACTCAAGGTGGCTTGTTGCGTGCATTTCTTTGGGGACAAGCACGATAGACATGCCCTTGTTGTCCACACTTGTAGCATTTGTTATCCTTACGATAACACTCTAGCTCTATTGCAGAGAGTTTATTCTTACCTTTATAGACTCCTTTCTCCTTATCTTTGTTATCGGTGTTGCTAGAGTTGCCTTTGGAGGAAGTTTGAGCATTATTCCTCCCTCTAGGCTCATTTTGATCCTTCACGTCCATGGATTTAGAGTTTCTCCTAACCCCTTGTTGGGAATCGATTTGAGAGGCGACCATAGTATGGTGTATGACCGCCAATATGGTATTAGGCCTTTGTGAGTTAATATACTCAGCCTTCTCTTTAGAAATACCCGCACATAATTGTTGCTCTTGCTCCCCAAAGTCTATCTTTTTGTAGATAGTGGCTTTGAGAAATAAATCCCAAAACTTATCTACATACTTTTGGATAGACTCGTAGGGAGAGAGTTTCAAGTTTTGCCATTCTGTGAGGACATTTTCTTGAGCGTTGCTTGCCAGAAACTGTTTTATGATGGAGGCTCTTAAAGCCTTCCATGTCTTTGGAGCTTTTCTTTGGGCTTGTAGGCTATCCCACCATTGTCGAGCGGAACTTTGGTAATGCATAGATACTTGACGCAGTTTAGAGGACTCTGTGAAGCCCTCACCACCAAAGGCCGCATCAAGTTGTTGGATGAAGGCCAAGACCTTGTCCATAGCACCAAAGGTGCCAGCATAGGCAAGGAAAGTGGTGTTCTTCCCCCCCTCTTTGAACTTCTTTAGCTTCTTGGACCTTCTCCATACCGGATAGAACTTGCGATGGCCTTTCCTCTGGGGCTCTTTGAGAGAAGAGCCGCTACCTTCATTGGAATATGAGGAAGTTGATGAAGATGGAGAAGAGGGTGACCTCTTTCTCTCCTTTTCCTTTATTTGGTACCTCTCTTCCCTTTTGTGATAACGAGGAGGAGGACTTTGCAGTGATCTTTCCCCCTTGGGGGAAGTTGAATATCGTTGAGGCTGCCGTCTTCTTGGAGCCATATCTTTGGAAGTATTGGAAGACTCACTTCCTTCTCCTCCTCTTGGTGAAGGCTCTAAAGTAGAGACTTTGTCTTTCTTCTTGGATGGAGGTAAGCCCGCTAGTAAACATTTAAGCGCTTCGTATGGGTTCTCCTCTTCTCTCGCCGTAGAGAGCCCTCTCTTGGAAATCTCATGAAGAGACCTCTCAGGTGCTCTCTCTTTTGGGGGAGTTTGGAGAATCCCATAACTATGAAGTTGTTGGAAAACTTCACCTTGTAGGAATGGGTTTTCCATAGCTTGTTGCAGCTTAGAAACAAGACATTTGATAAACATGGGAGCATCATCATTAGCACTTTCATGTGCAAAATCAAAGTTATCAATGTTCATTCTACTCTCTTGATTATTGTCAGCCATGTTAACAGAATTTATGTATGTACTTAGTGTATTCTTTGGCAATTCAAAACATTAGTTGCCACTCCTCTTAGCCTTTGAAAATCGGCTCTTAAGTATCTACACCCACGGCTCAAAGTGGTTAATTATAGAGAGTAGAGGAGTAGGTCTAATATAGCAGAATTGCCAAGGGCTAGCTCCTTTCGGGCTTCTTATGGCTCAATAATGGTAAAGCCGTAGGCAAGTCTAAAATGACTCCATTATTAAGTCCAAAGCTCCCGAGGTGTGCACCATCCCCCACATAGTGGGCTTAACAAAACCGATATTAGATCCCAGTTCCACTTACCCTATTATAATTAACAACATCAACCATTTATAGGCTACTTAAGGACCCCTCTTCTTAAGCAAGAAAAGAGAAACCAAATGCTCTGATACCAATGTAATGGAAATGGCCTATGAACTTAGAGAATAGCGGAATTAAGAGAATTAGAGTGAACAATTTTGATAGCATATAGGGTGAACTTAATTGGTAGTAGCAACTCTATCATAACACTTAATTAACTAGGCATGAACAATACTTTTACAAGAGAGAGAGAGTGTAGAGAATATGACAACAGTTGAGGACCGGATTTATGTGGAGCCGGTCCCCCCTCCAAAAGGAGTTTGTATTATAGATTCTCTCATTAAGACAGACTTGGTACAATACAATCTTTGTGTTCCTTGAGACCTCCTTGGAAATATGAAGATGAAAGGTTCACACATCAAGCTTTTGCATAATTTCAACAATCAATCTTAGCTTGGAAACAATCAAGAACTTGTGAACATCATTAATCTTTGTGTTCCCTAAATCATTGAGTGCATGAAGATGTATACGTTTTATGCATCAACTTGTGCTTAAAGCAATAATTAATCTACCTTGCAATACAATTAATCTACTTGCATTAAGTAATTAATCTACTTGCAATAAACCATTAGCCTTCTTTAAATAATCATAACATGCACTTGTAGAAAGCATTAACTATCCCAAGCCTCAATCCCAAGACCTCAAACACATTCGAAGGTGGAGAGAGCTAGCAGGGAATGAGGGTAGGGAAGAGGAAGAAGAAACATTTCATAGGAGAAAGAAGTAGTTCCTCACTTATCATACTCTTGTTTCTAGCATACATAATAGCATAGTAATGAAGAAAGAGGAGATGGCAAGATTAAGCATTGAAGCATAGCTCTTGGTTGGATTTTCATTCCATAGCCAAGAGAGTTGGTGTAGGCTCTCAACTTCTCAAGGAGCTTGGCGAAGGAGATGGAGCTCTTGCACTTTGCATAGCACACAATGAGAGTGTTTGTGAGTGTGTGTGGGTGAGTATACCCCCTAAGCACCCCCCTAGCTTGCTTGGGTCGACCCCCCCTTGTAGCTCATGCTTGAAGCTCATTGGACCCCTCCAGGCCTAGCCAATCACAAGCAGGAGCCATTACAAGCAACATGGGTAGCCTTGGGACAAGTGTCCCCCTTTCCCCTTTGAGAGAGAGGACTTGATAAATGCAAAATCAATTAATTAAATATCCTAAATTATCATTGGATCCCTTGGGTGGCCAACCAATAGGCTTCAGGCACACCATGAGGGCAACATGGGGAGGAACTTGACAAGTGTCCTTGCTGCTTCTTCAAGCTGGGGCTTCCCTTGTGTGTGTGTGTGTGTGTTCTCTCTCATCCCCCCCCTTGTAGGCTCGCCCCCCTCCTTGTAGGGATCTTTTTGACTTTGTATGAGCAAGCCCCTTAGTCATCAAGCATGACAAAGCACTTGAACTAGGGGGTGTTCCCACAAGCATCTCAGGCAAGCATCTCAAGGCACCTCAAGCACCTTAATTATGTAGCAAGTCAAGCACCTCAAGCATGGAGCCAGTCAAGCACCTCAAGCATCTTAATCAAGCACCTCAAGCATGTCAAGCACCTCAAGCACGACAAGCACCTTAAGCAGGACAAGCACCTTGAGCTTAGGTCGGGTTCCCACCTCAAGCTCAGCCCTAGCTTGCCTAAGGTCAAAGGACTTTTACACACATTATTGGAGGTCTTCAATGAAGCTAACCCTAAGGTCTTATGCTCCATTGGTTAGCCTGGCTCTTTGATAGACCATCTCTCATTTGGGCCCCTTAACCATTGGCCCCGTGTTGAGATAGATCTATAAGCACATGTCTATATCTTAACCCTTGTTCCCGTGTATTCTTCCACATTAAGTGATTAGTTTAATATGAGAAAATCATTTGGGTTGGATAGATATTAATTTTTATGACAATGCTATTGATCCCGATTTTAGAGATGTGATTTCAGCCCTTACATTAGGGAAGAAAGAAGAACCATGTACTTTACAAGATGGTTATCTTCTCTATGGCAATAGACTATGCGTTACTAACTCACTACGTGAGAAAGTAATGTATGAATCTCATGCTCCTCCTCACGTGCGGCATAGAGGGATTCAGTCTACCCTAAAGGGAATTAAAACATATTTCTATCGGCCTACCATGAAACCAAACATACAAGATTATTTTTTTAAATGTGTGGTATGCCAAAAGACGAATTTTGATAGAGGGAAGAAGCTTGGATTTCTTCAACCTTTGCCAATTCCTAATTCACCATGGAAGAGCATATCCATGGATTGCCTAAGTCTATCCATGGGAATACGGGAATATGGATGATAGTATAGAGGTTCAGTAAACAAGCGCATTTTATACCTGTCAAAAAGACTATCAAAGCCCATCAAATGGCAACCCTCTTCATTTCACAAATCTTCAAGTACCATGGCTTGCCAATGTCCATAGTGTTGGATAGAGATCCTAGAATGACCAGTAATTTTTGGAAGGGTCTCTTTGAGAATTTAGGAACAAGGCTAAACTTCTCTTCGGCCTATCACCTGCAAATGAATGGCCAAAGTGAAATAGCTAACCTAACAATTGTTGATCTACTAAAAGCCTATGCAACGGAAGTAGATCAAAGATCCCAATGGGAGAAGTACTTACCCTTAGTGGAGTATGCCTCCAATAACACTGTATATACTTCCATGGGAAAAGCACCTTTTGAGGTAATTGAGGGAAGATCAAAAAGCCCCTTTCTACTTAAGGTACACGAGAAGATATTCGTTGTAGATGAGTATAGCCGAGACCTACAAGAATCTTTCCAACAGATTAAGGATGCTATCTCTATCTCACAGCAAAGGCAAAGGGCTGCTGCTGACAAGCACAGAAGAGCCCAAGACTTTAAAGAAAATGATTGAGTCTTACTCAAATTTCCCAAGGCTCGATTAAGGCACACGACAGGCAAGAATCCTATGGGACACGAAAAGTACTATGCTAAGTTAGCAAAAAGGTACTATGGTCCCTTCCAGATTCTTAGGCTAATCAATGAGATGGCCTATCAACTCAATTTGCCCAGTCATTGGCTCATACACAATGCTTTCCATGTGAGCCTACTAAATCCTTATAAAGGAGAGCCACATCAAGAACCAACTATTGAAGACCCACCGGAGATTGAGGACCAAGAAGAGGTGTTGCAGCCCGAGTCCATTCTCCCACATGAGGACAAGGTACTAAGAGGCAGTAAGACTATCCGATGATATATTATTAACTTTAAGAATTATCTTTTGAAGATACTACATGGATGCAAGGCATACAATTAAAGGATAACCTAAACCTTGTCAATGCTTACAATGCTTCCCTAGAGTAAGCAAATGTACAAATGTTTAAAATGAACAAAAATGAAGTAGTATGCATGCTTAGATCAAGTTTGCAGAGACGACGTCTCCCAAATACCAAGTAGAGCTTGTCACTCTACTATGTAAGATTGATAGGACTAATGTGTTGACATGCTTGCAGCAGCGGCTCTCAAGCGCCAAATGGACTAGTCATCCATTTTGGAACAATGTCGTAGGGTAACATAGGGATCCTCTACCCGCTAGGAAAAAGGACTAATGAATCTTCTTTATCTTCTCTACCCTATAGTCGAGGATGACTATGATTTCAAGAGAGAGGTAATGTCATAATAATCAATATCTAATTCTCCTAAATGATTTTCTCATGTTAAACTGATTATTTAATATGGGGAAGTGCCAGGGGAGAAAAAGATAGAATATTGGTTAAGCTAGCAGACCGGCCACGATAGGGATTCAAAGGAGGGAAAATAGGGATCCAAAGGGGGGACCATCTGCAAAAGATCTATGTGCAACAATGGGCTCAAAAGACCCTAAGGTTCAGCCCATTAACACTTCCAAAATGCTAAGGTTCCAAATTTCAAAGGTTGTGTCCAAAGGTCAAACATTAGGGGAATTGGATGCTTTGTGTGTGTCCCAAAAAGTCTTTGTCAAGCCCTACATAGGAGGGGGCAATCCCAAGAAGTAGGGGATGAGAGAGAAGCACCCACACACACACACACAAGCTCCCTTTGTACACAAGGGGAAAGAGAGACACATGTCAGTTCCCTAGGCCAGATGCCCACAAGATGTACCCAAATCCTATTGGATGGCCATGGAGGAGTCCTACCGTATGGCGAGCGAATATTTCCGAGCAAGGAGAAAATCGAGCGAACAATGAGAGAGAGAGAGAGAGAGAGAGAGAGAGAGAGAGAGAGAGAGAGAGAGAGAGAGAGAGAGAGAGAGAGAGAGAGAGAGAGAGAGAGATGCGTCTAGTTGGATGAGTGAATACCGCTTGATTTGAATTTCTACTTTTAAGGATAAGTAAGTGGATACCAAGACTCTCTGCCTCAACAATATTTCTTGCACGCTCTTGCTATCAGTTTTTGATCCTTCTCAAATAGGCTTCCCATGTAATCTTCATAATTTGTGACACCTATATGCAAGAAATTTATAATCTCATCTTGCACATGCATGAAGATGAGAGCCTCTGTGGTTATAGGCTATAGCCTAGATCATCAATATCAATATAAATAGTCACTAATCACTATACTCTATTCAAAAAAACATCAAAATTTAATGTGACATATCAACACAAAAGTTCATGCATTGCAAAGTAAAAGAATTGCAATTTTGGGTAATTTTTTGGGTCTTTGTTTATGCGTGTAATTATGTATTTTCTTTAATAAAGGCCTAATTTGATTTGACTAGGGTTTGGCAATTAACTCTAAACGAGTTCAATAATGAAATATAATTTTTAATTAAACCCCGAGGGGATGGTAAAATTTCAACCAAAGCACCTTCTCGCGTAATTTATGTGTTTCTGTTTCTATGACTGGTAATTATTTATGTATTCTCATTTCGAATTATTCTCTAGACTTCTTATCAATATCAATTATAAACGTAGAAATCACCCTCCAATTTTTTCATCCATAATACTAGAGAAGCTTTTGTAATCATTGTTCACCAAGAAATAGTCCTATTATGCGGCATCCAAGTTATAGAATATGTTTTTGGCCAAGTCTTGCAATGGAGGTTTATACATGAGGTTAAGCTCCAATGCTGTTTTAGCATCAATCCATATTGGATTTGAGTTGACCATCAACTTATCTAAGCCAACATGAAAGTGATCTATTCAGCTAAAATACACATTTTTCAGAGCTTAACCCTAGAATATTGTTAGGCATGCAACAACCTACATGCCCATATGAATTGCATAAGGTTAAACAAAAAAAAATCATTTCTTTCTATTACTTGTAGGTATGCGTGCCAACACGGATGGGTACATGCAATGAAAGGTGGGAAAAAGGGAACTGGATTTGGTTTTTTGGTGAAGAGGATTTGGTAACATGAATGGCTACATGAAATTATTTCTGAGAAAAGCATGCCAATGATGCCATACAAGGTCAACTTAATTCATTAAAATTAGGTCTAATTTGTAGCTTTTGGTGTGTCAATCGATTAATATCCCTCTATTGCTATTTATTTAGTGTAAGTGCTTGCAATGATGCTTGCAATGGTTGTGTCTCTAGCCATCAGCTAAGTTGACATTGTGGGGTACAAATAAAGCCTTAGTAAGCAAGTACATTAGAATAGCAACAAGACATCTATCATCATTCAAATGATGTGAATGAAAGATTGTGGGCCGTGTCACATATTTCTGCTCCTTGGACATGTCCAATTTTACGTTTGTGCACAACTTGCGGCAAGAAGATACATTGCAAGAGACGTTTATTGTTCAAGGCAACCTCTTCGAGAAGAAAAAGACGTTCCTTTTATTAGGAGGCAAGAACGACACTTAAATGTCTTGAACATTAGATCACGAGGAGACATTGTGAACACTTTATAGTTAGATGAGACCTTCATTTTCTTCAGCTCACAGTCTATGTGTGTTAGCAAGGTGTTCAACTTGCCTTGTGAGAGTACCCACATGTGACAAGAAAATTATTTGGTACATAATGGAAGTGTCTGTAGCCATCTGTGCCGGCACGGATGGCTACATGCAAGTTTCTAATGGAAATATTTACATATGAGTTTCTACAGGTAGCTGGCGAGGGTGTTTCATTTGCCTTGTATGAGCACCACATGTAACAAGGGAATTATTTGGTGCATAATGGAACTACCTATAGCCATCTGCGCCGGTGTGGAATGGAATTATGAAAATCTTTACCCAGTCACTCCTGCAAACATTGGCACGATCGTTCAAAAAATGAAGGGAAATTTAGCAAAATACCCCTCTAATTTGTGGAAATTCCCAAAATACCCTTGTATGTATTTTAGTTGGATTGTTTATGATTTCCTAGTCTTTATTCTTTTTTGGCAATGGAGATCCGTTTTTAGTTCTTAGCATGTAGTTTGTCACAAATTACCTCCTAAAAAAAGACAATTATGTCTAAAAATAATGAAGCAATTCATCTCCAAAACCTACATAACTAGCTCAAATTCTTGTTTTAGTATCTTGCATTGATAGACAATCAATCTTCTTATGAAAAGCTACAAATTTTTTTATCTTTGGATAAAATTACTCTCACAACTAGGGTATTTTGGGAATTTTGGAAAATTTGAAGGGCATTTTGGAATTTATGACAAAATCTGAGGGATATATTGGGAATTTTTAAATTTGATAGGTATTTTGGGAATTTCCACAAATTAGGACCCCGTCAAATGAGAGCGGACGGACAAAGAAAAGCGCGAGCGGGTCCAATAAAAACCAGTGTTGCGAGCTTTTTCTGCCACACTGCGCGGTGGACATGGTGTTGCCAAGCTGAGCTCTAATGCCAACTCATGCCCATCACCCCCTTCTTTATGTCCGAGGGGTAACCCTCGCCTACATCTCTGCATGCACTTGTTCCACCGCTTCATCTGACTGTGCCTACGGACTCTCATGAGCGACCTGCTTTGGGCGGCACGGTTAGACTGTGCCACCTCACACATGCCACCGGTCATGTGTGACACAGGCCTTAGAGGGGTATTTTGGTAACTTTTCCAAAAATGGATTGCCTATAGCTGTCCATGCCGGCGTGGATGGCTACAGGTAGTTTCATGTCATTTTTTCTTGCCTATTCCCATGCTACAACGTTCAAAAAATGAACTACCTAGAGCCATCCATGCCGGCGTGGATGGCTACAGGTAGTTTAAAGTGTTTCTTGCCTAATCCCATGCTATAGTGCAACGGAAAAAGGCTGTCCAACAACTTGTTGTGAGTGAAGCTGCTTCCCTCCATAGCAACGGCAGTGCAGGTCCCCATTGTCAAGCTGCATTCGACGCACTCTGTATCGATGGAATCAGAGCCAGGGCCTAAGTATGTGCCCATTAAAGAGAGGAGATTGCCTGCCTGGAGAGTTTGAAAATGGCCTGTCCTAATTGCGGCAGAGCCTATTCTTTTGGAGTAGTAGGCTGATCCTGTAGAATCGGCATGACTTGAAATGCCAGGGATGTCACCAAAAAAGGTGTAGGAGCCAGCAGCAGATCAGGCATTGCAGCAAATCTAGTAGCTTCCATAGCAAATCTAGTACCCTACGAGATTTTTCCTGAAAGGGTACAACTGATGTAGCTTCAAACAACCTACTAGGAGGCATGGCTGAATGGTACCTCGTCAGAACTCTAGCAACAGAACGTGGAAGGCCGACACTATCAAGAGTCCCTCGTGAAATGTTCACTGAAGACCAGAAAGGCGGACAAGGTCAGGCTTCTGGAGCAATTTTTGAACTTGACCTCTTCCCTCCCATCTGTGGTTTTTTCGAGCAGAGATCGCCCTCCGCAACGACGGAAAGGAAAGGAGAGAGCGTCAGACTTTATGTGCGGGGGCTTATCCTGGGATACAAGAGGGGGAAATCTAATCAATATCCTAGTACTTCTTTTCTGCAAATTGAGGGTGTCAATACAACAGAAGAAGTGAACTAGTACCTTGGAAAGAGGATTGCGTATGTCTACTACAAGGCTAAGACGAAGAAGAACGGGACATTGTACCGGTCAATTTGGGGTAGAGTGACGAAGCCTCATGGAAATAGTGGTGTTGTACGAGCAAAATTCAGAAAAAATTTACCACCCAGCTCATTGGGTGGAAGGGTTGGCGTCTTTATGTATCCAAGCCAAAAATGAGGGGCCAAGGAAGCCTGGATGGAGAGAATGGCTCTCCAACAAGCTTCATGAAAACTCTTCTATTAGGCTTGCAGCCTATTTTCTCACAGTTGCTATTCTAGAGGTGTTATGGTTGTTCTACCCTGGGGTATGATAACCAGTGAAAGACAATTGACTTTCGTTAATGTTGCGGGATCTTAGTCATTTACGACCGGATTACCTCCAATGAGTTTGTTCTTTTTTGTGAAACTAGCAAATGTTGGAACTCTTCTGGGAAAATTCTGAATTGTGTATGGTTATCCATCATTTAATGACGTCTATATAAATTGCACTTTGGCTTTGTGTTTTACCTCGATACTGAAAAAGAGTTTGAAATCTACAACATTACATTCTGTTCCAAAGAGAGAGAGAGAGAGAGAGAGAGAGAGAGAGAGAGAGAGAGAGAGAGAGAGAGAGAGAGAGAGAGAGAGAGAGACGAATAGTGGGTGTCACCTCGGGTGAAGTCCATGGTTTCTCTCAAGTTGCAGAAGTGCCTGGTAGCCAGCATTCTCAAATGTGCAATGGCCCAATCCCAATGAGGTCAATAAGATTTCCATGGCCAATTCACTTTTAGTATGGCAGGACATCACCAAGATCATCAAAGATGGTTTTGTAATTTCAAAACTAATCAATGTTTACTATAAGCCAAGGATGCAGTTTGGTTCCATCCAAGGTCTTATGGCTAAGATGCATGTGTGTTCTACGTTGACTTCTTTGTGGAGAGTATCCACACGTCAAAGGCTAGAAAGGCACGCAAGAATACAGTTTCAAATCAATTTGAATCTCAGAAAGCCCAAAGAAAGGCTATTTGCTAGAGGAAGGGTGCAAGAAGGGAAGAGCTATTGGTGTTGAAGCTGCTCTAGTTATAGTCGCGTTTAGCAAGACCACAAAGATATCCAAGAACTAAGAGATATTTTTTAGGACCTGAATTTTGTAGGGATTTTACATTTATACTCGCATGTGTCTATCATCAATGCAAACGGCATTTGAGTCATTGACTACAGGGAGGGGGGGGGGGAAAGAGAGAGAGAGAGAGAGAGAGAGAGAGAGAGAGAGAAGAAGAAGATTTTAACATCGTAGGAAACTATCCCAAGAGACCTTAAAGATCTATCTGACGAGGAGAGTAGAGAGAGAGAGAGAGAGAGAGAGAGAGAGAGAGAGAGAGAGAGAGAGAGAGAGAGAGAGAGAGAGAGAGAGAGAGAGAGAGAGAGAGAGAGAGAGAGGACATGTTAGAGTTCAAACCTTTCTAATGGTGAAACAATATTCACACCCCTTTAGTCTAGTAGTGAGCTCTTGTATCAACCCTTTATTAGTCTTTAAATTTTTCCTCTAGTGTTAAGGTCTAGCTTTAGAGTAGCTTCAATTTGGGAAAAAAAGTTATTCTTTGAAATAATTGAAGCATGCCTCTTGATCATGAGGGTATTCTATTAGTAGACTGCCATAAGAGCATGGTCACATGATGCATATTTTTCAATCACTTTTCAAATAATAACTATCCAGCAATTATGAGATTCACAGGCTTTGTAGTTGTGAGCATAGTAGAACTATGTTTGGGGCCTCAAGCACCATGCCAAAATAAACATACTTACACTATTAGCCCCTTCCTTACTTTCATGAGGATGGTTGCAAGCAACTATTAGCACATATGGACCAAGCAAAGATGAGAAGGTAGTGGGAATCAGATGCTATCACCTATATTATGCACACAATTGACCTCCATGTGTAGGAAAATGTGATTTTAGTTACTATGCTTGAACACGACATGGAGCACTACTTCCCTTTTTAATTAATGCTAGGAACTATCACCTTAGTTATCATTTATGAATAACTGGGTGATGTCACTTGACCATCACCTAAACAACCACGCCAAAAAAGACTTCCATAAACCCAAAGAAAAATGAAGGTTTTGTGCAGAAGTTTTGTATGGGTGTTATGGAAGGACGCTCCACTGTGATGCATCACTATGTGCCATCTATGGACTTTGGAATTTCCCCTTGAGAGTCATATAACTCTCTCTTTACAAAAGCTTCGCTTTAAGTGGTCACAAGCTTGCTTCCTTAGCTTCTCTATAATAGACACTAGTACGTTCCATCCCTTTAGTCCTCTTCCTAGCCATGAGGTTATGTCAATTTTAGAATGTAGAATGTTTGAGATCAAGGTTATTCTTTGAAAGAGAATTTTGCGCCTATGGGAGACCATGTATATTTGCGTCCATTGACATTTTGGAAGCACAAGTGACGTTTGGAGGCTGTAAATATAGACGATAGAGAAGATGCATATGTGAAGTTGAAAATCATAAAAATGTACTTTTGAATATTCTTTCTTGCTTGATCATGAGTTGCATCAATTTTACAACATAGATATGTTCAAGGTGCTTTGCTAGATGTCGCTCGATTTTGTATTAGCTTGGAAACACTTGCTCGGAGTTTGAAATTCCTCGCCATGGAGGTGAAGCAATGAGAATTAGGCTAGAGTAAATCTAGTTTAATTAATTTAAAAGCACTTAATAAAAGAACCAATAAGAATTAAGCTCTCCAAAAGACTATTGGACAGTCTCCCAAGGGGACCAATGAGCATTCAACAGCCCAATGGCTTGCCTGGTTCCTATTGGCCAGGAGGCAAAGGGGTCCAATGAGAGTTTAGTTGGATTAAATAATTCGCTAAAGCTCTCACAAAAGGGGAAAGGGGGACACTTGTCAGAAGGCTATCACTTATGCTGCTTAATTTCCATTGGCTGAGGCTGGGGATGTCATATAGGGCTTTAGCATGAGTAATTAGCAAGGGGGGTTGACCAAGAGAGAGAGGGGGCTGATTTTTGCAAGGCATTATCACTATGTTCATGTTATTTTCCGCTACACACAAGTTACTAGACCATTAAATGTTACATTCAACCACCATGTAATGTGTTATATGCGTCTCCCCCTAGGCATCCACCATTTGCATTGTGAAACTATTGATTACAAACTTTAAGGTGGATATATCAGCACATGTTATAATTGAAACTCATTGGGACTTTGGGAGTCATAATAATCTAAAATCAAATGCCTAGATTTACTACCACCCATACATATTTTATTAGGACGATCATGTGTACTTCTAGTTTCCTTCTTGTCCTTTGATAACTCAACTACACCCCCATGTAGACCAACACTTGATAGAATAGATTGGAGTTCTCTTATACACTCTTCTCTTCTTTCTGCAGGCTCCATATTCCAAGCATAACTAATATGGAGCATAAGCAACATGTCAAGAATTTATAGCATTAGGAAGAGAATGGGGTATAAGAGGGCCTCTTTATTTGGCAGTTTAAGAAAGTCAAACCTTTAGTATTAAGAAAGTAATCAAAGGATAGATTTTGAATTCAAACAGGCAAAACGGCTAGTATATTTGAATTCAACGTTTCCCCCGAAAATGGAATTTAAAATCTAGCGGGTAAAACCGTATCATGTAGCATATTCATGGAAAGAGCTTGAAGCATAGATTGCAAATTTATGATCTCTGCTCAATCGGAGATCATATGTGGGAGTTATGGAAGGCCGAAAATCATAAAATTTTCCACCTTCTTTTGGGGGGGGGAAAGTTCATTCTTTGACCACTCTTACAAATCTCTTACACACCCACCATTCTTGCACACATGGTGTATACCTGTTTGTCAAAATGTTAATCACCTCCATAAGCTCATGGAAAATAAAGAGGCCCTCCTACACCTCATTCTCTTTCTAATGGACAGGCTTAAAGAGTGCACACATGCACATTTATCAGTGGAATCGGTAGAATAGGATCCCAATTTGGATTGTCTATGTCTTGATTAAAGGGTACACTCTGGTTACAACTGAAGATACCTTTGACTTGCTGGCCTTTTCACCCTTTCCCTCAGTGCCAAGTTCCTCCATATTGAAATAATATCACAGCAACCTGTAGAAAATGTAAGAAATTATAATCTTGCATTTGTATCCTTACCGAGTTTGATGGATATGTTTTGAGCTCCACCACTTGAAGATAGCATAGACATCGCATGTCTCTTGCACTTATAGATGTGGTAGCCAAATGAATGTGTGTGAGATGATCAATTTGTTGGTGCATATTATGTGTAATGTGTTGTAATTGAATGTAATTGTCTAGCCGACACTCTTGCTCCATTTTTGTATGATCTTTTTTTCTTCTTCTTTTTCAAAACTCACAGTTGTGAGTGGATAGTATTAAGAACGGAAATATACACCAATCCTTAAGCTCAGAACGAGCCTTGAGGGTCATGTTAGGAAATAAGACGTAGCTAAATAGATAATTGAGTAGATTACTTAATGGAGAGAGAGAGATTTATATACACGAGATTATAGAGTAGAGAGAGAGAGAGAGAGAGAAAGAGTACACACGATATACGTGGTTCACCCAATGTGGGCTACGTCCACGGGAAAGCAGCCACTCAATGGCTTTAGTACTTCAAAACAAGAAGTAGTTTACAAAGGGATTATACCCTTAATGGAGCTCCCGCCTTGCTTCACTCTCACCACCTCACACTCACCTTGTTGCATCAACTTCACACTATGAAATGTGTGTAGAAATGGCCTCCTTTTATAGGCCAAAAGGGCTGCCCTTTCTTATGAGAGACAGCCATGTGTAGCCGCCCTTGTGCGAATAAGTCCAAATCGGACCCTCCAATCCGCCCATGTGTGGCCGCCCTTGAGAAGAGAAGTCCGCTTTTGAATTCGGCCACCGGCCACCGGCCATTGACTTCCGACCACCGGCCATTGGCCATTGACTACCGACCACCGGCCAATTGACCGGTTGTTTTCCAACCACTTTCCGGCCGCCGTCCGGCCATAATATTCCGGCGAAAAAAAAAGTCTCGGGGGCCTCCGCCCTCGAGGCCTTTATAAAGTTGCCCCTGATTCTTGTCCGTGAAAATTTTGGTTTTCGGTGAGTGATTTTCCTTCACGCACGATGGCTTCTCCTCATAATGGGGGCCTTACAAATGTGCGCTTTTACCACAGAAAATTACAAGGGTAAATCAGGCTCCATACTTAACAATCTCCCACTTGGAGACTGATCTCCAAACCAAACCTGTGACTGCTTTCCATTCTGGCTTCTTATCCTTGAATGCCGATTGAAGATGAGTAAAAGCTCAACTTCTCCTTGTTGACCACCTTTGTAAACATGTCTCAATGTGCTTTGTCCTTGAATGAAAGGCTGAGTTCTTCGCAAGATGGATAGCACTTTGGCTATCACTGTACAAGACACAATTGTCTTGTTTGAATCCAAGCTCTTCTAAGAATCTGTGAAGCCACATAATTTCTTTGCTTGCCTCCATCATTGCGCGCTACATACTCTGCTTCCGTGGTAGAAAGTGAAACCACTTTCTGTAGCTTTGAAGCCCAGCTTTCTGCTGTGCCTCCGACCGTGAACACATAGCCAGTAGTGCTCCTTCAAGTATCTTTGTCACCTGCCATATCTACATCAGCATACCCTTCTAGAAAAATATCAGTTCCTCCAAAATACAAAGCATTTGTTGTTGTCCCTTTTAGATACCTAAGTATCCACTTCACAGATTGCCAATGCTCTTTACCTGGGTTGTCCATGAACCTACTCACAACTCCCACTGCATGTGCAATGTCTGGCCTTGTCCAGACCATAGCATACATTAGAGAACCTACCGCTGCAGCATATGGAACTTTAGACATATAGGCTATCTCCTCTTGTGTCTTTGGACACATATCCTTCGTTAGTTTAAAATGACCAGCCAAAGGTGTAGAAACTGGTTTTGCATTTTGCATTGCAAACCTTTCTAGTACCTTCTTGATGTAATCTTCTTGAGATAGCTTTATTGTCTTCTTCATCCTGTCCCTTGATATTTTCATACCAAGTATCCTCTTTGCAGCACCTAAATCTTTCATTGAAAAAGATTTGGACAGCTCCTCTTTTAGGTCTTTGATGTCCTGCATGTTAGCACTTGCAATCAACATGTCATCAACATACAACATTAGGATGATGAATTTCCCATCTCCCAAATTCTCCGTGTAGACGCAGTGATCCGAGTTGCATCTTGTGAATCCGTGATCCAACATCCATCGATCAAACTTCAAGTACCATTGTCTTGATGCTTGCTTTAAACCATACAAGCTCTTCTTTAATCTGCAAACCATTTTCTCCTTACCTTTTACTTCATACCCCTTTGGTTGAAGCATGTAGATTTCCTCCTCTAAGTCACCGTGAGGGAATGCCGTATTTACATCCATTTGCTCAAGATTTAGATCATGAGCAGCCACAAGGCTTAAGACAAGCCTAATTGAGTTCATTTTTACAACAGGAGAAAATATTTCATTGAAGTCAATACCTTTCTTTTGAGAAAAACCTTTTACCACAAGCCTAGACTTGTACCTTTTCTTCCCACCTTCTTCTTCCTTTAGCTTGTACACCCATTTGTTTTGAAGTGCCCACTTACCTTTAGGCAACTCAACCAACTCCCATGTTTGGTTGCGATGTAGTGAGTCCATCTCCACTCGCATGCTCTTCGTCCATTCTTCTTTGGATTCATGTTGCATAGCTTCTTCATATGATTCCGGCTCTCCAGAATCTGAGATCAAGAGATGGTTGAAGGAAGGAACAAACCTTTCTAGAGGTCTACTTGCTCTTGTAGATCTTCGGGGAATAGGTTGAGGCTCCTCATTTGGTTGACGTTGTTGCACATTGTCACCGTTTGCAGTTCTTGAGTCTTCACCGTCCTCAAGCTCCATGTACTCATCACCTGTTTCTTTTGTTTTTTTTCTTTCCAAGTAATCTTTGTACATATTTTGTTAGTTAAAAATTACATCCCTACTCCTTAAGATTTTACCATCCTCAGGATTCCATAGGCGATACCCAAAGTCTCCTTCTCCATAGCCAATATGCTGAGAGATTCAAAGAACATTGGGCATAAGTTCATTGAAGAGACATTGAAGCAGATGAAGATTGGGAAGGTGTATTTCCTTACCAAATAAGAGATCAAATTCTTTTGAGAAATGCTTTGGAATCATGGTGAAGCCTTTTCTTTTGAGCCGGGTGAGATTGAATGTGCAGATCCAAATGTTGTTTCTCCCATGGTTATATTTATTGTCCCTCATATGCCATGGAGTTTACGTCCTACCCCAGTACCTAGATCTCACTTGACATATATTATTGATTTTCTCAATGAGAAAATATGGATGGGTATTTTGGAACCATCATGCGCACCATACTCCAATTAGTGGTTCACTGCTCCGAAGAAGAATGGTAGCCTAAGGTTCATTCAGGATATGCAACGAGTTAACAAGGTAGCAATCCGCAATGTAGGTATAGATCCAATTTTGGATGATTTTTCTAAAGTCTTTTCATGAAGACCTATCTACTCCATGGGTGATCTCTACTCAAGATATGATTAGTTTCATCTTGCTTTGAAGAGCAAGGATATTACTACAATGTGTACACCTCTCGATTTGGTAAGGATGTGCATGCTACCATAGGGTGCTACTAACTATGTAGCCCACATGATGAATGGCATGAATAAGGTACTAAGAGATTTTATTCCTCATGTAATATGCCTTTCATTGATGATCTCCAATCAAGGGATGTGAACTTAGGGTTGAAAGATGAGGTAAAAGATCAGAGGAGGTGTCGATAGTTTGTTTCCCAACATACTCCCAACTGTGATGCCAATTTATCCAAGCTTGAAGAAGTTAAGTTGACACTTTCAGGGAAAAATTCAATTATTGGTGCTAAAGATGTTTTAATTGTGGGGCATATATGTGGCTCAGATGGAAGAAGACCAAGTCTGGCTAAAGTTGAAGCTATACAAAAGAGGAAAGAAACTTGCACATCGATTACTGAGGTTTGAAGGTTTTTGGGTGCATGTGTATTTTATTGTATTTGGTTGCTACACCTTGCTCATGTTGCAAAGGTGCTTTAACAATTACTAAGGAAAGGTAAAAGTTTTATATGGGAAGAAGCCCATACGATGGCCATCAAAAAATTGAAAACTATGCTTCTCGAGGCTCCTACCTTGCCAAAAGGTTGACTATAAGTGTGGAAGGCTAGTGATCTTAACCATTGACACTAGCCCACCAGGTATTGGGTGGGCTATAGGTCAAGATGATGGGAATTGTCATATGTATGCATTCTGATTTGGGGAAAAAGTGCTTAATGCTCGTCAAAGAGGTTACCCATAGGTTAAGAGAGAACTTTGGGGTTTTGATATTGCCCTAAGATTCGATAAAGAATATTTTATAGGTTCTTCAATTGTGGTAGAAACCAATTGTTTACCATTGATAGGGATGATTGCAAACTACTCCACTCCAGACATTGCAATGCTGTGATGGGTGGCCTTTATTAAGTCTCTTAATTGTGAGTTCTTCCACATTGCAGGCAAAGATATACCTGTAGTAGATATGTTGTCAAGGGACAAATATGAAGATGAAGAGGATATGCTTACCAATGATGTGGGCTTAAAGTTCTACACCTCTTCTCATTTACATGTAAGTTTTGTGTGGCATCTGTCGCACGTGTCAATGCAAGGGACTTTTCGATATGCTGTGTGCAAGCCACAAATGGCTACAAGCACAAAACCAAACTAATCTAGCAAGCTCAAGAGAGCAAGGGTGTGTCACTCACCGCCCTACACTCGCCTTCGTGGAGGATTCCTTGTCGCAAAGAAGAAGGAGCTACCACCCTGCCACACTCAACCGCCTCGCCGCCACCGTGTCGTTGTCGCAATGCTCGGTCGCACAAACTCTCACTCTCTCTCTCTCTCTCTCTCTCTCTCTCTCTCTCTCTCTCTCTCACACACACACACACACACACACACACACACACACACACACACACACACACACACACAAACACACACAAACACACACACACACACACACACACAAGGAGATGAAGGAGAAGAAGATGGAGATGGAGGAAGAGAACTCTTCAATTGCACAAATGAGAGAATGAATGATTTTTAGGTCTAGGTGACTTTTATATGAGCTCGCTCCATTCACACTTGGGCAACCATACTTAGGGCCAACTAACCCTTGAATGTTCCTGTTAGAGTGCACCTCTCATCGGCGATCAATCTCACCCTTTTACTATTGGATCGATGAGCCCGGTCCCTAACTCTACCAAATAAATAATATGGCATCTGTCGTAGGTGATAGGAATGTGCGTGAGGGTTAACATGCCCCCCTTCCTGATGTAGATTCCGTCCTCAGAAGCTATTGAGTTCAAGCTCATTTGTTGAGGTGGAAGAGCATTTGAAATGAGTGTCCTTAGCCTTGTTCAGTCACTGCAAAATCAAACAACATTGGCACAGGACTTGCATTCTCATATACAATTAAAAAGCATATGCAATTGTAGTGAGACAAATTGATTGGTAACAGAATCCTCCCCGAAAGCGGAGCCAAAAATATGCGCGTCTGTCACACATGTCAATGCAAGGGACTTGCCGACACACTGTGTGCGAGCCAACAATGGCTCCAAGCATGCAACTAGCCTAAATTAGTAAGCGTAGAGATGATGATGGTGTGTCACTCACCACTCTACGCTTGCTGTCATGGAGTATTCCTCGTCGTGAAGAAGAGGGAGACGCCACTAAGCCACACTCAACCCCCTCGCTGTAGTCGTGCCGTCGTCACAATTCTCAATCACACACTCTCTCTCTCTTTCTCTCTCTATCTCTCTCTCTCTCTCTCTATCTATCTATCTATCTATCTCACACGCATACATACACACACAAGGAGATGAAGAAGAAGAAGATGGAGATGAAGCAAGATCACTCTTCAGTTGCACAAATGAGAGAATGAGGGATTTTTAGGTCCAGGTGGCTTTTATATGAGTTTGTCCCATTCACACTTGGGTTCCCATGCAAAGACAACTAACCCTTGAATGTTCCAATTAGAGTGCACCTCTCATCAGCGATCACTCTTACCCTTTTCCTATTGGACCGACAAGCCCGGTACCTGACTCTACCAAATAAATAATGTGATGTCTGTCGTAGGTGACAGGAATGTACGTGAGGGTTAACATGTCCCATTTCCTGATGTAGATTCTGTCCTTGGAAGCTATTGAGTTGAAGCTCATTCGTCGAGGTGGAAGAGCATTTGAGATGAATGTCCTTAGCCTTGTTTAGTCACTGTAAAATCAAACAACATTGGCATAGTAATTGCATTCTCATATACAATTAAAAAGCATATGCAATTGTAGGCAGACAAATTGATTGGTAGCAAAATTTTAAACCATTTATCAGTAATAAACATTAAATTGTAATATAATCCAATGCATAAACAGTTGTAAAGGTAAAAAAATAAACAAGTTTGGGGTCGCTAATTTAACGGTCGAAAGACACTAGAGATCAACTATTAATACCATGGGCAAGCTTCTCAATTTTCTCTAGTCAAATAAGGTGTTTAATCGCGAGAGCCAAGTATTTCATGTCCGAGGGTTGACTAGAGGCTATACCTAGAAGACCTTGTAGTTAAGCTATGATAAAAGGAATTGCTCATGAAATCAATGCCTGACTTACTTCCTTTTCTTTGACCCCCCAAAGTCTTTTCATAGTGATTCAGTTTTGATGTGTGTGCTTATTTTGTATGCCTTGGGTTTTTTGATTTTCAAGAAAAAGCGCCCACACTAGGAACCTCTAGGGCTCTAGTACCATAGGCGATACATGTGAGTGAAGTACCAAATTAAGCAAAGATTTCGCTTCTAGCTTAAGATTTTACATTGTGGCATTTTGAATTTTTTTTTTGGTTTGTTTTCAGCATTTTAATTTTGTAATTTTGGGGGGTCATATAACATTGTTACCTTCCCCAGGCTCATAACATTCATAAAATCCCTTTATAATACTTAAGCTAAAGTCAATAGGAACTAAGCCCACTAGAAAGCCCTAGTACATTGCACACAATGCTGCCTAAATCCGATTAAGAACCTAAATAACCATTGATTATTAGGAAGGCATTCCCCATGGTATTAAGAGAAGATCTGTAATGCCTAGCTTGGTCAAACTAGCTTAGTCGAGCTACTTGATTTTTAAACCTACACAAGTGATTATGACAAAAAATTACATTGAATTTAATGTTTGGTACTAAGCAAATGCGTTGAACATTATGCTAGCAATCACAATAGCAGACAAACATAGATGCAAAAAAGATAAGGGACAATGCTAATGGACAAAAAACACCTGTTTGTGTTGATGATCGTGCTTGATTTGAAAAGTGAACAAGAGAAAGATTCCATGAAGGTCCAAATCCTAACCACAGCAACACGTTCTTATACACACTATGAAACACAAGAATACTTCTAGGAGGCACATCAGTGGGAAAATAGAACTTTTCTAATCACTAAACTCTAAAACAGAAACACTCCTATTCTAATAATCCTACCTACTCTCCATCACTCGAGTGATGAGGACCCAAGGTGTTTGATGACATAAGTTTTTGTTTTAGTGTACCGGATGTGAATGTGTAGGTCTGGGTCAATGTTTTGACTTTTATTGTGCACACTCATTTGCTAATTGCTCTTGCTCGACACTATTTTTTGTTTTCGGTGAGTATAAGGCTTTATATATACACATTCCCTAAGATTGGGAGATTGAGAGGTAAGGGAGGAAGGTTGAGAGGGAAATAACTCAATAGGACGTGAATGAAGACTTCCCCCCTTCCTTGGGTAGGTCATACTCTTTGAAATGTGCTCGTCACCCTTTGAAACCAATTGTTCCAATTGGTAATAGGTGAGGATTTTTGCCAGTAGTTTTCCATTACTTTAGGTGCCTCGTCGAGTTACAAGGGTGGTAAGGTACTTTCCCGGGATCAAACTTGAAGTGGTTCATCAGGTGATTCTTGAACACTGGGAGGTGTGGATTCCTTTGTAGCTTCATGGAGGTCCACTATTGTAGGTGGAGGCTGTGGAGAAGCTTTTACCTCTATGGATGCATTACATGAGGAGCTAGAAGCTTCATGGGACTCCCCCCTTCCTAAGCTAGGTGGAACAAATCATTCTTTCTTCGGTACCCAAACTAGCTCTGGAGCGGGTGTGTAGCATTCTGTAATTTATTTCTTTCCAAGATCGTCAATTCATTTTGGAGCTACAGGATTGGGCTCACATGGGTTAGGTGACAGGTAAGAACACAATCTATGTTTTGGCACCCAGATTTGATCATTTTCTTGATAGTAGCCTTGGGCTTCCAATAGTAGTTTAGGAATCCACTGCCATGTTTCCTTACATTTCTTGGAGCGAGTGGGAAATTTCTTACAAGGATTCTGTTTTTTACCACTAGCTATGGTCGCTAAAGAAGATTTAGGGACCCACTTGTATGTTTTCTTCGTTATATTAGGATGAGTCTTGTCTGAAGCTATATGCATTGATTCTAGCATATTTAAGGGTACAAGTGGTGGCATTTCATCCCCCTCAGGTGCTACCCAGGTGGTCCCCTTGTTTCCCCAAGTGTCTATGGTTGTTGCTAGGTGGACCCAATCCACATTGTCCGACTCAGTCATCCCATGTAGTACATCCATATCAGGAGAATCTTCCCCAGTATGAGTGTTCGCTTTACATGTGTAACAATACTACAATGGGGCCGAGTGAAGTGTGGTGTCAGATCTATGATCAATTATAAATCTGTTTCCTAGAGGATGTTCTCGACCAGTTACAAGATCTACTCGAATAACAGAATCTTGGAACTGCAAGTAGACATGGTTTTTAGACCAGTCATGCACCATTTTTGATTCCCTCATGAAAGGACGTCCTAAGATCATCTCTGATGCCATAGTGTGCTTGGAGAAATCCATAACAATGAAGGTAATTCTTATTTTATGTCCAACGACCTTGATCTTGAGATCTTCTAGCATCCCAATAGGTTTAACAATAGATCCATTGGCCATCTTCACTACTATGGTTATGGTCGCAAGGTGAGGTCTTCCCATAGTTTCCCATCATTTTTTAGTCACAATGCTAACTCCAGCACCACCATCAAGGATTCCCTTCACAATTAATCCCTTAGTAGTGATTGGTATGGTCGCATTGGATTCATCACCCTCAAAGTATTGTCCCAACTTGCTAACAGGTATTTCTATAAAAAGGTTCTCATCTAGGTTGGGTTTTGGATCTAAGTATTCCTCCTCTATTGGCATATCCCCAGCTCCATCCATCTATGCAAATTGTGGTAGCCCAAACTTCAGTTCTCCATTGAGGAAGGCTTGAAGAGCTGAGACTAGCTCAGGGTCTTTATATAGTTTGGACATGCTGGTGGTTCTAACTTCTGAAGACATGAAATCCATCAATTTGGTAATGTTTAACGGCACCTTTTGGACTTACTCCCTTGACATGGTGAATATGGGATCTCCATTTCTTCAACAGGATCAGGTAGTCCCTCTATAAACATTCTTTCCATCAAGAAGTGAGTACGCCTACTTTCCCATGACTTTAAGTCACTTTCTTTTGGATGACACTAGGTATGGCTAAGGGTCTATGGACTTGGTGAGGTTGTTGTTGCAAAGGAACATGGTGTCTGTAATATGGATCTTCCTAGGTGCTGGTTCTAGATCCCTTTGGGTATCTTCTACCAAACTCCTTAATTTTTTGACTCGCTCAATCTCCTCTGTAGGGTTTGGATAAGTTCCTATCTTCTTCTTGGATCCTGGCCATTGTGTCTCATGAAGATCTTCCTTGTTGGTTTCTATCTTAATGGTCATTTTGATCTCCATGGTTTCACCTGAATTAGAATCCTCTTTAGCGTCGTCCATATATATGGGGTCGTCACCAGTCCCTATGTTGGTCTTTGAACTAGGGTCTGACTTCACTGCTTTTTGCGATCTCTTCCTTCGTGTTTTCTTTTTTTTTTTGAGATTGGGAAATTGATGCCGTGTCTCTTTCCTCAAGAATATGATTTTGTTTTTGGAGCATCGATCGTGTGAGTACGTTTATTGGTACCACAGCTGTACTTTGTGATGGCTCTTCGATAACCTCAATCAAGTTTAATGGCGTGATCTTCAGTGCATTTGGATTATTTGGACATTGGGCAATCAAATGATCTATGGCACATCGATTACACACGACTATCGGCATTGTAGATGTGCTCACTTGATTGGTTTGCATTAGTGTGGTGTTCTTTTGTAACCTAATAGGACACTCGGTCACACGATGTGGACCTCCACACTCATAGCGTTGAAGAGGTGGTCTCTTAACAGTGTAATTGATATTTTGGCCTCTTGCAGCAAGAGCTACTACTTGATAGATAGGTTTGACTTGTCCCCAATAGTCCTCCATGTAGTACTTTCTTCAAGCACATCCATCCCATAGGAAATATTAGGGTCTATATCTTCCTCGCAGCCTTCCAAACAAGCAACAGATGACTCACAACCCACTTGATTCACTGAAGTGATTCTCGGATGTAGTGGTTGCGTTCCTAGCACTGGAGGTGGTAAGGGTGTTGTTTGAACAACATTTTGGGCCGTAGGGACCATGTGTTGTGACGTTTTTCAAGAGGTGGGGCCGGCATCAATGCAGGCACTCGAGGTGTGTTTGTCCATGCTAAGGTTTTCTATTGGCCATCGCGCACTTAAATACTATGAAATCCTTAGCTTGATGATCATACCTCCCACAGGCATTGCAATTCCCATTGAATTTTACTCTTAAAGTAGGGCATTCACTGGTACTATGCGGTCCATAGCATAATGAGAACCAGTGTTGCTCCCTTCTTGGATACATATGATTGTTTTGTGGAGCACAATTGTCTCTAAGATTCTCTTGAATGGCCTTGGTGAGATCTGCTAAAGTCATCTCAGATATCTTTGGCTCCTTAGCAATAGGCTTTAGGGTCAATGGCTGATGCCCCGATGCTTGCGAGCTAATAGATTTAGGCTCAACAGACACTCTTTCTCCTTGAATCATTAAATTATCCTCCAATTGGATCGCATTGGTGATGACTGCTTTCCAAGTCGTGATACCTCTAATGACTAGGCCATTGTAGATATCCTCATGTTGTAATCCCCTAATGAATCTATCAAGCAATTGATTATATTGAAGCGCTCCTTTGAATTACAACGAGAATTCAAATGCTTCAAGTGAGTAATAAAGTCTTTCACCGACTCTCCTTCCTCTCATTGGGATTTCTGGAGCTGAGAGGCTACACCCCAAAGCATTCCCTCTCGTATGTATTCTTTCAAGAATATTCTCCTAAGAGTAGGGTAAATCATTTTTTATTCCGCCCTTAGGGTTCTATACCAATCCCCTACCTTCCCACTTAAGGTTAGGTTTAAAGCATTACTCTAATGCAGGTCATTATGTTCTCTTAGAGAATCGCATATTTGTTCAAACACTTCGATATGCTTTTTCACTTATTGGCAGTTTATGCATACATATATAGTCTATATTTTGGGTTCTCACTACTCTACTTCTAGGGAAACTCTGCCAAAATTTTTCCAAGTTATGATGGCTGGTTTTTTGGTCTTTTGAGCCATTTATGCTGTTATGCTGCTGAAATTTTGGGAAAATCAGAGGATAAGAAAGGTGTGCTTGCTTGGGAGCTGCATGATTGACTTTAATGGATGATCAAAATGTCCCTCAATTCACTCCTTTTCATTTAACTCAGAGAATCCAAATAAATGTTCATGTATCCAGGAATATTTTTTTCCAGCAGCGCGTAGTCTTTATGTTCGGGCCAAGAAGATTAAGAGAGATCCTGGAATGTCCTTTGCCTAGTGTAATTCCGATGATTAACTATGAAAACTCATTTGATGTGCATGTGTTTGTCCTTATCTAAAGTTGTATTTGTCCTTTGCCTGTTGTAATTCCGATGATTAACTATGAAAACTCATTTGATGTGCATGTGTTTGTCCTTATCTAAAGTTGAACTCCATTGAAGTTTCTGGGAATTGAGTCAGTAAAAAGTTTTGGGTTCTTGCACGTGTGTTTGAAGGGGTTCTCAAAGCATAGTAACTTGGGTAGCCATGGCTTTCTCTTATCCGGAGTTTCATGGAAGAAGTGATGAAGATGTGGAAGAATTTTTGGAAAAGATGAAGGTTGCCTGCATTAGCAACCAGTGCAAGGTTTGGTGCAAAAGGAAGGTGATCCAGTAGATGCGTACATACGTAAGTTTTCATTGGCATGGGAGAGGATGTGCAAGGCCCTAGCACCACAAGTATCCCCGCCTGACATGATGAAGAAGGACAGGTTCTTGGCTGGTCTTTGGGAGAATATACGTTGGAGAGTGGAGCTAAAGAAGCCTAGGACATATGAAGATGCACTAGAGGTGGCAAGGAACAAAGAGTGGAAACTGAGAAAAATGAGCCAATTAGGAGTAGATTCTTTGCCCATGAGGTATGAATTTCAGCTACTACGGATTCTTTGCAAGGTCGCATGCTAGGGGTTCATCATGAACCAGTGGTTCCTGTTACTCCTCAGGTTATGCCAGCAGTGGTCACTACAGCAGTGCAAGATGATGGGCTAAGGCAAGACATGAGGCAAGTGGTAGATTTAATGAAGAATCTCAGCCTAAACATGCTAGGTCAAGTGGGAAATAATCGATGTCAAGGGAGGTTTGCAAATCAGCCAGGAGGTGAAGAAAGACCTAGGAATGGTGTTGGACAAAGCAATGGTAGGTTCTGGAGGCAGACGCCCATATGTTATAATTGTGGAGAGTTGGACCACATCATCCCGCAATGTGATAAGCCACCAAGGATGGGGGGAGACATGTATCCATTGCCAAGACAGGTGCTAACTAGGTCCAATGATTATGGCATCGAAATTAAGGGAGATGAAGGAACCAATGGATTAACCCAGGAGGAAAAGGGAAAGACAAATGTGATAAGTGTAGTCACCTTGGAGAAGGCATCAAAGCTAGAGGATACATTAGTGATGCCTATTGGGAAGAGGACCACAGAGGACAAGGAAGGAAGAAGTGCCCTGGGTCCTAGCAAGAAGAAGGGAAAGAGCCATGAAGGCGAGGATGTCAAGGCCAAGAGGAAAAGGAGGGCTCGCCACAAGTTTCATGTTTCAGATTTTCCACTAGGGGATGGGCAATTAAGTTATGACTTGAAGGAGGATTTGACAAGCAGGAAAGCAAATGTTACTTTTGGGCAGCTCATAGAGATGGCACTTAAACTAAAGAGACACTAGAAGAGGATGGTAATACAATGGAGAAAGAGCTAGAGAGAGGTTCAGTAAAGGTGTTGGAAATGGATGAGCTACCAGACATTTGTCCAATACTAGATGTGTGGCATAAAAGAAAAAAATTTGGACAAGGTTATGTGGATGGTGGAGCCCAAATATGTGTCATAACACACTCATGCGTTGAGAAGATGGGTCTTACAGTGACGGGGGTGTTAGGCTTCCAGATGAGATTGGCAAACCATCAAAAAGTATAATGTTTGGGTGTTGTAAAGAGCTTAGAAGTGGAGGCGTATGATGCAAAAGCAGTGGTTGATTTTCATGTGATGCCAGTGGGGTTGGGAGCATATCCTATTATACTGGGCAGACCATGGTTACGTGCAGTGGGAGGTGTTCAGGATTGGAGAGGTGGTACGATTAGCCTCTATGGAAAGACAGGTGCCAAGAAGCTATATAATATGGACACAAGCTCCATCTCCTTCGCCAAGCTCCTTGAGAAGTTGAGAGCCTACACCAACTCTCTTGGCTATGGAATGCAAATCCAACCAAGAGTTATGCTTCAATGCTTAAGCTTGCCATCTCCTCCTTCTTCATTACTATGCTATTATGTATGCTAGAAACAAGAGTATGATAAGTGAGGAACTACTTATTTCTCCTATGAAATGTTTCTTCTTCCTCTTCCCTACCCTCATTCCCTGCTAGCTCTCTCCACCTTCGAAGGTGTTTGAGGTCTTGGGATTGAGGCTTGGGATAGTTAATGCTTTCTACAAGTGCATGTTATTCTTATTGCAAGAAGGCTAATGGTTTATTGCAAGTAGATTAATTACTTAATTCAAGTAGATTAATTGTATTGCAAGGTAGATTAATTATTGCTTTAAGCACAAGTTGATGCATAAAAAGTATACATCTTCATGCACTCAAATGATTTAGGGAACACAAAGATTAATGATGTTCACAAGTTCTTGATTGTTTCCAAGCTAAGATTGATTGTTGAAATTATGCAAAAGCTTAATGTGTGAACCTTTCATCTTCATATTGCCAAGGAGGTCTCAAGGAACACAAAGATTGTATTGTACCAAGTCTCTCTTAATGAGAGAATCTATAATACAAACGCCTTTTGGAGGGGGGACCGGCTCCACATAAATCCGGTCCTCAACTGTTGTCATATTCTCTACACTCTCTCTCTTGTAAAAGTATTGTTCATGCCTAGTTAATTAAGTGTTATGATAGAGTTGCTACTACCAATTAAGTTCACCCTCTATGCTCTCAAAATTGTTCACTCTAATTCTCTTAATTCCGCTATTCTCTAAGTTCATAGGCCATTCCCATTACAAGCATACTCATCTATCATTGAAGATAGATCATTGTAAGTTGCTATGGAAACCGCATTCACTCTCGGTCGTCTTGAGAGTGCATATGCTACTTGATTATGCTTTCCAGTAATGTGAGAAATATGAAAATTAAATTGCAAAAGGAAATTTTCCCACCTCATTTGTTTGTCGGAGAGCTTGGTCTGCATCATGAAGTACTTAAGACTTTGGTGATCCGTTCGCAGAATGAAAGGAGTCCTGCTTCATAATGGAAGCTCTTAAAGCTTTCCATGTTCGTGGAGCTTCATCGTTGGTCCGTAGACTAGACCACCATTGCCTCGTGGACTTTTGAAAGTGCATAGCTACATGGCGTAGCTTAGAGGACTCCGTGAAGCCCTCATCTCCAAACGCCACATCGAATTGTTGGATAAAGGACAAGACTTTGTCCGTAGCACCAAAAGTGGCATCGTAGGTAAGGAAAGAGATGCTCTTCCCTCCCTCTTTGAATTTCTTGAGCTTGGACGACCTCTTCCATGCGGCATAGGATTTACTATGGCCTCTTCTTTTTTATGGTTCAAAGGTTGCACCATCACTTTTTTCAGAAGATGAAGAGTTTGAGGAAGATGGAGAAGAGGGTGACCTCTTTCTCACCTTTTTCTTGCCTTGATCTTAGTTGTCTTCACCATCACTTTCATAAGAGGAAGAGGATGAAGAAGATGGAGAAGAGGGTGTCCTCTTTCTCCCCTTTTTCTTCTCTTGCTTTTTGTCATCCCTCTTTGAAGTATGGTGTGGAGAAGTATGCAATGGTCTTCTCCATTTTGGAGGCGATGGAGAGTGTTTAGCCCGCCCTCTTCGTGGAGCCATCTCCACCAAGGTGGCGGGAGACTCACTTATTTCTCATTCCTTCAGTGGAGGCTCTTGAGTTCTCCTTTGGGAAGGAGATGCATCATCAAGGAGTAAATTTTTTTGAGCCCTTCATAGGGATCCTGTTCTTCTTCTCAAATCGGAGAGAGACCTGTTTTGGAAGTCTCGCAAGGAGGCTTCCTAGGTGTTCTCTAGTCATAGTGGGGAGCTTGAAGAATCCCATGAGCATGAAGCTGCTGTTGCACTTCACTTTGGAGGGATGGATTGCCCATGGCTTTTTGAAGCCTAGAAACAAGATAGTTAACAAGAATCGGGGCATCATTGGTAGCTTGCTCATTAGCAAAATCAAAGTTATCAACATTAATTTCACTCTCTTTACTATTGTCATCCATTCTAACAAATTTTAGGTGTAAAATTTTTAGGTGTACTTTGGCAATTCAAGCCCTAGTTGCTACTCCTCTTTACCCGTTTAGAAAAAGAACTTAAGCTACTGTACCCATGGCTCGAATACCATTAATTGCAAGGAATAGAAGAGAGGGTCATTCAACACAAAAACATCATCGGCTTCTATCAAGCTTCTAATAGCTCAATAGTGGTTAAGCCGTAGGCAAGCCCCGTAGGAATCCATTATCAAGATCATAGCTCTCGATGGTGATGCCCTGTTAACTGCACAAAGGCAGGCACACTGCAAGGCTGAAAAATCCCTATTCTATTTACTCACATGCAATTAATAGTACCTACCATTTATAGCTAGCTTGAGTACCTCCCTTCTTGAGCAAGAAAAGAGAAACCTTGTGCTCTAATACCAATGTAACATTTAATGGTCTAGTAACTTGTGTGTAGCGGAAAATAACTTGAACATAGTGAGCAGTTCATTAGAATAGCTTCCTAATGAGAATAACAAGAGTGCTTGGGTGGAGAGAGCAACAAAAAGCATAACACCTAGTTAGATAGCATGAACAATACTTCAAAAGAGAGAGAAATTAAGCAATTGACAACAGTTGAGGACCGGATTTGTATGGAGCCGGTCCCCCCTCCAAAAGGCTTTGTATTATGGTTTCTCCCATCAAGAGAGACATTTTACAATACAATTCTTTGTGTTCCTTCAATACTAGCTAGTGCAATGAAAATGGAAACTTCATGCACTAAGCAAAACACTTATCAAAAACAACATCAATTCCCTCACGGTCTCAGACCCAACACCTCACACACCTTCGAAGATGGCTAGCGGGGTATGAGAGTAGATTGAGAGGAAGAAGGAGCATTCTTACGAGAAAGATGTACATCTCCTCATATAATCACTCATATTAGCATAGCTAAGCTTAGTAATTAGCATGGTAGAGAAGATGAGCATGCATTGAAGCTTGTCTCTTGGTTGGATTTGCATCACAAAGCCAAGAGTTCTTGGTGTAGGCCTCCCTTTTCACAAGCTTGGAGTAGGTGGTAAGCTTTCCATTAAATCTTGAGAAGGAGAGAGAGTCTTCTTTGCTTCACACATGAGAATGTGTCAGTGTGTGTGTGATAATTCCTTGCAAAAATCAGCCCCCTCTCTCTCTCTCTTGGTCGACCCCCCTTGCTAATTACTCATGCTACAGCCCTATAGGACCTCCCCAACCTCAACCAATGGAAATTAAGCAGCATAAGTGATAGCCTTCTAACAAGTGTCCCCTTTCCCCTTTTGTGAGAGCTTTAGCTAATTATTTAATCCAACTAAACTCTCATTGGACCCCTTTTCCTTTTGGCCAATAGGAATCAGACAATCCATTGGGCTGTTGAATGCTGATTGGTCCCCTTGGGAGACTATCCAATAGTCTTCTAGAGAGCTTAATTCTTATTGTTTCTTTTATTAAGTGTCTTCAAATTAATTAAACTAGATTTACTCTACCCTAATTCTCAATGTCAACCTCCATTGCCATCCAACAGGATTTGAGTACACCTTGTGGGCATCTGGCCCAGGGAGATGATATGTGTCCCTCTTTCCCCTTGTGTACAAAGGGAGCTTGTGTGTGTGTGTGTGTGTGTGTGTGTGTGTGTGGGTGTTTCTCTCTCATCTCCTACTTCTTGGGATCGCCTCCTCCTATGTAGGGCTTGACAAAGACTTTTTGGGACGACACAAAGCAGCCAATTCCCCTAATGTTTGACCTTTGGACACAACCTTTGGAACCTTAGCATTTTGGAAGTCTTAATAGACTAAACCTTAGGGTCTTTTGAGCCCGTTGTTGCACATAGATCTTTTGTAGATAGCCCCCCCTTTGGATCCTATTTTCCCTCCTTTGGATCCCTATTATGGCCGGTCTGCTAGCTTAACCAATATTCTAGCTTTTTCTCCCCTAGCACTTCCCCATATTAAATGATCAGTTTAACATGAGAAAATCATTTAGAAGAATTAGATATTGATTATTATGACATTGAACACTTTGTCTTTGCAGTCAAGAAACATTAATGTTTGAACTAAAGTTTACTTGTTTTTTCAACACATTCTTTTTGCGCATAGTTCATTTTTTCTCAGCACATACGATTCATTGGGCATTTGGGGTAGCCAAGGAATGGAGCGTCACACTATCAAGAAAAAGTAGTGTATTTAAAAAATACATGGTGTCGTGTGTGGCACGTGCATAATGTGAAACTACAATATCTACCTCATTCTCAATGCTTTCGTTATGTGGGACCAAATGCTATGATGTACAGAGTGTGATGTATGCTAAAACGGATGCCATGGTTCCATGCGTGTACATACCTTGCCAGGCAGGCGAGGCCAGGGACTTGGCACCGTTCCATGTTTACCACATCAAGAATGTCTAATTTGCTTTAGAAATGTACAAATGTCAAGTGTATCGAAGTGGCACGCTCGTTTTGCCTAGAAAGTTCAATGCGGGCAATCTCGGACAAAAATAACGGGTTTCGTTCGCGAGCATAAAAGACGTGTCCAAAGTGCTTATCAAGCGGAAAAATGAGGTCAACATGAAATTTGAGCCCAATCGGATTTTTCACAAACTTAGGGATTTTTCCCAGCTCGTTTGGGCTTTTTACGAACGAAAAGTGGCATTTTTGGACCGAAAATAGCCTAAAAATGGTCAACACTAGCCTAGAAATAGCTCAAAATGCTCAATCAACAATAGTGCCGTCATTTCTCAAGTTGTGTGGAAAGTTTTAGAGCCAAGAATGAGCTCATTTGGGCATATGAACAAGGAAATACAACCATTCCTTTTACAGGGTGCTAGTGTAGTCCTGTGCAGCTTCCACTACATGGTTGAGGCTGTGAGGCCTCCAATTAGGGTTTTCGCTCTTCAAATAACTACTTTGTCTTCTCTAATGAAGTACTGAAGCTTCCATGAAAGGGTCATGATGAAGAATTGAAACATATATTTAGGGTTTTTAACAGGTCGAATGAGGACTACATCTGTGCAATTGGGAGCGAGGCTACACCTAATCTTCACACTTACAAGAGTTTTGAGTTAGTATTGGTTCTTTTTCAGAGTGAATCTTTCATGGATATACTTTTTTTCTTTTTTATAGTGTTTTTGGCTTCAAATCATCTACGCCTTGCTTGATTTTGCTACGAATCCTCATAGTCAGAGGCCCGGCGCTTTACTAGTCCCACTGGGTACTTCTTGACAATGACATGGAGGTGGAAGGAAAAAGAGAAATGCCCTACATGAGATGTTCAATTGGTTCTATAGAGTTTTAGCAGGGAGAAAAAGTGTAAGGTCTCTACTTTCAAATCTCACACAAGTTCTATTACGCATTTGAATTTTTTAACCATCACTCATTATTTAAGATATTCAAGTTCAAATTATGAATCGTAGGTTGAGAAAACCTAGAATTAAAAATTTACTCTACAAAATTCTGACATGTTTAGCTATATGAATCACTAATTAACTTATTGTAAGACTTAGTTACTGATTGTAGAATTTTCTTTTACTACTGTAAAGTTAATATAAGACTGTAAAGTTTAACTTAAAAATGTAAAGTAAATTATCATTAAGAAAATAAATAAAATAATTATAAAGACAAAAGAATACACAGGGATGACAAATTAAGGCACATGGACTCACCTGGACTCACATAGGCGGGGACAAAGTGGGACACACTGTCACATGAAAAGGAGAGGCTAGTCTTGACTAATCAGAATGACGGGGGACTGTGTGGCCTTATATTTTGATGATAATGACAAAGTGGTCAAGCTGATGGGGACCACAAGGGTACCAAACACGCGGGTATGATTTTTGTAGAAATTTTTTTTTTTAAAAAAAAAATCTTTTTGGAAAAAAAAGTTGGACGTTTTCTTTTCTGCTATAAATAGAGCATCCATGCTCATACTTTAGACATAGAGATTGCCTCTATAGCGCTCACGAAGTGCTGCCACTTCTCTTAGAGAGAAGGCGTCCACAAACCATTAAGAGAGTAAAAACTCTAATGGACTAATAAGGTACGTATCAATTAAGCATTCAATTCACTTTAAGAATGATGTATGTGTGCTATCTCCTACTCTAATCTCTCTGATAGATTAGTAAGATTTAATTAGTTTTAAGAAGGATATGTGTGTGTGTGTGTGCTATCTCCTACTCTTATCTCTCTAATAGATTAGTAAGATTCAATTAGTTTTAAAAAGGATATGTGTGTCTAATCTCTCTAATAGATTAGTAAGATTCAATTAGCTATGTGTGTGTGTGTGCTATCTCTTACTCTAATCTCTCTAATAGATTAGTAAGATTCAATTAGCTATGTGTGTGCGTGTGCTATCTCTTACTCTAATCTCTCTAATAGATTAGTAAGATTCAATTAGCTATGTGTGTGTGTGCTATCTCTTACTCTAATCTCTCTACTAGATTAGTAAGATTCAATTAGTTTTAAGAAGGATATGTGTTATCTCTTACTCTAATCTCTCTACTAGATTAGCAAGATTCAATTAGTTTTAAGAAGGATATTTGTGTGTGTGTGCTATCTCCTACTCTAATCTCTCTAATAGATTAGTAAAATTCAATTAGCTATGTGTGTGTGTGCTATCTTTTACTCTAATCTTCTAATGGATAAGTAAGATTCAAATAACTTTAGAAAATATGTGTGTGTATGTTTTCTCTTAGAAAAGGATGTGTGTGTGTTCTCTTTTACTCTAATCTTTTTTATTGATTAGTAAGATTCAATTAACTTTAGAAAAGATGTGTGTATATGTTTTCTCTTACTCTAATCTCTCTAAGTATACCTACTCTCTCTAGTTAGTACATCTTCACTATTAACTTATGCATAGTTAATTGAAAGTTAATACATAAGAGAACTCATCATATTCTTATTATACATGATGAAATTCTCATTCACCAACTTTATTGTCAATTAGATTAAGTAGAATTTTGAATAATACTAAAAATTGAATTAGTTGAAGTATAGAAATTGAAGTTAGAATTGGATTAGAAATGTGAAGCATAAAAGTAATGCATTCCTAAACTTTCACTCATAGTTTACACACTTAATTTTTTTGATTAATTACGATTAGCAAATATTTGATGTATAGAAATTAGATGTAGAACAACAACAATAAGTGTGAATCCGAGTTGGCGAGGGTTCAAATTACAGACTCTCTTTGTAAATAAGAGATTACTTTGACCAATTTAAATTTCTAAGTGTATAACATAAGTGTAGTACAAAAAAATGGCTCCAAAGCGTGCTCGAACCCAAGCGCTAATGATCATGAAGCTGGTACAAATAACGGTGGAACCCCTGTGGAACATGCTATGTCTCCACCAATCGGACCAATCGAAGCTATGGTACAGGTTAGTATTGTAGTTTCAAGTTATGCATCATTGCATATGCGAGACCATAGGAATATATTATTTACCTTATGAAAAGAAAACACGGACCGAAACCACGGGGCTTAACCCCAAGAAACTCGTCATATATTTGACAAGTAGGAAAGATTGTCTAGTTAGACTGGTTGCTATAGGAAAGAATGTTTGTCCAAAACCTTCTGTATGGTTTCTCTCAAGTCTCTCTACTTATTAGCGCTGACATTATGTGGCAGTTGTCGAGGCGTGAGATGACGCCCAGGATGGCACCGCTGATGTTGTGGTGGAAGTACACCCATATTAGCCCAGCTGGATACTACAGTTTTGTTTTGCAGTGGCATGAGGATGACGCCCAGATTGGCACCGATGTTGCTGTGGCGAGAGTACATTCCAGATTAGCACAGCGAGTACTTGTCGAGCGGTATGGGACGCTCATGAGGACAAGGGTTTTTATAAATAATGTATATACCGATCGGACATAATAGCGCCAGTAGAGATTCTTGAGTGAACCTAATCCAAGGGTTGTTGGTTTAAAATTGGATGACTTCTTGTTTGACAATTGTTTGTAATATTGTTTGAAGGGTTGTTTTATTGAACCAGTATCATAAATAAAGTAAAGGAACATGTATGTTTAAACAGTGTGGTAGTAATTAGATAACAAAAGAAGGGTGAATGTGGTGTGGAAAGTGGGAGAATGATACCCCGACGGTATCATTCTATGGACGGGTGGACTGGATGAGTCGGGTAACTTTCCAACGCTAGAATTTTTTTTTAATTAGTCATAAATCTTAAAAGAGACAAACCTTGGCGGCTGTGCTTCTGAAACATGGAAAAAAAAGCGCACAGGTTGCTCACTCTAAGATTTATACTTTTAGGTATAATTGATTATAGATAGTTTTTAGATAGGGTTATGGTGGTCACGCTCCGCCATAGCGAGATAGGACCAATCCTTCACTAACGGTTCATGCCCGTGGCTACGTAGTAGCTAAGGCAATGTCCGTTGGTTTTTCCTTCTCAGGATTGGAGACCTATCAAAGGTACTCCGCTCCTCTCGACAAGAGGCAGGGATCTCACACTGGTATCAGAGCCTAGGTTAAATCTTGCGGAGATTTTTAGATTGATGTTTGGATATTGAAGGATGCGAATTTTTGAAATAATAGAAGAACCTAGAAAAATTGATTTGAATTTTTATATGGTATTGAAGACTGAACTTTCCTGGTACAAGAAAATGTTCATTCAGCCTACCAGAAATTCCAGGTGTTCACCATCATGTTTGAAAATGCATGCCAATCACCAAATTATCAGTTTCGAAAAAGGGTGATGATGATTTTGGATAGGGTGTTTGCACCACCTATTCCAAGGGTGCATAGAGGATGGGGCATCAATTGGAGTCCATCTGGAGGAATCTATACCATCGATGCTCAGAAGATATGGTGCATGGATACCAACCTCAAGAAACTTCGATGGGCAAAGGAATTAAAAGTCATCGAAGTTTATCTTTTCATTGGTACTAAGAATCCGGATGCTACCATTACCTTGGGAGGAGAAAAGATATCTCAGACTCAATGGGTCTATAACCAAGTTACAAAAGTTATCCATGGATACCCATATGTGTATCTCGTAGCTTTCAAAGGTCAAAAGAAACTTATTATTTTGATCCTTTAGCCTATCCTTTTGTAGTCACTAAACTCAAAATATAGAGACATTACAATCCTTGTACCTAAAGACTACCAACCTTGGTAGAAAATAATGTGTATATAAATAAAGTTTGGATTAATATTATCTTTTGTTTGTATTATTGTCTGATCAAGTCTTGCCTTAAAGTGGATTAAAGTTAGAGTATCCAATAAAGTTTCACTTAATCTATATTGCACAGAGTGCGGTATACACATCTCTTCAAGAGAAAAAGCTACTTCTCAAGCAAGCTAAATGTTAACCCTCACGGCACACGGACACCCTATGATCTATAAACGTTGTATTATTTAGAGTCAGGTACCGGGCTTGTCGGACCAATAGGGAAAGGTAGAGTGATCGTCGATGAGAGGCGCACTTTAACTTGGACATTCAAGGGATTAGTTGGTTAAGCATGGGCGCCCAAGTGTGAATGGGGTGAGCTCCTATAAAAGCCAACTAAACCTAATTTTTACTCATTCTCTCATTTGTGCAATTGAAGAGTGCTCTTGCTCCATCTCCATCTTCTTCTTCTTCACCTCCTTGTGTGTGTGTGTGTGAGAGAGAGAGAGAGGGAGAGTGTGTGTGCGATCGAGCATTACGAAGGCACGACGGCGGCGAAGCGGTTGAGCGCGGCACGACTGCAGCTTCTTCTTCATCGCGGCGAGGAATCCACCACGAAGGCGAGCGTAGAGCGGTGAGTGACACACCCTTTGTTTTCTTGAGCTTGCTAGTTTAGGCTTGTTGTGTGCTTGGAGCCGTTTGTGGCTCGCATACGGTGTATTGGCAAGTCCCTTGCTTCGACAGTGCGGCAAGGAGCGCACATTTTTGGCGCCGTTGCCGGGGATATGCCCTACACTAAGCTCGGTTAGCACTTTACGCTTCCTTGTGGTGCAATTTCTATGATAGGAAAGGCAGGGAAGGAGTGTGTGGAAGATTTCTGTTTTTTGCGTTTTCTGCAATTGCTGTCAAGTTTCAATTTCTGCTATTATCTGCGTTTTTTCAATTTCTGCAATTTCAAGTTCGGCGTTTTCAATTTGCTGCAATTTCTCCGTTTTTTCTGCATTTTCTCAATTTCTGTATTTTCTGCATCAACACAAAAAAAAAAAAAAAAAAGGGAAAAAAAAGTTTTTTGAGAAAAAAAAAATTTTTGAAAAAAAAAAATTAAAAGGAAAAAAATTCGGAAATTAAAAACGCGAGCGAGTGGGCGGTGATATTTTTCGAAAATAAAAAACGTGACTCTTAAAACGGACGGGTTGGTTTGTATAAAAGATAGATCGGGATCGGGATCAACACAAAAAAAAAAAAAAAAAAAAGGGAAAAAAAAGTTTTTTGAGAAAAAAAAAATAATTTTGAAAAAAAAAATTAAAAGGAAAAAAATTCGGAAATTAAAAACGCGAGCGAGTGGGCGGCGATATTTTTCGAAAATAAAAAACGTGACTCTTAAAACGGACGGGTTGGTTTGTATAAAAGATAGATCGGGATCATTTTCCCAGGCCCAGGCCTCAGTCCTCAGTCTTATGATATATAGTAGACTCACTCTTATATATATACCCTACTCCCTCAAGAGAGAATGAGAGCATGTGGGACAAGTCCTCCACTCTCCTCCTTTCTCTTCCCACTTGCACCCTTAGACTTTCTAGTTTGGGTCTAGTTCCCTACTGGAAATTGACAGTTTTAGGGATTCCGAGGGCATAGAGTGACCAAACGGAGGGCTGTAAAGCACGGCACGACCCTCTGACCGATACGCTCGTTTCGAGCTATCACACGGCCCATTCCACGACACGCTCTAAAAAATATAGCCAAAAAAACAAACAAAAAACACGCTAAAAACTAGTCACAAGGCCTCCTAGAGCAGCTTTTTGACACCTTAGGGTATCAGAAGCACATGCACTTACGCTCTGGGCGGGTGCTAGAACACGAGAATATTGAGAGTGCCTCTGTTCATACGGACACCCATTACCCATCCACGATAAGCTCTAGACCCTCAGCGAGGACACAAGGTAGCACCACCCAAGACCCTAAAATAGCCGCTAGTGATTCCTCCTCCGACTCAGAAATCATGGAAGCATACCCTAACCAAAACACTGAGAGAGAAGGCCATGCACCTCCCGAAGCTCCACAGCCTAGTACTAGTATGTTTAGCCGTTTCATGGAAACATTATGTAGAGCTACTCGCTCGGAACCTGATGCAGATGAAGCACGCGAAGGGGGTGGGGAAGTGGAATCTCCGTTCACATCGCACGTGGACCCCACACCCCCAAAGAGTGTCCATGTGGATATCCTGCCAACTTCTTACCAAGAAGGCCCTGTTGAGCTGCCTCCTTCAGAAGTTCCCTCTAGAGTACCATTGGTGGCAAGTAAAACCACGGGGAGCAACATTGCTTCTACCTCACAAGAAACCGTTAACACGTCGACTCTAGAAGGATTGTTCATTAATGATCATTGGACATACGACCTCCACACTGAGGTGTTGACGGATCTACACTCTGGCCACGCCTACCATGTAGGATGGATAGAGATTGTACAATCCACCTCTAGTGCCACGAGCATCGAAGATCAACAGAAAATGATCTGTAATGTTATCCATGGCATTATTCAATCAGAAAGGCAAAACCGAGGGGTAAATATACTCTCAACTGGTCCCATGAGATTTCTGGATACGAGCAAGGCTCAACAGCCTACTCTATCACAAATGGAGACTCCTCTAATGAGCCCCATGGACCCATCTTACGTCATTTCACCTGGTGTCTCTATGCAATCTGAGCCTCCGAGCGAAAACTTTAGCTTCCCTAACTTGGCTCAACCCTCTATCAAGGAAAACACAGTGCTCACTCCAGGGATAAGCCTAACAGAGAATGTACCGATGACATCTACGGTTAGCGCAGTGCCACTACCTAGTGTCGTAGTACCTAATATGGGGCCTCCACCATATGTGCCTCTAGCCCCTTATGCACACATGGCCCCCACACCTCCAATTGTACCACTTGCTTATGCTCCTCGAGTGCCGCTCCCTAGCTCTTATCCGAGTGGACCTATGCCCGGTTATGTTCCATATCCTGCATCATCCACACATATGCCAAGACCGGTACCCGTTCCTCTCCCACATATGATTCCAAGAGTACCTCCACCGGCCCTGCCTCCTCACATAGGTGACTTGGCAGCGTTTGCTCAAACCATAGGTTGATCTATTGCGGAAAATATGCATCATGCATCTGATAGAGAGCCTAGAAGTAAGGCAGTACAAATTGCCAAACTCACGCAAAAATTCAATGGGGACGAAGATGCTAGGAAACACATTGAAGTGTTTGAACAAGTATGTGATTCCTTAGGGGAACGCAACGAACTACATAAGTGCAATGCCTTAAGCTTGACATTAAGTGGGAAGGCTGGAGATTGGTATAGGACCCTAAGGGTCGACGAGAAAACAATCTACCCTACCCTTCGAAGGTTGTTTCTAAAGGAGTACATACGAGAAGGTATGCTTTGGGGTGTAGCATCTCAGCTACAGAAGGCCGAACGTAAGGAAGGAGAGTCAGTAAGGGACTTCATTAGTCGTCTAAAGCACTTAAACTCTCGCTGCCCTGTAAATGAGCGCTTCAACAATAACCAACTGCTTGATCGATTCATTCGAGGGTTGAGGAATGAAGGAATCTATAATGGACTAGTGATTAGAGGTATCACAACCTGGGAAGATGTCACTGCCAATGCAATCCAATTAGAGGACAACTTGATGATAGCAGGCATGAGGGTGTCTACTGACACGAGATCCACTAGCTCACAAGCCATTGAGTATGAACCCATGACTGCAAAGCCCATTGCCAATGAGCCAAAGGTATTTGAGACATTCTTGACAGACCTCACCAAGGCAATCCAAGAGTCTCTTAAGGATAATCGACCCCCTCAAAATAGTCACATGTATCCAAGAAGGGAGCAACAATGGTGTTCCATTTGCTTAGGTCCACATAGCACTAGTGAGTGCCCTACGTTTAGAGTAAAATTTAATGGAACTTGCAACGCATGTGGTAGGTATGGTCACCAAGCTAAGGATTGTTTAATGATCAAACGTATGATGGCAAATAGACCACCTGTAGCCTGGACGGATGCGCCTCGAGCTCCTGTATTGATGCCTACTCCACCTGTTGAGCAACTACCGCAACACATGGTCCCTAGATCTCAAAATGTTGTACAAGCTACACCGCTACCACCTCCTGTGCTAGGACCGCAGCCCCCGCATCCAAGAGTCGCCCCTATGAACCAAGTGGGTTGCGAGCCATCAAATGCTTATGCAGATGGTTGTGAGGAGGAAATAGACACTAGTATTGCCTACGGACTTGATACATTGGAAGAATGTCCTATATACTACATGGAAGATTGTTGGGGACAAGTCAAGACGGTTTATCAAGCTGCTGCTCTCGCATCCAGAGGTCAAAATATCAACACCCAGGCTAGGAGGCCACCTCTTCAATGCTACGAGTGTGGTGGACCACATCGAGTAGCGGAGTGCCCTATTAGGCTGCAAAAGAATGCTGCACAGATGCAAATGAATCAAGGGAGCACGTCTGCAATGCCAATACTCACATGTAATCGTTGTGGCATAGATCACTTGATTGCCCAATGCCCCTATAACCCAAATGCGCCTAAAATCACACCCCTAAATTTGGTCGAAATTGCTAGTGTGACGTCACCAATACCACCCGTCGCACCCGCTTATGCGATTACACGGTCCATGCTTCAAGGGCCAAGACATATCCTCGAAGAGAGAGATACCGCGTCAGTTATCCAAGCAAAGAAAAAGAAGACACGAAGGAAGAAGTCGCAGAATACGGAAAATTCAAAGCCAAGTTCCAAAACAAACATAGGAACAGGAGATGACCCCGTGTATATGAATGACCTCGAGGATGATTCAGATTCAGTCGAGACAATGGAGACTAGAACCAATACCACAAAGGGAAAGACCGACAAAGAAAACCGTAACATGGAACCAAATGAAAACCGAATGAGAGAAAACCATAAAGAGCCTCTGAAAACACCACAAGTGTTTCCAAATCCAATCCAAGACCCCCAAGATAAATCGCAGGGGCAAAAAGGGAAGAATCGTAAAAAGAAGATTGGGACGTACCCAAACCCTGTAGACGAGATTAAGCAGGTGAAACATCTAAGAGGTTTAGTGGAGGAGACTCAAAGGAAACTAGAACCAGAACCCATGCATATCAAAATTCATGACACAGTGTTTCCCACGCAAGTTCATCCACCCCACATGAACCATAGACCGTTAGCCATATCTAGTATCATCCAAGAAGGGAGTGAGGACAGGACATCAGAAAGTGAGCATACACCCTTCTTGTTGGAAAGGATGTTTAACGAAGGAATACCTGATCCCATTGAGGAATATGAGATTCCATCCTCACCAGTTCCTAGTCAAGGACCTACACCCTGTAAAACGCCAATGAATGTTGCCAAACTAGTGGACTTCATGTCTTCTGAGGTCCGAACCACGATCATAGCAAAGCTGTATGGAGATCCTGAGTTATTCCTTGCACTTCGAGCATTCCTTAACGGAGAGCTACGAACGGGATTACCGCAGTTTGTGCAACCAAATAGGCCTGACTCGATTATGATTGATGAAGAAAATCATGTGCAATCACTTGACTTAGATGGACACGAGTCTGTGATTGAGGTACCCATTAACGAATTAGGGCAGTATTTTGAAGGCGACGAGTCTAATGCGACCCTACCCATCACTACCAAGGGATTAACTATAAAGGGAATTCTTGATGGTGGTGCGGGAGTTAGCATCGTTACAAAAGATTGTTGGGAATCCATGGGAAAACCCCGCCTCAGTGTTACTAACATTGTGGTAAAGATGGCAAATGGTACCATAGCCAAACCTATGGGGATGCTCAAGGATCTTAAGATCAAAGTTCTAGGACACAAGGTACGACATACATTCATTGTAATGGATTTCTCTAAACACCTTATGTCATATGAAATGATTTTAGGACGACCATTCATGAGGGAAGCACAAATGGTTCACGATTGGTCTAAAAATCATGTCTATCTGCAGTTCCAAGACTCTGTCCTTAGAGTGAATTTGGTGACTGGTAAGGTACACCCCTTAGGGAGTAAAACCATTATTGATCATCGCTCTGACACCACAGTTCACTCGGCCCCACTACAATATTGTTACACTTGTAAGAAGGATACAGACATTGGCCAAGATTCTCCTTACATGGATGTGTTACCGGGTATGACGGAATCAGACAATGTGGACTGGGTCCACCTAGCATCAACCATAGACACTTGGGGAAATAGGGGGACGACCTGGGTAACACCTGAGGGGGATGAAATGCCTATACCCTTAAATATGCTACAAGCAATGCATATCGCTTCTGACAAGACTCATCCTAATGTAACGAAGAAAACATACAAGTGGGTCCCTAAAGCTTCTTTAGTGACCATAGCTAGTGCTAAAAAACGGAAACCTAGTAAGAACCGTACCACTCACTCCAAGAAACGTAAGAAAATGCTGCGTTGGATTCCTAAACGACTATTGGAAGCCCAAGGCTACTATCAAGGAAATGATCAAATGTGGGTGCCAAAACGTAAAGTGTGCTCTTACCTATCACCTGACCCAAGTGAGCCCAATCCCGTAGCTCCAAAACGAATCAATGATCGTGGAAAGAAAAAAATCACAGAATGCTACACACCCGCTCCCGAGCTAGTTTGGGTACCAAAGAAAGAACGATTTGTTCCACCTAGCTCAGGAAGGGGGGAGTCCCATGAAGATTCTAGCTCATCATGTAATACATCCATAGAGGTAAAATCTTCTACACAGCCTCCATCTATAGTAGTGGACCTCCATGAAGCTACAAAAGAACCCACACCTCCCAGTGTTCAAGAATCACCTGATGAACCACTTCAAGTTCGATCCTGGGAGAATACCTTACCACCCTTGCAACTTGACGAGGCACCTAGGGTAATAGAAAACTACTGGCAAAAATCCTCACCTATTACCAACTGGAACAATTGGTTTCAAAGGGTGACAAGCTCATTTCAAACGGTATGATCTACCCAAGGAAGGGGGGAGTGTTTGCTGACAGTCATCATTCATTTGTTTCCCTCTCAACCTTTTTCCCTGACCTCTCAATTCCAATCTTAGGGAATGTACATATAAAGCTTTATACTCACACAAAAAAAAAACAAAAAAAAAAGAGCAAGAGCAATTAGCAAACGAGTATGCACATTAAAGTCAAAACATTGACTCAGACCTACACATGTCACATTTGGTACAGTGAACCAGAAACCTATGCCATAAAACACCTTTGATCCTCATCACTTGAGTGATGGAGGGTAGGTAAGATTAGTACGATAGAGTGTTTCTGTTTTAGAGTTGAGTGATTAGAAAAGTTCTCTTTTCCCACTGATGTGCCTCCTAGAGGTATTGTTTGTGTTTCATAGTGTGTACAGGAGCGTGTTGCTATTGATAGGATTTGGACCTTCATGGAACCTTCAAATCAAGCGCGACCATCAACACAAACAGGTGTTTCTTGTCCATTAGCATTGCCTTTATCTTTTTGCATCCATGATTGTCTGCTTTGATTGTGATTGGTAGCATAATATTCAGCGCATTGGCTTAGTATCAAACATTTAATTCAATGCAATCTTTTGTCATGGTCACTTGTCTAGGTTTAAAAATCAAGCAGTCCGACTAAGCTAGTTTGACCAAGCTAGGTATTAGAAATCTTCTCTTAATACCATGGGGAATGCCTTCCTAATAAGCAATGGTTACTTAGGTTCTTAATCCGATTTAGGCAGCATTGTATGAAATGTACTAGGGCTTTCTAGTGGGCTTAACCCTATCGACCTTTAGCTTAAGTATTATAAAGGGAGTTTACTAATGTGATGAGCCTGGGGAGGGTAACAGTGTTATATGACCTCCCAAAGTTACAAAATTAAAATGATGAAAATGAACAAACAAAAAATCAAAGTGCCACAATGTAAAATTTTAAGCTGGAAGAGAAATCTCAGCTTGATTTGGTACTTCACTCACATGTATTGCCTATGGTACTAGAGCCCTAGAGGTTCCCAGTGTGGGCGCTTTTCCTTGAAAAGCAAAAAACCCAAGGCATACAAAATAAGCACACACATCATAATTGAATCAATGTGAAAAGACTTTGGGGGGTCAAAGAAAAAGTAATCAGTCAGGCGATGATTTCATGAGAAATTCCTTTTATGGTAGCTTAACTACAAGGTTTTCTAGATATAGCCTCTAGTCAGCCCTTGAACATGAATACTTGGCTCTCGCGATTAAACAACTTAATTGACCACTGAAAATTAAGAAGCTTACCCATGGTATTAATATTCGATCTCTAGTGCTTTTCGACCGTCAAATTAGTGACCCCAAACTTGTTTAATTTTTTACCTTTACATCTGTTTATGCATTTGATTACATTGCAATTTAATGTTCATTGCTAACAAATTGTTTGAAATTCTTTGACCAATCAATTTCTCTACCTAAAACTGCATATGCTTTTTAAGAGAATGCAATTACTGTGCCAATGTTGTTTGATTTTGCAGTGACTGAAGAAGGCTAAGGACATTCATCTCAAATGCTCTTCCACCTCGACGAACCAGCTTCAACTCAATAGCTTCCGAGGACGGAATCTACATCAGGAAGGGGGGCATGTTAACCCTCACGGCACACGGACACCCTATGATCTATAAACGTTGTATTATTTAGAGTCAGGTACCGGGCTTGTCGGACCAATAGGGAAAGGTAGAGTGATCGTCGATGAGAGGCGCACTTTAACTTGGACATTCAAGGGATTAGTTGGTTAAGCATGGGCGCCCAAGTGTGAATGGGGTGAGCTCCTATAAAAGCCAACTAAACCTAATTTTTACTCATTCTCTCATTTGTGCAATTGAAGAGTGCTCTTGCTCCATCTCCATCTTCTTCTTCTTCACCTCCTTGTGTGTGTGTGTGTGAGAGAGAGAGAGAGGGAGAGTGTGTGTGCGATCGAGCATTACGAAGGCACGACGGCGGCAAAGCGGTTGAGCGCGGCACGACTGCAGCTTCTTCTTCATCGCGGCGAGGAATCCACCACGAAGGCGAGCGTAGAGCGGTGAGTGACACACCCTTTGTTTTCTTGAGCTTGCTAGTTTAGGCTTGTTGTGTGCTTGGAGCCGTTTGTGGCTCGCATACGGTGTATTGGCAAGTCCCTTGCTTCGACAGTGCGGCAAGGAGCGCACACTAAACTTCCCTCTTTCAAAGGGGAAGGATCCCTAGTTGAGCGCGATGCTGAAGTGTGGCTCGAAGAGATGGAGGATTATTTTGTTGCTGCTGGTACTACTCCCGATAACCAAGCAGTGTTGGCTATGTTTCGTCTCACGGGGGAAGCCAAGCTTTGGTGGAAACAACACTGCAAAGATAATCAAGTAGCTCAAAACACTCAAACTTGGGAAGACATTAAGTATGCTGTCAAAGGACGTTATCTTCCACCTGCACACGAATCCCTTAAGATGAATGAATTCTTCAACTTATGTCAGTTTCATCTTACAGTGGAAGAATACTACTCCAAATTTGTAACTCTTAGGCGCTATGCTCCGCCAATGACCGCAGATCAACAAGTAGCCCGTTTCTGCCAAGGGCTAAATGCTCCTTTAAATACACGTCTAGAAGCCATGAGGCCTGTAAATTTGCAAGATTCTCTTTTAAGAGCTAAACCCTTAGCTAAAGAGATGTCAAACTCTCAAAGGGTACGAAATGGAAATTTAAGGAATGTTGGAAGGAGAGGACGGCCTATGATGTGCAACCAAAGGCAAGTTCACCCAGTTCACCAAACTCATCCAATAGTTGCAGCTTCAGCAAATGGAGCTCAAAATGCAGATCTTAGATGCTATGAATGCAACAAGCTAGGACATTTCAGGAATGTATGTCCTAGGCGAGTCTTTGCAACAAATACACCTACTCGAGCTAGAGGACGAGGCCAAATAATAAATCGTGGAGGAAGAAATGGAGGACGAGGTCGAGGGCGCGGAATGGCTGCCATAGTCAATGCTATCATAGGAGAACCAACATTGGGAGAAGAACAAGAAGAAAGAGCAACTCTACATGCTGCAATTGATAACCCAAGAGCAAGACAACAATATGCTGTCATTCAAACACCTGCAAATCACCAAGGTGAAAAATTTGAGCTTCTTATTGATTGTGGTAGTACTAACTCTTTCTTGTCACCTAAATGTTTAAGGAGATTAGGACTTAATCAACACCCTGCAAGAAAGATGAGAGTTGAATTAGCCAATGGAAAGGAGGTGTTATCTCAGTACACTATGGGAAAAATAGATTTCAAGTTGGGAGAATACTCTACTTCTGCTACTTTTCGAACCTTACCCATAGGAATCTATGACGGAATTCTTGGAATGGATTGGTTAGCCAGTCATAATGCCAATATCCATTGTGCCCAAGGAAGTGTTACTTTTGTGGACAACCTAGGTCAAGAAGTCACTATTCAAGGCCAGAATGGACGACCAAAAGCGTACTTGGTCAATGCTAATCGTCTTTTGAAAGGGTTACGCAAGGGTCAACAAATTTTTGTAGTCAAGCTAAACAAATTAGAAAAATCTTCTTCCAACCCTCAACCAATGTGGCTAGAAGAATTTTCAGATGTTTTCCCCGCTGAACTTTCTGAACTACCACCATCTAGGGAGGTAGACCATGAAATCAAAAATTTTCCAGGTAGTGAACCAGTCTCAAGAGTGCCGTACAAGATGTCACTTCCAGAGGCTATAGAACTCAAGGAGCAGCTCAAGCACTTGACTAAGCAAGGGTTTATCCGACCTAGTATATCTCCATGGGGTGCACCTGTTCTCTTCCAGAAGAAAAAGGATGGCTCTCTTCGACTTTGCATAGATTATAGGGGCTTAAATCAGGTTATCATCAAGAATAAATATCCAATTCCTCGTATTGATGAGATGCTGGACAGATTACATGGAGCCAAAATATTCACAAAGATTGATCTTCGATCTGGCTATCATCAAATTCGAATCCAGGAGGCTGATATCTCCAAAACAGCTTTCAACACTCGTTATGGTCATTACGAATTTACAGTGATGGCTTTCGGACTTACGAATGCTCCTGAAACTTTCAATCGTCCGATGCACGATATCTTTAGAGAATTCTTGGATGATTTTGTCCTAGTATTCTTTGACGATATCTTCATTTATTCCAAATCAGAGGAAGAGCATGAAGGACATGTTAGGAAAGTGTTAGAGCTTTTACGCCAAAATAAGCTGTATGCAAAGAAAAGAAAATGTACCTTCTTTACCCCTAAGGTCTGTTACTTAGGGTTTATCATTTCACCTGAAGGAGTCTCTGTTGACCCTGACAAAGTCAAAGATATTGTGGAATGGCCTCAACCCACTTCACAAACCTAAGTCAGAGGGTTCTTAGGTATCACAGGGTGGTACAGAATCTTTGTAAAGGACTATGCTCTTAACGCTGCACCACTAACTGACTTGCTAAAGAAAGGAGCTACGATACTTTGGGAAGAAAAACATGAATCTTGCTTCAAACAGCTTAAGGAGTATCTTGCTTCAGAACCTCTCTTAAAACTTCCAGACTTCACCCAAGAATTCGTGGTGATCACAGATGCTAGTAACCTTGCATTAGGAGGAGTCCTTACTCAAGAAGGAAGGCCTGTAGCTTATACTTCTCGGAAGCTTAGGATTCATGAAGTGAATTATGCTACACATGATTTAGAATTGCTAGCAGTTATTCATGCTCTCAAGCTATGGAGACATTATCTATTGGGACGCAAATTCCAGTTGGTAACAGATCATAAGAGCCTTAAGTGAATTTTTACCCAACCTAACCTTAACATGAGACAAAGGAGATGGATAGAGCTCATGCACGAATATGATTTTGATATTAAATTTAGACCAGGTAAGGATAATGTTGTGGCAGATGCCCTAAGTCGTAAAGCTTTTCTGGGGGCAATTTCCATGGCTAACAACCCTATTTTAGACAAGGTCTCGGATGCTGCTGTCAGAGATGCAGACTACCAGATGCTTTCTAGTATCCTACGTGAAGAGAGGGTATCATCAAATCAGCCTAAACCTCTACAGTACTCCTTAGAAGATGGGAAAATTTACTATCGGAATCGATTATGCATACCTAAGGGTATTACCCTAAGGAATGCTATCCTATATGAATCACGTGATGGCCCAACTTCAAGACATCCAGGTTATGCCAAAACCATCAATGCAATTTGCAGAAGTTACTATTGGCAAGGTATGAAGGGTGATGTCCTTCACTATGTCAAGCAGTTTTTGTCTTGTCGAAGGATTAAGGCAGAGAGACTAAAGATGCTAGGTAAATTACATCCCTTAGATATTCCCCAAATGAAATGGGAATGTATTAGCATGGACTTTATCACCGGGTTTCCTTCTGTTCAAGCTGGATATGATTCAATCATGGTCATAGTCGACTTGCTTACTAAAGTGGCTCACTTAATCCCAGTCAAGACAACCTTTACAGCTTCAGATATTGCTCGTCTGTTTGTGAAAGAGGTTTTCAGAATTCATGGTTTACCCAAGAGGATTGTCAGTGATCGTGATGCCAAGTTTACTTCAAAGTTTTGGGTATCATTGTTTCAAGCTATTGGAACCCAGTTATGTTTTAGTACTGCTTATCATCCTCAAACTGATGGCCAAACTGAAAGAGTTAATCAAGTAATTGAAGACATCCTTAGAGCCTACTGCAATAGAGAACCTCGCAAGTGGATTCAATACCTACCCTTGGTAGAGTATGCATACAATTCCTCTACTGTATTGGAATGACACCTTTTAATGCTCTTTATGGTCAAGAATGTTTATCACCTCTTAGCTTTTCCGACCCCACTATAACGGTAGAAGCCTCAAATAAACTGCTTGAAGAAATGGAAGCTCAAACCAAAGCTATTCGAAGGGATATTCAAGCGGCTCAAGATCGACAAAAGAAGTACGCCGACTTAAAAAGATCTGATCGGATTTTCAAAGAAGGTGACAAATTTTTCTTACGAATAAAGCCCAAAAAGAGCAATCTGTCTCTCGGAAGGTATAACAAGCTTAGCTACCGATATTGTGGACCTTACGAAATAATCAAGGTTGTAAGTGATCAAGCTTATAGAGTAAAACTCCCTTCTCATCTCAAAGTGCATGATGTATTTCATGTTAGTCTGTTAAAACCTTATGTATATAACCCAGACCATGTCCTTGATGATGAGAAAATCATTTTACCTGCTCAAGATGTTCTACAACTGCAACCTGATACTATCCTAGAAACTCGAGAGAGAAAGCTTAGGAATAGATCCATCAAAGAACATCTTATCTTATGGAAGGATTTCCCTATAGAATATGCTACTTGGGAAGATGAGACATCCCTTCTTAAGGATTACCCTTCACTGTTCTTGAGATGAGGGCATCTCAAATTCTAAGTTGGGGAGATTGTAAGGTCTCTACTTTCAAATCTCACACAAGTTTTATTAAGCATTTGAATTTTTTAACCATCACTCATTATTTAAGATATTCAAATTCAAATTATGAATCGTAGGTTGAGAAAACCTAGAATTTAAAATTTACTCTACAAAATTATGACATGTTTAGCTATATGAATCACTAATTAACTTATTGTAAGACTTAGTTACTGATTATAAAATTTTCTTTTACTACTGTAAAGTTAATATAAGACTGTAAAGTTTAACTTAAAAATGTAAAGTAAATTATCATTAAGGAAATAAATAAAATAATTATAAAGACAAAAGAATACACAGGGATGACAAATGAAGGCACATGGACTCACATAGGAGGGGACAAAGTGGGACACACTGTCACATGAAAAGGAGAGGCTAGTCTTGACTAATCATAATGAGGGGGGGCTGTGTGGCCTTATCTTTTGATGATAATGACAAAGTGGTCAAGCTGATGGGTACCACAAGGGTACCAAAAACGCGGATATGATTTTTGGAGAAAAAAAAAATTAAAAAAATAAAAAAATATTTTTTTTTTTGGAAAAAAGAAAAAGTTGGACGTTTTTTTTTCTGCTATAAATAGAGTATCTATGCTTACACTTTAGAAATAAATATTGCCTCTATAGCACTCACGAAGTGCTGCCACTTCTCTTAGAGAGAAGGCGTCCACAAACCACTAAGAGAGCAAAAACTCTAGTGGACTAATAAGGTGCGTATCAATTAAGCATTCAATTAACTTTAGGAATGATGTATGTGTGCTATCTCCTACTCTAATCTCTCTAATAGATTAGTAAGATTCAATTAGTTTTAAGAAGGATATGTGTGTGTGTGTGTGTGTGCTATCTCCTACTCTAATCTCTCTAATAGATTAGTAAGATTCAATTAGCTATGTGTGTGTGTGCTATCTCTTACTCTAATCTCTCTAATAGATTAGTAAAATTCAATTAGCTATGTGTATGTGTGTGCTATCTCTTACTCTAATCTCTCTACTAGATTAGTAAGATTCAATTAGTTTTAAGAAGGATATGTGTGTATTTGTGCTATCTCTTACTCTAATCTCTCTACTAGATTAGTAAGATTCAATTAGTTTTAAGAAGGATATGTGTGTGTGTGTGTGTGCTATCTCCTACTCTAATCTCTCTAATAGATTAGTAAGATTCAATTAGCTATGTGTATGTGTGCTATCTTTTACTCTAATCTTCTAATGGATTAGTAAGATTCAATTAACTTTAGAAAAGATGTGTGTGTATATTTTCTCTTAGAAAAGTATGTGTGTGTGTTCTCTTTTACTCTAATCTTTCTAATGGATTAGTAAGATTCAATTAACTGTAGAAAAGATGTGTGTATATGTTTTCTTTTACTCTAATCTCTCTAAGTATACCTACTCTCTCTAGTTAGGACATCTTCACTATTAACTTATGCATAGTTAATTGAAAGTTAATACATAAGAGAACTCATCATATTCTTATTATACATGATGAAATTCTCATTCACCAACTTTATTGTCAATTAAATTAAGTAGAATTTTGAATAATACTAAAAATTGAATTAGTTGAAGTATAGCAATTGAAGTTAGAATTGGATTAGAAATGTGAAGCATAAAAGTAATGCATTCCTAAACTTTCACTCATAGTTTACACACTTAATTTTTGATTAATTACGATTAGAAAATATTTGATGTATAGAAATTAGATGTAGAACAACAACAATAAGTGTGAATCCGAGTTGGCGAGGGTTCAAATTACAGACTCTCTTTGTAAATAAGAGATTACTTTGACCAATTTAAATTTCTAAGTGTATAACATAAGTGTAGTACAAAAAAATCGCTCCAAAGCGTGCTCGAACCCAAGGCGCTAATGATCATGAAGCTGGTACAAATAACGGTGGAACCCCTGTGGAACATGCTATGTCTCCACCAATCGGACCAATCGGAGCTATGGTACAGGTTAGTATTGCAGTTTCAAGTTATGCATCATTGCATATGCGAGACCATAGGAATATATTATTTACCTTATGAAAAGAAAACACGGACCGAAACCACGGGGCTTAACCCCAAGAAACTCGTCATATGTTTGACAAGTAGGAAAGATTGTCTGGTTAGACTGGTTGCTATAGGAAAGAATGTTTGTCCAAAACCTTCTGTATGGTTTCTCTCAAGTCTCTCTACTTATTAGCGCTGACATTATGTGGCAGTTGCCGAGGCGTGAGATGACGCCCAGGATGGCACCGCTGATGTTGTGGTGGAGGTACACCCATATTAGCCCAGCTTGATACTGCAGTTTTGTTTTGCTATGGCATGAGGATGACACCCAGATTAGCACCGTTGTTGCTGTGGGGAGAGTACGTCCAGATTAGCACAGCGAGTACTTGTCGAGCGGTATGGGACGCTCATGAGGACAAGGGTTTTTATAAATAATGTATATACCGATCAGACATAATAGCGCCAGTAGAGATTCTTGAGTGAACCTAATCCAAGGGTTGTTGGTTTAAAATTGGACGACTTCTTGTTTGACAATTGTTTGTAATACTGTTTGAAGGGTTGTTTTAACGAACCAGTATCATAAATAAAGTAAAGAAACATGTATGTTTAAACAGTGTGGTAGTAATTAGATAACAAAAGAAGGGTGAGTGTGGTGTGGAAAGTGGGTGAATGATACCCAGACGGTATCATTCTATGGACGGGTGGACTGGATGAGTCGGGTAACTTTCCAACGCTAGAATTTTTTTTTTATTAGTCATAAATCTTAAAAGAGACAAACCTTGGCGGTTGTGCTTCTAAAACATGGAGAAAAAAGTACATAGGTTGGTCAGTCTAAGATTTATACTTTTAGGTATAATTGATTATAGATAGTTTTTAGATAGGGTTATGGTGGTCACGCTCCGCCATAGCGAGATAGGACCAATCCTTCACTAACGATTCATGCTCGTGGCTACATAGTAGCTAAGGAAATTTCCGTTGGTTTTTCCTTCTCAGGATTGGAGACCTATCAAAGGTACTCCGCTCCTCTCGACAAGGGGCAGGGACCTCACAAAAAGGAAGAATACTAGAGTGCAAAGATGTTTGAAACGCATGATAGAGAAAGTGGTTAGTGTGAGGTGATCACAATCATATCATTCTTTGAGTGCAAAAGATCAATTATGAGATGGTTGGAGACAAGTCAATGAAATGGAAGGTGCTCGGTGAAAAACTAATAAATTATTGACACTAACCACTTCTATTGTAGACATGCATTCTAATGCCAAGTCATTGGTTGACGCCCCAATTAGTGGTCTCTGTTGAGCTTATATGTTAAGCTACTCAATATATGGCTTCTCTATATATGGCACCCAGGTCCCCTGTATATATACATCACCATGGTACCATCAAAATCACTATCGTATCAACGACAAATTATCAATAAAACAACGTAAACTATATCTCTAGAAGAATAATTATACGAGAATCAATGAATGAGTATATCATATAACAAAAGATCATGTACCAGCAATAGCTCGATAGAATTTAGACGATCATCAATGGCTCTATTGAATCGGAACGATATGTAACTGGCTTCTGCAGCAAAGTTAAGTCAGTAACAAATATATGATTGATGAAGAAAAAATATAATTGAGGAGTTTTCAATTATGAGGAAAATCAAAAGCAAAAAGTAAAATTTTGCTTTTCAAACATACTCGCAGTCCGAGCCGATAACCCAAAATCGGTGCAGAATTTAGAGAAACTTTCTTGCGCAAAGTTATAGACCACTTCATTTCTGATGGCGCAAGCAAATAGTTTCTACAAAATCGTTCTCAATTCGGAGAAAAAAAAAAGTTGCTTTTCAGGCATGTACCCAATCCGCCAACGATAACTCAAAATCAGTGCCCAAAATCAGTACAGAATTTAGAGAAACTTTCTTCTGCAAAGTCATAGACCACATCGATTTCAGTGCCTTCGCGGGCTGTTTCTGCAAAATCGTTCTCAATCAGGAGAAAAATCAAAAACAAAAAGCGAAAGTTGCTTTTCAAACATGTACACGGTCTTGCCTACGGGCAAGAATAGGGCTTGGGAGGGAAACTTCTCATCTCTTCACTTCTCTCATATCTACATTTTTCACATACTATCCTAGATGAATAACCCACATGATGATCATTTCTATGGCTTTCACTCTGTACGATCTATTAGAATTAACGTATGGATTAGCCGTAAAATACACTTTCAACAACGTATAGTGTTTCTCTTTGGCCCAGAAAGGCTTAATGAAATACTTCTATCACCGGATCCCATCATACTACCTCTCATAGACTATAAATTTTCTTTTGACGTAAGCGTAGTTATCTCGCTATGAACCAAGAGGATTTGTACACACAATTAATCCCAATCACTAGACAAAATATATATATTATGGTAAGCACAAAACTACAATTCCAAAGAACAATTCGTAGCCTATTTGGTCAGCCAAGATTAAATGCCATTAACTCATCTATTAACCCTTTCATATTACCCATGATACGATATGACCATAGCCTTTATGTTTTCATCTTCGTATTGTTTTGACATTCCCTTTTGTGTTCTTTCTTTGTGTGTGTGAGTGCAAGAGAGAAAGAGTGAGTCTTCTTTGATTGCACTTCTTTCCAAACCCTAGTCTTCATGGCATCTATGGTTTAACTCCTTCATATAGTTTTTGTTGAGTTCTCTCACAAACTCTCACAACCATAAGCCCGGTGCTTTCCTGGCAAGACCGTAAATTTCTTGACATATTTTTGGTGAACCCGACGCGAAACTGCCAGGTTGGGTGAAACATGGGTGATCATGTTGAGCAACACGGTATGCATTTTGACCCAACAACAATGCTAATGTTTCAAGCATTTACAATGTTCATGCAACAACAACATGCCATTGAAAGAAGGGAGATTTCAGCAGCGAAGGCCATAAAAGCGGTTGTCAACAGAATGGATCAATTCAATGGCAAAGATGTAACCAAGTACTTACGCGAGTATGTGAAGGAGATGGAGCTGCATCGCGTGTCAGAAGGTGAGATGATTCAAAGCTTTGAGCTAGTTGTTGCTCCAGAAATTAGGGAGCATGTTAGGGAAATTAAAGATGGGCATGGGAGAAATTGGGAAGAACTCAAAGTAGCTTTAAAGGAGGAATATTTCATGGAGGACTCTGAGAGAGTGACCAAAAGGACATTCTTAGAATGGGTAGTCAAGCCAAAGCAAGGACTATCAATAACAAATCTACTTAGGGAATTTGAGCGGCGCTATGCACAACTCACAAGGACAGAAAGGGCCACACTAGATGCAGAGAAGACAGATCTTTTCTTACAAGCTGAAGGTAAAGATTTTCAAGAAAATTTGGAGCTTCTTCTTCAAGATAAAGATGCTGAGCAAGGACTAAAGACCGACTGGAATGAGGTTGAAGGTGTTGTCTCATTGCTTGCCAAACGACAAAGAAGAAGGGACAAGATGGTAGTAAACACTACAAGTCCTTCCACCTCAACTTCTGACAAAATGGTAAAGCCTACTTTTATCGCTCCTAAGTTTGATGAGTACATGCTAGATGAGCTTGTGAAGGGAATGCGTGACTTGAAGGTGAAGTTTGCAAAGCTTGAAGAAAAAGGACAACCATCAGGGCCACTTCCTAGGCAAAGACAATAGCCCAAAGAAGGGTTTGTTAATAGATGTATTTGGTGTGATAGTACAGACCATGTAAGAAGGGATTGTGATGATTTTAGTGATGCTTTGTCAAAAGATGTTGTCTTTTTTAAGGATGGTAAAATCCACTTAAGAGAGACAGGTCTACCCTTGAGAACTAACTTTGGGAAGGGGGGAATGCAAACCTTAGTTGAAGATATGGCAACCAAGCATGCCACCTCTTCAGTTGAGGCAGCTACTTATGGAGTAAAAATTGAACATTTTTGTGATGAAGAGGTGAGTGACCATCATGGTCAAATTTGGCCAAATGTCATGCAATTAGCTGAAAAAGGAAAGCTTACAAAAGAGATTCTACATGAAGGGTGAAAGCATGGAATGGTGGCTCAACTAGCTGTGTCCATGGACACCTACTATCAAAAACTTTGGCCTACAATTAGACATGAATTAACATAAAATTTCTATCATGATATATGTCAATGGATAGCTCTTAAAGAATAAAGTGTAGAAGTACAATCACTTATAAATTTTATTTAGTTTGTATTCTTTTTTCCACAAGATTGTTTTTGTGATATGCTATCTAATAGCTTAAATATCATTCCACCTATTCATGCTTTCACCCTGAAGCAGGTGATTGCATACGTCTAGAAACAGGATGGAATGATCCAGTGGACTCATTGTCAGTGCATGCCTACATAACAAAATGCCAACAAAATGAGGCGATTGTAGAAGAGAAGCGCAGACGTGAGAATGCTGATGAAGGACCATCAAAAAGAGCTTCTAGGGGTGGGGGAAGAAGCGACTCAATGCCTTCTCAAACACCCTCAACACAAGGATCATCTCCAGCTGATGTACTCATGGAGGAGTCTACAACAGGAAAGAAGAAATAGCCAACAAAAGGTAAGACAAAAGGCCCACCTTATAAACTACAATCTAATATTGAGGTTGCTACAGATTTAAAGAAAGTCTTGGAGGAAAGGATCTTGAATAGCAAGATTGAGTTTACTCTAGGAGAAGTTCTTGGCATTGCAAAGCGTGAATTCCATGAGGAGATCATTGACATCATCAAGAGGAAGAGGCAAACCCTTGCTGAAGTTTCTCGTCCACAGGTTGAAGGGGAAACCTCAAAGACACAAGGGATGCAACTGCAAAATAAGGAGAATGACGGAGCTGTGGTAGGATGCTACCAATCTAGTGGGAGAGTGAAGCAAGTGCATTTCTCAAATGATGATGAAGAAGTTGAAGATATTCCTAGGAGTTACTATTCACGAAGTCATTGGGCAAGGGCTACTACAGAAACTTTGGTCAAGGTAGGTGATCTTGAAGATCCATTTGTTGCCTTGATTGACCATGGTTCAGAAATAAACATAATGTCAAAGAGTCTCTACAACAATTGCAAATGGTCGATGGACACAGATCATGGCTGGATGGTAAAAGTGGCAAACCATTCATCCGGTGAATTGTATGCAGCATGTCCAGGTGTGAAGGTAACAATAGGTGATGTAAAGATTGACCAAAACTTCTTTGTACAGGATACATCTTCATATCATCTCATCCTTGGACAACCCTACATTGTGGGAGTTTGAATGGAAACAAAGGTAATGGATGATGGTTCAGTATATGCTAGGATACGTAGCAAAGATGGTAAACGAGTGGTCCAATTTCTCATAGTTTGTGTGAACCATGAAAGAAATTGTGACAACCTCAGAGAACATCCTCTACCAAAGGTGAGCAAAGAGTTTCATGATCATAGGGAAATGATGGGTTTTGGCCAAGTACCATTGTAAAGCGAGATTGCAGTGGTACAGAAAGAAAAAGGGCCTCGCCTGATCCAAAAATAGGTGAAGCTTTTTCAACGAGCTCCTTGGTAACAAAGAATGGGTCAGTATGTTTTACAAAACTTGAAGATTTGAAGAGATGTGAGAGGCAATATGTGCATAATGTATAAATAGGCATGAAAAAGAATGGGTTGCTAGAGCCTACTGAAAATGTTTTGGATTTGTGTGAGCAAGTTTATTTTGTAGATACTATGGGTGAGCTTGATGCTATAATGGAGTCTAGTTTGCATCTTGAAAATGAAGTTGTGGAAGTATGCTCTATGGAAATGTATGAAGTAATAGAAGCCTTTAAAGAAATCCAAACAATTGGCCCAGAAGTCCATGTTGAAACTAAGTACAAGAGTGTAGCAAAGAAGGTGAAACTAGTAGCTTCACCCTTACCACCTAACAACAGGGAAAAGATCGAGCAGGCTTCTTTACAACCAAGTTTGAGGGATCCTAAAAAGATTGGGCATACCTTCACGAAGGAGTCTTTTCAAGAGTTGCAGATTGGTCGCGAGGAGAGTTTAACACAGGAGGAGACAAAGTGCTTCAAAAAAATGCTTTCAAAGCATAGTAAGGCTTTTGCATTTGAGCCACATGAGATAGGATGTGTTAATCCTTCTATTGTAGCTCCTATGGTAATTTTCACAATACATCATGTGCCTTGGAATCTGCGGCCTATTCCGGTTCCAAAGGCTCATTTGCCAAAGTTAGTAGAGCTACTGAATGAGAAAATCAAAATGGAAATCTTGGAGCCTTGTTGTGCTCCATACTCAAACAGGTGGTTCACAGTTCCGAAGAAGAATGGTTCTCTACGCTTCATCCAAGATATGCAACCAGTGAACAAGGTTACAATTAGAAATGTAGGTACAGGTCCAATTGTGGATGAGTTAGCAGAGGCATTTGCAGGGAGGGCAATCTACTCAATGGGGGATCTCTACTCAGGGTATGATCAATTTCATCTTGCAATCGAAAGCAGAGACTTGACAACCATGAGGACACCTTTGGGTTTGGTAAGGATGTGTACCTTGCCACAGGGAGCAACCAGCTCGGTTCCACATATGATGAATGGGATGAATAAGGTCTTACGTGACTTTATTCCCAAATCACAATGCCTTTCATTGATGATTTGCCTATCAAAGAATGTGAAGAAAGTGACAAAGATGAAGCTTTGGATCTAAAGGGATGTCGCAGGTTTGTGGTAAATCACATAAATGATTGTGATAAAATTTTGTCCAGGTTGGAAGAAATGAATCTTACATTGTCAAGGAAAAAGTCTATGTTTGGTGTCAATGAAGTGCTTATTGTGGGGCACATGTGCGGGCCATATGGTAGGAAACCTTGTCCATCAAAGGTAGATGCCATCCAAAGAATGAAAGAAACATGCACTAGCATCACTGAGGTTAGAAGGTTTCTGGGAGCATGTGTCTTCTATGTTATTTGGATTCCACATTATGCACATGTAGCTGATCCTCTTTATTAGCTGCTTAGAAAGAATAATAAGTTTAAATGGACAGAAGCACATGTAAAATCCATGAAAAAGATAAAGGAGTTACTCCAGTCAGCAACAACTTTGAGAAAGGTAGACTATGAGTGTGAAAGGCCAGTAATTGTGACAGTAGACACCAGTCCTACAGGGATTGGATGGGCAATAGGGAAAAATGACAAAGAAGGACACAGGTATGTGGTAAGATTTGGAGAAAAGGTGCTAAGTGCTCGCCAAAGAAACTATCCACAGATAAAGAGAGAGTTATGGGGTATGGTTACAGCCTTGAAAAGTGGGAAAGAGTACCTAATTGGTGCATGTGTGGTTGTAGAAACAGATTGTCTACCACTTCTTGGGATGCTTACAAGCTGCTCAACACCAGACATTGCAATGTTGCGGTGGATTGCCTACATTAAGTCCTTAAATCCTGAGTTTAAGCACATTGCGGGTAAAGACAATACAGTGGCAGATATGCTATCAAGGGCAAGGTATGAAGATGAGTCACAAATGATTGACGAGGGAGATGATGTAGGCACAAAGTTCTATTCTATCTCTCATGTCAAAGGTAACAATGTCTGCATGACTAATCTATTTGAATCATTCTTGAAAGAGCTTTATGAAGGTGATTGGCTTCTTATTGAAAGCTACTTGAGTACTCTAACAAAACAGGATGGTTGGTCTGAACAAGACTTCAAGAGGATACGCAGGAAAGCATATGGGTACTTTTTGAGGGATGGTTACTTGTGGAAGCATCCTAAACAAAAGGGTGCTACACCACAACGTGTTATATGTAAAAAAAGAGACTCAAGTAAAGCTCATGCAAGAGTTTCATGAGAGTCTATGGGCTGGACACAGGGGTGTGTGGGCAACCTTCTCCAAGTTGAAAGAAAAATATTGGTGGAAGGGTATGTATAAAGATGTATCTCAATTTGTAGAGTCATGTGTAACTTGGCAAATGTATTCAAATGTCCGACATCGTAATGGATTGCACCCTACATATCCACTAGCCATGCACTATAAATGGGTTGTGAATCTAGTCACAATGCCTTTAGGACTCTAGCAGATGAGATACTTGGTTCTTGCACGAGAAGACCTAACTAATCAGGTTGAAGGAAGAGCATTAAGAGATAAAACCACAGAAGCTGTGTGCAAATTCCTTCTTGATGAGGTGATTTGCCGTTATGGTTGTGTGGGAAAAATCACTGCAGATAGAGGTGAACTGGATGCCGAAGAAGCAAGGGAGTTCTTTTCTAGATTAGGAATCAAGCTTTCTCTTACTACAGCTTACAACCCTGAAGGCAATGGAAAGAGTGAAAGAGGGCATCCTCCTATCATCAAAGCTTTGGCCAAGGCTTGTGAAGGAAGAGTTGGTGAGTGGCCAAAACTGTTACCATATGCTTTATGGGTTGATCGTACAACACATAGCTCAGTAACTGGCTACATGCATGCAGAGCTAATGTATGTCAAAATCCAGTGATGCCGATTGAAGATACAATTCCCACATGGAATGTACTACCTTGGCAAGAGGGGCTTAGCAGGGAAGATCTTCTTGCACTGCGTATAAGGCAGCTAGAGAGAAGTCCTGGAGACATTGAAGCTGCAAAAGAACGACTCAAAAATGAAAGGTTGAAAAACAAGGACTACTTTGATAAGCGACATCGACTCAGGAGCAAAGCAATTGACAAAGGTGACTGGGTTTTGGTGTATGATAGTAGCCTTGATAACCAGCACATAGTCATGCGTAAGTTTTCAAAGAGATGGTTTGGACCGTATGTTGTAAAGCATGTCCATGAAAATGCTACTTACAGCTTGTCTGAACTAGATGGTACAGAAGTAAAGATTCCCATTGCAGGAAAAAGGATCAAAATGTTTAAGAGAAGAGGAGACAATGATCCAGAAGATGTTGATGAGGAAGAAGAGCAAACCACAAGTAAAGATCAAAGTGAAGATGAAGCTTTGGAATCATCCAGTGAAGAAGAAAGCAAGGAATATGTACAAGAGGGCTGATCTTACAAAGAAATAATGTGGCACATACCGGAGGATGTGCAGGTTTAGAGGGGGTGGATGTCATGCTGTGACACGTACATAGTGGGAACGCATGCTACAAGATCTATCTTGTAATTTTTTAGACACATAATTATCTTTCCTATAATGTACATATGCATATTTAAGTATAATAATAAGCCTTCTATCTCATCCTATTATTTTTCTCAAGGGTAACCTATTCTTACTTTACCATCAGAAAATACTATGGGAAAAACATCAATAGCTCCGCCTCTTTAACTTGGGGCAAAAAGCATTGATTCTTTATTTCTACTATCACATTATCACTCACACCCTAGCTAGATCCTATATCTAGGGTAAACTCCTATATATATATATATATATTATATGTATTTTTCATATTTTTCTTATATTTCTTTTTAAATAGCTACTAGGAGGGAATCAAATCCTAGTGGGACACTAGGTGGCATGATTTCAAAGATACACTTATTTTAATTCATTATTGCAAGCATGATTACAAAACTTTGTCAAGGAGCAATGTCATGCTTTCATATGGCATGAGGTGTCCTGTGGAATTAAATGAAAGTCTAGGCTAAGGGGACCACAGGAAGACTTTTGTTGCCAGAAATGGGCCCTATTTTGATGAATTTTTTACTCAAAGTTCCAATCCGAATTGGAAAACGATTTTAAAATGAAAATCGTAGCTAATGAGCTGAATTTTTTGCCCATATTTTTACTTTTTTATTTGGAGCCACGGTTGAGGAGATATGATCAAAATACTGGACCCTAGTCTGTCACATCATGCAGGGACAGCTCATTTCCAACTTTTCCAATTCTTGTTCACACTGGATCCTCTCTTCTTGTGTAAACCCTTGGGGGTTCCCTTCACCTATAAAAGGGGACCTTTTCTTCTTTGAAAAGAACTCAAGCATTCAAGCCATTGATGAGAGGAATTCTTGAGGGAGTGAGTAGTAATGCCTAATTGTACTTAGCCATTAACATAAGCCCAAGCCTACACTTTCTCCTAGAGGAAGACTAGCCATCCTTGCATTCTATCCTTGGAAGATCAACTCTAATAAAAGAAGGTCTTGCACTTGGCGTATCAATCAAAGTGGAGTGCTCCCCTCTTCTTCTCTCTCCATTTGAATAATGGTGCCGAAGGGTTTGTCAAGTAAGATGTGTTCTACATTGATGTTTTCTTGATTTCTTGTTGTTTTCTTTTTCATCTCTAATCCGACATACATATATATATATATATCTAATCTCATCTCCTTAACCAAACCTATCTCTCTCATTCTTATTAATTTATCCTCTCTACAAATTCTATGTTCTCTTTGCTACAGGTACATCTCTCCCCGCAGTATCCTTATTGCCTACGGGCAAGAATAGGGCTTGGGAGGGAAACTTCTCATCTCTTCACTTCTCTCATATCTACATTTCTCACATACTATCCTAAATGAATAACCCACATGATGATCATTTCTATCGCTTTCACTCTGTACAATCTATTAGAATTAACGTATGGATTAGCCGTAAAATACACTTTCAACAACGTATAGTGTTTATCTTTGGCCCAGAAAGGCTTAATGAAATACTTATATCACCGGATCCCAATCACTAGACAAAATATATATATTATGGTAAGCACAAAACTACAATTCCAAAGAACAATTCGTAGCCTATTTAGTCAGCCAAGATTGAATGCCATTAACTCATCTATTAACCCTTTCATATTACCCATGATACGATATGACCATAGCCTTGATGTTTTCATCTTCGTATTGTTTTGACATTCTCTTTTGTGTTATTTCTTTGTGTGTGTGAGTGCAAGAGAGAAAGAGTGAGTCTTCTTTGATTGCACTTCTTTCCAAACCCTAGTCTTCATGGCATCTATGGTTTAACTCCTTCATATAGTTTTTGTTGAGTTCTCTCACAAACTCTCACAGCCATAAGCCCGGTGCTTTCCTGGCAAGACCACAAATTTCTCGACAATGTATTTCATTTATAGATTTCTTAAGTAGTCAAAGTGATTACAAACTGGCCGGCCGGTTATAAATAGCAAAAGCTCATAAAGAGCACTTGAATAATAAAATGTATAATACTCGCTTTGTCTTGCTCTCAGTCTCTCTCTGTTTGCATACGTCGTGGTTTATGTGCTATGGGAATTACCAGGTATGCAAATTTGTCAGTTTATGCTAGATATTGTGTTATCTTGGGTATTTTGTAGGGCGGCCATGTTTCCGTCATGTAGCAGTTCTTTCCCCTATAGGTAAAGTAGATTATCCTTTCAGGGAACTTCATGTTGGCAACCATGCAATCAAACCATGGTTCCCCTAGGATAGCATCCTCATGTTGGAGAGGAGAGATGAAAAAGTCTTCTTTGTCGACATAGCTTTGGACATGAAGCCTCAACTTCCCAATCAAGGGAATAACGGAGGCTTGCTGTCCCTTGAAATTTGTGCCAGCCGTTACAATATCTCCCATCTCCAAAGCTTGAATGCCCAACTTGGTGGCCAACTCCGTTGATATTTGTGAGTAGAGGAAGGGTCAAACAGGATGAAGGCATCATGCTCCCTTACCTTTCCTCAAGCATAGGAGAGAGATGGTCCTTTGCAATGAGCATCCTCGTTTGGAGCTTCGATGGTGGAAGCCCTAGGAGTCTCATTGCGAGCATTTTTCTTGGGGCAAGAACAATAGCCATGTCCTTGCTCCCCACACTTAAAACACTTATGGTCCTTCCGAAAAGCTTCAAGCTCTTCAGGAGAGAGTTTGTTTTTGCCTTTGTAAACTCCCTTCTCCTTGGACCGATTGTTGTTTTTGTTGTTGTTGGAAGTGCCTTGGGAAGAATTCTGGGCATTAGTTTTCCTCTTTCCATAATTTTTGTCTTTGTTTTCCATGGGCTTGACATTCCGTCTAGCCCCTTGTTGGAAATTGATACGTGAAGCAACCATGGTGTGATGGATTACTTCCGTAATAGAACTAGGATGTTGAGAGTTGACATATTCGGCCATCTCTTCAGGTAATCCCGTAAAAATTTGTTGCTTTTGCTCGGTGTAGTCTATTTTTTGGAAGACACTAGCCTTGAGATGTAAATCCCAAAACTTGTCTACGTATTTGTGCATAGACTCATGAAGAGAAGCTTCAAACTGCACCATTCGGTCAACACTTTGTCCTTTGCATCAATTGCAAAGAATTCCTTCACAATGGAAACTTGTAGAGTTTTTCATTTCTTTGGGGCTTCGACATTGCCACGAAGGCTAGCCACCATTGACCAGCCGATTTCTGGAAGTTCATAGCTACATGGTGTAGCTTGGAGGACTCTGTGAAGCCCTCGTCTCCAAAGGCCGAATCAAATTGCTGGATGAAGGCCAATACTTTGTCAGTGGCACCAAAGGTGCCATCATAGGTGAGAAAAGAGATAGTCTTTCCTCCCTCTTTGAAATTCTTGAGCTTTTATGACCTTCGCCATGCAGGGTATGATTTCCGATGTCCTCCCCTCTTGTATTCTCTAGGAGAATAGCCATAGCTTTCGTCAAAAGAGGAGGAAGGTGAAGAAGAAGGAGAAGAGGATGACCTCTTTCTTTCCCTTTTCTTCCTTTGTTTCCTCTCTTCCCTTTCGGAATGACGAGGAGAAGGATTGTGTGTTGATCTTTTTCTCTTTGGAGGAGTTGGCGATCGTCTAGACTGCCGTCTACGTGGATCCACATCTTCAGAGGAACTTAAAGTTTTGTTGCTTTCTTGCTCTTTGGATTCCTCTTCTTGTATGGGAGAGAGTCTTCTTTTGCGGGTCTCTTCAAGAGGCCTACTAAGCTCTCTCTCCTCTTGGAGAGGAAGGGAAATCCCATAAGCGCAAAGTTGTTGAGTAGCTTCGGCTTGCAAAGCAGGGTTGCCCATAGCTTGATGCAACCTAGTAACGAGATAATTGACAAACATGGGGGCATCATCATTAGCACTCATAATAACCAAAGGTGCTATCACAACACCTCTCTTGGTTATTTTCATCCATGTTAACAAAATTTGTGTACTTACTTAGTGTATGCTTTGGCAATTCAAAACCTTAGTTGCCACTCCTCTTAGCCTTTGAAAATCGTCACTTAAGTATCTAGTGGAGTGTTTCTAATATTATAGAATTATCGAGGGCTAGCTCCTTTTGAACTTCTTATGGCTCAATAATGGTAAAGATGTAGGCAAATTTAAAAAGACCCCATTATTGAGTCAAAAGCTCCCGAGGTGTGCACCATATCCCACATAGTGGGATCAACAAACCGATAATAGATCCTAGTCCCACTTACCCTAATATAATTAACAAAATCAACCATTTATAGGCTACTTAAGGACCTCTCTTCTTAAGCAAGAAAAGAGAAACCAAATGCTCTGATTCCAATGTAATGAAAATGGCATGTTAACTTTGAGAGTAGCGGAAATTAAAGAAGTACTTTTATGAAATTACTTTGTGAGCATAGCGGGTGAACTTAATTGATGGTAGCAACATAGACATAGCATTTAGTTAACTTGGCATGAACAATACTTTTGCAAGAGAGAGTTTAGAGAACATGACAACAGTTGAGGACTGGATTTATGTGGAGCCGGTCCCCCCTCCAATTGGCATTTGTATTATAGTTTCTCCCATCAAGAGTTACAATACAATCTTTGTGTTCCTTGTGACCTAGGTGATGCAATGAAGATGGAAATCTTCATGCATCACGAGTATAACAGCAACTTTCTGGAAAGCATTAACTATCGCAATCCTCAGTCCCAAGTCCTCAAACACCTTCGAAGGTGGAGATAGCTAGCAGGGAATGAGGGTAGGGAAGAGGAGGAAAAAACATTTCATAGGAGAAATAATTAGTTCCTCACTTATCATCACTCTTCTTGCTAGCATACATAATAGCATAGTAATGAAGATGGAGAAAATGGCAAGATTAAGCATTGAAGCATGGCTCTTGGTTGGATTTGCATTCCATAGCCAAGAGTGTTAGTGTAGGGTCTCAACCTCTCTACTTGGTTGGAGAAGGAGAGGGAGATCTTGCACTTTGCGCAATACACAATGAGAGTGTGTGTGAGTGTGTGTCGGAGAGTATACCCCTCAAGCAACCCCCTAGCTTTCTTTGGTCAACTCTCCCTTGTAGCTCATGCTTGAAGCTCATAGGACCCCTCCTGGCCTAGCCAATCACAAGCAAGGGCATATCAGGCAACAAGGGTAGCCTTGGGACAAGTGTCCCCCTTTTCCCTTTGAGAGAGAGGACTTGATAAATGCTAAAACATACCATCTCTCATTTGGGCCGGCCCCTTTACCATTGGCCCCGTGTTGAGATAGATCTATAATCACATGTCTATATCCTAACCCTTGTTCCCTTTTTTTCTGCCACATTAAATGATCAGTTTAATATGAGAAAATCATTTGGGTTTGTTAGATATTACATTTTGTGACATGCCATGCCGCCGCCATAGGCGGTGCTGTTTTACTAGTAATTTTTTTAAAATTAGCACAAAAGAGCTAACCAAGCATGACTAGTTTACGATCTCATTTTGCCTATCAAGCTTCAACAAGGGCTAAACTCTTGAAACACTAACAAGGGGAGTTCCTATTGATGGGATGTCCCTCTCTCTCTCTCTCTCTCTCTCTCTCTCTCTCTCTCTCTCTCTCACACACACACACACACACACACACACACACACACACACACACACACGTATGCATCAAATATTAGGGTTGGACCATACATACTATTTCACATACAGATACATATAATCTTTGCTTTGCCTATTGCATTGCCTTTGGAGGCATTTCATGTTTCTAAAAACCAAAACAGTTCAGATCATAAATCACGCACCCTTTGCAATTACTTCATAACACATATCAAGAGCAGAGTCCCACACTATAGAAATCTGTATGCTTTTGGTGCTCTTCAAACGAAGGAGTTAAACAAGAAGAAGTAAAGTAAAGCACCTTAAATAAATAAAATAAAGGAAGAATAAACATGCCACCCTTTTTTTTCACAAATGGTGAAGGGTAGTGGACATAGCTGAATTTTATGTAAACTTGCAAACTACTAAGAACCAGTTCACGTGGGAGGCTTGGTTACCGACCAGTTGCAACTTTGTTGCAAACTATTTCTGTTTCCATGGCTTGGTTGCGAGATTTTTGCCAATTTTTGGCTGCCAACAAGTTGCTACAAAATGACAAAGAGTGGAGCCATGCATCAACGCTACATTTTTGGAAATAATGACGCCTCTCTCCCTCCTCTTTCTTACCTATTCTGTAGAGCGAACCATGACCGTGGGAACTCCACAGGGATCAATGCTCAGTTGCGTAACCAGTAGACCATGTGAACTGGCTCTAATTTCACTAGTTCATAGTGAGACCCGGCTCTAAGTTTACAACTGGCTCAATTTTTCGACCATTAAACCCACTTGATAGGAAGGGTGCCGTGTAGGCTCCACATAACACGTCATCATGATTCTAGTCTTCCATTGACTTCTATTGAAGCAAGGAGAGACGTAGAGATGTTGGTGTTTTCTAGCCATCAAGAAGAACTTCCAAAGCAAGCAAATTAAAGAGACTAAGCTTTTTGCACTGATTATTTCAATCACAGCAGTAACTATGAAGACACCAGCAGCAGCTACAGGCTTCCTTCTACTCATTAACTGCTTACTGCTCTTGAGTCAGGTATAATTATGATCTATGAAACCATCAATTGTGTAAGAGAAGGGTCCATTCCAATTAGCTATTACATTTTTACTCTCATTAATCATTTCTCTTGAGCTAATTCTGTCCCTTAATCTTTGCAGATTTTAATCTTTGCCAATAGCAGTAGTACATGGAATACATCCGCTGCAGCTGTCATTCCCTCTCCTGAATTGTATGCTCTCCTGGAGTTGAAGGCTCGCCTCGCAAATTCTGCTGCATCACAGGCGCTTGATCTTCGAGCTTGGAATGAGAGTAATTTGCAGAGCATTTGCAATAACGTCTCATCATGGAGAGGAGTGACCTGCAGTTTTGTCTCTGGGCAATGCCACATCACCGGCATCAATCTGACCAGCTCCGGGTTGGCAGGCTCTCTACCACCGCACCTTGGAAACCTCACGTTCTTGTCCACCCTCGATCTCTCCTCGAACCTTCTCATGGGAGGCATTCCCGTAGAGCTCTCTCGCTGCTCCATGCTGCAGCTTCTGTGTCTGCACAACAACAGCCTCAAAGGTCCCATCCCGGCAAGCTTGGGCAATTGCACCAGCCTTGTTGATCTGCAACTTTACTCAAACCAGCTCTCAGGCCGCATTCCCGATGAGATCGGGCTTTTGGGAAAGCTACAAAGGCTATTGCTCAGACAAAACAAGCTGTTAGGAGCTATCCCATCTAGCTTGGGCATGTGCAGGAATCTCTTACTCCTAGACTTGCATATGAACCAGCTTAAAGGTGGCATTCCTGAAGAGCTGGGAGCTTTAACTAGTCTTACAAGTCTGTGTCTGCATCACAACAACTTCATGGGTGCCATCCCTCGCAACTTGAGCAATTGTACAAGCCTTATAATTATCGAACTTGGCTCGAATGAGCTCTCAGGTTCCATCCCTACAGAGCTTGGCGAGCTGGCTCAACTTCAGCGTTCGAGACTTTGGAAGAACAATCTCAATGGAATCATCCCAGAATCCCTTGGCAATTGCAAAGAGCTTGTCACACTCGAACTCACCTACAATCAGCTGTCAGGTGATATTCCTTGGGACACCCTCTCCAATTGTAGTCTTTTACGTAAGCTTGATCTGTCATACAATCAGCTTGTTGGGCGTCTTTCTAGCAAATTGGGAAGGCTTCTATACTTACAACATTTACATCTGGAATACAATTTGCTACAAGGCCCAATTCCCGATTTGGTATTGGGTTTAAGCAACTTGCAGACAGTGGATTTATCCTTCAATCATCTCGATGGCGCCCTACCAAAGAACCTTCCCAATGTGTTCGGACATGTTATAGTGTCTCTGAAGGTTTCTCACAACCTGCTTTCTGGAAATTTGCCGCCTTGGTTTGGACAGCTAATGATGGTGGAGGAGATTGATTTGTCCCACAACAGGTTCGCGGGTACCATACCAGAGAATCTTGGTGACTCTATGAGCCTTAAATATCTCAATCTCTCTGGTAACTGCCTAAATGGAGAGATTCCGCTACATCTTAGCAACATACCAAAACTAATATCATTGGATCTTTCTAGCAATGAGCTCACAGGTTTGTTGCCATCAACTTTACAACACCTACAATTTCTCAATGTTTCGTTCAACAATTTTGAGGGTCCCATTCCCATCTCTGGTGTTTTTGAGCACCTTGATACACGCTGGCTTCATGAAAATTCTGGTTCAACTATACGTAAGCTTTGGACTCCCCCCCATGGAAAAGCTCATCTAGGGTTGAAGATAACGATCTTGATTGCCTTGGCCACCTTAGTTGTTGTCATATGGGTTGCTCTATTGGCAATTCTCTACTATACATATTGGAGAAAGAGTTGTTTAGCTCATGAGGTGGATCAAACAATCAAAAGCTTGGAAGAAATGAGGCATTTCTCAGCTAAAGGGCTCTGGGAATCAACAGAAGGCTACTCACGTCAGAACTTGTTAGGGGAGGGTGCAAGTGGTGTTGTGTACAAGGGAGTACTCTCAAATGGAAAAGTGGTTGCTGTGAAAAAGTTCAACGACGACATTGCATGCGCTCGGGAAGCATTGCTACAAGAGGTGCACATCCTGAGTAAAGTAAGGCATAGGAACTTGGTAAAGGTTTTGGGATGTGTCCTCAACCTTGAAGTAAGTGCATTGGTGTTGCAATTTATGCCAAATGGGAGTTTGGAACAATATCTTTGTCAAACTACTAACGAGGAAGAAAATAAAAGGTTGAGCTGGGACATGATACTCAAGGTAGCTCAAGGTGTTGCAAATGCCTTGGCATACTTGCATCATGAGTATGATGTTGTGCCTATCATCCATGGGGATGTGAAACCAGGAAACATACTTCTTGACTCCGAGTTTGAGGCACATCTAGCAGACTTTGGGCTAGCAAAGCTTGCAAAGAGAAACACCAAAGGTGTCTCCCTGACTTCTCACTTTAAAGGGTCCATTGGCTACATGGCACCAGGTATGTTGTGTTCAAATATGGTTGCATAGCGTTCTGCTTTTACATATCATATACACACATTGTATAACTTTTTATGATTCATGGTGGGTACACCTTCCTTTCATACTCATATTCATAGCATGGCACCAAGAGAAGGTTCACACAAAAGGTTCGAGTAGTAGGACAAAGTCCATCTCTAACAAGAATGTTAAGAAAATATCAAATCAACCACATAGATGCATATAAGCACAATATCAGCCTCACTCTACCATGATACACCCGTTTGCCACTTTGTCTTTAAACAAAAATTCTCTAAAAAGGAAACAATGTTTAACTTGCATTTGTTAAGACAAGGAGTGATCCCCACCATGTATACGACATGACTCGTATGCGACATTGCACAAAATGTTTATAGTGATTATTTAATAGGCATACCTTCTCTTATATTGATCTTCAAGTTGTATTCAAAGTAGATATGATCATAAGCAGAGCCACCAATAGGAAAAAAGCTTCTTCAATGGGACAAGATAGATCTCAATGCTGGTAACATGCAAGCTCTTTATAAAATCAGTCTATACTGAAAATACACAATTGAAGGTATGTTTCAGATTATGATTGGTTGTGGTTAACAAACATCTTTGCTAATTCTATGTGGCAGAGCTTGCATATATTACAAAAATGACGACCAAGGTGGACATCTACGGCTTTGGAGTGGTCATCTTGGAGATGGTGACGGGGATAGGGCCGACTCATGACCTCCTCCATGGAATGAGCCTTCATGAATGGGTGAAACACAAGATATTACCATTGCATAATATATAGTAGACATTTAGAAAGGATTGTATCTTCACCTTTCCTGCAAAGCTTCTCCTTAGGGACACAAAATATAGAACATGAGTCACAAGTAAGACGTGTATTGCAAATGGCTATTGCATGCACAGAAGAGCTACCCAACAAACGCCCAATAATGCCGCAAATAAAGGCATTCCTTGACTCACTTAGGGTTTGCTAAGTACATTGTCTCTCAATTACAAGTTTCAATGTCTGAAACAAGGAGTCCCCAAGGATGGAGATAAATTCATTGGTAAGTATAGTGAAGATAGGTAGCAATAAAGGTGACAAGAAGATCAAAGAGGGTACTAACGCTTTTGCTAGGCAAAAAGGCGTAGGTGCATCAAGTTTGCCATACAAATCCCATTCTTCCAATCAATCTTCTACCTATGTCACTTGTCTCCATGAGCCTTAAGTAGAAAAACTTGTTCACATACCCTTATAAAACCCAAGGACTTTTAAACGATTAGTTTTGCTCAATACTACCTAAAGGTGGATTAACTTTGGATTGTAAATAGCTAACAAGATTGTTACACATAAAATTACAAGGTTCAAACTTCTAATCGAAAAACCACGTTTTCTGGAGCCTTGGTTTGAAGGTCAAACTAAACTACTAAAAAAACCATTTTCTTGGCTTGGATTTCTTACTACTTTAACCCTTTTTAACCTTGAAAATTAAAACCCACTGAATTTACAACCTTGAGTACGTTACATTTTCAATCGGAAGATGTAGCAAAACACTCAAGACCCAAACTAATCAGACAATCGAGCATGTGCCAAAGTCTAAGGTATTTAGCAACAAATGCCCAATTTTTTTCCTTGAGAATTAAGTTCCAGTGAAATTCCAACCACGCTTTTTCATTTTCAAATGGCAAATTTATTGTATGATACATATGCTTGAAAACAACTAGGTCCAACTGCAAATTTTGAGATTCACCCCAAAATTGTATAATTGGGGTGAAGAAACCTACAAAATTCTAGATAAGTTTAGTGTATCCTTTAAAGATGGTCAATTTACCTCTGAAGTTTTCCATGAGTAGGTTTTCTCAGTTTTGAGAAAAATGCTTATTTGGAGCACTGCTAGCCAATGTGATCATTGGATCAACGTCCTAGGGCATCATCTACTAAGCAAAAGTTAATAAAATTCCCAAAATGCTATGTTGAGGTCATCAAATCATATAAGAAGCCACACTAATGATACTCCTGGCTACTACAAACAATTGGCAATGTTAAGTTACAATCCAGTATATAGTAGGTAACCCCCATATGTTACGGTGAGAAGGCATGAAGCTTCAAAACTTAGCTCTAAATCTAGAGGAGAGGAATCTCTAATTTTTCAAATATACTTCAGTGTATAGACCTATCCCAATGCTCGAAATGAAACGCCCATAAATTTTCCATGTAAACTGATTTATATTCAACAGGTTTTAAACTATAACAAGGTAGAAAACATAATGGAAATTTGCACACTTTATTGAATAGAATATTCCCGAATTCCTTCTTGCATCTACTACTACTTCCCTATTTTTCTCTCGATGTTTGCATCCTACGCTTTGACCTGCCCTCTCCCACGTCCACAACACAACCTATGTTGTCCCCCTTGCACTAAAGGTAGATAGCCCCTGGACCCTCAATACCAATCCCTATGTTGTCTTTTTGGCTATTTTGGCTTTTATTTGTATCCGTCAAGGTCCAGGGTCGCCGGGCAGTGGATCTGCGCCGTCAACCTAGTAGCAATTCCCAACAGTAATTTTTGATGATGCCCGTCAGATGTCAGACACGTCAGCACGCATAATCTGCATGGCAATGATTGCCAATCATTGTAAGACTCGTCAGCATGCAGAATGACGGGGTGTAGTTGCACTGCAGGAGTGTACAACACCTCAGCATGCAGAATAACGTGTGGGCCTGCACGACTGTACCTGCCTTGAGTCAGAGACCAGTACTTGGCCCGGCTCCCCTGGACCTTGACGGCCGGGAATGGTCATTTACTGACCATTCCCATAATATTGACTCCCACCATGGCTCCCGGCCTCCTCCGGTCGCCATGGGGTCGTCAATATTATGCGGAATGGTCAGTAAATGACCATTCCCTACCCCATAAATGTAGAACTTTCCTTGTTTTTTTATTATAAAATTGTATCACATGCTACACCCTTTTGTTTTGGCTATTTTGGCTTCAAGTTCTATTCATAAAAACTTTCCTTTTTAAAAAATTAAACTTGTATCATATGCTACACTTCCTTTTCTTTTTGCTATTTTGCTATTTAGTTGTATTCATAATGGTAAAACCTTTTTTGCCCCCCTTTTGGCCCTTTTTTTTGGTGCCTAAAAGATTACAAACACATTCTTGTTTGTTATCACCAATATATATTGGCGATAACAATATATATTGGAATTTGTTCATTGACAATCAAGCAAATGAAGTGAGAATGATAAAAACCTCCTTTACGATACTGCACATTCAATACCATTCAGAAGAAGACATTTTTGCATAGCCAATGATGATTTTGATGGATTGCTTCCCGTGTATATGCGTATAGCGAACAAAATAGAAAGAACACCTATGATTATCAAAACCAAAACTTATGTCATACTACAACTTTTCCGATTTGTGTCAAACTTGTAGTTTTTCCAATGCACCCATGCATGCAGTATGTATGGAATCATGTACCATACATTCTGTATGGTATACATGGATTGATTAATTTTTCCAGATATTATTTCAAAATCTCAAGGATTTGCGAGTTTTCACACAAATTGTTAAAAACTTCATGGTGTCTAAAAATTGCTTGAAATCAAAGGAGTTGGAAGTTTAATCAGTAAAAAAATGAAAATTCTTGCCAATTGTACCTCTCCCTTGGCCACCATAAAGAACTAATTTCCTCGTTATCCTTTTAAGGAAGGGGGAGATGTTTATACGCTATGACTAAAGCGAACTATGAATATTATTAGGTTTCTTTTTCGAGTAGAATCATATCAACCGGAGAGAAATGGTCCTAGCCAAGTAAGATGATGGAACTTTTCAAATTTTAATGTTGAGAACTCAACAAACACCATTGTTTCTTAGTTGATGCCCTGCCAATCCTAAGTGTGTTCACACACATCACTACCACCATATGTATGATAACAAATCCACCCTAGGAGTGATGTGCTGAATGAGAGCTAGCACATAGAGTATAAAGAAGTGCCATGCCCTAAGGAAATGATAAATCCACAAAGGGGAGTAAGCCCACATCTTTGCGGAAAGCCCAAAGCTTTGCAGAAAGCTTTGAACTTCTCACGAGGAGACAATGCCTTTATGAAAAGATCTGCAAGGTTGTTTGTGTTGGCACATAAGCCAAATTGATCTCTCCTATTGAGAGTCTCTCCTTGACATAGTGAAATAATGCACGTCAATGTGCTTTGTGCAAACACAAAAAACTAGGTTCCTCGCAACTGCCAATGCACTCTGATCGTCAGTGTAGATGATGTTGGCAGTGTCCTATCTAAGACCCAAATCAACCATAAGGTGTCTAAGCCATACACACTCAACCAGAGCTGTGAAGACTACCTTGTACTCAGTCTCACAACTAGAAGTGTCCACAATAAGTTTCTTGTTGCTCAAACATGATATACATGAATTGCCGAGCATGAAACAAAAACCACTAGTGGACACTCGCATGTCAAAAAAACCAGCCCAATCCGAGTTCAAAAAAGCATGTAAATCTAGCGACGACGATCCCCCCTTGGGCTAAAACAACCCAAGATGTAAAGTGCCACTTAATTAACAAAATATCCGCCTAACAGCCTACCAATGCTTAGACCTTGGGCTATGCACACATCTGTGGACCTGTGAGATTGCAAACTGAATATCTGGCCTTGTGTTGCATACAAAAATAAGGTATCCAATAACAATTTGGTAAAGAGTGACATCGGTAGGATTGAAAACATCATAAAGACTCAACTTTAAACGTGTTTCCATGGGAGTGACAATAGGCTTGCAATCCTCAAGTCCAAACTTACATAGCAATGTCTCTATGTAACGTGTCTGACACAAGGCTATACCACCATCACACTGCTTAAACTTTATGTCCAAGTAATGATGCAACAACCCCAAATCTTTCATCTTGAAAGTAGCATTTAAATCACCCTCACTTCAGTAATTTTGTCTCCACTCAGGAAGGACTCCCCAATGGCGACGGGCGCCATGGGTCCCAAATCCAAGTACATAGGGCCCCTGTGTGAAACCAACGCCTTAGGGTGCCGAACAGCCACGGCAATGTTACCATTAATGGCCGCCACCTCCTAAAGCCAATGAAAAACAATTGGCCGCCACTAAAAGGACAAGTTGCAGCACCACAACGCCATGCCCATGCAGAGGCCCAGGAGGGAGGTGAGAGAGCACGCCACGGCTACTCTCTCTCCACCCTTGGTCGCTAGTGAACGGCCACACCCGTATATATGGTGTGTGCTCAATGGCCTCTAAAATTGACATAGGGTACTTTTATGCCCGTCACGTGGCACTCCCGCGTTAGGCCACCCCTCAAATAGCATGAAAACCACCATTAAAACACTTCAAATTTTCTTTCTTGGTGCTAGTTGAGGAGCTCATTACTCCCAACTCCCTTGTCCAATGAACAATTTGTAAAGCCTAAGCAAATCTAAACTTTCTTGAATTTGAGTCACAAGAGACGCACCACACTTTGACTTTGTCGGGACTACAAATAGGCAGTCCAAAAAACGAGAAAATCCATCCGACACTACTCTGTCGACAACTAACACAAATTTCAACTTGCCATATGTTGCTGCTCGAGATCTTGATTGACAAGCTACCAGCTTGAGTAGGCTTATTATTCTTCATGCTTCACTCAAGGACCTCAGAAATCTTCAAAAAACACTAATGGAACACCTACCAAGGTGGTCAAACTGGCACATAATTGGCCCCAAGTGAAACTTCAACTTGCTCATAACTTGATCATTTGAACTCCAATTGTTGATCCAAAAAGACTAACATGCACTATAAGTTGAGCACTTTAGGCCCATGCATTCTCATCCACTCTGACCAACCATCTGCTACTTCCCAATCTGACAAGGATTTGCAAACCACTTTAAACTTCAAACTACCATAACTTACACTCTGTAGCTCTGATTGAGGAGATGTCTGGACCGGCTCATAGATCACATTGAGGGCCACCTCTAGTACTTACATTTCTAAATTTTGAGCACTTTGATCGCCGTCCGAGGCCGCCAAAAACCCGAAACTGTATCTGCAAGTACTCATCCGCCAAATGCTCCATTTTAATCTTGCCGTATCCTGCTGACCAAGTGTTCGTTTAACATACCGTCGATTTGTGTTGACTCCACACGGTGCACACTACCACTGAGAACCTTAGCGAGGCTCAAACGATGCCATATGGCACACCTTCCAATGCGGTCAAATGAGCTCAGACCCGGCCCCCTGAAAATCTTCAACTGATCATATCTTGCTAACCAGCGCTCCGTTTCACAAACCAAAAAGACAGGCATGCTCCACAACTCAAGCACTACACATGTATACACTGACATCAACCCGGGCCACCTGTCCCCAGCTGCCCTGTCCGTCGGGGATCTGCTACACACTTCAACTTTAAACCGCAATATCTTGAGCATCGGGGCTCCGTTTGACGAGCCGTCTGGACCGGCTTGTAGAGCACATTGAACACCACATTCTAGCACATAAAACCCACATCTCGGACATAGTTGGCCACCAACCTTCTTGGCTCTTTGCAGCACACCTTTGGCTTGAAAAACCACTTTGAGCATACACCTCCGCTATCCTTTGGCTGCCTAGGGCCTTGGTACCTACCCTAGCCTTCTGCACTGCACTCAGCTACCACTTTTGCCTGGCATTGACCATCTCCTAGCTTGGACCAACTTTGGCTACACCAACGTCATTAAAATAAAACAATCATTTTCAGCCCTCTAGAAAGGTGCACCACACCAGTCTAATACCCATCAAATTTTCTAGACGGAGAGCCATGGATGCTATACCAGGATCTGCCAAGTTCATTTAATTGGTTTCTTAAATCGATTGAAATATTGTAAGTTGATGATACTTGGATTCTTTTTGGACACCTTGCTATAGAAAGTTACCTTGTGGTTGCAAATCAGATTCCATCTTTGTAAATTATATTTCTCCTTGTATTTTGAGCATCTTATCTTTTTTCTTTGCAAACCCTTTTCCTTCTTCCTGAGTCTCTTCTTCTTCTCTTTATTATAAACCTTTCCTTCTTGTTAGTCACCTTAACCGTCATCATAATTGTTGCTCGACAATCTTCTTTGCACTCGTCAATCCCACAATGAACACCCATCATAAGCACCGTGATCGCCAGTGTATAATGGTTACTTAGCTCAACAGTTTGTCACCCGATTTGACAATGATGTGTGACTTCTACCCTGAAAACCATGAGTACTTGCCTACTGCACATACATTCCTTCGGAGATACACACACTTCAAACTCAACATTGCTGCATTTGATTCATATTCAGAACAAAGAATACACAGAGAGAATGAGACAAAGAAGAAGACAAAGAATAAGACAGACGATCTGACAAACTGCATCTGACATTCAAAATTCCTTCATGGATACAGAGTAAATCCGCCCAACACAATCACACTACATAACTGAATCATCTCCTTCACATGAAACCAAAAATGACCTTCTAACTTCTCAAGGGCTGAACAGTTACCATGTAGACTAAGGTTCATACATATGTCAAAAAGTAATCCTCCTAAGTAATAGCCCTTGAACAACGAGCATCAAGCTCCTCTCACTAATCATCAGTGTAAATACCCTCTTTTTCCATTAAAAGGTCCTTATTGACCAAGACATCAAGCATACGCTGCTTCCATATCGTGAAGTTTTTGCCATTATCAATCTTCTTGATATAATGCTCTTCTTTCTTAGAAGTTCCAACCATGACTAACAAGAGCAAATGCAAGAGAGTGAGACTAGAAATTTATGGCAAAATTCTTGCAAATTATTTGTTAGAGCCTCCTTTGTTTGGAGATAAACATTTCAACTAGAAAATCAATATATCATTGCAATGTCAATGCAAAAGTGCTATAGGCAAGCTAGAGGACTCATGGGAAAAATACGATAGAGTTTCCTTTGTCACAGAGATCAAAACCTCAAGTGAAACTGAGCAAAAACTAATGCATAAACCAACAAAGAGTACTGAGAGGGCATCAAATTGCATAAACTGCTCAAACAAATTTCCAACTCCCAACATGGGATCAAAGCACCTATACCCATCTATACATTTCCTATGGTGAGTCCACGAATGGGAATCTCCACCAACCTAATCCACCTCACACTAGGTAACTATGTTCCTGGTGCTTAGCTTCAAAAAACCTCACACAACAACCTCACAAAAGGTTATGCACACACAACTAGCCATAGTCTAATAAAGGGATCTTCCAAACCGAGGCTTAGAAACGGCCGTGACTACCAAAACAAGCCAAAATTGTCCCCACAACGAGGTACAGTATTTGCAGCACAATGTACATCCAAAAATATTAAACTATCATCACTGTAAGATTGTAGAAAATGCGCTCAAACAAGAATCAATAAGTATGCAAGAAAAAGTACAGAACTAGATCCCTACGTGGAGTAAATTGCTCTCAACAAAGCACAAAGCACTCTCAAGATCTAGTCACACATAAACCATATGCATCCAAAACTCCCACTAGAAGTATAATGGTTGCCACAACCAAATATTCTTGTAGATCTACTATATTCAGAGAATCTGTGACTATCCCTATGCATGTAAAACTATATCTGAGAGTTTTCTTTGAGAAGTCGTGAAATGGCTATGCATAAGAAATAACATAGAGAACATGCATTATGGCCAAACATGCATATGCAAATCCAAATCTACTCTCAAAAAATGCATAGAAATGCTGCTAATTGCAATCTATAACTCGTCTCCTTGTGTCACTCTCTGCGATGTTAGCGAAGAGCATGTGAAAACATGTACTCTATGTCACTAAAGTCCATGTCGATGCCGCATGTCACTCTTATATGGAAGAGGCACCTCACTCGTGTGTGTCAATGTCTGAGGAGAAGCTGATGTCGCAAGTCAAAACATAGGTTGTCGATGCCAAGAATCACTGTGTGTTGTTAGTATGCACACAATTCTTGTCTCTTTTTGTCAAATCCTCTTTCTCTTATTCATCAAGAGTGTGTTGAGGTGAAACTATCTCTTTCTCTCTCTCTCTCTCTCTCTACACACTCTATCTCTCTCTCTCTCCTCTCTTACTTAACTTGAATGCACAACTTGTCCTAAGAAAATAGCCTCTATGTTTTCAAGTAAACATACCTGCACTCCAAACCAGCTAATGAGTTCTTCTACAAAGTTGTAGAGTTCAAAGAGATCTCTGTTTTGATAAAAAAGTTTTTGAATAAAAAATTTGTAGCTTAAATTATGAGAAAAACAGTGACCTGGTGTCTATCTATCCTAAGTTGAGTCTCTCTCTCTCTCTCTCTCTCTCTCTCTCTCTCTCTCTCTCTCTCTCTCTCTCTCTCTCTCTCTCTCTCTCTCTCTCTCTTTCTGTGTAATGAAAGGCTTTGCTGTAACAGCATCTCAGAACTGAAAAAACTGTCAAAACTTTGCGTTTTTGTTGCCGACTTGAAGGCAATGTCAGACAAAACTCGCAAGGGTGGAAAAGCCACACTCGCCATGGAGAATGATGCAAAATCTCCAAGGAATTTGGATGCTAATCCAACCACATCGTCTACAACAACGGAAGCAATGATCATGGCTTACTTGATCTCGTTACAAGAAACCGTCAACAAGCAAGGTGAAGAGTTGCGCGCACTTGCAATGGAGAATGGTACTTTAAGAGTTCTCGTTGTGGAGAATGAGCACCTCAAGAAGGTTCTTGAAATGCAAACAACACGCTTGATGCATCTTGAGAATGAAGTTCAAGAATGTAAACGCTCTCTTGTGGACATGAATGTAGTGAAAGAGCGCTTGAGCAAAGTTGAGAGTGATCATGTATTGAAAGAGGAAACGATAGATACAATACGACATGATGTATGTGAGATGAGAAATGCATCCAAATCATGGGCTGATATATGTAAGGATAATGTGGTTTCTACATCTCCTATCACGCAAGCCGTTGTCCAAGCAAAGAATGTAGAGAATGTGGACACTCAAGAATTGCAAGAACGACAAAAACGCTCAAAGAACATCGTCATTCGTGGAATCAAGGAGGAAAGCATGGAAACACCCCAATCTCTTGCGGTTGCTATTGAAGAGTTTTTTGCTACACACTTTGGCATGTCAGGAATCATGGCTTATGGTGCACATCGAGTTGGAAAACAAGGAGTCCCTCGCTCGGGAGAAAGACCTATTGTATGTACCATGGCTGATGAGGTAAAGAGAAAGATCATCCTTGACAATGGTTGGATCTACCTCAAAGGAACGGGTTGTAATGTATATGAGGATCGCACTCTTATGCAACAAAATGTACGTCGCAAAGCATACGAGGAAAGAAGCAAAAAGGTTAAGGTATCATCTCAAGAAGAAAAGTCACTTGAGGAGGATGCAAGTCCACCCAACAAATAGGGACACATGATCTATGAGACCAACTCACGCTTGCGAATAAGCTTTTGGAATTGTAACGGGTATCCATGGAATGCGGGAATTGGCATTGATGAGCTTACCAATGACTCCGATGTGATACTTCTTGTCGAAACATGGGAGCATGATGCGCAACGAATTCTTGGATTTGACAAATACGATGTACATTCTTTGATGTGGGCCAAAAATGCAAAGCAACGAAGAGGCCAAGGAGGCGTAGCATGTATGACCAAAAAGGGTTTGAAAGATGTTTCCATTGTCAAAGAAGATAAGTATAAACGCTACTTATGGCTGAAAATCAGCCCACCAAATGGTCAAGTCATGTTTGTGGCCGGCTGCTACATTCCTCACTATGACTCCAACTTTTATGCTCGCTTGAATATGGATAGAGATCAGCCCTTTGTTGAACTAGAGGAAGACATTGCTCATTACAAGGATCAAGGTGAAGTCATTGTTTTTGGAGACATGAATGCTCGCACAAATATGTTACAACACGACACACAACAAGTCGACATGCCGCATGTATCAAGAAGAGTGGATGACTCATACATGTATAATCGAAGTTCTAATGATGTAAAAGAAGTGGATCACTATGGAAATTCACTTCTACATATGTGCAATAGTACCGGAATGCTAATTGCAAATGGTGTATCTCTATGGCAAGGCACCAATGACTTTACATGTAGAAAGCACAATGGTGCTAGCGTGATTGACTATATGTTGTTCTCAGAAGCCACTCTAGAATGCATACAAAGCTTTACACTTGGTGAATGGAATCCGGAATCGGATCATAGGATGTTATGTATTGACCTCAAGTGTGGTAAACGGCCCGAGCATGTAGCCTCCAATCATGATGTGAATCATTTGTACCTACGTCTAGACTTCAAACGAGCACTTATATATGCTGATATGGTGGACCAAATGTTAAGCATGATAGAGCATCAAGGGAGCCCAACATTAGAATGCAAGTGGAAAGTTTTCAAAGAAGTAATTTTCTCTTGTGCGAAGGAATGCTTTTCGGTGAAACACATGTCTTGCAAAAGGTCTAAGAAGGGTAGCACCAAGAAGAAATGGTTTGACATGGAATGTAGTCAAGCCCGAAAACACTTGCTAAGATTGGATGCAATCAAAGACAAGGAAGTTTACTTGGAATGTTCACACACATACAAAGCACTTGTTCAAAAGAAGAGGAGAAGGTGGGAAGTCGAAAAACAACTTCTTTTAGCATAAGAGAAAGCACATGCATGTGGCAAGTTTTGGCAAAATCTAAAAGGCAAGCGCGTTGAGAGCTTTGGTGACTTGACTCTTGAGGATATGTATATGCATTGTAAGAACCTCTATGAGCAACCCAATGTTGATAAGATGGAGGGTTGTAGCTCCCTTCCATTTATGTCTCCCTTCTTTACCATTGAAGATGTATGCCGCGCGCTTGAGAAACTTGCTACTCGCAAGGCAGGTGACCTTCAAGGTGTCAAGGCTGAAATGATTAAATGGACAAGCAAGAAAACACGATATTGGATATGCGATATGTTTAACCTTGCACTTCAGTATGGCATGCCTCATGATTGGAGTGCAAATTGGATCAAACCTTTGCACAAAGGAGGAGATGTAAACAATGTGAACAACTATCGCACTATAATGGTTGGTTCTTTGATGGCAAAGTTATTTGGATGTATCATGGAGATGAAGATAAGTGAATGGGCTGAAAAGAATGGCAAACGTGCGCTTGGCCAAGCAGGTTTTCGAAAGCATCATAGCACTATTGATCACCTTGTCACTCTTCGAGTTCTTATGGAAGCGTCTCGATTGAAAGGAAAAAAGTTGTATTGTTGCTTTGTGGATTTCAAGAAAGCTTTTGACATGGTACCGCGAGGAAATCTTTGGAGACGTATGCAAAGCCTTCAAGTGCCGAGAGAATTTATGCATGCAGTCTTTCGCATCTACCAAAAAGTGATATGTCGATTACGTATGGGAGATGGAATTTCAGAATTTTTTGCAAGCACTATTGGTGTCAAACAAGGATGCCCACTTTCCCCAACCCTCTTTGGGCTACTCATTGATGAATTGGAATACATGGTTCTTGATTTTATGCAGCAAGAAGGCATAGAAGAGGTTAAGATTGGAAATGCGGTGATCATGCTTTTGCTTTATGCCGATGATGTAGTGCTCTTGGCACATACCTTAGAAGATGCACAAAAGCTTATGAGTGTCTTGGAACGCTTTTGCCTACATAGCGGGCTGATCGTGAATGGATCCAAAACCAAGGTTATGCTTGTAAAGACCCTCAATGACGAAAATCCATGCATTGTATACAACAATGAGAAACTTGAAGTGGTAGATCACTTCAAGTACCTTGGCCTTGAGGTTCCATCCAATCATAAATGGAAGGATTGTGCAATGCGTCGCTTGGAAGCCGGAAAGAGGGCTTATTATGCATTTGAGAACATGTGCAATGCAGGAGAGATCAAGTGTTGGGCTCTCAAAAAGTACCTCTTTGACACATTGGTGACACCGGTGCTTCTTTATGGAGTGGAGGTGTGGGGTGGAAGCATCGGGAAGTCTACTTGGAAAGAGTTTGAGAATGTCCAAAAGCGTTTTCTCACCAACTTTCTCCAAGTCAAGACACAAACACCCTACATGCTCTTACTTCTTGAGTCCGGATCGCTTCCCATTGAGGTCTTGGGCATGGAAAGGGTTGTGGAGTACATGTGTAAGACACAACGTAGCCCTTTGCATCGACTTCCTAGAATCGCATATGAAGCAAGTCAAAAGGTTCAAAAGACATGCAAGAGCAAAATACTAAGTTCGGGGTGGATGCTTGATATTAAGAAATGGTTTGGAAGATGGGATGCATGTCACTTGGTCAAGGATGCGTCGATCGACTCCCAAGTTAATGAGGCCTTCTTACAACGCCAATGTATCATGGCTTGGGAGAAATCCGGAGGTTCTCGCTTCAGCCATTACACCACACACGTTGCCCCAAACTACAAATCTCTCTTCTTCTCGGAACGAGGTAACCGAATCCATTCCTACATCCTTGAGCCCATCCCGTTGAGTGCGATCCGCACCATTGCCTCCATTCGTCTTAGCTCCCATTCTCTACGCTGCGAGACAGGACGTTGGGGCACTGGCGAGGAGTGTCATTGACTTTGCACCTTATGCCCTCGTCAAGTGCGAGAGAGTGAGTACCACACACTACTTGAGTGCTCAGCTTTTGACCACATTAGGTCCTCTTTTCCCCATATATTCAGCCATGATCTCTCCCTACATACCTTCCTCTCCCAACCACGATGTGGACTCTCTATTGCGACGCTCATTTCAGCCATTTTTGAGCATCGAGAGTCACTTATGAACTCCACTCACACCACGTGACATGTTCATTTGGTCCCATAGGTCATATTTGACCTCCCAGGACGATAATAGAACTATCTATCTATCTATCTATCTCTCTCTCTCTCTCTCTCTCTCTCTCTCTCTCTCTCTCTCTCTCTCTCTCTCTCTCTCTCTCTCTCTTTCTCTGTGTGTAAGCTCCTAGAAAATGCAATTTCTCACCTCCTGTGGCTTGTGGTGTTCAATCCCCTTGGGGGGTTCACCTCTTTGACATGTAGGTTACCACGTGAGTTCAAATGAATGGGTTTTTTAATTGCCAAAATATTAAAATTTTAACAAGATTATATTAACAGAAAGGGTTTTCTACTTGATTTTAGAGAAAACCCGTATGTTTTTGAAGAAAAAAGGGTCATTTTATTACCTTAAACATGTGAGTAAAGGGGTTTCTTTAAAACCTTTTGAACACACATTATATGAATAGTTTCTTAAAGGTGCACCTGTTGAGTCAATCCCTTGCCACCTTGATATGCGAGTTCTATGTGTCGCGATCACAATGTCTCCATATCCATGGAAGCTCCGAGATTCAATCCTTTTGGTACTGTGAAGCTTGTCGGGAAGAGGGAAGTGCCATGAGAGGAGTAGCACCATAACATTTGGCTTTTATACCACTTGAAGAGTGCTAGTGTGTGTGGAGAGAGAGGGAGAAGAAGGCAGACACAAAGTGTTTGTGGAGCTTCAGTGAGGATTTGAAATAATGCCTCACTACTGATTATTCTATATGATCAAAAGAACAGATAAGGTTATTATAGTCAGTGTGATGGTTAGCGAGATAGTTGGCCTGGACCCTAACACTATAGAACCTTCCATAGGAAGATCTTCATCGAGGGCCATTGAGGGTCCCATGTTGTTTGCTACCGACGTCCGTTTGGATTTGGCTTCTTCCAATGTTTATTTAAAAGGGAAAACCAATCCACTTTGAACATAAGTTTGCAACAGATTGACTTGGTTTGTGGTTTGGTGAAGTTTTTGTGCTCGGGTCACTACGAGGCCACTACCATGCTTTCTAATCTAGATCAGTCTCATAAATTGGCAAAAGCACCTTTCTAGGATAGTTGATTAGAAGTCGTTCAGTTTCATTGAGATTATATTGGGAATCCAATTGCTTTTATCCTTTCTATCCCCTATTGTCTTCATTTCAAAAGAGGGTTAAATGTGTGAGTCTTTTTTTCTGGCAGCTTCTCTCCATAATGGATTTTAAAGAACACTTCCCACTGTTGAGAGCCAATGGTGAATTTATATTTACCCTTTCTTCAAACTATGGATAAACAAAATTTGGAAGGGCTATTTACAAATTTGGGAAATCTTGCCCTTCTTTTCAAGGACAAAAGTATTTCCACGGTCCATCCTTCTCATAAGAGTAAAAATGCCTCCACAGGGTATCAAAGAAGAGCCTTCGTGGGAGCTTCAACTTCATTAGGATGGGAATGGGTTATAAGAGGGTCTCTTTATTTCCATAGGATTTAAAGTGGGATTGTGGAATGGGAAAAGTGGTTGATGTCATGTGGGCTAAAATGGTGGGTATGACCGGGCCTAAAAATGAGCAGTCAAACTTGTAGGCTTAGTGGTGGTGTAAAATAGATCTTTTAAATATAAAGAGAAAATATCTTTTATAAAATAAAAAAATTAAACCTTTTTTAAAAAATTGAAATAAAAACCAATCTTTTCTCTCTTTAATGGTTTTCAGTTTCTTCTCCCCTCTCTCCTAAAGGAGGTCTGTCCAAAAACATGTTGGTCATCCCCTCCCTCTGTTGTTTCTATTGTACCATCTCTATCTTCTCTTCACACCACCTTGCAAATTGTATCTCTTTTCTCAATGTAACTTTTCCCTTCCAAAAGGCTCTTGCAATAGAGGTTTGGACCACCTCATGATGGCTGCATTCTCTTCAATGGTTTCCACCACCTATTGAAGCTCTTTATTGCTCTCTCTAAAGTTGTAGATTTGCCCTACTCTTAGAGATGCTCTCTTGCATGGGTTTACTTTCCTCAACAACAGATTCCCTGCTCCTTCTTCCCCATTTAGCTCTCTAGAGTGGATCTACTTTCCTTAATAGCTTCTTTGCTCCTTCCTCCCCATTTAACCAACTTGCAGGTGGGGGAGCATAGTCGTGGCATTCACCATATTTGAATACCTTCTAACCTTTCTCTTTATGATAACAAGACCATGATTGTGGATAAATTGTTTTGTGTAGGTTATTCTACTTCCTTCCATGTTATCACTAGGTGCTCCAGTGAACTTGGATTGTTCTTGACTTAATTTCTTGCAGCATCGTATAAGACGACAATGATCATTTGATTCCTACAAATGATTGATGTGGGTGACAATGCAGCCAAGCACAAGAGGTGCGCATAAGGTTTCAAGGAGACACATAGCTTCTTGAGTACACCACTAGAAGGGAAGAATCATGGAGTTCTTGCAAACTCAAGAAGGGTGTGGCTAGCAAAGGTGCATGTTAGCAACGGCCAACACAGGCTACACCGAATATGCATCAAGCGGGAGATATGCTATGGTTGTCTATAATATTTCCAACTCACTTTGTATAATTCTTGGGCTCACTTGGAGTTCCAAAGTTGTATATGGTAGTTAGAGGGCTCAAGCTTAAACCCATAGTAGAAGGGATTGTGGTGAAAGCCTTTATGCAAGGAGGCTTCATTCTTGAGTATCCACTCTTGAGGATCCATTTTTGAGAGCTCTCTCTCTCTTGAGTGTTCACTCTATAGCCTAGCTTTGAGCTTAATGTCCATGCTTAAGAGGCTAGTGCTAACCATTGTAATTAGAGTAAGATCTTCTTTATCAATCTAATCCTTATTTTCTCATTAATCTACTTCTTCTCTACATTTAATTATGTTATTAAGTAGTATTACACTCTCATTATTCTAGATTTGAGAGAGGTATGTACTTCTTGTTATTAGCCACTCCTATTCTTCCATAAGCATTCAATTTGTGATATTTAGCATCACTAATTATGTTGATTAAGTTGGGTCTTAATCTTGTAATTACTGTGTGTGCCCCATTGTTTGCTTGTGTGTAGATAGGTTTTATGAAACTCTAGCACTATTCACCTTGTGTGTGTAGATATTGATGAAGTTCCATGATTTACATTTGGTAATTAGTGCGTGCTTATCATTATGTGCTTGGGGTTTCTAGTCTATGGTAAGTCGGACTTCGATGGACTTGATGTGTGTAGGAGTTGATTGATTAGTGATTAGAGTAGGTTTAGATTTAGTCTTGATATGGCTAATCTCTACTTGCATTGGAGAGGTGATCTCTTGAATCCTCTATTTCTATTCATCCAATGCTCGTGCTTCCATACCCTAGCCGGGTTGTCGATCCACGGATTTGATAATTTTGTGTGGGTTGCGATTAGGTCGTGCTTAGTTCGTGCTACAACGGTGCCAAATGTTGGGAGGCATTGTAGCATGACCTAATCACAACCCACACAAAATTATCAAATCCGTGGATCGGCAACCCGGCTAGGGCATGGAAGCACGAGCATCGGATGAATAGAAATAGAGGATTCAAGAGATCACCTCTCCAATGCAAGTAGAGATTATCCATGGAAAGACTGACTCTAAACATACTCTAATCACTTATCAAACAACTTCTACACACATCAAAAACACCAAAGTCCGACTTACCATAGACTAGAAACCCCAAGCACACTAATGATAAGCACACACTTGTTACCCCATGTCAATCACGGCACTTCATCAATAGCTACACACACAAGGTGAATAGTGCTAGAGTTTTATAAAACCTATCTACACACAAGCAAACAATAGGGCACACACACTAATTACAAGATTAAGACCCAACTTAATCAACCTAATTAGTGATGCTAAGTATCACAAATCAAATGCTTGTAGAAGAATAAGAGTGGTTAATAGCAAGAAGTACATACCTCTCTCAAATCTAGAATAATGAGAGTGTAATACTAATTCATGACATAATGAAATGTAGAGAAGAAGTAGACTAATGAGAAAATAGGAATTAGATTAATCAAGAGAGCTTACTCTAATTACAATGATTAGCACTAGCTTCTTAAGCATATGCATTAAGCTCAAGGCTATGCCATAGAGTGAACACGAGAGAGAGAGAGAGAGAGAAAGAGAGAGAGAGAGAGCTCTCAAAAGCGGATCCTCAAGAGTGGATACTCAAGAATGAAGCCCCCTTGCATAAAGGCTTCCTTTTAAAGGATTTCACCACAATCCCTTCTACTATGGGTTTAAGCTTGAGCCCTCTAGCTACCATATACAACTTTGGAACTCCAAGTGAGTCCAAGACTTATACAAAGTGAGTTGAAAATATTATGCACAACCATAGCAGATCTCCCGCTTGATGCATATTCGGTGTAGCCTGTGTTAGACGCCTACTAACAGTGCATCATGTGTATATAGTTTCACAATTGAAGCAAGGGACAACATTAACTCAACCAAGGTTTCTTGAAAACTATAATCTGCTTCTCTCTAAAGTTTTTAGGATTTTCTATTTTCTACTTTCATCTCATACGTTGCTTCTAATGTGTGCATGATATATGATGTGTTTTCATTCTTGCAACTATTTTTCCATTTGAATTTGTAGAGTGGGAGTCGATAGATCCTTCATAGGGACCTTTGAACCTTCCACATGGAGCTTGTTGTCTATCCTTTGCTATTTCCTCATGGGATATCTTTTATAGCCATATTTAAGTCATGCCTAGGAAAAATGGGTATGCTAATCTATCTCCCATTCACTCACCAAGTCAGGAGAGTTTGGAATAACCTGTATGCTAGGCAACAATAGTAACCAAAAGGAGAATGGAGGTGGATGTGTCTGTAGCCATGAAGTGCATCTACAAGTCTTACAAAGCAACAATAACATGGTTAATGTCTCTTCATGTGCTTGTGTATATCTTTCAGATGTAGAGTGTCCATAGGACACCAACAATATGGATTTGCAAAGGGGATGGTGCGATGAAGAGCTTCCTTGCAGAGCTGGATGGGAGACCAAAGTGGTCAAACACCATGGAGATAACATTAAGTGCTATGTAATTAGAGAGAATTTGGTGTTTAGATACCATATTTCAAAGAAAATATTGTCAATGGTCTTTCCCTATAGGAGGTGGAAGCAAAGGATGGGAGAATGGGAGGCACCTGACTCTAATGTGGCTATTTGAGAAACCACTGACCTTCAAATATTTCTTCATGATGATGTAGTGCATGTAGCCTCTATAAATAACGATTCTCACCCCAGATATCTTTCTTGCGAGTATCTCAATTTGAGATATACATTGCCCAAGTTGTACCTCTTTGTTTTCAATGAGAAGGTTGTTAGGTTTAAAAAATAAAAAAGCTGTGTTTGCGAGGACATTGCATTCCAGTGATGTATTAATGTAAAAGATTATAACTAATGAGAATTTTGCTCCCATTTACATGATGCTTTGAATCTCATCTCTAAGATTATTTGTTCTTTTTTGCAAGTTTTTTTGGAGAATTTCATTTTTACTTTTCGAGTGAAAATGTTCAATTCGTTTGATTGTGTGAATATCAATGCCTTTTAGGCATTTGATTGTGAAGGTTCGAAGCAGAATTAAGTGATTCGTAGAACCTTTAAAGCTAAAAAAGACACACTCAAAAAGAACAAACCTTTAGCCATGAAATCATCGCTCTAAAAAACAACCAATATCAACTCAAAAAAATTGTGTGATGATTTGGTGTAGCCTCACACCCAATTGCATAGATATGGTGCTCTTTTGCCCTGATAAAAATCCTACATTTATGCTTCAATTCTTCATCATGATCATTTTATGGAAGCTTCAAAAGTTCATTAGAGAAGACCAAGCAATAATTTGAAGAGGGGAAACCCTAATTGGTTGCCTCATAGCCTCAAACATGCAGTGGAAATAGGACTACACTAGCACCCTTACTTGAAATTGTAGTATTTCCTTTGTTAAATGTCAAAAGAGCTCATTCTTGGCTCTATAAACTCACCCATAGATTGAGAAAGGATGAAAATGTGGTTAATGCTGCATTTTGAGCTATTTTTTGCTAATTTTGGGGCTATTTTTTACCATTTTATAGTCATTTTAACCCCTTTCAGCCCGAAAATGTCCTTCTTTTGTTTGTAAAAAGAAATAGGACTACACTAGCACCCTTACTTGAAATTGTAGTATTTCCTTTGTTAAATGTCAAAAGAGCTCATTCTTGGCTCTATAAACTCACCCATAGATTGAGAAAGGATGAAAATGTGGTTAATGCTGCATTTTGAGCTATTTTTTGCTAATTTTGGGGCTATTTTTTACCATTTTATAGTCATTTTAACCCCTTTCAGCCCGGAAATGTCCTTCTTTTGTTTGTAAAAAGCCCAAACAACTTGGAAAAAACTCCTAAATCTATGAAAAAATCTTGTTGGTCTCAAATTTCATGTTGAATCTCATTTTTTCATTTGGAAAGCACTTTGGACACATCTTTTACGACCACACACAAAACCTGTTATTTTTTACCAAGATCGTCCCAATTGAAATTTCTAGGCGAAACGAGTGTGCCACTTTCTGAGGTCATCTCGGTCACCGTTCAGCTTCGACAAAGTTCTGCGCAGGCCATTTTCGACTACGTGGTCTCAGCGGGTGCAGATCCGACTCTGCAAATTTGGGTTTTTCGGCCTACGACTGCAGGTGCTGAGGATATCGACACTCTCAGAGTGTTGATTTGTGGCTGTCTACACATCGAAGGACGGCGCACAGTTCTTGGAGGCGTGTCACATACGACACGGGCTCATCTACACACAGACTGTAGGCGACATCCACTGGTTCATCAGGTAGCTTGTGTTTGCTGCTTGATATTCCAAATTTCATCCTGACATTGCAGGTACTTCCACATGGGATGTATTGTCAGAGATGATGTATGTTTGTTGAGGGTTTGCTGGCTGTGAGTCACGCAGTAAACAACCGCTGCAACGGTTACAGCATATAGTGGGAAATTTGTGGATGTATGACTTTGTGGGAAGTCTATGTACTGTCAGATTTACTGCAGCCTTTGTTGAGGGTCGAGTGAGGTTTTATTGAGCTGGGGATTCTCGAATGTTGAGATCCTTTCGGTGATACAGGTCTTGGAGCGATCCCTCGAGCACCCTTAGATAGGCAGCTAGGATGTATTGACTGTGAGTTAGACAGTTGGGATTGCATCTTTGCTTTACTGCCGTTGAGGCATTGTCGCAGTCTATGCTTACAGGACAGTGACAGGATAGTCAGAGACAGTACAGGTGCAGGACAGGTTTACCCACAGCTTACAGTGTTAGAGAGACAGTGGTTTTTTGAGCTGTTTTTTGGTCTGTTTTTCGTACACCAGAGCCATTTTACAAAGGAGACTCTGCCAAAATTTCTGCAGAATATGAAGCTTTCTTGGTTCATTTGACAGGTTGATATTGGTTCAGAGGTCAGTTTACAGGGGAAACTCTGCCGAATTTTTCCCAGGAAAGTAAACTACTGTGAAGCGTAGCTATGGCTGGATCACAGGACACTGCTCTTTACAATATCAAGAAGCTGGATGGAACCAATTTCCCATTGTGGAAGAAGCAGATTTGGCACGTGTTGGTACAAAAGAAGCAGATAAAACCTATAAAGCTCAAGGGGATAAAACCAGAAGATATGGACGAAGATGAATGGAGCGAAATGGATGAATTGGCACTTTCTACCATTATGCTGACTTTGGCAGAAAGCGTTTACTTCAATGTAGCAGACGAGATGTCGGCTTATCAAGCATAGTTAAAGCTGAGTGATCTTTATGAGAAGCAGAGTGCAGCTTCACAGGTATACTGGCTTAAGAAGCTTGTTGACTTGAAGATGAAAGAAGGGACACCTATGTCCAATCATCTGAATGAATTCAACACAATCTACAGTCAGTTGTCAGATCAAGGTGTCAAGTTTGATGAACCTGTTAGAGCTATGTTCCTGTTGATCACATTGCCGAAAAGTTGGGACACTTTTCGCACAGCTTTGAGTAATTCTGCACCTTCAGATGGTTTGAACATAGCAGGTGTAGAAGGAAGTCTGCTTACTGAAGAAACCAATAGAAAGACAATGGACAAAGGCAAAGGAACAGCCTTAGTTGTCAGGGGAAGGACCAAAGAAAAGTACAAAGGTGGAAAGAGGAATCAATCTCGTAGCAAGTCCCGCAGTGCTAAAGGCAAGAGTGACATAGAATGCTACCATTGTGGCAAGAAGGGTCACATGAAAAGAGACTGTAGAGAATGGAAAGCAGAAAAAGGCAAAGAGAAAGCTGAAGACCATGGTGAGAAGAACAAGTCCTCAGTGAAGATTCAAGAAATAAATGTGACAAACACTGTTGCAGAAGATGACAGTCTAGTGTCCGGAGACATCTACTTCTTGAAGAATACAATGGACTCAGCTCTTCTTACAGCATCTGATGGAAATGCAATGAGTGAATGGATTATAGACTCTGGGGCATCACTTCATGTGTCTCCAAACAAGGAGTGGTTTACTTCTTATGTGACCACTAAAGATCATGTTCGGCTAGGCAATGGGCAGACATGTGAGATCATAGGTGCTGGAGATGCTCAATTGAAGTTTCAGAATGGCTCTTCTTTCACGCTGAAGAATGTGAGACGTGTTCCCGCAATTACAAAGAGCTTGATCAGCACAGGTTTACTTGATGATGCTGGCTACGTCACCACTTTTGGACAGAACATGTGGAAGATATCCAAGGGTTCTATGACAGTAGCACATGGAGTAAAGTCTGGAGGACTTTACATGATTTATGTATCAAATGTCTCTAAAAATGTAATCAATGTAACCGAGCAGCCGAACGTTTATTTGTGGCATAGCCGGTTAGGACATATGTCCAAGAAGGGAATGGAAATCTTGTCTCATTCTGGTTATTTGCCTGGCTTTTCATTTAATGATTTTGAATTCTGTGAACATTGTCTGTATGGTAAGCAAACACAGCATCCACATAAGCATAGAAGCAGTAGAAGAGATACACAGTTGGCACTTGTTCATAGTGATTTGTGTGGACCTATGCCTAACCTATCTCTAGGGGGAGCTTCTTACTTTATGACATTTATAGATGATTACTCGACGAAAGTATGGGTTTACTTTCTCAAGCAAAAGGATGAAGCGTTTAGTGTTTTCAAAACGTTTGTGACACTTGTGGAGAATCGGAGTGGCAAGAAGCTTAAATGCTTACGCACTGACAATGGTGGAGAGTATGTTTCAAAGGCCTTTCAGGACTTTTGTGAGTCAAAAGGTATAAAACGTGAACTTACTGCTCCTTACAATCCTCCTCAAAATGGTGTTGTTGAGAGGATGAATAGGACCATACAAGAGAAGGTCAGAAGTATGTTGTCTAATGCACAGCTGCCCAATGAGTTTTGGGCTGAAGCTGTATCAACAGCTGTTCATCTTGTAAATAGATCTCCTAGCAAGGTTTTGCAGAAGGATTCAGTGCCAGAGATGGTATGGTCAGGCAAAATTCCCTCATACAAGCATCTCAGAGTCTTTGGCTGTGAGGCATATACTCACGTTCCAAAGGAATTTAGGAACAAACTTGAGCCAAAAAGTAGAAAGTGCATCTTTCTAGGCTATGGTAATTCTGGTGAGATGGGGTACAGACTTTGGGATCCCGAATCCAGAAAGGTTGTTTGCAGCAATGATGTTCACTTTAATGAATCCAAATATCATTCTAAACCAGAGAGGGTTGAGGAGATTAGAAGAGTTGTCTTCCAAGAAGATGGACCTGCACGTGCAAGACAAAATGTCAGGGCTCAAGAGGAGCAAGGACACGATAGAGTGGAACCACAGGTTGTGGCTGAGCCTGAGCCATGTATTGTGCGTAGATCTGGACGTGTCACGCGACCTCCTGATAGGTTTGTTCCATCTATGAACTATGTCATGTTGAGTGATTGCAATGAGCCTTCATGTTACAAGGAAGCAGTGCAAATGAAGGACTCCGGGAATTGGCAATTGGCCATGCAGTCAGAGATGACAGCTCTGCATAAAAACAAGACATGGAAGCTAGTTAAATTACCACAGGGCAAAAAGGATCTACCTTGTAAATGGGTTTACAGGTATAAGATCACCGCTCATGATAGTCAGCCAAAGTACAAAGCAAGGCTTGTTGCCAAGGGCTTTAAGCAAGAACAAGGCATTGACTTTGATGAAGTCTTCTCTCCGGTGGTCAAGATGACTACATTGAGATGCTTTCTTGCATTGGTTGCCATATTAGATTTGGTGTTGCACCAAATTGATGTCAAGACAGCGTTCTTGCATGGTGATTTAGATGTGAAAATTTACATGCAGCAGCCAGAAGGGTTTGTTGAGAAAGGCAAGGAAGATTGGGTATGCCAGTTGTTAAAGAGTTTTTATGGCTTAAAACAATCACCTAGGGCATGGTACCATAAATTCCACAAGTTTATGATTTCTCAAGGCTACAAACGTAGTGAGTTCGATCACTGTCTATATACAAAGAAGGCTAAGGATGGTAGTTGGGTAATCCTTATTTTGTATGTGGATGACATGTTGATTGCTGGCAAGCACTTGGAAGAAATTTCAGCTTTGAAGTCAAAGATGGCAAAATCGTTTGACATGAAAGACATGGGTGAGTCAAGTCATATACTTGGTATGCGCATTGAGAGAGACAGATCAAAGAAGTTGATTTGGTTATCTCAAACAGAGTATATTGACAAGGTTTTGCAACGTTTCAATATGGAGAAGGGAAAGGCACTAAGTGTTCCATTGCCACCATGTGTGAAACTTAGCAAACAAGATTGTCCCGTGTCTGAGGAAGAGCAGGCTGAAATGGATAAGATTCCATATGCGTCTACAGTGGGTAGTTTGATGTATGCAATGATTGCTACTCGCCCAGACATTGCAGTTGCAGTGGGAGTAGTAAGTCAATACATGTCAAACCCAGGCAAGAAACATTGGGAGGTAGTGAAAGGAATATTGAGATACCTGAAAGCTATAAAGCATTAGGAAAAATATGAACCCTCTAGGGGCCCTTTGGGATTAAGGTTAATTAGAGGCCAGCCAATAGGAAGAGGGTGATGGACACACTCTATAACCTCAAAAAAGTAGGGGGACAAGGTAGCCTTACACCTCTTAATGGCCTCTTACCTAGTGAGAAGGTAAGGGAGGTGGCTAGGGGAAAGGGAGGGGGGGGGGACCACTTTAACCTTTTTTCCCCCACTTTTTGGCCCGGATTTAAAAATACACTAAAAATTTCAAAATTTCAAAAAATTTCAAATTTCAAGTTTTCCCTCCTTAAAAGGTCCCCTAACCTATTTCATGGTCAAAAAAGTATTTTTGACCTCCAAAAGTCAAAAACGTGCACTAAAAATTCCAAAAAATTAAATTTTTTCAAAAAATTTCAAAACATCATTTTCCACCCTCCAAAGTCTTTCCAAACCTATTCTATAGCTAAAAGTGATTTTCTCTCTCTACAAACCCTTTTCCAAGCTCTCCATGGCTACAACAACCACATGCACCCCCTATAGTCCAACATTATCTCTCTACTAGCTTTCTCCCATCTCCATTGTAGCACCAAGCAAGCTTCTTCCCCATCTCTTCCCCTTGCCCACCACATAGTTCCACACCAAGCTAGCTCCTCTCCCTTCTCTCACCTCCATTACAGCATGAAACAAGATTCTCCTCCTTCTACTTTCATTCACTCGCACTACATGGAAACCTCTACTCCCGAAGGTGGAAAAAGCATCAACTCACATGACTTGCATACCACAAGAACAAGAGGTGTGAGTAGTGCATGGGCATTGCAAGGATTCATCTCCAACATAAAGATAGAATGGTGAGAAAACTACCCTTGTAGCTTACATTCAGAGCTTAAGATCATCTCCATCTTTAAGTTTATCATGCTGGAGGGAATTAACCTCTTTATGGCTTTCAATGTTTAGGCTTCACACCTCATAACATTGGGTGGTGCTATTTTGTTGATGGCTTTGGTGCGCCATCTATAGTTTTGTAGCATGTGATTGAGTCTCACAATGTAAGTAAGTTGTGTTATCTATGGAGAGTCATCAAAGATTTTTCTTATAATTTATTCTTTGTATAGTTGTCATTAGATTATTAGAATGATATCATTTTGTAATTTATAACTTTGTGCTCACATAATCTGTTGTTTACTTACAGAGTCAACTTGTTTTGAGAGGACATGAGCAAGCAACCATGTGCAGAGATGGAAATCACCCTATTTTTGTTCCATGAGGAACCTTTCACTACCGTGTTAAAAGATTTTGATAAGAATAGTAGGATTTTTGTAGAATCTTGAACCAATAGGTACTCTCTAGGAGCTCTTAGAAAAGCCATCTCTATAGTACTACTATCTTCCCTAGTGTCATAGACACACAAATACTCGTGTATATGAATCTCTCGATGAGAAAGACAAATACTCGTAAGAGAAGCCTAACAGCAACAACATTGTCTGCATTTGTAATTATTTTTATGAGGCTGGATTCCTCTATAAATGCAATATAAATATTTCTTTTTGTTAAATGGTGTCGCACTGAGTGAGAGTATTTTATTTAGATTACTGGAGTTTCATACAGATTTGAGAAATATTGTTGATTTTTTTGGATATTCTGATTTGTCTGTAAGATGTTTGAAGTTTCAAGTCTTAATCATTCCACCATGAAGAAATTCATGCAATATTTTGATTTCAGTTTAATCACTAATGGTTATTCTTATTAAGTGGATCATAACCTTTGTCAAGATGTCCTCATTTGGGGATGTTGAATATATATCAATAGCAACATTTCAAAAGTTGAGAAAGCTAAATTCTTGCTTTCCAAAATGTTATTGTTTCCATACTATTCCTATGCCAAGCTTGACTTAGAGAAATGACAACTTGAGATGGAGGTGTAGATATATAGGGGTGAATTATTATTGATTCTTGTTTCATCATATATATTATAAAGCCTTTGAGTTTCCACCTTTTTGAGTAGTGTTGACAAGTCTTTGGTATCAAACCTTCTTAAATATCCCTATTCATTCGCTATTGGTAGCTATTTATTTGGTATTGTTAAAGATCATACCAATAGCTATCACCTTGTGAACTTAATTGTTGAATTGCGGATTCGATTTTTACTATGCAGCTCATTTGGATAGAGAAAGTGTAAACATAAATTATAGATACATGCATTGTTAACATAGAAGATATGTATCACTCGAACCTATATAACTGCTAATCAAGAAACCTTTGGTCGGATACTATAACAATAGGGATCACATGTGGTTTTAAATACCAAAGAAATGGCTTAACCAAAACATTTCCAAGAACACGAGGTGAACACAAGGAAGTAAAAATTGGCTCCTTGTTTGGTTGATTTCTAGTGCTAAATATTCTGAGTGCACAAAATTTGTGAGGCCTTTGACCTTGCGAGTTCACTAAAGTATATGTAACATAGCACATGTGTTCAACAGAAGGGAATTTATATTCTTGTAAAGTTACAGAAACATGTGTAGGTAAGGCCTATAAGGGCTACTTTCAATCCATTGTGGTGAACGGACATGATATAGGAAAATTTGACATAGTGAATACTCCGGACATCAAACACTACAACTCTATCTCATGACCATACATTAAAACAAAGCCCCTATTTTTCATTTTGAAGCCCCAGAGACCCTCAACAAGAGGGACCACAACGGCGCGTAGACTGCCCATCCAGGCACAAATAGGGACCAAGATATTTCCAAGAACAGGGGATGGACACAAGGAAGTAAAAAATGGTTGATAAGCATGATACAAGGTTTAGGTATCTGCCATTTGGGGGGGGGAGGGGTTGCTATGAACACATTAAACTGCCCAGTTCTATTTCATGGCCATGCATTAAAAAAAGCTTGTACTTGTCATTTTAGGGGCCCAGGGACCCTCAACAAGAGGGGCCACAAAGGCGCGCAAACTGGCCATCCAAAATTCTTGGATGGCCAGTTTGCGCACCCTTGTGGCCCCTCTTGTTGAGGGTCCCTGGGCCCCTAAAATGACAAGTACAAGCATTTTGGATGGCCAGTTTGCGCGCCCTTGTGGCCCCTCTTGTTGAGGTTCCCTGGGCCCCCAAAATGACAAGTACAAGCATTTTGGATGGCCAGTTTGCGCGCCCTTGTGGCCCCTCTTGTTGAGGGTCCCTGGGCCCCTAAAATGACAAGTACAAGATTTTTTTAATGCATGGCATGATACAATGTTTAGCTATTTGCCATTGTGGGGGGGGGGGGGGGGGGGGGGGGGAGTTTGCTATGAATACATCAATTTGCCCAACTCTATCTCATGGCTATGCATCAAAATTTTTGGATGGCTGATTTGCGCGCCCTTGTGGCCAAATTTTGGATGGCTGATTTGTGCGCCCTTGTGGCCCCTCATGTTGAGGGTCCCTGGGGCCCTAAAATGACAAGTACAAGATTAATTTTTATGCATGGCATGATACAATGTTTAGCTATTTGCCATTGTGGGGGGGGGGTTGCTATGAATACATCAATTTGCCCAATTCTATCTCATGGCTATGCATCAAAAAAATCCTGTACTTGTCATTTTAGGGCCCTAGGGACCCTCAACATGAGGGGCCACAAGGGCGCGCAAACTAGCCATCCAAAAATTTTGGATGGCTGATTTGCGCGCCCTTGTGGCCCCTCATGTTGAGGGTCCCTGGGGTCCTAAAATGACAATTACAAGATTTATTTTTATGTATGGCATGATACAATGTTTAGCTATTTGCCATTGTGGGGGGGGGGGGGAGTTTGCTATGAATACATCAATTTGCCCAATTCTATCTCATGGCTATGCATCAAAAAAAGCCTGTACTTATCATTTTAGGGCCCCAAGGACCCTCGACATGAGGGGCCACAAGGGCACGCAAATCAGCCATCCAAAAATTTGCGCACCCCTGTGGCCCCTCATGTCGAGGGTCCCTGGGGCCCTAAAATGACAAGTACAGGATTTATTTTTATGCATGGTCATAATTCAAGTAGTAAGTTTTTTTTTTTTTTTTTTTTTTAAACTGTTGGACTTTTAGGTTGTTTTCAAGAGCTTCTAGTGTTCAATTGGCTCTGAATCTGTCTGGGCTTGTCTCACATAAATTTGTTCATCTCGTCGCGCTCTTCGACTATCGTGTGATGCAAAAAAATCATATCCTGCTCGGATTTCCCAAAAATCAACGTGCAAGTTGGCAATTTCTTAAAAAATGATGTAAAACAGACATTTCTTACTTTTTCCTTAATCTACGGGCTCGAACGGGCATTAAAACCATGGAATCTGAAAATACTCAGAGAACCAATGTTTTTTATTATGTTAAGGACTGCATTTCCTACATACAAAACTTTCTCAAAATCTCACCCTAACACCTTCAAAAGTGGCTTCCAAGGAGTGCCCTCGATCAAAAATTGAAACTGAAGGAAAACAATCAGAATGAACTCCTAGACTGTGTACAAACTTTAAAATAACCAAAATTTCCTTTTAAAAAAAGTTATTGCTAAAAATTTGAAAATAGACCACCCTTAGACTTCCCACAATGATAGAAATCAAAAGGTTCAAGGAGAGGTCTGGTGTCACAAGTGCATGGTAGGAATCTAATCGAGGCTTATTCCGTCAAGATCTCTTATACTTTATTATGTCTTCTCATGTACAATCTTGCCAAACAAAAACAAACTTACACTTTAAATGACTACAAATTTTATTTAACTTATCAAACAATCTAAAATATGGTAGACCTAGAGTGCTCTTACACATCAACAAACAAAAAAGTCCAAATTTCTTCTCATTAACTTTGATAAACATACATCTGTGAACACTTTACAAGGAGTAGTGTGGTCATAGTTCTTACATCCATTCCATGACATGGTATGCTCCTGGGGTGACCTATCACATAAAAATATCTTTGGTAGGAGTGCCCTCATGTTAGGAAAGAGTGTGTTGCTGCTGATGAAAAGTTTTTGCATTGTCCTACTAGGGATCTCTTCATGTCAGCATAATGATTTTTGGTGTAGTGGGAGCCACATTGCCGCTGAGGAGAGCTTTGTGCCACCGTAAAAGCTTCATGTTATGCCAGTTCCTTGAGCCGTTCTTGCAAACAACGCCACTCAACTAGCATAACAAGAGGTCACCTTGTAACAAAAACATGTATGAATTCAACATTTGCAAGCTATATAATGAAGACACTTGTTAAGTATAAACAATATAAAAATATACATTAGGATGAGACTACCACCCCTAATAAGCATGGATTTGAAGCACCTACCTGCAAGATGTAACAAAGAAGACTGTTTTAGAGGAAAAGTGGTGACACTTGGCCTCTCTAACCTGCAACCTTTCACTATTTGTGCATAAAAGCAACCTTTGTGCCAAGCACTACAAAACAAGTAGAGGCAACACCTTAGACTTCAAAGTTTATGATAAGAAGAACACAATCAAAAGTAAGAAGTATATTGTTACCTTGCATAAAGGGGTGTTTTATTTAAATATGTGATGGTATTGGCAAGATATTGAAGAATCGTCAACATTCATCTCACCGATGCTACGACGTTCCTGGGATGACCTCTGCTCACCCTCACGTGCGGCCTTCGATGCAAACGTTGCGAACAAGCAAATATGTATGCATACGATTTGTGATATCCTTGAGCACCATGGTAGTTGTTGCATGAGGAAGCAAAGGATGAAAAGAGAGAGGGGGGAGGGAGAGAGAGGAACATGGGAGAAGACAAGGGGGTAGTGAGGGAGAGAGAGAGAGAGAGAGAGTGGAGAAGGAGGAGAGAAGGGGGCAGGGAGGGAGAGGGAGGAACATGGGAGGAGAGAAGGGGACAGTGGGAGAGAGGGAGAGAGGGGAGGAGGAGGAGAGAAGGGGCAGGGAGGGAGAGGAGAGGGAGAAAGGAGGGAGGAGGAAGAGAGAAGAAAGGTTTTTTTTTTTGGGGGGGAGTTTTTTTTCTTGAAAAATTGGACTTTTAGTGCTTGCAAGTTTTAAAAAATGTCAAAAAATACTTTTTTGATATGGATATATGTTGGGGGGGAGTTTTAAGTCAAAAATAAGTAAAAATAATTTTTTTTTTAAAAAGTCAAATTTTGGCTCTTAGTGATCCACGTTTTTGATGATGTGGCCACACCTCTTTACTCCCTTCACTTTTCAAAAGCTAGAGAGAGAAGGTGACCTCTTAGGTCCACATCCTACATGTGTCTAAAAAAAAGGCTAGAAAAGCCTACTCAAAACTGGCTTCTTGAATGCCCTTGTCCCCTTAACCCTACACACCATTAGCCTTAATCCCTAAAAATTAGGATTCCTTACAAGGCCCATGCAAGGTTCATATTTCTCCTAATGGAGTATGTGTATATGCTATGGGAGTCAGGAGCTAAGTGTAAAGGGTTTTACAGACTCAGATTATGCAGGTGACTTAGACAACCGAAGGTCTACATCAGGGTATGTCTTTACATTGGCTGGTGGAGCAGTATCATGGCGTTATAGATTACAAGATTGTGTTACTCAGTCTACTACAGAGGCTGAATATGTTGCATCATCAGAGGCATGCAAAGAATCAATTTGGCTTAATCGACTAGTAACAGATTTGGGAATCAAAGAAGAGATGCCTGTGTTATATTGTGATAGTCAAAGTGCTATACAATTGGCTCGCAATCCAGTTTATCACTCAAAGACAAAGCATGTGGATATGAAGTATCATTTCATCATGGAAATGCTCGAGGATAAGCAACTTCAGCTTGTCAAAGTTCACACCACAGAAAATCCTGTTGATCTACTTACAAAAGGACTTCCCTCAGAGAGCTTTGCGCATTTTCGCAAGCAGTTAGGTGTAGGGTAGTACATCACTTCTCTACATCTCTTGTATATTAGCTTGTATAGTAGCTTCTCTCACACTTAAAGTACCACATTGGACTTTAAGTAGGAGGTTGTTGGGGTATAAAGCCCAATGTGAAGCCCAATGTGGTCGCCCAGGTAAGTGGGCAGGCTGCCAGCTATGTACACATATTCTTTTGTAAAAACCTAACAAGAACTCACTATGCTCTACACATTACAGTAGAGCGAGTTCACCATATCGTCGTTCTCTTCTTCTCGCACTCTCTCTCGCGTCGCACTTCCGCTCGTACTCCTTCATAAATACCCTAATGTTACTGACCATCTTCAATCACAAGTTGACCAAAGATGGAGTCTGTCTACTCTCTAAAGCATGTCTCGAGCTGAGGACAGCTCTTTCTTTTTGTTGGGGAGTTTGTAAGGTCCCTCCCTAAACCCTAGAGCCATTCAGAACTTTTTCAACCTAGAAAATAATTTAGAAAAAGAAAGACCGACAAAGAAGTCATGCAGACAACGAGACTTTACTCCAGAATGAAAAGACAAGGATATTTTGGACAAGAAATTACGTCATCCATATATTTTTTCAAAAATATTAAGATTATTTTTATACTTCTTCGTCAAAAGCCGCGTGGCCAAGTCTGCATGTGGATGTCCAACATTGGTGTAAAAGTTGTCACAATTGTCAGGTAAATGGGAATAGAAGATTAGTTTATGGTCCAAGGCAAATCGTGCTTGCAAATGGACCCTTTGAAAAGTGGGGCATTGATGCTATGGGTCCTCTGCCTAGGACAAAAAATGATAAACTCTACATTCTAGTGGCTGTAGACTATATGACTAGGTGGGTGGAAGCACAAAGTGTGGCAAAGGTAAATGAGAGGACAGTGAGCAAATTCGTCTACACTCACATTTGTTGTAGATTTGGCACACCTTTGGAGATTGTTTCTAATAATGGTCCAGATCTTAGAAAGGGATTGCTCACAGAAGTCTGTGAAGAACTTCACATTCTACATCGTCACAGTACACCCTACTATCCCCAATCAAATGGTTTGGTAGAAAAAGCTAATGGTGTCATTGCAGGCATCATTAGAAAGATGGTGAAAAACAAGACAAAGTTGTGGGATGACTTCTTGGATGGTGCCTTGTGGGCGTATCGAACCACATATAGGGAAGCCACGGAGTTCACACCATTTCACTTGGTCTATGGTCAAGAGGCTTTACAGCCAATTGAGCTAAACATTCCAACAATGCGACTTCATGGCAAATCAGCACAAGATGATCAAGAAGCATGGATGGATCGACTTCTTACCTTAGCTGAGCTTGAGTGGAAAAGAGAAGCAGCATACGAGTGCTATAAGAGGAAAGCCACACAGACAAAGGAGAAGCTTGACAAGAAACTGAAGGACAAAGGCATCAATGAAGGAGATCTTGTGCTAAGGTATGACAATCGACTCGATAATCGTTTTGATGCCAAATTTGAAACAAGATGGCAAGGGCCATACATAGTCAAGAAGGCTTTCAATTCAAGTTACTATCAGCTTATGGACTTGAATGGTAAGAGCACTCCAGGAAAGTAAACGGGTATCGCTTGAAGCCCTATTTGAGTCGCCTTCTACCAAAGGATCTACCAAAGATCTGTCAAAAGGCCACTGTCTCATGTAAGTATTGTTACATGAAGCATGAGTGTAACTCTAGCCAAAATTCTGAGGGGCCAAACAATAAAGATCTCGTCAAGGACTCTGAAGCACTCTCTTTGGAAAAGATGCTCTATGATGGTACATGAATATACCATCATCCAGGGGGAGGGCTAATGATAGCCGTTTTTCGGCTCTTTGTAATTGCCACAGTGAGTTACCTCACCCTACCAAAATCACCCAAACACTGTAGCTATCCCTACCATTTCACTGTACATAGGCGTGCGTGAGTCACGGGACCTATCTCATATCTTCTTTAAAAACCCTCAATTAGCTAGTCATTGGGCTAGTTGAGCCAAAAATATAAAAAATATAAAAAATATAAGTATATTATGGCCCATGCGTATGTAAATATTTCTTTGTATATAGGGCCTAAATAAAAGATTTTTTCATAATTATTTTGGTATTTATTTAAATATTTCTACCTAGGTGTGTGTTATTTATGCTCTGTACATTGCCTCACCATTACCACAAGTTTTCTTACCATTTTTCATACTCTTTATTCCATATAGAAATATTTTCATGTAAGCTTCTCTTATATTTGGTGTAACTCCACCCTAACAAAAATCCAAAAAACCTAGTTTTATTTATGTGTATATTTTTTCACTATTGTGATTTTTCCCTTCCGACATCTATTTTTTTTTTCTAAAAAATTAGAACACCAAGAATATTTATCTTTTTATGGTAGCCTCATAATGAGAGAGATTTCTTTTGACCCCTTTATATTTTTTCCACTTATATTATTTATATTTGACATGTACATATTTTTTAAACCCCTCAATATTTGATTTTCTTAGTTTTACTATTCACTTATATCATAATCTTAACAATATCTTCAATTATAGACATACCAAATAAGGTCAAGGGTAGGTGGCATGCATACGTGCACTGTGAAGGGCTCACTCTTGGAGGTATTCAAAAGAATCATCCAAAGAAGGACCCCACAAGGACCTTGTGCAGTGGAAAAAAACGATCGGTTTTGCTGAATTTTTAAAAATCCTTTGCTCTCCGAATTTGAAAAGGTGATACAAACAAAAGTTGTAGCTCGTGGGCTGAACTTTTGCCTCAAATATTTTCATATTTTTTTGAGCTACGAGCTGTAAGCTATGATTTTATTAGTGGACCCCAGTTTTCCCATGCTATACAGCCACACTCTCTCTTCCACTTTATCATTTTCCTCTTTCACACACACTTCTCCACTCATCATGCCCACCTCTCTCACCACTCCTCTCTGCACCCTACTCACCTTCTCCTCAACCTTGAAGAATAAGAGAAACCATGGTGAACTCATACCTCCCACACACAATTCCATTCCAAAATTGACCACCTAGTCTCATTTTTCCTCCTCCAATTTACCCATATCTATCAAAAAAACCACAAAATTCAGCCTCTTCTCTTAAAAGACAGCATCATGGTGGTTGATTACTCAGCTTCAATTACCTTGTCTCTCAAGGAAGGTCAAGAGTGGAGAAAAAATGTACCGTCAAAGCTAGTGGACCGTCAACAAGCGTCAAAATTGGCCCTACTCAAGACACTTGGAGCATCAACCTTGTAAGAAATCCACCTTTTCTTACCTCTTAAGAGTTTTCTTCCTTATTTGTATCCTACATGGATACTCCCATTGTAAATATCCAATTCCATTTGTAAATTAATACTAACTCTACTAACACTAGCCCACTATGAAAAGTCCTATCACCTCCATTTCTCTCCTCTCTCTTTCCCCACCAACTTCTTGATAATTCCAAGCAAAAGAAATTAGATAAATTGCTGAAAATCTAACCTAACCATGGTTAGAGGAGTAACCCTAGCCTTCAAAATTGCTATAAAAGGAGGGTGTAGCTAGCACAAAAGGGGGGAGCCATAAGCAAGAGCACTATGCTATAGCTTGAGAAGCCAAGCTCAACCTCTCTAGAAGGAGCTCTTGAGTGGAAGCTCATTGTCTTATGCATGTGCATGTGTTGTAATAGGAGATTAGCAAGGGAACTCTATGCCATTGTAAGAGAGAGAGTGATCACTCAATTGAGAGTAAGAAATCTATCATTTCTCCTACTAGTGTAAGCCCAACATTTGCTGAATCAAGGAGGGTGGATTTGGACTAAGCTTGGATACTTTGTCTCTCTTCCCACATGAAGTAATGGACAACAATGATGTGTAAGTGTCTTGGTGTTTTTTTTGTTAAGTTCTTGATAGCTTGTCTCTAGTGTTGTCATCAATTTAGCCATAAATCCCACATACTGTAAGAGGGCGACAGGGTGGAGAGGACTCCCCTGGCCTTAAGACAGTGAGTGGGGTGGATTTTCTTGTGATGTGTTGTGGTGTAATTTACTCAAGCTATGTTGAACAAATACTAATATCACTTTGATTGGTCATGACAGATTTTTAAGAAGGTATTAGTGCAACAAACACCCCCTCCCCCTTCTCTCTCTTTCTTACATATATAATTGTGTTTGCTTGATCATTGCCGATACGTTTCAAAGCAGCTCGAGCACTCTCTCTCTCTCTCTCTCTCTCTCTCTCTCTCTCTCTCTCTCTCTCTCTCTCTCTCTCTCTCTCTCTCTTTACGCGTCCTAGTTCGCATCCAAAACTAGGTGGTGCCCCAAATTTGTGTAGGGTTAGGTTGCGGGTTTGTGTGTGTGTTTGTTGTTTTTCCAACCCCAACCCAATTGAGCAGCACGGGAGCCTTGAAGGGTGTCTAGAGGTTGCTCTTCTTGTTGCCCGCCCCGGACCGCCTCAAATTGGTGCCCCCACTGAGGACGGCTTGTGTATTTTTGTGTAGAATCAACCTTTAGCATAGTCAAGTAGTTTGCATGAATCACGAAAATTTGTATGATCCCTTCATTCCCATTGCAAGGCAAAAGGTACACATAATTGTTAGTACTAAGTAGAAATTTCAATGTGTCATTAATAGAATTTTAGGTCCTCTTAGGTTGGCCGAGATAAACGCTTCAGTAAATCCTTTTATTTTGCCTCTCATTAGGTACGACCTTAGTTTGGACGTCTATATTTTTGTTTTGTTTTAAGCATTAGGTCATGCATAGACCATGGATAATGGCCCAGGAATAGAGGTTTTCCCCTTCCATTTCACTCCACACATTAGAATAAACATTGCAATTAGTAGGAAAATCCATTTTCAACAACGTATGGTGTTCATGTTTGGTGCCCAAAGAGTAGGAGATATTCTCGCATCACCAAACCCTGTCATCCTACCTCTTATTGATTATCATAGGTCGTTTGATGTGAATATCTTTATTTTGTTGTAGAATAGATTGCAAGCTAGAAAACATTATTGTGTAAATCTTTTTAAGAAAGAAAAACAAAAACGGGTGTCACTTTGAAATCAATTCAATGGAAAGCCAACGCCAAATGTCTAGGTATCCTCTTTTCTTTGGAGAGCCTGGAGAGGATGCAGAATTATTTTTAACGAATTTCAAGATGTCTTGCCGTATCAAGAGGATAATAACTGATCAAGAACGTGTAGAAATGTTTGAGGTGGTCCTTAGGAAAGATGCTAGCACTTGGTTTGACTCTTTGCCTGAGGAAGTTAAGGGGAATTACACAGAAGTTTTGAATCGTTTCAAGAAATACTTCTTTGATCCCCAAAACACTCAAAAATTATGGCAAGACATTGTTTCTCATAAGCAAAAAGACTTAGATGACTACTACTTGTACAAGCAAGAGTTTCTACGTCTTTGGGCTCTATAGATACAAAATGTTGCTAACCCTGGTGATGGTGCAGAATTTCTAAAGAAGGAGAGGTTCATAGCCGGACTCTTTCCTGACCTTAAGGTAGAAGTTGAGGCGGGTGCACCTGCTACCTTTGATGCAGCTGAAACTAGGGCTGCTGAGAAATATAGGAAACTCAAGTGCTTAAGGGGAGAGGTTCCAATAGAAGGTCTTAGACCCAAAGGTAAGTCACAAGCATCAACATCGATAGATCTTCCTAAGGTAACGGCGGAAGTAATTGAGAAGTTAAACGAATCTTTAAGCAGCCTGTCAATTCACCTTGCACAAGCTGTAGGTCCAAAGGGACAAGCAAAGAAGTCTGAAGAGCGAGATCCACGACCTAGGAGAGTCTTGCAATGTTGGAATTGCGGAGAGTCTGGACATGGGATGTATAATTGTCCTTGGCCCCATGGAGAGCCAGGGAGACCTAACATGAATTACCCAGTGTTTAATGCAGGAGAAGGAGCTGGTCAACAACCAAGGCTTCTACAAAGGCCAAATGGACCAAGACCACCTCCACAAGGGGTAGAAGGAGTTCCACCTTTGCCAGATCCAAATGTGCATGTGGTAGAGGTGACAAATTCAAATGAGGTTGACATGGAAGCCAATGGCATTAAGCGTGGCCGAGTAAAAGGTAAAGAGAAAGAGGGTGTCCCTCCACAGAGTGACCATGGACAAGGCAAGAAGGCAAAGGAGACCAAGGAAGCTAAGAGGACTCGACGTCGTATCAATCTCCAAGACTTCCCTCTTGGACATGGTATGGCTCCATACAACCTGTTGGAAGACATGCGAGGTAAGGGTCCTGATATCTCATGGCCTCAGTTTCTTGCATTATGCCCACAAGTTAGGAGGGATTTAACAAAGGCAGTTAGCACTAGGAGAAAGGTAAAAGAGAGTTTTCCTGTTGTAAAAATTGCACATGCTGAAATGAACGAGGATATTACACCTGTGCTAGATTGTTACATAAAAGGAAGATTGGTTAGGAAAGGTCTAGTGGATGGGGGTGCACAAATTTGCATCATGACAGAAGGGCTCATGCAAAGACTAGGCACGCACATCCATGAGACACCTGAAATCAAAGTGAAAATGGCAAACAATAGCAAGGCTAGGTGCGTAGGCATTTGTAAAAATGTTTTTGTGGAGGCCTTTGGCATTAAGAAGACAGTGGATTTTTATGTTATGTCGACCAAGGGAAGTGGTTATCCATTTATCCTAGGAAGACCATGGCTAATGAAAATGCGAGCTTTGCAGGATTGGGAGAGTAGGAAATTAATTTGCAGGAATGACAATCATAAGAAGGTTGTCTTTGACATGAAGTAGCAACGCCAAGAGGAGCTCCATGAAGAATCATCTCAAAGTGAGACGGAAGAAGGTTGGACCGATAGCACTTCAGAAGAAGAAAGTAGTAGCAGCATTACTGAAGAGGAGTCTTCCATCGAAGTCATGGGGGTAAGGTTTAAGCCAAGCAACCAAGATACCTCTTGTCGAGGTTTGGAAGAGGTAGGTTCCCAAGAGAACCAAAAGGTGGAAGATGAAGGAATGTTAAAAGGTATGTTGTCTACAACACTTACAAAGGATGAAAGAGAGGAGTTCAAATGTGTGCTAAGGAAATTTCCGAGGCTTTTTGCTAAAGCCTACACCGATGTGCGTGGAGTAGATGTTGTTCAACACAAGATTGAGTTGAATCCAGAGGCCACACCTAAGGCTCAAAAGCTACGAAGGCTAGGAGTCATTAAGGAGCAGGCTCTACTCAAGGAGGTAAGAAAGCTTCTAGCAGCAAGTTTTATTTATCCAGTGGAGAATTCAGAGTGGGTCTCTCCCGTTGTTGTCACTCCTAAGAAAAATGGCAAGTGGAGGGTGTGTGTGGATTATCGTCCACTTAATGAGGCAACAAAAAGAGATCACTTTCCCCTCCCATTTCAGGATGAGATACTAAATGAAGTAGCTGGTCATGAGAAGTACACTGTGTGTGATGGCTACTCGGGTTACTTTCAAATAGGTATCGCATTGGAGGATCAATTGAAAACAACCTTTATCACTCCTTGGGGTTGTTATGCATTTAGAGTCATGCCATTTGGCCTGACAAATGCTCCTGCAGCTTTCCAACGCTTCATGAACATGGTGTTTCAAGCATTCTTTGGAAAGTCCATTAGGGTTTTTATTGATGATTTTTGCATTTATAGCTCAAAATTATTGCATCTACAAAGGGTAGAAGAAGGTTTAAAGAAGCTCTATGACATGGGAGGTCAACTCAACCCCGAAAAGTGTCACATAGCTGAGGATGAAGTGATCTTGCTTGGTCACAAGGTTTCCTATAAAGGCATTGAGGTGGATCCTTCAAAGGCAAAGGCTCTTATTGAGCTCCCCTCACCCAAGAATCTCAAAGAGGTCATATCATTCATTCAAAAAGTGAAGTATATGTCACGCTTTATTCACTTAGCTTCGGAGTTGCTTCATCCTTTGCAAAAGTTGACACAACAAGTAGAATTTGCATGATCTGATGAGCTTGAAGAGTATTTTTGTAACATTAAAGTCATTTTGTCAGAGCTACCAACACTCATGCCTCCTTGTTGGGAGTACACATTCTTTGTTAGCTCTAGTGTTGGAAGGGAAACAATTGGTGCTGTGTTGCTACAACAAGATCCCCACAGTACAAGGATGCGACCCATCTACTTTGCTAGTAGAGTCATGAATGCTTTGGAGAGAGACTACACAGAAGCAGAAATCATGATGCTTTCTCTCATGTTTGCGGTGAGAAAGTTTAGATCCTACCTGCTACCAAAACCTTTTGTAATTCTCACTGCAGAGAATTTGTTCCCTTGGGTGTCATCTCAAATGAATCTTAGTACTAGGATCTCAAAGTGGATTATGGAGTTGCAAGAGTTTCAATACTCTTTCAAGGTAGAAGATAGTGTGCGTGCACAATTGGCAGGGATTCTCACTTATAGGGTGCATGAAAAGGAGATTAAGGTGCCTGAAGTAAAGACCCTACCATTACCACCACCAAAAAGTATTCCTAATTCTTTTACCTTGTTCTTTGATGGAGCTTTTCGTCGAGCCACAGGAAAAGCAGGGGGAGGGCTAGTGTTGCTCAACCCAAGTGGAGAGGTGTTCATGAAAGAGAAGTTCAATCTACCAAGTTCAGCTAGCAACAATGAAGCAGAATACGACACACTAATTCATGGTTTGAAGATGTGCATTGGCCAAGGGATACAACGCCTCATGGTAAAGGGAGATGCACTTCTCATTGTTAAACAGATTTTAGGCATTTGGGCATGCAAGAATGAAAGCTTACGGACAAAAATTCATGCCATTCGTAGATTGTTTAATCAATTTGAAGAAGTGCAACTATATCATATTCCTAGGAAACAGAATGAAGATGCCGATTTACTTGCACAGCAAGTAGTTACATGTGTTGAGAAAGAAGTGCAGGTCATCATGGTGGCAGCAACTGTCAAGCAACCGAGATACCAGGGATTGGAGTCATTGACTCCCATTATTAGCTACATTTTGGAGGCGAGTTTCCACAAGACTTCACGAAGGCTCAGAAGAGGAGACTCATGAAGAAGGCAAGCGCATATCTCTTCCTAGAAGGCTCCCTCTATCAAAGAGGGAGGGATCAAGTATGCAGAAGAGTACCAACTATTGAGGAAATTCCAACCATTCTAAAAGGTTTGCATGAAGAAGCATGTGGTGGTCATTTTGCCCAAGAATTAACTGTGAAGAAGATTTTGCTTGCGGGGTATGTTTGGCCAAGTCTGCATGTGGATGTCCAACATTGGTGTAAAAGTTGTCACAATTGTCAGGTAAATGGGAATAGAAGATTAGTTTATGGTCCAAGGCAAATCGTGCTTGCAAATGGACCCTTTGAAAAGTGGGGCATTGATGCTATGGGTCCTCTGCCTAGGACAAAAAATGGTAAACTCTACATTCTAGTGGCTGTAGACTATATGACTAGGTGGGTGGAAGCACAAAGTGTGGCAAAGGTAAATGAGAGGACAGTGAGCAAAATTCGTCTACACTCACATTTGTTGTAGATTTGGCACACCTTTGGAGATTGTTTCTGATAATGGTCCAGGGTTTAGAAAGGGATTGCTCACAGAAGTCTGTGAAGAACTTCACATTCTACATCGTCACAGTACACCCTACTATCCCCAATCAAATGGTTTGGTAGAAAAAGCTAATGGTGTCATTGCAGGCATCATTAGAAAGATGGTAAATATTTCTTTGTATATAGGGCCTAAATAAAAGATTTTTTCATAATTATTTTGGTATTTATTTAAATATTTCTACCTAGGTGTGTGTTATTTATGCTCTGTACATTGCCTCACCATTACCACAAGTTTTCTTACCATTTTTCATACTCTTTATTCCATATAGAAATATTTTCATGTAAGCTTCTCTTATATTTGGTGTAACTCCACCCCAACAAAAATCCAAAAAAACTAGTTTTATTTATTTGTATATTTTTTCACTATTGTGATTTTTTCCTTCCGACATCTATTTTTTTTTCTAAAAAATTAGAACACCAAGAATATTTATCTTTTTATGGTAGCCTCATAATGAGAGAGATTTCTTTTGACCCCTTTATATTTTTTCCACTTATATTATTTATATTTGACATGTACATATTTTTTAGACCCCTCAATATTTGATTTTCTTAGTTGTACTATTCACTTATATCATAATCTTAACAATATCTTCAATTATAGACCTACCAAATAAGGTCAAGGGTAGGTGGCATGCATACATGCACTATGGAGGGCTCACTCTTGGAGGTATTCAAAAGAATCATCCAAAGAAGGACCCCACAAGGACCTTGTGCAGTGGAAACCAACGGTCGGTTTTGCTGAATTTTTAAAAATCACTTGCTCTCCGAATTTGAAAAGATGATACAATCAAAAGTTGTAGCTCGTGGGCTGAACTTTTGCCTCAAATTTTTTCATATTTTTTTGAGCTACGAGCTGTGAGCTATGATTTTATTAGTGGACCCCAGTTTTCCCATGCTATGCAGCCACACTCTCTCTTCCACTTTATCATTTTCCTCTTTCACACACACTTCTCCACTCATCATCCCCACCTCTCTCACCACTCCTCTCTGCACCCTACTCACCTTCTCCTCAACCTTGAAGAATAAGAGAAACCATGGTGAACTCATACCTCCCACACACAATTCCATTCCAAAATTGACCACCTAGTCTCATTTTTCCTCCTCCAATTTACCCATATCTATCAAAAAAACCACAAAATTCAGCCTCTTCTCTTAAAAGACAGCATCATGGTGGTTGATTACTCAGCTTCAATTACCTTGTCTCTCAAGGAAGGTCAAGAGTGGAGAAAAAATGTACCGTCAAAGCTAGTGGACCGTCAACAAGCGTCAAAATTGGCCCTACTCAAGACACTTGGAGCATCAACCTTGTAAGAAATCCACCAATTTAGCCATAAATCCCACATACTGTAAGAGTGCGATAGGGTGGAGAGGACTCCCCTGGCCTTAAGAAAGTGAGTGGGGTGGCTTTTCTTGTGATGTGTTGTGGTTTAATTTACTCAAGCTATGTTGAACAAATACTAATATCACTTTGATTGGTCATGACAGATTTGTAAGAAGGTATTAGTGCAACAAACACCCCCTCCCCCTTCTCTCTCTTTCTTACATATATAATTGTGTTTGCTTGATCATTGCCGATACGTTTCAAAGCAGCCCGAGCACTCTCTCTCTCTCTCTCTCTCTCTCTCTCTCTCTCTCTCTCTCTCTCTCTCTCTCTCTCTCTCTCTCTCTCTCTCTCTCTCTCTTTACGCATCCTAGTTCGCATCCAAAACTAGGTGGTGCCCCAAATTTGTGTAGGGTTAGGTTGCGGGTTTTTGTGTGTGTTTGTTGTTTTTCCAACCCCACCCCAATTGAGCAGCACGGGAGCCTTGAAGGGTGTCTAGAGGTTGCTCTTCTTGTTGCCCGCCCCGGACCGCCTCACTGTCTTCCTGATTTTGTAGTAGTTAAGTACTACCGCGGGAAGGGATTTTCATGAAATGGTTCAGTGGGTGGGTGGATCCAGAGGGTCAGATGGCCAGATGTTGATTTAAAACTTTTATGTTAAACGCTAGGACTACATGGGATGAACACGGGTAATCGGGGACGAGAGAGACCAGGTAGGATTTCAAGATCCCTCTTCTTAGGGTAAAGTGATAACTGTCGTGCCTGCTTGTCAGGAAAAAGGGGTTATCGCCATGAACCAAGGGAGAACAAGAAAGCAAGAGCAGATCCTCAAGTTAAAAGATCGAGAGAATCAAGACTAAGGACCACGATTTTGGGTGCGGAAAGCTGTCAAAGACAGATTGATTATGAGAAGCGGATAGAATCATTGAATGAAGGGAAGTATCCCCTTGGGTTGGCATTCGAGATAGACCGGAGTCTTGTCCGAGTGTCGGTCCCAAGTGGGAGGAATACTTGTAGATAGATCTACGTCATTCCATGGAATGGTTTGGAGAACTGAGGGAGGTGAGTAGGGTCGAGTCTGGGTATGGCCCTCACAAGTTGTATCAGGGAAGTACCCCCTTGGGTTTGCATTCGAGGTAGATCAGAGTCTTGTCTGAGTGTCGGTCCCAAGTGAGAGGTACACTTGCAGATAGATCTACATCATTCCCTGGAACGGTCTGGAGGACAGAGGGAGGTGAGTAGGGTCGAGCCTGTGTATGGCCCTCACAAGTGGTATCAGAGCCTAATTTTGAATCTTGGACCTTGGGATCTAGAATTTTGGATTTAAGATTAATGCATGAGAGGAAAAAAAAAAACAACTCAGTCTAGCACCCAAATTTCAATTATATTACCAAATGAAGTCTTGATATTCCAATAAATTTTTCAAAAATTTTCAAGATGGCTTGGGATCTGCCAGAAGAAATTCAACGGATTATCTATGAGAGGATGGGAATTGTGATGCTAGAGTGAAGGCTCACTATGCTGGAACATTTTAGGAAGCTCATAAATGAGAGATTTATGAAGGTTGGAATTTATCAGGATTGGAAGATTACATGGAATATCAAGGATGGCATTTTTGCTTACATCAATACAATGAAAAATTCAGTACTTATCCACTGAATTGAAGAAGTCTTGTTGAGCGCAAGAGTTGCAGATTTTCCAAGTTTTTTATTGTTAGGACTTCATGAGAATTCAAGATTATTGTAAATCGTACCAAGATAATCTTCAGACATAAGGATTTTTTTTTATCAAGTGAAGAATTGGATTGCCAAATTGCAAGTCATAAGAAAGAATCTTAAAAGTGCAAGTGATGACCAAGTGTTTTTTTAAGTCCGACCAAAAGAAATCCCTTAAAGATGGGAAAATGCAAGAGATAAGCTCACAAATTCCGTGGATCATTCAAAGACTTGAGAAGAATAAGAAAGCAAACTTATGAGTTAGCCAAGAACTTTAAAGTGGGAATCTTTACTCAAGACTATTGGAGACGAAAGACCATTTGCAAAAATTAAAAGTACATAGTAAAGAGAAGTCATTAAAAAAAAGAAAAAAAACTCATTGGCAATTGAAGAAGAGAGACTGACATTTGAAGAAAAGGAAATATTGACAACACTCAATTAGTTCAAAAGAGGTTTTTCTTCAATTAAAGACAAAAAGGATTACAAGGGAGGCAAAAACTAATTACGGAGAGGCAAGAAATTTTACAACTCATGAAGATCCTCTAATATATGTTCACATAACCAAGTATCACAAGCGCCGCCCATGTAAGGACGCTCACCCTCTGGAATGGTTCTACGAGAAACAGCTTGAGCGATTTCTCGGGTATGAGCTGAGAAGAGAAAAGGACCTCTAAGAAGAAGACTCCAGATGGTATCAAGGCAAACACGGGAATGGGGGATAAACTACACAAGCAAGAACAACCTTGCGGAGAACCCAGGATCTCGTGTCCTTTTGACGCAGTAGTATCGAGGGCCAAGTCTGAGAGCCTCTGTAACCATAGCAAGCCGGGTATTGTTGCGGAAATGGTCTCTACCCCAAAGAGTCACTCTTGTGAGATGTCGCCATGTCTTCCATATCATCTGGTCGACACAAGAATTTCGCTGAGGAAAGAGGAGATCTTTGTATCGCTCTAGGAACTGTCTTTTAACTGCCTCATCTGTACTCTGCAATTGAGATATGCATACAAGAAGAACCAAGTCTTCTTGACAAGACGCCATCAGATAACAAAATGACTAATTTACAAGAGAGTGAAGATCGCAAAAATAAGAGGATAACAAGTGCTGATAAAGAAGAGATTATCAACAGCTTATAAAGAAGAAGTAGCATATCGAAGAAGCCACAAACGTGATGACTTATTCAAGAAGATAGCTTATTAAGAAAGATTTCCCCATGACTCCAATTTTATATTAGCAGATTTTTGGGGATGAAGAAGTGTAAGAGAGAAGTCAAGTTGGAAGCGTTAACAAAAAGTTAAGTTGCAAGACGTATCCAAGAAGCTTCATCAATTACGTATTTTATTAGAGTTGAGGATAGCTCTTTTTTTTTTTTTTTTTGGGAGAGATGCTACCTTCAATAAACTCAAAGACCTCTTGACCAACAGTCTTGTCCTCATCAACCCTGACTAATTTCACTCCTTAGCTCTTCTTTACCTGAGGAAGTTCAATAATAAATTCAGGTAGACCCCTATTTTAGACCTCCTCTGTAAGGGATTCAAGTTCAGAGCCCGAGGGAACACTTAACTAACTATACCTTAGCAGATGGTTTTCTTTACCACCTGGAAAGCTTTAGCCCCTAGATATTCCTTAGATGACGTGGGAATGTGTGAGTATGGATTTTGTCATTGGTCTTCCAAAGACAACTGGAAACTATGATTCTATTTTTGTCGTAGTAGATAAGATCACTAAGGTGGCTCATCTAATTCCAGTCAAGCAGACAGCCACCATCATCGACATAGCCCAAGTATTTATCAACAAGGTAGTAAGATTACATGGAATCCGTGCAAGAATCATCAGTGATTGGGATGCCAAATTTATTTCTAAGTTTTGGCAAGCTATGTTTCGATCTCTGGATACCCAACTAAATCTCAGTTGAGCTTATCATCTGGAGACTGATGGTCGATGGAATCAAGTCATTGAAGCTATGCTTCGAGCATACTACAACAATTGGAGTCTTACCATAGCCCAAGAGAAAACTTCCGAGCGAACCAAAAATCGAGCGAGATTCATAAATTAGAAGCTCATTAATAAGGAGAGAGCTTTTTTCTCTTTTGGCCTTCTAGGATTTTTTTTGGATTTGCATCCATCTCTCTCTCTCTCTCTCTCTCTCTCTCTCTCTCTCTCTCTCTCTCTCTCTCTCTCTCTCTCTCTCTCTCTCTCTCTCTCTCTCTCTCTCTCTCTCTCTCTCTCTCTCTCTCTCTCTCTCTCTCGCTCTCGCTCAATAAAAGTGGGGCTTTGACCCTTTGCATTACATCAAAATTGGCCATTGGTCCATATAAAAGAAATATGGGAAAGACCCTGATGGACGTACAATGACATCATGGATAAACCACACGATACATCTAGGGATAAAGAAACGTGGTAGAGTGTAGCTATCTGGATATTGATCAAGTCTATACAAATCTACCCAAAGATCTATCCACCTCAGGAGATGTAGCAAAAACCACAAAGTCTAGTGCTGGTTATTTGACTGATATAAAGCATCCGCTATAAAAACCTCTTATTGCAGCGCACAAAAGCCAATGGAACTGTGAAAACCCTAGGCCGTGCCTCCAAAATCATTTTCATCCACTCTAACATTTCTTGATGATGTATCCCGAAAAAGGATGTGGATCTAAGGCACAACCAAACCGGCAGAGGCAAGGGACCCACTGGCTCTGCTGTCCACCTTAATGGCCAAGGGATCAATGTACCAAGATGCACATTTCTCTGACTCACCAAACCAACTACCCTAAAGCTCTCTAAATTGGCTCTCAAATTTACTTGCAAAATTTTGCCATCCATAAAGTAATTGGCCTCAAGCATTGTCTACTCCGATACGATATCATAGATAGCTTCCCTTTTCCAGAAGGAATATCATGTAAGACCTGTACCCAAAATATGATAATGAGCTCTCTCTAGACCAAGGAATATGTGGTTGTTCCACACATAGTGGCGCACGTCTAAAAATATATACCTAGAGATCTCCATGGTCAACCACAAAAAACTGAGCCAGCAAGATCTCAAATATCGGACAATTGTTAGAGATGCAAAGCCATCTTAATAGTCAAAATCCTCTACAAATTGCAAAAGAGTCACTTCCTTGCCCCCCATAGCAACAAAGGCTCCTACCGAACTGCATCAATTGTTGGTCCTCCTCTATCATTCTGTCAGCAATGGCCTTGGTACCTACTCTTGATTCTAATCTAGTAGCCTCTCCTCTGAGTCCTATCTGGGGCTGCTCTGCCTCTGGAAATCTTTGTTTCAATACCCTTTAGTAAACAAGGATAGGCTGTGCTTGTCCTATCTACCTGCCAACTCTTTCTTCTCCTCGCTATGTCTGCTCAACATTGTGCTATTATTGAGCACTTTGCTATTGTCACTCTCCATGAAGACTGGTTGTTGTTAGAACTCTATGTGTCTATGAGGATTGTCTCCTCCTCCAGACCAGTTAGTCATCTCTACTGTCTCTCTCTAGGGAAATCCCTCACCAAGTGCCCCATCTCATGCCATCTAAGACACAAGTTCGGTCTACCCCAAAAAAAACAACCTCTACAAGTGCAACACACCTTTTCACTCAAAAGTGATGATATCTAAAAAGACTAAGGAAGGGGACTACTAGCCACATTTATAGTGACACAGAATCTGAAGCTGCATTAAAACGCTTAAATGATATACCAAATATAGAACCCATCTACATCAAACATGTCTGGCTATAAATTGTCATTGAAGTGGATAATAAAAATATTACTCACTCAAACCTCAAGAGAAGGAAGCTAATTTTAGAATACTCAAGAGAGAGCTATTGAATTTAAACCCCTTCTCAAACTCAAATGGCAGTGAGTGTGATAGAGGGTGGAGCAATATATGCGGAGGACCTACCAGTGTGCATGAGTGAGTTGGGGTGGGGGGGGGGGGGGGGGGGGGGGGGGGGGGGGGGGGGGGGGGGGGGGGGGGGCGTGGGGGGTGTGGGAGGACAACCTTAGAGCAGGCTATGCAAGCAAAATAGGTGGGCATCAAGGGCGACTCTGCAAGGCGAAGGTAGGCAAGGGCAAGCATAGGTGGCGGGTCAGTGTGCGCATAGGTAGGCCTAGTGTACAAAGGTAGAGAGAGAGAGAGAGTGCTCTCTAAAGAGAGTCTCTCTCACTCTCTCTCTCTCTCATTGTTTGTAGAATGTGCGCGTCCTACACACAACAAAAGAGGGTGAGAGAGACTCTCTTTAGAAAGCCCCCCCTCTCTCTCTCTCTCTTTATCCCTCTCTCTCTCTCTCTAGTATTGCGGCCTACTACACACACAAAGAGAGAGAGAGAGAGAGGGTAGCCGCCCCACCCCCCCCCCTCTCTCTCTCTCTCTCTCTCTCTCTCTCTCTAGTAGGCCGCTACTAGTGAGAGGGAGCGAGAGGGGGGGTGAGGCGACTGCCCCCTCTCTCTCACACACACACATCTCTCTCTCTCTCTCTCTCTCTCTCTCTCTCTCTCTCTCCGTAGTAGGCTGCTACTAGAGAGAGAAGAGAGAGAGAGAGAGAGAGAAGGGGGCTCTCTAAAGAGAGTCTCTCTCTCTCTCTCTCTCAGATACATGGACACCCACTTGTCTCATGGGATACGATGTGCTATTGGTCAGATACGCACATCTTCACACCAACTACGGATCGAGACTGGGAGATACAACGGATTATGAGTAGAGGTCAATGCATGCCCCCTGTGTGACATGGAGCATGAAACACAGTTGCACTACACATGCCACTGCCCTGTCTACTACGAGATATGAGGCCACTTCAACGCTTGTTTAGAGAAGGCTTTGGACCACTCTCTAGATTCATGCGGTATGAGGATCAGAGATGCCTGGGTTTGTTTTTGCTCGAGCTACGCAGACACAGAGAGAGCCTCGATAAGAGGAGAGGCTAGCCAGCCTTAGAGATAGATCACAGACTTCTTTAGAGCAGACAATTGGCACCCGGAAGAGCTACTACCACAGCAGAGCTCGCCGCCTCACACCAGAGGCACACTGATCGACCGAGCGACCGAGCTGGGAGATCCAAACATGCCTGCGGAGAACTACACAGCTTCGACTGAGGCTGCATCAGAGGATTCACGACATGCACGACGCCCGATCAGACTACTGACCATGGAGGAGGTTGATGAGATCCGCCAATGATCGATGTTGGATCTCTTGTGATTTAGCTATTCCAGCTAGTGCTTAGTTCACACCTAGCAGTTTAGGATTCCATAGTGTAGTATTTCTATTTTGTTATTTTGTTACTCTGACTTTGTATCAGATTCACCACATTGTAACTTTTTGGTATATAGTCACTTTTGGCCTTTGAGACTTTAGAAATAACATTTCATTTCATTTTCAAAAAGAAAACCTTGAAACTCACAAAAAGTTCCAAAACGCATCCACAGAATATCGCTCTACACAGGCGTTTGAGAAACGCTAACGGCATCATCTGTTGGTCTCCGGTTCTACACCTTGCATTTCTCAGTTCATCAGAGTGTTAGAGGCGATAGCAGCGCTTGTTTTGCATTGAATGAAAAGTGTCATGCATTTGCTTGACGTACTAGCCTATGTGAATGCAAAAAATGCTCAGGCCTTCAAAACGCACGGGGGGAATCAACGTATTAATTCGAGCCTCTATCTCTCTCTCTCACTCTCACTCTCTCTCGCTATGTGTAGGAGCGCACGTCGATGTGCGCTCCTACACACACACACACACACACACACACACACAGAGAG